>NC_133389.1:133887614-135171900 GCF_047511655.1 Castor canadensis | reverse complement strand
TCTCTAGTTATAGCTCCTTTACAAGGCTAGGATCAAGTTAGAAAATAATCACCTTTAAGATGAAGAGTAAAGGTCTGGAGACAAAACAAAAGGAAAAGGCATCTTTGTATTTTGAAACTTAATCTAGAAAAGGTCAAAAGAGGAAGTATTTTTTGTTTGAAGCTTGATTCATACTGCTCTTCCAGTTATTATGAATATAGTGAAATATTTAATTACATTTCAATACCTAAGTTATAAATCAAGTAGCTATTTGGAGCTATAATTATTTACCATATATAATTAATTTTTCAGTCACAAGTGCTGGTAGGAATCAACATTAACATTTTTACTCCTTTCCTTTTAAGATAGTTAAGTGATAAATATAGTTATTACAAAGCGATTAAGAGATTGAAAACTCTTTAATAAATCCTCAACTCTATTCTGCACCTGAATTTTCTTTCATGGAAATTTTAAAGCATTAGCAGTTTGAACATAGTTTCCTTTTTATGTAAATGACACTTATTTCTTAAAATCTGCTTTTAATAATTGCATGACTCATTTGAATGCACATAGACTTCTTAGTAGGTACTAAAACTGTGTACCCATACTGTGGGTAAAATTAAATGACTCATTTCCTTTCTGATCAAAGCTGAAAACCTTTTCTTGTTAATATGTTATAAATTCCATCAAATAACTCCACAGCCATTTATTGATTTTTTTTCTTCTTTCAAACATTCATGTCCCAAGCTGTTGTATAGTAAGTGAACTAGTAATTTTTAAAAAATCTCAGAATTTCATTTTAAATGTCCTGCAGCAAAGACCATATTAGCTATTACCTAGTAAAAGAACAGTGAGCCAGTTTACCCTTTCTAGAGTCTGACATTTAAGACTAGAAACATATATTAAGAACATTTTAAATTGATGCTATAGAATGCATTTGTCTTCTTTGAAAAAAAGTCACTGTCTTTCCTAAACAAGATATTCTCAGTATAGAACTTGAAATACAATTTCCAAAGTCACATATAAGAGCTCCTGCACCTCTACTTATATCAGTCTAATTAAAAAGTAAAAGAAAAAACAAGTCAGAAATTCTACACCCACAACTGTAAAATCTTGCAGTCACTAAATGGCAATTGTCAAGAGTCAAAAGCAGGTTGGAGGTGTGACTCAGGTGGTAGAGCAAGTGCAATACCCTCAGTTCAAAAAGTCAAGAACAAAATATCAGTAATAAATTCTAGGAATATTTTTTGGGAAAAGTCTATTAAATCTTGGTATGATTATTTGATGGTGGTTTCTTAAACTAAATTTCCTTATCTCCTTTAACATTTTACTCAAGATCATGTTGGCTTTAAAAACAAATATTTTAACATATGAATCATTGACAAAAATACCACCTTCATATAAATTTCTGATTTCTGATCTGATAAAGAAGGCAGCAAGACATTAATCACTTAGCATGACATCCCATAGACTCTGTTAAGAGATGAATTATGGCAAAACATGTACAATGTTGACTATTAAAAACTGTACCACTGATGTAGTGGTACATACCAATAGCAGTCAGGAGGCTGAGGCAGGAAGATCTCTTCATCTCTATAAAGTCAACCTGGACCAGATAAGAAGACCCTGTCTCAAAAAAATGGAAAAGAAAAAAAGCAGTATCAAGTCACAATATGACTTTTGTAGGCATATTTCACTCCTTCCCGTCATCTGCTATATTCTTGTTCAAACTATTACCAAGTGCTCATTCTTATACCATCATCTTCCTTCCTTTTTTGTGTGTGGATAACTTTTCCATATCAAGTTTTTTTTTATTGTTGTGCTGGGTCAGATACGTTGTGCAATTTCTTCTGTTATTTTTCCTTCACCTTTCTTAGGTTCTTATTGTCTTATGCTTAAATAATTACAACAGTCTCTTAGCTCAGTAGATCTCAGATTTGTGCATATCTGTGCAGGTATATTAAAGAGTTTTACAGATACAGGAGAAAATAGGAGAAAGGCTGTAATTCCTTAAAAACATCAAATTTATTCACTTAATGTTCTGTCCTTTACTCTGGGATTATGTCCTTCCTACTAATTTGATGTCAAAATTCATTCCTTTATGAATAATATGTGATAATTTACTCTTCATTTTTCATTGTTGGTTTTTTCAGTACCCTGCCTTAACAAAATAAATAGTTGAAAACTTCATTGTAGTCCTCAAGAGATTTTTAGAAACTACTAGTTTATGAAATCCAACATGCTGCAAAATAGTATAGCTGATTTCTCAGAGTCTGGGAAAGATGTCAAAAGACACCTTTTGTTAAAAGTTTTAGGAGGCTCTGCCTAAAACTCTTGATAAGACCAATCAAGAGAATTCAATAGCTCTTTGTTACATTCAACACCTACAGTAGCCTCTGCAATCTGGCTGTGTTTTGCCTGTCTGCCTGTCGTAACTGAGGCAAGTGGCTTCACTTGTGCTACTCCTTCAGCTCCAGGCTTTTGATCATTACTTTTACATCTGAGGGAAAAAAATCACTCTTTCTCAAATTTAAACATACTTGGCACTTAAAAAATCTGTTTACACCAATAAGTAGTTGCCCCCCTCCATTTGTGTGTTTTAGTTACCTTCTAGAACCAAATTTCCTGAATTCATTTTGTGAGTCAGCCAATGAATCTTCTCAATCTTATTATCTTTACTATTTGACTAATGAGCATCTTCTCAAGGAAGCTGCCTTTGAGAAAGATTTTAGTGATAGTATGTTAGGCAAAGCCAGATTGTTACACTGCTGGGCATTTTGGTGCACACCTGTAAACCTAGCACTAAGAAGACTGAGGCAGGAGGATCACTAGTTAAAGGTCAGCCTGGGCTACATAGAGAGACCTGATGTCAAAAAAAGAAAAATTGTCTTAATCTGAGTATTCACATACCTACTATCTGAATCTAGAAGTCTAGATTTTAGTTTATTGCATACATATCAGTCCTACAGAAGGAACCATGTTTTGTAGATTCCTAGGCATTGATATGAGCTAGGTGTACCCATGCAACCTTATTAATATTTTATTAATATTTTAAGACTGAAACTTATACAGCCTGGTATACATATTTAATCATCTCCAATTATTTTTCTATTTTGACTCAAACCCTTTTTACCGCTTCTTGTTGTGAAAAAGGTATTAACATTCATATTTATGTTAGATAATGCAATTGTGTCTTTTTAAAGCAAAGTGATGTGAGGGGATACAAAGTACACAGTGGTGCCTTATTACTAACCCAAACTCATTTAATACCAAAATTCACTCAATATATAACATGTTGTAATGTTTGAACAAAAAATGTCTATGACAAAAACAAACTTACTCTGAAGAGCCGCCATGTCTGTGTTTTTACTCATTTATGTGTACCGCATAGGCAGCTGGGACATAGTAGAAATAGCTCTAAATTTGGAGTCAGAAAACCTAGATCTGAATATACATATAGTCATGTCCTGTGACAATTTATCTTCCTCTTTGAGTTTCAATTTCTTCACATGTAAAGAGGCAAAAAATTAAATAACCTTCAAAATTTATTTAAGAATTAAACAAGATAATGCCTCTGAAAAACCTTTGTAATATTGTATTACTATAGGAAAGTGTCAAATTGAACAAGACTTCATTAAATTTGTGATCAAATGTTTAACTATAAGCCAAAAAAAAAAGGCAAGCTACTTGAAATCAAAATCCCTAATAAAAAAATTAGAGAAAACATCTTGTATATTTCAATTCTTGCAACCATTGGTGATATTTCAAGTGACATAAAAATACTTTTATTGTGAAAGTTTCTATTCACTGCTAAAAAATATTATTTCTTATTCTATCCGGTTTGACTGACAGGTTCAATTTTCTCTTTTGCTAATACAAAAGGAGTAATTCAGCATTATGTCACAATATACAATTAAAAATATTAATACAGAAAGTTATAAAAACTAATTATATGAGCTTTTTATTTAAAAACTTCTCATTGGCATGAACCATTGCAGATTAACGAGGACAAAAGTCAATGTGCAGTATAAGGATTGAATAAGAGGTGAGGAAGTCTCATATGCGGACATTAGATCAAGGGCAAACACAACAAGGGGATTGGACTTTAAGCACATGGTAAAAGCTTTAGCACACAAGGGAGGTGTGAGGATAGGTAAGACACCTAAAAAAAATAGCTAGCATTTGTAACCCTAAACGCAGAGAAACTAAAGCAGATACCTTAAAAGCAACTGAGGCCAATAGGAAAAGGGGACCAGGAACTAGAGAAAAGGTTAGTTCCAGAAGAATTAACCTAGAAGGTAACACACACGCACAGGCAATTAATGTGAGTCAACTCCCTGTATAGCTATCCTTATCTCAACCAGCAAAAACCCTGTTCCTTCCTATTATTGCTTATATTCTCTCTTCAACAAAATTAGAGATAAGGGCAAAATAGTTTCTGCTGGGTATTGAGGGGGTAGGGGGGAGAGAGAGGGGGCGGAGTGGGTGTTAAGGGAGGGGGTGGGGGCAGGGGGGAGAAATGACACAAGCATTGTATGCACATATGAATAATAAAACAATAAAAAAAAAGAGGTGAGGAAGTGCAAACAGTAATTCTATGCTTCTCTTTTAAGAAGTTCCTCTGAGAAAGAATGGAGGAAGGCGTGACGGAATTGAAGGGAGGCCACTGTGACAAGAAGGAGGGAAGGAAGGAAGCAGTAAGGAAGTTCTTCAATAAGCAGGGAAACAAGAGGAGACATTGGTGGGATCAGAAGCCATGTTGCTTCCAGCTGAGGTTTGAGAAGTAAATGAGGGCTGAGTGAGTGACTCAAGTGGTAGAGCACTTGTCTAGTAAGTATGAAGCTCTGAGTTCAATCCCAGTACTGCAAAAAAGAGAAAAAAAAAATCAAGAGAAGTAAATGAGAGGGAAAAAAAATGGCAACAGCAAAAGCCTCACTTTTGCTATTTATACTTTTTCCCCTTTCCTTATTAACAGTATGCTGGAGACTATATATTTTCACTTTGCATAACCTACTAAAACCACAAGTGACTTTTAAATGCTGAATCAAGTGAACACTTTCTAACCTACATCTTAGAGTGAAGAATTTGACATCTTCATATTTCTGAATCTTCTTGTGCCACTCTTTTTTAAATTCCTTGCAAGTCTCCTTCCAAGGCTCTTCCTGAATCATTAGGACAGACTCATTTATGGTGTCATGACAAATAACTCATTGGTATAACCCAATGGAAGAATATTCCTCACTCACACTTCATGTCCAACACAGGTCTGAAGGAGCTTTGCTGTCGATTATCACTAAGAGAAAAAGTTGACAGAGGGTTATTCTCAACACATTGAACAAGCACCAAAACAATGAGAAGGAAACAGGATTTGTGTATTGTTTCATGAAGCTCTTGCTAAAAGCAACACACATCACTTCTGCTCACATTTCATTGGCCAAAACAAATAGGGTAGCCACGACTTCTCAGAGGTCAGAAAAATGCAATCCTACCCTATGCCCAGAAGCAAAAAGGCATGAACACTTATAAACAGCTTCAGTGACTACATCCTCTCCTACCATTGTAAACATTTTGCAAAATTCATTTTTTAGTCTTCTCCTTTGTGTATATTCTTCCTGAGTGATCTCATTTGCTTCCTATGTGACAATGAACACCAAAATCTATATCTTATTCAAACCTGTCTCATAAACTCCAGACCCATAACACCTATCAGATATCCCACAACACCTAATATAAACTAATCACTGCTACTACATACTACCCCATTTCTTCTAATGAAGTGTTGGCTGTCTTTTTTCCTATTAAACTATATTTTTCTCTAGATTTTGGCTGTATTTTATTTATGTTTGTTATCTCAAAGTCCAACCAAAATGCCTATTATCTAAAAATCATAGAAGAAAATATTATTTGTTGAATAATGATAAAGGCTAAGTTCATGATGTTTGCACATATTTCAAAAGCCTCAGCTTGATTATGCAAAGTTTAGGATTTAGTTCCTTAAATTGAGTGAGTGCCTGCATTTGGGGAGTGAATTTAAAAAATAAGATTTTAGGAAAGAGGAAATCAGTTAACCAATATATTTTGAACACCTACTATCTATTTTAGATAGTGGGATATATCAATAAAACTGACAGGTGTTTGTGCTGTTACAGAGGGAGAGAGTAAGCAATAATCACTACATAAGTATTTAAAACATAAATTATATAATACAAATAGTGTGTTAAAACAGAACAAATGGGGAGTCCTAGAGCTAGGAATATGAGCATAATTTTAAATGAATAGGGTGATGAAAGTATACGTCATGGGAACAGGAACTTTTGAGCAGACTTTAAGGAAATGAAAGAGTTAAGTGTGTGGGTATCTGGGCTTTTCACTTGGCAGGAACCACCAGCACAAGAATGTCTGAAGAACACCAAAAAGAAGAGGGTGGCTGCAGCTGAGCTTGTGAAGAACAAAGGAGGAGGTGAGGTCAGAAAGGAAAACAGAGTGAAGAAGGGTTCAGATCACACAGGCCCTCCCTCATAGGCCATTAAAGACTTTGGAATTTGCTGTGAGGGAAATGGGGAACCATTGGAAAGTTGTAAGAAGTGAAATGAGATGATGTGAAATATTTTTAAATCATCCATGTAATTATTGCCAGAATAAAGAAGGTTGTATGAAGTATCTATTCCTACATAACCTATACTTCCCAAAGCATGGCAACTTAAAACAATAAGCATTTATTATTTCTTGGTTCCTATAGGTCAGGAATTTGGAAGCAACTGTGCTGGGTGGTTCTGGCCCTCTCATGAGGAAACAATTGAGATGTCATCTGGGCCTGCAGTAATCTCGAGGCTCAACTGATGCCAGAGGATTCATATCTGAGATGGCCAATCCACACTGTTAACAGGAGGCTTCAGTGCTTTGTCACTGGGGTCACTTGACTGTCCTCACAGCATGGAAGATAGTTTCCCCCAGAGCAAGTGATCAAAGAGAAAGAAGCTAAACCCACAATGTCTTTTTCAACCCATCTCTCCATAGATGCAGTGTCACTTTTGCCTTTTACCATTTATTAGAAGCAACCTTTGTAACTTTTCTACTTCCTTTTATCCAAATCTTCTGTTTTTCTGAGTTCCACTTTTGAGGAAAGTGGTCAAGTAGTAAGACCTTGTATTTTTCTATTTTTATTCAAACTATTTTAACTGTAATTTTAACATATACTCATCTCCAATGATTTAAAGGATTAAAAAGTAAATGTAATTTTTTTCAAAGTGCTCAAAGATGGATATATTTGCACTAAAACTATGAATTAAAGTAAAAGCTAAAAATTGAGGAATAACATTATTCTTCATATGTTTTGAGAAACAGCCATGCACCAAAAGCAAAGTTTTGGTCAATCAATGATGGACTGCATGTATATGGTGGTCTCATTAAATTACAATGAAGTTGAAAATTTCACTTTGCCTAGTGATAACATTGTAGCCCCTTGCACCACCATAATGCAATGCTACTTATTATGTTTGTGGTGATACTGCTGTAAACAAAACTACTGTGCTATTGTTAGTCATATGAAAGTAAAATATAATTATATACAGTACATAAAGCTTCATAATAATAAACTATGTCACTTATTTATGTATGTACTGTACTATACTTTTTATCACTACTTTAGAATATACTTCTACTTATGTAAAAAATTTACTATAAAATAACATGCCACATTACAGCAACAGCAGCCTCCTACTGCTGGTTTACCACATGTCTGGACTACATCAATTGACTTATACAATCGAGGTTTATAAGTACACTATGATAGCCACACAGTGACAAATCACCTAATGACACATTTCTCAGAATGCATCATCATTAAGCAAGGTTTAACTGTAGTTTTTCTCTTAGAATATTCAAAATAATCTCTAAAAATTGAAAGACATAAGTATTATTGGAATCAATTTTAAATGAAAATTAAAGTTAATTTTGTTTTTTTGAAAATTTAACATTATTAAATGCTTCAGAAAAATAAAACCATTTGTAACACTAAAATTCAATGTCCATAACTGCCAAGGTGGTGTCACATTTCATGCATATGATGTCTAAAAAAATTAAAGAATGAATTGTTTACCATTACAAAATATTCCTTACCAACAATATGCAATCATTGAGAAGGCTTTACTGATCCATGAGTGCCTTTAAAATCACATATTAGATACTGTTGTGGTTTTGATATGAGTGTCCCCCAAAAAAGCTCATGTTCGTTGTGCTATTTTAGGAGGTGAGGATTAGCTGGAGGAAACAGATCACTGAGGGATTCCTAGGGAATATCTTGTCCCTAAGCCCCTTCTCCTTTCTCATTCTAATGCCTGGCCACCATAAGAAGAGTAACTTTGCTCCTCCATGCCCTCCTCCGACCATGATCCTCTGCCTCACCATGGCCCAGAAAAAATGGAGCTGGCTAACCATGGGTTGATACCTCTGAAACCATGAGTCAAAATAAAATCCTTCTTCCTTTCAAATTGTTTCTCTTTTGTATTTGCCACAATGGCATAAGCTCTCTGAGTAACCCAGACATAAAGTAAAATAAGAAAGTGGCACAAGACACTGTGAGCCTATTGCATTCCTGCTACCTGATAGGAAGGGGTTGGTAGAGTATATTATCTTTCCTCTCACTTCATATATATATTCATCTTTCCTCTCCCCATACTTTGAAGTGTATCTTTTTCCAATGTATACAACACCACAATACACAACCTTCAGAACACATAAATGCAGCTGCATTTTGTTTCAATGGCAAGAAATGTAGGGAAGTTCTCCCTGGGGCCTAAAAATGATAAGTCAGGAGAGTCAATATGTTGTCACTGAATTTCAGTGTAGGCACTTTTATTTCCTCTCTCACCAATCAAAGCAAACAAAAGGAACAGAAATGCCTTGCTTTCTTGCAACAGTGACCCTGTGTACCAGTACTAGCAGCATATCTTCTACTAGTTGTGTAGTTTTCCATATATTCTGATTAGTAGATATAAATGCAAAAAAACAGTTAAAGTACTAAATTTAGTACTTTGGGAAAAAATATATCTTCCAAAAAGGTGGTGCATTTCCTCTTTTTGCCAATAATCACAGCATTCTGAATGATGGTTTGGTCTTCATTAAGCACATGATGAAACTGATCCTACATGCAATTTTTATTTCACCAAATGCAACCTGAAAATGAACATGCTCTTTTATTTGGGAACAAAATTCAATTATAAAGAAACAGAACTGCAATCTGAGATCAATAGCCTATTAGAGTGCTAGCACAAGAGATAATTTCAACTCAGTTAAACCTACTGAAATGTTTATTAGCTTGCTCATTCCAACATGCAAAGTGACACACATTTAGTTTAATTTTATCAGAATATAAAGGATAGAATTGAGTAGTATTCAAAAACTGATGGAAAATTCAAAATCAACAAGCTAACAACCTGAGGCAAAAAACATCTCAATATATCCTCCTCCTTAAAAGTAAAATTAGAATTTTAATATCCAAGTCTCATTTTAATGAAATTTTTTAAGTTGACTAACAAGAAAACAGTAACGAACTAGGTCTCTGAGTTGTAAATTAAGTTAAGATGAATATTTTAATTTCATAAATTTTCATACTTTTATTGTAAAATAAACTTAATGCCTTACTAGGTCTCCATCATTTTGACTTCATAAACAATGATAGTGGAAGTGAAAACCAGGGTGCTGACATCATTGTATCTCCAGCTATTTGATTTCTCTTACTAAAAATAATAATCTTCAGATACATGTTGTGGTAATTGCCTAACATGTACAAGGCCCTGGGGTAAATACCAGGCAGGGGGAGAAATATGTTATATTAGATGATGAATATGTTAATTTGCTAGACTGTGTACATGTACACAAAAACATTATGTTTCAATCACATTTACCTCACATCATCCAACCCTTTTTCCCTCTTCAATCTTGCTGGTCCTCCACATCTCAACAGTCCTCCATTTATATTTATGTCATTTTTTAAGGTCTAGCTTCTGCATGAGAGAAAACTAGTGATATTTGTCTTTCTGAGTCTGGCTTATTTTGTTAATGAACCCAGTTCAATCTGCTTTGCTGCAAATGACATCATTTCATTCTCTTTATGGCTTAACAATACTCCATTGTACATACATACCACATTTTCTTTATCCATTTATCAGTTGGTGAGGACCCACAATTATTCCACAGGTTAGTTATTGTGAACAGTTCTGTAATAAACATGGGTGTGCAAGTGTCCCTATTCTATGCTGACTTACATTCTTTCAGACATATGCCCAGGAGTGGTGTAGCAGGATCATACAGTAGGTTTTAGTGTTTTGAGGACCCTCCATACGGATTTCCATAGTGGTTGTTCTAGTTTACATTCCCACCAACAGAGTTTGAGGGTCTCCTCCACAACCTTGGATCCTTGCCAGTATTTCTTTTCTTTTCTCTTTCTCCTCTCTCTCTCTCTCTCTCTTTCTTTCTCTCTCTCCCTCTCTCTCTTTGCAGTATTGGGGTTTGAACTCAGGGTCCCACACTTGCTAGGCAGACACTGTACCACTTGAGCCACTATGCCAGTCCATTGTTATTTATGCTACTGTTGTGTGGATTTTGTTACTATGGTTCTGCGGTGTAATCTGAAGCCCTGTATTGTCCAGGATTGCTGTTTTTGTTCGTGATTGGTTTGGCTATTCAAGATCTGTTATGCTTCCAAATGGTTAGAGGATTAGTTTTTCTATTTCTATGAAGAATGACATCAGAATTTTGGTGGGGATTGCTTTGAATCTGTAGATTGCTTTCAGCAGTGTGGCCATTTTCATACTATTCATCCTGCTGATCCATGAACATGGAAGTTCTTTCCATCTTCAAGTATCTTTCATTTCTTTCTTCAAACTTTTATAGTTTTCATTGTAGAAGTCTTTCACCCCCTTAGGTTTATTCTTAGGTATTTTATTTATTGAGGCTATTGTGAATGGAACTGTTTTCCTGATGTCTTTCTCAGCATATTCATTATTGATATATAGAAAAATTACGAGGGCTGGAGGCATAGTTCAAGTGGTAGAGCATTTACCTAGCGAGCACATGGCCCTGAATCCAAACCCTAGTACCACCAAAGAAAAGCTATTTTTGTATGTTGCTTTTGTGTCCTATTTTGCCAAAATGTTTATCAGATCTAAGAGTTTTTTGGTCGAGTTCTTAGTGACTTTTAAGAATAGGATCATATCATTTGCAAATAGGAATAATTTGACTTCTTCCTTTGCTACTTATTTCTTACTTTATTTCTTTCTCTGGCTAAGAATTCAAGCAATATATTGAGTAAGAGTAGAGGAGAAAGTAAATGAACACCTTTTTCTCATTCCTGATTTTAAAGGAAATGCTGTCAATTTTTCCGTTTAGCATAATACTGGCTATATGTTTGTCATATATAATCTTCATTATGGTGAGATAAGTTTCTTCTATTCCTAGTTGCTTCGGGGCTTTTGTCATGAAGGATGTTGAATTTTGTCAAAGGTCTTTTCTATCGCTATTAAGGTACCATACAATTTTGTCTTTTATTGTTAATTTACTACATCACATTTATTTATTTGTGAATGTCGAACTATTCTTTTATCTGTGGAATGAAACCAAGTTTATCATGGCATATGATCTTTTTAAAATATGTTGTTGAAATCATTTTGCAAGTATTTTACTGAGAATTTTTCTATCTATTTGAAATTGGTCTATAGATTTTCTTGTGGCCTTGTCTGGTTTTGGTATGAAGGTAATATTGGCTTCACAGAATAAGTTTGGCAGCATTCCTTCTCTTTCTGGTTTATGGAGGAGTTTGAGGAGCATTGGTGTTAGTTCTCTAAAGGTCTGGTAGAATTCAGTAGTGAATCCATCCAATCCTGGCTTTTTTTTTGTTGGGATAGCTTTTATTACTGCTTCAATCTCATTGCTTATATAGATGTCTAAAGTGACATATATTCTCTTGTTTCAACTTAGGTAGATCACATGCATCAAGAAATTCATCTATTTCTTTAAAATGTTCCAGTTTACTAGATATAAGTTTTTGAAATATTACCTAATGATCCTAATTTCACTGGTATTTGTTGTGATATCCCCCTTCTCATCTATAATTTTACTGAGTATTCTCCCTTTCTTCTTTTGATTAGTTTGGTTAAGGGTTTGTCAAACTTTACAAAGTGCTAAGGCTGTCTCATTGATTCTACTTTTTTTTTTAGTCTCCATTTCATGAATTTCTGCCCTGATATTTATTATTTCCAACTACTGATTTTGAGTCTTGCTTATTCTTGTTTTTCTAAGAGCTTCAGGTATATCATAAGGTTATTAGATCTTTCTGATATCCTAATGTAGGCACTCATAGCTATTAACTTTCCTCTTAGCTCTGCCATTGGTGTGTTCCAAAGGTTTTGGTAAGTTGCATTTTCATTTTCCTTTGATTCCGGGAATTCTGAATTCCACCCTTATTTCTTTGGTGACCAACTGATTGGTTCAGTCTCCATGTTTTTGTGTATTTTCTGTTGTTGTTGATTTCTAGGTTTGTTTTTGTTTTTGTTTTCAGTTGTGGTCTAATAGAATACAGGGGCTTATTTCAATTTTCTTTTATTTGTTAAGATGTTCTAAAATATGATCTATTTGGAAGAAGAAAGTCCATATAAGGCTGAGAAGAATGTGTAATCTACAGCTTTTTGATATAATATTCTGTAGATGTCTATTCAGTCCATCTAATCTATGGTATCATTTAATTCTGAAGTTTCTTTTTTCAATTTTTTTGTCTGGATCTATTGGTAGGAGCACAGTGCTGAAGTAGCCCACTGTTACTATGTTGGAGATTATCTGTGCTCTTATGTCCAAGTAGTGTTTGTTTTATGAAACTGGGTACCGCAATGTTCAGTGCATATATTTTCATAATTGTTACATTATTTTATCTTCTGTTTTTATTAGTATACAATAGTTGTACAGCAGGTTTCATTGAGACATTGCCATGTACTCTGGCTTGGTTCATCCACTCCATTATTCTCCCTCTTTCTCCTCCCCCTTGATGGAGTTTTCCCTTTATCAATATGAAGTGACCACATTTGCCTCTTCTAAATTGAAGTCTGCTTTTTCAGATATGAGTATTCCTATCCTTTCTTTCAGGCTTCATTTGATCAGAATATCTTTTTTCATCATTTTAGTTTAAGCCTGTGTTTGTTTTGCTGGGTCGGGGGGGGGGGGTGCACTTTGTGTAAACAAAATTATTGGGTCTTGCTTTTTAATCCACTATGCCAGTCTGTGTCATTTGATTGGAGAGATAAGACCATTAACATTCAGAGCTGTTATTGAAAGGTTTGTAGTAATTTCTGTCATTTTGTTGTTTTGCAATGTTTTATTTGTTCCTAATCCTCATTTGCTTATCTATTTACCTCATGAGATTTATTCTTTCCCATATTTTCCTGTTTTCATTTATCTTTGTTTTCTGGGTATAGGATAGCTTTAAGTATATTCTGCAGTGCTGGTTTAGTGTCCATGAAATGGTTTTAGTTTTTGTTAATCATAGATACCATTTACTTCTTCTATTATGAAGGATAGCTTTCCTAGATGTAATAATTTAGGTTGGCAGACAGTTTCTTTCAGAGTTTAAAATATACCATTTCTTACCCTCCTGCTTTTTAAAGTTTCTGTTGAGAAATTTGCTGTTATTCTGGTGGGTTTGCCTTAATACATGACTTGATGCCTCTCTATTGAATCTTTTAATATTCTTTCCGTATTTTGTATGCCTAATGTTTTAACTATAATATGCTTTGGAGAGGTTCTTTTCTGGTCTTGTCTGCTTGGAGTCATAATAGCCTCCTGGACCTAGATGACCATAACTTTCCAAAGAGTTGGGAATTTTTCTTTTATTTTAGTGAATGTTTTTTATGCCTTTAGCTTGCACATTTTTGCATTCTTCTATGCCCATGATTGGTAGGTTTGGTCTTCTAATAGTGTCACAGACATCTTCTATGTTCTTTATACTTACACATTTTTTCCATATTATCTGAATTTTTTTTGGTGGCACTGGGTTTTGAATTCAGGACCTCACACTTGGCTAGGCAGGCACTCTTACTACTTAAACCACTCTACTATCCTTTTTTTGTTTTGAGTTTTTTCAAGATAGGGTCTCTATTTGCCCTGGGCTATCTTTGAACTTCAATCCTCCTGATCTCTGCCTCCTAAGGAGCTAGGATTATAGCCAATAGCCACCAGCACCCAGCTCTTTTTTTTTTTTTTTTTCATTTTTCTTTTATTATTCATATGTGCATACAAGGCTTGGTTCATTTCTCCCCCTTGCCCCCACCCCCTCCCTTACCACCCACTCCACCCCCTCCCGCTCCCCGCCTCAATACCCCGCAGAAACTATTTTGCCCTTATCTCTAATTTTGTTGTAGAGAGAGTATAAGCATTAATAGGAAGGAACAAGGGGTTTTGCTGGTTGAGATAAGGATAGCTATACAGGGCATTGACTCACATTGATTTCCTGTGCGTGGGTGTTACCTTCTAGGTTAATTCTTTTTGATCTAACCTTTTCACTAGTTCCTGGTCCCCTTTTCCTATTGGCCTCAGTTGCTTTAAGGTATCTGCTTTAGTTTCTCTGCATTAAGGGCAACAAATGCTAGCTAGTTTTTTAGGTGTCTTACCTATCCTCACCCCTCCCTTGTAGCACCCAGCTCTTAATGTTTTAATTCACCAGTTTTGTCTTCAAGCCCTGACATTCTGTCTTCAATTTGTTCCAATGTATTTGGAACAAATACCAAAGCTATTTATTTGACATAGCTTTCCATTTCCAAAATTTCAATTTGGTTTTTTTCAGGATATCTATCTTTATTGAATTCCTCTTTCATATCCTGTATTGTCTTATTCCATCCAACTATTTATTTGTATTCTCTTTAAATCCATTCAAGTATTTAATGTATTCCCTTTGAATTCATTCAGGTGTTTGTGTCCACTTTATATTCATTAATCATTCTTATAATCATTCTTTTGAATAATTTGAGATTTCATTCACTTCACTATAATTGGAGTACAATATTGTGGAATAATTTACTTTGAGGGGAGTCAGGTTGCCTTATTTTCATGTTTGTTTCTGCAGTGCGATTTACACATCTGTATCCAATTAATTAATTGGATGTTTCAATCACCTATAGTGTCTCAGTTGAACTATTCTCATTGTTCAGGCAGGACTGGATAGTGGCAGGGTTGATGTGCAGGTTCTCATCACTGGACTAGGGGTACAGCAAGTAGTCAAATATTCACCCATTTTTCAGGGCATCAGACCCAAGTTCCAGCACCATTCAGAGAGAAGAAAACTAACTGGAGTTTTTTATAGCCCTTAGTGTACAGGTTGGTGCTGTACGTAGGCTGAGGGTGGGGCCGGGCCCCATATCAGTTGTCCAATTCAGAGCTCCTTTAACTTTACAAGCTTCCCTTATTTGCATACCAGGAGCTGCTACTGGTTGCAAGGCGCTTCACAGCCTGGATCAGACAGCCCCCACCACCAGTTTATAGTCAACACAGCAAGCTGCAGGTGTCCAAGACTAGAGGTATACTATGAATGCATGGGAGAGTGGGGTAACCAAACGAGCACAGAATCTGGACTGAAAGGGAAGAACAAGGTAAGAAGGTGCTCTGTCATTCAGACTCTGCCCAGCAATTAACCAGCCTATGAGAGGGAGGATGCTGGGGAAATCCCATAACCCATGGATCTTGGGTTTACAACCCTATATCCCACTGGGAAACAACCCCCAGGCAGCTAGTAGGTGGAGACTGAGCACTCTTCCAGCCACAGGCTGAGATCTCTGTCTCCATAGTGATCCTCAGGAAATGGAGCTAGCCACCAGAAAAGGGGTGCCACTGACTGCCACACCCATCACCATCCAATTCTCCACTGTTTAAACTTCTCAGGAGGTCTATATCAGGTCCTCCTCCTCCCCATGATCCCTTTCATTGCTACCTCTCACCCATATGCTGTGGTAGGATGTCCTCAGCGTCCCTGAGCTACAATTTTTTGTGTTAGTCTGTTTTATCATTGTTGTAAGCAAATACCTGACAAAAACAACTTAAGGAAAAAACATTTATTTTGCTCATAATTTTAGGAGTTTCAGTCCATCATCATAGGGAGAGCATGGCAGAATAGCTCAAATTACAGTGGACAGGAACCAGAGTAAATATAGGAAGGGGTCAGGGCAAGATATGTTCTTCGAAGACACATGCCAGTGACCTAGTCCTTCAGCACCACATCTTTGATAGTTTCCACCATCTTCCAACAATCTATTCAAATTGTGAATCCATCAGTGAACTAAACCATCACCTGGTCAGAGCCATTGTGATCTAAACGTATCTAAATGCCCTTGGGTGTGCTTTATTGATCTCCTAGGCATCTTTCAATCCAAGTTGACATCACAATATTCATGGTTTTCACATCCATGCATCAACCAATCTCAGTTTGAAAATATTTTTAAGTATGGCTGCACTGAACATGGACAGAATTTTTTCTTGCCATTATTCCCTAAACTACACAGTATAACAAATACTTACATAATGCTGTATTACATTGTATTAGTTATTATAAGTAATCTAGAGATGATTTATTAAAGTATCAGGAGAATTACAAAGGCTTTATGGAAATACTATGCCATTCTATATAAGGCACTTGAGATCTGCAGACTTTAGTATTCATAAGAGGTCCTAGAACAAATCCCTCACACATACTGAGGAATGACTGTATTTCCTGTGCCATGGTCTAGACAGAATATGGTATCACTAATAAAATGGAGCACAATACTTCTTTAGGACCCCTCATTTGCTCCTATAACAAGACAATACATTTAAGTTTTCAATAAACATAAATTTAAACTAGGAAAAATGAAGCTAGCATAGGTCTCTGCAAGAGGGCTCTCACTTTTTTTTATATCTATATAAACCAACATTTTTTTTAGTTCCCCAGAAATTTCCTTATGTAAACTGCCCATAAAATAAGCTAAAACTACCTTTCTTTTTTTTTTTTTTTTTTTCTTTTTGAGACATAGTCTCACTCTGCCAGGCTTTCCTCAGGCACACTATGTAGCCTGAAGCTGGCCTCTAACTCACAATCTTCCTACCTCAGCCTCCTAAGGGCTGGGATTACAGATGCATTCCACAATGCCCGACTATGAACTGTGTTCCTCCACACTGTCCCAGATTAGAGTTCCTTTCGACTCAGTCCTGCCCTTATCTAGCTTTGAACTGAATGCTCTATTTTTAGTAAATTAGTCAACTTCTATTCCTTAATAATTCACACAATATTAAAGTAGGATCTTATTTAAAAACAAGACAAATAATTAGTATAGGATATCAGAAAGTCATTGAAACTACAGAGAAATATTTAGCAGGAGAAAAAAATAGGGAATAACAGATTACCAATGGAGATTGCAATTTTAATAGGTAGAGAGACCCTACTGAGAAGGTGACAGTTCAAAAATAAAAGCAAATAGGGTGAGAGTTTGAGTCATGCAGATTTTAGGGGAAGATCTTTCCAGATAGGAGGAATAAATTCAAAAGCCCTGAGATCAGAACTTTCCCAGTGTGTTGTGTTGTCATTACTCTTTGCTTTAATTCTGAAGATATTTCCCAAAGGATTTAATTTTTTAAAACTTGATTTTTAAAAATCAACTCAGGAGAGTAAAAGAAGGAAGTTAAGAAGGTGAATATGGTTGATGTACTCTCTATACAGGAATGAATATAGAATTTTTAAAGCTGTCAAAGCTACCATAAGAAGGGAACTAAGGTAGAAAGATGAAAAAATAGAGAAGAACCAATTTGAGTTATAATACATACACACATGGAAATGTCACAAAGAAACTCCCTGTGTAGCTATCTTAAACAAAGAAAAATGTCATTTTTTTTTCCATTTAAAAAATTGGAGAACAGGAGAGTGGCCCAGGTCCTGCCTGGGGGAGGTTGGTACCAGTGGTAGTGGGTAGGAGGTGGGAGAAGAGCACGGAAGGGTGAATATAGTGCAAATACTGCATACACACCACGTAAATGGAAAAATGACACCTGTTGAAACTACTCCAGGAATTGGGGGGGGCGGGCAAAGGAGAATGGTGGACGGAGTGAACTTAAGTATTATATATTTGATATATTGTAAGACCTTTTATAAATGCTACAATGTACTCCCACCCAGCACAATTAAAAAAAAAAGAAAAAACTCAATTCAGTCAGCAAGTATATTTTGCTGCTATATAAACTACACACCTAAAATATTACTCTGTTGAGACTATTTATGCAGTCCCTTTTAAAGGTCACAATTCTAAATTGAAGTCCCTCTATCAAAGTGGCATTGCCTGTGTTTTGCTCATCATTGTTTAACCTATAACAAACTATTTTCCTCTAGAAAGGAGAAAAACTCATTAATTCATATTGATACAAACAGATTTGGAAGACAATGCTGTCAGGCTTTCAAAGCTTGTTAGTACTAATACATACCACAATCTTACTGAAAACTTTCTTCTTCTCAAATAATACATTGTAAACATTATATGAAAGTATAAATTCATGGAAGAGGCTTGAAAATTGACATTGTACCTAATGGATCAAAAATATTTACTTTATTGATTGTTCCTCTTCAGTGTTTAGTAGTTTAATTCCTTTCCCAATAGTTGTTTATGAAGGAGGAAATCAATTTGTTTCAGTGAAATAGTTTTTGTGATATGAAAACATGGACTTGGATGTTGGATAAAATGGTAAAGTAGTAATATTCATGTTTTATAATGGACAAACAAGCTTTAAGTTTTATAGCAGGAGTAATTTAATGATACTGAGTCTATAGGATCCCCAAATTATATATTTTTGTAGTTTTATGTTACACTGTGAAACTGAAATTTTTCTATCAGTATTTTGTCTCACATTGAACACAAAGATTTTAGGACATATTTACCAATTTAGCAAGTTGATGATAAGTATATGACAATTAAAATTGTGTACACATATTATATTCCCATCTTCTTCAAAACACTATAAAGAGCATTAGAAATAACTGATGGTTCTTGCCTTGGAATACTCACACTTTCTTGTTTTCTGAAGCCAGTGATTCCTACTCAATAAAAGCATATCTGCACCATCCTTAATTCTATTAATTTGAGCCGATTCAATGAATCCCTATGAAATGTAGTACTACTACACTAGGTGATGGAAGGGATAGGCATTGTCTTTTTTTTTTTTTTTCTAATTTCCTTTCAGTTCTCAAGAATCTTATGGCCAAGATCATGACACATGATTAACAGTTAAATAATAATGTCATAAATTTCTGTTTCATTGCCCAAGTTATCCTAATGTAAATAACAAAATGGGGTTTTGAAAACATTTAAACTATATTCAAAAGTTATCTTGTATGACAACCCTAGTGTAAAAACAATTAAAAACGGACACACTTTGGTTAAGCAACCAACTCAGGGGGTCCTGTAGAACCAACTTGAAAGCCACAGGAGGAAAAGCACAGTTTTAAAATTAGACAGATGGGTTTGAGTCAAACTCTGTTCCTCACTATTGTATGGCCTTAAGCAAGCTGCTTAACTGTCTGTCTCAATGTCCTCTCCGGGAAAATGGGAACAATTATACCTAGGTTGCTTTATGGAAAGTAACAGTTTTTTATAAAGTGCCTGACATATGGTAGGTTCTCAGTAACACATAGCTTGAAAAGGTCCATAAAGGAGGGTTACTTGAAGGTTAGATAGAGGATAAACATAAGATATTCTGAATGAGGAGGTCATGACCAAACTCTCAGAGGCAACTGATCCAGAAATATGAGCTATTCTTTTCTCATATTTCTCATAATAGCTATTAGCAAAATTATAATTTGAACAAAATGGCATAATTTTCTCTATACCTTATTAACAAAATTCTAATTAGCATCTTTGGTGAGGGACTATCTTATTTACAATATCCTCAGTACTTAAGGGTGCATACCATTCATTTGGATGCTAAGTGATTTAATCAATGGGTAAGTGTTGTTTCTAGCTTCATATAGTGCATCAGAGAACAAGCAGCATTTTAGTATCTCAGCCCACACAAAGTTCTTTCTCAAAATTTGCTGAATTTTTTACTCGAGGGCTTAGAGAGACTATAAAATGAATTTGAACAAAATCTTTCATTCACAGTCTTTAAATTGCTTTTCAGTCTCCTTTACTGAGCTATCTCTTCCTTTAACTATCTGCTTCTCTCATTTTCCCTTTTCTCCTTAAGAAAGAATCCATTCTTAGGGCTTCAAACATTTCCTTTTTTTGTGGTTGATGTTTAACTATCACTAATAATCATGTGGTCTCACTCAAGACTATACTGAGACTACTAGTACTCCTGATGACCATTTATTTACACTACATGGTTTCATTATTGTCCTAAGCTACATATGTCAGAAATTGAACCCTATCATCTTCCCTTTGCAAATCAGTATCTCTAACCAATATCTTGTACTCTGAATACCCAGTCTTCTAAGTTTGACACTCTGGGATTAATTTTGGCTTAAAAAATTACCTTTATTTTCTAAACTTAATTAACCAGATTCTTTTTGCTTCTTGTCTAGAAATATGATTCATACCACCACACATATTTCATTGTGACCTTGACTACTCTTGTCCAGTTCTTGATAATTTCATAAGCAGACTGGTACTCTTTAATTTTTTCCAGTACTCTTAATTCATTCGAGAGATGGATGGAAGACTGGTCTTGAGTCATGACTTTTTTCTCCATTTATTACTTGTTTAATAAAGAAAACTTTCCATAGTTACTCACTTTTCAAAATGTAGTTCATGATGAATAGGCTGCTGAACTGGAATCACTTGTGATGTTTGTTAATGATGTAGATTCCTATAGGCATTGCTATGGTTTGAATAAAAATTACCTTAAAGGTTCCTGTGTTAAAGACTTGATTGCCAACTAATGGACTTTGGGGAAGTGATTGGATCATGAGGGCACTAACCCTTTCAATTGATTAATGCATTGATGGATTCACAATTTGATGGTGTTATTGGGAGATGGTGGAAACCATAGGGTGGGACCAGGTTAGAGGAAGTAAGTCACTGGGGACCTGCCTTTGAAGGGTATCACTTGTTCTTGGACCCTTCTTGTCCCTTTGTCTGTTTTCTGGACACCATGAGGTAAGCAGCTTTTTTCTGCTATTCTCTTTCTCTATGAGGTACTGCAGCATCAAAGTCAGCAATATAACATATTCAAATATTTGAATCTGACTCCTGACTCTCCTGCCTTTCTCTTTCATTTATTACAACACTATCTATGATCACATTTGAGACCAACAAGATAATCCAGAACAGTCTTTTCATCTCACAGTCCCTAATTTGATCACAACTGAAAACTCCCTTCTGCTAAGTAAAGTAACATATTCACAGATTCCAGTGATCAGGATGTGGACTCCTTTGTGGGCTATTATTCTGCCTATTGCACTTAGACTTCATTTCATAATCAGTTGTCTATAAACCCTTCCCACAGATGACATTTGATTAAAAAAAAAACTTCTTAGTTGGCTGCAAATGGTGGGTACATTATCTAGAAACCTAAATATAGCTACTTCCCAGTATATGATAAAAGTCAAAAAGAGAAAAGAAGTAATTTAACAAATTAAAACACCTGAATGGAACCTATTAATTGTGTTCTTCATATGTAGAAGTAATAGATGTATTTATACTGTTTCTACCAACATTTTAACAGTTAAACATCAAGGAAAAGTGCTAGAACTTTTCAACAGACATGGAATTACTAGGAATGCTTTTCAGTTGTCAAATAATTGGGAGGAAGACTAGAGCATTTACTGGGTAGGGACCAGATACCAGATATATCACAATATAAAGACTAGGACTATATAATTAAGTATGAAATGGCAATCTTCATGATTTGTGTACACAAACGTCTGTTTATAATTACTTGTGTCCTAATTCAATTTTACATGTGTTTTTTGCACTCTTTCATGAAGTGAATATAGGTATGTTTCCATGTAATTAGGGGAAAAATATATTTGTCTTATCTAGTTGATCATTGTTTTGGAAATTAAGGCCATCTTCAGTCATGCCGCATCAAGGTATCTGGCACAAGACACAACAGTATAATGCAATCTTCATTTTTAGCTATTGTAATCAATGTGCTTCTATGTATAGATGTACAATGTCATGTCTTCTAATATAATTGTGCTTATGGATTTACATATTAAAATATATTTACTATATGTTACTTTATTTTTATTCCTTTCTTATTTTATAATTAAGCATTATATTCATTTTTCTAAAGTCATGCATGTAGATAGGTTAAATTCTCTATGAGTTCCAAGCTAAGATGATAAAGGAGGCATAATAAAACGTATGGAACTATGCTAGGTTTTCAGCGCTATGAATAGCATTTATCCTCACTTTAGCATTGATTTTATGTGGCCTTTGAAAATTACAGATGCTCCTTACTACATTCACCAAGCAGCTATGAATATTTTGCCTGCCACTTTTATGCTTTGAACAATTTAGTTGTTGCTTAAGAGCTTTGTCATATATCAAATCTAGTGGTCCACAACTTCTCCCACTACTAGACCTCAGGGTCCTTTTCTCAACACTACTTATCCTATAATTGGATAATATGAAACACTAAAAGATTTTAATACACTATTAATGTAGGGTAACAACAAAATTGCCACAGGTTTTATGTATTTTTTTGTGGTAGTAGAGTTTGAACTCAGGGCCTCCTGCTTGCTAGACAGTTGTTTTCCTAAAAATAGGAAAAGTAGAAGAATTTGGTTTATGTGAAAAGTGCATTTCATCTTAATAAAATAAACAGTGTGCCCATAAAAAGAAGTTATATGTAGTAAGGCAATAGGTGTCCATAAAAGAAATAATTATTTACAATATTTTAAATGAATGTTTTATATTCCTATCTCAAATTTTTGGGAAATAAACTTTATACCTCCTGAAACTTCTAGATGTATATGTCCAGTTTTTAGAGGAAAGGATAATTCTTTAAAAGGAACTATACTAGATAATCCTAGATAGAAATATGCACATCAACTTCATATACATGGGGTTCTCAAAAAAAAAAAGCAATGCAAAATCCTTTAAAAAAGATATTTACTGCAGTTTTCCCGACCGTTGCAGTACAGCATTTTATGTAACACATCAAACAGAAAGTTTCCTAAAATTCTTCTTGACATTTCCCTCTTCTCCCAAAGTGTCACACTTAAGGCCTTTGTTAAACTTTCTTCACCAATCCCTGTATGTTTTCAAATTATGACTCTTCTCGCCAGCTTCTTGAGATAAAAGTTTTGTATCCCAGAATGACTGCTTTTCTTAAGAGATCAGTCCACCAAGAATTCTGCCAAATAAAATTTCTCTCAAATTTTCAAATAAAGCCTTATTAACTGTTTATCCCAATTGGTTCACAAGCCTCCTGTTTCTCTCCTCCTGGGATTTGGTCTCCTGGACCATGTTACTCAGATGCTCCAGGCCTTTCTATGCCTCCATCAATCTATAATTTGCATCTTCTCAAATCAAAAGCTAAACCAGAAGTTCCTAAGCCTGCGATACTCTGTGGTATTTGCACCATTAAAGTTATCGGTATAGCCTGTTTGCATGTGCCCTCTGTGGTTGTCTCCTTCATTTCTAATTCTTTCTTTCCATTAACCCCAACCTCATTCCACCACTTCCAAAATCCTCCCAAGATGGACTTCTACTTCTTCAGGAGCTAGCCACATTGAAATCAGGCAGGAATCAATAATTTCAACATTCCCTTTTCCTAAATTGTCCTTCAATCCCTTAACTGTGAGAATATTATATATTCATTTTTTGCATTCATTCATTCAGTCAGTCATTACTGAATGCAAAAAAAAATGTGTTTGTGACTCAACTCTAATTAAATACCTATTTGTGGTCTCTATTACACAACAATGAGATCAATAATAAGAATCTGTCCATTACCTCCTAAAGGTGATTTTGCATTTGGAGGGCATGACTGAGTGTTATACCTAGAAATATGCCCCCTGTACAGGAGCACTATATAATTTCATTAAAGAGGCCACAGAGGGCTAAATCCCATCTGCTCGAGAAGTGGTGGTAGCAGAATTACAGTTTAAGGCCAGCCAGGGCAAAGTTAACATGAGGTCCTATCTAAAAAACAACTTAAAACAAAAGTAAAAGGACTAGGGGTGTGCCTCCACTCTTAAGTTCAAACCTCAGTACTGTAGAAAGAGGGAGACTGCAGAATTCCCCTTCCTCTGATTCAGTTTGATCCCAAAGATCACATACACACACAATTGGTAGTTTTCAGCTGCTTCTCACAACTCATATACAGTCTCATTATCTCTAATTTAGTGGTATTTGCTTAATATTATTTGATTTTTCATTCTATCCACAAATTCTCAAAGAGAAAAATTAGGATGGAATATATAAAATGAATAACCAATCTCCTATTTATGTGCTTCAACTAAAGTTGCCTTCAAATAATTTTCATCCTTTAGTAGTATATAGATTTTTAGCAGTTAACTTCAAAATTTGTTGGGGAAGGACCACAGTACAAACACAGACATGCATATCTATATTACATAGCTGTTATTTTCCCTTCTGATTGTCACATTCTAATCCCTATAAACATAACTTTTCTACTTTGGAAAAAATTCCTTCAGACAGTATGTTTTTCAAAAAAAGTTAATCAGTAGCATATATCAAGCTTAATAAAACTATAAATCACTATTTTGGGAACCTCAAATATCCCTATGTGTAACAGTTTGTGCAAATGGCCTCATAGCTGAACAATAATGAAATTAGTATATACCCAGAAGTACAAAACCAAACACTTTTAAGTGCATAGTTTTTAAAGTTATAAAAGCTCATGCTTTTTATAAAGCCATAAAATTGATGTACAGCTTTAAAAACATTCAGAGAAGTTTGCTTTATAACACTTAGTAGAATGTACATTTGCTACTTGAATGCATCTATGCATATTATCACTTGTCTATTGATTGCTTGTCACTCTGCACCAGAAAGTAAATCTAAGTAGTACTTCTGAGTGCAGTGATTGGAAATGAATTAATTTTTTTAAAAAATACTAATATTCATCTAGCTGGGAATTATAGTGAACACCTATAATTCTAGCATTCAGAAGGCTAAGGCAGAAGGATTGAGAGTTCTAAACCAGCCTGAGTTACATGGCAAGTTAGAGGCCAGCCTGGGCTATACAATAAGACCTCACCCAAAAACAAATAAATAAATAAAAGATTTATCCAACTCACTAATAAAATTATTTCTTAAACACTGATATTCTTTATGAAGTAATGTATTAAAAGTATAGGGCCAGGTATAGTGACATACATCTATATTTCAGTTACTGGGGAGTCAGAGATCAGAAGGATCATGGTCTGAGGCCAACCCAGGTAAAAAGTTAGCAAAACCCCATCTCAACAGGCATAATGGTACACACCTGGAATCTCAGCTAGGCAGGAGGCATAGGTAGGAAGACCAAAGTTCAAGGCCAGCCCCAGTCAAAAATGCAAGATCCTCTCCTAAAACTAGATAAAGCAAACAGGGACTAGGGGAGTGGCTGAAGTAATAGAGCACCTGTCTAGCAAGCATGAAGCTCTGAGTACTACCCACCACAAACATATATAAGCTTTGCAAATTCTCCCTAGTAGTAGGAGGTCTGTGTTTAAGAACACTAAGAATATCAGACTTTGTTTCACATTTACATTCATTTACTTACACAGTATTTACAACATGCTGTGCACTAAAAAATGAGTTCAATAAAGTTGCAGGATAAAAAACCAATATGCAAAAATCAGTTGTGTTTATATACACTAACAAATGATCTGAAAAGAAAAACAGAAAAACAATCGTATTTGCAATCATACCTAAAAGAATAAAATACCTAGGAATAAAGGAAGTAAAAGATTTATATACTAGGGGTTGGCAGAGTGGCTCAAGTAGTAGAGCCCCTGCCTAGCAAGTATGAAGCCCTGAGTTCAAACCCCAGTACCGCCAAAAAAAAAGAAGATTTATACACTGAAAGTTATAAAATATTGACTAAAGAAATCAAATGCAAGATATAGGTTAACAATGGGAATTAGAATTTTCCTTCTAGTGACTTCATAAATAAAAAGACTCAAGGTAACAAAGGAGAGATGGTATTCCCAGGAGAAAAAGAAAGAGCATCAAGGATCAAGAAAGAGGTGACAGGACAGCTAAAACAGAAATGTGATACAGAGAAAATTAGTAAACAATCTCTAGCTCCAACCCTGGCTCCCAGGGGTGAGAGGGACCAAATTACAACTCTACAAGATCGTCAGACTAGATGGTCTGCCCTTGTGGCAACAGACTGGCAATTCTAGCTACAGGAGAAACCCCTGGTTATCACAAGTCTTAAATCCAGTAGGGGGATTTGGTGAGACAGTGACTCATCCTGTGTGGCAGACTAGCATTGAAGAGAAAAGATTTTGTCAGTCCCCAAATCTCAGAGTGCTGTAGCCAGGTGCCATCTTGAGAGGATGCCTATTGTTTGAGACTGAGCTTCTCTGGATATGTAAAAAAACAAGTAACAATCACATATCAGGGAGCATGGAGACACCCTGACACTGTCTAGGTGGGAGACAGTCACAAGAGGGAGTTGAGGGGGAGGGTCAGACATAGGCAGGCTAAGAAATTTAAGTAGCTGGAAGCTTGGGCTACAGAAGATTCCATGGTTAGTGGCCCTGACCATCCCTGATGGATAACTGTGTATGGAGAGAGCTCCAAGCTTGTAGCCATTGGATTTCACTCCCTGCTCCATGTGGCTTGCAAACAGGCAGGTCTAAGAACTCTGAGTCCAAGTCTGGCAGATCACTAGATTCCCCTAACCTCTTCCTTCTCACAGGAAGATTTACTGCTGAGCAGAGTCTGAAAGTTCTGAGTATGGTAGACAGAGGGCCAGGTTATCTTAATTCTCTCCCTGATCACTGCAGAACTTGGTACTTTGCTTCCCTACTTTTGGACCCTCTCAAAGGACACCCCTCAGTTTGGATGTTTGCCACACCTGGGCACATAAACTGGAGGCAGGGACCTTTGGAGTGAGTAGGAATCAGTGGAGGCAACAGGCCACAAAGCTTGTTGGGGTTAGCAGCAACTACTGGTATGCAAAGAAAGGAAGCTTCTATAGTGAATGCAGCCCTGATCCTCAGCTGGCAAACAGCAACAACTGCTATGATGGGAACAGAAAGGACTATAGCAGACCCCTAGACCCCAGCTGAGACCTATTACAAAACCCTGTACACGGTAAATTGCAATATTGCAGAACCCAGAAAGAAGCTGCTCCAATTCTTGGTCTTCTTTTACTTCTTTTCTCTTTACTGTTGTTAGTATTGTAGTTTGGTTTTTTTTTTTTTATGACTCATCTTTTTACCTAGTTTTATTTACATGTTTACTTTGTAATTAGAATTTTCAATCTCTTGCTCTTTTCTCCTCCTCCTCCTCACTTTCATTTATTTTTTTCTTGTTCTTTAACCTTGCTTCTTTCTTTTTTGCCTGTCTCTGCTCCTTTCTTTTCCTTCTTTTATTAATACTTTTCCCTTTATTAATTTTTAACTTTGTAGTTTACTCTATATTATTTTCCCCACTTCTTTTCTATGATTGTTGTTGGTGTAATACTTGTTTTTAATTAGTTTTTATTGTATTTCTAAATCTGATTTGTTTTCTATTTTTGCTATTCATGGTGTCTTCCTCCCTGAGCAGTACTGACGATTGAGCCCTCAAGAGAAGTACACTCACTAAGAAGACTCTGATATAAAACCAGAAGAGATATCCATCCCAACAAATGCACAAACATAAGAAACATGAAAAAGCAAGGCAACCTGACTCCTCCAAAAGTTCATAACTCTTCAATAACTGAATTCAAAGATATTGAAATGCTGGACAAAAAATTCAAAACTATAGTTTTAAAAATGATCAATGATTTCAAAAAGAATTCAAGTAAATAGAAGAAACAAATAAGTCTTATTAAGACTAAGATGAAAAACTCAGCAACTTAGATGAGAAATTCAGCAAAGATATAGAGACTTCTAGAAAAACAATCTTGGAAATGAAAAGCTCAACAAATAAAAATCTCAATGGAAAGAATCACCAACAGACTGAAGAAAGAATATCCAGGTTTGAAGATAAGGTTGAAGAATTAGTATATCCAGATAGCAATAAATAAAAAGTAAATACACAATCATGACCACAATATTCAAGACTTCTGGGATATGATTAAGAGACCACAAAGGTATGGATCAGTGTTGAAGAAGAGGGAGCCAAGACACAGACTAAAGGCATAGAAAACTTATTCAGTGAATTTACAGAACAAAAATTTCTAAATCCAGGGAAAGAAATGGATATCCAAGTAAAGCATTTAGAATCCCAAATTGACATGACCAGAAGAAAAAATCAATCAATGTCATATTATAGTTAAAGTATCAAGAAAACAAAAAAAATATTGAAAGCTGTGAGAGAGAAGTGTCAAGTTACTTACAAATGCAAACAATACCTTGAACAGAAATCTTAAAGACCACAAGACTACAGTCTGATTCTTTTCAAGCCCTGAAAGAAAATAATTACCAGTCATGATTACTATATCCAGCAAAGTTCTCCTTTAAATTCAAAGGAAAAATAAGGATATTCTATGTTAAGCATAAATGAAAGCAACTCATGACTGAGAAGTCAAGCAGCATTACAGAAGCCACTTAAAGGAATATTACAGAAAAGGAAAAAAGATATACACAAAAATTAGGGTTTCAGAAATAAATCTGACTAGAAGAAATAAACAGATAAGAATAGTGAAAGAATAAAAAATTATTAAGTCAGTAAATCAGCAAACCACTAAGATGAACAAGGAAGAAATTAGTATATACCTTCCATAACAACCTTAAATGTAAATGGTCTTAACTATACAATTAAAAGACACAGACTGCCTGAATGGGTTTAAAACATGACCTCTGACTGTTTGTTATCTGCAAGAAGTACACTCTCATCAACAGATAGGACTTTCAGACCAAAAAACAAAAAAATCATCAAAGAAATTTTGGAGTTAAACTGCACCATAGATTAAATGGACTCAACAGCCACAGAATAAACATTTTTCTCAGCAGCCCATGGAACTTCTCCAAAATATATCACATTTTATACCATAAAGCAAATCTTTTAAAAGTTTAAAAACTGAAATAATTGCCAGGCACCAGTGGCTCACACCTGTAATCCTAGCTCCTCAGGAGGCAGAGCTCAGGAAGGTCTCAGTTCAAAGCAAACCCAGGCAAATGGTTCTGCAAGACCCTATCTCGAAAAATAGGGCTGGTGGAGTGACTCAAAGTGAAAGCCCTGAGTTCCAGCCCCAGTACCACAAAAAAAAAAATTGAAGTAATTTCTTGTATCTTATCAAGTCATAATGGAATAAAATTAAAATCAACAGCAAGAGAAACTACAAAAACTATTCAGACACAAAGAGGTAAAACAATACCCTTTGAATAACCAGTGGTTCACTAGAGAAATCAGGGAGGAAATTAAAAAATTTTTAGAATCAAATGAAAATAAAATCACAGCTTTCCATAAACTTTGGGACTGAAAAAGTAGTTCTAAGAAAGAAGTTTATAGGTTCAAGTGCCAACATTAAAAAATCAGAGAGATCTCAAATAAGCAACCTAATGATGCCCCTCAAGGACTAGTAAAAGAAAAAGTCAACCCCAAAATCAGTACAGAGAAACAAATAATAAAGATCAAGGCAGAAATTAATGAAATGGAAATAAAAAAAAGTGAAAAAGGTTTTTAAAACAGTACAAAAAGTCAATGAAATAGAGTTGATTCTTTGAAAAGATCAGGAACCACTCCAGCAACTGGACAAAAGGACCTATTCCTTCCTCTGATTTGAGGCAGACTGATTTGTCTGTCAGTGACATCCTTCACACCACTTCCCCTTTTCCTCCCCATTTCTTGAGACAAAGCTTCCATTAAAGCTTTTGCCTGAGTATTCCTTCTCTCTAATTTGATATTTCTATAATTACTGAGACAGAAATTCCCTTGAGTCCTGAATCAGTCCATACCCTTAATCACAGTTACATAATCCCCTTTGCTAATATAACATATTTGTTTGAGACATTGACGTATTTGGAGCCATTATTCTACCATGAAGTGTAAAAGCCAAAGTCCTTAAAAAGGTCTAGAAGTGATCTGAGTTTCCACTACCTGCTGTATCTTTCCTTATTCCTATCTATCCCCCTTATTCCCTCAACTCCAGCCTTCTATATGCTATTCCTTGAATACACCATGCAAATTCTTGTTCTCCGACATGGAATGCTCTTCCCCTATTACACTCTACTACCTCATCACCTTGCCAGTCTCTGGTCAAATCTCAACTTCTCCATGAGGCATACTATGAGTACCCTGTTTAATACTCCAGCATTTCTGATGGTTTTTTCCCCTTCATATCACTTACCGGTTTCTAACTTACATTATACCTTATTCACTGTGATCAGTGAATTTCTTTCTGCTAGAATGTTACATCCACATAAGCAGGGAACTATCTTTATTTCTATGATGTATCCCAAGACCCTAGAACATTTTAGATGTTCTAATAACATTTAGGGGTTTAATAAATATTACTTGAATTAGTTGTCAAAGTTTTCCAAACACTGGCTGATGGAATTAAAGGCATATACAATATATTCTTTTTTTTTTTTTTGCAATTCATGTAGGTTACAACATACAATATATTCTTTTTTTTTGCAATTCATGTAGGTTACAACAGAGCTGCTTGAAACAGTGAATTATATCTCCTTGAGTCTTACTCATTTCTACTTTTTAAATCAATGACATAAATCAATTATTCCATTTTCAATTCATGAAGGCCAACATTCCTTTTATTCCTTTTATTCTGTTCAAAAGAAAACTTTGTAAAGGAAAAATGACTCATATTTCTACCTGCTCATTCTTCCCCCAAAACACTTTTGATCTTAAAAAATAAAAGTCCAATAAGACTAAAATAGAGCCTCAAGAAAGGCAGAAGGGAACAAAGTTATTTAAAAATAAAAAAAGTGTCAGTATTTCCAAAAGCTTAAATACAGCAATATTTAGAAGCTGTCTATATTCTGTTTTTCATTTACTTTAAAACATTTTCATTTTGCACACTTCTGATTAGTCACCACAAGACGGAGGTACATCTGTAGTTGAAGAGATGTTTTTGAAATAATGGAAACATGAATGATGTTTTCAATAATTTTAAAAAAATCTAACTTTCTAACTTAATAATTTCACTTAAAATTATGCTTCAAAAGCAGCTTCTACAAGACTTAACAACTTACTTTTAAGAAACAACTAGGAAGCCAGGCACTGGTAGCTCACACCTATAATCCTAGCTATTTGGGAGGCTGAGATTGGGAGGATCGTGGTTTGATGCCAGTCCAGGCAAATAGTTTGCAAGACCCCATCTCCAAAATAACCAGAGCAAAATGGACTGAAGGTGTGGCTCAACAAGCATAACGCCCTTCGTTCAAACCCCAGTCCCACCAAAAACAAAAACAAAAAAACTAGGAAGACATAGGTTAAATTTACAATGAAGGTTCCACTGGCTAACCAAGAAATACACTGAGAATTTAAGATGTGAACCAAAAGCTCCAGGAAAACCTGTTTTCCTGACTACCTCTTATCATAAAGTTCAGAGTTTCTTCACAGTGTCACTCCTCTACCTCAGCACACACGGCCATGAGGTTTCCCAAGTTAGCAGAAACTTGGAGTAAAAAAAAAATCAATGTGTCCTGAGTCAGACATGCCTTTTTGTCCCAAGAACATACTATGCCTCAGCCTAGACACAAAGAAGAGATAAAAGAAAACTTTAATAACAAATGTGTTCAGTGATTTATCTTGAGACAATCCTTTGTATATAGTAAAGTTTTAAGTAAATATCATTTTATATAGCCAAAAAGAATTCATTTATTTGGTCTTACTTTGTATTTTAAATATTTTAGGTGTTTTAATACTTTAAAAAATATTCTTCAAACATTTTTTAAGTAGTAGATAATGCTAGAGTTATAATTAGAACCCAGAAAATTGATTAAAAAAAAACTCATCCAGTGCATCTTGAATTTAAATGGCTTAAAAATCAAATAACCTAAATGTCAAAGAAAATATGCTATTGTTCCACAACACTGCATTCTAGAGTGAAGGCTCTGTTAGCCTTAGTGCTAACAGTACATATCTATAAAATCTAAGACATTTATGTGTTCAAGATCCTTACTCTCTGCTCCAGTTAACTGTATAATCCATTGCCTTAAAATTTAGTAGTTTAAAACAACTAATTCCTATGCCTTATAGTCTTGAGAATGAAGAATTTAGTCAAGGCCTGGCTGAGTAATTCTCTTGGTCCACATGATATGGATATCTGATAAAACTCAGCTTGCACATAGGCTGTCTGATAGCTTCACTCATTTACTTGGTGCTTTGGTCAACTGGGCTGGGCTTAAGTGAGCCCCTCTTCCATTACATGTAGTCTCAGGTCCTTTCTGTGTCAACTCTCCCACTGAGTATGGCTTTTCTTGCATGACATATCAAGGTGTCAAGAGTCCCAGGTAGAAGATTCCAGTTCTCTCATTGGCTAGTTCTGACATAGCATCACCTTTATTGTATAATATTGGTCCAAAAAAAGAAAATCACAGGGGAAGAGAAACAGATCCTGCTTCTCAACTGGAGGAATGTTGAAAATTTGCAACCATCTTTCCATCACATACCGTTTTTTTAAATTAGGTTAATAGCAAACATACTAACTATCCTTGCTAACTCCTTAATAGTAATAATGTTTGATGGGTGCCTGGTACATGCACAGCATGGTTGTAAATGATTGGCATGTATTAATTAATTTAATACTGGTGATCCTTTTCAGAAGATAGCATCACCACCATTTCATAGATGATGAAACAGAAGCACAAAATATTAAATAGTTTGCCCAAGGTTAACAGTTAATAGACAGAGATGGGATTTAAAACAGTATTACTCTAAAATCCATTCTCTTAATCATTATAAAAAGAAATTTCTAGACTCCAGTAACTTTAACCACTACTTTTAAATTAACCAGTTAGTAATACAGTTATCTGAACTGCATAAGTAAGCAGAATATTTACTGAAATTGATAGAAGAATATCCGGTCAAGTATTAGAGAGTCAGATATCACTTTGGGAAGCTATTCAGAACAATGACAAAGGGATTATTTTCATTTCAAATCATTATTTTTATGGGCTAGTAGAGTACATTCCTGGCATACGGGAAGCCCTGGGTTCAATCTCCAGCACAAGAGAAAAAAACATTAAGTTTAAATAATTTTGATACACCTTATTTACCTACCTGCAATTAATTTCCAAAACTGAATCCCTGATTTATGATATTCACATATTTGCTTCATTAACATCCAAATTTACTTCATTAACAATGAGTCTTACAAACTCATTATGAACTTTTAACTTCAATCAGCTTCCTACATCAAGTAAAAATTCCAAACCTTTTATAAAAAGACACTCTGGACCTTCAGTGTCTGGACAACATCTAGTTTACTATTTTTTACTTCACTAAGCTGTATTTTACTTCATTAGATTATGTTGTAGAGATAAAAAATTATTGTAATATAATTAAAAGGCAATTCAACTTAAGGCTAATTTGGTAATTCAGTCATATCATCATACCCTAAATCAGAGCTATTGCTGCTCAAGTCTGAAAAAAAGAAACAGAAACTCACCATTCCCTGTACTATCAGAATATGAAAGTATGTAGCGGTATTATGAATAGAAGTGAAGTGTTCAGTACTTGCATGTAAGTTTCACTGGAAGTTTGGGATACAGATGAGCTAGAAAACTCAACGCTGAAAAATAAACATGAGAACATTGTCATCTGATTCAAGATTTTTGATCATGAACTTTCTGTTTTGTTGCAAATCAGATGAAACTGTATTTAAAAAGTTAAACTTTATTTTAAAAATTGCAATAGAAGTTTTTTGCTTCATTTTTCTTTTTTTCTCTACTATTATTTTGTCATACTATCAAAAACAGTAAGAATGTAGAACAAAGACAGGTTTGAGAGTGAAGGAAGAATATGGCGAACCCTGAATAAATGGATAAAAATAGATGGGGCCCAGAAAGACACTGTATAAATGAATCTTCTTGAATCTCAGAAGATCAAACAGCTTCTTTCTATTCATTCTCCAGCACCTAACATAACAAGACATAATATTTCATAAACATTTGACAAATTAATAACCAAGGATCTGTTGTACTATATTTCATCTTCACTTTTTAGTGTTCAATATTTGTACAAAGGGGTTTCGTTATGATTTTTCCTATATGCATATAATGTATTCTGATGATTATCACACCCACTATTACTCTTTTTTATTCTACCCTTTTGTTACAATTTCTACCGGTTTTATTATAACATTTTTATACGTATATACTATGTATTTTGATCATCCCTAATCTTTTTCCCCTCCATCTGCTAGTTCCACCAAAATAGTCCCCCTTTTACATTCATATCCTTTCTTATTTTGTTTTTAGATATAGATTCCACATGTGAGAGAAATCATGAGATATTTATCTTTTTGAGTCTGGCTTATTTCACTTAACATGGTAATGTGCAATGCTATCCATTTTCCTGGAAATTACATAGTTTTGCTCTTCTTTATACCTGAATAATACTCCATTGCTTATATATACCATAGTTTCTTTATCCATTTATCTTTTGATAGGCACCTAGCAGTCTGATTCCATAACTTGGCTAACGTGAATGGTACTGCAATAAACATGAGTGTGTGGGTATCTGCATGGTATGTGACTTACATTCCTTTGGATATATGCTCAGGAGTGGTAGAGCAGGAGCATATATTTCTATTTTAGTTTTCTGAAGAACTTCCACACTGATTTCCAAAGTGGGTGCACTAATTTACATTTCTCACCAGCAGTGTATGAGGGCTCCTTTATCCCACATCCTCATCAGCACTCGTTGTTGTTTGTGTTATTGATGATAGCCATTCTGACTGGAGTGAAGTAGAATCTCACTGAAGTGAGATTTGCATTCCTTTTTGGCTTAGGATGTGAAACATTTCTTCATATACTTATTGCCCATTTGTACTTTTTCAATTCATTTGCCCATTTATTAACTGGATTGTTATTCTATTGTTTAGATTTTTTTTAACTCTTTATGTATTCTGGATATTAAGCCCTTGTGAGATAAATAGCTGCCAAAGATTTTCTCCCATTCAGTAGACTGTCCTTTCACTGTTCCCTCTGCTCTGCAGAGAAGCTGTTTAATTTGATGCCATCTCATTTGTCAATTCTCGCTCTTATTTCCTGAGCTATTGGCATTCTATTCAGAAATTTGTTGTCTATCACCTATATCTTGCAGTGTTTCTGCTATGTTTTTCCTGTAGTAGTTTCAAATTTCCAAGTATTACAAAATGGTCTTGATCTACTTTGAATTTTTTTTTTTACCTCTGAAGGATTTTCCATTTTTAATTTAAAACCAAAGGACTCTAAATTCAATATACCAAAAAGAACTTGTTGTCCAATACACTGACAAGTCTTCATCTAGCTTTTTGGCATTTCTCATTATTTTATATTTTCTCATTGTTTTTACTCATATGTGCACACAATGCTTGGCTCATTTGTCCCCCCTACTGCACCCCCTCCCGTACAACCCACTGCACTAACTCCCTCTCCCCAACACACCCTCGATACCCGACATGAACTATTTTGTCCTTATCTCTAATTTTGTTGAAGACAGAGTATAAGCAATAATAGGAAGGAACAAGGGTTTTTGCTGGTTCAGATAAGGATTGCTATACAGAGAGTTGACTCACATTAATTTCCTGTGCATGTGTGTTAACTTATGGGTTAATTCTTCTTCATATAACCATTTCTCTAGTTCCTGTTGCACTTCTCCTATTACCTCAGTTGCTTTTAAGGTATATGCTTTAGTTTCTTTGCGTGAAGGCAACAAATACTAATTTTTTAGGTGTCTTACATATCCTCATATCTCCCTTGTGTGCTCTCACTTTTATGTTGTGATCAAAGTCCAATCCCCTTGTGTTTGCCCTTGATCTAATGACCACATATGAGGGAGAACATAAGATTTTTGGTCTTTTGGGCCAGGCTAACCTCACTCAGAATGATGTTCTCCAATTCCATCCATTCACCAGTGAATGATAACATTTCATTCTTCTTCATGGCTGCATAAAATTCCATTGTGTATAGATACCACATTTTCTTAATCCATTCGTCAGTTGTGGGGCATCTTAGCTGTTTCCATAACTTGGCTATTGTAAACATGGGTGTGCAGGTGCCTCTGGAGTAACCTGATTCACATTCTTTTGGGTATATCCCCAAGAGTGGTATTGCTGGATCAAATGGTAGATCAATGTTTAGCTTATTAAGTAGCCTCCAAATTTTTTTCCATACTGGGTGTACTAGTTTACATTCCCACCAACAGTGTAAGAGGGTTCCTTTTTCCCTGCATCCTCGCCAACACCTGTTGGTGGTGTTGCTGATGATGGCTATTCTAACAGGGTGAGGTGGAATCTTAGTGTGGTTTTAATTTGTATTTCCTTTATTGCTAGAGATGGTGAAAATTTTTTCATGTGTTTTTTGGCCATTTGGATTTCTTCTTTTGAGAAAGTTCTGTTTAGTTCACATGCCCATTTCTTTATTGGTTCATTAGTTTTGGGAGAATTTAGTTTTTTAAGTTCCCTATATATTCTGGTTATCAGTCCTTTGATGTATAGCTGGCAAATATTTTCTCCCACTCTATGGATGTTCTCTTCAGTTTAGAGACCATTTCTTTTGATGAACAGAAGCTTTTTAGCTTTATGAGGTCCCATTTATCTATGCTATCTCTTAGTTGCTGTGCTGGTGGGGTTTCATTGAGAAAGTTCTTACCTATACCTACTAACTCCAGAGTATTTCCTACTCTTTCCTGTATCAACTTTAGAGTTTGGGGTCTGATATTAAGATCCTTGATCCATTTTGAGTTAATATTGGTATAGGGAGATATACATGGATCTAGTTTCAGTTTTTTGCAGACTGCTAACCAGTTTTCCAAGCAGTTTTTGTTGAACAGGCTGCTATTTCTCCATCATAAATTTTTAGCTCCTTTGTCAAAGACAAGTTGGTTATAGTTGTTTGGCTTCATATCTGGGTCCTCTATTCTGTTCCATTGGTCTTCATGTCTGTTTTTGTGCCAGTACCATGCTGTTTTTATTGCTACTGCTTTGTAATATAGTTTGAAGTCAGGTATCGCGATACCTCCAGTGTTGTTCTTTTGACTGAGTATTGCCTTGGCTATTTGTGGCCTCTTGTGTTTCCATATAAATTTCACGGTAGATTTTTCAATCTCTTTAATGAATGTCATTGGAATTTTGATGGGAATTGCATTAAACATGTAGATTACTTTTGGGAGTATCGACATTTTTACTATGTTGATTCTACCAATCCATGAGCATGTGAGCTCTCTCCACTTTCTATAGTCTTCCTCAATCTCTGTCTTCAGAAGTGTGTAGTTTTCATTGTAGAGGTCTTTCACATCTTTTGTTAGGTTTACACCTAGGTATTTGATTTTTTTGAGGCTATTGTAAATGGAATTGTTTTCATACATGCTTTTTCAGTTTGCTCATTGTTAGTGTATAGAAATGCTAATGATTTTTCTATGTTGATTTTATATCCTGCTACCTTGCTGTAGCTATTGATGATGTCTAGAAGCTTCTGAGTAGAGTTTTTTGGGTCTCTAAGGTATAGGATAATGTCATCTGCAAATAGGGATATTTTGACAGTTTCTTTACCTGTTTGTATTCCTTTTATTCCTTCTTCTTGCCTAATTGCTCTGGCTATGAATTCCAATACTATGTTGAATAGGAGTGGAGATAGTGGGCATCCTTGTCTGGTTCCTGATTTGAGAGGGAATGGTTTCAGTTTTTCTCCATTAAGTATAATGCTGGCTGTAGGTTTTTCATATATAGCTTTTATAATGTTGAGGTACTTTCCTTCTATTCCTAGTTTTCTTGGAGCTTTTATCATGAAATGATGTTGGATCTTATCAAAGGCTTTTTCTGCATCTATTAAGATGATCAAGTGGTTTTTGTCTTTGCTTCTGTTAATGTGGTTTATTACGTTCATTGATTTTCATATGTTGAACCACCCCAGCATTCCTGGGATGAAGCCTACTTGGTCGTGGTGAATAATCTTTTTGATGTGTTGTTGAATTCAGTTTGCCATTATTTTGTTGAGGATTTTTGCATCAATGTTCATTAAGGAGATTGGCCTATAGTTCTCCTTTTTGGAGGTGTCTTTGCCTGGTTTTGGGATAAATGTAATAATACTGGCTTCATAAAATGTGTTTGGCAGTTTTCCTTCCCTTTCTATTTCGTGGAACAGTTTAAGGAGGATTGGTATCAGTTCTTCTTTAAAGGTCTGATAGAATTCAGCAGAGAATCCATCAGGTCCTGGACTTTTCTTTTTGGGGAGACTCTTGATTGCTGCTTCAACTAGGTCCATTTGATCTATTGTATATTTTAGATCTTGGATTTCTTTATTCATTTTTTGTTTGCATGACCTATCTATTGATGATAATGACGTGTTAAAGTCTCCCACAACCACTGTGCTGGCATTTATATATGATTTTAGGTCTTTCAGGGTATGGTTGATGAAATTGGGTGCATACAGGTTAATGATTATTATTTCCTTTTGGTCTATTTCCCCTTCTATTAGTATGGAATGTCCTTCTTTATCTCATTTGATCAATGTAGGTTTGAAGTCTACTTTGTCAGAGATAAGTATTGCTACTCCTGCCTGTTTTCGGGGGCCATTGGCTTGGTAAATCTTCTTCCAGCCTTTCATTGTAAGCCTATGCTTATTTCTGTCAGTGAGATGGGTCTCCTGTAAGCAACAAATTGTTGGATCTTCCTTTTTAATCCATTTCATCAAGCGGTGCCTTTTGATGGGGGAATTAAGTCCATTAAGTGTTAGTACTGATAGGTATGTGGTGATTCCTATCATTTAGTTGTCTTAGTTGTTTGAAGGTTTGATTGTGTGTACCTAAGTTGAGGTTACTCTCTACTGTCTTGCCTGTCTTGCCTTTTCTTTTCCTGTGGTTTGGTGCTGCCTGTCTTTTCATGGTTAAGTTGGGTTTCACTTTCTGTGTGCAGAATCCCTTGAAGAATCTTTGGTAGTGGTGGCTTTGTGGTCACATATTGTTTTAGTTTCTGCTTATCATGGAAGACTTTTATTCCTCCATCTATTTTGAATGATAGTTTTGTTGGGCAGTGTATCCTGGGGTTGAAGTTATTTTCATTCAGTGCCCGGAAGATCTCACCCCATGCTCTTCGTGCTTTTAATGTTTCTGTTGAGAAGTCTGCTGTGATTTTGATGGGTTTACCTTTGTATGTTATTTGTTTTTTCTCTCTTACAGCCTTTAATATTCTTTCCCTAGTTTCTGAACTTGTTGTTTTAATGATGATATGTCGTGGGGTAGTTCTGTTTTGATCTGGTCTGTTTGGTGCCCTGGAGGCCTCTTTCATCTGTATGGGAATATCTTTCTCTAGATTTGGGAAATTTTCTTTATTATTTTGTTGAATATAGTACGCATTCCCTGTGCTTGCACCTCTTCTCCTTCTTCGATGCCCATGATTCTCAACTTTGGTCTTTTGATAGAGTCAGTGAGTTCTTGCATTTTCTTTTCACAGGTCTTGAGTTGTTTAATTATTAGTTCTTGGTTTTTCATCAAGAACCATTTCATCTTCAAGTTCTGAGATTCTGTCTTGTGTTTGTTCTATTCTGCTGGATTGGCCTTACGTTTTGTTTTGCAGTTCTGTTTCACTATTTTTTTCTGTGGTTTTCCATATCCTGGGTGGTTTCCTCTTTAATGTTGTCTATTTTTGTCCTGAGTTCATTTATCTGTTTATTAATCGTGTTCTCTGTTTCACTTTGGCATTTATACAGTGCTTTTATGGTTTCCTTTATTTCTTCTTTTGCTTTTTCAAATTCTCTATTTTTGTTGTCTTGGAATTTCTTGAGTGTCTCCTGTACATTTTGGTTGACCCTATCCAGTATCATCTCTATAAAATTCTCATTGAGTACCTGTAGTATGTCTTCTTTTAAATTATTCTTGTGGGCTTCATTCGGTTCTTTGGCATAGTTTATCTACATTTCATTGGAGTCTGGGTCTGAGTATCTGTTTTCTTCATTTCCTCTGGTTCCTGTACTAATTTTTTGCTGTGGGGAAACTGGTTTCCCTGTTTTTTCTGTCTTCCTGTCGTTGCCCTTGGTGGTGTTATTGTCCCTGTACTGTGTGCAATTAAGTATTTTCTGGGTTGTAATAGGAGCACAAGTGATATTTAGAATGTAAGGGTGAGAGGAGATGGAAAGCAAAGAAGTTAAAGGAAAAGGGAAAAGCAAATAAACAAGTAGAAAAAAACAAAACAAAGAAACAAACAAAAAAAGTTTCAAAAATATAAACAGGGGGAGTCAGTGTACTAATCAACTGTAAGCTGAAAAGGCATTAGAGAGACAGAGAGAAGATTAAAAACAAAATAAATAAATAAATAAATAAATAATAAAAAATAAATGAATATATATATATATATATTTTTTTTTTTTTAAAACTCCAAGTTCCAATGCAATAAAGTTTCAGTCTTAATAATTTTGGTGTTCATCCCTCAGCCTCCAATCCTGGAGATGGTGCCTCAGATGTTGTTCTGTAGTTGTTTCATTAAAGGGGAAAAATAAAATAAAACAAAACTGCACAAAACAAACAAACAAAAAACCCACATAGTGTCCCAAGTTCAAATGCAACACAGTTTCAGTAAGTTTTTCAGCATTCAGGTGTAGTTCGGTTGTTTTCTCTTCAAAAGTAGGGAGATAGAAAAAACAGAGTCTGGAGACAGTTCTGTGAATGGCTATCTGCAGCTGTGGCTTGCCTGCTCGCTGCTGTCAGCCTTCTGTTGCTGGAGGCGTTATTCATGCAGATCTCTGAGGTGAACCTAGCACTCACCTGGCCCCACAGGCTTTCTTTACTCAGAGTTCTCCTGGGCACGACCACAACTGCTACAAGCTTTCCCCTTTCCAAGCACACTGTGGGAGGTGACACTGCACCAGCTTTCTCAGGCCAGCGTGTTTATTTACAGCTCACGTGGGAAGTGGGTCTTCCCCCCTCTCCTGTGGAGTTTTCCTCCCTCCACCACTTTTACAAGCTTTCCAGCTCCTGATTGCTAGGAGTGTGCTGGGGCTTCTGCCTTCTCTGGCCTGGCTTGTTTGTTTACAGTTCCGTGAGGGATTCCCCTCCCTGCCCCACCCTCTTTGCTATGTGTCTTTATTGTTCTTATTGCTTATTACTCAGTTTCCCTTTTTTTCCCTGGGTGGGGATCATTCTGTCCAGGGGGCTATGCTGGTCTGGCCCAGGGTTGTCTGTGGGAGTACCGTGTACCACTTAGCTCACCTTGTGGTCTGCATCTTCCCAAGCTGTCTGGGCACCAGCATCTGGTGGCGGCCCAGGGGACCTCCTGGTTTCTCCGTTTAATGTGAAGTCTCTACTTTGAATTGACTTTGTCCGCAAGAGATAGGGATCTATCTCTCAGTTTCAATCTTGCGTAGATAACCAAACTTTCCCAACACCACTTGTAAAAGAAGCTTCTTTTCTCCAGCTTATGTTTGCAGCCCCTTTTTGAAAATCTGATGGCTATAGCTATCTGGATTAATTTCTTGGTCCTCCATTCTATCATATTGTTCTACGTGTCGATTTTCGTGCCACTACCATATAGTTTTTGTTACTATGGCCCTAATATATTTGAAGACAGGTATTGTGATACTTCAATATTGCACCTTTTGCTCAAAATTGTTTTGATTATTTTGAAGTCATTTGTGCTTCCATATAAATTTTATAGTTATTTTTTCTATTTCTGTGAAGAATGTTATTGGGATATTGATGGGAATTGCATTGAATCTATATTGTTTTGAACAGTATAATGCATCATCCCAACCTACCTGGGAGGCTGATATCAGGAAGATCATGGTTCCTAGCCAGCCCAGGCAAAAAAGTTCATGAGACTCCCCCTTCTCAACAGAAAAAGCCTAGGAGTGATGGCATGCACCAGTCACTGCTGCAACTGTAGAAAGCATGAAATGGGAGAATCCTGGTCCAGGACTGTGTGGTCAAAAAGTGAGACCCTATTTCCAAAATAATCAGAACAAAAAGGACTAGAGGCATGGCTCAAGCAGTAGAGCACCTGCCTAGAAGTCTGAAGCCCTGAGTTAAAACTTAAGTAGTACCAAAAAAAAGAGCAGGATATTGACAATGGCACACACTTGTAATCCTAGCTATTTGGAGGCAAAAGTAGATGGATCTTGGTTCAAGGCAAAAGCATGAGACCCTGTATGAAAAAACAAAGTAAAGTAAAATGGACTGTGGGTATACAGCACAGAGCACTTCCTTAGCAAGGGGAAGGCCCTGAGTTCAAAATGCCAATACTGTGGGAGATTGAGAGAGAGAGAGAGAGAGAGAGAGAGAAAGCTTACTTTGAAAGTAGAATACATTCAGGAAATACCAAAAAACAGCTGCCAAATATTTGAACACTGTCAAATAAAGTTATAAAAGTTTCCTTGAAGTTTACCTTTTCCAAAAGTTTGGTAAAAGCAATTTCACATAAAAATTAGCAAGAACAAGGTGTGGAGGTCAAATTCCATAAGTTAGAATAATTTTTTAAAAAGGGAATAAGTCAAGGAGAAGTAGAAGCTTTCTTCATCAGACCCCCTGAAAGAGGGTCTGAATAACAAAGATGAGATTATATACAGAAGAGCAAAAGAGAGGAAGAGCACTGAGAACCACAAAAGAGGGACAGGACAGGTGTAAAATGTGGTAAAAACAGAAAGGCAACAGAGTAAATTAAGACAGAGTTTATGACTCCAGCCCCAGCTCCCCCAGGAGGAGAGGAAGCCAAGCCAAAGCCTTCACCTCAAGGTAAGTCAGGTAGCCTCTGCAATAGACTGGCAGACATAGCTATGGAACAAAAAAAAAATCAGACCTCCCACAAACTTCAACCCCATTTTGGGGCTATGACAGGACTGTGACTTCCCCAGCATGACACCTGACCACAGTGGCTGAGAGGAGAGAATTATGAGAGGCTGTGGAAAGGGACAGGCTTTGACTTGGAGTGAGCTGAGAAGTTAAAGGGAGTTCGGGAAGGGAAAGGCACAATATTGGCAACCCCACCTAACTGCCCATGGAAAAATTCAAAATCTAAGCACATAGTCTTTGCTAGTAGAGAGCTCAGGTTTCAGAAGCTGCTTATAGGCAGCCTATAGGCTGAGCAACCTGAGGGATTTGAAAAATCACAGTCCAAGAAGTTCTGGGACTCCGAGTCACAGTGTCCATGTGGGTGACTACCACCAGAGGTCATAATGAGGGACAGACTTTGATGAGGCAATCTGAAAAGCAGCATAAGGGCCAAAGGTGGGCAGCCCTATCCAGCCTATCCAGCCACAGTAGCTCCACTGACTAAGGTCAGTTTCAAAAACAGTAGCTGGGTGCTGGTGTTCAAGCTTATAATCCTAGCTACTTGGGGGGCAGAGATCAGGAGGATTATGTTTCCAAGCCAGCCCAGAAAAGAGTTTTTCAAGATCCTATTTTGAAAATACCCAATACAGAAAAGGGTTGGCAGAGTGGCTTACATGGTAGAATGCCTGCCTACCAAGCGTGAGGTCCTGCTGAGTTCAAACCCCAATACCACAAAAAAAAAAAATCCACCCAGCCTCCACTGGCAGCTCAGGTTACTCAAACTGTCTGAAAATTGCCTGTGGGCAGGTGAGCACTGAGAGTGAACAACCCTGGATATTCAAAGGCCAGGTCTCACAACTACAGTGTCTGCATGGGAGACTACCGCCAGAAGCATACATAGAGAGGAACAGGTTTTGCCTGGGGCAACCTGAAAAGCAGCAAAAGTTCTAGAGGTCAGTGGTCCCACTGTATCCAGTGACAGCAGCTCCACTAAGGCCTTACTCACTAAAGGCCTACTCGCCTTGCTCACTCAGATCTCTCTGCATTTCACCTTCCTTTCCACAGAGGCCATGCAGTCCCAAACAACTTTGCTGGCACAGTTCTTTGTTAATAGAATTGTTCTGGAAGGTGTCAGCCACACGGTCTGAGTTGTCCCCTTGAGGCTTCCACCTGCACCTGAAGCTAGAGGCAAAACTCTGCCCTCTTGAAGCTGTTTGCAAACAACCAAGGCAAGAGGAACTAACTTAGACAAAATGCAAGGACTATCAACACTTCTCTTTAACAAGAAATGTAAACTTTTTTCTTCTTTCCCTTCAATTAATTTGTTTCATTTGGCTGTTTCTTTCCTTTCACTTTCTTTTTTTTTTTAATTTGACTTCTAACATGTCAGAATTTCTTTTATTTCTTATATTTTTTCTCATCTCCTAAACCTCTCTGTTTCTTTATTATAACTAAATAGTGCTCTCTCATACTTTTATCTCCTCTGCCTATCACCTCTTCTTTCTATCTTTCTTCCCCATGGCCATCCCCATATTCTTCAATTTCCAATCCTTATACATTTCAACCAGTGTTAAGCTCCCATATCATCCCAGTAGGAACCAGAGTTTTGTTCCAACACAACTTTAGTGAGGAGACAGATAAGGGTTCCAATTGTTTCTTACTCATTCAAATATTTGATTTATAGCTGAACTGTTGACCTTGTTACTGCAGTAGATTCTCTGCTTACACAAGGAAGTAAAAGAAACTTAGCCCAACAGATGTGCAAAGCACAGCAAAGTAACTTGTGTCCACCAAGCTTGCATTACAGAAACTACTCAAGGGAGGGGCTGGTGAAATGATTCAAATGGTAGAGTATGTGCCTAGCAAGTGTAAGGCACTGAGTAAAAATACTCTTACTGCAAAAAAAGAAAAGAAAAGAAAATACTCAAGGGAATATTTCACTTAGAAGAACAGAAGAGGAAAAAAGACAATCACAAACATAAAATTTTTGGTCAGGAAAGAATAAAACACAAAAGGGGAACTGATTAACTCATGAAAGTTAGAAAAGTATCACATATAATCAACTCAGTAAAGAATCAAAACCTGAAGATAAACCATCAACATGATACTTAACTTGTAAAAAAGGCAATAGAAACACAGAAATCAGTAAATACCCCTTAATTATAGCCCTAAATATAAATGGACTTAATTCTCTAGTCAAGACACAGATTGTCTGATTGAATCAAAAAGCAAGATCCGACAAGAATAATACCTCACAACCAAAGACACACAAACTAAAAGAGAAAGGTTGGAAAAAGATATACAAGGCACGCAGAAATTGAAAACAACCAGAAGTTATTCTCATATCAAACAATACAGATTTTAAGCAAAAATCAAAAAGAAAGGTTACTACATATAATAAAGAGGACAATTCAGCAGTAAGGTTTAACAATTTTAAATGTATATGTACCAAACATTGGTGCCTGAAGTTCATAAAACAAACACATATGAGCTTAAAGGAACAGATAGGACCATTGGGATTTTGATGGGAATTGCGTTGAACATGTAGATTGCTTTTGGTAGTATAGCCATTTTTACTATGTTGATTCTGCCAATCCATGAGCATGGGAGATCTTTCCACTTTCTGTAGTCTTCGTCAATCTCTTTCTTCAGGGGTTTCTAGTTCTACTTATAGAGGTCTTTTGCATCTTTTCTTAAGTTTATTCCTAAGTATTTGATTTTTTTTGAGGCTATTGTAAATGGAATTGTATTCCTATATTCTTTCTCAATCTGTTCATTATTGATGTATAGAAAGGCTACTGATTTTTGTAAGTTGATTTTGAATCCTGTAATTGCTGAAGCTGTTTGTGGTGTCTAGGAGTTTTTGAGTGGAGTTTTTTGGGTCTTTGAAGTATAGGATCATGTCATCTGCAAATAGGGATACATTGTCTATTTCTTCACCTATTTGTATTCCTTTATTTCTTCTTCTTGCTTTATTACTCTGGCTAGGAATTCCAGGACTATGTTGAATAGGAGTGGAGAGAGTAGGCATCCTTGTCTCATTCCTGATTTTAAGGAAAATGGTTTCCTTTTTTTCCCCACTAAGTATGATGTTGGCTATATATGATGTTTTGTACATATGATGTTTGTCATATATAGCCTTTATAATGTGGAGGTACATTCTTTCCATTCCTAGTTTTCTTAGTTTTTATCATGCTGAATCTTACCGAAGGCTTTTCCTGCATCTACTGAGATGATCAAGTGCTTTATTTTTTGCTTCTGTTAACATGTTGTATTTCATTTATTTATTTGTGTATGTTGAGCCATCCCTGCATCCCTGGGATGAAGCCGACTTGATCATGGTGAATGATCTTTCTAATATGTTGTTGGATTCAGTTTGCCAGTATTTTATTGAGGATTTTTTGCATCAAATTCATTAAGGAAATTGGCCTGTAGTTCTCCTTTTTGGATGTGTCCTTGTCTGGTTTTGGGATGAGTATAATACTGGCTTCATAGAATGAGTTACGTAGTGTTACTACCTTTTCTATTTTGTGGAAAAGTTTAAGGAGTGTTGATATTAGTTCTTCTTTAAAGGTCTGGTAGAATTCAGCAGAGAATCTGTCAGGTCCTGGACTTTTCTTTATTTCTGCTTCAATTTCATTTTGTGTTATAGATCTGTTTAGGTGGATAATATCCTCTTGGTTCAGTTTGTGATGGTCTTTAAGTATCTAGAAATTTGTCCATTTCTTCAAGATTTTCCAATTTTTTGGGATATAGGTTCTCAAAGTAGTTTCTAATGATCCTGGATTTCCTTAGTGTTTGTTGTTATCTCCCCTTTTTCATTTCTGATTTTACTAATTTGGGTCTTTTCCCTCCTCATTTTAGTCAGATTTGCCAATCTCATTTATATTTTCAAAGAAACAGCTTTTTGTTTTGTTGATTCTTTGTATTTTTTGGGGGGGGGTCTCTATTTCATTAATTTCAGCCCTTATTTTTATTACTTCTCTCCTTCTGCTTGTTCTTGTTTTTCTGGGAGTTTGGGCTGTAGCATTAGATCATTTATTTGAGCTATTTCTGTCCTTTTAATATATGCACTCATGACTATAAACTTTCCTCTTAAGACGTCCTTTACTGTGTCCCATAGGTTCTGGTAGGTGGTGTTTTCATTTTCATTAACTTCCAGGAACTTTTTGATTTCCTCTCTTATTTCTTCTATGACCCACTGATGGTTGAGCAATGTGTTATTCAGCCTCCAAGTATTTGTGTATTTTCTGCTGTTGTTTTTGTGGCTGAGTTCTAGTTTTAATGCATTGTTATCAGATAGAATGCAGGGGGTTATTTCTGTTTTCTTATATTTGCTGAGGCATACTTTGTGATGTAAGATATGAGCTATTTTGTAGAAAGTTCCATGGACTGCTGAGAAGAATGTATATTGTGCTGATGTTGGATGAAATATTCTGTAGATATCAGTTAGGTCCATTTGATCTATGCTACCATTTAGTTCTAGGATTTCTTTGTTGATTTTTTTGTTTGGATGACCTATTTATTGGTGATAGAGGGGTATTAAAGTCTCCCACTACCATTGTGTTGGAGTCTATATGTGATTTGAAGTCCTTTTGTGTATGTTTGATGAAATTAGGTGCACTGACATGTGGTGCATATAGATTGATAAGTGTCATTTCCTTTTGGTGTATTTCCCCTTTTATTAGTATGAATTGTCTTTTATCTCATTTGACCAATGTAAGGTTGACATCTACTTTGTCTGATATAAGTATTGCTACTCCTGCCTGTTTTCCAGGACCGTTGGCTTAGTAAATCTTCTTCCAGCCTTTTACCCTAAGCCAGAGTTTATTTCTGTCAGTAAGATGGATCTCTTGTAAACAACAGTTGGATCCACCTTTTTAATCCAGTTTTCCAAATGGTGTCTTTTGATGGGTAAGTTGAGTCCATTGACATTCAGTGTTAATATTGATAGGAATGTGGTGATTCCTGCCATTTAGTTGTTTTTGTTAAGGATTTGATTGTGTGCAGCTGAATCAATGCTACTCTCTTATTACTTATCATTTCTTCTCCTGTGATTTGATGCTCCCTGTCCTCTCATGGCTTTGTTTGTTTTCATCTTCTGTATGCAGAATTTCTTGTAGAATCTACTGTAGTAGTGGCTTTGTGGTCATATATTGTTCTAGTTTCTGTTTATCATGGAAGACTTTTTTTACTCCATCAATTTTGAATGATAGTTTTGCTAGATAGAGTATACTGCAGCTGAAATTCTTTTCATTCAGTGCCTGAAATATGTCACTCCATGCCTTTGTTGCTTTTAATGTTTCTGTTGTGAAATCTGCTGAGATTTTGATGGGTTTACCTTTATTTATTTTTTCTCTCTTAAAGCCTTCAATATTCTTTCTCTGTTCTCTGTGCTTGTTGTTTTAATGATAATATGCTTTATGAGGTTCTATTTTGGCCAAGTTTGTTTGGTGTTCTGGAGGCTTCCTGTACCTGAATGGGCAAAACTTTCTCGAAATTTGGGAAATTTTCTATTATTTTATTGAATATATTATTTATCCCTTTGGCTTGCACCCCTTCTTCTTCATTGCCCATGATTCTCAGGTTTGGTCTTTTGATGGAGTCACTACTTTCTTGCATATTCCTTTCATGGCTCTTGAGTTGTTTGGTGAAGATATCTTGTTTTTTCTTTAATTTCTATTTTATCTTCAAACTCTGAGATTCTGTCTTCCAGTTGTTCTAGTCTGCTGGAGTGGCCTTCCACTCTGTTTCTCTTTGAACAAAGGAACTTTTTATTTCCAGGATTTAGGTTTGATTCTTTTTTCTAAGATTTTCCATATCTTTGTTCAATTCCTCTTTTATATTTTTTGTTGTCATCTTTAATTCATATATCTTTTTATAGTGTTGTTTCACTTTGGATTTTGTTGAAGTCCTCTCTGAGTTCATTTATTTGTTTCTGTATCTTCTCATGTTCTTTATTTTTGGTGTCTTGAAATTTCTTGAGTGCATCATGTACATTCTGGTTAACTATGTCTAGTATTTTCTCCATGAACTTCTCAGAGATTTCTTCCAAATTTCTTCTTCATGGGTGTTGCTGGGTTTCTTAGTGTCACTTATCATTGTTTTGTTGGGACCAGGAACTAGATATTCATTTTACTTCCCAGTGAATCCTGTGTTGAATAATTTTTTTGAGAAGAGTGGTTTCCATCCCTTCTTTTTCAAATTGCTCCAATTGGTGCCATGCAACTATGTTCTTGATAGGCTAGTTAGTGTTTTTAATTGTCTGTTTTCTTTCTCTTGATTTATTTTTTTGTGTTGTGACTGACTTGGTTGTTATCTAGGTTGATGTGCTTTTTCTGTCCCTGGCCTGGAGATACAAATTAGCACTAGCAAATTCACAAGTTCAATGCCAGACCAATTGTTTACATATTATATAGAAACCCCTTTGATGATAACATCTATAAACAGTGGGAGTTGGGGGTGGGTAATGGTTATTATGCTACATATAGAATTTTGGGAAATTGGTAAAGGTGGCACTAAAAGCGGGAGAGGGAAAAGGGATATGTGGGTGGGGGAAGAGGAATGGGGGCTGCTGGCTTTGTGGCCCTTGTGTGTTTGGGTGTATTGATGTTGTAGTGGAGGGTGCTTGTCTCAGGGATTGTAGGGGGCTGGGGTTGTGTACTGTTGGTACAGTAGGCTAGTAAGCAGGTGGTGAGTGTGTAGGAGGGAGGGGTAGTGTGGTGACAGATTGGGGGAGAATGGAAGAAGGTGAAGACAGGGGGGAAGAGTGGATGAGAAGGGACAGGAAGAGTAGTTGTGAGGGGGAAGAATGAATTGTAGTGCAGGAGGAGGGAAAGTAAAGGGGGTAAGAATAGGGATATGAAAGTAGTGATGGTGAAGTTACTAATACAGAAAAGAAAAACCAGGTTCAGGAACAATAAAAAGTTCAGTCTTTTGGTAAAAGTTCTGGAGTTATTCCTTAGATGTCCAATACTGGTATTGGCATATAAGCAGAAGTTCTGATGTGCTCACACCAGGTGACTGGCTTGTGAGTAGTATTTGGTCCTTCTATCCACAGGGTTAAGTTGTAATTGTAAGGTGAGGTAAGTCTGCCAGATCAGAGCTGTTCTTGTTTTCACAAGGCAACAGCTGTGTTGTCCTTCAGCATCAGCTCTGTTTGGTCAGTTCCTCCCCCACCATTCAATTTTGAATGGTGCCCTCTCTCCCACAAGATCAGCTCTGGGATCCACCACCTGTCCTGCTTCAGGAGGTTGGCCTGTCACCCTATCCCTGCTCTCAGCTATTGTGCCTCTCCCAACTTCTGCTCAGTGCTACCAGCTCCTCTGGGAGGTTGGCTTGTCACCCACCCCCACTTTCAGCCTTTGTGCCTCTCCCAACCTCTACTGGGTACTAGCAGCAAATCTGGGAGTTTGGCTTGTCACCCCACTCCCATTCTAAGCCTTTGCTGTTTTAACCACATTTGTACACTAGGAGTTCAGCTCCTTGCCCCACCCCACCCCCTTTCTCTGGGGCAGGTTCAATGTTATCCCCACCTCCACTAATGGTGTTAGACTACAGTTCACTGTTTATGTTTTTCAGTTTTGTTGGGGGGGTCAGTCTGCATAGGGGCTGCACTGGATTATGTTCCTGGGGGTGGGTAGTGGAGTTGCACATGGTGCATGATGCTCACCTGTTCAATCTGCAGATTCATGAAGCAGCTTTGAAGCCAGCTGATGGGGAGAAATGGTGCCACTTTTTTCAATGCAGCGTGAAAAAAAGCACAGGCCAGGGGTCCAGGATGTCACAAAGTTTGATTCCAATTGATGCTCTATCTTCTGTTTGTTAGGAGAAAAAGAGAGAGAGAAATAGCCAAAAGGCTTTTATCCCAGGGCCAGACATGCCTTGCTGGCTGCGCTGCATGGAATTTTTGCATCTGTTAGATGCAATTAAAGGCTGATTTAAGGGTCAGTCTTTGATTTTTATCTGCACCTAATGTGATGGTGGTTATTATTTTGGCTAGAAGGAATCAGAATTACCCAACTAAATCTCTGACATCTCAAAGTGGTTTCTAGAGTCATGGAGCTTAGGATTTCTGATTCCCTACCCTAACCACCATCTTGAATCTCTCAGAAGGAAATTTATGGCGATGAGGGGCCACATCAGAAAATTAGAGAGATCTCAAACAATCTGAAGATGAACCTCCAACTCTTAGAGAAATAAGGACAAGCCAATCCCAATAGTAGTAGGCAGAAATTATAAAAATTAGAAATTAATGAATTGGAGCCCAAAAGAACAATATAACAAATCAATGAAAGAAAAGTTGGTTCTTTGAAAAAATAAGCAAGATTCTGGAGAAAAGGCAGCCTCTTGAACAAATGGTTCTGGGATTAAAGTTCTTAATGTAAGCTACGAAATGGTGAATTACTCCAGGAAAAAGTAGGGAACACACTGGGCCACATAGGCATAGGTAATAGCTGTAAGACTAGAACTCCAATAGCTCAGCTATTAAGAGAAAGAATTGACAAATGGGACTTTATGAAACCAGAAAGCTTCTACACAGCAAAGGAAATAGTCACCAGACTGAAGAGACAGCCTACAGAACAGAAGAAAATCTTTGCCAGCTATACATCTGTTGATGGATTAATAACCAGAATACACAAGAAGCTCAAAAAATTAAGGAATCAATAATCCACTGAATAAATGGGCAAATGAACTGAACAAATGATTCTCAAAAAAAGTACAAATGGCCCATAAATATATGATGAAATGCTCAACATCCTTGGCCATAAAGGAAATCCAAATCAAAACTACATTGAGATTCCACCCCACCCCAGCTAAAATGGCTATCATCTATAACACAAACAACAACAAATCCTGGTTATACTGTTGGTGGGAATGTAAACGAATGCAACCACTATCCAAAGGAATGTGCTCCAGGATACAATAAAGCCATTTGCACACCCATGTTTATTATAGCACTATTCACAACAGCCAAGTTTTGGAAATAAACTAGACTGATAAATGAACTAAGAAAATGTGATAGATATACACAATAGAGTTTTATTCAGTAAAAATAGTGAAATTGTGTTGTTTGCAGATAAATGGATGGAACTGGAGAACATCATGTTAATCAAAGTGAGCCAGGCTCAAAAAGTCAAAGATCATATGTGTGGAAAGATAGATCTATGAGTTAAATATACATATAAAAGCATATATGATCATATAAATATATATATGTATACATATATATAGTGAGAGAGAGAACAAGATTATTAGTGGGTCTGTCTGAGGGGAAGCAGGAAGCAGAAGGAGGAAAGAAAACGTTAGAAGAGTGAAAAATATTGAAACAACCCATCTATATATGAATATAATATAATGTAATGCACCATAAGCTGTTGAATTTAGGCAAGTGTGGTGACAGGGAAAAGTAGTGGGAGGTTAATTTGATTAAAGCACTATATATACAAGTCTGAAGTGACAAGCAAAACCCCCATGGGCTAGCCATATACACGTTTTTAAAAAATGAAGGATGGGATGGTAAAATAGTCTTTTCCAGGGGTGGCACCAGTGGAAGAGAATGGGCATAAAGACAGAGTGAATGAGTATGAATGTGGTAGATGTATTTTGTGTTTACATATGAAATTGTTCTAAGAAGGGAAAAGGGAAGAGGAGGGAGAATGATGGAGGGGGTAAATCTCACTAAGATATATTGTAAGCACATATGTAAATATCACAATGTATCTTCCTGTACAACTATTACATGCTAATAAAAAAAGAGACTGACAAACTTTTAGCTAAATTAACCAAAATAAGGAGAAAACACAAATTAATTAAATCAGAGATGAAAAGGAGTATATTACAACAGATACCAATGAAATTCAGAAGCTCTTATAGTAATATTCTGAAAATCTATACTCCAGCAAACCAGAAAATCAAAAAGAAATAGACAAATTTTTTGACTTATATGACCCACCAAACTGAACCAAGAGGACAGAACAACTTAAACAGATTTATAACAAGTAATGAGACTGACAGTTATAAAGACCCTTACAACAAAGAAAATCCCAGGTCTGGGTGGATTCACTGCTGAATTCTACCAGACCTTTAAGAACTAACACCAGTACTCTTTTAACTAGTCCAAAAAATACAAGGTAAAAGAACACTACCAAACTTCCTCTACCAAGTCAGTATTAACCTAATACCAAAACCAAGTAAGATGCAACAACAATAAAAAAAGGAAGTTATAGGCTGATATCCATGATTAATATTGATGCAAAAATACTTGCTATGATCATATACAAACTCATATGTAGAACATGTTTTTAATAGTAGAACTACTCTGTGGAACTTGGGGAAAGAGGAAAAGGAAAAGAGAATGACAGAGCATCAGTCCTACCATAAAACAACACCTGTGAAGGCAGGAGGATATAAGGATGTGTATTTAAGGCTGTTGAAAAATGGGGGGTGGGGATGGTAGGATGTAAAAGGGTAAGGGAGAGTAATGGAAGGGTTGAAAGGACCGAAGTAAAGTGTACCCACAGCAGGGATACATTGGGCAACTCCTATGAACAACTTAAATATTAATAATGAAAGGCAGGACTATAAAATAGGAACAGTGTGGGGGCGGGGATACTCATGGGATAGGAAGGGTGAATAAAGGAGATTAAGGTGAGGGTAAATGGTTGATGGACTTCATGTACTTTTATTAAATAGAGAAATCTTTTGAAATTATTTTAAGTAGGGCAGAGAAGAAGTTGAAGAGGAGAGACGATGGGGGTGATCTAACCAATATACAATAAAAGCATTATCAGAACTGTCACTATGAATCCCCCCTTTATAATGAATATAACCTAATAAAAATTTATAATAAAAATAAAATACTTGCTAACTGAATCCAACAATACACTTAAAAACTCATACACTATTATCAAGTAGTTTTCATTGTATGGATGCAAGGATGGTATGATAGACAAAGAATAAATGTAATATAACAAAGAGAATCAAGGACAAAAACCACATCAGCATTTCAGTAGATATAGAAAAAGCCTTAGACAAAATTCAACATCCTTTCATGATAAAAGCTCTAAAAAACTAGGAATAGAAAGAACATAATGGCTACCTATGACAAACCTATAGCCAACATCATACCAAAAGGGGAAAAACTGAAAGCATTTCCTCTAAAATTAGAAACCATTTCCTCTAAAATCAGAAACTGTTTTCAACATTTCAATTATTATTCAATACAGAACTAGAATTCCTGGTCAGAGAAGTAAGACAGGAGAAAGAAATGTCAGGGATTCAAATAGGGAAGGTCAAATTGTTCCTATTGTAGATGATATGAATTTATACCTGAAAGACCCTGAAAACTTCAAAAAATTCTGAGATCTCATAAACAGGAAAGTAGCAGGGTACAAAATCAATACATAAAAATCAGTAGCATTTCTTAAACCTACAATGAACAGAATTCAAATCTATTGAAATCACCCTCAGAAGAGAACTAAGGTAGGAAGGACAATAATGTAAGGAATGAACCAATTCAGCATATAATACATATACATAAGGAACTGTCACAATGAAATGCCCTGTTTAACCATAATTTTTAAAAAGTCCATTTTTAAAAAATGAAGGACAAGAATGTAAAATGAGTTTTGTCCAGGGGTGGGTACCAGTGGGAGACAGGAGGGCATAAGAAAAGGTGAAGGAGGGCAAACATGAAGTACTATATATTCATGTATGAAAATGGAATAATGAGACCTGTTGAAACTGTTCTAAAGAAAAGGTGGAGGGGGGATAAAGGAGAAAGACATGATGACTACTGGTTCAAATGACATATTTTCATTCTTCTTTATGGCTGAGTAATACTCCACTGATTATATATAACACATTTTCTTAATCCATTTCATTAGCTGTTTCCATTTCATCTGTGCTGTTTTCAAAACTAGGCTATTGTGAATAGTGCTGCAATAAACATGGGTGTGTAAGTGGTTCTATTGTGTCCTGGAGCACATTCCTTCAGATATATGCCCGGGAATAAAGCCTCCTTACTGCTTTCTATAGTGGTTGCACTAATTTACATTCTCACCAACAGTGGTTAAGGGGTCCTTTCTTATTAGCATATTATAGTTGTATTGGGGTACATTGTGACATGGAGCATTATTCAGCAATAAAGAAGAAAGAAATTGTGTCATTTGCAAGTAAATGGACAGAAGTAGAGTTCATTGTGTTAAGTGAAGTAAGCCAGGCTCTGAGGACAAAGGTCATATGTTTTCCCTCATCTGTAGAAGCTAGACCAAAGATAAATGTATACATACATATGATCATATGTGTGTGTGTGCACATAGATACATGAATAGAGAACATGATTGTAATAGTGAGTCTGTATGAGGGGACTACAAGGAGGCAGGAGAGGAAAAGAGAATGAATGACAGAGTGAATAATTTTGGGGGGGGGTGGGTACTAGGGTTTGAACTGAGGGCCTACACCTTGAGCCACTCTGGCAGCCCTTTTCTGTGATGGGTTTTTTTGAGATAGGGTCTCGTGAACTATTTGCCTGAGCTGGCTTTGAACTGCAATCCTTCTGATCTCTGCCTACTGAGTAGCTACAATCACAGGCATGAGCTGCTGGCACCCAGCTAGAGTGAATAATATTGAAATACATTTCATCTGACTATGAAGATAGCATAAGGAAATGCACTGAAAGCTGCTGAATAATGGGCATAGGACATAGAAAAAGAGTAAATAATAGAGGTTAATCTGATTAAAATATGATATGTACATGTGTGAAATATCAAGGCAAAATACCCTTGATCAATATACACATAAAAAAATGAAGGACAGAAAGATAAAACAGCTCCTGTCCAGGGTCGGTACCAGTGGCAGGGGAGGGAGGGAAGGAGGACATATACAGTGGATGATTTATGTATGTGTATGAAAATAGAACAATGAAGTCTGTTAAACTTATTCTAAGAAGTGGAGGAGGGGCATGAGGGAGAAGGATGGAGGGGGTAATCGAAGATACATTGTAAGCACATATGTAAATGCTACAATGAAACTTCCATGTACATGTAACACAAGCAAATTGTTTTTAATAAAAAAGAGAATAACTTCCGCATAGGCAATGAAAGCATGCCAGAAAGACATGCCCCTCACACGATTAAAAGTAAAACTTCAATTTCAAATGGAGCTAAAATACTGCAAGCATGAAAGAATAACAAATCAGAAAAACTACGAAATGAGGTACAGAATTCAGAAAAGAATCAAAAACTAAAACTTATTTCAAAAGGAACACAAGATTGAATAAAAATGAGAAATAAAGCCTTAAAAGAGTAAAAAGGAAGAATGCTAAAACACTCAGTAAGAGAAAGATATATATATTATATACATATATGTATAAATATATGATATATATACATATATGTATAAATATACAACATATATATACATATATGTATATATAACATATATATACGCATTTAACTCAGCCAGGTGCTGGTGGCTCATGCTTATAATCCTAACTACTTGGGAGGCTGAGATTGGGAAGATGATGGTTCAAGGCCAGCTTGGCAGATAGTTCATGAGACCGTATCTCCAAAATAACAGAGCAAAATGTATTGGAAGTATGGCTCAAGCAGTAGAGTGCCTGAACTCAAAGCCCAGTCTCTATCTCTCTCTCTCTCTCTCTCTCTCTCACACACACACACACACACACACACAAAAGTAACTCAGTTCATTACAAATTCTGCATTACTACTTCCCTTTCCTACTCAAGTGGGACAAGATTACATACTCCAGAAATTTCAGTACAATGCCTTTTTGCTTTTTAACTTATAAATATTTAAATATTAAAATTCATTTTCCCACTACTGCCCTTTTTCCACACTCCCATGCATTCCTATGCTGTCCAACCAGTGAAAATCACATAAACAAGTTAAAATATGATTTCTTTATAAGGCATTATTTGAAAGAAAATGTCAAACTGTGCTGGTGGAGTGGCTCAAGCAGTAAAAGCACCTGCCTAGCAAGCATGAGGCCCTGAGTTCAAACTCTGGTGCCATCAAAAAACCAAGAAAAGTCAAATTGGGGATAAGCATTGCCTAGATTCTTTTATTCACATGCTTTTTCAAAACTACAAATGTGTACAAGAAAAATAATTTTTCTTAAAATCACTCCACTACTCTAATTTGATGAGATGAGTCACCTTCAGGGTAGTACAGCTACAGGCTCCACCAGTCATTAATTATTTAAGTTTGACAAGAAATTAAACAGATTCCTACTAATATTAACAACAAACAACACAATAGCAAATTACAAAATAATTTGAAGATCCATGCAAATATCACTAGTATAAAAAAAGATATATATAAATGAATCCATTTTTCATCTTTTTATTTAACAGAAAATGATGAGAGAAAATAGAGAAAAAAGATCAAACACATGGAAAAATGGGCTCATACAATGAAACTTAAGCTTTAGAACAGGATAAGCAGTAAAATCAATTAATCCAGGAATTTCTAAAATTAAATTTTTTTTCAGTTACTATGAAAGTTTCTGGTTTGTTTTTTTTTTTTAAGACAGGATCTCAGCATGAAGCCAAGGCTGGTCTGAAACCTGTGCTGCTCCTCCCTCAGCCTCTGCCTCCAAGCAGTGGGACAAGCATGCACTACCACACCCAGCTGCATTCTTAGATACAACATTAAGTGATCCGAGTCAAAACTACAAACTACTACAATGAGCATCTGAGAATATTGACAATAATCAACACAAACACATATTCAAGAAAAATTACTAAATTTTCAATTAAAAAAAAACATGCATTTAGGTAAAAATAAAAGTGATTTAAGGGATATTAGATTACCATCATGCTTAAGCAATGACAGCATATGCCAGAAGAAAATGGAGTTATATATTTAAGATACTCAGAGGGGAAAAAATATAAAATAAGGACTTTATAACCAGTGCTACAGATTTTCAAGTCTTAAGGACAAAAACATATCCATATATAATACCAGTAACAACTCAGTATTGATGTTTTCATGAACACTAACTAAAGAGTGAAGTAGAGATGAATTTCAACAATCAAAATAGGAAGGTATCTATATAAGCATGATTTTTATATATAGAATTGCTTGTACAGCTGAGAACAGATAAAGTTAAAAGGAAGAGCAATGTAGACATAATCCAATGAAAATGGAGAGAGGAGTAAATGGGAAGAGTAGATACAAAGCAAAAGGATTTGCAATGATTCTCATTCTCAACAATTACATCGATGGAGACAGTATTAGCTTTGCTATTCTGAGACTGCTACATGTGTGTAATGTGGGGAAAAGTAAATAATGAGAAATTCTAATTCTGTCATTATGATGTTTTTAAAAAGCTAGAATTGTAGAAGATACAAGTGTAATACAGAAGAAATAACACTTGCAAAAAAACTGGAGTATTAAATCTGAATTCTATCAGTATGAGATCATGAGGAGCCTTACTATATATAATATCAGCAACAAGCAATTCCAAACACCCTGATTATAGTATTGAGAAGTCACTTTCCTTAAAAAAGGAACTAAGATGGGTTGGCAGAGTGGGTTCAAGTGGTAGAGCACAGTCTAGCAAAAGCATGAAGCCTGAGTTAAAACCCAGTGCAAACAGAAAAACAACAATAACAAAAAACAGGGCCTAAGATGTAGTAGTGAAATGGCTAATTCTAGTTTTGGAGTAGAAAATATAACAGAATAACTATAGACCACTTCCTCACAGACAATAGAGAAACTATAAGAACCTACCATGACCAAGTTAATAGCAATCAAGAGCCAACCTGACCCAACAGAGGCTACCAAAGATGGGATGATTTGAGCTTCAATGAGTTTGTTATAAGGAACCAAAATAATAATAATAATTATAAAACTACTAATTCCAAGTGTTCACAAGGAATCAAAATTAGTCACCTCTAGAGCATGATAGGGAACTTTTCACTAACTTAAAAATGGGTAGAATATATACTTATTTTTTCTCTATGAAGTCTACATTGGGTAACAATATACTAATGAAAACAGTGTCGCTTTATAAACACATTTCATTAAAGTTAGAATATCACTTATTTTATAAATCATAGTAAATTAATAGATCTTTGATAAAAGAACACACATCTTGCCAAGTCATCAAACCTCAATCTTGCCAAGCCTCTGGATTCACCTGCCAATTTGCAAAATACAGAGAACATGTAAAACTGTGCCAAGACTCCACAATTATCTAATCCTGAGAAACACTCTACCTCAACTGACACTGATTCTTCAACAATAAATTAGTCACATGTCACTTAACAATATATACTATGAGAAATGTGTTATTAGGTGATTTATATCATTGTGAGAATATAAAGTGTACTTAATAAACTAAGATAGCTATGATGTCACTAGGCAACGCAATCTCACAGGACCACTGTCATACATGTATTTCATCACTGACAGAAACATCATTATGCAGTACGCAGATACAAAAAAAAGATTCAAGGAGAATCTGTAGATTAAAAATGACTTAAAACGGATTCAAAGATGGCAGTTAGAGGGAGGAAGCAGAAAGTGTGCTTCCTAAAGTAAACTCTTGGAGAGATGCTGGAGACACACCTCACAGGAAAAAACACTGAGAGGAGGCAAAACTTTGACTCCTCCAGCCTGCGCATAGCATCTCAACTTCACGTTGAACAGAGAAACCAGGAGGGCCCCCGCACCGCCACCAGATGCCAGTGCCCAGATGGCTTGGGAAGACGCGGACCACAAGATGACCTAAGTGGTACATGGTACTCCCACAGACAACCCTGGGCTAGATCAGCATAGCCCCCTGGACAGTCTGACCCCCACCCAGGAAAAAAAGAAAAAAAACACAACTGAATAATAAGCAATAACAACAAAAAGGACACGTGGCGAAGAGGGCAGGGTGCCCTGAGCACCGAAGGGGTGGAGGGGCAACCCCTCACAGAACTGTAAATAAACAAGCTGGCTGGAGAAGGCAGGAGTTGTGGCACACGCCCAACAACCAGCAGCGGGAAAGCTTGTAAAAGTGGCAATGGGAGGAAGACTCCACAGGAGAGGGGGGAAGACCCACTTCCCATGTGAACTGTAAATAAACACACAGGCCTGACAAAGCTGGTGCAGTGTCATCTCCTGCCATGTGCTTGGAAGGGGAAAGCTTGTACCAGCGGCTCGCACCCAGGAGAACTCTAAGTAAACAAAGCCTGCGGGGCCAGGTGAGTGTTAAGCTCACCCCTGAGATCTACAGAAATAAAGTCTCCAGCAACAGCAGGTTGACAGCAGGGGCAGGCGAACCACAGCCACAGATAGCCATTCACAGACCTGTCTCCAGACTCTTTTTTTTTTCTCTCTCCCTATCTTTGATGAGACAACAACCGAACTACACCTGCATGCTGAAAAACTTACTGAAACTATATTGCATTTGAACTTGGGACACTTTGTGGTGTTTTTCTTGTGTTGTTTTGTTTTTGCTTGGTTTGGTTTTTTTCCCCTTGGATGAGACAATGACAGAACTACTTCTGAGACACCATCTCCAGGACTGGAGGCTGAGGGATGAACACCAAAATTATTAAGACTGAAACTTTATTGCATTTAAACTTGGAGAATTTTTTTTCATTTATTTATTTTTTATTTCTTTTTCAATCCTCTCTCTGTCTCTCTAATGCCTGTTCAGCTTACTGTTGATTAGTACACTGTCTCTCCCTGTTTATAGCTTTGAAGTCCAGGAAATCATCAGAGACTACTTCGAGAACCTATATACAAATAAATTCAAAAATCTAAAAGAAATGGACAGATTTCTAGATACATATGATCATCCAAAACTGAAACAAGAGGATATTAATCACCTGAATACATCTATAACACAAAATGAAATTGAAGCAGCAATCAAGAGTCTCCCCAAAAAGAAAAGTCCAGGACCTGATGGATTCTCTGCTGAATTCTATCAGACCTTTAAAGAAGAACTGATACCAACCTTCCTCAAACTGTTCCATGAAATAGAAAGGGAAGGAAAACTGCCTAACACATTTTATGAAGCCAGTATTACACTTATCCCAAAACCAGGCAAAGACACCTCCAAAAAGGAGAACTATAGGCCAATCTCCTTAATGAACATTGATGCAAGAATCCTCAACAAAATAATGGTAAACCAAATTCAACAACACATCAAAAAGATTATTCACCACGACCAAGTAGGATTCATCCCAGGAATGCAGGGGTGGTTCAACATACGAAAATCAATGAACATAATAAACCACACTAACAGAAGCAAAGACAAAAACCACTTGATCATCTCAATAGATGCAGAAAAAGCCTTTGATAAGGTCCAACACTATTTCATGATAAAAGCTCTAAGAAAATTAGGAATAGAGGAAAGTACGTCAACATTATAAAAGCTATATATGACAAACCTACAGCCAGCATTATACTTAATGGAGAAAAACTGAAACCATTCCCTCTAAAATCAGGAACTAGAGAAGGAGGCCCACTATCTCCACTCTTATTCAACATATTACTGGAATTCCTAGCCAGAGCAATTAGGCAAGAAGAAGGAATAAAAGGAATACAAATAGGTAAAGAAACTGTCAAAATATCCCTATTTGCAGATGACATGATCCTATACCTTAAAGACCCAAAAAACTCTACTCAGAAGCTTCTAGACATCATCAATAGCTATAGCAAGGTAGCAGGATATAAAATCAACATAGAAAAATCATTAGCATTTCTATAGACTAATTAATGAACAAACTAAGAAAGAATATATGAAAACAATTCCATTTACAATAGCCTCAAAAAAAATCAAATACCTAGGTATAAACCTAACAAAGGATGTGAACGACCTCTACAAGGAAAACTATAAACTTCTGAAGAAAGAAATTGAGGAAGACTATAGAAAGTGGACAGATCTCCCATGCTCATGGATTGGTAGAATCAACATAGTAAAAATGTCTATACTCCCAAAAGTAATCTACATGTTTAATGCAATTCCCATCAAAATTCCAATGACATTCATTAAAGAGATTGAAAAATCTACTGTTAAATTTATATGGAAACACAAGAGGCCACAAATAGCCAAGGCAATACTCAGTCAAAAAGAACAGTGCTGGAGGTATCATGATACCCGACTTGAAACTATATGACAAAGCAATAACAATAAGAACAGCATGGTACTGGCACAAAAACAGACATGAAGACCAGTGGAACAGAACAGAGGACCCAGATATGAAGCCAAACAACTATAACCAACTTGTGTTTGACAAAGGCGCTAAAAATGTACAATGGAGAAAAGACAGCCTTTTCAACAAAAACTGCTGGGAATACTGGTTAGCAGTCTGCAAAACACTGAAACTAGATCCATGTATATCACCCTATACCAAGATTAACTCAAAATGGATCAAGGATCTTAATATCAGACCCCAAACTCTAAAGTTGATACAAGAAAGAGTAGGAAATACTCTGGAATTAATAGGTATAGGTAAGAACTTTGTCAATGGAACCCCAGCAGCACAGCAACTAAGAGATAGCATAGATAAATGGGACTTCATAAAACTAAAATGCTTCTGCTCAACAAAAGAAATGGTCTCTAAACTGAAGAGAACATCCACAGAGTGGGAGAAAATATTTGCCGGCTACACATCAGACAAAGGACTGATAACCAGAATATACAGGGTACTTAAAAAACTAAATTCTCCCAAAATTAATGAACCAATATAGAAATGGGCAAGTGAACTAAATAGAACTTTCTCAAAAGAAGAAATTCAAATGGCCAAAAAACACATGAAAAAATGCTCACCATCTCTAGCAATAAAGGAAATGCAAATTAAAACCACACTAAGATTCCACCTCACCCCTGTTAGAATAACCATCATTATCAACACCACCAACAACAGGTGTTGGCAAGGATGTGGGGAAAAAGGAACCCTCTTACACTGCTGGTGGGAATGTAAACTAGTACACCCACTCTGGAAAAAAATCTGGAGACTTCTTAAAAAGCTAAACATTGATCTACCACATGATCCAGCAATACCACTCTTGGGGATATACCCAAAAGACTGTGACACAGGTTACTCCAGAGGCACCTGCACACCCATGTTTATTGCAGCACTATTCACAATAGCCAAGTTATGGAAACGTCAAGATGCCCCATTACTGATGAATGGATCAAGAAAATATGGTATCTATACACAGCAGAATTTTATGTAGCCATGAAGAAGAATGAAATGTTATCATTCACTGGTGAATGGATGGAATTGGAGACATCATTCTGAGTGAGGTCAGCCCGGCCCAAAAGACCAAAAATCGTATGTTCTCCCTGATATGTGGACATTAGATCAAGGGCAAACACAACAAGGGGATTGGACTTTGAGAACATGATAAAAGCGAGAGCATACAAGGGACGTGTGAGGATAGGTAAGACACCTAAAAAATTAGTTGGCATTTGTTGCCCTCAACGCAGAGAAACTAAAGCAGATACTTTCAAGCAACTGAGGTAATAGGAAAAGGGTACCAGGAACTAGAGAAAAGGTTAGATCAAGAAGAATTAACCTGGAAGGTAACACATATGCATAGGAAATTAACGCAAGTCATCTCCCTGTATAGCTATCCTTATCTCAACTAGCAAAAACCTTTGGCCCTTCCTATTATTGCTTATACTCTCTGTTCAACAAAATTAGAGATAAGGGCAAAACAGTTTCTGCTGGGTAGCAAGGGGGTGGCGGGGAGAGGGAGAGTACAGGTGGATAAGGGAGGGGGTGGGGGAAGGGGGGAGAAATGACCCAAACATTGTATGCAAATATGAATTAAAAAATTGTTTTAATTAAATAAATAAATATAAATAAATAAAAAAGAATGATGGAAACATGTCACAGTGACACAGAGGCCAATGAAGGGACTCCCCTAACAAGTTGAGAAAAAAATAAATAAAAATGACTTAAAAATCTCTTTAAAGAGGCAACCTATAGTGTCTTGAAAGGTACATTTGGATAGTATCACTATTAAAATAAAATTCATAAGTGTTTAATTTTGTAAAAAAGGAAAGGATTGGAATTAGAATGGGGCACAGACAGTTTATAAAATTTTGGTTTTTGACTGGATAGTACTTATAAGGCTTTTACCATATAATTTATTAAAATGCATTCTCTGTGTGTATATTTGTATCTTATTTTGCAATTAAAATGTTTTTTAAAAACTAGGAAGGGGCCAGGCAGCAGTGGCTCATGCCTATAATCCTACCTACTTAGTAGGCAGAGATCAGGATTAAGGTTTGAAGCCAGGCCGGGCCAACAGTTCATGAGATACTATCTCAAAAAAAAAAAAAAAAATCACGGAAAAAGAAAAGGCCGGTGAAGTGGCTTAAGGTGCAGGTCCTGAGTTCACACTCATACCACCAAAAAAATAGCAAAGAACCAGGTAAGGTGGTACACATCTGTAATCCCAGCTACTCAGGAGGTGGAGGATGGGAGGATTGCAGTTCAAGGCAAGTCCTAAGGGGAAAAGTTAATGAGACTCCATATCCACTAACAAGCCAGGAGCACATACCTGTCAACCTACCTAGGCAGTAGGTCTTAGGTAGGATTGAGGTCCAAGACCAGACCAAGGCAAAAAATGAGACCCCCATCTGGGAAAAAAAAAAAAAAAAAGAACCTAAAAAGCAGAAAAGTCTGGAAGTGTGGCTCAAATGGTAGAGCACTTACCTAACAAGTGCAAGGACCTGAGCTTAAACCCCAGGACCACCCAAATGGGAGCAGGAAGGGAGAGGAAGGCAACCAGAAAAGGAATTCCTTGGTGGTAGCATTTTAAAAGATCAAGAGCAGGGCTGGAGATGTAGCTCAAAGAGTGATTTCATAGCATTCACAACACCCTAATTTTTAAAAAAAATTAAAAATTAAAAAAACAAGAACAGATTATAGATCAACATTAGCTTCACATAGAAAATAACAATCACTTATCCAATTTTGAGATATGAGTTAATCATGGGACTCAGACTAAAAGAGGAGACAAGTTTTGGCCACAGAGGATTTTTCAATGTCATCGCATGTACTGTAGCAGAGTTCTTCCACATCTCCTCATTCTTCAGAGTGACCATACACTGGAAAAGGTTTGAGAAAAAGATGGGATGCATGAAGACAGCTTATAAAACTTATATTTTGGCTGGAAATTATAAGATTGTTCCCCCATAACTTATTAAAGTGCATCTTAATTTTAGATATTTGTATTTTATTATGTAATTAAATGGTTTTTTAAAAGTAGGAAGAAGGGCTGCGCATGTAGGTGAAATCGCATAGCACCTACCTACGAAGTATGATGCTCTGAATTCAAACCCCAGGACTGCCAAAACAAAAAATAAGAAGAAGAAAAAAAAAAAAAAAAAGGAAAAGGTATGGCTTGGTAAGATTTTAAAAGACACACCCGGGTATTAGATACATGGGCTTCATTGTTATTAACAAACCAAAACACTCTTGTGCTTCCTCCATCAAAGTAGGACCATAAGGAAGCCAGGTGATATGAGGAGCCTTGGTACGTGCCTATCTCACAATGGGTAAATCACAACATATTCAAAGGTATCTTGATTATCTGGATATTTATTCCCCAGGACACAATGCTGGTCCACTACATTAGATGCATTATATTCACTGAACTCACAAGAAATAAATGGCAAGAGGATTCTGGGAAGATACTGGTGGTAGGAAGCACCAGGGATTTATCTTTCCTCATAGATAATAATATTGCTAGCAGAAACTGTCACAGTAGTACCCTGTTAATATGCCAGGAATATGTCCTAAGGACACTGGCAGATACCTGAAACATATATGCTGTTTTCTCTAAAGATATATACATGCCTAAAATAATATTTAACTTACCAATTGGGCACAGCAAGAGGTTAACAACTAATAATAAAATAGAACAATTGTCTAAAACAAAATTTCTTTAAAACTTGTGAGCTTTGTATTTCTAGAACTGCCCACTTAATATATTCAGACCATGGTTGACCACAGGTAACTGAAACCACAGAAAGCAAAACCACAGATAATGGGAAACTATAGAGCTATTTTGGAACTCTAGTTTACCGAAAGTTTACAACTTCCAAGGAAAGGCTTGGAAGTTAAATTGAAGTTAGTTTTGGTCAATTTCTACTTCTCCTATAGTAAGTAGGAGCCTCCCACTCCCCAAACCCAATCTCATGTCATGAAGCTGTGAATATGCTCCTGGAGCAGCTTGAATGTAGTTTGTGAGATCCAGAGTAGGCAAAAAGGACCCTGATGATTACAACTTCTGATCACAGAGATTCAAAACAGCAGCATTACTTCAAGCCCCTCTCTCCAGCCAAAGTAACTTCCAGAAAGGGGAATTAAAGGGCTGGTATGCTTTCTTCCTCCCTCCATTTCTTCTTTGCCATTTTGAGAGCTAAACATTAAGGACTAGGATATTCCAAAACAACTATAACAGGGTAAATTAGAAAATGAATACACACGCCCAGGGAAAGGCACAAACAAAAAAAACCTGAGAAGAGGATAGGTTTACAGCCTCCAGTGGGGAGAGAAAGCGGCAAACCTTGAGGAAGAGGAAATTACTTCCAAAGTTAGCACAAAAGATTCAAATATCTGCTTGTTATCATGAACAACAAAAAAAATCACAAGGCGAACAAAGAAACAGGGAAGTATGACCCATTAACAGAATAAATACGTCAACAGAAACTGTTCCTGACAAAACTCTGATGGCAGATCATCTGGACAAAGACTTTAAGCAACAGTCTAAAAGACACTAATCTGGTGTGTTGATTCATTCCTGTAATTTCAGCACTCAGGAGGGAGGAAGGGATGATGTCGGGAAGGAGAGAGGGAGAGAAAAGGGAAAGAGAGAAAGAAGATACTCAAAGAACTATAGGAAGATGTATGAAAATGGAAATGTCAATAAACACTTAAAAAAAAAATCCTAAAGAGCAACCAAAAAAATTTCTGGAGATGAAAGGTACAACTGAAGTAGAAAATTCACTAGAACGATTTGAAAGCGGATTTGAGCAGGCAGAAGATTCAATGGGCATGACAGAATTGAAATCATCATATTTGAGGAAGAGAAGGAAAAATTACTGAAGAAAAGTGAACAGAGTTTAAGAGACCTGTGGGACAGTATCAAGCATATGCATTGTGGAAATCCCAAAGGGAAAGACAGAAGAGGGGACAGAGACTATCTGAAGAAATGATGGCTAAAAACTCTCCAAATTTGGGGAAAAAAAAAATACAGATGGTCCCCAAAATACGATGGTTCAACTTTAAAACACTAAACTTTATAACAGCATGAAAGCAATGCTCATTCCGTGAAACTGAGCTTTAAATTTTGAATCTTGTTCCTGTTCCCAGCTCATGATATGTGGTTTGATACTTTCTTGCTATGATGAGCAAGCAGTAGGTGTCCGCACATCCAAGTCAGACCCATGGTCACAAAGGAAAACAACTGATTTGCTACAGGTGGGAAGCTATGACATCTGGTAGATAAAGTGTATTAGATTTACAATATTTTTAATTTTTAATGGGTTTATCAGGACATAACACAGTGATAAGTCAAAGACCATCTATATAAACATCCAAGAAACAAACTTCAAAGAGGAGGAATACCTACATACATTGTGATCAACTTTCTAAAGTCAAAGAGAGAAACTTGAAAGCAGAAAGAGAGGAGGCAATTCATTATATGCCAGGGATCCTCATAAGATTTTCACCAGATATTTCATTAGAAACTTTGGAATTAAAAATGTGAGGCCCTGCCTCAAATTAAAAAGGAAAAAAAAAAAAGGAAGAAAGTGGGTTGATATGTTGGAAGTTCTAAAAGTGGGGGGGGAGGGGGCCAACCAAGAACCCCTAATAATACTGTCCTTCAAAAACAAAAGAAAAATTAAACAAAAGCAGTTTATTATCACCACCTATCCTGTAAGAAATACTCAGGAAACTCCTGAAGAGTGAAATGAAAGAACACAAGACAGTAATTCAAAGCCATAAGAATGATTAAAAATCTCAATAAAAGTAAATACATGGATAATTTTAAAAGCGAATATTATTTTAACAATGGTTTGTAACTCTACCTTTTGTTTTCTACCATTTAAGAAACTACCACATTTAAAAAATATTATTGTTCTAAAGCTTATCATTATTGTAACTTTGATTTATAATTCCACATTTTGTTTTCCATATAATTTGATACCAATGTATTTAAAAGAATTAGTTTATTTGGGGGTGCATGATATGTAAACATGTAATTAAGTGTAACAACTGAAACAGGAAAGGACAGAGCTATAAAGAAATAATCTGTTTATATGCTACTGAAGTTGACACAAATTAAAGTTATAGTGTTACTGAAACAAAATTAGAAATAAGGGCAAAATAGTTTCTGCTGGGTATTGGGGGGGAGAGGGAGGGGGCGGTGTGGGTGGTAAGGGAAGGGGTGGGGGCAGGGGGGAGAAATGAACCAAGCCTTGTATGCACATATGAATAATAAAAGAAAAATGAAAAAAAAAAAGTTATAGTGTTACAATGTAAGATGTTAAATGTAATTCCCAGGTTAATCACATGAAAGAGCTATAGATAATACACAAAAGGAAATTTAAAAGGAATTTAAACATTCCATTACAAAAACAAGTCAGCTAGCCAGGTGTGATAGTATATGCTTATAATCTCAGCGCTCAGGAGGCTGAGGCACAAGGATCATGAGTTAGAGTCCAGCCTAGGCTACAGCAAGGTCCTGTCTTAATAAAATAAATAAAATAAAAATACAGTCATGTGGACTGGAGGCTGTCTCAAGCAGGAGAACACCTGCCTAGCAAGTGTAAAGCCCTGAGTTCAAACTCCAGTACCACAAAAATACAGCAATGCAGGAAGTGAGGGGGAAAAAAAAAAAAACTAAAAGGCAAATAGAAAATAAACAGCAAGGTGACAGAAACAAGTCCCTCCTTACTAATAATTACATTAAATACAAATGAATTAACTTCTCCAACCAAAAGACAGAGGTTGGCAAAATAGATAAAAATACATGATCCAAATATGTATGTTGTCAACAAGAGACTCACTTTCCATGAAAGCATGGAAAAAAGATATTCCATTTAAGTAGTAACCAAAGGACTGGACTCAATTATGCTAATATCAGACAAAAATAGACTATAAATTAAAAAGGTTATAAGAGACAAAAGACATCATATATTAATAAAAAGTTCAATCCCATAAGAAGATGTAATAGCTACAAACATCTCTGCACATGACAGACCATCAAAATACAGGAAGCAAAACTGATAAAACTGAAGAGGAAAACAGGAGGGAGGATAAGAGTAATAGAGGTGGTGAATTTGATCAAAGTATACTATATGAATGTATGGAAATATCACAATGAAACCCATTTGAACAACTAATATATGCTAATAAAAAAGAAAAATATAAAGTAAAAATGGTCCTAAAATAATAATTGGGCTTAAATATCTTACCCCCAATAGTGCATAGAACAATAAAGCCAAAAATAAGTAAGGAAATAAGGAACTTAACACAATAAACCAACTAAATATAATAGATGTGTACAGAACACTATACCAAGCAACAATATGCACATTTTTCTCATATGCACATGAAGTATTCTCCAGGATAAGTAAAGCCTAAAAGATTTAAAAGGATATCATACAAACTATCTTTTCCAAGTACAAAATGAAGTGATAAATGATTAAGAGAATTAAAATGAAAATTCACAAAATTGGGGAGATTAAACACACAGTATTTTAAAACCAGTGGATCAAAGAAATAGAAGGGAAATTAGAAAATAGTTAGAAGCAGGCTATGGGTGTGGCTCAAATGGCAGAGTGCTTGTCACTAGGTTCCAGGTTGTGATTTCAAACCCCAATGTATTTATAATTACAAATGTTTGCATTAGAGCATAAGATCTCAAAACAATAATCTAGCCTTATAATTAAAGGATCAAGAGGGTGGGGAAAAAACCCTAAACTCAAATAATATGCATTACAGCAGAAATAAATGAAGAGAATAATGAATAGAGAATAGAAACACAATAAAACAAAAAAAAAAGAAGAAATTTTGAGATCAACAAAACTGACAAACCTTTAGTCAGACAGACATCTAATTTTGAGAGAGAGAGAGAGAAAGAGAGAGAATATATACTTAACCTACTAAAAACCACAAATGAAAGTGGGGACAATGCGACCGATTGTATAGAAATAAGAAGAATTCTATGTACAATTGAACATGAATAACCTAGATAACCAAGATAAATGGACAAAGTTCTGAGAAATACAAAACCTATCAAGACTAAATAATTAACAAATAGGAATATGAATAGACCTGGAGGACATTCAGTCATAAGTCATTAATTAAAACTCCAAAGAAAAGTCCTTCATGATACTGTCACGGGCCTGATTGTATCAGATGAATTACACCATTAAAAAAAAGAACAAAACACTTTCCTATAAAAGAACTACCATCAATCCACTCAAACTTTTCCAAAAAATTAAAGAGGAGCACCTCCAAACTCATTTTAAAAGGCTGCATTATCTTACAATATCAAAGCTAGATAAAAACACTATAAGAAAAGAAAATCATAGTCCAATATCCTGGTCACAATACACCATGACTGAAGGGGATTTATTCCTGAAATATAGTGACAGTTTAATACATGAAAATCAGTGGAACACACATTAATAGTATGAATGGGGGAAAACGTGATCATCAATTGATACAGAAAAAGCATCTCAAAAAATTCAACAACCTTTCATGATTAAAAGTCAAGAAACTAAGAAAAAGTAAACTGTCTCAACATAATTAAAAGCCCTAATTGAAAAACCCACAGTAGGGCTAGGGATATGGATTCAACATGGTAGAACACCTGCCTAGAATGTCTGAGGCCCTGGATTCAATCCCCTGCAGAACTATCAAAAACACAGAAAACAAAACCAATGGTGAAAAACTGAGCTGTTCTCTAAGATCAGGAATAAGGTAAGAATGTCCTCTCACCATTTCTATTTAACATAGTACTGGAAGTTCTAGCAAGGGCAAGTGGAAAGAAAGAGATATAAAGGAATCAAACTTAGAAAGAAGTAAAATTTTCCATTTGTAGATGATAATGTTTTGTTTGTTGAGACATGGTCATGTTAGGTAGCCCAGACTGGTCTTGAACTTGTGATCCTCCTACCTCAGCCTCCTGAGTGCTAAGATTGCAGGGGTACACCAGAAGATATGATCTTCTAAAAAGAAAATCCAAAATAAAACAGTGGCCAGGGAGGGTTATTATTTAATGGCTATAGTTTCAGTTTTGAAAGATTAAAAGAATTACACAGCTGGATGCTAGTAGTGGTTGTACATTATAAATGTAATTAATACCACTGGAAGTACTCTTAAAAACTGAGTAAGATGGAACTGGGTGCCATTGGCTAACACTTGTAATTCCAGCTATTTTAAAGGCTGTGATTAAAGAGAGATCCAAGCTGGCAACTAGGGTATGACAGCAGAAAGCCTAAGCTCCGTGATTCCAAAACCCTCCCTGAGACACTGGAGCCACACTTGGGTAATTCTGACTGCTTCTAACCAAAATAACTGCCGTCACATTAGGTGCAGGAAAAAATTCAAAGACTGACCCTCAAATCAGCTTTAATTGCACCTAACAGCTGCAACCCAGGGCACAGCCAGCAAGGCAGGTCCAGCCATGGGAAATCCTCCTCCCCTAAGGCGATTTTTTTTCTTTTTTCTTTCCTTCTCTTCTCCTTCCTCCATCAAGCAAAATAAAGCATCAACCAGAATCAAACTTTCAACATCCTGAACCCCCTAACCCGTGGAAACCCTCCCTACACTCTCATGAGCTTCGTGAGTTCCTGTCCTACTGACTCCCTGGGGACAACTGGAGATGCAGAAAGGACAAAAGATAGAAGACAAACAAGCAGGAAGTTGGCATCAGGAGTGCTGGGCAACTCAGATGGAGACGCATGACAGCCTTGTTATTTCTTTTTTACTTCTTTTACTTTGCTTCTTTTCTCTATTCTTTAAAACCTTACTTCTTTTAAGTCTCGGTCAGTCCTTAGACTCACACTGTCCCATGTTTTCTTTAATAGCTCTTAAAGTCTCAGTCCTCAGACTTGCAATGTCCCATGTTTCCTGTAATCTCTAGCATAACTTCTAAAGTCTTGGTCCTTAGACTCTCAGACACACAACAGCACCGGTCCCTCTCACTAGCAGCCTGCCGCTTCTAAAGCAGCCAAGCAACCATGTCCTCCTCCACTGAGTCTTTTATATACAGTGGCAAACAAAGAGGTGGAGCAACAGTTCTTGGGGAGGGCATGACATCATAACACAAGAAACCTGCAATGAGTATTCTCTGAACATAAACATCTTAGGAAAAACAGCTGTGCTGCATTTTGCCCTCACCCTCTTCTGCAACTGGGCCCTGCCAAATTCAGCCTGCAGATTATTTGACATAGGTGTGCTTATGTAAAGTTCTCATAGGCTTCTCATACTCTGCTCCCTACCACGCCATGCTGCACTGAGAAAATCTGGAGCCATTTCTCACTGCTGCAGCCACCAGCTCCAAACCTGCCTGCACATCAACTGACAGAACAAACAGGTGAGCACCATGCACCACATGGGACTCCCCTATCTATTCCCAGGAACATAAACCAGTGCAGCCCAAGGCAGTCTGATTCCCCTCCAACAAAACTGAAAAACAAACACCTTTAATCTACCACAGAAAGCAGAGGGGACTGGTGGAATACTCAACCTGCACCAGAGAAAGGGGGCTTGGGAAGGAGCTAAACTTAGCATTGAACATTCAGTAAATAAATACAGGAAAGGCAGCAAAGACTGACAGCAGGCAGGCAATAAGCCACTCCCCAAAACAGGGCAGGTAATGGATCACAGAACTGATCTTCTCAGCCAGAGAGCAGCATCCAAAACCAAACAGTACTGCAAAACTGAAAAACAAACAACAAACTGTAATCTAGCGCTGACAGCAAAGGCAGCGGGTGGCACGCTGAACCTGCCCCAGAGAAAGGGGGTGGGGCAAAGAACTAAACTCCCAATGCTGAACTCCCAGTAAACAAACACAGCAATAAGCCACCTCCAAAGCAGACAGCTCACAGAGCTAATCTCCTGAATCAGAGGCACCATTCAAAATTAAACTGTCCCACCTCACTAGGGCGGAGCTGACCAAACAGCTGTAGCTGGGAAAAATAACAGCACTGACAACCCTGCATGACCTGGCAAACCTACCTCACCTCACAATTTCAATTAAACTGGTAGACAGAACAACAAAACACTACTTGCAAGCCAATCACCAAGTGAGACCACATCAGAGCTTCTGCTTATATGCCAATACCAGGACAGGATGCCAGAGGAGTAACTCCAGAACTTAAACTAAGACTGAAATTCTATTGTTCCTGAACCTGGTGGTTTTTTATTGTTTGTTTGTTATATTATTGTGGATTTTTAAATTTTTATTCCTTTTTGTTTCTTTCTGTAACATCAACTTTGCAATCACTATCTTCTCATCCCTACTCTCACCCCCTTCACTCCTTCTCTGTGCTCAAAGCAATTGCTCTCCTTCCCAACTACTCTTTCTGCCCCTTCTCATCAATTCTGCCCCCCCTGCCCTCACCTTCCCCTCCCATTCTCCCCGATCACCAGACTACCCCTCTTTCCTACACACACAGCACCTGCTGACCAACCTACTGTACCAACTTTACCCAACCCCAACCCACTGCAATCCCTGACACAAGCACCCTACACTACAACAAAAATACAACAAAACACACACAAGGGCCACAAAATCCATCAGTCCAACATCGCTTCCCCCACTTATCCACTCCACTTCCTGCCTCCCCTTTCAGTGCCACCCTAACCAATTCCCCAAATTTCTATAGCTTGCCTAATGAACATTAACCCCCCAACTCCTGCTGTTGATACATAACACCACCAAGGGGTGTTCTACATAATATATAAATAACTGGTGAGGTATTGAACCTGTGAATTAGTTATTGCAAATTATACCTCCAGCACAGGGACAAAAATAACACACCAACCTAGCTAACAACCAAGACAGTAACAACACAAAAATTAAATCAAGGGAAAGAAAAACAGGTGACTAAAATCACCAACTAGCCAATCAAGAACATAGTTTCACAGTACCAAGTAGAGCGATGGGAAGAAGAAAAAGGGATGGAAACCACTCTACTCAAAAAAGTAATTTAGGGGGAGATTCCAATATGGTGGCTAGAGGGAGGAAGGAGAAAGCATGCATCCTATAGTGAAATATTGGTGAGAAGCTGGAGACACACCTTGCAGGCAAAACCACCGAGAAAAGGCAAAACTTTGACCCCTCCACACGTCTAGACAGCGGAGAGAATCTCCACTTCATGTTAAATGGAGAAACCAGGAGGGCCCCAGGGCCGCCAGTCACCCATGCCCAGATGGCTTAGGAAGACACAGACAAGGCAAGCTTAGCGGTACCGTGGTACTCCCACAGACAACCCTGGGCCACATCAGCATAGCCCCCTGGACAGACCGACCTCCACCTGAGGAAAAAAGAGAAACTGAGTAATAAGCAATAAGAACAATGAAGACACGTGGGAAACAGGGTGGGGGGCACTGAGTGCCGAAGGGGGGGGAAGGGAATCCTTCCTGGGACTGTAAATAAACAAGCCAGGCCTGGCCGGAGAGTGTGGGAGCGGGGGCATGCGCCCAGAACCAGGAGCAGGAAAATTTGTGAGAGTGGCGGAGGGTGGAAAACTCCACAGGACGAAGGGAAGACCCACCTCCCATGTGAGCTGTAAACAAACATGGCAGCTGGCAGGGACAGCAGCACCACCCAGTAATCAGGAGCAGAAAAACTTGTAAAAGTGGTGGTGGGAGGAAAACTCCATAGGAGAAGGGGAAGACCCACTTCCCATGTGAGCTGTAAATAAACACGCAGGACAAAAAAAGCGAATGCAGTGTCACCTCCCCCAGTATGCTTGGAAAGGGGAAAGCTTGTAGAGAGGCGCATGCACAAGAGAACTCTGAGTAAACAAAGCCTGCAGGGCCAGGTGAGTGCTAAGCTCACCCCAGAGATCTGCATAAATAACGCCTCCAGCAACAGCAGGCTGACAGCAGTGGGCAGGCAAGCCACAGCCACAGATACCATTCACAGAACTGTCTCCAGACACTTTTTTTCCTCTCTCCCTACCTTTGATGAGAAAACAACTGAACTACACCTGCATGCTGAAAAACTTACTGCAAATGTATAGCATTTGAACTTGGGACACTTTGTGGGGTTTTTTTTATGTCTCTGTGTATGCAGTTTTGTTCTACTTTATGCGTTCCCTTCGATGACACAACTACAGAACAACATCTGAGGCACCAACTCCAGGACTGGAGACTGAGACGGACACCAAAATTATTAAGACTGAAACTTCATTGCATTTGAACTTGGAGTTTTTTTTTTTTGTTTTGTTTTCATTTTTTTATTTACATATATATATTTCATTCACTTATTTTTAATTTTTATTCTTATCTTTATTCTATTTTTTATTGTCAATACTCTGTCTCTCTAATGCCAGTTCAGCTTACTATCGATTAGTACACCAACGCTCCCTGTTTATATCTTTGAAACTTTTTTGTTTGATTCCTTGTTTTGTTTTTTCCTACTTGTCTGTTTGTTTTTCCCTCTTTCTTCAACTTCTTCCTTTCCATCTCCTCTTACCCTTCCATTCTAAATATTACCACTAACATTATTACAAGCTAGAAAATACTTAATTGCACACAGTACAGGGACAATAACACCACCAAGGACAATGACGGGAAGACAGAAAAAACAGGAAAACCAATTTCCCCACAGCAAAAAATTAGTACAGGAACCAGAGAGAAATAAAGAAAACAGATACTCAGATCCAACAAAATGAAGATAAACTATGCCAAAGAACCCAATGAAGCCCACAAGAATAATTTAAAAGAAGACATACTACAGGTACTCAATGAGAATTTTATAGAGATGATACTGGATAGGGTCAACCAAAATGTACAGGAGACACTCAAGAAATTCCAAGACAACAAAAATAGAGAATTTGAAAAAGCAAAAGAAGAAATAAAGGAAACCATAGAAGCAATGTATAAACGCCAAAGTGAAACAGAGAACACGATTAATAAACAGATAAATGAACTCAGGACAAAAATAGACAACATTAAAGAGGAAACCACCCAGGATATGGAAAAGCTCAGAAAAAAAGAACGAAACAAAACTGCAAAACAAAATGGAAGGCCAATCCAGCAGAATAGAACAAACAGAAGACAGAATCTCAGAACTTGAAGATGAAATGGTAATTAAAGGAAAAACCAAGAACTAATAATTAAACAACTCAAGACTTGTGAAAAGAAAATGCAAGAACTCACTGACTCTATCAAAAGACCAAAGTTGAGAATCATGGGCATTGAAGAAGGAGAAGAGGTACAAGCACAGGGACTGCGTAATATATTCAACAAAATAATAAAGAAAATTTCCCAAATCTAGAGAAAGATATTCCCATACAGATGAAAGAGGCCTCCAGGACACCAAACAGACCAGATCAAAACAGAACTACCCCACGACATATCATCATTAAAACAACAAGTTCAGAAACTAGGGAAAGAATATTGAAGGATGTAAGAGAGAAAAAACAAATAACATACAAAGGTAAACCCATCAAAATCACAGCAGACTTCTCAACAGAAACATTGAAAGCAAGAAGAGCGTGGGGTGAGATCTTCCGGGCACTGAATGAAAATAACTTCAACCCCAGGATACGCTGCCCAGCAAAACTATCATTCAAAATAGATGGAGCAATAAAAGTCTTCCATGATAATCAGAAACTAAAACAATATGTGACCACAAATCCACCACTACAAAAGATTCTTCAAGGGATTCTGCACACAGAAAGTGAAACCCAACTTAACCATGAAAAGACAGGCAGCACCAAACCACAGGAAAAGAAAAGGCAAGACAGTAGAGAGTAACCTCAACTTAGGTACACACAATCAAACCTTCAAACAACTAAGACAACTAAATGACAGTAATCACCACATATGTATCAGTAATAACACTTAATGTTAATGGAAAAAATTCCCCCATCAAAAGGCACCGCAAGAATTTGTTGCTTACAGGAGACCCATCTCACTGACAGAAATAAGCATAGGCTAAGGATGAAAGGCTGGAAGATTTACCAAGCCAATGGCCCCTGAAAACAGGCAGGAATAGCAATACTTATCTCTGACAAAGTAGACTACAAACCTACATTAATCAAACAAGATAAAGAAGGACATTCCATACTAATAAAAGGGGAAATAGACCAAAAGGAAATAATAATCATCAACCTGTATGCACCCAATGTCAACGCACCCAATTTCATCAAATATACCCTGAAAAACCTAAAAGCATATATTAACGTTGTGGGGGACTTTAACACCCCATTATCATCAATAGATAGATAATCCAAACAAAAAATAAAGAAATCCAAAATCTAAAATATACAATAGATCAAATGGACCTAGTTGATGTCTACAGAACATTTCATCCAACTTCTACACAATATACATTCTTCTCAGCAGCCCATGGAAACTTCTCCAAAATAGATCATATCCTAGGGCACAAAGCAAGTCTCAGCAAATATAAGAAAATAGAAATTATACTGTGCATACTATCTGATCACAATGCAGTAAAAGTAGACCTCAACAACAAAAGTAAAGACAAAAAACATGCAAACAGCTGGAAACTAAATAACTCATTACTTAGAACAATGGATCATTGATGAAATAAAAGAGGAAATTAAAAAGTTCCTGGAAGTCAATGAAAATGAAAACATAACCTACCAGAACCAACCTATGGGACACAGCTTAAGTGCATATATTAAAGACTGAAAGATCCCAAATCAATGACCTAATGATACATCTCAAACTCCAAGAAAAAAAAGAACAAGCAAACCCCAAAACAAATAGGAGAGAAATAATACAAATAAGAGCTGAAATCAATGAAATAGAAACCAAAAAAAACATACAAAGAATTAATGAAACAAAAAGTTGGTTCTTTGAAAAAATAAACAAGATCGATACACCCCTGGCAAACCTGACTAAAATGAGGAAAGAAAAAACCCAAATTAGTAGAATCAGGAAGGAAAAAGGGTAGATAACAACGAACACCATGGAAGTACAGGAAATCATCAGAGACTACTTAAAGTACCTATATTCAAATAAATTTGAAAATGTTAAAGAAATGAACAGATTTCTAGATACATATGATCATCCAAAACTGAACCAAGAGGAAATTAATCACCTGAATAGATCTATAACACAAAATAAAATTGAAGCAGCAATCAAGAGTCTCCCCAAAAAGAAAAGTCCAGAACCTAATGGATTGTCTGCTGAATTCAATCAGAGCTTTAAAGAAGAACTGATACCAACCCTCCTTAAACTGGTCCATGAAACAGAAAGAGAAGGAAAACTGCCTAACACATGTTATGAAGCCAGTATTACACTTATCCCAAAACCAGGCAAAGACACCTCCAGAAAGGAGAACTATAGGCCAATCTACTTAATGAACATTGATGCAAACATCCTCAACAAAATAATGGCAAACCGAATTCAACAACACATCAAAAAGATTATTCACCACGACCAAGTAGGCTTCATCCCAGGAATGCTGGGGTGGTTCAACATACGAAAATCAATGAACGTAATAAACCACATTAACAGAAGCAAAGACAAAAACCACTTGATCATCTCAATAGATGCAGAGAAAGCCTTTGATAAGATCCAACACCATTTCATGATAAAAGCTCTAAGAAAACTAGGAATAGAAGGACAGTACCTCAACATTATAAAAGCTATATATGACAGACCTACAGCCAGCATTATACTTAATGGAGAAAAACTAAAACCATTTCCTCTAAAATCAGGAACCAGTCAAAGATGCTCACTATCTCCACTCCTATTCAACACAGTGCTGGAATTCCTAGCCACAGTAATTAGGCAATAAGAAGGAATAAAAGGAATACAAATAGGTAAAGAAACTGTCAAAATATCCCTATTTGCAGACGACATGATCCTATATCTTAAAGACCCAAAAAACTCTACTCAGAAGCTTCTAGACATCATCAATAGCTATAGCAAGGTAGCAGGATATAAAATCAACATAGAAAAATCATTAGCACTTCTATACACTAACAATGAGCAAACTGAAAAAGCATGTATGAAAACAATTCCATTTACAATAGCCTCAAAATAAATCAAATACCTAGGTGTAAACCTAACAAAAGATGTGAATGACCTCTACAAGGAAAACTATAAACTTCTGAAGAAAGAGATTAAGGAAGACTATAGAAAGTGGAGAGATCTCCCATGCTCATAGATTGGTAGAATCAACATAGTAAAAATGTCTAGACTCCCAAAAGTAATCTACATGTTTAATGCAATTCCCATCAAAATTCCAATGACATTCATTAAAGAGATTGAAAAATCTACCATGAATTTTATATGGAAACACAAGAGGCCACAAATAGCCAAGGCAATACTCAGTCAAAAGAACAATGCTGGAAGTATCATACCTGACTTCAAACTACATTACAAAGCAATAATGATAAAAACAGCATGGTACTGGCACAAAAAGAGACATGAAGACCAGTGGAACAGAATAGAGGACCCAGATATGAAGCCACACAACTATAACCAACTTGTCTTTGACAAAGGAGCTAAAAATATACGATGGAGAAATAGCAGCCTCTTCAACAAAAACTGCTGGGAAAACTGGTTAGCAATCTACAAAAAACTGAAACTAGATTCATGTATATCTTCCTATACCAATATTAACTCAAAATCGATCAAGGATCTTAATATCAGACCCCAAACTCTAAAGCTGATACAGGAAAGAGTAGGAAATACTCCGGAGTTAGTAGGTATAGGTAAGAACTTTCTCAACAAAATCCAGGCAGCACAGCAACTAAGAGACAGCATAGATAAATGGGACCTCATAATACTAAAAAGCATCTGTTCATCAAAAGAAATGGTCTCTAAACTGAAGAGAACATCCATAGAGTGGGAGAAAATATTTGCCAGCTACACATCAGAGAAAGGACTGATAACCAGAATATCTAGGGAACTTAAAAAACTAAATTCTCCCAAAACTAATGAACCAATAAAGAAATGGGCAAGTGAACTAAATAGAACTTTCTCAAAAGAAGAAATTCAAATGGCCAAAAAACACATGAAAAAATGCTCAGCATCCCTTACAATAAAGGAAATGCAAATTAAAACCACACTAAGATTCCACCTCACCCCTGTTAGAATAGCCATCATTAGCAACACCACCACCAACAGGTGGGAATATAACCTAGTACCCCCAGTATGGAAAAAAATTTGGAGGCTACTTAAAAAGCTAGACATTGATCTACCCTTTGATCCAGCAATACTACTCTTGGGGATATACCCAAAAGACTGTGACACAGGTTACTCCAGAGGCACCTGCACACCCATGTTTATTGCAGCATTATTCATAATAGTCAAGTTATGGAAACAGTCAAGATGCCCCACTACTGATGAATGGATCAAGAAAATGTGGTATCTATACACAATGGAATTCTATGCAGCCATGAAGAAGAACGAAATGTTATCATTCGCTGGTAAATGGATGGAATTGGAGAACATCATTCTGAGTGAGGTTAGCCTGGCCCAAAAGACCAAAAATCATATGTTCTCCTTCATATGTGGACATTAGATCAAGGGCAAACACAACAAGGGGATTGGACTTTGAGTACATGCTAAAAGCTTTAGCACACAAGGGAGGGGTGAGAATAGGTAAGACACCTAAAAAATTGGTTAACATTTGTTGCCTTTAACGCAGAGAAACTAAAGCAGATACCTTAAAAGCAAGTGAGGCCAATAGGAAAATGGGACCAGGAACTAGAGAAAAGGTGAGATCAAAAAGAATTAACCTGGAAGGTAACACACACGCACAGGAAATTAATGTGAGTCAACTCCCTGTATAGCTATCCTTATCTCAACTAGCAAAAACCCTTGTTCCTTCCTATTATGGCTTACACTCTCTCTACAACAAAATTAGAAATAAGGGCAAAATAGTTTCTGCTGGATATTGAGAGGGTAGGGGGGAGAGGGAGGGGGCGGAGTGGGTGGTAAGGGAGGGGGTGGGGGCAGGGGGGAGAAATGACCCAAGCCTTGTATGCACATATGAATAATAAAAAAAAAAAAGAAAAGAATATAGAAATATAAAGACAGCATTTTTATTCAATATTTCACTTAGAGTCAGCCCTTCATTTCCATGGTTCTGTGTACTCAGATTCAACCAAATGTAGATAAAAATGTTGGAAAAAATTACATCTATTATGAGTATATACAGACTTTTACCTTATCAGTTTCCCCTAAACAATGGAACAACTATTTACATTGTATTAGATATTCTAAGTAATGCAGAAATGATTTAGAGTGTACAGGAGGATGTGCATAGGGTATATAAAAACACTATGCCATTTTATATAAGTGACTTGAGTATTGGATTTTGGTATCCTCAGGGGCCTAGGAACAAACCCTCACAGACACTGGGGAACAACTGTCCTTGACATAAATCATTATTCAGGACTTTCAGGAGGTTGTTGAATACTACAGATGATAGGAGACTGGTTTTTTTTTTTTTGCTGATTCCAATGATAACTATTTTACTGTGCAAGAAAATGGTGGTTACTGAACTTTTAGCTAATTTTCATTACTATAGACAGTTTTTATTAGGAAAGACATTTTCATATTATTGATTACTTTTATGATATCTATGTAGATAATGCAATCCTGATTACAATATGAACTAAATGATGAATGGATTAAGAAAATGTGGTATCTATACACAATGGAATTTTATGCAGCCATGAAGAAGAACAAAATGTTATCATTCGCTGGTAAATGGATGGCATTGGAGAACATCATTCTGAGTGAGGTTAGCCTGGCCTCCCTCATATGCGGACATTAGATCAAGGGCAAACACATCATATGTTCTCCCTCATGTGCGGACATTAGATCAAGGGCAAACACATCAAGGGGACTGGATTTTGAGCACATGATAAAAGTAAGAGCACACAAGGGAGATACAAGGATAGGTAAGACACCTAAAAAATTAGCTAGCATTTGTTGCCCTTAACGCAGAGAAACTAAAGCAGACACCTTAAAAGCAACTGAGGCCAACAGGAAAAGGGGACCAGGAACTAGAGAAAAGGTTAGATCAAAAAGAATTAACCTAGAAGGTAACACACATGCACAGGAAATTAATGTGAGTTAATAATAAAACAATAAAAAAAAGAGAAAAAAAAATTTTTTAAAGTAATTTAATACAGGATTCAGAGAGAAATGAAGAAAATGGATACCCAGTTCCTGACCCCAACAAAACAATGATAAGCAACACTAAGAAACCCAGCGATGCCCACAAAAACACCCTCAAAGAAGAAATCACTGAGAATTTCTGGAGAAGATGCTAGACACTCAAGAAATTTCAAGGCATCAAAAATAAAGAACATGAGAAGACACAGAAACAAACAAATGAACTCAGAGGCACCCTAAATAAACACCAAAGTGAAAAAGAGAACACTAGAGAGATAAATGAATTAAAGATGAAAATAAAAAATAATAAAGAGGAGGTGACCCAAGATATGGAAAACCTCAGAAAAAAGAACCAAACAGAAACATAAAACACAGTGGAAGGTCACTCCAGCAGACTAGAACAAGTAGAAGACAGTTTGAGAACTTGAAGATAAAATGGAAATTAAAGAAAAAAGCTGAATTTTAGTCAAACAACTCAAGAGCTGTGAAAGGAATATGCAAGAACTCAACAACTCCATTAAAAGACCAAACCTGAGAATCATGGGCATTGAAGAAGTAGAAGAGGTCCAAAGGGATTTGTAATATATTCAAAAAAATAATAACAGACAATTGGTACAGGAAGCCTCTAGGACACCAGACAGACTTGACCAAAATAGAACCTCCCTGTGGCATATTATCATTAAAACAAGCACAGAGAACAGAGAAAGAATACTGAAGGTTGTAAGAGAGAAAAAACTGATCAATATCACAGATTTCTCAATGAAAACTTTAAAAATAAGAAGGGCATACAGTGAGGTATTTCAGGCACTGAATGAAAATAACTTTAACCCTAGGATACTCTACCCAGAAAAACTATCATTCAAAATAAATGAAGCAATAAAAATGTTCCACAAGCAGAAACTAAAACAATACATAACCATCAAGACACAACTACAATAGATTCTATAAGAAATCCTACACACAGAAGATGAAAGCAAACAAAACCATGAGAGGACATGTAGTATTAAATCACAGGAGAAAAGACAAATAATCAGAGAGTAGCACTGATTCAGCTGCACACAATCAAACCCTTAAAAAACAAAAACAATTAAATGGCAGGAATCACAACATACCTATCAATATTAACACTAAATGTCAACATACTCAACTTCCCCATCAAAAGACACTGTTTGGCAAACTCGATTAAAAAGGGAGATCCAATAATCTGTTGTTTACAGGAGACCCATTTCATTGACAGAAATAAGCACTGGCTTAGGGTGAAAGGCTGGAAGAAGCTTTATCAAGCCAATGGCTCCCAAAAGCAGGAGGAATAGCAATTCTTTTATCAGACAAATTAGACTTCAAACTTACATTAGTCAAAACAGATAAAGGACACTTCATACTAATAAAAGGGTAAATATACCAAAAGAAAATAACAATTATTAACCTATATGCACCCAATGTCCGTGCACCCAATTTCACCAAACATACTCTGAAGGACTTAAAAGCAACACAGTGGTAGCGGGAGACTTTAATACCTTCTTATCACCAATAGGTCATCCAAACAAAAAAATCAATAAAGAAATTCTAGAACTAAATCACACCATAGATCAAATGGACCTAACTGGTGTCTACAGAATATTTCATACATCATCAGCACAATATACATTCTTCTCAGCAGCCCATGGAACTTTCTCCAAAATACATATCTTAGGGCACAAAGCAAGCCTCAGTAAATATAAAAATAGAAATAATCCCCTGCATTCTATCTGATCACAATGCATTAAAACTACAACTCAACAACAAAACTAACAGCAGAAAATATGCAAACAATTGGAAGCTGAATAACACATTGCTCAATGATCAGTGTGTCACTGATGAAATAAAAGAGGAAATTAAAAGGTTCCTGGAAGTTAATGAAAATGAAAACACAACTACCAGAACCTATGAGACACAGCAAAGGCAGTCTCGTAAGAGGAAAGTTTATAGCCATGAATGCATATATTAAAAGGACAGAAAGATCTCAAATCAATGACCTAATGCTACATCTCAAACTCCTAGAAAAACAAGAACAAACAAAACCCAAATCAAGCAGGAGACAAATAATAAAAATAAGGGCTGAAATTAATGAAATAGAGACCAAAAAAACCATAAAAACAATCAACAAAACAAAAAGCTGGTTTCTTTCATTGACAGACCCCTGGCAAATCTAACTAAAATGAGGAGGGAAAAGACCCAAATCAGTAAAATCAGAAACGTTTATTGCAGCACTATTCATAATAGGAAGTTATGGAAACAGCCAAGACACCCCACTACCAACAACTGAATTAAGAAAATGTGGTATTTAAACACAATGGAATTTTACTCACCCACAAAGAATGAAATTTTGTCATTCACAAGTAAATGGATGGAACTAGAGAACAACATCTTAAGTGAAGTTAGCCAGGCTCAGCAGACCAAAAATCTTATGTATGTTCTCCCTCATATCCAGATTATATACCTAAAACAATGCAGTAATATTTTTGGACATGCGTTACACACTAAGAGGAGAACACATACAGGAGGAATAGGAAAAGGGAAGGAAACCTAGAAAGTATTTGATGTGCCCACTGTAGAGGAGCTAATAAAGCAATCTTAAACTGACAGAGGCCACTATAGGAAGGGGACCAGGAAGTAGTGAAGAGGTCTGATAGAGATGAACCAAATTTGGGTTGCAATATACATGTGCATGGAAGCAATGCCAGGAATCTCTTTGTATAGTTATCCTTATCTCAAGCTAGCAAAAATGCTACATCTTTCTTATTATCTCTTATGCTTCCTCTTCAACAAAATTGGAGAACAGGGTAAAACAGGTTCTGCCTGGAAATGAGAGTGGTGGGAGGGAGGGAGGGGCATGGGGGAGAGATGGCCCAAATAATGTATACACATAATAAATGAATAAACAATAAAAAAAAGAAAGAAATTTGGTCTCACGAAGAAAAAAAAAAAAGTCTGTGATTGGGAGTATCATGGTTTGAAAGGCCTAAAGGGGGTACTGCCAAATCTCATCTCAACCAATAGCCTGGGGCAGTGGTTTATGCCTGTCATCCCAAGCACTAGGGGAGCTGAGATGGGGAAGATGGTGATTCCAGGGCAGTCTGGGCAGAAAATTTTACAAGAACCCACCTCAACGGAAAAAAGCTAGGCATGGTGGTACACACCTGTCATCTCAGCTACAGCAAGAAGCCTAAAATAAGAGAATCTCACTCCAGGCCAGTCTGGGCAAGAAAGCATCTCCAAAATAACCAGAGCAAAAAGGGCTGGACGTGTGGCTCCAGCAGTAGAACACCTGCCTAGCAAAGACAAAGCTCTTGATTTCAAACCCCAGTACCACAAAAATTAAAAAACAAAAATAGTAAGGTGGTAAATTTTATGATACGTAATTTATCACTAATTACTTAGTTCAGTGCTGGGTATCAAACCAAAGGCCTCAAGCATGCTAGGCAAGCACTGTACCACTGAGTTACTACAATCCCCTTAAAAAATTTCTTTTTCTGGCAAGTATTCTGAACACTTTGGTAAGTCATATGCATCACAGAGAATAGAGAAAAGCTGAAAAATTCAGAAATTGCCACATTGGTGAAATTATGTGGGGTCTGTTGGTCTGGAACATGTTGGGACAGCCCCTCTCTAAAAGTAAATCATTGCACTTTGCTCCTTCTACTGCTAAAAAGATACAGCCCTTGGCTGATTAAAAAATAGCTTCCACCATTTCCAAGGTGACTCAGAAGACTTTAATAGGTCCCAGAGTTAGAGGGCTCTGGAGCAAGTACAGACTGCAGTACAAATAGTCCTGCCATTTGGGCCATATGAGCTGCCAAACCTCATAATGCTAGAGATATCTATGGTGGACTAGAATTCTATATGGAATCTCTTGCAAGCCCTGATTGCAGAAGTCATAATACAAATCTCTGTTTCTGTAGCAAGGCTAGTCTTTCTGCATTCTTACCTTTCTGTAGCAGTTAACTATTGGCTGTGTAAAACAGCTCCTGGCATTCCACTGGTTCCTAGCAGGGACTTAGCACCTAGCCATCAATTACATCATAGTACATCAACTACAGAGCTACCCATCAAAAGCTGGGTATTATCAGATCCACCAGATCCTAACACTAGATCAGCACAGTAGCAACTCATGGTACATTCATCTTGGGGCCCAAGAAGTTCTCAAAGCTCCAAATTAACAAGGCAGTGGAATACACAATGCCACTTAACCTCCAAAATATCAACACCTCTCCCTAATCTCACAAGCTATGATTTCAGTGGGATTCACTTACCATATGCTTAGGACAGACAGAAAACACAGGCGTGGCTCACAGAGGAGTCAGCCTGGTATTTTACTTTAAACCAAAAGTTACTGCCATACTAGACTCTAAGCAGGTCTTCTGAAAGAGAAAATCAACCCATTTGACTGAGCTTTAAGCAACAAACCTGGGCAGCACTTTGGTCTAGTGATGTGATATCAAATATTAAATGCTCACCACAGATGATAAACATTACCTATTTAGTTATTCGGTTTGCATTCATTCCTCGGGAAACATGTTCCCTGAATTCTTGTATCTAGGTGATTTATGAGACAGTGATTTTTATCCTTAAAAGTCAGTTTTGCTTCATATAGTCTTCTGCTCACATTTTCATTCCACATATATCTTAAATGTGTTAATCTTTTTTTCCCCCCTGAAATAGTGCTGCTGTTAAGTCTTGTTCTTACAAGTCCCTTGCTATTTGTGCCAAGATAGCCAAACCTGAAGTTTGTATTTTGCTGTTGGTTTCTCTGGATAATATTCTAAGATAGGCAGGGTGCTCATCCAATATGTAGTTCCAAACCTTTGCGGGGTTTAGCCAGATAGTCTTTTGTTCTGTACATATGACATATCTTTTTCTTTTCTATTTCTAAAATTTATCATTTCCCTATTGATCCTTATCTCTTTTCTTTCTGATTTCCAATTTAATTTTTTTTTTATTTCTATTTTTGCAGTGCTGAGGACCAAATCCAATACCTCGTGGATGGCAGGCACGCACTCTACCACAGAGCCACCTCGGCCTGCCATCCTCCATTCCTTACGTGCCCTTCAAGGTACTCTCTTATTCATCTGCATTTGTTCATTCTAGTTTAATTTTTAATTTCTGGGCCATTTTTCCTTCTACTTCTAATACTTTCTCAAATTTTTCAAATTGATTTTTGCTATTCTTTCACATCTTGTTCTAGTTTTTACCCATTTTATGAGCATGACTTTCTGGTGTGCTCTCAATGTCTATGGGAGTGTTAGCTTTTACTCCTTTTTTTTTTTTTTTTTTTTGGTAGGACTGGGTTTGAACTCATGGCTTCGCACTTGCAAAGCAGGCATTTTACCACTTGAACCACACCTCCAGTCCATTTTGCTCTGGTTATTTTAGGGATGGAGTCTCTTGAACTTTTTGCCCAGGCTGGCCTTGAACTGAGATCTTCCCAATCTCAGGCTCCCAAGAATTAGAAGCATGAGCTAAGCACCTGGCTCTTATCCTCCTTTTTTTTAAAAAAATGTAAGTTAGTGAGACTATAATCTTTTGTTATTCTTATGTGAATCAGTTTCTGAACTTTCAGAAGGAGGCTTTGGTTCAGGACCTTTCTAGCTTTACAGGGATCTCACTTCTCTTGTTTTTGTAATTTCAAAAAATACAGAAGCTTTCTTCTTGAGATTTCCCTGGCACTATTTAAGTAAATGTGATAGATACAAACATACGTAAGATGGTATTGGGGGAAGCAAATCCCAAATAGAGCAAACAAATATTTTCAGCCAAAAATCAAATTTCGTGTTCCATGAAGGCCTATGCACATAAAATGTACCCTCCAATAAACAACAAAAACAGCCCTTTTATAAAAATGTATATAACTCCAAGTTATATACAGTGAAATTTATACCTAGCTCTATCTTAAAAAATTGAGTTTCTTCAAGTAATGAAACGGGATATAAAATATAATCTTATTTTTAAGTTGAAAGAAAAAGACTTCAATATATAAATTTTTGGATGAACTGGGCAGGGTGGTACATACTTATAATCCCAGCACTCAGGAGACCAAGGCAGGAGAACTGCAAGTTTCAGGCCAGCCTGGTCTACCTGGCAAGACCCTATCTCAAAACAAAAAAAGATAACAGTTAATAATAAGTGGATTTTCAACCATGCTGGTACATTCCTTAGTATCACTTCATTTCAGAAAACTTAATTTTACATTCCTGTGATTTTAAAAACCTATCAAAATGGTCCATATATGTTCTTTTAGTTAACATTTATAAAAATGTATTAAAGGAAAGATGCAGATTATCTAGAGTATTTCAATTAAAAACCTCTTCTCACAAGATCCACAAGATCCACTTTGATAGATTTACTGGCCAATGGGGGATAATTTGAACTAAGAACAATGACAGCAATTGAATGAAACAGCAAATTAAAAAAAAAAAAAGCCACAAGTATAGTGATATAAAAAAAAATGGTTTTTAGGCTTATAGGATACCACTGGTGGTTACCAAGGCACCAAAATATTACTCTGAAAAGTAATAAAGGGAAAGGATTAACTATTTACTATTATAACCAATAATCCTAGGAAAGCAAAGATCTTCTATATAAAAGAATTACAGCTTGCAAATTCAAAAACAAATTGAAGATTTAGGAAAATCACTATTTTATAGTCCTTAGTGAAATAACAGATACAGGCAAGCATCAATAATACAGACTTTTAAAAAAATATTATGTATAAACGTTACAGGAAACTTTATAATAAAGGTGTCAGCCTTCTGCTTGTGTACCCAATGATTAAGCAAAACATCATTAAAAGTTAAACTACTAGAATTGAATGCTTCTTGACTTAATATAACATGTACCATACTACTACCAAGTATTCTTGCTAAAACAGTGAACTCAGAGTCTAATCCTCTCTAGATTAGGTAACTTCTAGTACATGGAATAAGTGACAAATAAGCTGAACAAAAGCAAACTGACTACAGACTGTGGAGCATTATAGGCAATTCACATGACTGCTTCAACAAGTCATGGTGTTTGACAGTGGAGAGTAGAGGGAACTAATTAATTAAGATATCTAAAGACAAACTAATGAGTAATATTGTATAGACCTAGTTTAAATCGTGGTTTGAATAAACAAATATTTCATTCTGGAGACAATTATGAAATTTTTAAATGAACTGGACATTTACACATCAAGAAAATTATTAACTGTTAAGTGAAACATTAACATTGTTAATTATATATGGAAATGTGTTTTTTTAATATCTCAAGTATTTAGATTTAAAATAACATTAAAATGTGCTTTAAACAAAATAAAAGAGTAAAAAAAAAAAGAACTAAGTATGGTAAAACATAACAGTAATTAGAGCTGGACTACAGATATATGAAAGTTAAAGACATTTCTATGTTTCAGTAAACAACTAAAACTTTTTATAACTAATAATAAATCACCAGTTCAAAAAATATTTCAGTACTTATAATTGACAAAGTTTATTATCAAGAAACTTTACAAGTAGGTTTTTAAAAAGAATGTTTGAGTTTTATAACACTAAAAGATGACAATCCATGACAGGACATATACAAAGATAATTAAAATATTAAATACTATCTAAAATAAAAGACCATAATTCAAATCACTAATTATAATCTTTGTGTCTTAATAGAAGTGGTTGTAGTTCTCATTCATGAAATCTACCACCTTCTCATGAAGATTAGGAAGCCTCACCACAAAAATCAATCATTTAATTTACAGTTTTTTATGCTTAAGCATGCACTATCACAGAAAGCACAAATCCTATTTAGAGTGATTTTTAGTTTTCTTCAAAATGTATCTCAAGCATTTTTTAAAGTGCAAGCTACAAACAGGCTGTATCCTTAAAGAAAGAGGCTTCTGAAAGAAATAGCTGCTATAGATAATTAACACTGCCACCAATGGTTATACAACTAACCAAAGGAAACTGGCAGTAATCTGATTTAGTGTAGCAACCTCCGCCTTGTAGATGAGTTCTTAGCTCTTATTATACTACCAGCCAAACATGTACTCCATTGCTTTGGATACAAGACTTTCATCTTTTTTTGGTGTTTGTCTGTCAGAAATAACCTGTTTAAAAAAAAAAAAAAACACACATACACATAGGAAAAAAAGAAATGTTAGGTTACAGTTTCTTCAGGGATGGTCAATTTTACAATTAATGGTTAATTTAAATACTAAAATGCAGCTGTAATACTGAACAGAATATTTTAAAGATCAAAATTTAGGAAAAAAAAGGGAAATTTGGGATTTAAAACATCTTTATGCTCCTAAGAATGGCAAAATCTCATTCCTTTTGGAAAAGCAAGTAACATTTCCTCCAATTAGAAAACTAAATTTGAAATGCTACAAGAAATGGGATTTTTAAATACAGGTTAAAAGAAATCAATTATATAATGATCTCCAAACTTCAGGAAAATCAGAAAGACCTGCATTTAAATTCAGAACTCTTGCTAATTAATAAGGAACAACAATATACTGAATAAAAGTCACAATTTCTTCCACTGTTCTACAAAAACCATCATGAACTGTAATCGTGTTTGAAATGAGCACTTTCTTTCTGAATAGTAAGAGCTGGCCAACGCCTTCTTTTGATAACCAAAGCTACTCCAACCTAAGGTTTTATAACTTGGGATATATCATCAGTTTTGTCATCATTTAACACGGTTTTTTGTTTGTTTGTTTCTGGTGGTATCGAGGTTTGAACTTGAACTTAGCAAGTGCTCTACCACTTGAGCCACCCCTACGGTTTTACCTGGATTTTAATATTCTAACATGACAGCAATGTGCACAATAGACACTTTGTTATATATGCAAATACAACTTAGAAAAACAACAGACCTGCAAAAAGGTTTAAGAAATGGCAAGGAATTGTTTTTTTGTTTGTTTTTATTTTTGTTTTTATGATGTTGGGGAATCAAACCAAAGACCTTGCACATGGTTGGCAAGTACTCTATCACTGAGCTACATCCCCAGCCCAGGCAAACTTTTAAACTTTTAAAGAATTCAAAACACTTTCTAACTATCTAAGATTCTAACTTTAAAACAGGAAATATAAGAAGTTTAATGACTCCCACCAGGAAACCAATCTTTCAAATACCTGATAGTCACTAGTAGAAGCTTTGTACGCTGTAGCAAGAGGTCTCATGGTAGAAATCCTAGGAGTACTTCCAGGCTGTGTTGGTGTACCTAAGGTCTTGATTGGTGGTGTAAAGGCTAGAGTTGGAGATGACAAAGCACATCTATCACTGCTTTCCATAACACTCTGGAGAAACAAAGAAACAATCCCTTATTTTAAACAGAACATATATTATTCAATATTGCACAAAACTTCCAAAGAAAATTTTATTAAAGAAGGCATACTTTATTTGAAGTAACTAACCTTCAAATAACTTTAGGTTTGAGAACATGCTTCTTGGCTAGCATCTGAGATCTGCATTAGAGCCAGAAATCTCAGTTCAGTTACCTCAAACAACCCCAATACAACTATAAACCACAAGAATAAGAATCTCTTAGCAAATACTAGGAAAACTCAGCAAGCACAAAAACAGAAAATTCTTGGGGAAACCTGAATTGGAAGTGAGAATCCAAGCCTAAAGCTATTTAGTACCCAGTAACCCCAAAGAACCCTCTACCCTCTGCGAACAGCCGTTACAGCACAATACGATACAGCAATTATACAATCACTTAGTAAAGGCAGAAACATGCTTGCTAACAGCTTGCCAGGAACAAGCACAGTGTCCAGTATGAAGTAAAAAGTTAGCATATACTTATTGAAATATGTACACAATGATTTATAAGCCAGGAAAGAAAGTTTAAACTACACCTAGTTATTTTTTTAATTTATGTTTTTGTCACATGTTATGATTGATTCACTACACAAGTTTTGATTTTTCTTCAAGATAGCCCTTTTTAAAAGATGCTTAATGCAGTTGTCCTAAGAGATGATAACACATCAACCAAGAAAAAGCCCCTCTACACAGTTACATAATGTTGTAAAATCTCATTAGCAACAAAATAGCTATTAGAAAAGTCCTGAGACTTGCACAGTTACTTCTGTAAGGTGACACTGTTCCCAAAAGAATGATTGCTAACAAGGCAGCACACAGAACTCAGTATTGTTTAATAAGGATTTAAATACAAAATAATTTTAAATATTTTGAAAAAGAAGAGTAACAAAAAGATTCAGCTACTTAAAAGCTAACCATCAGCTACCATTTTTGTGAAATAGTTCATCCTAAAATAGCACTATTCCTTTAAAGTATCTAAAATTTTTGATGTTGCTTTGTACAACAGAGAATGGGTTAGTAGTCAAGAGACCTAAAAACCTAGACCTCATTTTTAAGAAAGCTGAACAAGTTATTTATGCCTTCTTGGTCTCTTTTCTTAATTTAAAACTGAAGGAGTTGGGATTGATTATCTCCAAAGTCTTATGATTTAAGTATTTTTGGCTTAGTACAAGAAATACTTTAAAATCCTATCTTAAAAAAGAGGCACAGAGAGGCCAGGTGACATAATCACCAACGTCAGTATTTGTCTTATGCTCTTCATATAGATTAAGTTAATTTCTTCATATTGCCCAAAAACTTACTTTATCTATACATGGTTTCACACCAATCATGATGGATTCTCCAAATATCCTCCCATCTTTGCTTAAGGCTTTCCGGGCCTGCAGTTTAGATTGATAACGAATATGCATCCAATTTCCTGTGTTAGACATCTGCAAAGAATGAAGTCTCTTAAGATAAAAAACATATAAAATCTACACCTAATAAATTTCACTAAAAAATAGAAACATGAGACTTTATACTTGCACTTTTTATTTGATGCTCTGTAAAATACTGTATTAGAAATCAACAAAAATCCTATGAAAACAGTTTCAATGATCTCTATCCAGCTTCTCAATTCTAGAAAATAAGAGTATATGGCAAATATTCTCTGAAAGTAAAGTAATTCTCAAAAGAAAATTATTTCTTGTAAAAGATTCTTGCTATGAAAAATCTTATGAAAAGACACTTGCTATGAAAAATTTTAAAAATTTATTCATCAACACAATTTTGTGTAGAAGTTAGTTTACAGTTCTGGAAAAAGAATTGATATGTATTGTGCAAAGTACAAACATTGTTTTAAGTCCTCTATAAGATAAAAACCTCTAAAAGCTATAAATTCAGAACTTCCACCTCTTCCTTTATTCCCAATAAAGCAAGCTCAAATTAGAAAGTAGTACTATAATACATGGTATAATCCATCTTTTTTAAGAGACTGAACTATTTAAGAAAATAGGAATGGATCCTGAAACTCTCACTCACTTATCTTCTGTTTTTATTCATTTTCCTCAACTATGCAATTTTGAGTCTTACAAAATTTTAAACAAAGAAAAATTTAAATTTAAAAATACATACAAAATTCAGAAATAGTTTTCTCTTAATTCACAGCTTCTTTTTCCTTAGCCAAAATCTTAAAATTGAAAAAAAAAAAAAGTAAGCCTTACCACATGTTTTAAGATATTTCCATATTGTGCAAATTGTAGCAGTATATAGGAAGCAGATGCTTGCGGAAACCTGAAAAAAAGTTATCCAAGCAAAACAATCAACTTCCACTATTGATACAAAAGCAAGTTACCATAGTTACAAGTATTTCTAAATAAATTATTCCCCCTAACTATCTAGAACATTAAGAAGATAACCCAAACCATCCTGGTTTCTTCTACGCAAGCTGACTCTGTAAATGACCAGGCAAATAGCTTTTTTCTTTTCTCAAAGGGAAATATCTTAAAGTTAGTTTTGACTCAGCTATGCTCCATCCCCAGATCCTGTATCTGAAATTTTCAAAATTCTCACTCTCATAGCCATTATCACAGATCTTCCAAAGCACCTATGAAGCTATACTTCTGTAGATAATGTATTTTACAGCAGGTGTGTTCATAAGCAACATTTAGGTATATATGGTTATTATAAGGGAAAGAATTTTAAATTACATCGTTACCTGAGTACTACCTAAGTTTTCTGAAATTTAGCCCTCAAACAGACAAACAAAAAATTCAACACCAATAACAATGATATAGAATCATTTAAAAGAAGGGTAATCAAAAATTTAATGCCATATCTTTATAAGGGAAAATTCCTTATAAAGTTCTGTGTGATCTGAATATTTTGCAATAAGATTACTACTTTTATAGTCTAAACAATAAGGCTATTTTCTATTTGAAAACAATAGCTATCAGCAGTATAAAAATCATTTATCTGGAAGTTCTTTAGCCACATACATAAAGTAATCTAGAGTTGGACTAGAACACTAAATGAGTCAAAATATCAATGAAAATTAAGCACATTAAAATTTATGTGTATTCACTACATTCAGAACTGGGATTTTATTTTTAATTTACTTATACATCTCTGGAAATGGAATTCTAACCCCAAGGGAAAAGAAATGAGGCAGAGTACCTCAGCCCACAAAAATTAAAAGGAAAAACATAATTTCAAATTAGGATAGTACCTAAGAAATAAAACTGAATTCTATCACTCTAGGACCACTTTGAGTAGAAACTAACATCCCAATACTCCTTAAAGGATCACCCAAAACAATGAATGATAGCACAAAAAAAAAAAAAAAAATCAAAGAAAGGATACACGAAGCACTTTAAAAATAGTTCCCTATAAATGACCAAAATAAAATGCCTTCTCACTTAAACGAGAATACGTCAGTATTGCAACTAAACTCATATAGAGAATTACTAAAACATAAAAGTAACAAAATACACAAGTGGAGAATGTCTTAAATAGGAAAAAAATACTTTAAATAATACATAATTAAGAATCTTGAAAGTGACAGTTACTATTGAGCCTAAAAAAAAAAAGACTCAGGAATAGACATACATGTTCAAAAACATGTAGATATTTTTATAAAAGAATATAAATTTTCAAATATAAAACAAGGGGAAAAAACTCAAGAAGCCAGCCAAAATGGTATAGGGATAGGGCAGAACATTAGTTTTTTTTGGTTTTTTTGTTTTTTTCAGAGAACAAGGGAATGAAATGACCCTTTTATCAAAAATGGAATCAATAACGTATAGAATCACAGGAAAAAAAAAAAGGTGGCAATCGATGCCTTAAAAACAAAATTATAGCTAGGAACCAAAGTAAAATGGAAGATTCTATCATACATTCTTACATAAATTTGAATTTTTTAATTTTAAATAAATACGTAAAATCCACAGAACATTTTCTGTGCATTCTTCTTCCTTCAAGGAGCTTGTGTATAATCTTTGTATATTTTACTCCAAAAATAAATATAGTAAGGCCGAATATAAGTATGGCAAAACATAATATGATAAATAAACCATATACAGCATACTCTAAATATCAGCTTGAATTTAAAAAAAACTGGAGTTATCTGCTAAAGCTTTGCTATTCACCAGTGATACTCTGAACTAACCACTTAATTTGTCTTTACTCCAGTAAGAGTAAGAAATTACACAGTATGCTCTCTAAAGTGATTTTAAAGTATTATTTTATTTTATTTTTTTTTACTGTAAAAACTATTCTAAATAATTCTAGGACTGTCATCTTCTGCTTCTAATTTTAATATTCTGGGACTAGAATGTAACAACCCTATGATATAATGCATGCATACAAATGAAGTTCAATTTTGTTAATTTAAAACTGGTAAAGTCCAGTGGAAGTAGAGAAATAGTAAGCCACCAGAAAGTGGGAAAGGCCCTTCGCACCCTAAGTCTAAAGGGACAGCCCTACTCTAAAAACTAATAAATACGTTTAAGAGATGACAGACAGATCATAAAGCAGTAAACTGTTAACAACTATAAAAATTTAGGTGGTAGGTATTATGAGTGTTTCCTGCCCAAGATTTTCAACTTTCATGCACTGTTTGGTAATACTATCAAATGCTGGGGGAGAGAAAATATTTTTAAAAGGTACAAAAACCTTACCCAAACACAGTCACCCAAGTGTCATCGAGGTGATCTTCTGAAGTCAGAGAATCTCCTTGAGTATAAAAGGGATCCAACTGGGCAGGAGATAGTGTCGTCTTTCGTGGTTGACCAATACTTGCTGGACTAAACATACTTTGCCCTATATTAGTATATTTAGTATATAGTTAGTTAGTTTAGCATATAGTTAGTTAGTTACCAATATAAACACATTGGTTTACTTTAAAGCAAGGATCTTTGTTTCAAAGGAAAAAGTGTATTAAACATTGGCAATTACATAAATAGCTCAAAACATACAACTGTGATCAAATGGCAATTTGACACTAACACACAATGAGACAAAGTTATTAGTAATTGGGCATAGTTTATGATTTTCCAATTGTTTTATTATATATTTTAAATGTGCCAATGTTTTATTAATTTGTAGTTAAGATATCAGAAGAATTTCTCAATCAACCTAAGGACTTCCGTTGATTTCATCTTCCAAGCCTACCACTTTCATACAGTACTTTAAAACTATGCAATAACTGCTCAGAACCAAACATGGTAGCTTGTGCCTGAATCCCAGCACCTGGGAGGCTGAGCAAGAGGTTCAAGAGTCCAGCCTGGGATAAAAAGCCTGGGAGACAAGGTCAGCTGTCTCCAAAATTGCAAATCAAAAACAAACTGCTCATTACCACAGAGCAAAGTCCAAATACAAGTGTGCCGCTCAACAGGATCTCCCACACCCTCTAAACTGTGAATGCAGGTTTTTTTAAACTTAGGTTATTTCTATCGAAAATGTCTTAACCTATGGTTTCTAATCCTTTAATAATAGCTACCACTTAATAAGTCCAACATACCAAGTCAAACACTTCTTTGTTTTGTTTGGTTTTTTTGTTGTTGTTTCATTTGTGACACAGAGTTTCACGATGTAGCCCAGGCTGACCCGAATTCATGATACTCCTGGTGGAGGACCATGTGCCACCACGCTTAGATGTATGTTCATTTTATCTCAGAGGGCCTATCCAATGAAAACTATGCATTTCTGAAAAGCATAAACTATTTTCCTTTCATTTTTATAATAATTCACTCAATCAAGAAATATTTTCTAGTACGAAATAAATGTATTAAGCATCAAACTTGGTATTAAGGAGATTTAAAAAAATTTAAGTAAAACAAAACAAAACCATCCCTAATGGAGTCTAAGTTCTAAAAATAAGGAAGACAAGCAAATTCCTAGTGTTAGAAAACACAAAATCCTATGCAGATTTCAAAAATAAGCAGAAAGAGGAATCAAGTTTGTAGAAGGGTTAAATGAAAAAAGATTTCACATAGGTGATAGATATTAAAGAAAAAAATCTAAAGGAAAGAAAGAATAAATCATGTCAGTATCTAAAAAAGTGGATATTAGGTGAAGAATAGCAAGTCCAAAGGCCCTGAGAAAGCAGGAGCTAGTGTTGAATGAACAGCACAAATGCTACTTTTTGCTCAGTGAGCTAATGGGATTTGGGATCAGGACAAGTAGATGAGAACAGAGAGGTAACAATACAGCAGATCACAAAGGAAAACCTTATAAAAGTCACTGCAAATACTTTGGTTTTTACCTTAAGTGAGGCTGGAAACCAGTGGAAAATTATGAGCAAAGGTAACATAACAGGACTAAAAATTTGAAAGGACAAGGAGACAGCATCTCATTAAGTACTTACTATCACATCATTCCTTATTTATGTAGTTCTAACAATCCATATAAGATAGGGCTCATAAGTAGCCTCATTTAAGAAAACTATGACACAAAATAATATTAAATGGCACCCAGAAAGGAAGTAGGAATTCTGATCCAGACAATCCAAAGCAAAAGCACGTAGAAATCTAGTTAACAGTCATTTACTATAGCAGCAGCACTACAAGTATCGTCCAGAGATCCTTGGCTCCCAAAGACGCTTTCTTGAAATCAAGTCAAAATTATTTTCATGATAATACAAAGTTTCACTTGTCTTTTTCACTCTCACTCTCATGAACACAAAGAGCACTTTTTCAGAGCCTACTTTTTTTTGATTCAATGGATTCAGGATGGATCCAGAAACAGATTCATGAGAATTCAGCTGTACTTTATTAAGCCAGACTTTAAGATTTGAAGAACATAAAACAATGTCACTCCTATCATAAAAACATTTTCTCTTAGAAAAGAGTTGTATTTCACTTCAGAAAGCATTATTTATGTGAAATGGATTTATTGTGTGGGGGTAGAGAATTCTAGGAATCAAACCTGAAGTCTTGCACATGCTAGTCAAGTGCTTTACAATTAAGGCATATCCTAAGCCCTGAGGGTCTATTATTATCAAATTAATCAACACATTTTAAATGTTTCAATTTTTTGATGATACAGGACTTCTTTTATTAAGCAAAAAACTTATAATCACATGCTTCAGTAACATCTGACTCTCTCACCTAATAGTGATAAAGAAACCCAGGGGAAAGATCCAAAGGCAAGCTCCCTCCCTCGACAGACCCCAGTTTCACAGATGTGCTCCCTCCCCTAGCCGGCCGGTTTCACAGATGTGTTAGTATGGTATGCTGTAACCTTGTGCTAGTATGATATGTTGTAACCTCCCAGCGAAAGGCTAACTGCCACGTCTGCTTTTGTCCTTCCTGCTTGCTTGCTTCCGCATTCTGAGGCATAAAAACCCCGCAGCCCTGAACTACAGGGCCGGTTCCATTTTTGGAGAGATCAAGATGCTGGTCCACTAGCATAACAAATCTTTCTTTCTCTAACCACCTGGGTTTAAATCTTGCTCTTGCTGGTCCGACATTCTTCCCGCAACATTTCCCCAATAACCTCTGCTCCCTGGCTATCCCACTCTACCATTTAGTAACCCACACCCCATGCTTATACTGATAGAAAGAAATCAACTATGAGCTAACCACTGGATTACAGGTCAAATGTAGCCACTGGTGGGCCAAGTCCAGAGCAGAGTGCTAGAGGAGGCGAGTCTTCAGATGACATCAATAAGCCTAAGCAGACACATGGCCCTTTTATAGTAAAACATCTATATGACTTATTACTGTAAGAAGAGAAGCCAAGAGAAAATCAAATTTCAATGGTTTCTTTTCTTTGATGGAACAAAATGTTCTCTCACACTTCTTAGAATCCGGTTTAAAGGATAAATCAACCAAATCAATGGAAACGATAAATTTCAAGATTTTTCTGCCAGAATACTGAGCTGGACAACCCTGAAGCCCAGTTTCTTTATCTTGAGTTAAGTTAATTCTCCATTTGGTAGCGGGCAAAGTATTATCTTTACTGATACTGTTATATGTTAGTGTAGACTGCACATCCTATAATTGTGACAGTGCCATCTCCTTAACATCCATGGCAATACTGACGGCCAAGGTTGGATTTCTTGCCGACCATCAAGTGTCCCAGGACCTCTCCAAACCTGTGTACAAGGTGGCCATGTGTACTTGGGTCCTCCAATTTTATCTTCTGATGCATTAAACATCAACAGTTATAATCTATACAAACAGAAGGAAAAGGTCTTTGGTCTTAGGTGGGGGGTGGGTGATTTAAACTGAGAAGTTTGAGAACCACTATTCTAGAAGGCCACACACATAATTCATACTCCATTTTTACTAATATTCTGCTGGTTCTTTGCTCAACATATTCTAATGATATATCTGCAGCCTTGTCATTCATCCACTATTCCCAACTGAACTGAAAATGACCCTAAGTCATTCCAAAGTATTTACACTCTATTTCATCTATAATCAAATGGATTGCTCAGAATGTTTTAATTTTAAAAAAAAATAGTAAAGAGTTTCTGAAAAGAAAAATAGCTACTGTGATGAAGGTTTTATAAAAAGCAACACATTCTGTTATTCTAATAGATTTACAATGCATATTGAAGTATTAAAAACTCTCAGGGTTATTCAATAAAGAAATATTTGTAACTTCATTCAACTCAAAAATTCCTATACTGACCACATTTCACCCTCAACGTTTGTTACTGAACTAATGTCACATTCGATTACTGCATTATAATGCCTGACAGAAGAAATTTACAGAGACCATGCCTATTAAAGCCCTACTCAAATCTAACCCTAAGATGCAAAAAGGGTTACCAATTTTGAGTTTTAATTTTCTATTCATGAGTAATGAATGATTTTCTCAGAGCTATACAAAAAGCTTAACAAATGATATACAACAGACAGTTGCAATCAAATGCAGTGACATAGTATTAACCCATTACGAGGAAGTTTATCCCCTGCCCCTTTACTGTACACACACACACACACACACACACACACACACACACACACACACACACACAGGACTGAAATAAAGGCCTGGAATTTTCTAGGTAAGCTTTCTACCACTTGAACCACACCCCAACCACTTAAAAATGTCACTCAAAAAAAAGGCCTAAACAGTCCCCAAAATTTTATTTTTCTCATGTTATTTTATTCTAGTTCTTCATGTTCCAACTACTACAGAATTGCAAGGAATAAAGAAAATCTTTGATATATAAGGAAGACAGGGTAACATATCATCTTGACTTTGGGAAGGTAACACGTAATTGTGTTAGGAGACCAGAACTAGACTGGACTGAACGGCAGAAGGCTAACCCTGAGTCTATCATTTATCTGGATAGAGAGCATCACATGGTGAGAATACTGTAAATTTTGTAATCAGTTTCCATTACAATTACATTGCTTAACTATCAGAAGTAAAGCCAGTTGTTTAGCCTCAGGTCCCAAATAATACAAAACAACAATGAAAAGAACATTAATGAAAACTGTCAGCATGCACTGAGCGCTTATCATATACACAAGGTGCTACTTCAAGTACTTTTCACATATTCATAGGGTAGATAGTCTATACAGCATAGACACACTGGATGATGCCTGGCAGGAATTACATTACTCAGAATAGTGTGCAACTTAAAACTTATGAATTATTTATTCCTGAAATTTTCCATTTAAATTTTCTGGCCCAAGGTACACAATGAGTAATTGTCTAGATCTAACAAGAAAAGGAAAGATGATCAAAACTACCTATATCTTCACGTTCAAACGGCAGTCAAGTAACCAGGCTAACAAACAATTTATCAGCCAGAGCATTTGAAAAGGTAATATTCAACTATTTTATAAACTCAATCAAGCAAATATATGGAACAAAGTATACAAGTGAATGTCTTATAGAATGATCTGAATTTTAAATCTGAGTTTATACTTGATTTTTTAAAAAGACAAAACGAAGTAACTTTAAAATATGCCAAATTACATATATGGTGTAATACAATTATTCCTTTTTCCTCATCACCACAAACACATCAAATAGGTACAATATATTTCTAAAATAAGACTGATTTAAAATGAAACATTCCACTTTAACAAATGTTAAAGTTTTAAAATATCTCCTTATTAATCTATAAACACTCTAGCCTTAAGTAAATTTAGTTTTTACTACAAAAAATGCCTTTAATAAACCAAAGACAGTAAAAGGCACTTTAGTATAAAACCGGAAGCAAATTCAATTTATGTCCCCCATTACCATTAAGAAGATACAATTTAGCTATGCTACATCATGTAATAACCTTCAAGCAAGAAATTAATGAAGGCTCAAATTGAGACAACCATTATGACCTTTAAAAAAAGACAAATCAAAATTAAAGTCTCAAATGAATAAGCAATCTCATTTTTGCCTTGTCAACTAATATAAAAAATATAATTACTTATACATAATCTAAAAGTATTTACATAAGTTTAGCATAATTGCCCCCCACCTAGGTAATGTTTAATTGCTCCACTGATTTCACTTCCACTAAATCAAACTTCTGGTACCCACATGCTATGCTTTATTAGATGGGGAAAAAAAAATGTGCCTATCAAACTACATTAGATTGGACTGTAATTTGTCTTCCTTGATCAATCACTATTCAAACATTCTATAAAAACAGATTAAGGTGGAGGGCAAAAGACCTTATTACCCTTTATGCAAATGTCTTCAATTAAAGAACAGATTCAATTATTTTAAAATAGACCACTAACTTAAATGAAAACAAAAGATAAAAGAGTAGTAAATTTTAAACAGATGAGGCAAATGAACACTGAAGGGGAAAAAAATCCTGGCAATGTTATCTACTTACCATGAAACAAACTTACATAACATGTAATCAAGGATGTGTCCTCAACAGAATGTAAAGCCTGATCTTTGGTTCCTGGGAAGTAATATCTAAACCTTGGAATTTCCACACAAATAGGAGTATGTTTATTATTCGTAGCCCCTCAGAATGGACCTGATAATTTACGCTAACTAGGTGACTCATGGTAGGAGCTAGTCACTCCAGAAAGATCAGCCAATTGCTAAAAGTGTTAGAGCTTTGAGCCACATGGTATCACTCCCTCTTTGGGAAGAGAGGGACTGCAGATCAAGTTCAATCATTTGATCAATAATTTAATCATACCTATGTAATGAAACTCCAATAAAAACTCTGAAGGAAGCTACAATGATTTTCCTTACTTTGTCATATTGTGTGTTTGTACTGACAGAATACCACACCCCCTAAGAACAACGAAAGGGAAGCTTCACAGGTAGAACTCTCCCAGATACCACTCTGTCTCTTCCCTTACATAGTTCTAATTTTGAATCCTTTTACTATAACTATAGTCATCAGAATAGCATTTTCTGTGGGTTCTGTGAGTTTTTCTAGTAAATTATCAAGCTTTACAGTATAGTCTTTGGAACTCCCAAGCTTAAAGCCAAACAGTCTAATGTGAGGGCAGCTCTAGGGAGCCCCAATCTTACACCTGTGTCTAAAGTGAGGGTAAACTTATGGCGACGTTTTCTTCACACTTCAAGGTTAGAGCAATCACTATACCCAACAGGTATAACAATGAAGAAACACCACCCACGTAAGTGTGGTGACCAGGGATTTTATTTCTAAAGAAAAAGAATCTAAACTGCACAAGTCAATGAATCAAATCACAGAAGAGAACAATATTAAGAAGATTAAGCGGAAATCTACACAAACCAGCCCAAATAGTTCGCCAGACCCTATCTCAAAAATACCCATCACAAAAAAAGGGCTGGTGGAGTGGCTCAAGGTGAAGGCTCTGAGTTCAAGCCCTGGTAAATAGAGTTTTCTTTGGCAAAACTTGAAAGGGAGAGGAGAAAAAAACTCACATATGCTGAAATCATGCTGTCTCAATAGTAGCAACAACAATAAAAATCAGCATTCTGTCCAATCCTCTTACAGTTAAGCTCAGTAAGAAGCAAAACAGCTTCTCTCCATCAATTCTCCACCCACCCACCCCCACTCCAGTAACAGTGAACAAAGGAGAGTCCAAGTAGCTATTTAATAAATGTATGTTCACCAACAATGACAGAAATGGAGGAAATAGAAAAAAAAAGTAAGAACTAAGAAGGAACAGAGTAGGCATTAAAAAAAAAAAACTATTACAATACAATAATGAAACCCACTTTAAAATGTTTTTAAAAAGAGGGAAGGGGGAAAGGATGATCAAAGTACATTATATGTATGAATGTAAGCATCACAATGAGGGCTGGTGGAGTGGCTCAAGAGGTAGTGCCTGCCAGAAATAGCGAGGCCCTGAATTCAAACCCTAATATCACCAAAAAAAGAGAGAAATATTACAATGAAACCCCTTTGTATAGTTAATATACAGTATTAAAAAAAAAAAACTTTTTTAAAAGATCACTCATTATTCACCTCACTGCTAAGACATTTTACAAGAAGAACAGGATACTATATTTCTAAGTGCATTCAAAGAGCACAGAGAAAAAAAATCATGTAAATTAAAATGATAGAATAAAGAAAAACTTATTAAGGAAATCTCAGAAAATAAAATGTGAACAACAATGTAAGGGAGAAAAACAAAACTACAACTCTCCAATGATCCAATATACAAACAAAAGAAATTTCCAGAAAGAAAGAAAGCAAAAGGAAGGCAAATATTAAATAAATAACACAAGAAAGTTTCCCAGAACTAAAGAATGTACCTTAACTGTTCCATCTATGAAAGAGTTCCACACTAAGGCCCATTTGTGAAATTGAGCCTGCAAATCAGAGATCATAAATTTTTTCCCACAACAGGCCACATACAAATCACTGTAAATAACATTCAAGGAATACTGGTAGGCAGAGGCAATGGAACAAGCTCCAAAATTCCAACTTCAAATACTATACCTACCCAAACAATCAAGTGTAAAGTCCAAAAAATAAAGTATTTCCACTATAGTGGAAATTTTACTTACTATGAAAGCTTTTTTGGGAAAGTTACTCAAATATGTACTTCATCAAAATGAGGATAAAAAGAAAGAAGACACGCTGTATAAGCAAATGAGCTCACTCCAGAAACTAAGGCAAATCATTGGATGATTACTGTACATCACGCTGAAAACAGAAAACAACTAAGAGAGGCTAAGAGTTCTCAGTTTGAAACAGAAACGTTCCTGAAACTGAGCATTCTACAGTAAGACACACATGCATCATGGCAACAGAATGTTTAAAGGAACAAATGGCAAACTAAATTAATGGCAGCTGGGGATGTAGCTCAATGATAAAGGTTGCCTGGCATGTGTAAAGCCCTGGGTTCAATCCCCGGCATTACTAAATAAATAAATAAAACTAAAACTAATGGGAAAAAATAAGGCAATTATCAACTATTGGAAAACCATGAGTTCTACAAAAAAGATAAACCATAAACCATAACATACTACTTGGTTCAGCACTGAATAATATTTACAGTCACAATAATATAAGCATGCACAAAAGAACAGGTATAATTATATTCAGACAAGGGAGAGTTAAGATATAATATCATTAATTACCATAAGAGAAATACAGTAAATTTGCCTTATTTGCAGATTTACCACATACAGTTGTGACCAAGCACAATCAAAAAAACTCACACATTATACAGCTCAGTTGATACGTAGCTCTCAGCCAATCCACCTTATCCTCAATTGTGTTTAACCTCTATACATTTGAGCAACTATGGTTTTTCCTTACCAGCAGTCTCACTGGAACTGTATAGCCATGGAGAAAACTGAAATTCAATTAACTAGCAATATAAACATATGTGTTGGCTAAATAACAGCCCTTCAAGATGACCACATCAAACATCCTAAAACCTATGAATGCTGCCTTAAATGGCAAAAGGAACTTTGCAGATGTAATTATGAATCTTGAAATGGAAAGATTATACAGCATTACCCAGATGGACTTTAAATTTGACAAATATACTTACAGAAGTCTGAGAAGACCTTTACTACCAAAAAAAGGCAATGTGATGATAGAAACAGAGATGAGAATGATATACCTTGGAGATGGTGGATGGTGCCACAAACTAAAGAAAGAAGCTAGAAGCAGGAAAAAAAAAAAAAACTGAGGAAGCTGATTTTTCCAGAAGGAATTAATCCTCATAGAATTAATTTTGGACTTCAACTTTCAAAACCATAGAGAATAGATTTGTTTCAAGCTACTAAATTTGTGATAATATGTTACAATGGCAACAGGAAAAGAATAGAATTTCTCAACTAGATACATGGAAGTAAATTGCATAAGGAATAGTTCTAACATCTCAACTAGTTAGTTCTGGAGGAGTAAGGGCAAAGACTACTGCAAGTTATTACAAGTATTTAAATACCATTTGATTTTTTAAACTGTATTTTTAAACCATATTTTCACTAAAGCATAAATATTACCATACACACCACATAACTAGAGATCACTCAATGGTTAGTATGTCATGAAACTAAAAAAAAAAAATTTTGGTGACTAAAAATAATTACCCTAGATTATCTGAATGGGCCCAATATAACCATAAGCGTCCTTATACAGGGAACAAAGAGGGAGAAGAGTGATATAATAAACAGTCACTGGCCATTGCTGGCTATGAAGATGGTAGAAGCCACGAGCCAAGAATGTAGGCAGACTCTAGAAGCTGAAAAAGATACTCATGTATACACACATGCATACAAAGAGAGAGAAACTGAGAGAAACAGAGAGAGAGAGAGGGAGGGAGAGAGAGAGAGAGAGAGAGAGAGAGAGGGAATTACTCTGCTCTAGAGCCTCCAAAAAGGAATACAACTCTACCAATGTTTGATTTTAACCCATACAGACCATTTTGACCTCTGACCTCCAGAAGCATTAACATAATAAATCTGAGCTGTTTTAAGCCACTGATTTGTGAGAACACGGTTAGCAGTAAGAAACAAAGTTAGGAGGCTCCAGAGGGGAGGCCACTGTTTGTGTCCTCCAGCTTCTGGTGACAGATAGACAGTACACTTTGACAATATTTCAACTTCTGCCTCAGTCTTTACATCGCCTTTCTCTCTTCTCCTGTGTGTGCCAAAGCTCTTTCTTCCTCTAATAAGGACACTTGACTGACTTCAGGGACCACCCAGATAATGCAAGATCACTTCTGCCACCATCAGCCATTTCCTTAACTCTAAAAACTCTCCTTGATCACACCTCATCTCAAGACACTTAATCAAATTTGGGGAGCCATATATGGCAACAGTCATAGGTTCCAGGGATTAGATGTAGACACACTGTTTTAAGGACAAACATTCACCTCACTACAACTATATCCATCAACATACTCAATGAACATTTACTGAGGTCCCTTTGTACCCAGCTCTGTAATGAGTAGACACTGAAGATATAGAAAGTTTCTGTCCTAAAGGAACTGATAATCTAGTAATGGAGAAAGACAAGAACCAAGCAGATAGAGCTTTATACGAGCATGTTTAAGGAGCAGCTAAACTAAATCAGAAAAATAAAAGTCCCTTTTTCCCCCACTTCTGGGACCACTGTCAGAACTTGAGATCTTCCCCATCCCCCACCAAAAAAAAGTTACCAGAAAGCAGAAAGAACTACACTCTCTCTTATCAATTAACATCACATTCAATCTATTAACAATACACTAAGACAAATAGGATTCTAGTTCATCAATGACCATTTGATCTAGCATTTAGAATGACAGCTGGTAAGTTAAAAAAAAAAAAAAAACTTCAAAAAAATAGAAAAAAGAAAAGTAGAAGAAAATTTAAATTGCAGCAAAAGAAATTTGATGGCTAAGATGGAGAAAGACAGAGCAAACATACTCAATCTTCTCTACCAAAAACAGTAACAGACCATGGTGAAAAGTATTTCTAACATTCTTTAATTCAGAGTTCTTATTTTTCCATATTACCGTTTTTCCTGCACCAGAAGTAAGACTATAAAAAGGACCTTAATATCAGCTACAGAATTTAAAACAAAAACTCGATACAAAAAAACTAAGTGTAAAATAGCCATAATATCCCATGACATCTCTTTATAAAAGCAACCAATCTCAAAAACCTAAATTTTACAAATTATACAAGAAACTAACATTTATTTAACACTAAGTATAAGAACTAAGAGAACAGTTCTAAATAAAGTCTAGGTTTTTCCTTCAATTTCCTCAAGTCAACTCCCTTTTTCTATAATCTTGCTATTATTGGTCATGCATGAGTCCCCACACCTTCATAACTGTCCAAAAATGGTTTTTTTATTTATGCCTCATTAAGATTTTCTTCACATAAATTCCTTCAACTCAAATCAGAGGCAGCAGTGGCTCCCAGTGGCCAATTTATGAAAGGTATATTTTCCTATCATAGTTCTTGTATGTTCATAAACAATTTCTGCAACTTTAAGAACCTTACAGAAATTACTATATTAGGAAAAAGTTAACAAAAGGATATTTAACTTTAATCCTGTACTCTTCCACTTGACCATAACAAATTATAATACACAGTTTTTTAGCCAACTAAGAGATTTTAAAACATAAAATACACTACTTAACATTAAGGGTTTGCTATGGTTTGTCTCTTCTGAAAGTCATTGTGGAGAGTTAAGTCCTTATTATAAAGAGTTAAGAGGGCAGAAACTTGACTGAAAACTAGCGGCTTTGTAAGAAAGACCAGAGGACATATACTGTGCTCCCTTTCTGTCACCACGTTATGTCATGTACCAACCCAGGACTCTGCGATCAAGAAAGCTACCAATACATGTGACCCTTCAACATTGTTCCAGAACTGTGAGCCAAAATAAACCTATTTTGTTTATATCATATCAGTATTGTGTTGTTAGCAACAAAAAATGGACTAATACAATGTTTCTGCATTTTCAATATTCCTGGGATTAATTACTGACTCAATTAAAGAACTGAACAATATTTATGTGTGTTACAAAGTATTATCATCTACTTACTGTTATAGAAGTTTGATGAAGTTTAGGGTAAGACCAGGACTAATTCCACCAGCACCCTTTACCTCAATTATATAGCTGAGAGGACATTTTACATTTTTTACCACAATATGCAGTCATCCCTCACTACCGGGGGGGACTAATTCTAAAACAACCCTCCCACACCAAGGATATCAAAATGCCCACGTCTCTTATATAAAATGACACAGTATTTGTACGTAACCTACACACATGTTCACACACTACAAATCCTATCTACATTTCATATAACTGAAATAGTGTAAAAGCTATGTAAGTAGCTGTTATATTGTTTAGGAATAACGATAAGGGAAAGTGTAAGCATGTTCAGTACAGATGCAACTTTTTTTCCTAAACATTTTTCATCTATGATTGATTGAACACACAGTTATCAAGAGTCACCTGTACATGGTAAAAAGACTTCTAAAGATGTCACCAAGATTCTTTGCCTGGCTTAGACTAATAAATTCAGCTGAACACTAATCTTGGCACTGTTGTGAAAGGACTTTGTGATAGAATTAAAGTTACCAATCAACTGAAACTTAAAAAAATAATCTGGAATGGGAGAGCTTGGTGGTAAAGCACTTGCCTAGTTGGATCCCTGGCACCACAAAAATAAAATACAAAAATAAGAAATTTTCCTAGATTATTTCTCTTGGCCAAGTGACCCACTGCAATCAAATGTACCCTAACAGCAGCAGAAAAGTCAAGTCATAAGAAATATGAAGCAAAAAAAGGGACATGATCTGCCATTGCTGCCTCTGAAGATGGAGGAAGGGGAGACACAGCCATGAAACAAGAGCAAACTCTAGAAGCTAAGAAATACAGCCAGCAGGGAAACAGGAACCTCACTCCTACAATCAACATAGTACTTGCCTCACACTTCAAGATTGTGAACAAAATGTTACTTTCCCTAACTACCTGGGGCAAGTATAATAATGGACTCCCAAAGCTGTCCATTAACTAACTCCCAGAAGTCATGACTATCCCAAATGAAAGCACAAAAGGTAATTACAGCTTCAGATAAATCAAGGCTGCTAATCACCTAGCTTTTAAAAGAGGGAGATTATTCTGGATTATCCAGAAGGACCCAATATATTCACAAGTGTCCTTAAAAGACTCAGATGTTATTACAAAAGAATGATTAGAGATGCAAAGCTACTAGCTTTGAAGACAGAGGAAAGAGACCATGGGCCAAGAAACGTGAGCAGCCTCTACAGAAGAGATAAGAAAACACGTTACTTCTGAGAGCCCCCATGAATTAACACAACCTTATCAATGTCTGAGTTTTAGTCTACTGACTCCTATTTCAAACATCTGACCTCCAAAAGTACAAAGTAATACCTTTGTATTGTTTAAGCCACTCTTAAGTTTATGGTAACTTATTAATCAATAGCAAACTAATATTCTACCCTAATTAAGGGTATGTGCCTGGATAGGCATGGTAGTACAAGCTTGTAATCTCAGCACAAAAGAGGCTGGAGCAGGAGTATTGCCAAGGACAAGGAGTATTTAAAGGACAATCTGGGCTATCTAGTGAGAGACTGTGTCAAAAAAAAAAAAAAAAATTTTAAGCCTTCATACGCTCTACTCATTTTGTTAATTTTTTTTTCCTTCAGAAAATGCATTACCTTCTAATTAACTTTATAATTTACTTATTTTGTTCAATAAAGGCAGGAATTATCCATTTTGTTTACTTTCCCAAAGCCTGGTACATAGTTGTATTCAAATGTTTGCTGAATAAACATTCAATGGAACAACAAAAATTTGAATATACAAAGAGTTGCAGCAGCCAGGCACCAGTGGCTCACACCTATAATCCTAGCTACTTGGGAGGCTTAGATCAGGATGATTGTGGTTCAAAGTCATTCCTGGGCAAATAGTTGGTGAGACCTTGTCTCAAAAAAACCCATCACAAAACTGGACTGGCAGAATGGCTCAAGCAGTAGAGTACCTGCTTTGCAAGTACAAAGCCCTCAGTTAAAACTACAGTCACGAGAAAAAAAAAAAAACAAATTTGAGGCCAATCTGGACTACACAGTGAGTTCTAGACCAACCTGAGCTACACTGTGAGACCCTGTCTAAAAGAATGATAAAGATGATTCTGGTAGTGATTAAAATGTCATTAATCTTAAAGAAAAACTATAGCAAGTAGTTATTTGTATTCAATGTCATTCAGATTTATAGCAATGCATTAATACCTCTCAAAACACCTTTTTTCTTCACAATTCCAACACCTTTTGTATCTTACAAATTAATAACTCAGGAGACACTTCAAACATCTATTAAGTATGCAATTTTTTTAAAATTCTTAATATTTTCAGTACCATATCCTATAATACCTACAAATTCAGAAGGTAAATATATACAAAGTGTTTTCTTCCTAAAGGAAGTTACTGACAACTTGAAAAGTCTCCCTGTTTAAATATAAAATTCCTGGAGGCATGGCTCAAGCAGTAAAGCACCTGCCTAGCAAGTAAGTGCAAAATCCTGAGTTACAACTCCAGTATTGCCAAAAAAAAAAAAAAAAAAAATCCAAGAATTTTACATATAAAAGAAAAAATTCTGGCAATTACCAGTCAACGGTCTTCTGTTATCTTTTGTTGGAGTAGTAGAGAACAGACTTTGGTGTTACAAAGAGTCACTCACCTGTACCAGGAGTAGTAGTTGTAACTCCAACAAGAGGACTCTGCATTACTGAAATGTTAGTCTACATGAAAACAGAAAAAAAGTGTTATGGTAGAAATCCAAAGTTCTAAACATACATAGAGACAGTAATTATTAAAGGCTTTCTTCCAATAGATAATCGTATAGTCCCCAATACATTAGACCCATCAGCATACTACTTGTCTAAAATAAGAAAAGCTGGGGCTGACAGAATGGCTCAAGTAGTAGAGAAGCTGCCTAGCAAGTGTGAAGCCCTGACTCAAAACCCAGTACTGCAAAAAAAAATGAAAAGGGAAAAAAAAAAAATTACATTGGGTTTAAAAAAAAAAAAAAACAAGGCTGGCAGAATGGCTCAAGTGGTAGTGTCTGCCTAGCAAATGTGAGCCCTGAGTTCAAACCCCAGTAGAATCCCCCCAAAAAACCTACTTTATAGGAAGTAACAGTAACATGGTACTTTGTTTTCAGTTCCTAATGTTCAATAATTAAAATAATGGAGATAATGTGATTCCTCAAATCACAAAGTTCATACAGAAAATCAGAAAGATAATGTTTTAGACAAACTATGACATACTATAGACTAAAATCAGCATGCACAGGACTGGAGGAATGGCTCAAGGGGCAGAGTGCCTACCTAGCAAGCACAAAGCCCTGAATTCAAACCCTAGCACCACCAAAAAGACAAAAACAAAAGTCAGCCTGCACAATGAAAAACAGCATACCCTTACAACTACCAATAAAAAATTACAAAGCTAGAAAATTATCATTACTAATCCCTGTAAATATGAGAAAGGTAAAAGAAATTATAAAACTAGCTAAAATCCTTCTATAAATAAAAAACCAAAAAAAAAAAAAAAAAAGGGAGAACAGATTCTCTATACAAGTAAACATATAGATTTTTTTAAAAGCAAATTCCAATTTTTCTTTTTTAGGGGGATACTAGAGTTTGAACCCTTTTGGCCCTTTTTGCTTTAGTTTATTTTTCATTAGTTTTTGCCTAAAATAGCCTAGGAATGCAATCCACCTACCTACACCTGAGATTACAGGTGTGCCCCACCACTCCCAGCCCAAACAGATTCTGGTTAAAGAAATCTATAAGCTAGCTATATGTGGAAACCAGAACCAAATGCTGAGAAAATGTAAAGAGAGATACAAATTTTATTGTTCAATTCTTTTGCTTGTTTGTTCTTGGCAGTACTAGGGTTTGAACTCAGGGCATCCTACTTCCAAGGCAGGCACACCACCACTTAAGCCACACCTCCAGCCCTGTTCAACTCTCAATGCTACTGTCTTTCACGCCTGGACAAGTTAAGCCAAGTTTCAGGGCACATGATTAATTTTGGTTCTAATCAAGCAATAATAGTCTTACCAACTTTCAAGTCAAAAACATTATCAATTATGATCCATGAATATTTTAAACATTTCCAACATAGTAGTAAACTACCTTTCTTTTTATTTATCAGAGAAGCAATGAAAACTAGCATAGATTTAGAAGTCAGTGGTTCTCACACCAAATTAAACATTAGATTTACTTAACTTTTAGAACTTTCCCTGATCAGGATACTCTGTATTTAGTAAATCTATAATACCACCATCCATTAAGAATGTAACACATGTTATAAAAGTAATTTTTTTGGAGGTACTGGGATTTGAACTCAGGCTCTCACAACTGCTAGGCAGGCACTCAACACTTCAGCCATTCTGCCAGTCTTTTTTTGTGATGGGTTTTATTCAAGATAGGGTCTTGGGAACTATTTTCCCAGGCTGACTTTAAAACCACAATTCTCCTGATCTCTGCCTCCTGAGTAGGTAGGACTATACCCACCAGTGCCAGGCAAATTTTTTTTTTTTTTTTTTTTTTTTGGTGGCGTTGGGCCTGCTAAACAGGCGTTTTTACCACTTAAGCACTCTGCCAGCAGCTTTTGGGGTTGTTTTGTTTTGAGACAGGCCCTCTATTTGTAATCCAGGCTAGCTTGGAATTCATGATCCAATAGCCTCAGTCTCTTTAGTGCTGGGATTATATTATATAGGTAATTTAAATTTTTGAACAGGTACTTTAAAAAGTATAAACAAGCTGGGCACTGGTGGCTCATGCCTGTAATCCTAACTACTCAGGAGGCAGATCAGTAGGATCACAGTTCAAAGCCAGCCTGGGCAAATGACTCACGAGACCCTATCTCGAAAAACCGCATCACAAAAAAAAGGGCTGGTGACATGAGTAACATGTAGTTGTCAAAAGTGTATCTCCATTAAGCCAAGCACTGGTGGCTCACACCTGTAATCCTAACTACTCAGGAGGTAGAGATCAGGAAGATCTAGGTTTGAAGTCAGTCCAGGCAAATAGGTTTTGAGACAGTCTCAAAAATACCCAACACAAAACAGGGCTGGTAGAGTGGCTTAAGCGTTAAAACGCCTGCAGAGAAAGTATGAGGCTCTGAGTTCAAACCCCAGTACAGACAATAAAAAGTATATACTAAGTAAGATTAGTCACATTTTTTTCTTTCAGTACTGAAGTTTTGAACTCAGGACCTACACCTTGAACCACTCCACCAGCCTTTTTTTTTTGATGGGCTTTTCAAGATAGGGTCTGGCAAACTGATTGCCTCTGCTGTCTTCGAACCACTATCCTCCTGATCTCTGCCTCTTGAGTAAATAGGACTATAGGACTGAGCCACCAGTGCCCAGCAAGACTAACCACATTTCAAGTATCAACTGCCATTCCTGGCTAGTGACTACTGTACTGGACAGGAGGATAGGTCTAGAAGTATTGGAAAGAGAAGGTACACTAGCTGGGTGACAGTGGCTCATACCTGTAATCCTACCTACTTAGGAGGCTGATGATTATCAAGAAGATTAAGGTTCAAGGCCAGCCCAGGCAAATAGTTCAAGAGACCCCCGCCTCCAAAAATAACCAGAGCAAAATGGACTAGAGATGTGGCTCAAGCAGCACAGTGTCTGCTTTTCCTGAGTTAAACCGCCCCACCCCACCCCCAAAAAAATTAAAAACCAAAGAATTATCTACATGAGAAAAAAAATCTAGAATTTTTTTTCCCTTGGCTTTTTGAGACCCTGTCTTGCTATGTAGCCCAGGCTGGCCTTGAACTCTGCTCTGCCTCAGTCACCTGAGTGCACCATTCCTGGCTTAGCACGTTATCACATTTTTAAGTACATTTCATGATAAACACAACTTAAGTAGACTCTGATAAATTGTGATTAATGCTTATTCTGTACAACACAGTTACTCTAGAACAGACCTTAGGGAAAAGTTCACCTAATTACTGACTCTCACTGTGTAGTCACTTAGAAACAAAATGAGTTAATCAGGATCATGAGGATATGTGTATCACCTGTCTTCGTGAAGTTAAAGGTGTTGCCCCAAGACCTGGGCTGGAAATGTCATCATATATACTTCTAACAGGCGGAGCTCCACTTTTATCCTTATGAGCTGGTACAACTGGTTGTGGTGGTGACCCACCTAGAATGTAAAAAAAAAAAAAAAGTAAGAAAGCAAAGGAATCTTTCATTTTTATGCTAAAATTTTTCAAATTTGTTTTTGAAATAATGAACTCTTGTCTCCTGGGGCTATTCAAACTTTAAAACCAAAAATTACCTTGAAAGCTTGTTAAAATTCGGACTATACTCAGAAGGCTGGAGCTGAGATTATTCAGCTCTGAAGCTCCCAGCTAATGCCAATGCTGCTGAGCCACAATGCACTTTGAAAAGTAGTAGTTAAGACAAATCTTTGTTTTTAAAAATCATAAGTAACGTTTGCTTTTCCACTAAATGCTTAACATTTCAGTACAATACGTGATTACAGAGGCAGGTACAGTAGCCCACGCCTATGGTCCCAGCTACTTAGAAGGTTGAGACTGGAAGATCACCTGAGCCCACAAATTCAAGATCAGCCTGGACAACATGGTGAGACCCCCATCACAAAAACCAAAGAACAAAATATAATCCCATTTCTCACCTGCAAGTACAACTCCATTTTGCATTTGCCTGAATAATTATAATCCCCCAGTACAGAATGTCTGTCAAAATTAAACTGCATTTATGTTTCTCACATTAGAAATGTATTTAAGTGGTTAACAAAAATGTAGAAAATGACCAACTTTTGTGACATAAAGATTCTTTATAAGTCAGAGAGCCAGCAATGCTAAATAGTGAAGCAGCCCAGGCCCTCTATAAGACTATATGAGACCCTGAAGAGTACACATAAACTGCTTAGAGCACAGGCTATAGGTGAAACTGACCTGGACTTTAACATTCTGCTATCACTAATAAGTGAGTACAGCAAATTACTTATTACACTTAGCCATAGTTTCCTCTTTTGGAATGTGGGGATACTACTTTTTGAAAAATGAGGCTATTACTTACTACCCATCCTTTAAAGTTGATTTTTAAAATGAGATAACATATATAAAATGATTAGCATACAGCCTGGCTCATAAGCACTCAATATATGGTGGCTACAATATACAAAAATATATTTTTATATATTTAATAAAGGTAAATAATAAAGGTAAATAAAATTTACCTTTGAAAATTTTAAATCTGTCCAGAAAATAATGTTCTTAAGTAACTCATGATAACTCTCCTTGATCAATTTTAAAAATAGGTGATAAGCCACTTATACCAAATAGTACTTTATACGGCAATTAAAGTGGAATGGTTTTCATTTAAATGTATTAGTTATTAGCTCACAGCTGGAATTCTATCATTTTTATAGTTAATTCTCACTACTCATAACTAAAACTTCAAAGTTATATTTTAAGGAATAAATATAGGATGCATTTAGATTATTACCTATTGTGCTGGCAATTGCAAATTCTGTGCAACAAAAAACCTTTTCCCCAGTTTACAAAGTCAGTCCTTTCATTAAACACACAATATGAGAATCCTATTTCACTATGACTAGAAGTAGAGTTCTTCTCTACAAGTTCTCAAACTAGACTTTTGACCATTTATTATTTATCTATTCTAAATGAGTTACTTAAATTGAATCCAGTTAAATGACCATATTTCTTCAAATCTTAGATCACTTTTCCCACACACACTTTTTTTTATATAACATCTCTAAAACAGGGATATATTTTACCAAAAAAATGGCATCTTAGCATTATGTCATATTTAGTATTTTTCTTTCCTAGTCGTATTTAAAACAAAGGTGAGTTTTAAAACCAAAGCATCTTAGGTCAGATGAAATATAACGTACATATTTTTAATTAGTGGTACTTAAAATTATAGTAGCTTATACTGCTTACACCTGTATTCCAAGAACTGTAAAATAAAGAAAGAGCTTTAGAATAGAGGTATTACTTAATTTTTTAAATTAATAATGTATTGATGAGGGTGAATGCTGCACCATTAGTCTTTTAAAACTTCTACTACAGGTACTGATACCCGAAAACTATTGTAAGCAATTCACCTACCTGCAAGTAAAGGTGATCTCATTTCCACTACTCCTACTGAAGGGCCACTAATGGATCGAGGTTGAGGAGTCACCGGAGCAGGCAAATCCCCCATTAAAAATCCAGGTAAAAACTGGGCATTAACTCCTGGCTTTGGAGACGTGGGGGAACCCAGCATCATTGGTTCCGATCCTAAACCAACGAAAAAATAAAGACATTTCCATTACAATACCCAACAAAAAAGACACAACAATCTGATTTTGACAACTTAATCAAAACTCTTAAATATTACAGAACTTTAGATGGATTTATTTTAAAAGCCAAAATTAGTCCTAAAAATACAAAATGATCTTATAGTCACAATATTTATCTTCAACAGCTGGGTTCTTTTTCACATGTCACTGATTTACAAATCAATACTTATTTGTAAATTTAAAAAATTAGCTACATCTGTAATCCCAGCACTCAGGAGGCTGAGGCAGGAGGAATAACAGTTCAAGGCCATCCTGGGCTATGTAGCAAGATCCTGGGGAGGGTGGGGGGAGAAAGTTTACTTTCTTTTTAAAAAATCCCTAATATAAACAGAATAATTTCTTTCCACTTCTGGGTCAGTTTCTACGAGGTAACACCACAAACAAAGAGAGAACCCTAGTTTTACATACAAAGTCTTAGGGAAATCAGAAACTAAATATCCCATTTCTTCTTCCCCATACACAACAGTGAGTAATTTTTGTGATAACAGTGTAATCACACATACAAATTATAGCACTTTATCATCCTAACTCAGAAGTACATTGAAAAGAGCTGCAAAAATTTTTTTGATATTTTTAAATTACTAGTTTAAAGTTTTGGAATACTATAAAACAGTAAGTTTTCCTAATATATAACTAATACCTCATGATAATCAATTCAAAATTAATCTTGACAATTTACAGGGCAGCTATTCCCATTATGAACATGGGAAAGTTATAACTTACTCTAATTTCAGGGTAAAATAACACAGTAAGGAAAGCACAGGCTAGGTAGTCAGAGACATGGGTTCAAGTTCTCTAAGCAAAATGAGCATAAGTGTAACATCTACTCAGAGCTTTTATTAGAATTATAGCAAATACAGCACTTGGCCTGATGTAACTAGTTGCTATTATCATTCTACCAGTATCTTAACGTGTAAGTGTAGAATTTGCATTTTCTGCTTATGAAAACTTAATTCTTCTGGACTGGTGAAGTGGTTCAAATGATAGAGCGCCTGTCTAACAAGCATGAGGCCCTGAGTTCAAACAACGACAACAACAACAAAAAAAAACCCACCCTGAAAACTTAATTTTTCCACTAGGTGACAAGCCTGAGTATGATTCATAGCACTCAGGTCAAATGTTTGGGGTGTTATTTGGGTGGCTTTTATTAACTATTACTTAACTTCTAAAAAAGCCTCAAACTTCTTTCTTGCTATTAAAAGTTGTTTATTATTTATTCTTCCTCTTATTTCTCATTAGAAGAAAAAAAGCAAAGTAATTCAGGAAACGGATAATGTAAAATCTGAAATAAGATGTGAAGAATGGTAGTTACATTGTAACTACTTTGTAAAGTGCTAATTATGCTACATAGTACTACATCTAAAGAACATACACTAAACTAAACTAAAAGTCTAAACAAAAGCATACTCTGAACAGATATTTAGAAAACCATAGTAATAAAATATAAAAATTTTAGTAACATCACAAACTACCTTCACTCTCTCATCTGCCAAAGGAAAAAGAAATTCTGGAAGAATTAAGTCTTCCTAAGAAAAGTTCTGATACATCTAAATATATATTGGTACAATAGAAAGCACTAAAGACACAACAGGCTCTTAAACCAAACTGCCACTAACTATCCCTCAGGGCTAAATTTCACTTAAAGAGAGAGCTAGACCAATGGATCCTGCATGTCTTAAATTTCACTTCACAATCTGTATTACTAAATCCTAAGTACTGTATTCGTCTTACTCAGCAGAATTTACTGATGTAAACATTTAGTTTAATATGCCAGTAGGAATTAGCAAGTGTGAAGCCCTGAATTCAAACCCAGTATTGAAAAAAAAATCATTTAATACGCCAATGGGTGCTGAGAAAACGTTACAACCGTAGGTACCTGCAATATGTGGACTAGTACAATATTTTTGGCCAGACAACAAACAAGTATGGTTTTTCCACATTTCTAGCCCCAACAAATATTCATTCCACAATGTCTTTGTTGAACAGAAAACTCTGGAACTTTAATTAGTTTCCCGATCTCTAAAATATAAGAAAAATAACTACACAAACATTTGTACACAAATTTTAATATAGCAAAGTACCTGTATTATTGGCACTATGCATTAAGCTTTTTAAAACATGCTAAAAACAGTTCCAGTTACTTTATTCTCAAAAGGAACTTATTTTACACAAAACATGCAAGCATTACATGCCATTCAAATCTAAAAAACTAACGACACAATATATTTCATACTTTCTCTTTTTCCAAACTCAGAAAGTCACGTTAAGTCTCTAACAGTGGACATTTTTATTCTCACAAGTCACAAAAAGCCAGCGAGGGGAGTTAAAGAAGGGGAAGAATCAACGTGTAGTTAACTTGGTAGATTTTTTTTTTTTTCAAAGACGAGGAAGCTTTCAACAAAGCTCCCCAATTTTAAAAAAAAAAAATGTAAACTCTTTAAATTGAGCCACTTTTCCAAGTTAAGGCTAGGAAAACCATGCGAAATCTCAGCTTACTATGAACATCAATACTCAATGGCCCCACCACCTGAGTGGTGTGTGTCACCCAACTGGGGCTACCTCTAATAACAGATTCCTTTCGTAAAGCCGGGATGGGGGATCAAAGCAGGAGCTGGAGCTTAGAAGACCCAGTAGCCTGGGAGGGCACCCGACCCTCCCCGGCTCCGCCCACCCACGTGGGTTCCTTCCCGTGACGCTTCCGGGCCGGGGAACCCTGCAACCCAGCAAGCCAGCCTTCCCAGCCCGGAGCTGGGGGGAGGGAGGCTTAGGGGTCGGCCGGCGGAGGGGCGGCCACCACCGGATGGCCAAGTCCTCCCTCCCAGTTCCTGACACTTCCCAGTAACTGCAGGCTGGCGACGCCTGAAGCGGGATTCTACTAGCAAGCTGGGAGAACCCCAGAGGCTCCCTTTCACAACCGAAAAAGCGTAGTAGAGGCTGACGGCTGCCGCCTTCCAGTCTTGCCGCTTCCGGGCCTACGACATGGATGACAGCGCCATCGGAGAATAGCAGTTACTTTACTTACCCAGCGCGGGCGCCTGGGGCTCCACAGCAAAAGCTGCCATCCCGACGGCGGCAACTACAGTTATCCCGGGACCGTCCCAATTTTCAAAAATGGCGGAAACTCTTCCCACGGGCAGGGGCGCGCTCGCTTGAGGGGTTGCGCAATTTCCGGACATGCGCCCTAGAGACGTTGTGGGCGTGGGAGCCATCTTGGCAAAGGGCAAACGTGGGGGGGAAGGGCGTGCTTTTGGTCACGTGTCACAGAAGCACCTATTCTTTTAGTCTTAAGGTCTGCTTGCGTTTCACTAATGTTTTGTCATCTTCCCGTTTTTCTGAGTAATAGCTGGAAACGTAGGTTTGATGAAACAGACTTGCCTCTTTCCCATGTCCATTTCTGCACTTAATACAGGACGCTTCTTCCTCAAAGCATATTTTGTACCACCTGTATGCCATTTCCTTTAAAGTTTGTGTGGTATAGGCACACTTTCACATTAAAGCATAACTCGCATGCTGTTTGATTGCATACTACATCCAAAAGAATACATGTACCAAAAGCATGTGTAGGTAAATAAGGGATAGAGATAAAACTGTGAGGCCACCACACCTCTGTGTGCTCCTGCCCATGCCATCTTCCCTGTCGTCCTCTTCCTCAATTTGCTGCTTTCTTTAAGGCCTATTCATATATTGGTCACACACACACTTTCTATTATGTATGAAAGTGCGTTGTTTTGCTGTTTACAAATTCTATAAAAATAATATGCTACTTTCTGTGATGCTCCTTAGTCCCCACAAAGCTCATTATCCCAAAAAACCTCTGGGACTTTCTGAAGTCCCCAGTCCAGAAAGAATTTTTGTCACTGGAGCGAGGCAATAGCAATGCCAGCATTATATGACAGGTTCTCAGAATTCTAGTTTTAAAAACTCTTACAGGTTCAACTTTTTTTTTTTTTTGGAAGTACTGAGGTTTGAACTCAGGGCTTTTGGCTTTCAAGGCAGGCACTCTACCATTTGAGTCACACCTCCAGCCCAACTTTTTTTTTTTTTTTTTAAAGTGAGTGTGTGTGTAGAATTATATCACCAGGAAAGTTATGTTCAAGTCTTAACTTTGTACCTATTTGGAAATAGTGTCTTTGCAGATACAATAAAATTAAGACAAGGTCATACTAGATAACCACCAACTGGACAACTTTAAACAACACTAATTTGCCTTTTTACTAAAGAGGCCAGAAATGGAAAATGAGTCTCACAGAGCTAGTAACTAAGATATCTACATCAGCCCATAATACTCAGCTATTCACTATTTAGAATAAGTTACCAAGAAAGATTTCTCAATAAAGGAATTTCTATTCAAATTATGATCTAGCCAAACAAAAGAAAACTAGGCACATGTTAAAAAGTATAAGGTGGATTTAATATGTGTGTTTTAACCTTGAAAGACCTATATGATATATATAAAGAAAAGTAACTTATAAACATAGGTATTTCTATAGCATCATTTCATTTTCATTTGGCAAAAAAGAGGTCTTTAAGGGAAAAAACTGAAACTATTAACAGGACAGTAGAGAGGGGTCTGTAAATTGGAGAATTTAAGGACTTTTAAGGGCTGGCAGAGTGGTTCAAGTGATATAGCACCTGCCTAAGTTCAAACCCAGTACTGCCCAAAAAAATTTTTTTTAAAGAAGGACCTTTAACTTATTTTCCATAATTTTGTGGTTGATTGCTGATGTTGTTTACTATTTTCAGTAGATTTTAAATTAAGAACTTTTTTCCTTTCTGTTTTGGGTAAAGCTACATTTCCTATTTCTCACCTAACTTTGTGCTCCTTACCTTATTTTTCAGTAATGAGCCTATTTCTTTCAGCCTGGAAATACTGTTTGTGAAGCCTTTGTCTCCTCTCCTTTTTCAACTCTTAGTATTAACATTCTTTGACACTCATCAATTGTTACATCTATGCAAATAATTTCCCATATTGTATGCTCAATCTCTTTATAAGCCAACTGTCATTTTTCCAGATACTTGCTGAACAAAATCAGTACATTGGACCACAGAAACAACTCATTACTCTTAAAATTAGCCTCATTCCTGCTCACTTTCTGTTAGTGTCTTAGAAACCCAACATTTAAATCACAGTATATAAGAGAGCAGAACTGAGAGTCAAATGTACTTGCATACAAAACCCAATGCTCCTGTGTAGACCCTGGGTAACTTGGGTTTGTAATTAATGTCTACATTTTATTTCTTGTAAAATGGAAACCATATCATTATTTTACCATAGTGCCTCGTCCACTCTGCTTTTACTGACATTTACCTTTGCTGCCATCATACATTCAAATACCGAACCCTATTCCTTCTGCCTCCTTGATTTCAAGACAACTGCAGCAAAATCTTCACTTCTCTCTGCCTTCAGTGTCTTTCACCAAGCCTAATATACCAACAGCGAAAAGTCCCCTCTTTGTACCTACTACCCAGCGGTCCCAAAAACCCTCACTGGGGATCTAGGGATATATCAGTCTGGGTTCAATCCCAGCACCTCTCCCAAGAAAGAAAAGAAACCATTCTGACTTCCTATTTCTTACAGCTGCCTCCTTTTCTTGAGCTTCCGCAAGGTTCACATGTGCAGCAAATGCCAATAAACTAGGTATGTTTTCTCTTGAGCAGCAAAGGAAGGGAAAATCAGAATCCCTCAGAGTGGGAGAGAATCTCTTAGAAATTTCAATAGGCACCCCTAAAAGCAAACATCACCTTAGTGTAGTTGATAACGCTGGCTCCAGAAGTAAGTGTTCTTCTGACCCTAACCTCTTCCAGTGAGTTCTCTGTTGTTCCCCTTTGCAAACCCTCATGTTCTTGTGATGCCTTGCACACAACAATCCCCCCTACCTGACACCCTTCACTTTCCCCACCAACCTACAAAGCCCTGTTCTTCAGCTATAAGCATGTGTCCCTCAGAAGGAAACCTCATTCCAACCCTCAATCATCACTGTTTCAGGTCACCCAATGCATTGTCTCCACTACTCCTTTACTGTAGGGTACTTATTTTCTACGTTTTCTTTTCAGCCCTACTGGGTGGATTTTCTTGAGAGCAGAGACCACTACCTTTTCTTTCTTGTATTTTCAGTACATATACATTGAAAAAATAAGTGATCAAACTAATGAGAAGCTCTAAATATTGAACAATGAATAACTACCTAACACACCTTATTATAGGCAATTTTGCACATTTGAAGATTTTTTAAATTATAAACTCTACACATTAATTCTATTAGAAGTGTTTATTACCTTTAATGAAGACCTGTTTATAATTGTTTTTTTAATACTAAGATTTTCAAAACTTGGATTATCTTAAATGAAAAACACTTGTACAATTTTTGTATTTCTTATTAAACTACAATCTTTAGAAATATTGATTATTGCCAGGCATCAGTGGCTCATGCCTATAATCCTAGCTACTCAGGAGGCAGAAATCAGGAGGATCTCAGTTCCAAGCTAGCCCCAGCAAATAGTTCTCAAGATGCTACCTTGAAAAAAAACCCTTCACAAAAAAAACGGTTGGTGGCTCAAGGTGTAGGCCCTTGATTTCAAGCCCAAGTACTGGATGTGAGGGTGATCTGGCTGCAACATCTGTCACCCCATTGATCGCCAGGGTTGATTTGGCTGATCTGGCTGGCTAGGCTGGTGTCCCCTTCCTCCCTCACCGCTCCATGTGCGTCCCTCCCGAAGCTGCAAGCTCAGTTGAAGAGGACGACCATCCCCGATAGAGGAGGACCGTTCTTCGGTCAAGGGTATACGAGTAGCTGCGCTCCCCTGCTAGAACCTCCAAACAAGCTCTCAAGCCCATGTACTACAAAAATAAAAATAAAAAATATTGATTATTTAGCATACTGCTGTGTACACAAATATTAACATCTTAATTACAAAACTTGCTTTTCTACTTTCTATTCTGAACATATTGAACATACTGAATAAAATGTCATATGAAGTAGAACCTGTTCCCTATTTCTATTCTGAATTGGAGAACCAGGTAGAGTACAAGCCCCATCAACTCATAGCTCCTGCCCCCTAACCTGTCCTCTGATAGGACAGGAAAGCTTAGCTGGAGAATCTAAGCTGCAGCGAGCTTGACCTGAAAATTAATTCTGGGTCATCTATATTTCTACTTTCGTCTAAACTCATATTTTTTTAAAATCTGAAATATATAAAATCTCAAATTTTATTTGTAATAAATGTAATATATTCATAACCAAATTCTTGTGTACCTATCACTGTTACTGAAAATTCATCAACCTATTTATAAATATCTACTAGTGTAAAGTATTGATATACAAATATTAAATCAATGGTCTTAAAAGCTCACTTTCAATCTATTCTATTAAAAAAAAAAACAAAGAACTTTTAAAATTCAAAGTGAAGACAAAAGATATCCACCTTTAGTAAGACTTTAGGAAAAAGATGGAGTCTGTCATCTTCAGAAAGAGAGCAAGGGATGGGAGTGTTTGCTGGCTCGTGCTCCCTTCATCTCTGCCTTTGCCAGCTAGTGTAGCATGGGCTGTCACTCAGACTGTGATGTCACAGAAAGCACAGAGGAGCCCTGACTGCACAGGGCTCAAGGACAAATGATCTCCAGAACACCTACATAATGTTTAAGATTTAAGGAGTATCTCAAAAAAAAGAAAGAAAATACAAATCCATTACATGTTATTTGCATTCTCTGATCTCCATAAATAATAATAACTGAAGTCATATCTTTTTTTTAAATAAACTATGGCATATATAAGTTTGTGAGGTTTTGCTGATAATTTCATTATAGTAAGCAACTGGCAGAAAAGAAACAGCCAAACATCAAAACATATATCAGTTGATTCATCCCTTGTTTCTAATCAATTAAATGATCCTTTTACTTTTGGAAGTGAAAAAGTAATTTCAAAATTTACATAAGTTTCATGAGTAATTTTATTTCCTGGTCATCTATTTTAATTGTCAGGTAGATTTAATCAGATATTTGAAAACCTCAAGGAAATTTATATGAGGTAAAATGGACAATGGAGGGGGGATTGATTTTAGAGAATTATGTCTGGAATTTGCCTTGAAATCTGCTAAAGAGGAAGGGCAAAACAAGAGGGATAATGCTTTGGGAGGAACATTAAACAAGAAAATCCATGAGTTTACAAATGTTGGTGGCAATTTTATGCTATTCTCTACAATTTTGCATCTTTGCCATTTTCCCTAAAAATTTTTTTCAAAAAGTAAGCCCAAATGTTAGGGTGTTCAAAAATCATACACTTTTTTCTCAGTTTTTGTGAAAATTAAGAGGGAAAAGTCAATGAAAAATAGATTCTTCCTTGCCTAATAACTGTTTTCATTTAGAGAACTAGTATTTTGTTGAGGACAGGTACAAATCTTGATTTTTATGTACTTTTTTTTTGATACAGGGACTCACTATGTATCCAGGATGCTCTCAAACTCACTATCCTCCTGCATCAGCTTCCTGAGTACTGAGATTATAGGCATGTATAACTGTGCCCAGCTTTATTTTAAATATTTAATAGTTATGTGACAATAACTCTAGGACTTAAGTTTTTTCATCTGAATTATGGAAATATGAACCAACCTCTTATGTCATATATTGAATTAATCACCCAGTGATTGATACCTGTTATGTACTACATGTATTTTACAATTGTTTTATCTGTCATTCAGCATACTACATAGTGTTTAATAAACTAATCCATCAAACAGATCTTTGTAATTACTTCCATAAAGCTAAATCCAAGACATTCTCTGTTCTCATCTTACAGAACTGCTTAGCAGTATTAGATCTTGTTGATCACTCTCTTTGAAGCACTCCTTAGTTTCTTTGACACTATACTTGGTTTCACACCTTCTGTAATGATGTGATTAAGTCTCTTTCTCATCTCTGGCCAGCCTTTAAATGTTCTCCAAGGCTCAATCTACTCTGGTATTACTCTAAAGCCTCCCTTATACTATGTTATCCATGCTCATCCCCTTCAATGACTCTTTATACCACCAGCCCACATTTACACATCCAGTTACCTATTTGACATAGCTCCTTGACTTGGATGTCTCAAAAACGCCTCAAAATTAAATACGCAATGTGAACTTATGGTTTTCTCTTTTTCTTTTTTGTGGTACTGGGGATTAATGCAGGGCCTCCCAAACATTCTAGCAATCTAGCCATGCTTCCAGCTTGTTTTGCTTTGTTTTGTTGAGATAGAGTCTGATTAGATTTGTCTGGGCTGGCCTCCAGTTTGTGATCCTCCTGCCTCCACCTGTTGATAGATGGGATTATAGATATGCACCAACACACTGAGCCACTTATGGTCTTTTCTGTAAAACATGAGTATTTATCTCAAAGAATGGCACCATCGGCTAGCTAGTTATTAATGCCAGAAAACTTAGAAGGATTTTGAAAACTTCTCTTCACAAAATAATTTGTGCCAACTCCCATGAGTTCTACCTCATAGATACCTTTCAAATGCATGCACTTCTTTTCATTTTTATTGTACTAAGTAAATCCCAGCTTCATCTGATACCTGCACCTAGCTTCTATATTGGTCTTACTTTCTCTCCCTAATCTACTCTAAATGGTGCGTTTACAGTGATCTTTTTTATTGTTATTATTGATGTGCTAGATGAGGGTACATTGTGGGATTTACAAAAGTTCTTACAATGTGTCAAATACATCATACTTGAATTTACCTCCTCCACCATTATACTTGATATCCTCTTCCCCTCTACAGTGATCTTTTTAAAATAAAATTATGAGCAAGTTTTTCCTGATTAAACCTTTCAATTCCTTCCACTATTCTATAAGACTCATATTATAAAGGTGACTCCCAGCCCCTGCTTGATCTAACAGTCTAGCCTCATTTGACACTATCTACTCCACTTTGTTCACTGCTCCAGCCATTCAGCCCTTCACCTGTTACTAATGTCATGCTCTTCTTCAATCCTGGGTCATGTATTTTTTATGGTACTGGGATTTGAACTCAGGGCTTCACACTTTCGAGTCACTCTACAAGCCCTTTTTTGTGTTGGATATTTTCAAGATAGGCTCTCAAAAATTATTTTGCCCAGGCTGGCCTCCAATCTCATTCCTCCTTTTATCTCTGCCTCCGGAGCGGCTAGGATTACAGGCCTGAGCCACCAGTGCCTGGCTTGATCCTGGGTCTTTATGGGTGTTCTTCACTCAGTTCTGGAAGGTCTGCACTGATCCACTGACCCTTAGTTATCGCCTAGTTATTTTTTAGAATTGATCACAAGTGTCACTCAAAAGCAAGAATGCATTCTCTCATAACTAGGCAAGGTTATAGTTTGAAGGATATACTAATGTAGTTTTTAAAATAATACTTATCCCCTGCCCCCAAGTAGATTGTAAATTGTGTGAACTTTTTATTTGTTTACTTGCTTGGTTTTTCTAGACAGGTTTCACTATGTAGCCTGGCCTTGAACTCAGTATCCTCCTCCTTCAACCTCCCTAGAGCTGAGATTACAGGTGTGTGCTAGCATCCGCAGTTTGTAGTTTTTTGTTGTTGCTGTTTTTGTTGTTGTCTTTTAAGTTTTTAACTTTTGAGATATTTAGAGATTTACCAATAATGTAAAAGCTATTGCAGAAAGATTTCTTGCTGTCAATGGTAATGTCTTGTAAAACTATAGAGCACTATGTCATAACCAGAATATTGAACATTGATACATTAGGAGAAGGGACATTTCCATTTCCACAGGATCTCTCATGGTGGCTTTTTATTTTTAATTTTTTGGTGATACAAGAGTTTGAATTCAGGGCCTCATGTTTGCTAGGCAGGCGCTCACTTGAGCCACTCCACCAGCCCTTTTTTGTGATTTTTTTTTTTTTTTGGATATAGGATCTTTCAAGCTATTTTCCTGGGCTGGCTTCAAACTGATCCTCTTGATCTCTGCCTCCTGAGTAGCTACAATTACAAGCATAAGCCACCTGGCACATGTTGCTCTTTTATAACCACACCCACTTCCCTGCTGGTGCTAGCACCTTTTTAACCACTGGCAACTACTAACCTATTCTTCATCATTTTAAAAATGTTGCATTAATGGGGTCATACAGTATGTGATATTTGGGGCTGACTTTTTTAGTCAGTGTAATTCTCTGTTACATATATCCAGCTTGTTACATATATCAATAGCTCATTCCTTGTTGCTGAGTAGTATTCCATTGTGTGGATGCATCAGAGTTTAATTAACCATCCAGCCACTGTTTCCCATATGGGAAACAACCTGATGTTTTGATTATTGAAAATTAAAGTATCTACAAGAGAGGAGAATGTATCTCAGTGGTAGAGTGGTAGACAACTTCCCTAGCATTTGCAAAGCTCTGGTTTCAATCTCCAGCACTATAATAAATAAATAAATAAATAAATAAATAAATAACCCTACATGCAAATTTTTGTAAACTATACATCATCTTTCCGATAGAAATGTCCAGTGTCATATAAAAATGCTGGGCGTCATAAGGTAATTGCATGCCAGTTTTTTAAGAAACTGTCAAATTATTTTCCAGAGTAACAATTCTATTTTTCATTCCCACCAGCAACGTGTAAGTGGTCCAGTTTCTCCACATCTTCGCCAACATTTGATGCTGTCACTGTCTTTTAGCTGCTCTGGTAGGTATGTTGTGAAACATCACTGTAGTTTTAACTTGTACTTCTGTAATATCTAATGATGAACATCTTATCATGTGCTTATTATTATTTTGGTTTTTGGCAGTACTGGGGTTTGAACATGGGACCTTTCCCTTGCTAGGCAGGCACTCTACCACTTGAACCACACCTCCAGCCCTTTATGCTCTGGTTATTTTGGAGACAGGGTCTCCCTTTTTTGCCCAGGTTGACTTGGACCACAATCCTACTATGTTACACCTATAGCAATAGCTGGACTGAAGGCACACACCTCCAACAACCAGCTTTTTCTGTTTGAGATGTGGTCTCCTAGACTTTTTGCCTCAGCTGGTCATGAACCACGATCCTCCTAATCTCAGACTCCCACACAGATGGAATTACAGGTACATGCCACCACACCCAGCTATTAGTTGAGATGAGGTCTCATGGACTTTATTTTTTGTCCCAGAGCTGGCCTAGAACCATAATCCTACCAAATCTCCCTCTCCTGAGTAGCTAGAATTACAGGTGTGAGCCGCAGGTCTCAACTTATTTATCAGCTCTACATCCTCCTCAGTAAAATGTCTCTTCATGTCTTTTGTCCATTTTTCTAATTAGGTTTTTTTTCTGTTGAGCTGTGAGGGTTCTTTATATATTTTAGATGCTAGTCTTTTGTCAGATACATGGTTTGCAAATATTTTCTTCTATTATTTGGCTTGTCTTTTCATCCTCTTAAAAAGGTCCTTCACAAGAAATTCAAATGGGCTGGTCATGGTGGCATACGCCGGTAATCAACAAGGTGAAGAGGATGAGGCAGGAGGATCACGAGTTCGAGGCCAGCCTGGGCTACACTTAAAAAAAAAAAAAAGAAATTCAAATGGCCAAAAAAAAACATGAAAAAATGCTCACCATCTCTAGCCACAAAGGAAATGCAAATTAAAACCACACTAAGATTCCACCTCACCCCTGTTAGAATAGTCATCATTAGCAACACCACCAACAACAGGTGTTGGTGAGGATGTGGGGAAAAAGGGACCCTTTTACACTGCTTGTGGGAATGCAAACTAGTACTACCACTCTGGAAAAAAATTTGGAGGCTTCTTAAAAATCTAAACATAGATGCCAACACAGTGGTTGTGGGAGACTTTAACACTCCATTACCATCAATAGATAGGTCATCCAAACAAAAACTCAATAAAGAAATCCAAGATCTAAAATATGCAATAGATCAAATGGACCTAGTAGATGTCTACAGAACATTTCATCCAACCTCTACACAATATACATTCTTCTCAGCAGCCCATGGAACCTTCTCCAAAATAGATCATATCCTAGGGCACAAAGCAAGCCGCAGCAAATATAAGAAAATAGAAATAATACCGTGCATACTATCTGACCACAATGCAGTAAAAGTAGAACTCAACAACAAAAGTAAAGACAAAAAACATGCAAACAGCTGGAAACTAAATAACTCATTACTTAATGAAGAGTGGATCATCGATGCAATAAAAGAGGAAATTAAAAAGTTCCTGGAAGTCAATGAAAATGAAAACACAACCTACCGGAACCTATGGGACACAGCTAAGGCAGTCTTGAGAGGAAAGTTTATAGCCATGAGTGCATGTATTAAAAAGATTGAAAGATCCCAAATCAATGACCTAATGATACATCTCAAACTCCTAGAAAAACAAGAACAAGCAAATCCCAAAACAAATAGAAGGAGAGAAATAATAAAAATAAGAGCTGAAATCAACGAAATAGAAACCAAAAAAACCATACAAAGAATTAATGAAACAAAAAGTTGGTTCTTTGAAAAAATAAACAAGATCGATAGACCCCTGGCAAACCTGACTAAAATGAGGAGAGAAAAAACCCAAATTAGTAGAATTAGGAGTGCAAAAGGGGAGATAACAACAAACACCATGGAAGTCCAGGAAATCATCAGAGACTACTTTAAGAACCTATATTCAAATAAATTTGAAAATCTTAAAGAAATGAACAGATGTCTAGATACATATGATCATCCAAAACTGAACCAAGAGGAAATTAATCACCTGAATGGATCTATAACACAAAATGAAATTGAAGCAGCAATCAAGAGTCTCCCAAAAAAGAAAAGTCCAGGACCTGATGGATTCTCTGCTGAATTCTATCAGACCTTTAAAGAAGAACTGATACCAACCCTCCTTAAACTGTTCCATGAAATAGAAAGGGAAGGAAAACTGCCAAACACATTTTATGAAGCCAGTATTACACTTATCCCAAAACCAGGCAAAGACACCTCCAAAAAGGAGAACTATAGGCCAATCTACTTAATGAACATTGATGCAAAAATCCTCAACAAAATAATGGCAAACTGAATTCAGCAACACATCAAAAAGATTATTCACCACAACCAAGTAGGCTTCATCCCAGGGATGCAGGGGTGGTTCAACATACGAAAATCAATGAACATAATAAACCACATTAACAGAAGCAAAGACAAAAACCACTTGATCATCTCAATAGATGCAGAAAAAGCCTTTGATAAGATCCAACATCATTTCATGATAAAAGCTCTAAGAAAACTAGGAATAGAAGGAAAGTTCCTCAACATTATAAAAGCTATATATGACAAACCTACAGCCAGCATTATACTTAACGGAGAAAAATTAAAACCATTCCCTCTAAAATCAGGCACCAGACAAGGATGCCCACTATCTCCACTCCTATTCAACATAGTACTGGAATTCCTAGCCAGAGCAATTAGGCAAGAAGAAGGAATAAAAGGAATACAAATAGGTAAAGAAACTGTCAAAATATCCCTATTTGCAGACGACATGATCCTATACCTTAAAGACCCAAAAAACTCTATTCAGAAGCTTCTAGACATCATCAATAGCTATAGCAAGGTAGCAGGATATAAAATCAACATAGAAAAATCATTAGCATTTCTATACACTAATAATGAACAAACTGAAAAAGAATATATGAAAACAATTCCATTTACAATAGCCTCAAAAAAATCAAATACCTAGGTGTAAACCTAACAAAAGATGTGAAAGACCTCTACAAGTAAAACTATACACTTCTGAAGAAAGAGATTGAGGAAGACTATAGAAAGTGGACAGATCTCCCATGCTCATGGATTAGTAGAATCAACATAGTAAAAATGTCGATACTCCCCAAAGTAATCTACATGTTTAATGCAATTCCCATCAAAATTCCAATGACATTCATTAAAGAGATTGAAAAATCTACTGTGAAATTTATATGGAAACACAAGAGGCCACGAATAGCCAAGGCAATACTCAGTCAAAAGAACAATGCAGGAGGTATCACAATACCTGACTTCAAACTATATTACAAAGCAATAACAATGAAAACAGCATGGTACTGGCACAAAAACAGACATGAAGACCAGTAGAACAGAATAGAGGACCCAGATATGAAGCCACACAACTATGAGCAACTTATCTTTGACAAAGGAGCTAAAAATATACGATGGAGAAATAGCAGCCTCTTCAACAAAAACTGCTGGGAAAACTGGTTAGCAGTCTGCAAAAAACTGAAACTAGATCCATGTATATCACCCTATACCAAGATTAACTCAAAATGGATCAAGGATCTTAATATCAGACCCCAAACTCTTAAGTTGATACAAGAAAGAGTAGGAAATACTCTGGAGTTAGTAGGTATAGGTAAGAACTTTCTCAATGAAACCCCAGCAGCACAGCAACTAAGAGATAGCATAGATAAATGGGACCTCATAAAACTAAAAAGCTTCTGTTCATCAAAAGAAATGGTCTCTAAACTGAAGAGAACACCCACAGAGTGGGAGAAAATATTTGCCAACTATACATCAGACAAAGGACTGATAACCAGAATATACAGGGAACTTAAAAAACTAAATTCTCCCAAAACTAATGAACCAATAAAGAAATGGGCATGTGAACTAAACAGAACTTTCTCAAAAGAAGAAATTCAAATGGCCAGAAAACACATGAAAAAATGCTCACCATCTCTAGCAATAAAGGAAATGCAAATTAAAACCATGCTAAGATTCCACCTCACCCCTGTTAGAATAGCCATCATCAGCAACACCACCAACAACAGGTGTTGGTGAGGATGCGGGGAAAAAGGAACCCTCTTACACTGTTGGTGGGAATGTAGACTAGTACAACCACTCTGGAAAAAAAATTGGAGGCTACTTAAAAAGCTGGACATCGATCTACCATTTGATCCAGCAATACCACTCTTGGGGATATACCCAAAAGACTGTTACTCCAGAGGCACCTGCACATCCATGTTTATTGCGGCACTATTCACAATAGCCAAGTTATGGAAACAGCCAAGATGTCCCACCACTGACGAATGGATAAAGAAAATGTGGTATCTATACACAATGGAATTCTACGCAGCCATGAAGAAGAACGAAATGTTATCATTCGCTGGTAAATGGATGGAATTGGAGAACATCATTCTGAGTGAGGTTAGCCTGGCTCAAAAAACCAAAAATCGTATGTTCTCCCTCATATGTGGACATTAGATCAAGGGCAAACACAACAAGGGGATTGGACTATGAGCACATAATAAAAGCGAGAGCACACAAGGGAGGGGTGAGGATAGGTAAGACACCTAAAAAACTAGCTAGCATTTGTTGCCCTTAACGCAGAGAAACTAAAGCAGATACTTTAAAGCAACTGAGGCCAATAGGAAAAAGGGAACAGGTACTAGAAAAAAGGTTAGACCAAAAAGAATTAACCTAGAAGGTAACACCCACGCACAGGAAATCAATGTGAGTCAATGCCCTGTATAGCTATCCTTATCTCAACCAGCAAAATCCCTTGTTCCTTCCTATTATGGCTTATACTCTCTCTACAACAAAATTAGAAATAAGGGCAAAATAGTTTCTGCTGGGTATTGAGGGGGGGGAGAGGGAGGGGGCGGAGTGGGTGGTAAGGGAGGGGGTGGGGGCAGTGGGGAGAAATGAACCAATCCTTGTATGCACATATGAATAATAAAAGAAAAATGAAAGAAAAAAAATCTAAACATAGATCTACCATATGATCCAACAATACCACTCTTGGAGACATATCCAAAAGAATGTGACTCAGGTTACTCCAGAGGCACCTGCACACCCATGTTTATTGCAGCCCTATTCACAATAGCCAAGTTATGGAAACAGCCAAGATGTCCCACTACTGATGAATGGATTAAGAAAATGTGGTATTTATACACAATGGATTTTTATGCAGCCATGAAAAAGAATGAAATCTTATCATTTGCAAGTAAATGGAAGGAACTGGAGAACATCATTCTGAGCAAGGTTAGCCTGGCCAAAAAGACCAAAAATCATATGTTCTCCCTCATATGCAGACATTAGATCAAGGGTAAACACAAAAGGGGATTGGACTTTGATCACATGATAAAGCAAGAGCACACAAGGGAGGTATGAGGATAGGTAAGACACCCAAAAAACCAGATAGCATTTGTTGCCCTCAATGCAGAGAAACTAATGCAGATTCTTTAAAGTGACAGAGGCCAATAGAAGAGGACCAGTAACTAGAGAAAAGGTTAGTTCGAGAAGAATTAATTTAGAATGTAACACATATGTACAAGAAAGCAATGCAAGTCAACTCCCTGTATAGCTATCCTTATCTCAATAGAAAAAAAACCCTTGTTCCTGCCTATTATTGCTTATACTCTCTATACTCTCTCTTCAACAAAATTAGAGACAAGGGAAAAATAGTTTCTGCTGGTAGCAAGGGGGTGGGGGGGAGAGAAAGGGGGTCGGGGGAAGGGGGTAGAAATTACCCAAACATTGTATGCACATATGAATAAAAGAAAAAAAGAAAATGCTAGTTCATGAAAAAAAAAGGTCCTTCACAGAGCAAAATGTTTAATTTTGATGAAGTCCAATTTACAAATTTTTTTATGGATCATAAGTTTGATACCAACTTATAAGGAAGTTCTGACATGCCTTAAATCCCAAAGATTTTCCTCTGTTTTTTTCCAAGAAGTTGTACAAGTTTACATTTATGTGTATGCTCCATTTTGACTAAATTTTTTTTTTGCCTATGGAAGTCCAGATGTCCCATTGTCCCAGCATGATTTATGAAAAGGCTATCTTTCCTCCACTGAGTTACTTTTACACCATTGTCAAAAATCAGTTGAGCATATTTGTGGGTCTAGTTCTGGATTCTCTGTTCTGCTATTGGCTCTGTGTTTATCTCTTTCCTAATATTATACCATCTGAATTACTATAGCTAAATAGTTAAGTCTTGAAATCAGATACTTTATTCTTTTTCAAAATTGTCACAATTCTTGTTCCTTTTGTACATTTTGTCTATATAAAATCTCAATGGGATTAGGATAGGAATTTCACTAAACATGTATATCAACTTGGGGAGAATTGACAACTTTATCATGAGGCTTTCAACCCATAAACACAGTTCTCTTCATTTATTTAGATCTCCTTTGATTTCTTTCATAAGCCTTCCATATTTTGAGGAAATTAGGTCCTGTACACATTTTGTTAAGTGTACACTTAAGTATTTCTTCCATTTTTGGTGAGTGTGTGGTGATGGTGATAGCAAATGATATATTTTTAATTTTGGTGACTCTCATTTGTTGCTAGTCTATAATTCTTCCTGTGACCCAAATAAGTGCTTAACCTATTCTAAAGATATGGTCTGTTTAGAGAGAAAACTTTATTCCTGGGCTACTCATCAACTTAAAAAAAAAACTGAGTGCCCTTTAAGTCACCATAAAAAGAGGAGTGGTATAGGAGGGAGAATAATGGAGGGGATGAACCAATTCAGGGTATAATACATGTATATGTGGAAATGTCACAAGGAAACTCCCTCAATAACTACTATAATCTTGGGGTTTTTTTTTAAATGAAGGATAGGAAGGTAAAATAGGTTCTACCCCAGGGGTGGGTATAAGTGGGAAGGTGGAGGGCATAAGAAAAGGGTAAGGGAGGACCAATATAGTGAAAGTATTTTGTGTTCATTTATGAAAATAAAACAATTAAACCCACTGAAATTGTTCTAAGAAGGGGAAAAGAGGATAAAGGAAAAAAGATGGAGGGAATGAATCTGATTAAGATTAAGCAAAATTACCTCAGTACCACCAAAAAAAAAAAAAAAAGACTAAGTCAAAATTGATGCTGAAAGCACTTCTGTAGCTGAGACAGAAGGTACATGTTTAAACTGTAACCAGATCACTGCAGGCAACAACTAAGTGTACAACTATAGGCTATGAACAAATTATAGCAAAGCTAAATATGATGACACTTAAATGGCTAAAAACTAAATAGCACTCAGCCAAAGAAAATGTATTTAAATCAGTGCCCTCATATGAATGGTGTAGGCTCTCCCAGCATACCCTCAGCAGAGCCATTACACATCAGCTTCTTATTTAAGGGTATTCTTCCCGACTTCAAATAGCTCCCTATATGTTAAATATAGGTAGCTGCTTCTTCATGGAGGTAAGGAATTCATAGCATTGCACGGCATGGCATCTTGTCAGATTGTAAGCAAAATCAAGACACAACTAGTAATTATTGCTTCTAGTTTTTGTTCATGAGATGTACAGATGTACACAATGCACAGATGTACACAATGTATACTTTCCAACTTATGTATACAGCATTTAAGAAGAGCTCAAGGCTTTTTAAAATAAAATCTAAATGGCAATCATAGTTCCTAAGTCATAAAACGCTACCTGAAAACTACTAAATAAATTCTGTTAATTAGTATAATTAATTTCAAGTACAATTTGTGAAGAAAAAACTTCAAAATCTTGGAGCAAATTTATAATGTGTGAAGTTCAGTGTAGCTAATATGGAAACATTAAAGAAAAAGAAAAGAGAAACTATTTGAAGCCTCTGGCCAGAGATAATTGAAATAATGTTCTTTCAAAATCATAACTTTTCTTTCCTTAGAAGTATGTTCTCTAGTAAAATACTGAATTATAAAACAGATCACTGAACAGAGCATGTCTACAAAATGATCTTTCAGTATAAAACATTTTCCTACAGACCCGGTGAGACCAAAAATAGAATGCTAGGCACCCAAGATAAAAAGCACAAAATGTAAGCGAACATAACACTCAGTTAATGAATCATAAACTTGTAATAACACAAACGAGAGCATCTACACTAATATCTAAAAAATAAAAAGAAGTGTTAATAAGATGCAGATAAAGAAGTACAGAATTAAATTAAAATGAAAAGTAGGAATACTTTCATCAAAGGATTTAAAATGCTTTTGAATACTGAAGCCAATATATAAATGATGTATGAGCCTTTGATTCTGTTACTCTTATGGAAGGTTGAAGTTATTCATTTTTAATCTTAAAAATATTCTTTACACAAAAAAATTGTTTCCCTCTAAAATAGTAAGTCAAGTAGCACTTCAAGTTTTGTCCTTCATGAGAACAGGTTCTGGAGTAGATAAATACTAAAAGACTCCTTTAATTGATGTATTATTTCCATGCTTTAGTATAGATTTTAAATTTAAACCTTTTTCTTCTACAAAAACTAATGATTGCTAATGTATTGTAATTCCCCTTAGTAATTCAAAGAAATACTTAACATTATTATAACAAAAAGAAAATATTTAAAATCTAAAAATTTATTTATACAGTAGCTCAGGACAACCAAATCAATCTTTATTTTATTTCCACTTGTAAAAGGCAAGAGGGAATGATTTTTTTTTCTAGTTTACTCTCCAAAACAGAAGAAAGATGGCTCCCTAAGCCAAGTTAGAAGTTCCATTTGTCCATCATCTGTTAGAATGAAACTCATGAAGTATTGTCCCTTTCCACTTCTGGTATTTTGTCATACTTATTGCTTTCTTTGCTCTCTTGATATGTACGAAGCTGCTCCATGAAGCCAGAATTTGGACATATGGAAGGCCTTGCATTTTTCACCAAAGAAAAAGCACTAGTAAATGAGATTTCTTCAGAATTCATCAAGAAGCCTATGACTATTGTAGCAGCCCTAGAAACTCCTGCATTACAATGGACAAGAACCACACCATCCTGCAATAAAAGAGGAAATTTTCCATTATTCATTTGAGAAAGGTTATTACATCAATTACATATTCTTATGCTAGTTGAAATTATAAAAATATTCCACTTTGTTGATTTATTTGACTAATAAAAATATAATCATTGCAAGCAACTAATGGAAAAATCAATCAATTAATCCCACCCAGAAGTGAAATGCTATGATGATGTCTTTGGAGCTGTGAAACAATATCATTTATAAAAACTAAAGCCTAGGAACTTAGTAGCATATAGATGAGAAAAAAAAATCACCTGCAACATATACATGGAAACATAAGCAAATCATAATCATAAACTAAACAGAAAACTAGAAACATTCCAGGTACACATAGTATTCCCATAAAGAAACTAGTGCCGGCTGAGGTGTGGCTGGGTAGACTGCCTGCCTAGCAAGTGCCAGGCCCTGAGTTCAATACCACTAAAAAAAAAAAAAAACAAAAAAACTTGTGCCACTGACTAGGAAATCTATACATAAAATCAGGAAAGGAAAAAATTTTCTAACATCGGACATTATTTTATTCTGGAAGGAAAATATTTACATTTATGAGTTGGTAAAATGATGCCATGAATAGCTTGTAAGAATGTGAAACAGAGTAAGTAATCAGACACCAAAATGAGGTCAATAAATGAAAAACGTGTCAGATAACTTGCAAATGATACTTTCCAAGTGAAAAGGGACACAGTGCAAGACCAATGCTGATGGGGCTAATATTGCATTAATAATGAATGTGATAGATCTGATGGAACAGCATTGATACAGCTTGGCCTATCTCAGGCTTTTGAAAAGTTAATGATCTCAATGAAATGTGGTGAACTGTGAGCACACCCTGCAGAATTAAACATTCCAGTTACTTTATTTCTTGACTATTTGGTACAAAAAAGGAAAGGAATAGGGGAAAGAAAAAGACAGTACTACCTGAAATCCTCTACACAAAGCACACATGAACAATACTCTTGCTGTGACTCACTCTCTTATTTTACACTTGCAAGGCAGTTTTCTCACATTCATGTATCTGTGGCAAAATTCCTTTCCTTGACCCATTGTAACAAATATGAAAGTGCATCTCTTTTCAAGAATGATTAGCAACAAGATTAATCAATACTTTGAAAATTCTCAAATCAAGAAAGATAATTAAAATTATTTTCTTATAGTTTTTTATGATTCATGTTCAAACTTTATTTCTGCACAAGAAAAGCAGAACAGTATTTACTATATACTTCTGGAACTTTTCTCACTTTATAGCAATAGCTCATTTTAATGACTTAAGATGTTTAGGAATTTTATTATAATAATATGAAAATCATTAATGTACATCAGTTAATTCAAAACATTAATTATATATTCCACAGAAGCTTACAGTCATAAGCCTAATAAGAGAAATCCTTAAATGCCAGTTTTTACTATGCCCAGGCTATATACTAGTTGTTTTATGATGCACACACATGCCCTTGAAAATGCATTTTCAAGTCTTATATATTTTCAGTCTTATATACTGAAAACAGCTCATATTCTAAAATTTTAATATTATCTTCTCCCTTCCTACTTTCTTTATATAACAGCTGGTTTCTACAGCTTATTTATTTATTTATTTGAGACAGGGTCTTGCTATGTAGCCTGACTGACCTCAAACTAGCAATCCTCCTGCTTTTGTCTCCCAAGTCCTAGGATTATAGGCATTCACCACCATGCCAGGCCTCTACAACTTTTTGTTTGTTTGCTTTGGGCAGTACTTGGGTTTGAACTCAGGGCTTCACACTTGCTAGGCAGGCACTCTACTGCTTGAGTCACTCCACCAGCCCTATTTTGTGTTGGGGTTTTTTGAGATAGGGTCTCGTGAACTATTTGCCCAGGGCTGGCTCCAAACCACCATCCCCCTGATTTCTGCCTCCCGAGTAGCTAGGATTACAGGTGTGAGCCCCCAGAGGCTGGCCCCTCTACAACTGTTGATTTACCTACTTCTTACCAGTATTCCTGGGTATTATATTATCCTTGGAAATATTTCCAGGAAAATTGTTGGCTTTATATCACTTTTCTAGAACTCAAAATAATGATAAATATTTATAAAATAAAACTTTCCTTTGCATTTGCTGTGGTCTTCTGCCTAGAAGACCTTTGCTCTTCATGATGTAGCTAACTCTAGCTTCTATACTAAAATTGCCTCTCTTCAAGTGAGATGAGGGCAGGAGGAATGTCTGATCCATTTTATATACCTAGTAATTAGTTCAATTCTTCACATACAGCAGGTATTCCATAAGTATTTGTGAAGTGAATAATTTGTTGTTCATTTCTATGAGGAAATTGTGTTCTCTCAAAAATTTAAATCACCATTTTGCTAAGGACCGGTAGTATTTACACTATGACATTCCCATTTTATAGTTTCCTTTCTTTTCACTCTCACTACTAGGGATTTTTTTTTTTATGCAACACTTCATGAATTTGTGTGTCATCCTTGTGCAGGGGCCATGCTAATGTCTGCATCATTTCAATTTTAGTTTATGTGCTGCCGAAGCAAGCAGGGATTGCTATTCTTGACAATATGTGACCACAAAGCCACCATTACAAAAGATTCTGCAAGGGATTCTGCACACAGAAAGTGACACCCAACTTAACCATGAAAAGGCAGGCAGCACCAAACCACAGGATAAGAAAAAGCAAGACAGTAGAGAGTAACATCAAGTTAGGTACACACAATCAAACCTTCAAACAACTAAGACAACTAAATGGCAGGAATCACCACATACCTATCAGTACTAACGCTTAATGTTAATGGACTTAATTCACCCATCAAAAGACACCGTTTGACAAAATGGATTAAAAAAGAAGATCCAACAATTTGTTGCTTACAGGAGACTCATCTCACCGACAGAAATAAGCATATGCTTAGGATGAAAGGCTGGAAGAAGATTTACCAAGCCAATGGCCCCCGAAAACAAGCAGGAGTAGCAATACTTATCTCTGACAAAGTAGACTTCAAACCTACATTGATCAAACGAGATAAAGAAGGACATTCCATACTAATAAAAGGGGAAATAGACCAAAAGGAAATAATAATCATCAATCTGTACGCACCCAATGTCAACGCACCCAATTTCATCAAACATACCTTGAAAGACCTACAAGCATATATAAACGCCAACACAGTGGTTGTGGGAGACTTTAACACTCCATTATCATCAATAGATAGGTCATCCAAACAAAAACTCAATAAAGAAATCCAAGATCTAAAATATGCAATAGATCAAATGGACCTAGTAGATGTCTACAGAACATTTCATCCAACCTCTACACAATATACATTCTTCTCAGCAGCCCATGGAACCTTCTCCAAAATAGATCAGATCCTAGGGCACAAAGCAAGCCTCAGCAAATATAAGAATATATAAATAATACCGTGCATACTATCTGACCACAATGCAGTAAAAGTAGAACTCAACAACAAAAGTAAAGACAAAAAACATGCAAACAGCTGGAAACTAAGTAACTCATTACTTGATGAAGAATGGATCATCGATGCAATAAAAGAGGAAATTAAAAAGTTCATTGAAGTCAATGAAAATGAAAACACAACCTACCAGAACCTATGGGACACAGCTAAGGCAGTCTTGAGAGGAAAGTTTATAGCCATGAGTGCATATATTAAAAAGATTGAAAGATCCCAAATCAATGACCTAACGATACATCTCAAACTCCTAGAAAAACAAGAACAAGCAAATCCCAAAACAAATAGAAGGAGAGAAATAATAAAAATAAGAGCTGAAATCAACGAAATAGAAACCAAAAAAACCATACAAAGAATTAATGAAACAAAAAGTTGGTTCTTTGAAAAAATAAACAAGATCGATAGACCCCTGGCAAACCTGACTAAAATGAGGAGAGAAAAAACCCAAATTAGTAGAATTAGGAGTGCAAAAGGGGAGATAACAACAAACACCATGGAAGTCCAGGAAATCATCAGAGACTACTTTGAGAACCTATATTCAAATAAATTTGAAAATCTTAAAGAAATGGACAGATTTCTAGATACATATGATCATCCAAAACTGAACCAAGAGGAAATTAATCACCTGAATAGACCTATAACACAAAATGAAATTGAAGCAGCAATCAAGAGTCTCCCAAAAAAGAAAAGTCCAGGACCTGATGGATTCTCTGCTGAATTCTATCAGACCTTTAAAGAAGAACTGATACCAACCCTCCTTAAACTGTTCCATGAAATAGAAAGGGAAGGAAAACTGCCAAACACATTTTATGAAGCCAGTATTACACTTATCCCAAAACCAGGCAAAGACACCTCCAAAAAGGAGAACTATAGGCCAATCTACTTAATGAACATTGATGCAAAAATCCTCAACAAAATAATGGCAAACTGAATTCAGCAACACATCAAAAAGATTATTCACCACGACCAAGTAGGCTTCATCCCAGGAATGCTGGGGTGGTTCAACATACGAAAATCAATGAACATAATAAACCACATTAACAGAAGCAAAGACAAAAACCACTTGATCATCTCAATAGATGCAGAAAAACCCTTTGATAAGATCCAACATCATTTCATGATAAAAGCTCTAAGAAAACTAGGAATAGAAGGAAAGTTCCTCAACATTATAAAAGCTATATATGACAAACCTACAGCCAGCATTATACTTAACGGAGAAAAACTGAAACCATTCCCTCTAAAATCAGGAACCAGACAAGGATGCCCACTATCTCCACTCCTATTCAACATAGTACTGGAATTCCTAGCCAGAGCAATTAGGCAAGAAGAAGGAATAAAAGGAATTTAAATAGGTAAAGAAACTGTCAAAATATCCCTATTTGCAGACGACATGATCCTATACCTTAAAGACCCAAAAAACTCTACTCAGAAGCTTCTAGACATCATCAATAGCTATAGCAAGGTAGCAGGATATAAAATCAACATAGAAAAATCATTAGCATTTCTATACACTAACAATGAGCAAAATGAAAAAGAATGTATGAAAACAATTCCATTTATAATAGCCTCAAAAAAAATCAAATACCTAGGTGTAAACCTAACAAAAGATGTGAAAGACCTCTACAAGGAAAACTATACACTTCTGAAGAAAGAGATTGAGGAAGACTATAGAAAGTGGAGAGATCTCCCATGCTCATGGATTGGTAGAATCAACATAGTAAAAATGTCGATACTCCCCAAAGTAATCTACATGTTTAATGCAATTCCCATCAAAATTCCAATGACATTCATTAAAGAGATTGAAAAATCTACTGTGAAATTTATATGGAAACACAAGAGGCCACGAATAGCCAAGGCAATACTCAGTCAAAAGAACAATGCAGGAGGTATCACAATACCTGACTTCAAACTATATTACAAAGCAATAACAATGAAAACAGCATGGTACTGGCACAAAAACAGACATGAAGACCAGTGGAACAAAATAGAGGACCCAGATATGAAGCCACACAACTATGAGCAACTTATCTTTGACAAAGGAGCTAAAAATATACGATGGAGAAATAGCAGCCTCTTCAACAAAAACTGCTGGGAAAACTGGTTAGCAGTCTGCAAAAAACTGAAACTAGATCCATGTATATCACCCTATACCAAGATTAACTCAAAATGGATCAAGGATCTTAATATCAGACCCCAAACTCTTAAGTTGATACAGGAAAGAGTAGGAAATACTCTGGAGTTAGTAGGTATAGGTAACAACTTTCTCAATGAAACCCCAGCAGCACAGCAACTAAGAGATAGCATAGATAAATGGGACCTCATAAAACTAAAAAGCTTCTGTTCATCAAAAGAAATGGTCTCTAAACTGAAGAGAACACCCACAGAGTGGGAGAAAATATTTGCCAACTATACATCAGACAAAGGACTGATAACCAGAATATATAGGGAACTTAAAAAACTAAATTCTCCCAAAACTAATGAACCAATAAAGAAATGGGCACGTGAACTAAACAGAACTTTCTCAAAAAAAGAAATTCAAATGGCCAGAAAACACATGAAAAAATGCTCACCATCTCTAGCAATAAAGGAAATGCAAATTAAAACCATGCTAAGATTCCACCTCACCCCTGTTAGAATAGCCATCATCAGCAACACCACCAACAACAGGTGTTGGCGAAACCCTCTTACACTGTTGGTGGGAATGTAGACTAGTACAACCACTCTGAAAAAAAATTTGGAGGCTACTTAAAAAGCTAGACATGGATCTACCATTTGATCCAGCAATACCACTCTTGGGGATATACCCGAAAGACTGTGACACAGGCTACTCCAGAGGCACCTGCATACCCATGTTTATTGCAGCACTATTCACAATAGCCAAGTTATGGAAACAGCCAAGATGCCCCACCACCGACGAATGGATTAAGAAAATGTGGTATCTATACACAATGGAATTCTACGCAGCCATGAAGAAGAACGAAATGTTATCATTCGCTGGTAAATGGATGGAATTGGAGAACATCATTCTGAGTGAGGTTAGCCTGGCCCAAAAGACCAAAAATCATATGTGCTCCCTCATATGTGGACATTAGATCAAGGGCAAACACAACAAGGGGATTGGACTATGAGCACATGATAAAAGCAAGAGCACACAAGGAAGGAGTGAGGATAAGTAAGACACCTAAAAAACTAGCTAGCATTTGTTGCCCTTAACGCAGAGAAACTAAAGCAGATACCTTAAAGCAACTGAGGCCAATAGGAAAAAGGGAACAGGTACTAGAGAAAAGGTTAGATAAAAAAGAATTAACCTAGAAGGTAACACACACACAGAGAAAATCAATGTGAGTCAATGCCCTGTTATAGCTATCCTTATCTCAACCAGCAAAAACCCTTGTTCCTTCCTATTATTGCTTATACTCTCTCTACAACAAAATTAGAAATAAGGGCAAAATAGTTTCTGCTGGGTATTGAGGGGGGGGGGAGAGGGAGGGGGTGGAGTGGGTGGTAAGGGAGGGGGTGGGGACAGGGGGGAGAAAGGAACCAAGCCTTGTATGCACATATGAATAATAAAAGAAAAATGGAAAAAAAAAAAAGAAATCCAAGCTAAGAACGGTTTTAATTAACTACTAGCCCAAATTAAGGTAAATTTTTTAATTTAACATGTTAAAAAAAAGACCAGGTAACTTGTATAAACTTTATCCTACTGGTAATAAAGAGCCAGTGCAAAAATTTTTTAATTCCAAAGCTTATTAATTACTCAATTGCCCTCTTTCCTTTTTAGATATTATTGTCCTCTCCAATTTTTACTTGCAACGTGTATACCTCTTCCAATTTTAATATGAATATGAATGATATATTTATACTTTACCATCTGTGGCATTATTCTATATCCCCTTTGAGGAACAGCTAACAGAATTATATCATTTTCTTTTAACACTATTAAGTGGTACACTGGAATGCCACAATCTATATACATTTTCTTGTTTTGTTTTTAGAGACAGATTCTCACTGTGTAGCCCAGGCTGGACTCAAACTCACAATCTTCCTGCCTCCACCTCCGGAGTACAGTGTATGCCGCAATGCCTGGCTACACCTAATCATTTCTCACAATAGAACAGAATGGCCAGTATTAGGCTTTGAATTAGAAAACTTCTCCCTTTGCTTCCATGCAAATATCTGCTATTCAATAAGGTTGATGAGCAGTAAAGTTGATTAGTTTTATATTTACTGGGTATACTAGTGGGAAGGCACCTAGAACAGTTCTAGGCACATAAAGCACACAATAAATACTATTAATTGAAAGAAAGGGAGAAAAAAGGGAAGGAGAGGAGAAGGGAAACCATTAGACCAGAACTCAATTAAACTGGATTCTAATCCTGCCCATGTTAGGTGCTCCAGGGGAATTACTTCTCTCTGCAAGTGCTTCTACTTTTCCTATCCATCTTAAATTTTTTTTTTTCTCAACAATACTGGGGTTTGAGCTCAGGGCCTTGTACTTACTAGGCAGGCACACTATCACTTAAGTCACACCTCAAGCCCTTTTTGCTTTTGTTATTTTTCAGATAGGGTCTCAAATTTTTACTTAAGTTGGCCTAGACCTTGATCCTCCTACTTACACCTCCCATACAGCTGGGATGGCAGGCGCTTACCAGCACACTAACTGTTTCTGCTGTTATAGGGTCTCGCTTAGTATTTGCCTGGGCTGGCATTGAACTGCAATCCTCCCAATCTCCATCTCCAGGGAAACAGGACTACAGGTGTGAGTCACCAGGCCTGAATATAAATTTTGTAAGAATTACTTACTGAGTAAAAATTATGCCATTTCAAGGCATAATTATTGATAATAGCCAATCTAGAAGTCCTGTCTGTTGGAGTGCTGACTTGGATCCAATACCAAGATTGAAGGGTTATATTGTCTGTTATTATTCTAAAGTTACAAAACCAATGAACAAATTTCTGATTAGCATTTTCATTTCATTGCAGTAAAACAATGAACATTTAGCCCTAAGACTGACTTAAATTTCTATTATTAAATGCATAGATACATAATGCCTACCTCAGTCTTTAAAATAAATGCACATTAATCATCATAAATACACTAACCAGACAAGAGCAGCCTCTACCCTGTGGTTCACTTTGTTATCGTACGAATTATCCAGAAGGCAGTTGATTATAAATCATTCTCAAAAGAAATCAAACTACACATTTACACAGGAAAATTCAGCAAGTAGAGAATTTTATCTCCTAACATTTCTTAGTAAAGCATAAGAAGATGAGAACCTGAATAAATGTGAAAACTGAAAAACTGAAGGAATTAATGAATACTGTTGGAGGGAAAGTTTCATAATGGTTCTTTACAGATTCACTCAAAAAGAATAAAGACTGGGGAGGTGACCTATACTTTTGAATTTTTGCTTTTGAGAAGCTGGGGATCAAAACAAAACTTACCTTAATTCTTGCTTGCTCAATAAATTCAAAACATTCTGGAAAATAAGACAGGATATTGGTTTCAGGCAGATCCAATATGGAAATGTTTTTATATGTAAACTCACTGAGGAAAGCATTCTCAACTCCATATGCAACATTGAGAATGTGAGTCACCTTAAAGAGAAAGAAAAAAGATGATTTTTTTAAAGCCCCATGAATTAGAATATCTAAAAAGAGACCTGAGATGTTGGTATCTATAACAATAATAATAAAAAAAAATTAAACATGACTCGAATGACAACTCCTGCAGAAAGCCTTCTCTGACTGGCTCCTTCCTCACCAACTGTGCTCCTTCTATATTCTCTCATAGCCCATACATTTGCTCCTACCACTTTGAGATTGTCTCCCTTACTGCATTAGAAGCTTCATAAAGGTACACACCATGTTGAACCTACTATTATAGGTACTGTGAGGGAGCAGTGAGCTTAGCAGAAAGTGCTTTCAATATTTGTTGCACAAATCACTGAATATAAGTAGAAGTATACATGGTATACAACTCCCCTTTCAATAATTAGCTCCCCCCACCTTTTATTGGTGGCACTGGAATTTGAACTCAGGGCTCCAAGCTTGCTAGGCAGTTGCTCTACCACTTGAGCCAGTCCCAGTTCCCTTTTCTTTCATATTCTTTACTAGTAAAATTGTTTTCAACTGTGCTGTACATTAGAACCACACAGGTAAGTTTTTAAAGACTATTAATGCCACAGGGCCATAGATTCAAAGATTCTGATAAATTAGTCTGGCTGAAAAGTGAGGTGAAAAAGGGTCATGAAAGATTTTTTTTCCAGATGGTACACTCAAGCACCTCTTCCTACTCTATCTATATATTTGAGTCCCTTTCCTATCATGTGGAAAGCTCCATATGGGAGTCCATTAAGACTGTCCATTCCTGGTGGGGTAATTCATGCCTATAGTCCCAGCTACTTGGGAGGCTAAGGTAGGAGGATCTAAGGCCAAGAGTTCCAGACCAGCCTGGGCTACATAGCTAGATCATGTCTCAAAAACAAACAAATACATTCATTAAGAGAATCCAGGGGGCTGATAGAGTGGCTCAAGTGGTAAAGTGCCTGCCTAGCAAGCATGAAGCCCTGAGTTCAAACCTCAGTACCGCCCAAAAATAAAAAGAGTATCCAGGGTTGGTGACTTAACTCGGTGGGACAGTGCTTGCCTGAGATGGATCCCAAGGAAGGGGATGGGGAAAGGGAGGAAGAGACAAAGGCACAGAGAAAGTGAACAATTCCTGCTATACAGTGAGACACAGTAAGAAGAATGGAGGACAAATGCAGAGGGCCAGCGGTGGGGGGAAGAGGGAGGATATCTTGGGTATCCTTCCATTCCCTGGTGCCAGTCTCTGGTGAGGCATGACCATCATGCCTTTTTGTCCAGAGATTCCCCCTGTTTGTATAGTATTGGTATATTGTCTATTTAATCAGTTCTCTGAGAAACAGGTGGGTTGTTTTCAATAATTTGTTGTGGTGTACAATGCTGCAATTTTAACCTGGAACATTTATATGTTTCCATCTTCCAACGTGTTTTATTATAATATACCAGGTACTCAAACACCTTATTAATAATTCAAGTATTATTACTATTTCTAAACATTAAAACTAAATTCCTATAGAAATTTCTGAAGTGGTCCTCCACAGTAGAATTTCTACTACTTATAGTACTTTATCTAAATTCTAAGGCATCACTTTGAAATGTGCTGTGCATTTAAATTAAAAAACAAGTTTGCTTTGCATTATCTTTGAACTTTTCTAGAAACCCTCTGTTCAGCAACTTGGTTTAGCTTTGCTTTCTCCAGGCATTATTAACAGCAGGATCTTTTTTTTTTTTTTATTCATATGTGCATACAAGGCTTGGGTCATTTCTCCCCCCTGCCCCCACCCCCTCCCTTAACACCCACTCCGCCCCCTCCGTCTCCCCCTACCCCCTCAATACCCAGCAGAAACTATTTTGCCCTTATTTCTAATTTTGTTGTAGAGAGAGCATAAGCCATAATAGGAAGGAACAAGGGTTTTTGCTGGTTCAGATAAGGATAGCTATACAGGGAGTTGACTCACATTAATTTCCTGTGCGTGTGTGTTACCTTCTAGGTTAATTCTTTTTGATCTCACCTTTTCTCTAGTTCCTGGTCCCATTTTCCTATTGGCCTCACTTGCTTTTAAGGTATCTGCTTTAGTTTCTCTGCGTTAAAGGCAACAAATGTTAACCAATTTTTTAGGTGTCTTACCTATTCTCACCCCTCCCTTGTGTGCTAAAGCTTTTAGCATGTACTCAAAGTCCAATCCCCTTGTTGTGTTTGCCCTTGATCTAATGTCCACATATGAGGGAGAACATATGATTTTTGGTCTTTTGGGCCAGGCCAACCTCACTCAGAATGATGTTCTCCAATTCCATCCATTTACCAGAGAATGATAACATTTCGTTCTTCTTCATGGCTGCATAAAATTCCATGTGTATAGATACCACATTTTCTTAATCCATTCGTCGGTGGTGGGGCATCTTGGCTGTTTCCATAACTTGGCTATTGTGAAAAGTGCCGCAATAAACATGGGTGTGCAGGTGCCTCTGGAGTAACCTGTGTCACAGTCTTTTGGGTATATCCCCAAGAGTGGATATACCCAAAAGAGTGGATCAAATGGTAGATCAATGTCTAGCTTTTTAAGTAGCCTCCAAATTTTTTTCCAGAGTGGTTGTACTAGTTTACATTCCCACCAACAGTGTAAGAGGGTTCCTTTTTCCCCGCATCCTCGCCAACACCTGTTGTTCGTGGTGTTGCTAATGATGGCTATTCTAACAGGGGTGAGGTGGAATCTTAGTGTGGTTTTAATTTGCATTTCCTTTATCAGCAGGATCTTTTAAACAGCCTCTTTTTTCACATCACCAATATGAAACTGAATTTGAACTAGTGTGTCATTAAGAGGGAAGAGATGATAAAAAAAATTAGCCAATGCAAAAATTTATCACATTCTAGTTATCGTTTTACTCTGAGGAATGATAATTTAATAATAATTTGCTAGTTGAAGTAAGACTTTGAAATGTGCTTACATTCGTTAAAATATAGATAAATGAGAGTTCCTGTTAGGAAATCTAGTGATTCTTGTATTCTTACACAATTCAGGTGTCAGGTAGCAATAAGTATAACAAACTAAGGAGATTCCAGTTTAAACATATGTCAGTAAATCGACAAGTAAAAATATCAGGCTAGTAAATATGGAAAATATATAACAGACTAGTTAATGATTGATTAGAAGTATTTTCCTTAGAAAAATAATTACAATTATTTACCACTTTTTTTTTTTGTGGTACTTGGGCTTGAACTCAGAGCTTCATACTTGCAAGGCTGATACCCTACCACTTGAGCCATTCCTCAGACCCCATTATCTTCAATCAATTTTTTATCTTCCATTTTTTTTTCAGAGCTATGGTGACAAAAATTAAAAAAAAAAAACCAACAAAAACAACTAGGTCTTTATACTCTAGAAGTTGACTAAATAATAAGGAAGGGTAAAGCACATTCACTGATGGAAACAATATAAGGCAGAAAGTATTACGAGCTAGGAGAGGAACAAAGAGTTAATAGGCCTAAAAGGAAAGAGTAGATTTCTGAACCTGCTCCCCACTGGGGGCCTTCACATTTGCTATTCTCTCAGCTTCAAGTGTTCTTTCCCCATCTAAGCTGTGGCTGTCATAAGGCCCCAGTGAAATGTCCCACCTTCAAAGCTTAGCTCAACTCAAGACAACCGCTTTCCCCCATGCCCCGTATTCACCGTTTCCTTCTGCCTTATTACAATGAATGATGTGCTCCTACATCTTTAAATGGCTCACTCTAGTACCTGAGCTTGGTAACACCTCCTTCTAGTCATAATTCTTACTTTCCTGTAACTTTAATTCCTACCATTAGCCTTTAAAACATGCTCAAAACTCTGGATCTCCCTCCTTTGACCTTGCCATCACCTATGGTTCTGCTTGACTTTGTTTTCTACCTTCATTTCTTCACTGCCTCTCTACTTCTTGATCTTCTGAAATCTAGGTTTGGCTTCCAACTCAAATCAAACTGTTCCCACTAAAGGCAGTAATATCATTGTTCTCACAGAGTCCAAAGAACATAACTTAGTCCTATTTGTACTTAAACACTGCAGCACCTGACACTGCTGACTCTCCTTAAAACATTTTTTGGCATCTGTGACACCACATTTTTTGACCTCTCTTAGCTTCTCCTTTGCTCCTCCAGATTCTTCTTCCTTTAGTCAATCCTTATGAATTGGTATCACTCAAACCTGCAGGTTCTGGTAGAGTTCTAACATAGGCCTTCTTCTCTGCTTACCTTAAATCTTCTTCACGGTAATTTTACCTACTTGATGACTTCAATCACTATTTATAAGCTGAATATTCCTAAATCTGTATCACACTTCTCCTCACCTCAGACCTCATACATCAATTTTATTTAGATGACCCATGGCATCTGAAATTAAAGATGGTTAAAACTAGCTAAGCATGGTGGTACATGCCTGTAATTCCAGTACTGGGAAGGCTGAGGTAGGAAGATTGAGAATTTGAGGTCAGCCTGGACTACATAGCAAGACCCTGTCTCATTTAAAAAAAAAAAAAAAAAGTAAAAAACTGAGCTCATTGTTTTTCCTCTAAAACCAGTTCCTCCCACTTTGTGCCCCATCTCATGGAATGACACCATGCTACTTAGCTACCAAAAAAAGTTAGGTATCAGCCCAGACTTCTTCTTCTGCATCATCTTCAATTCCTCCTGCCCCATAAGTAATCAATCACTAATATGGGAGCAGTTTGTTCTCTAAAAAGACCCTCAAATCTCTTTATCCCCCCTGTATACTAATCTATACTACCATCATCTTTCTTTTAGATCATTACAGTACCTTCATAACCAGGCTCCCCAGTTATGCAATACTCCAATCTGTTTCCCACATTGCATCCAATGAACCATCTTTCTAAGATGCAAATTTGATCCATTTACTTCCCTAGGTAAAACCTCTCATTGGCTTTCTACCATGCTTTTGATGGAGTCCAAATAACTTAGTTTGGCTTACATGGTGTTCTGTGATCTGGCTCATGGCTACGCCTCTTGCTTGTTTCTTGGTACCCTTTTGTTCACACTTTCTAATCTGGGGTACTGAGCTTCTTTTCTGTCTCTTTAAGCATCAGCTTTCCTCTTGCATTTTCTGGGCCTTCACGCACCAATTTATCTGAACAGTTTTCTGTCTGCTCCTTCCCCAGTCCCTTCAGAGCAAAACTTCAATATTACTTTTTCCAGGAAACCTTTCCTCACTCTCCTAACCTCAACAAAACAAAACAAGCCTAGGTTAAGGGGATCCTCTTCACTTCTGCATCAAAGTACACAATATGAAAAAGCTACTTGTCTCCTCCCTTGCTGCCCCTCAGGGCATTAGTTTCCTGTGAATAGGAATCTCTTGTACTCCTCATGTATAGCAATTCTATAACCTGAAATGGTACTTGACACAATAGTAGATAGCTAAATTTCTTTTGAGTAAATACTGAAAGTCGTAAATCACAACAGTTGTATGAAGGACGGTGGAAAGAAATAATAATAGGGAAGAAGTAGTATGTGAACTGAGACTCAGGCATGCATAGGTCTTTGACAAGCAGAGATGAGGGAAAGTCTATTCCACACAGAACTATGTTAAGTAAAGGCAAGAAAGGTGTACTTCCAAGGCCATATTAATGAGGTTACAAGAAGTACACTAAGAATATAAAACTGGAAAGATGGATTGCAGATCCACATATGTGAATTAGGTGCAATTATTTTTGCAACTTTATTAAAATGAAAGTGAAAATATTACCAATTAAGTTAAAATATACATAAAATACACAATACAATTGTTCCTAAGTAAATATAATAATTAAAATAGTTCCTACACAGGTGCCAGTAGCTTACACCTGCAATCCTAGCTACTCAGGAGGCAGAGATCAGGAGGATCATAGTTTAAGGTCAGCCCCAGCAAAAAGTTAGTAAGACCCCATCTTAAGCAATAGTTGGACACAGTAGTTCACGCCTGCCAACACAGCTTTGAGGGAAGCTAAGATCAGGAGAATTATAATTCCAGGTCACTCTGGGTAAAAAGTTCACAAGAACCCAGCTCAACAGAAAAAGCAGAGTGGTGGCGGCATCTGTAATATCCCAGCTACTACAAGAGGTATAAATAGGAAGATTGTGATCCAGGCCAGCCCAGGGCAAAAGCCAGAACCATCTCACAAATAACCACAGCAAAGAGTGTTGAAGGTGTGGCTCAAGCAGTGCTCCTACAAGCACAAAGCCCTGAAGTTCAAACCCCAGTACTGCCAAAAAAAAAAAAAAACAGAGAGAGAGAAAACAATCCTACACGTGCTGCCAGACTTGGAGCATTTTTACCTTGTGCTTTCTCAGTGTATCCAGATCACGAGCAGCGTCTTGTGACCCTATAAGAAATAAGTGATAGCCCTGAGCATAAATGTAACTATTATGACCTTTTATGTAAGTGTGTGATAATTCTGTTAACCGAGCATTAAAAAACAGTAACTCGTAGGGACTTCAGTTCAATTTTCTAAAAGGCAAATCATCACAAAATATTGGTGCTATTCATCATAAAATGTTCATCTTTTATATGATCTTAGACTTTCCACTTCTAAGAATTTATCCTAAATGATGTTGTAATGATTAGCTATAAGGATGCTTATCATAGTGTTGTTTGTTGGTAATACAACAAACAGAAACAAAAAATAACTAAAAGCTCACTATGGAGGCTAAGTTAAATAAAAGATGAGTACAATTATGTAATGAAATATATACAGTCCACAGCACTATTAGAAATAGAAACGAAAAATATTTTCAGCATGGATACATGTTCTTAATATGGTAGGTAATAAAAGTAGGTTAAAAAATATCATCATATAAAAACTAAAAATATGTGTATGCTTAAAAACAGGCAGGAAGTATATGGAACAAAATATTAACTGTAGAGTTAAATGTGATTTTTTTCTAAATATTCATTGTATTTTTTACAATAAACATCTCTTCTTGGTATTAAGGAAATCAGACACCCACAAGACGACTTAATGCCAGCTGGTTTGAGAATACTCAGCATCATAGAGGCCTATAGCATCCACCTACACTTCATGTACCACTCTTACAGTCTGTCTGTCTAAGGTGGCTTCTAGATCTCCCACACTTGGAAACTGGCTTGTTAATAAGCAAATTCCTATGGGATATTTGTTAAAATAAAACAAGTTTCACAATTTTAAAAATAAGGCACTTATATTTAAACATTTTTAAGCATTTTACCTTCCTAATTTCGGGTCTATTTCCATAAACAATGTTTTTCTCACCTAATTTATCCAGGAAATCAGCCAGCTTTTATTATATGATTGTGGGTAGCTGAGAAGCCAGCAAGTATACTATTTGGCTGGGCAGGTAGAGTGGCTCAAGTGGTAGAGCATCTGCCTAGCAAGTGTGAGGTCCTGAGTTCAAACCCCGGTACTGTCAAAAAAAAAAAAAAAAAAGTATTAAGACTGGAGGTGTGGCTCAAATGGTATAGTACCCACTTTGCAAGCACAGTACCCTGAGTTTATGGCCCAGTATCATAAAAAAAAAAAAAAAAAAAATCCCTGTGCCTTGAGAGCAGCTTATCTACACTGTTTGGCCAATATTCTCTAGATAATACCAGCTCACAGGCTCTTACTAAGCCCATGTTTACTTTCATATTACTTAAAACTTGGCCTGTCAAAATATTAACATTTTTAAAAACTGGATGGTGGATATATAATTGTCTGTCATATTTTCTGTAATTTTCTATAAATTTGAAATACTTAAGAATTTAAATAAATTCTCAGTTTTCTACTGTAGGAAGGCCTACCTAACCATCTCCAGGGAGACTATAGGTTAAAATAAATTAACTTAGATTTGATAGTTCAATATGCATGTCATGTGTTAAATAATTACTTTCTTCTTTTTTTAAATAGCAAAAACTGAACATGACTTAAATGAAATTTTTTCTTTTTTTACCCTAAGCAACATCAGATGCTTAGATAATTTTCACTAAACACACCCACACACATCAGTACCAAACACAGAATAGGTCAATTGTATTTTAAAGCTGGCTACCGTATTTTCAAAGTGACTTCTACAATGACTGTGTTGGCATTAGTTAATTCTTGAGATCAAAAATGTAACCTGTGTGTTCTTCCTTTCCGAACAATGAAAAAATTAAATAAGTATTCACAGTATGGGGAAATAACTTAAGTCATTGGAAACGGACTCAGAGAACCAGCTTATTTTTCATGTAAAACTTGTTAATATTCAGTTCAAGTTAATTCTCTCTAAATTCTAGATATGCAGAATTTCTCCAATTTTAAATGAATGCTTTATGTTGCAGTCAAGTGTTAAGCTTTTAATGGAAAAAATGAACACTGGAAACCATATAATCATTAAAATTTGTTATTTTAAAAACCTTTGTTTTGAAAAACTAGAATGTCATTCTTTTGCATATTATTTTAAGTGAAATAAAAAAAACCCAAATACCAGTTTTAAGAAGTTAATGATTTTAACATTGGTTACATGAATCTATACTTGTGTTAAAACCCATAGAACTAGTAAGAGGCATGGTGAAGCACACCCGTAGTCCTAGAACTTGGAAAGGGGATAATGGAGGATTGAGAGTTCAAGGCCATCGTGGGCTACATAGTTAGCCTGTGTCAAAAAAAGTTGTGGGAAAGAAAAAATAAAACAGACTCACAGAACTATAGCAAGTCAGTTTTACCTTATAATTTTAAAGAGTTGATCAATAAGAACACAACTAAACAAGCTTAATAAGAAAAAAGAGATTTCACAATGATAGAAATCATTGTAATATTCATTATCTTAGGTAAGAATTGTTACACCGTTAGAGATGAGGTAACTCATTTAGGAAGAGTATATATGTTATTGACACTGAGACTTCTAACAAGTTCAGTGTTTTGCAATTATAAAATATGAATCATAATATACAGGTTATTTAAGATCTCTAGAAACCTGTCTCTACTTTTCAAAGAAACCATTTTAGTAAAAATATCAAATGTGTAAGTTTTGGTATAGCATGTCTTCCTAATAAATCACTATTTTCATAATCACAAAATGAAACAAAAAATTATTATGTTATAGAAGTAAATAAATAATAGTCTAAATAAATGTTTTATTTGAAAAATGTATAAGAAGTGAATTCATCAATGACAAAATAGAAGCATAAATTACTATGAGGATTAGATAACATATTTGTGAAAGAATTTATACAATTAAAGAACCATACCAAGTTAAAGTATTACCAGCCTCCCAAGAATATCAGGCTTCCTAGATCTCAGAAACATAAACCTCATAAAGTATCTCAAGCTTTTCATCTGGAATTGAAGAGACTTCAGAATGTTACCAGTTTAGACTTCTTAATAGAATGAACATAATAAATAATAAGAGCACCTTTTAACTACCCAGAAGAAACAGGAATTCTATTTTTTCAAATAAAATTGAATTTAAGAACTAGTGATTTTTGTTGTAAAAATATGACTTTTGTAATCTAGGGCGAAAATGCTTAGTAAGATTATTTACTGGCCTGTTAGATAGTTGAAGTGCTTTTATAAAGATTTTTGAAACACATTAACTGTTTAGAGTTTGCAAACTAACTAGAAAAAACAGATTACATTTTTACACCTCTTTCATTTTCTTTATTACCCGCCCCCCCCCAAATAAAAGTTCTTTAGCATACAGTGCTAGAAGAAACCGTGCCTCTTTAGGGAGATGAAGGAAGTTTTTTAAAATTAAGCTAGAAACAACCACAATTTCCCAGAGAGAAACTAAGTCTAGACAGAAACAACCCCTGCATTATTCATGCAGAACTTCAGATGTAATTATCCACGGGCCCTTGGGAACAAGGTATATATAATCAGGCAGAAAAAGGTCCCTATGTTTTTCAGAAGAAAGAAGGTTGTGACTTACGAAAGTGTCCCATTTCCCGATCTGGAGAGAAAACTAGTTTCAAAAGTCCCTTCCAGAATTCTTCTAGTACTCTGGAGAGGGTTCCAATCCCAATCTGAGAACACTACCTTGATCATTTCACTTTGGGTAAATCCACAAGGAAAAATAACAAGCAAAGTTCACGACAACTCTGAATTGATGAATAACTAGAATTTTTACCATAATTATGTTAAACCATTATTACTACAATGGAAGCCAGATAACTGACATATTGTCTTTCCTAGATATGGGAAGCCTTGGGTGAACCTTCCAGATTAGCTAAATAAGTCAAGTAATTTTTCAGTGTTAATTTGGTGAGAACATGGCATAATTTTCACTGGGCTACAAAAACTAATTGGAGATATTTATTCAGTGAATTTAAAGATAACCTTGTAACAATTCATAAAATACATACTACAATAATAATTTATACGATCTATGTGAAAACCTTTCACAACAATGTCAGGACAACCCTATGAAATAAGTAGATACTGTTACTTCAGTTAAAGCAGTTAGCTTTTGTAGGACTAGAGAGGATAAAGGACTTGGACAGTCTAATTTAAGAATTATACACAGAACAGAGCTGAAAATTCTAACTTGAAATAGTCTAGTAGGATGATAGATAGTAGGAGTCAATCAGACTTGGGCTTGATACTCAACTCTGTTATTTACTAGGTGAATTGCCTTGCACAAGTTACTGAACCAATCTCAAATTCCAGTTTCCATTTGTAAAATGGAGCTGATAATCCCTACTTAGAGTTCTTAAAAGGAGTGATAGGCTGTGTGCAGATTCACATGGTAGCTGGGTGCTCTTTCTACTCAAGAATGCCTCAGTTGTATAAATACTGACAAGCCATTTAATCTTTCCAAGTCTTCATTTCTGTATTCATAATGAAAAATGATTCAGAACTACAGCATGAAGTGGTTCTTTTGCTTGCTTGTTTGTTTTAAGAACACCATACTGGCCAGGCATCAATGGCTCACACCTATAATCCTATCTATTCAGGAGGCAGAGATCAGGAGGATCACAGTTGGAATTCAGCCTTGGCAAGTAGTTTGAGATGCTATCTCAAAAAACCCATCACAGAAATAGGGCTGGTGGAGTGGCCCTGAGTTCAAAACCCCACACTGCAAAAGAAAGAAAGAAACAACAAAAAAACCCACTGCACTACCCAGGGAGGCTCAAGCCTTCAATCCTAGCTACTTGGGTGTCTAAAATTGGGAGGATCAAGGTTTGGCCAGGGCAAATACTCTGTAAAACTCCCATTTCTAAAATAGACCAAAATTGATTGGAGATGTGACTCAAGCAGTAGAGCACCTGCTTTGCAAGATAGAAGACCTGAGTTCAAATCCCAGTCCCACCAAAAACACCATACTATATCCTGGGCAAGTACTTTTACAATCTTGCTTCTTTTCTTATGCAGGCTATGCCTGCAAAGGGATTCAGTATGTCCATATTACAAGAAACCATAAAACCATCTGACTCATAAATAAAATAAAAGCCCTCCTAAACATTCCAAAAACAGAGACCATGTGCAGATGTGGCCAGGGAAGGCCAGTATTCCACATGGCCTGTAACAGCTGCGCAGGCAAACACATGACTGCAACTGTCAACTTTTCTGTAACTTTAACCATTGTCACTTGTTTTGCCTGATAAAAGCATTATTTTTTAATTTTTTTAAAAATGCCTTTGAAAAGAAAATACAATATAGAACTTAGAAAAATAGGACAAGAGCTGTTCTAAAATTCAAATACCAGGTGCTAAGTGCTACTAGACTCGATATACTGAGGAAAAAACGTTCTGATTGCTGCAAGTTGCACATCCAAAGGGAACACTGCACCTCCCGGCCGAACAGCGATATACACACTGCCCCACATACGGGGTGGGGTGAGAAAGCCACCCAGTGAAGGGACTCACCGACTTAGTGGCAGTCACATACTCACCCAGAAGCAACCATGGCTTAACAACGCCAACCTGCAGGTCCGAGCTAAGGTCCTGCACATAGCCACAACCACCCCCACCGCTCGGCTCTACTTCTTCCACATGAATTCTGGCATCTTTCCATGTTTCTATAATTTTCTTTCCAGTTAGCGTTGTCACTCGGGTGCACTGCTTCCTGAGATTATTCCGGGAGAATGCTTTAATTTCCTGGGCTAGGGAGTGCATCACATGAGCAGTAGCTGGGAACAATACGAGTAAACCCAGCAAGCACAGAGCAGGACTGGGCGGCTCGTCCCGCGTTGCTCCGGTAATAAATACCGCCCCCCCCCCCACCCCCCGGCGCGTGCCCCTCCAGGTGACAGGTACGCCCGCGCCTGAGGACCTGCCCGTCCGGCTCCGCCTTTTCCGGCGCCGCGATGTAAGGCGAGGTTTGATTGGCCGCTGAGAAACAGGCGCTGATTGGATGTCGCTGCTTCTTCCTATGGGCGGAGAACCTGCGTTATGCCTAGAAGCAAGAGGCGTCACAGGCTGGGGACTTTTCCTATTGTTGCTGTTTGAACATTGCTGCGTTATGCAAGCAGAATGGTAAAATATACGGCTTAATTGAAAAGAGAGCTGATGTCTCCTGACTTTTTAAATGCGATGACCTTCTGGAAAGGTTCGATTGGTGTCACTTCATGGTAGTGGGCATGAATGACACTCCTGATGGTGAGGCCAGCAGAGGAATCACAGTGCAAACCAGCCTTGCAGGCCGCTTGCGATTAGGCCTATCCAGGGACTGCGGCTGACGTGAGGAGTCATGTCTTGCTTCCTGTGTCCTGCATTCTTTCTTGCTTTTACAACCAAGAGAAACCTTCACCAGACAAATGGGCATATTTGTGAGGCAGCAATCTAAAATCTGAAAAAGAAATGGTATTTTTAAAAATGATGTTAGTTTGTACATGCACATTAGCAAGGCTTAAAATATCTTGTATTTTATGATTTTTTTCACCTTCATTTTCACCTGCTGAAATACTACTGCAGAAAGCTTAATGTAGTAAACATACTCTCTAGTAAGTAAACAAATAAATAACAAAATCTGCCCATACAAATTGGAAAAATTAAATGTGAAAACATCCAAATTTACAAAATAGATAAATAGTAGAATGATAATTCTCGTTACAAAAGGATGACTTACTTTGCAAACTAAACCATACGATTTCTTCAGGAGGAATTTTCCTAACCCTTATTAAAATATAATTCAATTTAAATCGACTCCTCAGATACAATGTGTAAACACATGTATAAAGAAGAGAAGTTGCACTTAAGAAAATTTATTCTCCAACACCACATATTAAAATTAAACTTATGGGCTGAATGTGTCCATTCAAAATGCATATGTTGAAACTATAACTCCCAATTTGATGGTATTTGGAGGTAGGACCTTTGGCATAATTAGAGTTAGATTATGTCTTAAGGGTCGGGCCTCATGGGAATTGTGACTTCGTGAAAACTAGAAGAGCTGTCCCCACCCTTGCACCAGAGGGAGAATGGGCTGTCTGCAAGTCAGGAAGAGAATCCTCACCATGAACCTTGAATAGGCCAGCACCTTGTTTTTGGACTTCCTGGCCTCCAAATCATGAGAAATAAATTTCTGTTGCTTACACCACACAGTTTATCGTATTTTGTTATGACAGCCTGAGCAGAGTGAGCTATAAACCAAATTTTCACCCTCCAAAAGAGCAAGATAAAGCCAGACAAAGGTGGCTCTCACTTATAATCCTAACTACTCAGTAGGCAAAGATCAGGAGGATCTGGGATCCAAGCCAGCAGGGCAAACAGTTCACGGAGACCCTATCTCAAAAATATGCATCACAAAAAGGCTGGTGTAGTGGCTCAAGTGGTAGGTGCCTCCCTTGCTAAGCTTGAGGCCCTGAGTTCAAACTCCAGTACCTGTGAAAAAGAAAAAAGAGTGAGATAAAACCACATTATCTAGAGGTCAGTTGAAAATGAAGAACTGAAGAAATTATTTGCATAATTTAAACAATCAGAGGCTCATCAAAAACAATTCTAACCATAAATCCATATATTTATCATAGCAATGATCAAAAATAACTATCAAATATTGAGCACTAACTACATGATAGGCACTGTGCTTACAATTTTTAGATTCTTAGTGTCATGCAGTAGGCACCTAAAAATGCTTATACATATTATCTCATTTGACTTCACCACAGGCCTTTTGGTCTTCTACAGTTTATAACTGATGAAACACAGATGTAGACAGAACCATAAATAAGCCATAAATAAAATCTAAGCTTGTTTCAGTCCAGTGCCTTTGTTCTTTTTTATTTACTATGGAATACTCCCCGGCCCCCCAATTAATAACTGTAGTTGATGAACATTCACTAAGCACCAACTCTGCCAGACACTACTGTAGTCACTGGGGATGTAGCAGTGAATAAAAAATCTCTTTCATGGAGCTTATATGCTTATATTTAAGTGATGTGGGTGGACTGACAGATACGGGGTATGTGTGTGTGTGTTTAAAATAATGTTGGGTCACCACCAATGCTAAAAAAGGAAATTCAGATAAAATAAAGGGAGAGAGTGAAATGGCACTGTGCTCTTTGCTGTAAGTTGGTGAGAGAAGTCCCCTCTGATAACATGAAATTTGAGTAGATATGTGAGGAAGAGCATGAAAGAAAGTATCTAAACATGGTACATTTAGTGTCTATAGCATGTGCTTTGCCAAGTGCTGAGGTAGTACACTGGTGGAAGGTGAAGGAAAGGGGTGAGAAGTGTTCAAAAATAGACCAGGTAGCTAACGGGTCTTTAAGAAAGTGAGTTACAAGAATTGTTGGAGGTGAGGAAAGAGACATGGAAAGAACTTTGAATTGCATTCTGAGATGGGAGGGAACCGGGGAGAACAGTGATGTGATGGACCCTATGCTATACTAACCAGGTCCCCTTAAGTGACCTGTTGTCTCCACTAATGGTAATATAGTGACTGACCAGTGACAGACCCTTTAAGGACTGTCTCAGCTATAGAAGGCTGCACCTCTCAGAAAGACCATTTCCAAATGATTGATGAGGGGGCATAGAGGTGTGGCCATGTTAGCCCAACTTGGACCAACTCTCCAGGGCCATCATAGCTCTAAAGGCTAGCATGTGGCTAGCTAAGACTATTAGCGTTCTGCATAACCACTTGATTTTTCTGTCTGCCAAATCTGGCTTCCTTTTTTCCTTGCACAAGTGTTGATCTCAAGACACTCTTAAAAAGTCCTGCATGCTAAATTCTACTTCAGCCTGCCTCCAAGGAAACCAAGTTTGTGACAAGTGATATGATATTGATTATGATGTAGAAAGGTTCTTCTGGCTTCTGTAAGGAGAGGGGTCCAGGTGGAAACATGGGTAATTGTAGTGGTGTACTATGACATGATCTGGATAGAGATGACAGTTATTTTGGCTTATATAGCAGCAGGGAGGGCAACAAATGGACATGTTCTAGATACACATGCTCCTTGAATTAAGAAGGAGTTACATCCCCAAAAAACCCATGGTATACTGAAATACTGTAAGTTGGAAATGCATTTAAAACTCCTAACTTATTGAATATCAGAACTTAGCAATACAGCACTCATTGTTTACTCTAACAATGGTGTGGCTTACTGGGAACTTGCAGCTCTCAGTGCCTCTGACCAGCAATGCAAGAGATAGTAATTCATATTGCTGGCTCAGGAAAAGATCAAAATTCAAAGTACATTTTTTCACTGAATGAGTATCACTATTTCACCATTGTAAAGTTAAAGAAAAAAGAAAAAACCACAAATTTAAATATCATAAGCCAGGGACTGCTTACTTGTATATGAGAATAAAACCAAGAGGATTTAATTAGTAAATCAATGTAAGGGCTATTTGGATAATCCCAAAGTTCTTAGCCTGAGCAAATAAAGAATAAATTTGTCATTTACTGAGAAATGGACATGTCAAGTGGATAACTGTATATATGAATCTGGACTTTATAAGAAAGGTATCTTCTGGAAATGTAAATTTTGGAGTCATGAGCTTAAAATACCATTTAAAGTTGTGGAAAAAGAGAAAAAAGAAAAATAAATAAGTAAAGTTGTGGAAATGAATGAGGTGATCTGATGGTGGGAGTTGATAGAAATCTCCACGTATGCCCTCATTCAGGGGTAAGGACAATGAAGAGGACTCAGCAAAGGAAACCAAAAAGAGGTTGGGAAGATGGGAAGTAAAGAAAGAGTGAAAGTCTGAGAGTACAAGTGAAGAATGTGGTTCAACGTGGACAGTATTATTAACTGTGTCATATGTTACTGAGTGTTGAGGAAGGTAAAGTCTGAGCACTGGTGCTAGATTTAAAGGTCTTCTCAAAAAAAAAAAATGCTATCGATGTCCCAGCAGTAAACAAGTGCTGATTCAAGCCTAAAGACATCCCAAGGAGGTACATTTTTTATAGAGAAGATCATTTAATTTGGAACTTAACGACCTAACCCTTGGTCACAGAGGTACATTCTAGCAACAAGGTTGGTGGAACACATCTCTGTCTTGCTCAAGAGGCAATGTTCTTTGCATCAAATCATCCTCTACAGAAGAGGGGAGAAATTGTTGCTTACATTTTGGCAGCTGTAATTCTTGCTGAGAATGCTGTAATCTTAACATGCCTGCAGTAGCACAGGATGTTAATACACGGATTTTTAAACTCCATCCACTCAATGTAACATTTTATTTTTATTTTTTATTCTTTTTTTTAACATATTATTGATGTACTGGGGATACATTATGACATTTACAAATGTTCATACAATGTATCATAGTTGAATTCACCCCCTCCATCATTCTCCTTTATCTCCTCCCATTCCTGAAATAGTTTAAACATGCTTCATTTTTCATAGTTTGAACATGTCTCATTTTTCCATTTTCATTCATGAGTACATAATATTTCCACTATGTTCAGCCTCCTATACCCTTTCCTTATATTGTCTCCCCTGGTACCAGCCCTTAGAGAGAACCTATTTTACCTTCCTGTTCTCCATTTTTGAAAAAAAGGCATTTTAGTTTGTTTAAGATAGTTATACAGGGAGTTTCAATGTGACATTTCCATGTATATAGGTATTATAATCAATGTAACATTTTACAGAAGATAAATCAAGGTTCAGAGACATAAAACTGCTTGCCTAATGTCACATCACTTGTGATCCCTGGTCCATACATTCAATATATGATGCTCGTTTTACTGCATTATATGATTTTCTAAAAAGTCTTTTAAGGGAAAAACTGCTTTTCACAAATCTAGTCTGAGTGCAGAAGTGTTGGAAGAAGTATCACTCTCAGACCTGTAGTGCTGCTGGCAGGAGAGAAAAAAGAGGCAAAATGTGATGAGACGCAGGCCAGAGGCAGAGGCCACATTGCACCCATGAACTTTATTAGTAGAGATAGAATGTCATGAATATTTTGTCTGGGCTAGCCTCCAACTATAATCGTCTGCCTCCTGAGTAGCTATGATTACAGGCATGAGCCATTGCACCTAGCTTGGAGCCTACTTTTTAAAAATATATATATAACATATATCACCAAAGTAGGAATTCTAAAATTCTGAATTATATCCTAAGCTCTATTTCTGTAAACTTTGAAAATATTTCACTGTTTTAGACAATGCTTGGTCCTTAAATATCACCAGAGACTAGAAAAAATTCCTATTTAGAAGGAAATGCACAAAGTTTTTACTTCTGCTTTCTTTTGCTTCCTTTTATGTTGTTACTATAACATAAATAAATAAAACCATGCATATACAATCAAAAACATGGTGTATAACTGAAGTGTTCCATTAACAAATTTATATATGAGGCATTGTATTCATAAAGAAAATTTGTATTCAAACTTGTTTTAATTAAACTAATTTTTTGGAAATGTTTTTAAAACATCACACAGGAAGCAGGTGTACAACCGCAAGAGGGATTTTTTTCTTTGTAATCATTTCAGGTTGTGTCTCCATGCAAGGGCTTCACACTTGCAAAGCAGGCACTCTACCACTTGAACCACTCCTCCAGTCCATTTTGCTCTGGTTATTTTGGAGATGGGGGTCTAAGAACTATTTGCCTGGGCTGGCCTTAAACCACAATTCTCCCTATCTCAGATTCCCAGGTAGCTAGAATACAGGTGTAAGCCATCGGCATCCAGCCATCCATAAGTCATATCTGAATGAAGATTATGCATTCCCACGACAGATTTTTTAATGTAGCATGTAAGAGAATGTAATGTAGCAGAATGAAAATAGAACTTAGAATCCAATAGACCTTGGGTTGAACACCTATCTGCTGCTAACCAGCTCTTTGCATTTCAGTTACTTTATCTAAAGTAAGATTTTTGTGAACATTAGAAGTGATACTTGGGAAATGCCGGCACAGCCCCTCTAAATCTGTTAGGAAAGAAATTACACAGAGGACACAGGAACATAGTCCAAGTGTATTCTCTTCATACTGTTTGTTCCCTTCTCCTCAGTTCCAGCCCAATTAACCCCGGGAAGGAAGTGCTTCTCCTTTTCTAGGACAACCTCTTACTGATCGTGTTCCAGCATGGACAATGTCTCCCTGATGAGTGCAATGTGGCCTCTGCCTCTGGCCTCGGTCTCATCACGTTTTGCCTCTTTTTTCTCTCCTGCCAGCAGAATTCCAGGCCCGAGAATAATGCTTCTCCCAACACCTCTGTACTCAGACTAGCTTTTTGAAAAGTGACTTTTCCCTTAAAAGACTTTTCAGAAAGCCATATAGTACAGTAGAATAAGCATTTTATATTGAATGTAGGGACCTGGGATCACAAGTGATGTGATTTTAGGCAAAGCAGTTTTATTTCTCTGAACACTGATTTGTCTTCTGTAAAATGTTACATTGAGTTAGAGCATGGAGACTCTTCCTAACTACAAAGAAAAGTGCATGTTGGGAATAATATTTAATGGTATGTGTGTCTAGATTATGTAAACCTCAAAAAACCAGGTCAGATTATATAAGCCTCAAAAAACCAGGTGAAGCCAGCACCAGTGGCTCATGCCTTTAATCCTAGCTACTTGGAAGGCTGAGCTCAGAAGAGCATAGTTCAAGATCTGCCCTGGCAAATGGTTCTTGAGAACACACACCCCCATCTTCAAAATAATCAGAACAAAATGGACTGGAAGCATGACTCAAGTGGTAGAGTGCTTGCATTGTGGAGCACTAAACCCTGAATTCAAACCCCATTCCCACAAAAAAAAAAAAAAGAAAAAAAAAAGGTGAAGATGTTTGAACTTATAGGAATGACATGATCAAATATAATATGGTCTGAAGAAAATAAATCTGAGGACCAATTAGGAAGCTAAGGCAATAATCCAGGTATAAGGGACATGGCAAACTGCACATGTTGAAGACCATAGGGGAAGGTCTTCAAAAGCTACTTTTAAAAAAACTAATGAAAACTTATTAAAACAATGAATATAGGGACTGTAGAAAGAGGCTTATCAATGATGACTTGACAGGTTCTAGCTAGGGGAACTTGGGCTCTAGTGTTACAAGGATTATGAACAGTATTGTTCTAGGAAGGAGTCCATCTAATTTATTTAATGCTTGTCACATTATTAGCATTCAATAAATATTTCATGGATGCATTAATGAGTGAGTGAATCCAGAACATCTGAGTTGGGTTGGAGTCATTCAAATAGAAGCGATGGTTGAATGAAAATACATGAACATACCAAAAGAGCTGGTTTGGAGAAATTCCAAAGAAGATTTGAAAGCATAGAAACAGGAAAACACTCCAGAAAAGGAGATGTTGTAGAAATCAATACACAGCCTGAACCATGTAATCAGAAGTAAAATAGAATTTTAAAAAATCTTGTCCAGTGATGTAAAAAAGCAGACACCACTGATACAGAGAATCAACAAAAGGTAACCTGATATGATGAGGTCAACTGGTCAGTTTTTATGGAACAGCTTTCATAGGGTGAGAGGAACAGCTGTCAAATTAAAGTGGTTGAAAGAAATTGGTGTATTGGAAGTATAGGCAGACATAGGTCATGTTCAAAGGATATTATCTTGTCCATGAAAGAAAATTCACTGTCATTGTGTCCTCCTCAAGGAATGTTGACCTACCTATTTTCCTCCAGGAACTTAGTTCCCTAAACATCTTTAATCGTACTGATTATTTTTCAAATATTTCTATAATATATATGTCATACATCAACTGACTCAGTTCAATAAGGAAATCATCTATATTTCTGGATTTCTGCCCGATAAATTAGAGAGTTATAATATGTTCCCTCCAAAAGTGTTTTGGTTAATATTCAGGTGGATAATATTCAGTTGGTCCAATTCAATATACATGGATTTTATTTTATCTTAAATCTCTCTTTTTCAATTGAGTTTCTATCAACTTTTTTTCTCGTGGAAGTACCCCTAAAGAACTGTGAAATTTCTCTGGAAATATCACTATGAATATTCTATGATGATTAATAGTGAAAGCTGGAATCACTAGAGCTACACATAAGTAAAAGCACTTATTCTTTTCAAACATTGGCTGCTTAAATCTGAGCAATTTGAGAAGAGGTTATTAAAAATGGAAAGATTGTTTTCCTGATCTTTGAGGGGTTTCTCATTCCATGAAAAAAATCTTTAAAAAAAAAATCTTTTATTTCCTGATACTAAGCTTTAAAAGACTAAGCTTTAAATACTTTAGATTTTTAAAGATTTGGATTGAATTATTAAGACTTTGTTAAGGAAGCACTTAACATGAAGAAAGTAAACCATATTAGATTGAGGAGTTTGGGCAAAAAGGGTAAATTTCGCTATTTTTTAAATGCTAAACTTCTAGAAAGCAGTCTGATAATAGTACTGAAGTGAAACAGAAAAAACATTACAGTACCAGAATTTTGCTAACATAAGTTTTGTATTTTGCTGATTTTCAACAGAAGAATTTATTCCAGCTCTAAAAGTAAATGATGTTTCTTTCCAGCTTGAAAATGCCAGCAAATATTAAGATGCCCTACTGGACTTTTTTTCCCCCAAAGTGCTGGAGATCAAACCCAGGACCTAATATATGGTAGGTAATTATCTACTACTATACCTCCCAACCCCCAGAGCTTTTTATTTTCTTTGAAAAGAACAGCACTGTGTTGATGTGCTGTTTTATAACTACTTTTTTTAACATGTTCTTAGCAATTATAGGGTGTTTGTTTAGTAATCAAATATATTAAAATAGCTATATTGGGAAAAAAGCAAAAACGTTCATTTGATATGTTTCTATAAAGCAAGTCAAGGTACTTAACTGCCTTTAAATATACATTTAAATATATATGGACTAATTAGTATTGAAAAATACATAGTAAATTGTGCGTTAGATAAAGCACAGTATTTTCATATTAGTTCTAGTCATTATTGCAATAATAAATTTAGTTCTTCATACTATACCCTATATGCAATGAAACCTTTGAAGTTTCAAAAAAAAAGGAGAAAAACTCCCAATTATAGAGGAAAAAAAAGCTTTCTTATTGGTTATGTAATTATTCAAGTGAATAACTATTAGGATACTTTGCATTTGATTTAAAATGATAGGGGAAGGAGGGTTAAAAATCAAACAGAATTAGCCATGTCTTGATAAGTACTGAAATTGGGTAATGGATAAATGGAAAGGCAGTTATTTTGCTATCCTTTCTGTGTATGAAAATTTGAAAATGTCTGTAATGAAAAGTAAATTCAAAAGTAAAAGTAAATTAATACAAATTAACTTTAATCAGAATATATGCCTTTGTGAACTACTGAAAGTGGCAAGTTTCTTGAGAATTTAAGCATCTTAAAAACTTTGTTTCTTGAGGGAAATGAAAAGGCAATGCAAGGAAGGAAAACAAAATTTTAAAAAAGAAAGAAAGAATGGAAGGAAGGAAGGAAAGAGGGAAAGGAAATTTTACCTAACAAGGTAGCTAAATAGAGAGAGGGAGGGAGAAAGAAAGGCAAATATCTGTGTTTAATATTATTGAATGCTTTGGGGAAAAGTAATTCAAGGACTTTTTGTGATGTACTTTGAGTTTAGTTTTTTACCTTCTTATTTTTATATTTGAAATTTAAAAGGAGTGCTGTCTAAGAAGTGGTTCTCATTATTTACTTTACATGTTAAGTATATTAACCTTTTAATTGACTCCTTGATGATGCTTTGAAAAAGAGGTTTTGATGTAATTGTACAGTATTACACTTTAACATTTCTAGATTTTGCCAGCCTTTCCAACCACCAGAGGTCAGCACTTCATGAAATTTTATTATTTTGTAAAAGAGAGGGGAAGGACAGAAGTGTGCATATGCACATGGACTTTTGTGTGTTTGGTGTATGGATAGATATTTATGTTTTAGTAGCATAGATGATTCCAACTTGCCAGCTGTAGAGTCACACAACATGTGCTCATTTCCATGGTAACCATTTCTAGGATAAATGTGTTCCAGAACAATGGTCCCAAAATAGTCTATTATCCATTTTGTAGATTTCCATTGTGATAGCAAAAAGCAATTGTGAAAAACCTTGACCCATTCCTTAACCAGCAAAAAATCAAAACAACAAACATATATCTAAACTTGCAGAGAAAATATGGCTACGTGTGTTGAAAATTTCTGCAATAAACTAAGTATTTTGTGGGGTCGGGTTTTCATTTTATGGGTTATCTATACTTTTGTATTTTTTTGGTTTCCTTCATTTAGTTATTTATCCTTTCTGAGATTTCTCATCTATTAAATGAAGAGGAAGAAACTATGCTCCCAGGTCTCTTTTAGCTATAATATTGTTATGGTATTTTGATTTCTCCACTCACTTGAACCATTATGAGAAGTGAGTTGGGGAAATAAAAAAATTGAAGCTTAAGTCAACTTTTCCTCTTTCTAAGTTAGATAAAGGAGAGTTTTAAAAGTATGATAATAGTGTTCCAAATGTTATAGGGCTTTTGTTTTCTATTGAGGGTGGTTATATCTCCTTAAAATTTAGAGTATCTTAATTATCCCAATTGAAGGCAGATTTGAAAGTGTTCTCCAATGGGGAAAAACCCTCTCTTTTGAATGACAACAAGGAGGTAGGGCTAAATAGGGAATATCCTTTTTTTTTTTTTTTTTTCCTTTTCTCCCTCTCCTCTGCAGTATTGGGGATTGAATTCAGAGCCTAGCACTATCCAAGCAAGCAGCTCTACAATTTGAGGCACACTACCAGTCCATAGCCCCCTTTCTCTATATTTAAAGATGCTCATTCTACACATATCCTGCACATCCCTCTGTAAGGGTTCCAAGTCCATCCCTCCAGCAAACTGGACTTTGTGACCTTAAATGGGTGCGGCCAGAAAATATCAGTAGAGAGAATGGTGTAAAGCAGAATGGTCGGAGTGGAAACCTGGCTCCTTGATTTTAGTAGTTCTATTTCCTGTCACATCGTAACTTCCAACCCATGAAATTCTCTCTGGTCCCATACTTAGGGTGAGAGGGAGGAGAGAGGTCTTTTATTTATATAAAGGTAAACTTTTGTTTAAATTAGCCTTTGGCAGAATTTTCAGGCTATCATGTTTCCTTTGGGAGCAATCTTTGCTTCAGGCCCAGCTCTGAGTAAATTCCTTTCAAGTGGTTTCTTTCGTTGTTGTTGTTCTTCTTCTTTTCATTTGTTTGTATCTCATCTTTTTTTCTTTTTTCTTAGCACATATTCATTGTACAGGGGGGATTCATTGTGCCAATTCCCAATAGCCTTACATTGTACATTGGTTAGATTTCCCCCACCATCCCACCCCCAACAACCTCCTCCTTTCCCACTTAAAGCATTTGCAAGATATTTTATCATTCTATTTCATGTATGTGTATGAAGTCCATCAGCCATATTCCCTCACCTTCATCTCCTTCATTCACTCCCTCCCCACAAGTACTCCCCCTCAATGTACTTATTTCACTGTTCTGTCTTTCATTTTTAATTCCAAAGTCAATGTTCGATGGGATTTCTCAATGTATCCCAGCTGTGCATATACTTAACTGGTCAGCTCAATCCCCTCTGTTACTCTCCCTTACCCTTTCCCTCCCATAGTTTTCAAAGAAACCATGCATCCCTACATGCATGCTAACAAGTCTCTCCTTTCTCTCCTTAGTGAAAGAAACTGTCTCCTTCTTTTATCAGGGCACAGGGACTCCTTAGAGCACACCTTGGCCAGACCAAGACTATGCAGAGCCACATCCAAATATTCTAATACCTCTGTGTTTTCACACTCAGTGCAAAACCTAATCTTGCTACAAGGGAAAAGGAGGGCCTGGAGAATTTGCTTCCAACTTTTGGATATAGATACTTTTTTGGCCTTCTAAGCCTGACTAACTTTACTTAAGATGATGTTCTCCACTTCCATCCATTTACCTGCAAATGACAAAATTTCATTCTTCTTTGTGGCTGAGTAAAATTCCATTGTGTATAAATACCGCATTGTTTTAGTCCATTTGTTAGTAGTGGGGCATCTTGGCTGTTTCCATAGCTTGGCTATTGTGAATAGTGCTGCAATAAACATGGGTGTGCAGGTACCTTTGTCGTAACCTGACTCACATTCCTTTGAGTATGTCCCTAGAGGTGGTACTGCTGGATCATATGGCAGATGTATTTCTAGTTTTTTAAGGAGCCTCCATACTGTTCACCTCCCCCCGCCCCCCCACATCCTTATCAACATTTGGTGGTGGTGGTGTTCTTGATGGTAGCTATTCTAACAGGAGTGAAGTGAAATCTTAGTGTGGTTTTGATTTGCATTTCCACCAGGGATGGTGAGCACTTTTTCATGTGTTTTTTTTGCCATTTGGACTTCTTCCTTTGAAAAAGTTCTGTTTAGTTCAGTTGTCCATCTCTTTGTTGGGTCATTGCTTTTTTTGAGAGTTTAATATTTTGAGTTCTCTGTATATTCTGGTTATCAGTTCCTTGTCTGATGTATAGTTAGCAAAGATTTTCTCCCATTCTGTGGGTGGCTTCTTCAATTTAGAGACCATTTCTTTTGTTGGGCAGAAGCTATTTAATTTAATTTACTCCCATTTGTCAATCCTTTCTCTTAGGTTACTGAGCCACCTGAGTTCTACTGAGGAAATTAATGCCTATGCCTATTTCTTCCAAAGTATTCCCTGCTCTTTCCTGCAATATCTTCAAGATTTAGGGTCTGACATTAAGGTCCTTAATCCACTTTGAGTTGATACTTGTACAGGGTGACAGGCATGGATCTAGTCAAAAGTCACATGATCTCTCTCATATGCAGATAATTGACCTAAAACAAATGCAGCAATATTATGGCACATGAGTCACACCAAGGGGAAGCCACCCACAGAAGGGATAGGGCAAGGGAAGGAAAACAAAAAGTTGAATGTAGTTGTGTTGTCACTGTATTAGGGAGGAGTAAAGAGGTTGTAATACATATTTGGGTTTGGGTTGTAATACATATATGCATGGGACTAACACAAGGAAACTCCATGTATAACTATCTTTATCCCAAACTAACAAAAATGCCATGTTTCTCTTATTATCTTTTATGGTTTTTTCTCCTACAAAATCGGAGAACAGGAGGGAAGAACAGGTTCTGCCTGGAAAAGGCGGGGGTAGGGTGAGTGAGGGGGTGGGATTGGTACTGATGGACTGATGAGAGGGAGTAGTTGGTGGGGAAAGGGGTAGGAGGATGAATATGGTGCAAATACTGCATACACATGCATGTAAATGGAAAAATGATACTTGTTGAAACTGTTCCAGAAATGGGTGGGAGGAGATGGAGAGCAATGGAGGGGGTGAATTCAAATATGATATATTCAATACATCGTGAGAGCCTTTGTAAATGCTACAATGTGTCCCGTCCTGCAGGACACATCAGCGTGGGTAGCGAACCTAGAAGGGGAAGAATGAAGGGACAAGAGACACGAAGGAGACAGCAAGACAGGAGTTCTGATCAAGCTGCAAAATTTTATTGTTCACACAGGGGTATTTATGTGCTGAGGGAGTGAGGGGTATGAGGAGGTGCAGGCTGGTTGGCTGGTTCTGCTATAGGGTGCCCGTTCGCGCCGGCGGCAAGGTAAACTCCCGGAAGAGAAGCAGGGACGGCGCCATCTTGTGCTGGAGATGGAGAAGTTGGGACAAACAACCGCAAAATGTTCCAGGGCAAGGTCAAGACAGAATGGCTCACAAAGGGAGCCTTGTCTCCGACAACAATGTACCCCCAGCCAGCATAACAGTAATAATAATAATAATATACTTTTTTTTAAACAGCCCTTTGCAGTCAGTGCCACTTGTGTGTGTGTGTGTGTGTGTGTGTGTGTGTGTGTGTGTGCCTAAAGTAAAGAATGTTGGGGACTTAAAAAAGGTAGAGCAGCATCATGAAAGGAATGACTGGGCAGTGGGAGCCATAGTTTCCATTAAGTTGCCACAGGTGCCATAAGTTACCTTAAGTCCAAAACTTCATTTTGTTGCCCATAAATTAGTTTGCCTATAAATTAGTTTTGTACCCTACAAGTCCAACCTAATCAGTTATTGCCCATAAGCTAAGTAGAGCTTGAGATAACTATACTTGCCTTGCCCTGACTCCTTGTCAGACCAAGCCCAGGTAGCCCTCTTTCCTCAGAGGTCCCTGAAATACTGACTCATAGACTGCAGAACTTTTAACAAAGCAGATATCCACTAGGTTTTTGTAAGATGTGGTATCCATGTTTTCTTTCATTGACATGAAATTGCTTAGAAATGTCTGGGTATAAGTATACTATGTATCTCCTATAACTGTTTCCTACTGTGAGAATTTGGATTGTGTCTAATCTACATTATTGCAAATAGCATCACTGTGTATATATTTTTAGGAATTTTTATAGGGACTATTTCCAGAAATAGAATTTCAAATGTATGAGTGCACATTCATATTTGCAAGGCATTAATAATTTCAATGCTTTTGATAAATATGTCTAAATTGATCTCCTAAAGGGTTGCAGCAGTGTTGTAGAAGTACTCTTTTTACTCAAAAGCAATTTGTTTTAACTTGATTTTTCTTGTTTTCTAAATTATAGTCCTGTCCTGAATTTTGAGAACTTTTTTTTTTTCTCATGACATAGACAAACAAAGAAAATTCAGTTTGGATATTTTTGTTTGTTGTAGACAGAAGACATTTGATTTCATGAAAAATACAAATTACAAAGGTTAATGTTTTTCTACTATAGGTCTTCTTATATGATTCTTAGGGTTAAAATTTGCTAAGTAAAAATTAGATGTAGAATGTATTAATTAAGCTGGTGAATAAATAAGTTAACTTTTCCAAAATTAGGGCAATTATTATAAGCAAAAATGCTCTTTCATGATTCTTTGTGGAAAAAGAGAGAGAAACTATTTTGCACTGGGTCAACCAAAATAATTTTGTAATTTTTCTTGTCAATCAGGGTAAATACCTCCTAAATGTTTAATACTAAGGAAAAAAATTTAGTCAATAAGATACTTCACTATGATTCTGAATATTATCAAATTGCTTTTGCTTCACCTACATAGCAGCAGGGAATTTTTTACATAATCAAATTTCCAGTTCACCATGTGGTTCCTTGACATTAAAATGTACCAAACAAACAAAGGGTGAGAATTATTGTAGACAGGACAGGTAGCACAAGGCCTGGTGTCTTCATGTCTGTGAGTCCTTAAAGAACAAGAAATTACCAAAAAAAAAGTGATTGCTCGGGAGGTGGTTTATCTTTCTCTCTTTCTACCCAGTGACTCAGCACAATCAAAGCCCTGGGAGTATTCTTCATGTGCTTCTCTAAGATACAAGATTTAGGATGTACTACTCCTACAGGTCATGGTTTCACAGGCTGTTGCTGCCTTAGGTTCCGTTTGGTAGATATGTATTTAATTGATCTTACTAAGTTCTTCCCCTTGATTTGATCATGGCCAGGAGAGTCACTATGATATTTATTCTTACAGTCTTCTCTTTCAAAAATGTTGCCAAGAATTACCACTTAAGAAGTGTAAAAATAAAATTAATCACATGTTGAAAATACTGTTTATAACTCTAGTGCCTTTCTGGGAGAACTAAACATAGTTGTCTTTGAATAAGTAATTCAGAGAGTACTTTCAAGAGTTTCTGATTATTATTTATATTGTGTATATTGTAATTTTTATCGTAACATAAATAAAAGAATTCCAGTTTAGATTATAGACAAAGTAAAACTCTTTATATTCAAGTTTGGGGAAGTATCATTAAAAGTCCAAACTGGGTGATGAGTGGATAGATTATTATGCTCTTCCTTTTCCTTATTTATTTATTTTTTTTTTTCAGTGCTTTGAACAAGCTGTGCCTACAAGGCAAGCACTTTACCACTGAACTGCTTTATCACCAGTCTTCTTCTTTCTATCTTTTCACATTTAAAAATTTTTTTTTTCATTTTTCTTTTATTATTCATATGTGCATACAAGGCTTGGTTCATTTCTCCCCCCTGCCCCCACCCCCTCCCTTAACACCCACTCCTCCCCCTCCCTCTCCCCCCCACCCCCTCAATACCCAGCAGAAACTATTTTGCCCTTATCTCTAATTTTGTTGTAGAGAGAGTATAAGCAATAATAGGAAGGAACAAGGGGTTTTGCTGGTTGAGATAAGGATAGCTATACAGGGCATTGACTCACATTCACATTTAAAAATTTTTGTAATAAGTTTTAAAAGCTCACAACCTTTGCACTAAAGGTAGGAATATTTCTTGGAATGAAAAGAACACAAAAATCCTTCACATGAATTAAGCTAACCTGTCCTCGTGGAGGGAAAAAAAATCATTTACTCCTAGTATTTGATTATCTTTTAACATAGCATTGTTCTACAAAGAATTTGAGGTAGCTTACCTAACTCTGATAATGGTAGTCAAGTCTATTGCTTTGTATCAAATTGTTAGTTAATGTTAAATGATGATAATGGAGCTGGGTGCCAGTGGCTCATGCTTGTAATTCTAGCTACTTGGGAGACTGAGATCAGAAAGGTGGAAGCTTCAAGCCAGCCTAGGCAAAAAAAAAAAAAAATCACAAAAAAGCTTAAGGTATAGGCTCTGAGTTCAAACCCCATACCACACACACAAAAAAAAGATAATGGGGTGATGATTTTTATATTTACTTTTTCCCTACCTGAAGAGGCAATAGCAGTATGAAACAAAGAACTAATTATGTATGGCTGGAGTGGGACTTTCCCACTTGGCATAGTGGTCAAGAGGAGATACTTTGCTAACAAGAAAATATTGTCAACACTAAGACATATTCGAAAACCTAACCACTACTGAGCTGGCTTAGAGCCTATTGCTGCTTCTTCCACTTTTGTGATCTTCTCACATAGCTTATGTCTCTTATTTCCTCATGTTCAGTTCTACTTCTTAGAAATAGGGTATGAAGAGGGTGTTCCAGCAACAGATTTCCAAATGTGCTGCTTTACACAGAGCAGTTTGAAAGCTGAAAAGCTGGATGGCTGTACTTTAGCAGCCTGCAATCATTTCTAAGGTAGATTATGGTTTATGTAACCTGAAGAGGCCATCAGCCCTATTTAACACATCGTACATTCATTTAGGAAGCAGCCAGCCCTGTGTTACTTATCTCAGGGACTTATAGACAAATGACAACTTGCAGACAATTTAGCCACCTTGTGCCAAACAGCAATTTCCATTTCTTCCTTTCCACTAAACTATTTAGTCAAGGTGTTCGACATAAAGCAGAACAAAACAACTTGAGTTTCATGTTGCCAGTTTTCCTTCCCACCTTCTGTTGGAGGTGCTAAAGGTCTTGCAGCCAGAGAGGCAGATAAAGAGAGAACTTGAGTAGACAATCTACAGTGAGATATTTAGTCCTGATAAAATGTTGAATAAAGATACCATTACCTGTTACCATAGGCAAATGCACTAAACTGATCAGGAAAGAAACACTTTTCACAGCCCTGGGAGATATTCAGAAAATCTGCCTTTTTAACAGTTATGTCAGGTTAAACCTAGACATTTAGCATATAGTTGTTTGGGTAGATGAGTGCTCCTATTATGCTTTTTTCCCTTTCTTTCCTTCTTTCTTTTTAAAATTTTATTTATTTTTGCAGCACTGGGGTTTGCCTCATGCTTGCTAGGCAGGTGCTTTTTGCCACCTGTTGAGTCACTCTGCCAGCCCTCTTTCTTTCATTCTTCCTTTTTTTTTTTTTTTTTTGACAAGGTCTCACTGTATAGTCCAGGCTGGTCTGAAACTTACAATCCTCCTCCCTCTGCCTCCTGAGTGCTGGATTCCATGCATGTGCCACTGCACCTGATACCATTTTTGATAGAGTGGCTCTGAATACAGAGTGGTTCTGAATCTAGGGTCTCTGGTTCATTATATACACTTAGTGAAACCATGAACTCTAAATTGTGTTGGGCTGAAGATGTATCTCAGTGGCATGCATGAAGCTTTGCCCAGCACTTCAAAAAACAATAACAAATTGTACTAATTTTTTTTTTTTTTTTTAGCACTAGAGATCAAACATCTTATGCATGCTAAGATGTTGAGGTAGATGCTCTACCTCAGAACCACAGCTCCAGGCCTATGTATTTTTATGGATAGAATAATAGCTTCACTGGATTTATACAGGGGTACATGACCCAAAGCTAATTAGAAATCTTAGTTATAACCAAGAGCTAATTTGGCCTATAAATACTGTATCAGTATGTAAAAAAACTGATTACAATAATTCCAATGATTGTGCATAGTTACTCTGCCTTAGAATGTTTGCACAAATATTGTAGCTTTGTTTTTATTTCTGCTTTGACTCCTTGAGGGAAATGACTAAAGATGAGTTGTTCACTTCATTTCTTTCCTCTGATTCAATTCATAGGGCTTCATTCCATCTCACCCTCTTTTAAAACAAGAGTGTGAGCTACACTAACTCTGTTGTTTCTAGAATTGGTTACATAGCCAAAGTGCTCTTCTGATTTCTAGTTTGTAATCTAGTGGTTACATTTTCAGCTCATATAGTAGATAACAGAACTGCTAAGATTTTTAATTGACTATATTAAATAACAGCTATTTTCTACTTAAATTGACTTATAAATGTTTACTACATAAGTCAATCACAAAATTATTTATGCATAGATACATATGATGAAATTTTCTTTAATATGCTTCTAATGTTTTAATTATAGAATCAACTATATGAAATAAGTAAATAATTTGGATAATAGTTAGGAAATGTGACTTTCTTCTCCCATAAGATAAAAATAAATTGTCCATCCTTTTATTTCAAATATAGCACAAATTAAATCCACCTAATGGGAGAAATACAAAAAGTAATTGTGGAAAATGTGAATAAATTCTGAATCTAAACATTTGTGAAAGAGTGATGAGTTGAAGTAATAAAAATAATGTAAGAAATGGTAAAATTTTAATATGGAAACAGTCAGGGTGGAGCTATATATGTTCATGGCTTGAAAGCAGAAAAACAGGATTTGACAGTGGCAGCTTAGTTTGTATGACAGTGGTTAAGAAGCACTGGATTTGAATTAAAGTAGGAATTCAAGGTTGAATTTCAGCACCAGTGAACACCTAACTTATTGTAAACATTTAGAATTCAATGATGTTTTAATGAGGAAAAAAATCATCTTATAATGTACACATAATATTTTAGCATAATGTGTATTTCATGATAAGGAAAAACTTAATATTCTTAACATTTACACTTAATAAACACTTAGAATAGTGATTATGTTGTATGCCTAACATGAAATAGCGAAAATGTCACTTTCAGAAATTATTACTTTGAAATAGGAGTTTGTCAAGCAAAGTAATTTAATACAATTAGGTAGGTTTTTATTTATTTATTTTTGTTGTTGAATGCTAAAGCATAATGTATTAGCTATTTAAAGGATGTTATTGCCCGGTGCTAGTGGCTTGTGCCTGTAATCCTAGCTGCTTAGGAGGCAGAGATCAGGAGGATCGCTGTTCGAACCCAGCCCAGGCAAATAGTTCTGCAAGATCATATCTTGAAAAAAACCCTTCACGAAAAAGGGCTGGTGGAGAGGCTCAAGGTGTAGGCCCTGAGTTCAAGCTCTGGTACCCACTTCCCCAAAAAAAGATTTAAAAAAACTGAGGATTAGAGAACTTCAGCCACATGTCTAAGGTCACGCTACTGTAAGGAGCAAAGCTCCTTGTTCTATTAAAGCTCTGTTATTTCCTTCTCTACTGAATCCTAGGTCTTTTGTTCTTTATTAGATAATCTGACAACTCCTGTTGAAAATTAAATAAATAAATAAATAACCTTCCTCTCCTTAACTCTTTAGGTACTGCCCAATTGTCTGGTCCCATTCACGATCAAAACACTCAAAAAGGCTTATACCATTTTCATATCCTTATTTCCCATTCTAATCTTGATTAATCTCCATGACCCTGCTGAAATTGCTCTTCTCAAAGTATCCAGAACTTACAGAATGCCAAATTCAGCGAGCATTTTCTACAAATAATTTTTTTAAAGAGTATTTTTCTGCTTACATATCTTGTTACTCAATTTCTCAGTTGGTTGGGGATGTGAATCAGTGGTAGAGCGCATGCCTAGCATATGTGAGGCACTGGGTTCAATTCCTAGGACTAAAATAAAAACAAAACAAAGTAGTTCAACTCTCAGCAGTACTCAACTCGATTTACCATAGCCTTTTGAAATACTCTCTTCTCCTGGTTCTTGAGATTCCATTTGCTTCTATGTAGTGGGTAACTTCTGTTCTGTCTTTTTTACAAGCTTTTTCCTTAAAAATTAGAGTTCTTCAGGTCTGTTTACAAGATCCTATTTTCCTTTTCCAAGCTACTCTCTAAAAATGATCTAATTTATTCCCATGTTTCAGAATAACAGCCATATTCTGATATTTTTCAAATTCATATCTCTAGGTTTCTCCTTGGAGGTCCAGTTCAGTATGGTCAGTAGCCTTCCCAATTTTTGAAAGAATGTTCACCTTCAGTGTAGACCAAATATAAATGGATCATCTGTGTTCAGCTGGAAGTTATTATCATAGATTTAACCTATATTCTAACTTGAGTTTTGTTCAGCCATTAATATTGCCCAAATTCCAAGTCACATTCTAATATATTTTGAGAGGTGTGGTGCTGGGGAAGGAACCCAGGCACTTGAACATGCTATACACACACTCTGCCACTGAGCTACATGCCCAGCTCCACATTCTATTTTTACAAAATAAATTAAAAAAATCAACCAATATTTGTAAATAGTATTATGGATTCTTTCAGATACTATTTACATGCATAAAAACTCATGAGTTTTTGCATTGCGAAAATAATGAGAAAAAATAAAACCATTCATTTGTTTAAACCATCTATTATGCTAGTTTTTATGCACAGAGAAAATTGAAGTTCTTTGACTTTAAAAAGAAAGCTAAATTGATCATTAGTTTTGTAGACCAGAGGCAAGTATGTGTGAGTTGTATTATCGGAGATCTGGCAGGCTATCAGATGAATCTAATTGGATATGTATTGTCAAGATCAAAGCTGTCATTAATTTTTCATTGTCTTCTTTTTGAACTTTTGGGATCAGTTCTATTTCTAGAACTCTTCTGTTGACTACTGGAGATACCTCATGTTTCATTTAGACCTATCTGGGTTACTGTTCTGCCATACCAAGTTGCAATCTCTGGCTAACTCTTAACTCCTTATTTCATTTACTACTCATACTAGGATACTGTTGCTTTATCTTTTCCCTATTCTTTTTCTTCATCATTTTTTCTTTTTTGGGTGGGACTGGGGTTTGAACTCAGGGCTTTGCACTTATAAAGCAAGCATTCTACTGCTTGAGCCACACCCCCAGTCCATTTTGTTCTGTATTTTGGAGATGGGATCTTAGGAATTATTTGCCCAGGCTGACCTTGAACCATGATCCTTCCTATCTCAGCCTCCCAAGTAGCTAGGATTACAGGCATGAGCCACTGGTGCCCAGCGTCTTAATCATTTTTAGTAGAGTAAATTTCACACATTTTTGTCTTTGAAATGTTGGAGAAGAGTACTTGAAGTACTTATTTAGCATATATCTTACTATCAATCCTTTTTATGACTATTGCTGAATTACTGTGAAATCTATTGCCCTTTTCCCAGGTCTTCACCTAGAGTTGTTTCTTCTGTTTACATTATGGTCTGAATACATGCAGTCTTTAAAACAATTTAAAAAATAGGAACTCCTTGAAAAACTCCATTGTTATTTACTTATGCTTGACGCTTCCCATCATTTGACCCACTTTTTTCTCTCTGTATTCAATTTTGTCAGACTACAGTTACTTCGCAAAGGAAGGGATGGAGGACAGATGACACTAATATATGTCTACTACTCTATTCCTACGCTGTTTTAAAGAGAAATTTGTTCGTATATTTCTAGTCATACCTGGCTAGTAGGACCTGGTTTGAAGTCTGATGAGAGGAAAACTGTTGCATTTGTCTTTGAGAACAGGAAACAGCACCTCTGATAGAAGACATCCTCATCAAAGGTTTTTACTCTAAGAACTCATGGAAATTTTTTTCTTTTCTTGTCTCACATAGGGAGCAACAGAGGGCCTGGCTCAGCTAAGTGGTTTCAAAAGGCTGGGCCCTGGTGGCTCACGCCTGTAATCCTAACTACTTAGGAGGCTGAGATCGGGAAGATTGTGGTTGGAAGAATTCCCAGGCACATAGTTCTGGAGACACCATCTCCAAAATAAACAGGGCAAAATGGACTGAAGGTGTGGCTCAAGCGCAGCTTGCCTGCTTTGAAAGGGGGAAGCCCTGAGTTCAAACCAGTGTCTGCTTCCCTTGCCCCCTAAAAAGCAAAGTGAAACATTCTTCATGATTACCAAAAAGTGTTACAGAAATAATTCTCATTCTAGTTTCTGGAGAAACCAAAACTTAAAAAGGTAACTTAAAAGAGCTGGCGTATCAGTCAGGGGAAAATATGTAGACTTTAAGCGTGAATGGAAGCATTAATTGAAGGGGATATTTGTAAAGATTTGGGCAGGGTGAAGGAACTCTAGAGGAAACTGTGGAATCATGTTCACTGGATCTGCAAAAAATGCAATGCCATCCAACCGGTCTTTACTACCAGCACGATAAAGGGCATGTATGAATTCTGGAATCAATGATAAGGGATCCAGTACCAGCATTACCACTTTCTGTGGGTGTGGACTTTCTATAATTTAAAAACCCATCTGCATTTAAATGAAAGATAATAAAGGGCTGGGATGTAATTCAGTGGTAGAGCACTTGCCCAGCATGTGCAAGGCCTTGGATTTGATCCTCAGCACTACAAGGAAAAAAAAAAGGGAATAAAGATAATAATATCTAAAAGGATAATAATATCTAAAAGGTAGATGAGAAAATGTAACTCGAATAGTACCACCTGACACATAGTGCAAAACCACTTAATAAATTACTATTCCTTATTTCATTCCTAATAGAGATACTATGTTAACCACAGAAGCTGTTATCATTTACAATTAAGTTGTGCTGTGAGTAATAACCCCTCCCCCCAGAAAAAAAAGGGGAGCTGATATGAAAGTTTCTCTTTCATATAAAAATCCAGATCTAGATGGAGAGATTTGAAATGGCAGTTCTGTTCTAAGAAGCCCATATACATCTTCCAGCCCTGTATTCTGCCATCCTAACTGAGTGGTTGTTATCGTCTTGGTTCAAGGTGGTGGTTGTTGCATCCTTGTTACATATTGCAAAATGAAGGAAGTGAGAACTGGCAAGAGGAGAGCTGCAGCAGTCTCTTAAGGAAGGTTCTTGATTGGCCAGTTATTAGTTGTATGGCCACACTAAGTTGCAAGGGAGTCTGGGAGATGTAGTCTTTATTCTATATATAAGGAAGAAAGAGACTGTATACATACACATACGTGAACTTATATATATAATTCTTTTATGTAAAATGTAGAGAAATGCAAAATTTGTGGATACTTCATTTAGACCTAATATCTTACTCAATGGATATATTTTATTATGGTCTTGGGCTAGTTCGTTAAAAAGTTATAGTAAAAACGGAATAATAACCATAATAACTACAGAGTGTCTTTCTGTTGGATACTCTAGAGTTATAAGCAGCTGCCAGTAAGTAAATTCATATGAAAACACGATAGTGGCTTTTCTTGAGTAGTAAGAGTTAGGTTCAAATTTATAATGTGCCATTTTCTTGTTCTCTATAGAGCAGAAAAAGTAGAAAACGAGATGATCTTTCACTGGTTAGATTCTGTAATTCATCCTTTAGAACTGGTTTATTTATGGTTTCCCTAAAAGCGCACATATTTTCCCCAACATCCAACACCTTCCAATTTTTTTTTAAATCTGACTGGCCCAAACCCCTCATCACCTAGTTTCCCCTTACCAGATCTGCTCTTACTGTCCCAGGCGTCAGACCCTTGCCTCCTCTGAATTAAAATGTTAGTTTCGGCTTGGGAAATAACCAAATAAATGAAATGACTAATAGTAAATAGCTCAATAGGTGATCTCTCTGAAGTGTTTGTATTAAAAAAAAACACTTAGAAAGCATTCATATTCAGCTCTATGTATAGAATTTTAAGCACAATGACAGGTCTGATCATGATTTTATTTTGGGTGGGAATACGGTTGTTTTTAATGGACCTTAACACAAATCTATTTAATGTACTCTGTCTTGTTAGAACTAACACGAAGATTTTTGTAAGAATAGTAGGTATAGTAACTTTTAGAAATGTTTTAAAAGCTATTTGTTACAATTTCCTTTTCATAAAGTGTTTCGATCAGTCCAATGATAGCTTATTAATTCCTAGATGTGTTTTTATTGAAGATGGTAGTGCATTTCGTTACTGACTTAAATTAATAAATATAATATAAAAGATTAACACAGAGAAAGAATAGCAAAGTGGCCTCAGTCCTCTTGGCTGGAATTTCTCACCCTCATCAATTATACTAAGTCCTGGATTTGTTCACTTCTGCAACTACAGCTAATGTATTTGATCAGCGAGGGTAGACTTGGAGTCTGGAAGAAATCCATTAGGGTCAAAAATGAGATGGATAAGTAGAAAGCTTCCAAGGAGTAGGCTTTAGGATGGAGGCTGGAAAACAAAAACGGGGGAGTCCCTTCACTGATTGAGGAAACATTTATATTTTTTGCCTGCCACATGCGGGAGCCCATCAGTGTCGCCTCCGGATGGGTGCTCCTGTTGACAAATTCCAGATTGTGATTATCTCAGGAACTCCAGTTGTCTCCTCTTCCGACCACCTCTTTCCTCACACCGGCTTGGGGTTGGGGTGAGGCCGGGGAGGGAGGCGACGTCAGCCGTGCTCTGCGGGGAGCGTCCGTTCGTCTGTCTGCCAGTCGAGCAGTGGGAGGGAAACTCGCTGGGAGCCCCCAGCCCACTGTCGGGAGCTCCTCCCCTAGGGGTCTTTAGGGCGGTGTGGGAAGGAAACTTTCGAGAAGTTGGAGAAGTGTGGGACGAGCAGAGAACGCGACCCCACTCGCGTCCCGGGCCCAGGCCAGGCGCCGGGTCCCTGCAGGTCTGGGCAGTGGTGAGGCCGCGCGGGCTGACGAGGGCCGCAGGCCGCAGTTCCGCGTCCGGCCTCGCGGGGGCGCCGGCGCGGCCGATCAGGTGACCGAGCGCTCGTCCGGAGCTGCGGGAAGCGGCCTCGTTCTCAGCCGCCGGAGACGCCGCCGCCGCCGCCGCCGCCGCCGCCGCCGCCGCCACACCTAGTGGAGGAGCCGGGGAAGGCGGCTCGGTGGGGGCTGGGGCGGAGAGCGCCAGGGGTGGAGACGGAAGAGCGGCAGGCGGAAGGCAGGAGGCTGAGGGGCGCCCGCTGCTCCGGGGGGAAGGGGCCCCGAGGCGTCCGCCGCGGCTCGCTCCGTCACCCGCGCGGGATTGGGGCGCGAGGGCCATGGGCGCTCTGCCCTGAGGCGGAGGGCGCGGGCGGGAGGGGAGGAGAGGCCCGAGGGCGCTTGCTTTGGAGGCCGCGGGCCGGTGACTGACTGCGCGCGAGGCGGCCGGCGGTGGCGGTGGCACCATGTCGCGCTCCGTGCTGCAACCCAGTCAGCAGAAGCTGGCGGAGAAGCTGACCATCCTCAACGACCGGGGCGTCGGCATGCTCACCCGCCTCTACAACATCAAGAAGGTGCGCACCGGCCGGCGAGGCCGCGGCGGGGGCGGGGGCGGGCGGGGGCGGCGGCGCCGGGGGAGACCTGGCCTCTTCGCGCCGGCCGGCCGGGCCCGGGTCGCCGGGACGCGCCGCGGCCTAATGCGGCGGGTAGCGGAGAGAAGCCATTTCCCGGCTCCCGAGGCCGGGTGGGCGCGGGCCGGCTGGGCGTGAGGGACGCCCTCGTATCCCCGGGACGGGGTGCACGGGCAGGCGGGTGGGGTGGTGTGGGGGGCGGAATTCCCGAGGGCCAGGGAAACTTGGGATTCCGTGACCGAGGTGCATGGGCGCGGTGAGCAGGGCACCTCAGCCTCGCGATCTTTGGGTGCGAGCGTGGGAACGAGGAGAAGAAACGGCCGTGGGTGAACCCCGAGTCCTCCGCTCGGCCCCCCGAAGCGCTCCCTAGCTGAGTAAGAAGCCCTGGATGGAGAGCGGTTGACGTTTGGGGTTTTTGCATTATGAAGGTGGAGAGCAGGGCAAGTGAGGGTGGAACCGATTTTCTTCCAAAATACTTCCAGGCTGTGAGTCACTGGAACAGGAATAACAGCCTTCTGTCTTCCCTCCTTCCTCCTCCTCATTTTAGTTCTTCCAGTCCTATCTGATAGTACCAAACGCCATGTCTTAAAGAATGAAATACATTGCTATGACTGCTGATTTACAGCATGGTCCGGTAACCCGAGTACAGCCAACAGGCCCATGCCTTCAAATCAAGGGCTGGAGTTAAGAAAAGTAGATGTAAACATTACAAAATTACACTAAATTGGGGAAAAGCAGTGAAAATCCCTTTTAAGGCAAGTTTGATAAGTTTTAATGAATTTGATAAAGTAGGTTTTTTTTTTTTTTGGTACAATCTACAGCATTGCGAGTTTCCAATGGGTATTTGATATCGTAATTATTTTTCTTGGCTTCTTAGTAAGTCACGAATGTTTTTAATCACAGCAGTAATTGTGGGTTGTGAGTTAGGGCTGCCGAAGAAAGTTTTTTTTTTTAAATTAATACTAAGGTATTCTAGTAGGAAATTGATTTGTGTCTACAATTTGATTTGGACACTGTAATTGTAAAGACGTTAATAATGGCCGGGTGCCGGTGGCTCACGCCTGTGGTCCTAGCTACTCAGGAGGCAGAAATCAGAAGGATCGCGGATCAAAGCCAGCCCAGGAAAATAAGAGAGACCTTATCTTGAAAAACTCTTCACAAAAATAGGGCTGGTGGAGTGGCTCAAGGTGAAGGCCCTGAGTTCAAGCCCCAGTACCGCAAAAAAAAAAAAGTTCATGATAAATTTTGGAAAAGAATGGCCGTGGTCCTCTAGTTGCTCAGCTGATTGCAAGGATTGATTGACTCCAGACCTAGTGCATTCTGGAGAATAACTGCAACATGCCGATCCAGTTTGTTACATGTTATGTGGCGGGAGCTCTGAGTCATTGCAGAGAAGCCCTCTGCATTTACCAAGGAGCCTTGATTATAAACTTATGTAGCTAGGGATTATTTAATTTTAAATAGTATTACTTGTAAATTATACTGACCTGAACTTTTGGGTGAGATTAGCTTTTTAAGAAATTTGGAAATTGCTTCCTATATGAACTTTGTCACACACACACAAAAAATAGTAAGTCAAACATTACTAAAAGTTACTAGACCTGTGGTATTGTGGTTAAAGGAAATGGTTATGATGGTTTCCAGAAGAGGAAGTGAGAGTAACATCAAAAGTGATTTGGGTTTTTAGGCAAAATATCTTATTTTAAGCAGTCATTAGAACATTTTTATAGTGTAAATATAATCTACTTTAATACTCCAGTTTCATAGGTAAGATTAAACTAAATTCTGAACATTTGTACTCTTAAAATTCCAGTTCTTTGTCTTTTCTCAAAGCATTATTTTTTCACTTCCTGTTTTGAGAAACTTCAGGCTTTTGTGTTATTAACTACTGAGTAAGTGGAATATGCTCATTATATTTAAGTGTCAAATGTTTTGAGTTATTGAAATATTTCAGCACTTGCCATATATTTATAGTTGAGAAATGTTTTATTTACCTTGCTAACTACCATTTCCTTCTGGGCAGTGTAATTTATTCTTGGGGTATTACTTGGCACATGAAGCCAGTGGTTAGTGTTAAAATGAAATATAAATAAATAAATAAATAAATATAATGGAGACAGAGGAAAAGACATGTGTTACCCTAATTTTAATAATAATAGTTTTTGGGTTGTTCCCCTTGTGTGGTTTTGCATATCAGTGCCTCAGATAGTTTTTGAATCTTTCAGCCTATAGAATTGTCTGTAAGACTGTTACATCTTCCCAGCTGGCCAGGGATTAAAACATTTGTTCAAATATCTTGCCAAAGAAGTAAGATCTGTTCACCATGTGTTTATAAAGTTCATGCTGTCTGCATTTTTATGGTAATATAAACCACATAATCTTTTCAATTTCAACCTCTAACAGTCCTCAAAAAAGCCTTCCATCTCATAATACATGTCTGCCAACTAATTATCACATTTTTATTAATACATGTGTGCATTAGATTGTCAACCAGATTTGATTTTCTGATCTATTTCAGTTGGAAGTACAGATCAAATATCCCTTATCAGAAATGTTTTTGACCAGATGTATGTCGTATTTTTTTCTGATTTTGCAATATTCGTGCATACAAAATGAGATATCTTTGGGACGAGACCCAAGTCTAAATCTGAATGTCTCATATAGATCTTCTACACACAGCCTGAAAGTAATTTTACGCAGTATTTTTAATAAACCTGCATTTCGACTGAGACTCATCGCTTGAGGTCAGGTGTGGATTTATCTACTTCTTGTGGCATGTAAGTGGCTCAAAAAGTTTCAGAGTTTGGAACAGTTCAGCTTTTGAATTTTCAGATTAGGAATTCCCAACCTGTATGCAGTGGAAATGATGCTAGTAAGCATATACAAAAATACTTTAGTGAGCTAAATAAAATAAATTAATATAATAATATGCTTTAATGTTTAGTAGTGAAGTTTAATTAACATGATTACTGAAAAAAAATTAATTCATTAGCCAAAAACATTTGAAGCTTGCCAGATGTGGTGGCATGAGCCTGTAATCCCAATAAACCCAGCTATGTGGGAGGCAGGACAATCATGGTCTGAAGCTGGCTGGGGTACAGAGCAATAATCTATCAATCATATTTTTTTTTTTCTAAAACAGGGCTGGAGGTATGGATCAACTGGTAGAGCATCTGCCTAGCAAGTACAGGGCCTTGAGTTCAAACCCAGTACCACTCCCCCACTCCTAAAAGACCACCTCCAAAACAAAAAATATTTGACACTGGGTATGGTGGTGCACATGTGTAATCTCAGCACACCTTGGAGGTGGAGGCAGAAGGATCTTGAGTTCCTGGACTACATAGTGAGATCCTGTCTTAAAAATTGAGATCTGAATATTTACAAGTTAAGGAATTTTAGGGAACTTGTAATTTAAGCTGTAAGAACACATAAAAGGAAGATTTACGTAAAAGTGATGAGGTAGTTTACATTTAATTTTATTCTTTAATTCCATAATAATTTAATTTTTATTAAAAATGCCTTCCCTTTCCAAACCTAATAATATTGCTTACTTTACATGGTGAGTTTTTAAAACATTTTTTTAGGTTACTTTTCTGTCTGTTACTATAACATGGCAGGTAGTGCTGGGCCAAGAGTTAGGAGACCTGCGTTCTGTCACTGAGTTCTTTAACTTTGGGCAGGTGACTTGACTTCCCTGAATTGACCTTTTTCGCATCTGAAAATGGGAAGATTAACTGCAAAAGGAACATTAAAATGTCTTCCAGCTCTATGCTATCCTTTCCAGTTCATTGTGAAGAAGTATGGGTCATTTTAAACAGTAAATGAGCTAAGTTTAAGTTTCCCTTACATAAGGATGGTAATGCCTGCTTTGCCTACTTCACAGGATTGTTTGTGAAGGTAAGGGATGGTAATATGTGAAAAAGATTAAGGTTTCAATGAATGTTAGGGAGTATTTATTTTGAGTCTGAACAATTTATTTGGGCCATTTGTTGCCATTTAACAAAACTATCAAATTCCCAAAGAAAACTTTTTTTTTTTTAAAACTCAGGGCCTACACCTTTTTTTGTGAGGGTTTTTTTTTTTTTTTTTGGATGGGGTCTTTCGAACTATTTGCCCTGCTTGTTTGGTCCTCCTGATCTCTGCCTCCTAAGTAGCTGAGTTTAAAACATACTTCGTTTTTTTTTTTTTTTGTCATTTACCGCCAGTATGAGATTGAGCTCTGTAACAGTGCTTCCATTTTTTTTTTTTTTCCTCTTGTTAATTATTGCCTCAGCTCTAAAGGACAGAAAGGAGAAAAAGTCCTCTCAATTGCAAACATGCTTCTTTAGTGGAGTATTTTTGGGGTTTCAAACACTTTCACCTTTTTAAAAATTTGATTAGAAACTGATGCTGGCACAAGGGAGGGGTGAGGATAGGTAAGACACCTAAAAAACTAGCTAGCATTTGTTGCCCTTAACGCAGAAAAACTAAAGCAGATACCTTAAAGCAACTGAGGCCAATAGGAAAAGGGGAACAGGTACTAGAGAAAAGGTGAGATCAAAAAGAATTAACCTAGAAGGTAACACCCATGCACAGGAAATCAATGTGAGTCAATGCCCTGTATAGCTATCCTTATCTGAACCAGCAAAAACCCTTGTTCCTTCCTATTATTGCTTATACTCTCTCTACAACAAAATTAGAAATAAGGGCAAAATAGTTTCTGCTGGGTATTGAAGGGGGGGGAGAGGGAGGGGGCGGAGTGGGTGGTAAGGGAGGAGGTGGGGGCAGGGGGAGAAATGAACCAAGCCTTGTATGCACATATGAATAATAAAAGAAAAATGAAAAAAAAAAAAAAAAGAAACTGGTGCTGGTGGCTCATGCCTCCAATCCTAGCTACTTGGGAGGTTGAGATTGGGAAAATCGTGGTTCAAAGTCAGCTCGGCAAATAGTTCATGAGACTGTCTCCATATAACCACAGCAAAATGGACTGGAGGTGTGGCTAAAGCAGTAGAGCATCTGTTTTGCAAGTGCAATGCCCTAAGTTCAAACCCCAGTCCCACCAAAATGTGTGTGTATGGACAGCCCTCCTCCCTCCCCCAGTTTCTTTCTCATGATTTTGAATATGTTTATTTCTTGAGGAAAAAAATAGAATAATAGTGTAAAGTTGAAAGTCTTTAGCTGTATCTGCCTAATGAGTGGGGGGAAAATGCTTGTGAAGGGAGCAGTGCAGCGAGGGGAACTGGCTTGTCTTCCCTTTCAGAATTGTACTTGTCTCTATTTAGGGCATTATTTTCTTGGTTGGTCAATCAGGAGCAGAGAAATCAGGTCAGTCTTGTTCTAAGATTGGATTGTGGCAGTTCTGCACTAGTAAATACTGTTAACATAAGAATTTTTCCATGTTGGATTTCATTATTGAGAGCATTAAACAGATTAAGTAGGAAACACCCTCCAATAAAGCTGAATTTATAATATATGTTAAAATAAATGTAGTGTAAATATAAATATTAAATCCTGTTATTTATGCTTGTACCTAGTTGCATGTAAAATGAGGCTTTAACACTTTCTTTTTATGCTAGAGTAGGCTGAGGTAATAAATATCACTCAAAAATAGTGAGGAAAAATGATTATTTTTAATTTCTTAAGTGGCAATGATAGATTATCAATATTGTGTTTCCTTTGTGGAGTAGTTAAATAAATGTTAAAAATTTTAATGGTTACAAAAGGAATACATACAAAAACTCAAACATAACAGAAATGTATGGCCTAAAAAATACAGTCTGTTCATCTACTTTTAAAAATAAGCTGTATATAATTCTACCCTTTTCTGTACAAATGCTAGCATATGTGCATGCATATTTAATTATATTATGATTAAATTAAGTAGGTTCTTTAAAAATAAAATTGGAGAAGCAGCTGATGTAGTTTATATGTAAAGATGAAGTCAGGTTCCTTAATCTGTTGCTTTTGTATTTACACTTAAGAAATATTAAAGGAATGGGCAGATTTAGCTAGGTTCATCCAAAATGTTAAAAATGAGGAGGTCCAGATGAACATACGTGTCAGTGTTGAATGTTCTTGTCCTTTCTAGTTAGGGTGACTGAAAATCTAATGCGTGTTCATTGATAATTTAGTAAGTGTTAGCATTCTTGCAGATACTTGTTTGTAATAAAACTGCATCTTTAAAACTGTAAGTCTTAAACTGTAGGGTAGTCCCAAATATTTTGGCTTTCCTTTTCAATTATTTACTCTTTATTTATTGAATGTTTTCCCTAGCATTGGAGAGACAGGTAAATTGAGTCTATTACCAAGACATTTGCATTTTGGTGGGTGAGACAGATACATAGATTAACTAGATGTGTGTTATATGTAAGTAGGTTTGTGAGAGTCCTGAAGTTAAAGATTCTCATTGGGAGAGATAGTGACATTTGTATTTGGTTTTGAAATGTAAGCAGGAACTTCAGTCAGGACTTGACAAAGATTAGCCATTAATATATATGATTATAGAACTTTTGTTCAGTAGAATAGGTAAAGATAAAAAATGCATAAGGTTATAAAAGTACCCTAGTAATGGTCTTCTCATAGGCATACAAACGTGAACTTCTCTGTACTTGTTTTCTAAGCTTTTTCCATCTGAACAGGGTATTGTGTTGAGTTGAGAGCACTAATTCTAGTTTGTTTTAGCCATGGACAGATTATTTATCCTTTCTGGGCTATAGTTTATAAAGTGAGGATACATATCAGTGATTCCTAGCTGCAATGGAATTATCTTTTATCAGGACACAAAAGAATTATCTCTGAAGATTTTTTAAAATTTTACATATCTGGATCCTGATCTGAACCTACTGAATCAGAAAAGGCCCCTGAAATAGTTCTGATGTTAAGAACCCCTAAAATAAGTAAAATGTAAGTCGTTAATACCTCTGATTTCTTTCTCTGATAATTATTTATTGTTGTGATTCAGGTTTTTTTTAATTATTGTGCTGGGGATACATTGTGGCACTTTACAAAAGTTCTTAAAATATATCAAATATATCATAGTTGAATTCACCCCCTCCCTCATTCTCCTTTATCCCCTTTCCCCCTGTAATTCAGTTTTGTTAGCTGGGTCATCACTAAATTTTTGCGAGGCTGCTTGTAACCTCTCTACTATAGCACAACCAGCTTCATGGTTCTAATTGGCACTCCTGTTATGCTCCGGCCTATATTTTGTGGCTTTTTAAGAAGCCATGTTAATCTTATTGTTTCTAATTCTTGTAATCTTAAGTAGATAGTCCAATTCCCCCATCCTCTACATTGTGCAACACTGTTATTAACCTCACATGTTGAGAATTAAGTGAGTTAATTCATATGAAATATTAGTTTGGTGCCTGGGACAAAAAATAGAGTAAATGTTGGCTGCTGTTACTATTTCTTTTTCTGGGTTTTGGAAAGAGCAAACATTTTTCCCCCAGTCAAACTGAGAAGATAACCTTTAAGAAATATTTATTAACTGTTCCTTTTTATTGCTATTATAGTTTGATATCTACTTACTACTAATACAAAATAATAATTTGTATTTCAGAAGGTGTCTATAGTAGTCCTTTAAATACCAAAAACGTGTCAGTAGATAACACTTTAAAACGTATGATATCTTTGCTTCATAATCTGAGATTTTCCTGTATTTGGAAGCTCAGAAATGTTTAAGGGCAACAATGACATAGACATCTTTTGAGTTGAATTGTAATTAGTAACTCTCATATGAATCACTAATTTTATTTAGTTATTACTTTTCTGAGAAAGTTTACATTATGTGTAACTCAAGCTGGCCTTGAACTCACTGTGTAGTCTAGACTGGCCTTGAACTTTCATGATCCTCCTGCCTCTGCCTTCTAAGTGCTGGTATTAAAGGATTTTGAAGGATGTGATAGATTGAAGATATTCTCTCTTACAGTTCTCCCAGAACTTGTGAATGGAGTTAACCATAATCTTTGTAACTTTAAACCTTTTTCTGTCTTAATTAGGAAGTATAGTTATAAATAAAATTGCATTAATTTGAAAGCATTTCCAATAATTTCAGTATACCTTCCTACCAGTCTCTTAATAGAAACTGTCTTAGTGGACTGCTTGCTTTTCGTTCAAATTTAACCAAGTTCAACAGGAAGTGCTACTTTAAAGCATATTGGTTGGCCAAATGTAGGTGATACACAAGGAAAAAATATTTGGGAAGTTAACCACTGGTACTAGAATTCAAGGTTTGTTTTGCTGTTGATAGGTTTTTAAATCCTTCCTGACAATTTCACACTGTTGTGTAATTGCCGTTATTTAAAAAGTTAGAAAACAAAGAATGTTGCTTTTACAGTCTATAATCTCAGTTGATGTCAACTTGGTATTAATTTCAGTTTGATTAAAAACATGGAAGATTCTTGATCTTTATGTCTTCATTTTTCACAAAACCTTCTTTAAAAACTGGGTGAAAGTTATATTGCTCTTTTTTTTGGTGGGACTGGAGTTTGAACTCAAGTCTTTGCACTTGCAAAGCAGGTGCTCTACTGCTTGAGCCACAACTCCAGTCCATTTTGCTCTGGTAATTTTGGAGAAGGGGGTCTCACAAACTATTTGCCTAGGCTGGCCTCAAATCTTGACCCTCCCTATCTCAGTCTCCCAAGTAGGATTACAGGTGTGAGCCACAGTGCCTAAATTGGTCACATTTTGTATGTTTCTCCTCTTCCTCCATATGATTCAGATAGGGCTAGTTTCTTTCCCATATGGTTACAAATAGCATTCTTACTCTGACCTCTGAGGTTTTTGTTCATTTCTTTAAATTAATTCATTGAATTAAGAAAGAAATTGTTTTGTTCTTCAGTATTCAGAGGAATTTTTTTTTTCTTTTTGCTGCTGTATTGGACTAGAATTAAAAAAAATTGATCAAACTGATCAGATTTTTATAATGATTGTAATTGCTCCACAAATGTTTTGAGCAGCTAAGGTGTGGAAAGAATGAAAAATCTTTATATATAATTTTTTGAGCAAATATTTATAGATAAACCTTACTAGTGTTTTGGAATCAAATCTGAATTTGTATTTGAGACTTGCCAGTTAGTGGATGGTTTGAGCAAGTCATTTAGTTTCTCTAAAGCTCTATCTCTATTGATAGTGTAGGTGATTTTTAAAGAGTAGATGTTTTTGTACATAAGAATTGCCCAGCAAATGTTTTTATTCTCTACTGTTCGTATATTTTGGTTATTTTCTAATTTCTTCATTGTTACTTAATCTCTTGAGAAAAGATAGAGGAATATTTAATCTGTCTATATATTTTACATCGTGGTAAGTTCTTAGAAAAATATGTAGCATTAACCACGTAATGTGAAGACAAGGTAAAATTTTTTATGTGTAACAGTTTCAGGAAAGCACCCAAGAAGTAGTTTGAGTGGTAGGGTGGCAGAAAGACTTATTTTAAAGTTATACTTTAAAATTCTATCAAGTCTAGTCTTGATGTTTCTAGTCAAAGACATTTATTTTGTGACTGGATATGTTGTTTGGGGGAACATCTCTTTTTTTTTTTGTAGGACTGGAGTTTGAACTTAGGGCTCATGCACTCCAGTCCCTTTTGCTCTGGTTGTTTTGGAGATGCTCTCTTGTGAACTATATGCCTGATCTGGCCTTGAGTCACAATTGTATGATATAGCTCTGGTAGCAAAGATAGTTTCAAGTGTACTAAGATGTCCTAAAAAGCGAAAGTTGTTATCTTATGATTTCTTTGTTATGCATGAAGTTTTTTTGTTAAGGTGGGGGAAATTAATGTTTATAAATAGACTTCTGATATAGTTGGAATTTTGTTGTATTGCTGTAGGATAGTACAAAAACCTTCTTGACTAAATTACAGTTATACCTGTTTATCAGGGTAACTTTTAGTCAGATCACATTCTGTTTTTTGTTTTACTTTTTCTTTTTTTTTAAACTTGAGTATTCCTCATACAAATGTCTCTTTTATTGATAAGTAAATAAATCAGTTAAGTTGGTTTTAGAAAAAGTAAAGTGGAGCCCTTACTTGTATATAGATTCTATAAGCCTTATATTTTTATGTCATTTTTTAGTGCTCATGGTATGCCATATACTCATTCATATTCTACACACACACACATCATGAATACAAAACTTTAACGGATAGGTTGCAATTATTATCTTCAGTTTAATAGATGAAGACATTGAGGCGCAGAGGTAAAATAACTTTCTCATGGTTACATGTCTAATAAGTGATAGAGCCTGGATTTGCACGTGGGCTTCCTATCTAAAAAACTCATGTTCTTGGGGCTGGGAGTATAGAGCATGCTCTTAGCATGCGTGAGGCCCTGGATTCAGTCCTTAGTACCAAAAACAAATGTAAGACAAGCCATAAAAGTCTCTTGTTCTTAATTATAAGACTACATTCTTTCTTTAAGTAAAACAAATATCATATTGGCTTAGGGTAAATGAAAGAAATAATGTGATTGAAAAGGGAATCATAGTCATATAAGGAATTTACCACTGATTTTGCTGTGATTATTATTCATATTAGACTTTGATTTGGGTAATTATCATCATCATTATTATAGCTGTTGTTAACAAAGCTATTATTTTTTGAGCCGCTTAAGTGCCATTTTTCTAAATGCTTTTATATGGATTATCTGCCCTCTTCAAATCCTCATAATGACTCTATGAGGTAAGGTTCTAATCTGCCTCCCCCTTTCATAGATGAAGAAACTGAGACTAGTAGATGTTATATATTCAAGGTCCCATTGCTAGTCTTTTTCCGCAATCCGTTTTTTAACCTTCCTGTCATACTGCCTCCCAGTATAATATGTTTAAATAAGACCCACTGAGCAGTGTGAAAAAAGGTAAATCAATTCCAAAAGAGATTATGTATAAATCTACTTTTCCATTGGTTTTGTTTTCAGTATAAGAAGAAAGAGCTGTTTATACACATAAATACACATGCATACCCACACATATATACACATTTCTTTGGTTGATTTAGTTCTTACATAGTAAAACTTGTGATCATGGGAAATGTAGGTATTGTAGTATGTCATATCTACAGTATTTGAAGGTCACTATACTGTTAGAATGGATAGCTGAATTTTTAAATAATTAGAATTTGAAAGATAATACATATGCAAAAGGAACATAATTTGGAATTACTTTAGGATTCTGTGCTATCTCACTCATGTTTTTTAAACTTGATTCCTATTATGCCATTTATATAAGTAAATGCTAATCTGTAGCTGTTTCTTTTTAGGCTAATTCTTAGTTGTTATTCTTAGTTATTTTATTATATGATGTCTTGGGAGAAAGAAGATAAATTGGAAGTATAGTTTACAAGAAACAGTATTTCAAAGAAATCACAATCTGAGGAAGAATATGATTATGTTAATATTATGCTGAGATGGAATATACAGAGTAACTTTGTGTCATTCTCTAAAAATTAACGAGTTTCTAAGTTTTTAAAGATTGTTTCATTTAATTATATTTGAGAATTAAGAGTTTTTTTAAACTTCATTCCTATTTCTACTTATTAAAAAGGAATGTTTGCACTGATTTTTATACTATTACTTGGAAAGAATCTAGGTGACATTTCAAAAAGAGTTTCAATTTGAGCTGAAGTACAAAATTCATCCAATAACAATTTATTTTTATTCTTGGCTACAGTTTCAGGTATGTAAAATTTCACTGATGATTTTGCTCCTGTTTTTTATAGCTGCATGTAGTCTTTATTTTTCCCTCTCTCTAGTACTATTTTAAGTTGGTTTAGAAAGACCACCAAGATACTGACATGGTTGTACACTTACACAGTAGTATTTCAGTATATCTATGAATAGTACAAACTATATAGATCTATTGTATATTAAAACTCGCTATTTAGAATACCTTCAGCATTGTAGCACCATACAGTTCTAATTTTGTTTTGTTATTCATAGTCTGCAGTGCATAAGTTTTCTACTGAAAAGTATATATTGTCATAGTTTGACAATCTTTGTTTATACGTAATTTTCTCTCTTTTTATTACAATGCTTCCCCAGCAAGGACAAGTTTGGAAGGTTTGCAAAGCTTTTCACCTTCCCTCTGCCCGCTTGCCCGCTTTCAGATCAGTTTCATGTTTCATAACTTCTCTTTCTGTAATCCACAACATAGCCACAGTAAATAATAAAAATTAAATTACAATACTGTATTTCCTCACACATGGCATACAGAAATTACTTTTGAAAGGATTCATCCTTTAAAAAGTGAAATAAAAATAAATTAAACAGGAATGTTTTAATTTTAGTAATTCCCTAAGACATATCTCACTATTAATTAAATGTCACATAATAAAAAAGTGACCAGTATTCAAGATGCTATCTTTATTGCTTCAGGTAAATATTCCTTTTTAGGATACCTTACATTTGTATAGTGCTTTTATAGTTCACTGCAGAGAATGCTGCACTGCTGCTGTGGTCAAGATGTAAATATTTCCATTTGTTCTGTGCTTACAAGATGTAGAACAGATGCAGATTTATGTTTGAAGTGCTGCTGGTATGATGGAAAACAGTGTTGTAACTCAGATGTTCAGAGGAACAGGCAACACACGTTAGCAGTATAAAGACAATTTTAACAGCTTCCAGTTCTTTTGAACTAAGGCTCTTATATTAAAATGTTTAAAGTGAATAAGGAAAACATTTTGGAAAAGACATTTAAACATAAGCTTTTATTTTATCACACTTAGAAACATGTCCAGTACTATTCTACTTAATACTTAATTTGGTAATATTTTATTATTCAGATGAATACAGTCCTACCTCAAACCAAAAATTTGTTTCTTTTCCTTTTCTTTTCTTTTTTCTTTATATTTTAGGTTGAGCTTTTTCCTTCACTGCTGTTCTGCGCTAACCGCTTTGAAACTTTTCCATGCATTTTTTTCAGTAGAAGAACATCTCTGTACTGTCTTCCATTGCATATATCAGCTGTGACAATCCCTGCACTTGCCTATTCATTTTATCACCTGCTCACCAAAAACAATAAATATCTCTCAAATTTCTGATTGCAGATTTGCTATTCTTTAATTTAGAAGGAGGTTGCATTTTACTTTTTTTTTTATTACTGTTGTTTTTTAGGCATGTGGAGATCCTAAGGCCAAACCATCTTACCTTATTGATAAAAACCTGGAGTCTGCTGTGAAATTCATAGTGAGAAAATTCCCTGCTGTAGAAACCCGCAACAACAATGTAAGTAATCTCAATTTTTATTACTTTATTTAGTCATCAGTAAGGACAGCAAAGGTCAATATATAATACTTATAGCAGCTTTTATTCTTTTTATTTTGGTGTATGGATTATACTTTGCTTAAGGACAAATTCTTGTGTCTGAAACTAGAAAAAACTACTTAGCTATATTGCTATTTTATTATGGAAAACATAAATCTTAATTTTTATGTGCTATTTCTTTTCAAATTGCAACAAGAATAAGGTAAAAGATATATAGTATCAGAAATATTTGTGTAAATGTTTGGAGTGTTTTTGTTCTTAGAATCAGACTTAGTTTTCTTTGGAAGTTAGTAAATGACTTTATAGGACTTTTGTTGTTTTTAGTAGTTTTAGTTCTAAAATATATTGTTTCTCTAGTATTTTCATAATGTAGGAAACATTTATTAAAAGTAAATAATGTAATAATATTATAGTGTTAGGATCTTTATTATCCCCGTATTGCTTTTCATGTGTGAAAGTTTTGTTTCTTAGTATATTGCAGTGTTTCTATTCAGAAACTTACTGATATGGATACATATTTTGGAAGTTCTTTATAGTAACACTTTTGAATAACTAATTTTAGAAAATTAGAGTTTCATCTTACCATGCCATGTTTATGTTTTGTTGACTTTGAATCTTTTTACATCTCCTCTTTTTAATTTTATTTTTCCTTTGATATTCCCATGTTATGATCCTTACTACCTTTTACTTTATGTATAAATTTACTCTAGAAATTTCCTCTCATGTGGTTTCCCTATTTTTGAGAATTTGTTTAAAAGATATGTCATCTTTTTCAAATCACCTGTGGCCCTTGAAGATTAGTATTTAGCTGGATGATACCACTTTTACTTAAAAAATATTTTAATGTAGAAGGAAATGCCAGTCAGAATTTGAATGCAGGTTCTCATGCATTCTGTGCAAGGTACTCTACCACTTGAGCCATGTCACCAGCCCTTTTTTGCTTTAGTTATTTTTTGGATAGGATCTAGTGCTTTTTGCCTGGGGCCAGCCTTAGACTGTAATCCTCCTATCTATACCTCTCTTATAGCTGGGCTTATAGATATTGACCACCATTCTCAGTTTATTTGTTTAGATGGGTCTTGTTAACATTTTGTCCAGACTGGCCTCAAACCTCGAGCTTCTTGATCTCTACCTCCTGAGTAGCTGGAATCACAAGATTTATAATTGTTTTATAATTATGGCATTGTAAGGCATCACAATTAATTCTTGATTAGAAAATAGGTGATTCAAAGCATGCACTTTTTTTTTTTTTTTTTTTTTTTTTTTTGCGGTACTGGGGCTTGAACTTAGGGCCTACACCTTGAGCCACTCCACTAGCTTTTTTTTTTTGAGATAGAATCTCTCAAACTATTTGCTTGGGCTGGCTTTGAACCACAATCCTCCTGATCTCTGCCTCCTGAGTAGCTGGGGTTAATAGGCATGAGCCTCTGGCACCTGGCTTGCACTTCTTAAAAACATAATTATTTGTGTGGAGAACTCTTTTTTTAGTTATTGACATTAATTGAATAAGTTATCTGAGAGAGTATATGCTCTTAGAGATTTTTATGAAAATCTGTCTTATATTTAATTCTGTACACACTTTTCTTACGGCTCATAAAAATCTCTAACACATGAGTTCTTCAGAAAATCTTTGAAATTTAATGTGTGTTTATGTGTAAATTTAAATGTAGTGTATATGTTTACTGCTTAATAATAGTAAAATTTTTTGCATCAAGAATCTTTGCTGTTCTTGGCTGGCGGAGTGGCTCAAGTGGTACAGCACCTACCTAGCAAATGTGAGGCCCTGGGTTCAAACCCCAGTACTGCCAAACAATAAAAATAAATAAAATAAAATATAATTATGTGCATATATTTTAAAAAATGAATCTTTACTTTTGTTATGCTTCAGAAACTATTTAATAATGCTGTTCTTTGTTCTTGAGTAGTTTTACTTCCCTTTTTTCAACTTTTGAAGTACAAAATTGACATATAACAGCTTTATTGAAATATAATTCATATACAATTCATCCATTTGAAGTATATTATTTATTGGTTTTTAGTATACTTACAGCATTATATTGCTGTAATTCACATTTGATATTCAAACATACCCCAAATGGACCTCTGTGACCATTAGTATTCATTCCCGATTTCCTGTCAACACTCCAGCACTAGGCAAACTAATTAATCTCTTTTCTGTATGTCTCTCTGCTTGTTCAGGAGATTTCATATAAATGTAATCATAACATACGGGATTGATTGTGGCTGGTTTTTATCATTTAGCATAATATTTTCAAGGTTTATTTAAGGTATAGCATGTATCAGTATTTCATATCTTTATTGCCAAATAATATTCCATTGTGTGTGGATATACCACATTTTATCCACTCATGAGTGTTTGGTTTGTTTTTTCTCTTCTTGACTTATGAATAATGGTGTTCTGAACATTGGTATGCGGGTATTTTTGTGAATATATATTTTAGTTTCTTTGGCATAGGGTAAAGTTGCTGGGCTATGTGGTTATTCTATATTGAACCTACAAAATTGATAGCATAGTGGTGTTGAGTGTCATAACAATTTGTGGAATTTAGTCTGTTTATTTGTAAAGTCTGAATTTGTTGTATGGCTTTTACAACTATTCTGTGTAATACTATCATGTTATTTATTTCTTTTACCTGTTTATGTACTGGATATGTGTGAAGTCTTGTGATTTCACTTTTGAAGTGGGCCTTCTAAAATGTTGGAAAGAGATTCCTAGCCAGCTTGGGCTATGAAATGAGAAGTGAGGAGTTTTTTTATTATTGTTTTTTAAGTCTATAGTTAATGAAGGTTTAGAAAATGGAACCTAGCATCTGGGATTAATGGGAGATTGCAGATTGCTGGGTACTAAGTGCTCTGTACAAGTGGTATTGATATCCCAGTCTTTATATGTGCCACAGAGAACATACTTCATCTCAAGAAAAAAGGTTAGCATTATTTCTTCTTTGACACATGTCTTACAATAAGTATGACTTGTCCCCAGTTTCAGAAAGGTACTCATAAGGGATCGTTTTGATGAGAATTCAACAAAAAAAAATCTTTTAAAGTTTCTAAAACGTTTTGATGAGAATTCAACAAAAAAAAATCTTTTAAAGTTTCTAAAATAGGTTTTTACAAAAAGGTTAATTTTATTTTACAGCCATCTTCCCTCAAAATAGACGTTTTCGGTAGTTTCTTTAATAACTGCCGTCATTGCCATACTTTTTAATTTCATTAAAAGCCATGTATACATCAAAAGACTGCTGATAGTAGGATTAGTATATAATATGGCTTTAGCAGTGATGTTGAAAGTCGTTGAGTCATTTTTACTATCTTATTCCATTCTCTTGTGACATATATTATTTTTGTATCCCTAACTCTGGATTTAGGGGAAGTCTGGTACTTCCCCTAATGGAGTGAAGTATTTTTCTGCATCATGATGTTCACCTAGAGCCTATATGCTTCAAAGCAGGCTGATGAAGTAAAATTCAAAGTGAATAAAAGCCGTACCACTTTCATAATTATAGCAGCCACTTATTTTGTATCTAATATGTGGTACACTATGTGTTTGGGTGGATTTCTTCATTTAATTTCAGATTAAGCAAAAGGCATTTGTGAACTGAGGGATTATCTCATTATACTATATCTTCTGTTATCTTGAAAATGTAACTATGAAATGGTATTTGCTTCTAATATTTTTCATAGGTGTCTTATGTCATAGTACTCAAGAAGATCTGTTATTTCCCTTGGTGAAGAGAGTACTAGAAATTTCTTTCCTATTTTATTTAACAGATGAAAATTATTTTGTACAGAAATTTTTTTACAGTGGGATTAGTGTTTGAACTCAGGGCTTTTACACTTGCAAAGCAGGCACTTTACCATTTGAGCCACACTTCCAGTCCATTTTGCTCTGGTTATTTTGGAGATGGGGATATTGCAAACTATTTGCCCAGGCTGGCCTCAAAACTCAATCCTTCTGATTTCAGCCTTGCAAATAGCTAGGAGTATAGATTAGAGCCAGCAGTGTCCAGCTTGTACAGAAAAGTTTAAAGGGCCTTAAAATGGTCAGGTGTATGTTAAAACGTCTTACTGATTTTTTTTTCCTAAAATTTTTAAGCTCAGTTTTTTTCTTTCTTCCTTTGTAGTTAAATCTAAAATCTAGCTTGTGTTTTTTTTAAGCAGTAAAAATATTATTGGGTATAAAAGTGTCCTTGTGGAATTTGGCTGTTTTACAATTTAGTATAAAATTTTGTATTTAATTTCCAAATGAATGGGAAAATAATAGAAATTAACCATCCTGTATATGTTGAGTTAAATCTTGGAGTCTTCATTTAAGAATACGAACATTGTTAAGAGTGCCACAAGAGTGATGGACTCTGGACTCTGGAGTAGGACACAGGCCATTGTTGAAATAATTTGAGTTATATATTCACACTAAGAAGAATGTTTTATGTTATAGACATTACTTGTCTCCTCTCTTAAGGAATACAGTATTATAAGATCTTATGTAATAAATTATAGTTTCTTCTCATTGGAATTGAACCCAAGACCTTGCACATGCTGGGCAACTACTCTATCACTGAGCTACATTCTCAGCCCACAAGTTATATTTTTCTAAATAGTTTACAGCATCATTCAAACAAAGACAAAATAAAGCAACTTTAAGTGTTACAATTAAGCAATAAAGTTGCTTACCACCTAAGTCTGTTTTTAAACACCATTTCTATCACAGTGTGTGGCATTTAAGAGACACTAAATAAATGTTTGGTGAAGGAGTGAGACTATTTGATGCACTTTAACTTAGCCAACTTTCACTTGTATTCAGAAAGTCTTAGACCTGGGTCAGAACTACTTACTGATGCTTTTAAAAAATTACTTATTTAATTAATTTTTCTGTTTTAAGCATCTTTTATTTTATGTATTTATTTATTTAATTAATTTATTTTAATTTTTATTTTATTCATATGTGCATACAATGTTTGGATCATTTCTCCCCCCTTCCCCCCACACCCTCCCTTACCCCTCCCAACCCCTTGCTACCAGGCAGAAACTATTTTGCCCTTATCTCTAATTTTGTTGAAGAGAGAGTATAAGCAGTAATAGGAAGGACCAAGGGTTTTTGCTAGTTGAGGTAAGGATACCTATACACGGAGTTGACTTGCATTGATTTCCTGTGCGTTTGTGTTACCTTCTAGGTTAATTCTTTTTGATCTCACCTTTTCTCTAGTTCCTGGTCCCCTTTTCCTATTGGCCTCAGTTGCTTTTAAGGTATCTGCTTTAGTTTCTCTGCATTGAGAAACTAGATAGCAACAAATGCTATCTAGTTTTTTGGGTGTCTTACCTATCGTCATACCTCCCTTGTATGCTCTTGCTTTATCATGTGATCAAAGTCCAGTCCCCTTGTTATGTTTGCCCTTGATCTAATGTCCGCGTATGAGGGAGAACATAGGATTTTTGGTTTTTTGGGCCAGGCTATCCTCACTCAGAATAATGTTCTCCAGTTCCATGCATTTACCTGCGAATGATAACATTTCATTCTTCTTCATGGCTGCATAAAATTCCATTGTGTTTAAATACCACATTTTCTTAATCCATTCATCAGTAGTGGGGCATCTTGGCTGTTTCCATAACTTGGCTATTGTGAATAGGGCTACAATAAACATGGGTGTGCAGGTGCCTCTGGAGTAACCTGTGTCACATTCTTCTGGGTATATCCCCAAGGGTGGTATTGCTGGATCATATGGTAGATCTATGTTTATATTTTTAAGAAGCCTCCGAATTTTTTTCCAGAGTGGTTGTATTAGTTTACATTCCCACCAGCAGTGTAAGAGGGTTCCCTTTTCCCCTGCATTCTCGCCAATACCTGTTGTTAGTGTTGTTGCTAATGATGGCTATTCTATCGGGGGTGAGGTGGAATCTTAGTGTGGTTTTAATTTGCATTTCCTTTATGGCTAGAGATGGTGAACATTTTTTCATGTGTTTTTTGGCCATTTGCATTTCTTCTTTTGAGAAAGTTCTGTTTAGTTCACTTGCCCATTTCTTTATTGGTTCATTAGTTTTTGGAGAATTTAGTTTTTTAAGTTCCCTATATATTCTGGTTATCAGTCCTTTGTCTGATATATAGTTGGCAAATATTTTCTCCCACTCTGTGGGTGTTCTCTTCAATTTAGAGACCATTTCTTTTGATGAACAGAAGCTTTTTAGTTTTATGAAGTCCCATTTATCTATGCTATCTCTTAGTTGCTGTGCTGCTGGGGTTCCATTGAGAAAGTTCTTGCCTTTACCTATTAGTTTCAAAGTATTTCCTACTCTTTCCTGTGCCAACTTTACTTATTTAATTTCAGCTAAAAAATAATTGTGCTTTCTACTAGAGCTGTGCAGATACATCTCATTAATGATATTACTGAAAGTAATCCTGAAAAAAGTAAGATTCCCAGCTTTTAAAAACATAAATGTGACCTGGCGGAATGGCGCAAGTGGAAAAGAGCCTGCCTAGCAAATGGTGAGGCCCTGAGTTGAAACCTCAGTACCACCAAAAACAAAAGCAAAAGAACAAACAAACAAACACCAAACCCATAAATACATGTAGCGGTCAGATAAAACCAATTCAGGGGTTAGATAGGGGACAGATGTTGGATTTAGAAGGAATGATGGTAAGGACACTTAACTCCTGCCAGTCCTTGTCTTGTCATGGCTTCTGTTACAATGGTAAAATGTTGCTTAAGTGAATGATTTTGGGAAAATCACTTAGCATCTTAAAGTGTCATTGTTCTTATGTCTAAAATGAAGATGTTAATACTCATCTCAAGGAGCAGTTCAATATATCCTAAATAATTTAGCACAGTGTGTGACAAATTGCTCTTGAAGAATGGAAGCTGTTATTTATATTGTCTCTTTAACTTTTTGGTGTACTTCACAGTAAGTGCAGTAAGTATTTCTGAATGACTCCCTGCTCCCCTTCAGCACTATATATGTTTAAAACGTTTATTTGTATGGCTTCGATCAAGTAATGCACCGTCTTTTGTGTCTTTTTTCATTTTATTAGCATATATGAATATACAATGAATATTGTTTCCTCCCCCCCTGCATACAATTCATTGTGACAATGGCAAATACCTTATATTCTACATTGGTTAGATTGCCCTCACCATCCCTGGGCCCCCCCCCCAGCCCATGTCCCTGCCCCACTTAAAGCAATTGCAGGTCTCATCATTCTGTTTCATATATGTATATGAATCCCATCAACCATATTCCCTTACCTTCATCTCCTTCATTTACCCTCCCCTCCACAAGTACTCCCCCCTATCTTGGTGTCTTTAATTCCAGCTACCCTTTGCACAGCTTCACAAGCTGAAGAACAAACTTTGTAGGTAACATTGAACACATGATTGTCCTTCATTTTGTTTCTCTTTTGTGTTTCTTCCTTTGTGCCATCATCATTCACTTGGTTGCTTAAACTAGAACCTTCAAAGTCTCCTTTCATGTTTATAAAACACCAAGGTGTCACTTAGGGATTGTCATACCACTATGCTATTCCATGAATTTGTCCTTTTTATGTATAAGTTGTCTCTTGAAACAAGTGCTATGATAATCTAAACATTGGCCTTTTGTGTCATCTCTGATTGTTTCCCTTCTTCCCTTCAGGTTCTACCAGGGGAAGTTGAACAAACAAAAATAGTATTTCTCTATGACACCCCACAAATCTGTCCTTGTAGAGCACTTATCTTTGAATCCCTGTTAACTAGGAGATGGTAGTCTAAAAAGTAAAACTTAGATTTAAAGGGAATCATCTTGCTGTGCAATAATAATAAGGAGTTGTGACAATGTACTTCATTTTTGAGCATCTATATATAAAGAGACCCTAATTAGAACTCGAAGGAATATTTGGCCCTTTTTTGAGAAAGTTTACACTATGTGTAACTCAAGCTGGCCTTGAACTCATTATGTAATCTAAGCTGACCTTAAACTTACATGATCCTCCTGCTTCCACTGGGCATTATAGACATCTGCCACCATACCCAGCTAAAATCAGAAAACTTTTAATAAAGAATTTTGAAGAATGTGATGGGTTGAAGATTTTCTTAGCAATTCTTCCAGAACTTGTACATAGATTAATAACCATAGTCTAGGTAACTTTAAAACTGTATTTGTTTTAATTAGGAAGTATAGTTATTAATAAAATTGCATTAATTTGAAAGCATTTCCAATAATTTCAGTATACTTTCCTGCCAGTCCTCTTAACAGAAACTGTTATTACTGGACTGCTTTCTTTTCTTTCACACTTACCCAAGTTCAACAGGAAGTACTAGTTTAAAGCAGATTGGTTGGCCAAATATAGGCAATACACAGGAAAAAACAATTGGGAAGTTAACCATTGATAACTAGAATTCAAGGTTTGTTTTGCTGTTCATAGGTTTTTAATACTTCCTGATAATTTCACACCGTATTATATAACTTCCATAATTTTAAATGCTAGAAAACAATGAATGACAAGTAGATTGCTTTTATAGCTCTGTGCCTGCTAGGCAGGCAGCCTGCCCCTTGAGCCAGCCACTTCCTTAGCCCTTGGTCTTCACTAAATGTTAAGCTTTGCCAAAATTTAAAGAATTTTAATGCACTGATATGTTAATATTCTTTTTAAAAGACAATGAGAAGTAAGAACTCAAGGATTTTGGCTTGAACAAATGTCAAGATTTACTGGGGCAAAGGAAGCATGAGGAATAAATAGGTTTGGGTGAGGTGCAATAGAGGTAATACCCAATAGCCAAGGCTATATGTGTTAGATTCAAGAGAGGCCCATTAGAAATCAAAGTGGAAACATAGAGTGACCAGTAGTATATTTTAATCTACAACTCAGTCAAGGGTTAAGTTGAGAGACAAATTGAATAATTGTCGATGTTTTAAGAGATAGAAGGAGTGCAATAATCTTTGAGAGAAGTGGGAGAGTGAATTGACAGGGGAGTAGTGTTGTTACTTGTTATGGTCAATGATTATAAAGTCAGATTGAGATGAAGTCAGCATGAGTATATGCTTTCTCCTACTGTAGGTTTTATCAGGCAGTTGTAATGGAGAGGACAAACGATTTCAGTGAAGGTCATTTAAAATTAAAATAGGTAAGATAGGAAGTAGGACATGAAGTGATGAGTGACAGTAGGAAGATGATAGGGTGAATAGTTAGGAGGTCCCTTGAGTTCAAAGAATTTGTGGAACCAGAATATTAGAGATTTTTTTTTTTTTAAGTAGGAGTTACTCTGTCACTACTGCTACCTCACCTTGTCTTCCAAACTTCCCAAGAACAATAGCCAAAAAGACCAGAGAGAAGCCAAGATAGCTTAAAGAGAAACTTTGTTCCTTTTTTCAGGAAGTTTAGTGTCTGCTGTCATTCCTCTGTCAACATGTACCCATAGTATATACACAAAATAATGGATAAGTGCCTTCTCAGTTCTAGGTCTATCTTTACCTTCCCCATCTTTATCATCTTTATCACTCTTAGAAGCTGTGACCTTTCATCATACTATTATCTAAGAGTTTTTCCCCTTCTCTTTTATTATTTTTATCGTTGAAGTCCATTGTCTTAAAGGGATTATGAGAATCCCTGGTTTTTCCACCATCCTTGAACTTTGCACTTAGAAGATAGTTGTGGAACCAGCTCGTAAAACTGAGTATTTACCAAAAATCCAGTGAGACTTCCTGTATATTTTCTGTTTATGTCTCTCACTAGCCTATAAATGTATTTAGGATTGGGCCAGTGCTTTATTTGTTGTTTTTCTCGGTGTCTCCCACAATGCCTGACAATGATTATGATATCTATTTAAAAATAAATTAATAAGCTGTTTTTAGAAACTCTTCACTTATTTAGAGGGCACTTTTCTTTTGCTTGCCTGTCTAAATCTTATGTAAGGACAGCTGAGAAATAGGGAAGGAAACAATTCTAGGACTCTTCCCTATAGATGGAAATACATCTATCCCAAGATAGGGTCATAGCAGCATTTGGTTTTCATAATAGCTCCAAATTGTAAACAGTTCAGATGAATAAATAGCGGTATATACATTCAACTGAATACTATTCATCAATTAAAAAGAACAAACTATTGATCCATGCTGCAACTGAGCATCACTAACATTAGGTGAAATGAAAGAAGCCAGATGTAAAAATCTCTACATATTACGTGATTATATTTTGTAGGAAATACCTAGCTTATTGAGACAGAAAGCAGACCAGTGTTTACTTAGGACTGAGAGTAAGAACAGAATTAAATGTAATTGGATACAAGGGAACTTTTTGGAATGGTGAAGGTGTTCTGAAGTTGAATAGGGCTGATGGTATCACAACTATAAATTTACTAAAATCATATGAAAAACAGGGATTTTGAGCAATAAGATAGATTAGATGAGAAATGAAGTTTATTCAGAGAAGGGCTTTTTGCTCTCTTATGACCAAATTTACTGAGTTTACTTAAGCAAAATTGTAACAAATATGTTTCCTAACATTGTACTATATACTCTTTTCAGGAACAAATGGTAATTGACAGGAAGAGAAGTAAATACTTAAAAAAGCAACAGCAGAGAAGGACTCTTGAATATTACCTGATTATCTTGTATATGTCAGTAGAACCTGTTGCCATCTTGACATATATAGCTTGGTACAATTACTGATTACAAAGATGGCATCTGATCAGTAAGGAAAGCCTGATTTACGTTTGACATATTCAGGGTAGAAAAGCAGTGGAATCACATAATAGTTGTTTTTAGAAAAATATTAAAATTGAATGTAAAAGGGCTAGTTTGCTTATATTTCTATTCGTAATGGAAAATGGTGCCATTAAGTGAGGTAGGTTGTGTTTCCCTAATACAGGGTAATGTCTTTTATACAAAAATATTACACCTGACCAACTCTATTACAACAGAACATATAATTAGTGATTTTCTAATACTTGTGATAAAATTAATTCAAGTATCTGCTGTAAAGCAAAAAGGGCCAAGGGCATGTCTCAAGTGGTAGAGCACCTGCTTAGCAATTTAAGGCCTTGAGTTCAAACCCTAGCACATCCGCCCCCCCCACCATAATGTTTGTAGCTGGTACAGCGCCTAAAAATATTTGCTTATGGGCAAAATAAAACTGAATGAGAAATTTAAACTATGTTGAGATTTTTGTTATTAAGGGAGTTGATGGGCATGTAGGGTAATAGAATGCTTTTTTTAGAAGAAAGGAGATGAAGTTTCTGATCTTGGCTTTGTTATTAAATGGTTATCTCACTGTCAGAAACAAAGTTCTTAAGAATTTTTTTTTTTCTGGTATTGGGGTTGGAACTCAGGACCTCGTGCTTACTAGACAGGCATTCTACTACTTGAAACACATCCCCAGCCCTTTTTGTTTTAGTTATTTTTCAGATAGGGTCTTGCACTTTTTGCCCAAGCCAGCTTTGGACCAGGATCCTCCTGTGTCTTCCACATAGCTGGAATTACAGATGGGAGCTACCATGCCCGTCTTGTTTGTTGAGATATGGGGTCTTACTAACTTTTGCCCTTTAACTAGTTTCCTTTTGATTTCTGCCTCCTGAGTAGCTGGGGTTATAAAGATGTACCACAACACCTTGCCTTTTAAGTTTTGTAAGTAATATGTTCTTAATATTATAAAATGAGGATTTGTGTAAAAGATCATTAAGGCCTATAATAATGTAATGACTGTGTCCTTAATTGTTCAAATTAGGACACTGAAGTTGAAAGGGGGCACTATTAATAATTACCCCAGGGTAACTGAAATAAATAGAGATTAATAAATCCAGTAGCAACCAAATTATACTCTTCATGTCTTATTTTTATGAGTCTTCTTTTACCTTTTGTATTTTAGAACTCAAATTTAAAGGACTTAAAAGCAGGAAAAAGGACTAATATCAATCATAAATGTTTATTGTTGAACAAGGTAAAGATAGTATAATTTGAGGACATAGGATCATTTTAAAAATAAACCTTCACTTAATATTGCTGTAGTAGTAATGATTAAAAATGTATATAAAACAAAGAATTGTTTTGAAATATCAACTACTCTCATAAAGGAAGTTGAGAATATTTGCATATCACTATGAGTATATACCTTAATTTTTCTGGCATTTATAGGGAGAAATGAAATATTTCACTTTTGAATGTTTTCCAGACATAATTTGCTTTAAATCTCTTCAAGGACTATAGTGTTTAGGTGGTTTACCCTTGTAGATTTCTTTAAATTGGCTTTTTGTATGTGTGTGTGTGTTTGGTGAGACTGTGGTTTGAACTCAGGCCTTTGCCCTTGTAAAGTAGGCACTCTACCACTTGAGCCACACCTCCAGTTCTGGCTTTTTGTAAGTTTTTTTTTTTGTGGCACAGGGGTTAATACTTTGAACTCAAGGCCTCATGCTTGCTTGGCAGGTGCTCTTACTGCTTGAGCCACTCTGTCAGACCCTTTTTTGTAGTTTTTAAAGAATCTTTTCCTGATGTGAGGCTCACTGCTATAAATTTTCTGACTTACCATGTTTCACTACAGTTATGTATGGAGGCATCTCTTCCCAGTGCTCCCATGTAAGTATAGTAACTGCAGGAAGGCCTCAAAATTGTGTGGTTTTTGATACCAAGTTTGATACAGTGCATAACTTTCTCATGTATTGGGTAAGTGCTTCTCAGACCTTTAATATGTATTTAGCTCATGGGTACATCTTATCAAAAAGATAGATTCATATTCAGCAGGTCTGAGGTGGACCAGAAATTCTGTTTTTCTGATGAGGTCCTAAATGATGTAGGAGCTGCTGTTCAATAGACTATGCTCAAAATACCAGCATTTTGCATGGTGTATTGGAATTTTAGCAGAGCAGTCCTGTTATATAGGGCCTTATATATGACTGGGTTCTTTCAGAAATCGATTTAAAAAGAAATGTTAGGACTTGCAAATTAAGTAATAGTTGATTGAATATTTGTCTTGCACATTTCCCTTTTTCATGTCTTAACTCTAGTTTTGCTTCTTTCTCATTTGTTTTCTGTTGTTGTGGTTTTTATTTTTGTTTAATATATTATTGTGTTTTGTGGATCTGGTCAGGGAACCGTTACTGTATTTTATGTTTGTATCTACATTTTATTTTGCATGCGTAACGTGGCTTTGCCTGGATGTTCTTTTTGGTAAGTTTCAAATTTATATAGCTTATTGGTTTTTTGTAGTGTAAGTTGTAAAGTTTTTCATCTCCTTTTCTCCCTCTTCTAGTAATGTGATCATGCTCATGATTTGTTTTTCATTTTTTTAGTTTACTCGATAATTGCTTTTTCCTAACATTTTCCAATTTCCCTTTATAGTAGTGCAATTTGATACTAATCTGCTTTGATTTATTTTGTAGACACACTATCAGTTGCTGACCACTATTAGCAGTTGCTGTCTCAAGTACTTTGGCTTTTTTAAAAAAGCCCTACTCATTTAGAAATATTGTTCTAAAAGCATATGCTTCCATATAGCAATCATAAAAGAAGATTGTAGTAAAATTTAGTACCTCTTCCTCTTTGAAAATACATTCTATTTTTTGTTTGTTTTTTTTACAGCAACAGCTTGCACAGCTACAGAAAGAAAAGTCAGAGATTCTGAAAAATCTGGCATTGTATTACTTCACATTTGTAGATGTTATGGAATTTAAGGTATGTACCTTAATATATAAAATTTAGTATCTCATAAATGGTTTAATGTTTCTTGATTGTGTAATTATTTGTCACTTATAGATAATAAAATTGGAATTCTTCTAGAACTGAAACCTAGAATGTACTTTATGTGCTTTTGTTTGCTGAATTTAAAATTATTTGTACAGTGCAGTGTGATTCAATGGTAGAGCACTTGCTGAGTATTCAGTCTGCCTTGGGCATAATCACCAGCACCACAAAGAAAAAAAAATTATACAAAGAAAAGATTAAAATAAGCCTTTTTTTTTCAGGACCATGTCTGTGAATTGCTAAATACGATTGATGTTTGCCAAGTCTTCTTTGATATTGTAAGTATTGTTTTTAGAAAAAATTCTAATTTTCTGTTTCCAGAAGAACTTGGAGGACCAATTGCTTTTCTTTAGAGAAAGTTTATATAACTAGAGTGCAAAGTTGTAGTGATAATTTGGCTTGTATTATTAATTTGTATTGTATTACAAGTTGTGTTGTTAATTTTGCTTTTTTAAAAGTAAGCATTTATCACTTTTTTTTACTGAGTGTAGATCTTGTACATGCTGGGAAATAGTTGTTAGTGTTAGAATTTTATCTTAGCATGCCCAATTTAAAAAAAAAAAGAGTATAATTCTTTTTCTGTAAAAGGCATTCTTGATAGAATTTTTCTTAGTATGACAATTTCTATATATAGGAAGTCAAGAAATATCTCCTTTGACTTTGTAATGAAATTTTTTTTTTGATGTTCTGAGATAAGATCTTGCTATGTAGTCTGAGCTGGCCTCAAATACTTGGATTTTCTTGCCTCAGGAAAAAAAAAATTAAATACTCCTTTTTGTTCCTTGATAAGATTGGTACTGGTTTCTTCTTATTATGCTTCTTATTATAGTTTAAGCTTTCCCAGTTTGAATACAGTGCTCACAAGCTCTTCTTCCATAAGATTGTGTCACAAACACAAAATTATTACCTATAATTTTTTCTGTGTTTAGAGAATGGAATTAGGTAGCATTTAGAAATAGGGATAAAATAGACAACTATAGAAAATTATTAGCTTTCAGTAGTTATGAAATTTTTTGTGTTTAAAAGTTTAACAAATAGGAAGGAGTTGAATTTGATTTTTTTCTAGACTGTGAACTTTGATTTAACAAAGAACTACTTAGATTTGATTATAACCTACACAACATTAATGATACTGCTGTCTCGAATTGAAGAAAGGAAGGCAATCATTGGTTTGTACAACTATGCTCATGAAATGACCCATGGAGCAAGGTAAACTGCATTATAAAAATTTTTTCTAAAATTCTCAACTTGATGGCTTACAACTCATTGAAATTTGATATGTGTGTTTCAAGTGACCGAGAATACCCACGCCTTGGTCAGATGATTGTGGATTATGAAAACCCTTTAAAAAAGATGATGGAAGAATTTGTACCCCATAGCAAGGTAAGGGCTGGTTTTTAGATATGCTATAGCAGATTTAGGAGATTATTTGTACAATGATAGTTAAAGAAATAAAAAAAAACTATAATGGAATATGCATAGTGATTTTTATTTAATTGTGAACCACAGTACTGATTATTTAGATTCACAGTAGTGTGTATAGCATATAGAAGTAGTAAATTGTGTAGTATAGTTTTTAAAAATATGTCTACTGTCATAACAGTCTCCATAGGTTGCAGTCTCAGCTCTTTGAATTGCTGACTATGTAATACTGGTCAAGTTATTTAACCATCCTCAAGGTATTTCAGTTTTCTTTTTAGTTAGAGTGAAAATAACACTTATCCATAAGGTTTTTATGACAGTTGAATCAATTACTTCATAAAAAGTGTTTAGATACTTAGTATTTGATAAATTTTAACTATTGTATCATAATGTCTTAGAATAATATGGAAATAATTTGAAATGTCAGTCTTTTAAGATATATTAAAAAGTAGTTCTTAATGAAATAATTTTGGTCAAAAGGAGTCTTGTCATTATGGCTTCTCTGCAGCAAGAGTAACTCAGAACTATATAGTTCCTAAGTGTTTCAGGGCCCTTCTTTGGTATCTCATCCAACCTCATCATTTCTAGATAAAGATTGAGTACTGGAGAAGTATCATCACAACATAAATCCATTTGGCCTAAACCAGATCTGAAGTCCAGAGTATTAGAATCTTGTTCTGTTGTCTTCAAATGAAAAGAGTTAGACTTTAATGATAATAATCCAGTATTCATATAAATTTATTATGAGGAATTTTCTTTCAGTTTCTTTCTCATGAAAATTCTGAAGATACAGTTCCAATTTAATTTCTTTGCGTAGCTCTGTAATACCGATTGAACATCTTTAATCTGAAAATCTAAAATCCAAAATAGTTTTGAGTATTGACAGGATGTCGCAAATGGAAAATTCCACACCTGACCTAATGTGACAGGTTGCAGTTAAAACACAGCACACTAAAAATATTGTACAAAATTACATTCAGGCTATGTAATGTGCATGAAATGTAAATGAATTTTGTGTTTGGTCTTGGATTCTGTCCTCAGGAGTTCTCATTTTACATATTTTCTAAAATACACACAAAAAATAGGAATCATTTCTGATCCCAAGCATTTGGATAAGGGATATTTAACCTATGTCTTAGAGTTAGGCAATTCATTAGTGTGAAAGAGGCTAGTAGAAGATGTGGGTTTGGAAGTAAACATTGGCATTGTGGATAAAAAGTGTCAAGATATATTAAAACATATCTTGGTCATCTCCCACTCTGATTTTGGTGCTACTTTTTTTGCACCTGCAACTGTCTTTACTCTTCTGTCTGGACCCATTTCTTTTTTTTTTTTGTCAGATCACATTGTAGTTCTGGTTCTGTTTCCTTGGGTTCCTTCCATACTGTTTTCCATAATGCTTGTACTAATTTACATTCCTACCAGTCACGTAGAAGAGTTTCTCTTTCTCCTTATTCTCACTAGTATTTGTTATTTTACTTTATTTTGCCTTTTTTGGTATAGTTATCCTAACTGTGGTCACATGATATCTCATTGTAATTTTGATTTACATTTCCCTGATGATTAGTGCTATTGAGTATTTTTTTCATGTAATTGTTGGTCATTTTATATCTTTATTTGAAAGATGTCTGTTAGTACAGTTTCCCAGTTTTTGGACTATTTGTTTTGATTTGACTATTTTGTTTTGTTTTTCTTCTGTATTGTAGAAATTAGTGTCTTGTTGGATGAATAGTTTGGAATTATTTTCTCTCATTCTTTTTTGGTGGTACTAAGGTTTGAACTCAGGGTCTTTAGCTTGCTGGGAAAGTGCTGTACCACTTGAGCCACACCCCAGCCCTATTTGCTTTAATTATTTTTCAGACAGGGCCTCATGTTTTTTGCCTGGGAATGGCCTTGGCCTGCAGTCCTCCTACTTACACATCTCACATATCTGGGATTACAGATATGTATATCTTGCCCAGGTTTTTTTGTTGTTGCTGAGATGGGGTCTCACTAACTTTTTTGCCTGGGCTGGTCTTGAACTGTGATTCTTCCAATCTCTACCTCTCAAGTAGGTGGGATTACTGTGCCTGACCTATTTTTTTTCCCATGCTTTTGTTGGTTCACCCTATTGATTATTTCCAGTGCTGTGCAGAACCTTTGAAGTTTGATAAAATCTGATTTGTCTGTTCTTGCTTTAGTTACTTGTGCTTTTGAAGTATTATCCAAAAAAATCATTGCCTGCAGCAATTTATTGAAGAATTTCCCCCATTTTTTTTCTAATAGTTTCATAATTTCATAACTTACATTTAGGTCTGTTTTAAGCTGGGTTTTGCATATGGTTAGAGATGGGGTCTAGTTTCATTCTTTTTCATGTAAAATATTTGGTTTTCTTAGTGTCATTTTATTGAAGTGACTGTCCTTTCTTTGATATATGTTTTTGACAACTTTGTTGAAAGTCCATTGGCTGTTGATGCACCGTTTTACTGCTGGGTTCTCTGTTCTCTTTCACTGGTCTGTATCAGTTTCTATGCCAGTACCATTTAATTTTGGTTGCTATAGCTTTGTAGGATGTTTTTAGGTCAGGTATTGTGCCTCCTCCAGCTTTTGTTTTTTTGCTTAATAACTAATCAGGGTCTTCTGTGGCTCCATATGAGTTTTAGGATTGTCATTAATGTTAGATGGAATTGCATCAAAATTGTAGATCATTTTGTATAGTAGGACATTTTAACAATATGAGTCCTAATCCATGAACATGGAATTTTTTTCCCATTTCTTTGTGATCTCTTTGACTTCTTTCATCAGTGTTCTGTAGTTTTCACTGATCTCTAGATCATTCACTTCCTTAATTAAATTTATTTCGAGTTGTTTAATTTTGTAGCTATTGTGAATGAATTTGCATTCTTGACTTTTTTCTCAGTAAGTTCATTATTGTCATATAAAAATGCTATTGATTTCTGTAGTTTGACTTTGTTTCCTGCAACCTTACTGAATTTGTTTAGCTGTTCTAACAGCTTTTATGTGGCATTTTTAGGTTTTTATACAAATAAAATCATGCTGCCTGCAAATGGGGATAATTTGACTTTCTGCTTCCCAACTTGGTGCCCTGTATTTCTTTTTCTTGCCAGATTGCATGGGCTAAGAATATAAATGGTGAAGGGAACATTCTTTTCTTAAAGGGGACATTCAGATATTAGGGGAAACACTTTGAGCTTTTCACCACTCAGAATGATACTGGTATGGGTTTGTCAGATGAAACCTCTATTGTATTAAGGTACATTCCTTCCATACCTGATTTTTTGAGGGATTATTATTACTATTTTTGTGGAGGGATGCTCAATTTCCCTATAGCCCTTTTCTGTATCTAATAATGTGATCATGGTTTTGCTTTTGATATGATATGTTATGTTTATTGACTTGTATATGTTAGCTATTTTTGCATCCCTGATATAAATTCCACTTGATCATGGTGTATAATCTATTAGATATGCTATTGGAATCAATTTACTAGTAGTTTGTTGAGAAGTTTTGCATTTATTTTACTTTTAAATTTTTAAACATTTTTATTAGCATCTATTTGTTGTATAGGGGATTTCATTGTGACATTCCCAAATATGCTTACAATGTACCTTGGTTTGTTCATCCCCGCCATATTCTCCCTCATTCCTTGAATTTTTACATTTTACCCTAATCATGTACGGCTTTGATTTATTTACTCACTTCAAATTTGATTCTTTTTCTACTTAAGTGACAAAAATTTCCTTAAAGTCTATTTGCAGTATTCCTCATTTTTCTGTTAGGATTAAAAAAAAATCTGCCAGGAATTACATTTTTAAAAAAGAACATTAAAGAAAAAGAACATGATAATCCTAGCACAGTACTCAACATATAGTGATTTATTGATAATTACTTAAGAGAATTGTTCATTTGAGTCATTAATTTCCTAATCTTGATTTTTCTGATGTTCCGTGATACCTCAGAGTTTTGTTAGAAAGGATACCATACATCTGCCAGGATTTAAAAAAAAAGGTTCACATAATTTAATTTTATAAAAACCTTCTTAATTGGTTACATCAGAATCATTTGGTGGAACTTAATAAAATTATAAAGTCTGGTATTCTTTTTTTCCCTTTTAGATGGAGTCCTGGAAACACTGAACAAATTCCCCTGACAGTTCATGTGGGGCCAGATTAAAGAATCACTCTGTATGGAATTTTTAGGGAGGAAAGATGAATGGCGATGGTAGTTATAAAATCAAGAAACAGATGAAATGAAACATAAAATAAATACCTTGATGATAATGCTGTAGTGAACAAATAGAAGTTAACTAATTTGTTAAGTTAGAACCCAGTAGATTGATTTTATAAGTCATTAACTGGAAAAACATAAAATCTGTTAAGCTCACTTAAGACATAAGCATATAGCCCTAAAGTCTTTATTTTAGCAAGAACTATCAGCATACAAATTTACATTATACAAAAAGATGACAATTGGTCTCTACCGCTTTTAAAATAAAGAGCCCAGGTTGAGGATGTGTCTTACTGGTACAGTGCTTGCTTAGCACATGTGAGGCCCTAGTTTCAGTCCCAGCTCCATCAAAATAAATAAATAAATACCAAAAAAATGATGTACATTTTAATCATTAAGAAGGTGATATGATTTCCTGAGCAAAGCTCTTGCCTACAAATACAGAATCTATATAGTTTTTGTAAATTAAAAAAAAAAGTCTAGAGGAGGGAGCCATAACCCCAACGCATAGGGAACACGATTATAATTAGGTTCTGTTGCTTTATAAAGGTATAGTTAGAAATACATAGCAGTAGCAGCTGAAATTTAAATGAAAAAAGAAAAAATATTTCTTAACTTTGTTTTTCCTATATTAATTAGTCTCTTTCAGATGCACTAATTTCTCTTCAAATGGTGTATCCTCGAAGGAATCTTTCAGCTGATCAGTGGAGAAATGCCCAGTTGTTGAGTCTCATCAGTGCTCCCAGTACAATGCTTAATCCTGCACAATCAGACACTGTATGCTTCCATTTTTTTCCCTTTTTGAATGAAAGTAAATGATTTTTAAAAACTATCATTTAAGCAATGTTACAGTTTTTTCTAATTAGCACTAACCTACCAGTGAAATGCTCATTAGTGAAGTTATACTGTTTAATTTTTAAATTTTTAGATCTCAGCAAAACTAATGTTAAATTTATGTGACTAATAGTATGAGTACTTTTCTTTAAAGTTTAAAATACTATTTTGTTCTGTCATGGTAAAAAAATTTGAAGAAAAGCATAAAGAAAAAAAATCACCCAAAATCTTAATCAACTAGATAAAATCATTATTATATTCTTGTATATTTCTTTTCAACCATTTCTCTATGTATATGAACATAGGTGTTATGGAGAATGCACACTGACAGTTCACTGATTTGGGCATGATAGCATTTAGGCACATCAGTCTCTTTTCATTTGATTTGACAGAAGTTTATCTTTTGGAATAACGTAAATTATGAGAGAGGCTTGAGAAACTGGAAAGCTATCATTTATCAAACTGAAAACAATTTAGCAACAATATTTTTTAAAAAGATGGTTGAGGGTATACAAGTGTGAAAGGGACATGGCTCCTATTGTTCTTTATTGACTGCAAGTTTACATATAAATTATTTTACTCTTACCAACTTTTCAATTTTGTTGTGTTATTTGGACCAAGAATTGAGTAGTGAGAATTCTTAGAAGGAAAACAGGAGAGTGATTGAATATGGAAATTTCTTAGAATTTCTTTTAACCATAAATGTTTACATTCTCTTTATTAAGATGCCTTGTGAATATCTCTCTTTGGATGCAATGGAGAAGTGGATCATCTGTAAGTAAAATGAGTTAGTTTTGGGATTACTCTTCAAGTTTTAAGTTTTAGAGAAAAATAACTGGTAACATGTCTTAACCTCTCTATTTCTCACTGTGCTAAGCCGTCTGTGTGCTTAGCTTATTCAGTCCTCATCTTGACCCCGACAGAGCATAGATAGTCTTGTCTATTTTATAGGTGAGAAATCTAAAGCTTTGACTACACAGCTACTGAGTAGCAAAAACAAGGTAAGAGCCCTGACTAATTCCAGGGCTCATGAGCTACATTGTATGCACTGCTTTTTCAACATAACTTTCCACAAAAGGTGTTGTTTTTAATGATTTTCTTTTATTTCACATATATTCAGTTAAGTTTTTGACTCATGTTCGGCAATTTGATAGAAGCATGAGGGATAAAATTTCTTTTTTCTGTCCTAGGAAGCACAGAAACTATTGGGAAATAGACACACAAATGTAATTCGAAATGAGAATTGTTATACTATAGTTAAATTCCTACTCATAGGCCCACTGCCAGAGGGAAATAATTTTGAATAGTTTGTACTTTTTAAAGTTCTTATAGTACTTTGCTTCTTACTAACTTTTAGGTAGGATTTGTAAACTTTTTATTAAAGTGTTTCTCCAAGTGTGATGAAGAATCAGTTTTTCTTCTTTAATTTTTTTTGTGGATTGATATTTTAATAAAAGTAAATATGAATCATTATAGAATTTACAGAAAACGAGGTAGTGAACAAAGATATAAAATAAAAGCTCATAGTTTTGATTATTAGATTCAATTTAATCTTAACACCTACATTGTTAATTAGATTTCTACTTAGAAATCACTGTCATTTTATTAAAAATTTTAAATACTCTTAGATGTGATTTAAGAATTGAGTTGATTAGTAAATGGAGCTGTCATATGGGTGACCTTTGACATTCAGTAGTTTAAAAAATGGGAGTGACTATTGAGAATCATAGGAAAATCTCACAAAAAAAATGGGACTGGTTTATTCCTGGCTTGTCATAGAACCTTGTATGCATATAGTAGGTATTGAGTAAATATTGAATGACTAAAGATAAGGTCTTATGTCTTAGTAGAGAAGTTTAGAGAGGAAATCCAGCAAGCATATTTCAAGATTATACATTTGTGTAGAATTTCCAGATTAGATAGAAAAATGTAAAAGAAATATTTAGAATTCATATAAGACAGCAACTTAATATTTGAAGGAATATTGGATTTAAGGGTAAATACTGAGATTTAAGTCCTAGCTCTATTACTTTAATAACAACCTTGTAGAAGTCATTGAATCTTCACTTCTTTAACTGTAAAACAAGGATACATCCTGTCTTATCTAATACACAAGATAATAATGTGAAGTAATATGTGTGAAAAGACTTAGTAAACAATAAATTGCTATGAAAATGCAAGATGCTATTATTACCCTGTAATTTCTTCTTATGACTGAGAAAAGTAGATTAGCTTTATTTTTTGGTTATTTTCAACTGTAATGATTACTGTATTATTGTGTATTACTTAGTAATTTCTGATCTTTCACTTAAATATTTTCGGTGGTACTGGGGTTTGTACTTAGGGCCTTGTTCTTGCTAAGCAGATGCTTTACCACTTGAACAATATCCAAGGGCTTGACTTATCCTTTATTTTTTGACAATATTGAGGTTTGAATTCAGGGCTTTACACTTGCCAGGCAGACACTTTATCACTTGAGTTACACTACACCCTTAAAATATTTCTTAAATATTCCTGTAAATATCTTGTTAAAACGACTTCACTTTAACTGAGAAATGCCTTTTTTCTCCTTTTCATTAGTGTGGGCTCAAAGAACTGATTTTGCAAAATACAGAAAATTATAATTGGAAAAGAAAAATACTGTTTTCATATATGTATATATATACACACACACATTTTTAGGTGTATTTATGTATTATGACTTGTTACTTAAAAGCCTCAATTTACTGATTTTGTATCTTTAAAAAGAGCTATGCTGTTAGAGCTCCTGCCTTGCAAAGTGTGACACCCTGAGTTCAAACCGCAGTACAGCAAAAAAAAAAATAAGCTGTGCTATAACCAAAAGAACTTAACTTTGGAATACTTTTACATTGTGTTTGCTTCTCTTTTTATTTGAAGTTGGCTTTATTTTGTGCCATGGAATCCTAAATACCGATGCTACAGCACTGAACCTTTGGAAACTAGCTCTTCAAAGTAGCTCTTGCCTCTCTCTCTTTCGAGATGAAGTATTCCACATTCACAAAGCTGCAGAGGATTTATTTGTAAACATACGAGGGTATGAAGTTTTCAGTTATTTTGTGATTTTGTGGGGGAGGGTGGTGAGCGGATTACTTTTACTGAAGTAGGTTTGGGGATAGAGAAGTGGTCACACCTTGCAGAAGGATGTAGCAATACGGTCTTACTTTGTTCAGCCAGTTCCTGTTAACTATTCTGATGTGATAGCAATAATGTTTGTCTAGGTAACCTCACAGTCTAAAAACTTTAAGATTCCTACCCTTGTTAAAAACTTGTGTTTAGAGAAAGAAGTGTCCTCTTTTATAAACCACACATGTTTTTTGGACATAAATATTACTGGAAGCACCATAATTGTTTTAGAGCTTTGAAATCTTTAGAAGTATCAGTTAAGAATAAAATATATTTATAAAACTATTTGAAGCAATCAAAAATACTTCATTAGATTAATTATGACAATCACAGAAGTCAGACCACTGCACGTACAAAATCATGTTTCCTTAAAGTGAATGTACCGCAAGTGATTTATTTTTACTTACTCCCTGTAAAGCAAGTAATTCCCTGAAATTTGTTTCCTTGAAAATTTTAATACCTTCATTCCTCTTCACTTAAGGTCCTGCAGCCAGTATGTAAAAAGCCAAGTTGAATTCACACTTGGTAACAATTTTTTAAATCTTTCAAAACAAAGAACATTTAAAATATCCTGGGATTTCGCATACTTAGGTTGAATAATTATACTAGGATTGCTAGCTTTAGATCAAAATGAAATTTGTAAGCTGGGCACCAGTGGCTCATGCCTATAATCCTAGCTACTCAAGAGGCAAAGATTAGGAGGATCACAGTTCATAGCCAGCCCAGGCAAATAGTTCGTGAGACACTATCTCAAAAAAACCCATCACAGAAAAAGTGCTGGTGGAGTGACTCAAGGTGTAGGCCCTCAGTTCAAACCTCAGTACCATAAAAAAATAAAAAGAAATTTGTGTGCATTCATGTCTCATCCAATTCAATAATGTTCCAATGAAGTTGAGATAAAACAAAGCTTCTGTTAGTTATTAAAAAACAAAAATGTATCTGGTATTAACAGTTTACACCAATATGTATTCTCAGATCTTAGTGTATTGTAAGAATTACTGTAGATTACAAATTGAAATTCAGGTTCTTGGGTACCATGCATTACCTTTTATAACTATGCCTTGAAGAGGCATAATAATAATTTTATTGAGGTAAAATTTACAAATAAAAAAGATAAATAAATCTTAGGTGTGTAGTTCAATGACCTTGCATATGATTATTGTGCAAATATCACCCAGACCAAGATGCAGAACATTTCCATCTTCCCTAGACAATTTCTTTTGTGCCTCTTTTGTCAGTACATCTACAAGCCCTCGCTCCACCTCAAATGACCACCATTCTGACTTCTGCCACCATAAGTGCTTATGATATTCTCAGGCAGGTGATCTCTTGTTGTCAGTCATAATAGGAGAAATATTATCCAGTGTGCTTTTCAGCTTATTTTAGATGGTGGAATACTTTTAAATACTCTGTTAGATGGACATGTGCTTTTCAGCTCTTATTTTAGATGGTGGAACACCTTAAATACTTTATTAGATGGGTTTTGTCAAATCATGACACTCGTAGTCTTACAATACTGACCATCTTTTTTTATCTAAAAATATGTAAGCATTTAAAATCAGGAGTCTGTGAATATTCAGTGAACTTACATATGGTGTAGATAAGCCTAATGGAACCACAAAAATAATCATCTTAGCTTTTTTTTTTTTTTTGACTATACTGGGGTTTGAACTCTGGGACTTGCACTTGCTAGGCAGCAGGTGCTCTAGCACTTGAGCCACTCTGCCAGCCATATTGTTCTTTTTTAATGATAAAATGGTCATTTAAGAATCTCTGTATTTAAAGTCAAGAGGTTTGAATGTTTGATTGAATTATGAGCAATGAATCCAATTTAAAATATGACTACAGTCAAACTAAGCGTAAAAGCTTATTATTTATAGATGCTGATAATTATAGGATAAGTGTGTTTTAGAAAGGTGTTCAAAGGACATACATATCTTTAGTGCTTACACCAGAAATGTTCATTTGATGTAAGTAGTTTAGTCAGGTTGTCAGGAAGATACTGTTTTCTTTAATATTTTAGGAATTTTGAGTTTTTATAGCTAGTACTCATGAAATTATTTACTAGTATTTGTTTTTCCAGTGACACCTCTAATTGATGTTGGTGTTCTGTTTCTTTTTATTAAATATTTTCTAATAAGATTTTTAAATAGTAGGTAAATCATCCATAATTCTAGCTGCTAAAATAATTTAAAGCTTTCTTGACTTATTTTTCTTCACCACAAAACCACAGAGTCACTACTATTGCTCCCTCATGTGTATCCTTTCAACATTTTCCTATGCTTGTGAGGTAGCTTGATAAGTCAGAAGTGATAACTTTGCTAGCACTTTATATTCTTAGAATCACTGTTAATGGCATCAGAAGTATAATTTTATCTGTTGAGGCTTAAGGAAGTAATAAGATTTAATAAAATTAAAATCTGCATTGTGAATTTTTGTTTTATGTTTGGATTTAATAGAACATGAGATTTAGTTTTCTAGAAAGACTTAAGTACCTAAGAGGCTAGGAGAAGATGTCCCTCCATTTCATTTGAGGGACAGTTTTTTGTTGTTGTTGAAAATGTGTCATTTTGATTTTTAGTATTTTACACTTCTTTTTCACTATTATTTTTCAAGTTAAAATTGATGTATTTTTTTCTTACACATAGCTACAATAAACGTATTAATGACATAAGAGAATGCAAGGAAGCAGCCGTGTCACATGCGTAAGTAGTTCTTTTTATATGTGATACTTTTAATCAAGAATAATTTCTTAAAGCATTATTTTGTTGAAGTGAGTACAGATTGATGATGTGCAAGACGTGGTAGTGGAAGCGGGAACTTTGAATCAAGGAGAAGTACTAATCATGTCACCTCCTCATCTAGTAACTTTTGAATTAGTGCAGATTTTAAATATTTTAAAAGTGTTGGTAAAATGCTCTGAGAAGTGCCATACAAAGGGCTTTTATTTTAGGTGTCAAATCTTAACTGCCCATATGCTTCCTGTACCATTAAGTTTTGCAAGTAGTGTTGATTTGGTACTACTTCATTAAAATTGATATACTCTCATACCGTTCCAAATAGTGTACACTTTTGAGAATATATTAACTTTACATCTTTCCTCAATTTTTGTTTCTTATATTTATAAATATATAACAATCCTGAGTTAGGAACTGATATATTTTATTTAAGGCTTTTGAACTGCCAAGTTTTCTCATGAATTGATTTTACATAATTTGATATTTTATCTTATTTATTATGTATATTGTATACTTATATTTTCTCCTGTGAACTTAGATGAGATAATAGAGGCAATATTACTGTTCCAACAGTATTTCTGTAAGGCAGAGAGATGATGAGCACCATTCCATATATGATGGTATAAAACCACAAGAAGTTTTAAAATTTAACTTTAGGCTACGGGGTAGAGGTTGAAAATTTAAACCGTCTTTATTCATTTTTATCTGTCCTTTTATTTCTTATGCCTACACTTTATACTTGAATAAAGCACAGTTGTTTTCATAATTCAAAAGTGATTCTCAAGTGCAAATAGCATAGTTAAGAATCTGTTAGTATTCTTTTCTAGACCGATAGAAATACGTACAACTGTCATACTCCTCACAGCAACTGTAGAAGTAAAATAGTTAAAATAACATTTACTTCTTCTTAGAAGTGGCACCAGATGACTTTATTATCAGTAAAATGAGCTAGTAATTGAAGTTATAGTAAGGTATTACAGAAGTATTATATATCAAACAACATGAAAAATGAGTGTATCTTTTGAGGCAGGTGTCATTATATTTGTTTTATAGATGAGAAGCTGAAACTTAACAGAGGTGGAACCTAAAAATACTTGTGTACCTATATGTACCTTTATGTATCTACCTAAATTTTAAAACTTTCTCGGAGCAGTGTATATTTTGCATACTACGGAGGAGTTGAGAAACTTAGAACATTTCATGGTTTTCCCCATTCTGTTAATATGTGAAAATAAGTTCTAATTTGCATTTTAATTTAAAAATGCCCAATACATGAGTATTTATGATTATCTTTTTTCTTCCTATCTTTCTATTTCTGAACTTACTTTTAGTCAAAAATTTTATATATTTAATGGGCATGTACTTAAATAAGAATATAAATAACCAGATACTTACTAAATTACGTTCATTAATTTCTGTGTGGAAAGTGACAAAAATGTATATAGCAAGCCAGTGCTTGTGTTCAAGGATTTTCATAGTCCAGTTTATAACGTACTAATGTATATAGTCCTAAAATTATTCAAAAATAGACAGCTGGATATTGGAAATGCTTCATGAAGGAGTAGTCTGTAAAAGTGGATGGGATTTTGTTAAATGGAGAGCAGCAGAATAAATGTAGTTACAATAGTAATACAAGAAAGACAGCATAAGATTAGAGCATCATTTAATGAAAAATACATAGATTACTTTTAGTGGAGATTCTACTTCCTAAAAATAGTTTGGAAGTTGACATTGACATGCTAGGTTACTTTAATTGCCAATAATTATTTTAGTAGAAACGAACTATAATGACATTTTTCCCTGCTACAGCGGTTCCATGCACAGAGAAAGACGCAAGTTTTTAAGGTCTGCACTGAAAGAATTGGCTACTGTCCTCTCTGACCAACCTGGCTTGCTGGGTCCCAAGGTAGTTGACTTAATTCTTACTTTAGAAAGTGTATCATATGAAAAAATTTAAAAACATTTCTTCTATATGAAACTTTACAAAGGTTTGAGTCAGAGACTATATAAAAGGAGCTTTTCATTTAACCAAGAATGAATTTGCTGCCTGACACTCATTTAGTTTCCTGCATTTTCTTCACTTTTTTTTGGTGGTAGTAGGGTAGGGTTTCATGCTTGCTAGCCAGGCACTCTACCACTTGAGCCATGACCCAGCCCTCCCTGCTTCTTATGTGCATGCTCATCTCCAAGTTTCTTCTGTCTTCTTGGGTTAGTCTCCTCTTTTGAATTTTGTATTATCATTTCTTGCTAATGACTTTGATTTAGAGAAAGTTTATAAATAGATTTTGTTTTTAATCTTTGAGAATAAACATTATTTTTTTGTTTTTAAATAGGCACTTTTTGTTTTTATGGCATTATCTTTTGCCCGTGATGAAATTATCTGGCTACTTCGTCATGCAGATAACATGCCAAAGAAGAGTGCAGATGACTTTATAGATAAGTAAGTTAGTGACATTAGAAAAACATTTTTAAAATTTTATTTATTATGAACTATGGGCTGTGGAATCTAAGGACTGAAATTTGAAGTAAACCTGTTTCATTAAACTTTTTTAAAGACTATGTTTATCATAATAGAAATGTTTGTAACATATCATTTGATGGTATGAATTAGAATGCAAAAAAGTTAGGGCTTTAGTGTTTTCTCTGTAATACATTAGGTGATGATAAAGTCATTTATGCTCTTGTTCTTCCCGGTAATATTTCCTGTGAATTTGCTTTTCAAAATTATTCACTGCACAAAACATTTTTTTCCTTTATTGTTGTGCTGGGTGAGGGTACATTGTGGTTGCACAAAACATTAAAATAAGAATTCATATGTAATAGAGTTGCAGCCCAGTGTGTCATTTGAAATATCTTTCTCTTGTTTTAATCCATAGTATCTCAATAGGAGTTGATAAATGAAAACAGAGACATAAGAGCATACAGAAAGATCTTGTTTCTTGCTAATACTCTTGATATTTTTAATGATGTGGTTATGAAATGTCTGAATTTTATTTTCATTTTGGGTTTTCTGCTATCAGTTTTTAGTCTTAGCATTTTTCTTATTTGTTGTTTGTTTCCATGGTTTCTTTATTCATAGAAATAATTTTAAAAAGGAATTAATTGACATTAAATATTAAACAACATCCTTTCTTAGAAAAAAGTTCTAGAAATAATATCAAAAGCGTTTAGTATTTTCTATCCTTTGAAATATTTTTCTTAAATTTTAAAAAAGGCACATTGCTGAATTAATATTTTACATGGAAGAACTTAGAGCACATGTTAGGAAATATGGACCTGTAATGCAGAGATACTATGTGCAGTACCTTTCTGGCTTTGATGCTGTTGTCCTCAATGAACTCGTGCAGGTAAAAACTATCTCATATTATTCCCCCTTTTAGTGTTTCCTTCCTGCCTTTTTTATTTTACTTGTTTGTTCAATAGTAATTTATAAAATACAATCATGTGCCAAGCAGTGGAAATACAAATGTAAGTTAAGTCATGGTCATATCTTATCAAGGAGATGATTATCCTGAGATGAGAAAGCAATTATTTGTAGTCCATTGTGGTAGGTGTTATGCTTAAGTTTATGCAAAATTCAGAAGGAACACAATGAAGAGAACAGTTATTTATCCTCAGGACAAAGGTGTACACTGAACAAATTATAGAGGGCCTTGTGAGAGAAGGCTACTCATAAATCACATTTACTACTTAGAAAGATCACCCTGGCCCAGTGTGGATGATGGACTGCTAGAGGCCCAGAGAAGAGGCAGACATACCAGAAAGAAGAAAAATTCCTGCAGAAGGCTACGTGAGAGCCATGCTTTGACAATGGTTGTGGATATAGAAAAGATAACACACAATATACTTGATAATTAGATATTAGGGAAAAAGTAGGAAAAAATGTTTTTGAATAGTTTGTTAAAAGATGGAAAGTAAATAAAGATTTCATCTAGGTGTTCTAATTTAAATGTCCTAATTTTATTTTGGATTTTCCTTTGTTGGTTTTAGTCTTCACTTCCATAATTTCTTTACTCAGTCTTTTTCACCTTAATGTAAATTTCCTTTTATTATATTCCAAATAAATTGATTGTAAGAAAATAGTATTTTATTTTGCTTCTCTTTATAAATTCATAGTTATCCAAAGCTGAAGAGCAATATAAAATCTCTTTATTAGCTGATGATGGGTGCCTATAATCTCAGCACTTGGGAGGCTGAGGCAGGAGGATTAGGAGTTTGAGCCCATCCTGGGCTTCATAATGTAGATCTTGTCTCAAAAAAAAAAAAAAAATTCTCTACTGGTTTTTCTAAAGTAATTTATTTCTTCTTTTATCCACTAGATGGGGCTCAGATATTTCCTTTCTAGAATTGCCATTAAAAAAGGGAATAGTAAACCTGTTAAATAGCAAGAGTATTATTGCCTTGTAATTTTATAGTTATTACTTATCAGATAAGCCAGAGGCCATGGTTACTGTTTCTTTATTTATTCATTCATATTAGCATACAATCTTAAAAAGGAAATCAAGACTCCTGGTTCCATATAACTTTTGAAACTACATTGTGGCTATTTATATATTTATTAATAAATTTTACAGATTTTTAATACTGTGTTAAAATGTTTGAAGCACTTGAAATCCATTGGTGCCTTTTATATACAGTGGAGTGAACCAATAAGAAAGTTCTTAGCATTTCTTCTGGGATTATAGTAATAGTGGTAGTGTCAGCAATAGGAATAATACTCATATTAAAAGTTGCTATGTTCATTAATAGTATATTTTATTAAATCTATACACTAACTCTTGGGAGGGTAGATATAGTTATCATTATTTGCTAATGAAAAAAACACTGAATGTCATTGTACTAATGCACAGTTCATTAGGAATAAAGACAGTATTCATACTCAAATGTTTAACTCCAAAGTCTGGACTTTTTAACCTCCCTTTTCTGTAACAGAATACATTCATGGTGCTTCTAGCCTTTTGCTAAGATGTAAATGTAGAAATAAGATTGTAAACCTATAATGTAGTTACAGGTATTTTTTTTATTGTGGTAAAGTATACATAACAATTTATCATTTGAATGATTTTTAAGTATAAAGTTCATTGACATTATGTATATTCATATTGTTGTATGGGAATTGATGCTTTGAAAATATGTTTTGTATGTGTTGTTTATAAGTTAAGCATTCACTTTTAAAAAAACAATTTAACATCAACTTTAGACTAAGTTTATCAAATACTCATTTCATGTTTTTGGTTTTGCAGCACTGGGGATTGAAGCCAGGGCTCTTGTATGCTAGGCAAGCATTCTACCACTGAGCTAGATCCACAGACCCCAAATACTCATTTTCTTAATCAGTTTGAAAATTTTCTTTTTCTTTTTCTTTTATTGGAGATTAAAAGCCATTCATTTTTACTGCAGTTTTTTATTTGGGGCAGCTGCATATATTCATGTAACTATCATCTCATTTAAGATGTAGAACATTTACAGCATCTCTGAAAGTTTTCTTGTGTAACTTTTTGATAGATTCACTCACGGGTTCCCCCAAACAACAACTAATTTGCCATTAATATAGTTTTACTGTTTTGAAACTTTTTCATATAAGTGAAGTCTTGTTCTTTATATAATTTTTTCTTTTTTTATTTCTTTCACTTAGCATAATGTTTTTGAGATTCGTGTTATGGTATATATCAACATTTTATTCCTTTTTATTTCTGAAAAATATCCCATGGTAAGGATATACCAGTTCATTTTATCTATCTACTAGTTGATGGATATATGAGTTGTTTCCTTACTAGATGTTGTCAACGTTACTTTTTGCTTTTTTTTCCAGAATCTTTCTGTTTGCCCTGAAGATGAATCTATCATCATGTCCTCCTTTGTCAATACTATGACTTCCTTAAGTGTAAAACAAGGTCAGTCTTTTAAATAAAAACATCTTATAATTAAGTTTTCAAGCTTGATTATTAAGGAGAGAATTTTACAAGTTAATTTTTACAGAATCAGTTACCTCATTTTTTGGATATATTTGCTTTGCGATTTTTTTGTCTTAATTTTATTCTTTCTGAAGTAGAGGTTTCCAAAATGGGTTTGAGATAGTATTTATAAAAATCATAAGTATTATATCTTGATATTTTATATTTTAGGGAAAAAAGAAACATTTTTTAACAAAAAAAGTAAAATGGAACAACAGAGAACTGAGTATTGTAATAAAATGTATTTTTCATCCAAGCATATTTATAATAATAGTGAATACTATTTGTAAAATGTTTAACCTGTGTTAGGCACTTTAAATCTATATAATATATTATATAATTTATATCTATATAATCTCATTTAATCCCCATCACTTTTTTTCTAGATATAATGTTTTGTTCCTTTGCCATAGGGCTGAACTTTTTTTCCCATTTTTATTAGGATATATTTGTTGTACAGGGGGGATTCATTGTGGTAATTCCTAGTAGCCTTACACTGTACATTGGTTAGATTGCTCCCATCACCCATCCCCACAAACCCTTCCCTGCCCCACTTAAAACATTTGCAAGAGGTTTCATCATTCTACTTCATGTATGTACATGAAGCCCATCAACTGTATTCCCTTACCTTCATCTCCTCCATTCTTTATCCCCCTCCCTTAGTTACCCCCCCATACTGTACCTATTTAATGGCCCTGTCTTTCATTAGTGATTCCTTAGTCAGTGTTCAAAGAGGTTTCTTGAAGTATCCCCACTGTGAGTGAGTATATGTTATTTTGGTTAGTTCAACCACTTCCGTTACTCTTCCTTTCCCCTTCCCTCCCACCCCTCCCATTATTCAACAGCTTTGAATACATATCATTCCATGTTACTTTTTTTTTAAACACTCATTCCTTTTACTTGACAGATGTGAAAACTCAAGAGTTTGAGAATTAACCTTTCAATTATGTAACTTTTTTTTTTTTTTTTGGAGAGAAATGAACCAAGCCTTGTATGCACATATGAATAATAAAAGAAAAAAAAACAATTATGTAACATGATTTACGCAAACTTTAGCAGCTTTCAAATAAGAATAGTACTTGGAAGTTAGGTATGTCAATTTCAGAAATTGACATCCTAATTGGATCACCTGCCCCTTATTTGAACATTTTATTCCAATAGATTCATACCGTGTTTTAGTTTTATAGTTTTTAAACTATAGTTTTATAGTTTTTAAACTATAGTTTTATAGTTTTATAGTTGATAAAAGGTGTCAGAAACCTTGAAAACATCTGAGTAATATGTAAGTATTTATTTTGGTCAAGTCAGTGTTTATAGTTACTTGTGTGGTGATGTTTAGTTTAGATAAGGAGTTTTAGCAAGCTATCCAAACTTTCTGTTCATAGGATCCTTCATATTCTGTACTGTTGCTTCATATTGACATGTAAGCACACTGAGAGAGAGCTTAGGAAAGAAGTCTGCTTCTCTGACAATAATTGCCTCATTTATCTTTACAGGACTGAGAAGTGTTTCGGTGTCAGCTCTGAAAATAAAGTTTTTTTTTGTTTTTTAATTGTAAAATACACTTAATATAAAATTTACTTTCTTAACCATTTTTGAGTGATAGTTCACTAGTGTTAGGTATGTTTATATTATTGTACCATCAATCTCCAGATGTTTTTCATCTTGAAAAACTGAAATTCTGGCCTTAAACAACAGTCCATTTTCCTCTTCTCCTAGCCCTAGCAACCTTCATCATACTTCTGTTTCTATGAGTTTGACTTTCACATAAGTAGAACCATTTCATTCCATCTTTTTTGTGGCCTGGCTTCTTTTTTGAGAGATAGGATCTCACTATGTTGCCCAGGCTGACCTCAAATTCCTTGGGCTCAAGCAGTCCTTCTCCTCAGACTCCCAGGTGGTAGAACTTAAGACACATGCCACTGTGCCTGACTCTTAACTGTTTTATTGAGCAGGATGTCCTCAAGTTTCAGCCATGTTGTACTATGTGTTAAAATTTCTTTCCTTTTTAAGATTGAATGATACTCCCTTGTAATTACATAATTTTATTTACTAATTCATCTGTCAGTAGGTATTTGTTCCTTCCACTTTTGACTATTGTGAATAATCCTGCTGTGAATATGGATGAACAGATAAATCTTTGAAACTCTGGTTTTCTTTTGGTTATAGGCCCAGCAATGGAGCTGTCTTAGCTCTTAGATTGTAAAATGTGATTATAGGCTTGTGAAAAATACTAATTTTCTTTGTAACCTTTTTTTTTTTTTCCCTCCATTATTGCAGTTGAAGATGGGGAAGTGTTTGATTTCAGGGGAATGAGATTAGATTGGTTTAGGTTACAGGTAAGAATAACTTAATTTTTTATTCTGTTTTGAATATATGATTATTAACATGAGAAATTTTATATAACAAGTATACAAATTGTATGTCTATTGAAAAGACTTATTCATATAACTAGCTTTAAAAGAAAAATTTTATATTAGTTATTGAACTTGGACAAATATAAGTCTAACTTAAACCAATAGAAAAGTTTTTTAATAAAGTAGATTATTATAAACTAAGCTGAGTGTGGTAATACATATCTGTAATCTTAGCACTCAGGAGGATGAGGCAGGAGGATTATGCATTTAAGAACAGTCTAGATAACATAGTAAGTCCCTGTCTCAAAAAACTGAAAGAAAAGTAATTATTATAGTTTTATAATATCCAGAAACTTAAATCCCAGTTGGTCTTATGATTATCCTGGTTTAAAGTAAAAGCACAAAATCTCTTTTGACAAAATATTTATAATCTAGTTGCCAACTTCTTTTGTTTTAAATATGGAGCCAGTTTAAGTTTAACCTGGTGGACCATGCAGTGCTTGTCCTAACTATGCAGCTCTGCCATTGTAATAAGAGAGCAGCTGTAGATAATACATAAACATAGGGTCCTGGCTATGTTTCCGTAAAAATTTATTTATAAAAACAAGCAAGTCGCCTACAGTTCATAGTTTATCATCATCACCTGATCTTGTGCCAGAAACTAACTTTCTGAAATTTAAAAATAAACAGTTTTAGACTTTTAAGAGTGCTTACTTTATATATATTTCTCATGTAGTTTTTAAGGACTTTAAAATTGTAGGCCTAACATCTTTGTATGTGCTATAATTTTAACAGTAGAGTTTAATTGCCCTTTAAATATTTTTAATAATTATGGGAAGAGGAAGAGAGGAATTGTACCCTTCTTTGAGGATTTTGTAATCTAGCTGTGGTGACAAAGCATAAAATTATAAAATATTAAAAGGCAGTTAAAAATCTAAAAGATTGAGTTAAGAGATACGACAGATTGAATACGAGAATATGATTAGAAGGGAGAAAACTTTTTTTTCAAGCTGGAATTAATAGTAACAATTTAAAAGAGAAAGCAAGATTTTATCTGGGCCTTGAAAGATAGATACAATTTAAATAGGAAAATAGCTTGTACAGAAAAAGGGCAAGCAATGGATAAAGCACAAGTAAAGAAACTTTTGAGCGTGCAGTTTTACTACAAGGATGAGCAAATACTCACAGAAGTGAGAATGATCTGACTTAGCATTGGTTTGAGGTTGAAGTTGCTAAAGAACATGACCAGAGAGAGTTGAAGAGTTCTGTTGGATGCCAGTAGTTCTTGAGGTAGAGCAGGGCCAGAAGAATAACTTTTGGGAGAATGTGGTACTGTGCTTTGTGCCTTACTGGGGTCCTGTCTAATTTTGACTTTAAGGTCATTGTTCATTTATAGATCACTTTTTCTCTCTTTTTAGTACCCTTCTTACTCTTTAAAAATAAAACAAAACAAAAAAACCCACAAAAAATAGTGCTGTGGATGGAACTCAGGGTCTTGTGAACTAGCCAAGCATTTTGCATTTTGGTTTTCCATCAGTCTCTTAAGCATCTTCAGTTCCTTTTCAAACACCTTCCTTCCTTCTGCTTTCTAATGTATTTGGGTTGTTGATCCTATCTTATACTTTTATTTGAAAGTTTTCCAGTAACATATTTCTCCTTCCCTTGTTGTCAGTCATCTCAGATGAGTGTTTTAAATCAAGTTATCTCATTTGTCACTTCTTCTGACTTTATTTTCACAGTGTTACTTAAATTCTGAGTTTTTAAATTGGGCATCAGTTAAAGAATTTCAGTAAAGATTGAGCCTTTTAAAATGTCACTATCTATGGACATGATTCTGCTCTATGTAATTTGGTATCCTTGTTACAGAATTTCTTTCCCTACAGTCTGTCTTGTTGGTTTTGTTTAAGTCCTATCACCTATTTTTGGGACATTCTATACCAATTTTTTTTAGTATCTTCAGTACTTTCATAGACTCCATCAAATTAGGACAGTATTTATACTGTCCAGTTTTTAGTGATTTAATATAATCTAACACTTCACTGAGTCACTGTGCAATATTTACTCTCTTATGATGTTTCCTAAGTTTGTTTCTTTTTTTTTGGTTTATATTCATTTATTCTTATGTGCATACATTGTTTGGGCCATTACTCCCCCCTACTCCCACCCTTTCCTCTCCCCCCTACCCCTGACTTAAATACATTGCATTTCATCCTCAGAAAGTTGAAAGTACTGTCACCAGAGAGCTACTCATGGTCTCTCTGCCTTTGGTTTGCTGAAGAAGGAAAGTCTTTTATCTCAGCTTCTCTGCCTTTGGTTTGCTGAAGAAAGAAAGTCTTTTATCTCAGCTTCTTCTCTCTTCATTGGTAGGAAGGTTTTTTTGGTAGTAGTGAGGCTTGGACATAGTCTCATGGTTGCTAGGCAGGTGCTTTACCACTTGAACTACTGCACCAACTCTGTTTCTTTCTTAAACTAGATCGAAAGTTTCTTTTGGTAAGGTTCACATGACAATTATTCTACACTCCTTTGGAGTTCAAAATTAATTACCTATATGTTTAATTCTGTTTTATGGATTCTGTTACTTCAATTCATTAAAAGAAACTTTCCTTTTTTAATGGTGCCAGGCTTCAAACCCAGAACACATTCTAGGCAGTACTTTAGCACTGAGCTATACCCCTAAGCCCTAAAGAAATTATTTATAGGAATTTCAAGTTATGATCACAACAGGCAATATTTTGAAATGTTACTAATACAGCATAATAGTAGTTTAAATGTTTTTAATTAATTTTTGTTTTTACGTGTAGAATGACAAGTCAAAAATCATTGGTTTCTCCCCAAACTACTATTTGTTTTTTGTTATATGCAGGCATATACTAGTGTCTCTAAGGCTTCACTTAGCCTTGCAGATCACCGAGAACTTGGAAAGATGATGAATACGATAATCTTTCATACAAAAATGGTAGACTCTTTAGTGGAAATGTTGGTGGAGACATCAGATCTCTCTATATTTTGGTATGTTGCAATTTTCCTTAAATCTGGCTTTGAAATTTTTAGTATCTGAAGTTAAATTTCTTGATTGTGTTTATGTTAACATAGACCTTAAGACAATTCAATAATAGGCTCTTAAAAATAATGGGAATAATGAACTTTAATAAGAACTTTACCAAATTGGGGCTTTAGTCTACTTTTTAATTTTTTTATGGTGCTGGGGTTTGAACTTAGGGCTTTGTGCTTGTGAGGCAGGTGCTCTACCACTTGAGCCACACCTCCAGCCCTATGCCTACTTTTAATTCCCTGCAAGAGTACCTTTTATTGATGTCAGTTTTATTTCTTAGATTTTATTTGAAGATGTGAAAAACAGCTCAAATTACCTTTAAGCCTCCTTTGCATGATTAGACTAAGGGAAGAAAGTTGTGGATCAGTGTCAAGAAAAATAAATGTTGGAAATTAAATACCTAGTAACTTCACTTATATAGTATTAAAATTAAATGTTAGTATCATAATGATGTGATGACTACTCCCTGCATTTTTTTTTAAAACATAGCCTTTTTAAAAAAAATTTTATTTGATACTATAGTTTACTTTTCTACGCTTTCTTTGTACCCAGCAAATGCAGCCAATGAAGGAACATTATGTTTTTGTTTCCTTAGTATCTAACGTAGTAGGTACTTAATAAATGCTTGAATAAGTAAGTGAACTTGGTGGTGTACTCAAGCCAGAGTTCAAATGCAAGTATTCTGGCTTCATGTTCCACAGGTATATGGTATCAATTCTACTTACTGCTGCTTGGCCTTTAGGGAAGTGAATTGGAATAGCCTAGTAGTTTCTCTCCTTCTTTGTAAAATTCTGACATACCTAAGTGGATAGTGGTTGCAGTTTCTAGGTATTGAATAGAGGTCATTAGAAAACCTTTTTCTTTCTGTTACTTTGGGAGGTAACTCAGTCCGTGACAATTTTGGCAGGTTGTTAGGATGACTTTAATTAGTCATATTGCAAAAGAAATCTGAATCACCAAGCAGAAAAGGCCCACTTTTTAGAAGGATTTTATTAAACACATCAGCACATACATTTTTTAGGTTTAGATAAATCACATACCAAATTTGTAAGATTTTCAGTATATGTGCTGCTGAAGTGAGCACAAAATTTGCAAGATTTTTAAAGATTATTTGGAGCTCTGTATTATTGTCTGACTCAAAGGCTATCCTAGAAAGAAAATTAAAATTTTTTATTTGGGTGTTTCTCAGCTATGGTAAGCTTTCTACTGCAAAAGAATACAACAATTAGAAATTCCTCTTCCTATCTTAGAAGTAAAACACTTTGAAGCTGGGCGCACCAGTTGCTTATACCTATAATCCTAGTTACTTGGGAGGCTGAGTTCAGGAGGATTGCAGTTTGAGGCCAGTTTGGGCAGTTTGTGAGAACCCATCTCCAAAATAACCAGAGCAAAGTTGATTTGGAGGCATGACTCAAGCGGTAGAGTGCCTTTGCAAGCAGGAAGCCCTGAGTTCAAACCCCAGTCTTAACCAAAAAAAAAAAAACATTTTGAATAATGTTTAAAATTTGTAATTTTCATATTTAATTTCTATACATACATCCGGAATAAAGACATGTTTACTACTTCTGCTTTCCTTTTTACTCAGAGATTGGTGTATTTTTATCAATTGTATTTGTTTAGATTTATATTTAGCATCTTAACTTTGGATGTAATTTTAAGTTGGTGGCATATGATTGTGTAATTGGCAATGTTTTTCTTTCTTAATGATACTTGAAATAATAATGCTTCTTATAGTTGGTACTGATATAAAGTTGATGAAATTTGGGGATAATGTTTGAATGTCACATATTCATATTCTATAGGTATGGCCTGTTTCCTGTGTAAATTTTAATTTGGAATATTTGTTGATGTTATACAGATAATATTTGTATGCCTTGTAATCATTGTTGGTGTATAAAAGAAACTTTTGGGGAAATAATGACTATTCTTAAGGGAATAAATGAAACCAGTTGGTAACTTTCATTTGTTTCAAAGTAAATTAATTATAAGGTACTGTACAGAAAATTTTTGTTTTAGCTGTAAAGTATATAACTATTTAACTATAAAAATTATGATTCCATTTTTCATTTTTTTCTAATGTAGTTTTTATAGTCGTGCTTTTGAGAAGATGTTTCAGCAGTGTTTGGAGTTACCCTCTCAGTCAAGATACTCAATTGCATTTCCACTACTTTGCACTCATTTTATGAGTTGTACACATGAACTGTGTCCAGAAGAGGTAATTTCAGTGTAGTACTGTGATGTGTATGTTACACAAAGTTAGCTACATCAAATTGGTTTACAAAGTCCTAATTGCCTAATTTTGCTTCCTGTCCAATCATCTTTATGCAGAATCAGAAAAATGCTTGAGTAGATAAATGATAAAGATATAATAAATAAAAAAAATATGTGAGTGGATAGACATATATGCATACTTATCAGCTACTTATTTGCCTTTATTAAAATAAATGGTGAGTTAGGTATTAATATTTATGAATTTATTTTTATATATGCAATAATTAAGTTTGTATACTAGCTTTTCATCTTAAATTATGGAAAAGACTTGAAAATTGAATTTATAGTTTGCTGAGTAAATAAAGTCAAGGAAATTTCACTGACCTGACAGTGACTTGACGCATTAAACAAAATCTAGATTTGGTGATATTTGTGAGATAGACACACACATAAATACAACATTAAGAAATTGAACTAGTATGAAAACTGTACTCGGTATCAAAGGATATGAAGTTAGTTTGACTGGAGAAATAAATTTTAGTGATATGGACTGACTAGTGAGACATTTAATAATAATGTAAAGCTGAACATGGTAGCACATTGTATAATCCCAGCACTTGGCAAGCTGAGGCAGAAGAGTTGTAAGTTCAAGTCCAGCCTGACTACAAAGTGAGATCCTTGTCTCAAAAAAAGAGGAAAAAGTGTATTTTAAATATCTTAATGAACAGATTTTTAATGTTCTCACCACAGAAAACAAGCTGGTAAAGTAACATTTATGTTAACTAGTTTGAATCTTTCTATGATGTACATGTAGATCAAAATCTCAGTGCTGGGAGTACTCATTGTTAAAGTGCTTGCCTGGAATGTATGAGATCCTGGGTTGAATCCTCAGCACTAAAAAATATAAACAAAACATCACATTGTATCCTGTAAATAATACACAGTTACCATTTGTCAGTTGAAATAAGTAAATAACATTTTATGTGTATGAAAAAAGCATTACGAAAACTGTTAGGAAGGGAGAGGAGAAAAGAATGTTAATAAAAAGTAAAATAGGGTGAATTTGATGAAAGTACATTATATGCATGTATGTAGATATCACAGTATCACCCCTTTGTACAATTAATTTATGCAAACTACAATTTTTTTAAAAAGAAAAAGTTTCATTTACTAGAAGAAGTGTTTTGTAAGTGTGGAAAAATATACCTTAAAATTATGTAGCTTACATTTATTTCAACAGCGTAGAAATACTGTATTGTAATCTGTACATTGTGTTATATATTATATGATTATGGAAGGTTGGGGGAGGAAAACTTAAAATTTTTTTCTCTTTGTAAAGTATTACATATGTATGGTGTAAAAATTTATGGCATTATATACTCAACATTTCAGTTACCTAACAAGAAAAACCCATCAAACTGCTGTAATCCACTAAAACTGAAAAAACAATACAGAATCCTGTAGGAATGGGTAGATTTGAGTGTTTGTGAGTCTAAATATCCATATGTAATAGCCTAAAAATTAATACAATGTTTTTCCCCCTGTGGGGGCTAAGAATGCATTTTCAGCTTTTTTCTTTTTCTGTATACCCTGTCCCTGGGAAGGGGGAGTGTGCTGATGTTAGAAATGTGGAATGTCTTGTGAATTTATTTCACTGATTTGATTTTTAATACTTTTATTTCAGTACTTGAGCTGTTTGTTTTTCTTGTTTGTACGTTACAGAGTTGTGTTAAAATTTATTATCAGATATAAATTTTAAAATGAGGTAAGATTGGAAAACCTTAATTTAAATCTCTTATAATTTCTGCTTAATTTTTTAATATTGAGTACCTGAATTTAGGATTGGAACTTGAAGATTAAATGCATAGAGTTCTTTTGTTGTTACTGTCATTTTTCTTTGTGAGACAAGGGTCTCAGTGTGTAGCCCAGACTGCCGTTGAATTTTCAGTCATGCTGCCTGAGCCTCCCGAGTACTATGATTACAGGCCTTTGACACAATGCCTGGCTAAATGAATAGTTTTAATGTTAAGGAAATGATGTTTTAATTCAGACTACATTCGTGTAATTATTATTATTGCTGTCAATTCTGCTTTATCAGCGACATCATATTGGAGATCGCAGTCTTTCCTTATGTAATATGTTCCTGGATGAAATGGCCAAACAAGCTCGAAATCTCATCACTGATATTTGCACAGAACAGTGTACTCTTAGTGATCAGGTAATAATTTAAATATCTACTACAAATAGGAAATTTGTGTGTGAAGGAAAGAAAATGAGCTATTAATAAGTAATTTACTTCCTTTTTTTTTTTTTTTTTAATTCTCAAACTCCCTATAAAGCCCTTGCTATGAAATTATATTAGCTGGTAGAATTTCTGACAAATATAAAGCTTTAGGCAAGACTATATTTGTGTTCTTTCATCAGGAGATGTTTTGCTGTTTGTGGTGTTAGCACCTGATTCCATTATTTCATTGGTTTTTGCAAACTATTCTATCAGTTCTTTTATATATATTTGTTGTGATACGTTTTATATTTCTACATCTACTACTTCTGTTCCAGTGGTACAGTTCGTAAAGGAAAGGCAAAAGAAATGCTTAATTTTTGCCTTAATTTTCTAGGTGACTAGTAAATTATTTTACATTATTGTTAACTCCTAGAATTGAGCCTACTTGATAATTGCAATCTTGTGTTTGTTCACACAAGATTTACCTGTTTTTGTTTTCTACCGTGTTTTGTGGGCTACCCCAAGATACTTAGGTAAACTACTTCTCACATATATCTCTGTCCTTATTACCTGCATGATATTTGCTATAAGTCTGGATTCAGCTAATTTTGGTTTAATAGTTGTTACATGTTCAAAGTAATTGGTGTAACGTAAAATGTTAATTCTTGCCTAAATTTAGTTGCTGCCTAAGCATTGTGCCAAAACCATCAGTCAAGCAGTGAATAAGAAGTCAAAAAAGCAGACTGGTAAAAAAGGGGAACCTGAAAGGGAAAAACCAGGTGTTGAAAGCATGAGGAAAAACAGGCTGGTGGTAACCAAGTAAGCCATCTACTTTTATTGTGTATCTTTGTTCTGGTAGAGGTTTTTCAACCCTGATGGCATTAGTACTGAGACACTGGTAGGAAATGTATAGTCTTTATTTTCCAGCCATTTTTATCTTTGTAAACTTGACTGCCTGTTAGTGCTTCATTCTAAAATGTAGATTTTCTGATTTTAGGAGATAATATGTAAAAGATATTTGTCTTGATTATATTGAATACTGAAGGCCAAGAATCTGTCTAAAATTTTTTTGACATATACTATAAACAATATATAATTTTTGATTTATTTAAAATGAGGTAACTGAGACTTTATTTTGGTATGCTGTGATATATTACAACAAATCTGATATCATTGTTTCAAAACAAAAATACTAGATTAGGCAGCATTCAGGGCTCTTTGTTTACTTGTTTGTTTGGAAGGCAGACATAGGTGGATAGTAATTGTGTAAATACTTTTTGCTTAAGTTTCCTACTTCCTAAGTTGAAAAAACATTGTCATTTTGTAAACAAATGTTCCTTCTCTAGTAACAAATTGCAGTAGCAATAGGAAATGATTGTCTTTGAATGTAGAATAAGCCCTTCCTAATTTATATCAGCTCAATATAGTCATCATTAGCTGAATATAGAAATGAATGATCCTTTCTTTTTAAAATTGCCCTCATAAGTTAGTTATACCCATAATGATTTTGAACTAACATTTTAAAAGAAAAAAAATCAAATTCTGCAATAACATCTCTACATAACATCTGATATGATTATAAAATTTTGTATTGCCTATGATGAAATGTCATACATTTTATATAATGTTTATTAATTTTTTTCAGCCTTGATAAATTGCACACTGCACTTTCTGAGTTATGTTTCTCTATAAATTATGTACCAAACATGGTGGTTTGGGAGCATACCTTTACACCACGGGAATATTTGACTTCTCATCTGGAAATCCGCTTTACTAAGTAAGAATTTATTCATTCGTTGGTTCAGTTAATGAATTTGCTGTATTAATTATTGATACCTATACAGTGTTTCCTTTTATGAGGAAAAGCATTATTAGAACTGGCACAGTAGGAAGAATAATGGACTAGGAAGTATGAAAAATAGTGAATGGAGATTTAGTTAATTACCCAAATTCTATTTCCATACATATTACTATTAACTAGTAACATTGGCCAATTAAGTTAGTTTTTCTGAATCTTAGCTTTCTTATATGCAAAATGAGAAGATTGGAGAAAATCAGTCTATTTCAGCTTGCAGGTGGCAATCTAAAAGTTTATGAAATCAGTTTACTAGGTTGTAATCAATACTTGAAGAAAGAAGTGGAAGGGAAAGAGGAAGAAGAAATGAGAGGGGAGAAAAATGCATTTTGTGTAACAAGAACAGTAGACCCTTTATCACTTAAATTAAGCACATTAGTTTTTCCCTTGTTTTGGGGGCCACCATTTGCTTTTGGGGAAGCTTAATTTTATAAGAGTAAGGGAAAAGAAACACTAAGCAGAGCATATAATGATTTAAGTACAACCAAGGGTAATGCAGGACTGAGAACTTCTCTGTTTCAACTGAACTGTGTAATGTGTGGGTGGGAATTAAAACATTTTTTTTTACTATAATTGGTCAAAACCATGTGTAATAAATTTATGACTAAGGCAGGCTTACTGTATAGCTGTTGCTTCTTGAAACTCTGCAGTCATGTATATGTATGTACGTGCTGAATTGTGCTTTTAGATACACCTTATAGTAAGTCACAGTCAGATGTCAGGACTGCATGAACTCATTTTTTTCTGAATTCAAATGTATGCTGTACGTCAGTAGAATTCCACTCTCTTGAGGACTCACTTCTAATTAGAATTTTGCAAGTTACATATGTACTTCCCAAAACGATCTTGTATGTGACAAGTCAGAACCCCCTCACTTTTATAAATGTTGCTTCAAACTTTTTGTAAAGTTGCATATTTATCAAAGAAAGTGTTAATTTGACAATTTTTTCCTGAAAAAAATTTATAAATTGAAAGCAATTTGTAAAACAAAATTTTGCTAAAGGTTTTCCAAAGTTTCTGTGGTCATTAATGAGTAATATTTATATTTATCATATGCTTAACATGAAATTAAGTACTGTCAGTAGTAAGGAAATAATAAAAAGCTTAGATCTTTAGTTGGTTGTGAAGGAAGACAACAGCAGTAAGAGAACAAAATAGGACAGTATGTAAATGGGCACTAAATTGAGTGTTAAATAAATCATCAGTTGATGAGTGAAAAGGTTGGTGTTGAACAAAGACTGTTTTGCTCTCCTTAGTAAAGCAGGCATCCTGACAGTAAAACTTGAAATGCCCTTGTAGTTAGACACTAGGCCTTCTATATTTATTGGGTGGGAATGGCATATTGATAGGTTTATAGCTCCCTTGTTCTCGTTCTATAAACAAGTCTGGTCCATAATCTGTGGAAAAGCAAATGTTCTTTTTTACCAAACTTCTGCTTAGTAAATAACTTGTGCATATTAATGGGTTGATTTTTTTTTTCTTAATTTCTTGAGCAGTCTTTGGATTCGGGCTATATACAAGGGTAACAATTTTCATATTGAGTTGTCTTGTCTGGCCCCATGTCTATTGATGGGATTTGTCTATTTTTTTAAAGGATTCATCTTTATAAATAGAAGTTAAAAAAAAATGTTTACATATCCGATACTCAAAGGAGCCTTAATGAAAATGAAATACGAATGACCACTGTAGAAAAAGATCATTTAGGGAGATATTTTCAAATTTATGTTTCTTTTTTTTTAGCCTTACAGTTTCTTAGGACACCAGCAAAGTTTTGTTTTAATGTGCTATGAGGGATTAAAGAATAAAGTTTGTTTCATTGCTTTGACTGTCATGCAGTTTGTTAAGAGACAACACTAAGGCAGACTTGGGGTCTTAGACCACTTTCAAACAAAGTGACATTTTTCACTTCACTTGTTTCTGAACCTTAGTTTTTTGTTTTTGTGTTTTCACTTGTGAAATCATGGTGTTAATAATCTCATTATGAAATATGAGGATTGTATTAATTTACATAAAACCTAAAAAAGTCTTGGCAACAGTCCCAAATGAATTCAAGCTAAGTAGACAACTTATTGTCCTTGCTATAATTTACCATGTTAAGTAATTTTTTAAATTATTCTTTTATTCACATGTGCATACATTGTTTGGGTCCTTTCTCCCCCCCATGTTAAGGAATTTTTAAAGCATAGTTTTTAGAGCAGTTTTTAAGCATAAATGCTTAAGTCATTTCATTGCTGATGTTCTTAGAATGTTTTTTATTATCTGTATTCTCATTTCATTGTTTTTTAGGTAATTCTGTTTTTAGGTTATTGGAATCATAATGATGGTTGTAATTTCATGGCTTTGTAAAATTAATTTTAAAAAATTAATTTTATTGCTTATTTACTATTGAATATCAAATACGTTGAATGAATTGTTTATGAACATGGAAAAGTCATCTCTTTAATTATTTTCTCCCCCAGATCAATTGTTGGGATGACTATGTATAATCAAGCCACACAAGAAATTGCAAAACCGTCAGAGCTCCTAACAAGTGTAAGAGCATATATGACTGTACTGCAGTCAATAGAAAACTATGTGCAGATTGATATTACAAGAGTATTTAATAATGTTCTTCTTCAACAAACACAACATTTGGACAGTCATGGAGAACCAACCATTACAAGTCTGTACACAAATTGGTAAGGAACACATTTAGAAATTTGGAGTTATAGAAAGTTTTTTTTTTATAATGAACTACTTAGGAAAACTAATTTCTTATGGATAAGTGCTTATTCATGTTATCAGTCAACTTAAATTTCTATGCAGGTGTATACCATAATAAATTTTGAATTAAGCCATTTCTCCCAGTTACAAATTACTTTTCTCTGTAGGTATTTGGAAACTTTGCTAAGACAAGTCAGCAATGGCCATATAGCTTATTTCCCTGCAATGAAAGCCTTTGTGAATTTACCTACAGAAAATGAATTAACATTCAATGCAGAAGAATATTCTGACATATCAGGTGAATAATTCTGTAACATGGTCTAGAGAATGAAGAAAACTTGATTGTTCTGTTTGCAAACTTGATTTGTCTTGATTCTTTTTGGCTCTTGCTTCTCTTGTGACTGTTTTCATTTAATTTTGTGCATAATCACACAGTCTATCTTAGAAATACTTCAGTATTTCATGGTATCTTTTATTACAGAGACTTTCCTCAGGATTTTATATTAATAATTTGTTTCTGTAATGACATATTCCATTGTGTTAATGTTTATTTTCTTATTTGTACTGTCAAAAGCATAAAATTAGTTACATTTTCTTTCAGAAATGAGATCTTTATCAGAACTACTAGGCCCATATGGTATGAAGTTTCTAAGTGAGAGCCTTATGTGGCATATTTCATCACAAGTTGCTGAGCTTAAGGTAATAGCTTTTTCAGTCTTATCTTGGTTGGGTTTTTTGGGATGGGATGGCAGTGTTGGGGATTAAACACAGAGCCATATCATGCCTTGCCATATGAGGTAGGTGAGTACTCTACCACTGAGCTACATCTGTAGTCCTTTTTTTGAGACAGGATTTTGGTAAGGTTAATCAGGATGGCCTTGAATTTGTGATCCTCCTCCCTCAGTCCAAAATCAGTTTTGCCTTTTAAGCATTAATTTCTGAAAAACATTTCAAGAATGTGAACAGCAAGCCTACAGTGTTAGTTACTTTAACCTGGCATGAAAATAGTACCATGTAAATGAAATTAAAGAGTGAACAGAGCCTTTCAATAGCATATTAGTTTAATTATCTCTATTTTGTAGGTGAGAAAACAGGAAGCCTAAAGAGGTGAATTAACTTGCCCAAAAGAGTACTGAAACTCATTTCTTGGCTTTTTTAGTCAAGGCTTTATTCTGTTGCATATTTCTCTTTGAATGATGAAGTTCAAAATTTTAGCCAAAGTGTTTTACTCCTCTACGTATGTTTTGCTTTTCAAAGATGTAAACATTTTTAGGCTTAGTGGGTTTTTTTGTTGTTTTGTTTGTACTGTTAGAGAATTACCCAAGGCCTGTCACATGCTAGGCAAGTGCTCTACCACTGACACACATCCCCAGCTTAGTGCTTTTTCTTATTATCATCTTAAACTGTTTAAGCTGGGTGCAGAATATCTTTAGAATGTTTAATGCTTAAGTAAAGACATATAGGTTAATAAATTTTTAAATTTTATTTTATTATTGTTGTACTGGGGGTACACTGTGAAATTTACCAAAGTTCTTAAAATATCATAGTTGAATTCAATCCCTCCATCATTCTCCTTTATTGCCCTTCCTCCCATTCCTGGAATCATTTCAGCAGGTTTCATTTTTCCATTTTCATACATAAATACATAATATTTCCACCATATTTACCCTCCACTCAATTTTAAGTAACTTTTTCTTTTAACCTTTAAGGTAGTTTATATTGAACAAGTCTGTATGTACAAGAACTGTAGTTTTTGAAAGAATTTTGAATTTGGGCCACTAAAACTTTTGATACTTAACAGACCAGAAAAGGGACATTTTCAAATATACCTTTTACTTTGTGAAAGTTTTTTGGGTGGTTATTTGTGGCTTGCATTTTTAATTTCTTAAGAAAAGTGTATATAATACATTGTATATAACTTGCATAGTTCTAAATGTGGTAATCTGATTTTCTGAAAGTTAAGCAGATATATAGAGTAAGTTAGTTCTCACAAGCTTAATAATATTTGCTAAGGAAGTAAAGCAGCAAGAGGTAATGATTAGAACCTTAGTGTATCTAATGTGGGTTTTAATGACAAATTTTATTTGATTTTTTTTAATACACAAACTTTGTAATGTGAGCTTTGGTTCTTTATTATACTCATTCCCCTTTAATATATAAATGATTTTACAGTGTTCTCAACAAGCATCAAATTTTTTTCTGGTATTCATTTTGGTATAATAGAATTATGGTTCAGTTTAGATCTCTGAATTCACATCTGTCAGAGTTCAAATATTCTTTTCCTCTTTACTTTTTGTAGTGTGGGGGATCAAATCAGAGCCTTGTGCATTGTAGGCAAGTGCTCTACCACTGATTTACTTCTCTAACTCTTCAAGTCCAAGCATTCTTTTTTTTTTTTTTTTTTTTTTTTTGAGAAGGCTCTAATTATGTATCCCAAGCTGGCCTTGCTCTCAATCCTTCCCGGTGATGCCACATTCAAACATTGAATTGGCATTCAAACATTCTTTTTTGTTTTTTTACAGTTCTGGGGTTTGAACTCAGGGCCTACACTGTTGAGTCACTCCACCAGCCCTTTTTTTGTGAAGTGTTTTTTTGAGATAGGGTCTTTCGAACTATTTGCCCAAGCAGGCTTTGAATCAGATTCTCCTGATATCTGCCTTCTGAGTAGCTAGGATTATAGACGTGAGCCACCAGCACCTGGTTGCCTACATTCTTAAACAGTACTGCAAGACCCTGGAAGAATCTGGCCTTCCACTTTTCCTCATCTCCTTAATTCCTCCAACCTGCCTGGCCTGCTTGCTCTTGTATCATCTCAGAATATCTGCACTGAGGAATTACCATATTCATGTATTTTTGAAATATCTCCATAGCAGAATGTCTTTCTCTAAGCATACTTCATAGAATAACAAACATCATTTCTTATTCTCTCTGTCCTGCTGTATGTGTATCTTTCTTGTGAGCTCCCATGTGGTGTGTTTGTTTATGTCACTCACCAGAATGTAAATGTAAGTCTTAAAACTTTGGTGCTAAAATATGGTCCAAAACAAGGAGGCATTTTATAAATATTTGCTGGGTGCAGAAATAAAAAATTGCTAGTTTTCTGGATTCTATTTTAAAGCGTTCTAGAACTTTTTCTAAGGTCTTCATATGTATTATTAACTTCTTTAAATCCTTAAAACAGAAAGGTAAGGCCAAGAAAGATTAAGTAACTTCTCAGACTTAAATCGTTAATAAGTATTGAAAACAAAATTTAAACCCATGAGTGGGTGTGTAACTGGGGTTTGAACTCAGGGCCTCCCCTTGCCAGGCAGCTGCTCTACCACTTGAGCCACTCTACCAGCCCCTGAATCCATGTAGCATTAATCTAGCTGTGGAGCTTATTCTAGTACCAGGCTATCCAACCTCCAGAACCTAAAGAAGTCTGATCTCAGCAGTCATCTAACCTAGCTGAGTGGAGAATAAGTTACATTTTTCTAGTTGGAAGATCTGGTCTTTTTGAAAATGAAGAATCATCATGCATATCTCTAGTTATGTTGTGTCAGTATCTTTTAATTGATGCAAAGATTGTACGTATTTATGGGGTACTATTCAGTGTTTCAGTACATGTACACATAATGTAATGGTCAAGGGTAAACATCGTCTACTAAAACATTTATCATTTCTTTATGGAGAAAACATTCAGAATCCTTATGAAATATACAGCACATTCATTCTCATCATCTGTACTTATCCTACTGTACAAATTTAGAACACCAAAATTTATTTGTCCTATTTAACGATACCTCAGTACCCACTGAATAACTGTTACCCATCCCTCCCTTCTACTCTTACTCTGCTTTCCTAATCATCGTCCTACTGTGAATTTGTATGAGATCAAGCAATTTTTGTTTTTTTAGATTTTACATATAATCAAAGTCATGCAGTATTTGTCTTTCTATATCTGGCCTATTTCACTTAATAGATTTGATTTCTAGTTCCATACATTTTGTTGGCAAATTGACAGGATTTCATCCTTTCATGTGGCTGAGTAATACTCTATTGTGTATGTGGTACTTTTTTTTATCCATTCACTGACTTGATAGGCACTTAATTTGTTTCCCATTTCTTAGCTATTGTAAGTAGTGCGTCAATGAACATGACAGTGGAGATGTCTCCAGCATGCCGATTTCATTTCCTTTGGAAATATATACCCAGTAGTGGAGCTGCTAGATCACATGGTAGTTCTATGTTTAATTTTTTACAGAAACTTTTCTGTTATACCTTTCCTCTATATTGTAGTCTCTTGTCATGGTGTTGTGCTTATAGAAGTGTATCCTGAACTGAGAATAAGTTTCAGATAGAAGTCTGGTTAGTGTGAGGGTACATTTACTTACTCTGGTTCATGTACTTACTGATACAGTTTCAGATAGCGTTATTGGGTTACATGCCTGTAATGCCAGCTGCTTGGGAGATGGAGATAGGACTGTGATTTGAGGCCAGTCTTGGCAAAAAAAGTTAGCAGTATCTTAGCTCAAAAAACAAGCTGTGTGTGGTACTGCACGTCTTTGTAATCCCAGCTAGGCAGGATGCATAGGTAGGATGATTGGGATCCAAGGCCAGTCCAGGCAAAAGTACAAGACCCTGTATGAAAAACAAAATAAGAAACAGAAGGACTGGGGCATGGGTCAAGTAGTAAAGCATTTGTCTAAGCAGGCACAATGCCCTGGGTCTAATCCCCAATAGTGCCCCTCTCAAAAAAAGAAGAGATTGCATTAAATTTTATGAAGCTATACCATATAGTTCTCATAGCAACTTTCAATCAGATAAATTTTCAACCTTAAATGTACCTTTTCACATTTTATATTTTGTATTCCCTTTTTAGAGTTTTTGTTTTGGCAGTACTGGAGATTGATCTCAGGGCCATGTACTGCTAGGCAAACACTCTATCACATGAGCTGTGCCTCCAGTCCTTCAATTTTTTTTTAAACCTAAGTGTATGCTTCATAGTTATTCTTAGTAGTAGAATTTATATTTTCAGATGTCCATAATTCCAAGGTTTTTTCTTTAATTTTTCTTCTTTTGAGACAGTCTTATATAGTCTAGGCCAGCTTTGAATTTGTGATCCCCCTGCCACAGAGTGCTGGGATTACAGGCATGAATCACTACATCAACCAGGATTTTTTTTTTTAATTATTACAGATCTTATAGTCTGAAGCAATTTTTTTTAATAGACTTAACTGTTTTAGTTGCATTCTAGGTACTAATGTTATGAAATACATTTTTAAAAGAAATGGAAAGAGATTATGTTTTAATATTTCTCTCATATCTTGGAGTGACCTATTCTCTCTTTCTCAGGTATTATTAAAATTTGATTTAGAGTTGATGTAGTAATAGTATAAATAATGTTGACATTTTAAGTGCTACTGAATTCTCTGACTCAAGTGTTGTTTCTTATCTGTATTCTTTTTAAAATATTTGATGTTAAACCTGAGTCTACAACATATACAAGGTAAAAGCTTACATTTGTTGTCTTTGAGATAAATGGGTATGAATTAGCTGGGGTTTTCCTTAAAATTATTATGCTCTAAACTCCAGATGTCTTAGATTATAAAACACTTTTTCCTAAAACACTTGATTTTAGAAATCTCCTATGTGATCTTCCTTACTTCACCTAACTTTTCATTTTATTAATGATTTAATATTACTCATAAAAAAGACTTTTAAAAAATGTGTAATTTAAGAGTCAAGCATGGTAGCTTCCACCTGTAATCACAGCTACTTAGGAAGCAGAGATAGGGAGATTGTGGTTCAAGGCCAATCCATGCAAAAAAGTTAACTGGACCCTATCTCAGAACAAGCTGGACATGGTGGTACACATCTTAACCCCAGCGCCTTGGAAGGCATTGTTTGAGGCCAGCCTGAGCAAAAAGTTAGTAAGACTTCATCTCAACAAATAAGGTTTGCATGTGCCTGTGATCCCAGCTATGCAGGAAGCATGGATAGGAAGATTGTGGTCTGAGCCAGCCAGGTAAAATATACAAGGTTGTATCTGAGAAATAACCTAAGGCAAAAAGGATTGGAGGCATGGCTCAAGTGGTAAAGTACCTGCCTAGCAAATTCCGGGCCCTGAGCTGAAACCCCAGTACTGCCCCAAAAAAGTAATACATAAAATTGTGCTTAGTTTTGGTGGCCTTATGAGAGAAGGGGTTAGTAATCAAAATCAAAAACCTACCCAATGAAGGTAGTCTGTTTAAATCCTTGCCAGCCTTTTTAATATAGATTCCTCAAAGGGTTTTAACTTAAACTGGAAATGATTCAACTCTCTAGGATTTGCAACCTTCTTTATGTTGGTACTGGTGCTTTGTTTAAGGAACCTTAAGTCCTAAACCTTCAATAGGGTATGGAAGGTTCTTGGCAGAAGCTAACACAAATCCTTCTTGCAGAAAGGTATCTTCATCCTAAGCTTCCAGTGATTCCTACAAATAATGTTCAAGCACAGTGAACATTTAGTTGGACAGTATAATCTGTTGGAGATAGTAGAGGTTTCTACAGCTGGGTGGCTGCCATGATTCTTAAATCATTCTCTCTCCTGCCTCCTTCTGTTTTTGTATTTAGAGCCCTCCTTGTTGGCAGCACTCCTAAAAATGGCGATGAGTTTGGAATGCAGCTCACTTCTACCCATACAGATGTGTAATAATCTTCATTTTCAGTCTCAAGCCTTCCTAAACCTTCCTTTCCATGCCACTGCCTTCAGTTTCTGATCCCTTCCAGTATCCTGAAGCATGAATTAACTTTCTTATACATTGTATCCCTTCCACAGGTACTTGATAATCAAATTTCTCACCTCTTCTTATTCTTTGCTCCAGTTTCTTCTTCCAGCACTTTGTTGATGTTCCTCATTTGGCCTAGTTTCCACTACTGTTTCTTTGTTACTGTAATTTTATGCCTTTTAAAAAATTATTCTAAATTTACTGGATATCTGAAAAGAGCAGGGCTTTAGGCGTATGTATGAATTCCATACACCTAACCAGTGCTTCCACAAAGTGTACAAAATATTTGAGCATTTCTGTAGGAAAAATTTCTGAAAGTAGATCAAAGGGTATAAATAATTCAAGTGGTTTTGGTATTAACAAATAGCCCTCTAAAAAGCTAGCAGCTCATACTCCCTAGCAGAACATTATGATACTGCTAAGAGAATTTTAGTCTTTCTGAAACAAATGCATAAAATGTCTGGGGGTATAATTATATTTTTAAGATCATTATGACATCTTTGCTTTTATTTCTGTTTTTAAAAATGTAGTTAAACTGACATAAACTAAATACCATGTAACTGAATCTTTTTATCTTAAAGGTGAACTTAATTATTTTAGTTCCTGCTTTACTGAGGACCTCTTTGTTTCAATGAGTACGTTTTTACCAACAAAAAAAATCAGAGCTGCTTTATATTTGATGGTTGTAAATAAATCACGTGTCAGACATAGTCAACACTATGCATGTATACTTATGGTAAAGCATATTTACTACTTTCTGGACAATAAGAACCCATCTTCTTTCCTGCTAAAAATTCTTGGGTATTTCATTTGGAGTTGTGCCTATTGAGTCAACTTCCTCTAATCCTGCCAAAGGAATTATTTTGGCATTTTGCAGATCAGTTCTAGTTCTTTGTGTGGTCCTAAAAGACATGAAATTTAAATGTAAATTATGCCAAGAAGTTAATACTTTCTTTTTAACACAATATTAATTAAAAATTTAAATAAACTCAATTTGTTTCACTTGATTTGTCTCACTTTGTTCAAAGCCATTGCATTTATACTTTCTGTTACTACTCCCAGCTTTCATTCTCTGGGGGCAGGGGGGAGAAATGACCCAAGCCTTGTATGCACATATGAATAATAAAAGAAAAAAATAATAAATTCTAAGCAAATCACCAAAAAAAAATTAATCACTGAATTTAAATGTATAAAGAGTCCTATTTTAGGATGTAATTGAAGAAGAAATGGGAAAAAATTAAGTATGTAAACTATACTTTCATGAAGTATAAATTTTCAAGAAGTACAATTAACTTTTTTAAAAGAACAACATGCCAACAAATACTTTAGGGTAATGGTATCGAAATCTCATTTGGGTTATAATAAATGTACTTATTTGTAAATTGTCATAAATGGTTGTAGTTAATTCTTTCCATTTAATATATAATGTAATTTATTAATTGTAAGACACATTTATCTAGTAGATATTTCTGAAATTTTATATATCATAGTATTCATAGTTTTTTTTCTTAGCAGCACATAAAATAAGGTGCATTTTCAATTCAGTGATGTCTTTGACTTACTAACTTATGATATTGTGTTAAACTTCATGAAGACTAATGTGGTTAGTTGTACAGATTGAGTGTGTATTCGCTTTTTTTGTTTGTTTATTTCCTCTAGTGCTGGGGATCATTTTCTAGGCAAGTGCTCTACCACTGAGCCCATTGCCTGTGTATTGAATCAAGCTTTAGGTAGAGACAGTGTTGAAGTGGCTCAGAAAAAGGGAGCAGTCTTATTAAAGGCTATAGAATTGAGATTATTAAATAAACGTGACTAGAACTGAACATATGGTTAGGAGTTCAACTAGAATAAGATCAGAAAGCACCCAAAACAAAATTCATATTAGTGTTTTAGAAAAAATGATTTTTGTATCTGTATAGTTTTTCATGTTTCCCTTAAGTCACTTGTCATCAACCTTTTGTATGTAACAAAACCACCATGGTACTATAACCATACATCTTCCCATCTTGGTCTGCTGAATTGAAATAATCTAGACATGAGGCTTGGATATATTTTTAGAAAGAGCTCCATAGGTGATTGTAATGTGTAATAAAGGCTGACAATCACTATAGACAGGGAAAGTAAATAAAATTCTGGTGTAAAAGACTTTCTAGAGATCAGAAATTAAATCATAAATTCATTGGAATTATGAAATGACTAGACAAGTGTGCTGGTGACTAATTTTGTTCTAAAGAGTATGGCATATGTAACAGAGTAAAATGTCTTACCCACTTCCTTCCTGATTGTTTTACAAACTCAGCTTGTTGTCCAGGCTTGTCTCTACCGAAGTAAAATTAATTCTATTTGTTTTCATTAAAAATTTTTAATGAAATTGTTTTTCCAATGCCATATTTAAGAAAAACATTCCTTAATGAGTTATACTTTTCTTTGAATAGCTGTCCTTCACTTCCTTCTCTTATATCTCTTCTTTTTTCTTTCCTTTTCTTGGTGGTCTATAAAAGAAAACTAGATAGTTTAGACTTCCATTTTATAATTTATTCCAGGAAGCATTGCTTTAATGTAATCCCTATCAAGTGGTACCATATCCTAACAAGTTATTTTCTTCCTGTTCTTATCTAGTGGTGTTCTCATTATCTAGACAAACTCTGTCCTATCTTGTCCAGTTACAGCTTTTGCAATTTCTTTTGATTTTGAGTGGAATATATTGCTTTGTCTATCCACTTTAGTGTCTGCTTATTATTATTTATACTGTTAAGTATCTAAGGGTAAGATGACTTTTTATGTTACTACCTTGTTGCTTTTTCCTGAACTCTTCTTGAATGTGCAAACTGATGAAAAGCATTAATCCTGTGTAAGATTATTTTATTGAAACAACAAAAATATATAGTATAGAGCATCTGGATGTCATGAATTGTGTTTCCCAATTGCCAGATTGTAATTTCTAAGCATGCTCTTATCTCATTAACACAAGGAAGTCTGTGCCTGATCCATGTTCTTTTTTTTTTATTTTAGAAACTTGTGGTGGAGAATGTTGATGTGCTAACACAAATGAGGACCAGTTTTGACAAACCAGACCAGATGGCTGCACTCTTTAAAAGATTATCCTGTGAGTAACTCATAATACTTCTCATAAGCATTAAGTAGGTATTGACACTCACTATTTAACTTTTGCCCAAATTTTGTGACATAAATACAAACAGCAAAAATACTTTAAAGAATGAAGAGAAGTAGAAATTTTTTGTAGTCAAAGGATCTTTTCAGTGTACAGCATATCTGTTACCAGAATTTTTAGATTATATTTTTAATATGTCAGTTAATGAATATTGTCATTATTAATTGGTTCTTGAACCCATTAAATTTGATACAGTAAATCTACATTAATTTAGACTAAGGTAGAATTTGTTTCTGAGCCTATAAATTTCTAAACTTCAACTTTATTGAAGTCTAATTTATATATGATGAAATGGACACACTTAAGTAATGTGGTAGATATTGACAACATCTATGTAACCACAGATCAAGATATACAGCAGTCCCGTTACCTCAGAAAATTGTTTCCTCGCTTAGTAGTCAGTGTTCATCCCCCAAACCTAGATAACCACTACTGATCTCATCTGGATCACTATAAATAGAAGTTGTGTCTAGCTTCTCACACTTAGCATAGTGTTTTTGAGATTGATCCATCAGTAAAATTGCTGAATATATACTGACCAATTCAGTAATTTTGTTCTGTTGCATGAAAATCTGAGCATGTAACTTAAAAAAATTACTTTAACTGTCTTCTTGACACTAATTGTGGATGGTATACTTTATTGACTACTTTAAAATTCTTGCCAATACTGAAAAATAAGTGAGATCCTTAATAAAGTCTTTTTTGCACTAGAGAAACCAGGGAAAGAATTTATTTTCCTAAATGAAAAATAATCCCAGGACTGGGGTTGTATATTTCAGTGGTAGCGTGAACATATGCTAGACCCTTGGTTCAATCCCCAGCACTAATAATCATCGTCATCCAAAGAAAATTAAAGAAATGCATGTATTTTATATATTTTCCTTGTGATATTTTTCTTTTAAATCCTTCAAAGAATCATTTTGTTAGCCTGTATTACTTACCCTGCTTTAAAAAATAAAAACTCAAAAGAAAAGAAAAACAAATAGAAAAAAAATTTGAAAAACTCAGTAAGAATTAGCATATGATTAAAATGCAGTAAAAAGATTGACTTTTAGAATGGTTCGGTACTTGCCAGGACTACAAAGGGAAAAGAAAGGAGAGAATTTTGGTAGATGATGGAACATGAAAAAGAATGACTTGATAGTGTTATAGGAGAAAAGAGTGTGAGTAAATAGAAAACCATTTTTTAATCTTTTTTTAGTTTTACTATATTTATATTTTTATAGTCTTTTATTCTTATTTTTTAAATGTTTTTCTCATTTTTAATAGTCATCAGGCCGCCTTACTAGCCTTAACCATACTTAACTTTCCTATTAATAAGCAAGCTTGGACTTCTAACATTGGTTAGAAGCAACTAATACACTGAAATGTCTGGTACCTATTTAGTAAACTCTTCTATTTGTGTAGTTGAAACAAAATGGAATTTGTTAAAGTTCTAAAGATAATTTTCATGTTTTCAAAATAAAATCCAGAGTCCTTTGTCTAGTTTCTCCTTACTTGAATTTTGTGTGTAATAGTGCTGATTCATGACTTTGGGATTTTCCAGAACCAAAATCTAAATTCTTAAATCTTGATTACCCTTATTTATCAAATTTGTCTTTAAATAGAATTTATTAAATCTTTTTGTGTGTGAAAAAGAAATGGCCCACTTGAGACTGAGGTGTAGAGAAGACTACTCTTTCAGTTCAGGTGTGTCCAAAATGCTCTCTTTTATCTTCAGTCCTTTCTTACGCTTCAGAAGTCTCTGTATTTTTGTGGGAGTTTTATTTCACATTCTCTTAAAAAAATAAAGTATTATAATTTATTAAGAGTAGCTCTGGATTAGGAGGCAATCTGGAATTTGTTTTTATTTTTAGGGCTTCCTGTGTGACTTAAACAAATCTCATAATGTCCATATTCCTTACTTAGTAATGTCTGATACTTATTCTTAGAGCCAAGTTCATCACTTTATTGTCTCCTTGATTCCAGACCTTTATTTTCGAGCTTCCTACAGTAATTCTTCCTTTTTAAAAACTCATTCGGTTCACTTTTGTCCTCTTGCCACCACAAGTTGCTTCAGAGACCTTTACTTTAGCAGGATTTCCCAAAACTGTTCCCACAGTAAAAATCTTGATCATTGAAACTCCCATTTTCAGACCATAACCATGTGTTCTAGCTTTCCCATTCCTTTTTTCCTGTTGAAGTTCTTATCTGACTCCCTGAAACTGTGTTGTCTGCTTTCCTGATCATCCTCCTCATTACTTATTTATCCATTTTGGACTATAAATTTTGGTTAGAAGTTTTATTCTTCATTTGCCAAAATATTTACCTCTACTCTTCCTTAGTCATTTTTATTGGCTCATCTTTTACATAGTGTCAGTTTGTGATATCCTGTACTTTCATTCTTATCCTATAAGCTTGTTGGGATGAATCTTAAATATTCATCCTGAGCCTAACTTTCTGTTGATCTACATATGTTTAAACACCAAGTGAAAGTTTGACCAGCACATCTCAAAGTAGGATCCATGGATCAATCCACCTGGGAGCTTGTTAAGAATACAAATTATTGGGCTACACCCCAGACCTACTGAATTAGAAACTGGGGATTGGACCCAGCAACCTATGTTTTAACAAGCCAGTTTAAGAAACATTACTTTAGACATTTTCAACTTTATGACTCCTAGATACTTTATAGCATCTCCGGAATGGGAGATATTGTTCTCTTATGGAAGGTACAAGTAGATGGAGAGAAAAAGCCTGATGTTCTTTCTTTATGAACCATTTCATATTCTCTCTAATTCTTCATCTCACATTGCACATGCAGTAGCTATATGTTGTAGATCAGATTTTGCAAATTGGTGGGTCACATTTTGCCCAAAGACATACTTTGTTTGGCCCCATGCCTGCAATAATTTTTTTTAATTCCCTCTTTATTCATTGTTTTTTAAATGGGAAATTTCACATAAAAAATCCAAATTTCTGGCTTCTTCCACATGATAGTGATTGGCTGGAGCTATGTAGCAATTGCCCCCTTAAGAAATTTTTACTATCTTTTACCCAGTTTACTTCACTATTTTGTTACCTGCTGTAAGCATTTGAACTTAAAGCTCCTGCTACAGATCTTAACCTCCTAAATGTCATGGGCCAGATTTATTGCTTTCTATTCCTATGCCGCTTGTTAGTGGCTTCATTATCTTTTTGTGAACCACAAATGGATTCTTAATATGCATATGGTTTTCCATTTCTGACTTATATTGAGAGTCATATTCTAAACACCTCTCTTTTCACATATCTGTATATTTCAAAAACCCTGAACAATCCCCTAATTCTTAAGGATACTATAAACTCTGTGGCATGGTGTTTTTGAATCAGTCTTATATTTTCCTTTACGACCTGTTGCTTGTCAGGCCCCAGGCCAACATAGCCTCGCTCTAGTTAGTATTAGTTCCTTGGGAAGTTAATGGAAGTTATGCAGAATAAGGAGAGTGCCAGTGGTCAAATAGATTTAGCAAATAAATCACTAAATAATATTTTTTAGAACTTTTTTTCCCTCTGATGGGACTGGGATTTGAACTCAGTACTTCACTCTTGTAAATAGCAGGCACTCTTAACATTTGAGCCACACCTCCATTCACTTTTGCTCTGGTTATTTTGGAGATGTGTTCTCACGAACTATTTACCCAGGCTAGCCTCAAACTGCAATCCTCCTGATCTCAGCCTCCCATACAGCTAGGATTTCAGGTGTGAACCACTGGTGCTGGCTTTTTAGAACTTTTAATGTGTCATTATTGTATGTATTCAAGAGGAGGTTGTAGGATAAGTTTTTGCACACTTACTTGATTCAATTCTGGGTAATACCTATCCTTTGGAAAATATATGACTATCACATTACTTACCATTTTCTGATTCTTCACATTATTTCTCATTGTTCCTTTTATGGATTTACCTGGAATGCCTTTCTTTTCCTACTTCTCCTTTATGCTTAACTTGGATAATATTTTCTTAGAGAAATCTTTCTCTCTTATTTTTTCACTTTCATTTTGTTCCTTCTCTGATTAGTAATTATTTTCTAGTCTGATGCTGCCATGTCCTGGAACATCTGCTAATTTGCTATTTATCGGGCACCCTGTTGAGTGTTACAGATCGACAAAAAGATTAATGAGATTGGTTTTTCCTATGTGGAACTTAAAATGTAGTTGGGTCTTACATCATTTTGTTAATACTGTTTTTAAAGTTTTTGTCACATTTAGCTTTCATTTTTCCTGATTTTATATATATGGCTTAACAAAAATGTTTATGGTCAGAGTTTAAACAGGAATTGGATAGTCAAAATACAGGAAGTGGAGAGTACATATTTTTTCTCTCATATCGATGTGATCACATATTTGTAACAGTCCCTTTAGAATCTTTGCTACTTGAGGTTTAGAGCATTATTCTGTTTATATTTACATTCTTTCTACATAGTTCAGTACTTTGTATGAGGAGAGTGAAATAAATATTACTTTGGCTTTGTAAAGTAATGAAGGTATTAGCCCTTCCAATCCTAATCTCCCTTGAATTTATAACCTAGTTTGAATATTAACTGTATAATAATAATTTTCAAAATAATACCCTCTAACCAATATGTAAGTGATCAAATCCATTCACAGGCTTCCACAGTTTGGTCCTGCCAAAGTTGCTTATGATCGCAATAATCCTTTGTTTCTTGATTAAAGACCACAACAACTTCACAATTTAGTGTCTCAAAGTTCTTGGACCATTTGAGGCTTTTTTTTTTTTTTTTTTGGCATTACCGGTGATTGAACCCAGGGCTTCCAGCTTGCTAGGCAAGCACTCTTCATTTGAGCTATGCCTCCAGCACTGAATATTATTCCATTTAAAGGAACAGTATTTTATATTGAATTAAATAAACTATAATTTTTTCCAAAATTTATATATTAGCTACCAATACTTCTTTAATCATTTGTTGAATGAAATTGCCGTTAAAATGATGCATTTTTATCATGGACATTTTATGACTTTAAGAGTTTTCTCCAAGGTTAAGAAAGAATATAGTTCATGATTTTTTTTCTTCTTTTATCCTGCCCTTACTTTAAATTTAGCTGTTGACAGTGTCTTGAAGAGGATGACAATAATCGGCGTAATTTTATCGTTCCGGTCATTGGCACAAGAAGCACTTAGAGATGTAAGTAACCATTATAAGTACATAACCCTATGTCTACATTATCCTTTTTAATTTTTCAGAAATTGAAATTCACAGTTGACAATTAAAATTCCAGTTTTCTACTTGTAGAAAATAAAATGTATAGAAAGTTTTTTTTTTTGATATTGAAATTTGGAAGATAAAACTTGCCTTAGTTATTGCACTACCTTTTTTTTTTTCTTTTTTTTAATTCATTTATTCACATGTGCATACATTGTTGGATCATTTCTCCTCCCTTCCCCCACCCCCACCCTCTTGCACTACCTTTTAAACTTTGCTATTTATTAAAGAATTTTTCATTTAGACTATACCCAGTTTAACATTGAATACATTCCACTTCCTTTAGAAAAGTCACATGGAAATAGGTAAATAATTTTTACAAAACTAGAATTTATCAAATGATAGGATTTCATAAACTTAGAGGTCACCATTTAAAACTAATTCTGATTTTATTTGTTGTCCTTCTAGGTTTTATCCTACCACATTCCTTTTCTTGTAAGTTCTATTGAAGATTTCAAGGATCACATTCCAAGGGAAACTGACATGAAGGTAATCATGTAACGTCTGTTTGAATTTTATAGCTTCTCAACTGTAATATTTAAGACAAATGTACTAAATCCTAAACACCTGAAAAGTTTCTGTTTTAGAAGTAACATGCTTACCTTTAAAATTGCGACTTTGAGTGTGTGGTACCAAACTACTACCTAGACATTTTGAACGTCAATCTTCCTGGATCACCTGTAGCAATGTTGTAAAAATAGTTAAAAATTAGCCATTATTTCTTTAAACTGATAGCTGTTCATACATGGTCATAATGTAGAATAAGAAAGATGAACTAGTGAGCTAAGAGTTATTTTAAATACAGTTACATTCAGTCAGGTTACTTTGTTTTCTGGTTGTTATTGGGGTTTGAACTCAGGATCCTGTGCTTGCTAGGCAGGTGTGCTTCCACTTGAGTTGTGCCCCAGGCCCATTTTGTTACTTATTTATTTATTTATATCTGTTTATTTTGCTTTTAGTTATTTTTTAGAGAGAGTCTCTTGTTTTTGCCCAGAGTGGTCTCAGACTGTGATCTTTCTACCTATTCTTCCTGTATAGCTGATATCACAGGCACCCACCATCACGCCCTGCTTTTTGATCGAGATGGAATATTGCTGACTTTTTGCCTGTGCTGGCCTCGATCCATAATCCTTCTGATCTCCACCTCCCAAATAGCTAGGATTATACACATGAGCCACTGCACTCAGAACAGGTTTTAACGATAGGTATTAAAAGGTCTTTTTCTTTTAAAATGGTCTCTTACTTGTTTCACAATTCTGGGATCAAAACTGAACCCAGAGCCTTGTGCATGCTTGGCTCTATCCCGAGCTATTTCCCCATCCTGTAAAAGGATGTGAAGTATCTTTTTGTTTTGTTTTTTTTTGAGAGGGTCTTACTGTGTAGTCCAAGCTGAGCTGGAACTAGCTATGTAGCCCAGGCTAGGCTCAAGCTCTTGATCTTCCTGCCTCAGCCTTCTGAATAGTGGGATTTTGGATATGTACCACAATACCCAGCTAGTATTAGTAAATATAAGATAGAAGATTGATGGGTTTCTGTGAATCCACAATTTTTTTTTGTTATTGCTGTTGTTTTGGCAGTACTAGGTTTTGAACTCAGGGCACAATGTTTAGTAGGCAAGCACTCTGCCACTTGAGCCATACTTCTATTCTGTTTTTAAAATTTATTGAACCATGAAATCCAACCACTGATCTAATTCCAGCAAGGATTTAGCGGTAGTGATTATACATCCAGTATATGATGTACCAAAACCCATATCTGTGTTTTGAGAGCGTCCCTGTTTCTTGGAGAGATTATTTTCATTTCTGCATATCTTGAAATGGCTAAAAAAAATTCGTGAAGTTTTTTGTGACACTTGAGTTTCAAACTAGTGCTGCTCAAACTTTTTGAGGCTTATCTTCCACCACCTGTTCCTTTCTTCTCCTACACTTCCTTTTCTTACTCTGCCTCACTTTATATATATTCTCTGAGCTAACTGTATAAAAATCTCTTATCCTCTTAATTTATTCTATTTGAAAGTACTGCCTTTTTCTGTTTCTGCCTTTTGAAACACTACCCTCTTTCAAGGCCAGTTTCAGAGCCCATTTTCTAAAACTATCCCTAGATTCTCCAGTGAAAAAGAATTTTTTCCTTAGTATTGTTAGAGAATTTTTTGTTTATTTGCTGTGGAATTGAACATATCCTGCCTTTTATCGTAATTGTGTTTTTTCCACTGATACTAGATTGTAAACATCTGGAAGACCAAGATGTTTATTTTTCGTACTGTGCTTTCCAGAAAAAAAAACAAAAACATTTATTGTCCTATGATTTTATCATTGAAAACTACGTCTGAATAGCTCAAAATTATTTTTCTTTTTTTTTTTTGTTTATTCTTTGGTGGTACTGAAGTTTGAACTCAGGGCCCCTTTTGAACACTTCATATAAATCATACAAAGTTTAGTAGTTTTTACGACTTTTCTAACTTAACATATTAGTTTCAAGGTTCACTCATGTTATACCATGTATCCGTATTTAATTTTTTAACTATTGTTAAATAACATTTTATTGTATAGCTGTGGCATCAGTTGATGAACATTTGGGTTGTTTTCACTTCTTAGCTATTGTAAATAATGATACTGTGAACATCCATGTTCAGTTTTTATTTGAACATATGTTCATTTCTCTTGTGTATTACCAGGAATTGAAACAGTGTATTCAAGGTGAATACACCATTTTACATTCCCTCCAGCAGTGTCTTCTTGATTATAGGCATTCTAGTGGGTGTGAAGTAGCAGTTCATTGTTTTGATTTACATTTCCTTAATGGCAGATGATGTTAAACTTCTTTTTGTTGTTGTTGTTAAACTTCTTTTCTTGTGCTTATTGCTGCTTGTATATTTTTTTTAGAGAAATGTGTATTCAGAACCTTTGCTTATTTTTAAATTAGGTGTCTTTTTATTGTTGAAATGTAAGAATTCTTTATATATCCTGGAGAGAGGATTAATAGATACATGATTTGCACATTTTTTCCCATTTATTTAGTTGTCATTTCATTTTCTTGATGGTGTCCTCTAATGGACAAAAGTTTTTAGTTTCAATGCATTCCAATTTAAGAGTTTTTTAGTTTTAGTTCTCACATTTATTTTAGATCTGTGATCCATTTTGAGTTAATTTTTATATGTGAAGTGAGCAATATATTACAAACATGTTTATCTAGAATTTAATATATGACATGTTTCCATTTATTATAAGCTATAGTTTTACTTCTGAGGTTTTTTTGAATTAGAATATCAGAGGTAACCAGTTATATATGTAGTTTTTAACTACAGTAGTGAGCAATCATGTTAGTATCAATATTACAGTAATTTACTATGTTTACAGATATGATTAACCATTGAATCACTATAATTTTTCATTAAATAACTATGATCATAAGCATATGTCCAATATTATTGATGCATTTTGTTCATTCATCTCTCTTTACTTCATTATTTTATATCCGTGCTTCCAAGGAAAATAGTAACTTTAGAATGATTCTTTTGAGATTTGCAATACAAAGTATACAGGCTTTGTTTGGCCGGACAGCAGAAAGTTATAACTAGCAAGCAAGCAGCACATTAGAGTACTAAGTCAGTTTTTCAATGTAGGTTAGTTACACTGTAGTCCCTGTTTCAGCCAAATTTCAGAAATTCTCTAGTTTTCATATAAGGAGACTGATTTGAACAGCAAATCTATTCCTACTAAAGGGAACTTTCTCAGATATTCATTAGAGGATTTCTGTTTGTCATTTTTGTATTTTTATCAGGTTGCAATGAATGTGTATGAGTTATCATCAGCTGCTGGATTACCTTGTGAGATTGATCCTGCCTTGGTGGTAGCTCTTTCCTCACAAAAATCAGGTAAAATGCATTATTAAATAATGTAATGCTCTTAGCTGGGTGCCAGAGGCTCATGCCTGCAATCCTAGCTGCTCAGGAGGCAGAGATCAGAAGGATTGCAGTTCAAAGCCAACCTGACAAATAGTTTGAGAGACCCTATCTCAAAAATCCATCACAAAAAAGGGCGGTAAAGTGGTTCAAGGTGTAGGCACTGAGTCAAACCCCAGTACCGCAAAAAAAAAAAAAAAAAACCATGTAATACTCTTAATAAAATTATCAGAGCAGCATAGTGATAGGTTGTATTTATCCATTTATTCAAATGTCTGCTTTGTAATAAGCTTTTTTAAATTAATATTTTGGTAGTTTTAATGCATCAGTACAAAAAAGATAAAGATCCCAGCCTTCTGGAACTCATGTTGTGACATAGCCATCGTACAGAAGATAACTACGCCAGCGCACTGGATGAGGTTACTGGAATCTAATAATGTATGTAGATGCAGCAGTGAAAAGGGTCGAAGTCTGAACCTTGAGTCACTTTAGCTTTTAAAGCTCAGTGAGAAGAGGAAGAACCACCAAAAAGTAAACTTAGAAGGACCAGTAAAGTTGGAAAATTGGGAAGTACAGCCTCCAGGAAAGTGGAAAGGGAATGATCAGCTTTATAGAATTAATGAGTTATGCTGACAAGTCATTGTGAGTAGAGCTTTATGGCTAAAAGGCTGATTAGAGAGCTCTTAGTGGTGAATAAAAAGAAAAGAATGGGGGATAATATATACTTATGGTTTTATACTAAACTCTGTCAAAGAGTTTTTTTATAAGGGAGAGTAATGAAATAGAATTGTAATACTAGAATTATAAGAAAATACAAAGGTTTTTTTTGTTTTGTTCTTTTCTTTTTGTTGTTACTGGGGTCAAACCCTGGGCCTTGCACATGAGAAGCAGTGTGGTCTAATCCTGTGCTGTATACTGCAGTACAGCCCAAGAGAAGAATTTTTTAAGATGGGGAAGATGACAGCATTTGTATGCTGGTAGAAGATGGTCCATGTGATAGCAAAAAAAATTGATGTCCTATTTTAATTTGACTAGAATTGTTCTCCATAAAGAATTTATATATAATATTAAACATCTAGAGAATTTTAAAGCCAACCCTTTGAAACTCCAGATATTTAGGTATTCCAGGTAATTGTAGGTTTGTCTACAATATAAATAGCATTTCATGGTTTCTGGTATTGAAATGCTCTCCTCTGCCCCCTTGAGGCAATAGTATGGTCTTTCTTCTCATTCAATAAAATCAGTTCTCATTCAATAAAACTTTGTTTCTTCATTCATACAGTATATTAATTGTAGTCATATGGATAATTATTGTTGCTTGGTTTGCTATAGCTACTTTTTATAATCACATTTTAAAAACGTATTAAGGCTTTTTAAACATTCAATTCATAGTTCTATGTGTTGGTGAATAGTAGGGTAACTAGAATCTCCTAGGTACCCAGTAAGAGGTCAGGTATTTAGGTAACTCACAATTTGAGAACACATTATGATAAATATCTAGAAAAAGTTATTGCCTTACGACTTTAGGGCAGTGCTAGATATTTTTGTCCATGGCTGGTTTCTTCTGTTTTCTAAAAAGGACAGATTGGAAACCCAGTCCACTTAACATATTTGTATCTTTTAGGTAGTAAATTTTAAATTATATTCATATCTAGGAAAAAAATTAAGGATTTTTTTCTTTTGGTAATTTTACAGAATAATGTACTTTTTAGATTATAGTAAATAAGTTTTTTTTATAAAATACTTTCTCATAAGTTTTCAATTAAGAAATTTTAAGATTCAGTTATCCTATTGTTTTTGCCCTATAAAGGTTTTTTTTTGTTTTTCTGGGGGTTTTTTTTTTGGCGGTACTGGGGTTTGAACTCTGGGTCTCATGTTTACTAAGTAGGAGCTCTACTATTTGAGCCACCCCAGCAGTCTGTTTTTGTGTTGGGCATTTTCAACATAGGGTCTTTTAAACTATTTTGGCCATGCTGGTCTTAAACCAGAATCCTTCTAATCTCTGTCCCCCAAGTAGCTAGGATCATAGGCACCAGTGCCCAGCATGGTTTATAATCTTATAATTAAAACACATTGTCTTGCCTTTCTGTTTTATTAATGATCTTTGAAATATGCCTGAGTATAATAATAGATATTGTTTCTACTTTATTGTATGACTCTTATGACAAAATTGTGACCAATTCTATAGAGCTCTAGTGAAATACTTTATTTTGATATTTTTGAGTAAGAGTCAACAAATTTTAAATAATTAAATTAAAAAATTGTTAAATTTATTTTGTCTAGTTTAGATTATCAGCTCTTAACTAATCTTGAAGAAATAGCTTGATTTTATAACTTTTCTCCCTTAGAAAACATTAGCCCAGAAGAAGAATATAAAATTGCTTGCCTCCTCATGGTCTTTGTAGCAGTTTCTTTGCCAACACTGGCCAGTAATGTGATGTCTCAGTATAGCCCTGCTATAGAAGGTAATAGTGGTTTAAATTTGTTTGGGCAATAGAAAAATCATTGGTTTGGTATAGCCATATACTTTTCTTTATAAGTAATTGATGTTCTTTTATAATAAAATGATTTAAGTTCTTCCCCTTACTAGTAATGTTACCTGGGGCTATCTATTTTCCTTTTGCAAATCCCAGTTTTCTCATATAAGATATGTGTATAAGTAAGTTCATGTCTTGCTGAATGTGTGATGATAAAGGAAGATGAGGGGGTATTGAAATCATAGCATTATTTTAAGGATTGAATGATGAAATGTTTTTGAAGCTGCTTAGCACTTCTTTCTTAAGCTTCCAAATAGAATAAAACTAATGTATGATTTATTTTAGAGAGTGTTGGAAGTATTTGCCTGTTTAATGTAACATAGCCATGATTATTTGTTGCTCCCTTACTACATTATTTTTTGAAAGAGTTTTCATGAAAGCAAAAGGAGAACAAGTCAGTTTGTGCCTCAACTCTGCTGATAATCACGCCACTATTTATGTAGATTGTGAAGTCATTAAAGACTTGCCTTCTGTGTGTTACTTGATATTTTCTGATCACACAGAATCTACAAAACTCTGTCTTGTACTTTCTCAGGGCACTGCAACAACATACATTGCTTGGCCAAAGCCATCAACCAGATTGCTGCAGCTTTATTTACAATTCACAAAGGAAGCATTGAAGACCGTCTTAAAGAATTTCTGGCAGTATGTATAATCAAATAGCAAAACTCATGACAATTTTACAAAGAAAACTAAAAATCATGACTGTGAGATATAACTAAATTCTCTTTTGTTTGTACATACTATTTTATGTCCTCTAGTGATATTATTTTCAAATTCTTTTCTTAGTATATACATTTTGTTTTCCTTTTAATGGTTTTTGGTTTTTTTGTTTGGGAAAGAAAAGCAGGTGAAAGCAGGACCTTAAGATCAAGGAAAAGTCATTTTATCATTTTTTTTCCCTCCACCTTGAAAGTCTGTCCTCCACTTCTAGAGCTTGCAAAGTGACCTTTTTTCCTGAGCTGACATTTGGACTGCCCTAGAAATATTCCTAGGGTTTAAGAGTAGAGGGTAATAAAAGAAAAAAATTTGAGGAAAAGAGAGAAAAATGTTTCTTCTAAATATATATATATTTTATTTATTTTGAAGGCTGTTAATGATGACAAACTCATTAATAAAAACAGTATTTGCTACCAAAAGAGAGCAGTGCTAAATCTACCCTCAGTGAATATGGCTCATAGTGCAGTTTGTACAGAAAAGATGGAACACGTCAAAATGAGCTATATAATATTTGCTTAATTTTCAAGTATAAATCCTTTTAGATTTTTTTTTAAAAATTGAAACGCAAAAATAAGCAATAACTTGCAGAAAAACTTCCTTTTGAAAATAATATTATAATTTTAATTTTTTTCTTTTCATTTGCTTTATTTCATTCAGGGCTCACTGTCCTAATTTCACAAAAATTCCTGTGAATTCAAACCCAGCGTGAAATCTCATTCTGGCTTAGGACCTAAGAAATTCAGTCGTTCCCCCTTACCTGTGGGGAATGCATTCCAGGGTCATCCTGGTGAATTCCCGAAGCCTCGTATAGTACTGAACTATATTCATGTATCTGTGATAAAGTTTAACTGATAAATTAAGCACAGTGAGAGATTAATACACATAACTAGTAATAAAATAAATATTTTAGTAATATACTATAATAAAAGTTATTTGATACATCTTTCTCAAAATATTGTATTGTGATCTGAAATGATATAATGTATGCAGGGTAAGATAAGTTAAGGTGAAAGGTGTGGTCATTGTGGTATATTGTTTGGGTACTTTTGATCTTCTGGCAGTACCACAGAAGGAGGATCATCTACTTCAAATCATTCTGGATCATTGAGCCATATAAATGTTAAAGGTTGGGTGTCAGGAGTAGATGTCAATGGTTGGGGTTCCCAGTAGGTTTTTTTTTTTTTTTTTCAGAAATCTTTTGTAAGAACATTGTAATCAGAAGTTACTGTCTCTTCAACTCATCAAAGTGTTGCTTAGAAGTTATAATTTTTCAGTGTTCATAGTGTGACTTCAATGCTATATTCTATCTAAAGATTTTATTCTGTACTTTAAAGTATGTGCAATTCAAAACACTTTCTCCACATTGTTGATTCTGCTTCAGTTTCTTCATGACTTCACTCTGTAAATTCTTTTTTTTAATTAATTTCTTTTTTTACTCTCAATTCTTTATATGGTTTTTGTTTTTTATTTATTCATTGTGGCTTTCATGAATGTTACTGTATGTGCAACAGTGACTATTTCCAGCACTACATTACATCCAAATTAGGGTCTACATCAATTGCTGTCAAATACCAAGTGGGTATTTGTTGCCTTGACAAACTGAATAGTGCCCACTCTTCAAAGGGCTGAAGCAGTGCGGTTGTATTTGGAGGTAAAAATTCAATGTCTGCAATTTCATTTTCACATCAGATTCAGGATGGCTAAGTATATTGTGTATTGTTAATAGGACTTTAAATTCTAACCCTTCTATTTTTTCACTTTTGAGATGAAGCATAAACAAGATGGCTGTCACACTTTCTGACTGTGTTGGTAGAAAATGAGCAGATAATTTTTGTCTTTGTTTTTGAGAATGTGTGGGTTCTTTACTCCATATATTGTCTTTATCATGTGCCCTACAGCATTGCCACATAGGATCAGAATTCATCTGTCCTTCCATGTTTTTTGCCCCGTTACCATCTTTGTACTTTATGAATATAAGTTCTATTTGGCATCTTCTTCTAGAAGACACTGGTATCATTACAATTGAAAATTTGCTTTGAAAGTATCTTTTGTCCTTAATCAACTTGTTCAGCATTGCCAGAAATGTGACAACAGCTTCTTCATTAGCAAGTACAGCCTCTCCAAGTAATTTTTTATAGTTTCCAGCTCAAGCCTATTGCTGAGTCTGTGCAACCATACCTTACTTTCAGTAAATGGCTTGATGTCAGCCACTTGCTGAAGTCTTTGTTTGGGTTCAGTGCTTTCTGGTTCAACATGCTGCTGTCCATTTTCTGTTCATGTCTTCCACTTTTGAACTTGCTTTGTAGCCCAGGTTGGCCTTGAACTCATAATCCACCTGTGTCAGCCTCCTAAGTACTGGAGGTTGGATACTGGGATTGTAGATGTATTTCACAGGGCTTGCCTTTTCATCTTAAGTAAGCACTTAACACACACTTTGGCCATAACTTTCAGTTTTACATATGACAACAAAACTAGCACACATTTCTTTTTCCTTTCCAATTTCACAAATTGAACATTTGTTCTGACTGTAGATCTTAGTGGTCTCAGCATGTGATATTTTTTTTCTTTCTGTATGTTAAGAACTTTTACCTTTTCACTTAAAGGAAGTATTTACTGCTTCTCTTTGACATATGCAGATTGCTAATATAACAGCTAATGTGCTTTGTCACCATTATTAAGTAAAATAAATACAAGCACTGCATTACTATGACATAACTGAGATGGTTACTAAGTGACTACCAGGCAGGCAGCAGAATACAGTGTGGATGTGCTGGACAAAAGGATGAGTCATGTCTCTGGTAGGATAGAGTGGGGTGGTAGAAGATTTCATCACAGTGCTTAGAAGGGCATGCAATTTAAAACTTATGAGTAGTCTGTTTTTAGAATTTTCCATTTAATATTTTTTGATTATAGTTGGCCATAGAAAGTGAAATCATGGATAAGGGAAAGTCTATTGTATAGACTGGTAAGAGAAAGTAATTTGAGTCATTTTAAGAAACAGACTTGTTCTGAAAAATACCAGTTTTAAAAAACCAGCAAGAATATTTTATTACATTTATACCTTAATTATTTAAGTTGCTATTTGAATGTAAGCTATCTAGGCTCATCTTGTTATTTGTTTATTATTTTTATATAGCACTGAATGATTGAAATGTGTTAGAAGTTGAAGCATACTGAAAATAAACAAGTAACTGATAAACTTAATATATATTTATACTTTTAAGCTTGCATCCTCCAGTCTACTGAAAATTGGCCAGGAGACAGATAAAACCACAACAAGAAACAGAGAATCTGTTTATTTACTGCTAGATATGGTAAGTCTCATTTTGATTTTTACTAATAACAAAAATGTTTTAGTCTTTCCTCAGTGTTTTTTCTTGGCAAGTTCAAGTACATTTTTCTTTTCCATCTCTTCTGTTTAATCCACCCAAAGCCATAAAGTTTCTAAAAATTGCTGAAAAGACTGACATCACATTTTACTATTAGGTTAATATCAGAAGACTGCAAGATGAAAGATTAGCATTACTATGTGGGACATCTGAACAGTTTTTCACCTGTTGGGAAATACTTTTTCTAGTTTTATCAGTTTCAGTTCTCCTCTAACTTACTGAGTTTTCTACATCTGACTCTTCTACCCATCTAATGTGATTTCCTATAGTTACCTGTGCATTGTCAGCTCCTTCTTCTCTGTAGTATCTGTGAACCAGCTATGCTTGTTTCTATTTCACATAGAGTCATTTCCCTTACCTCCAGAGATCTGTGTCTATTCAAATGACTTAGCACATCCCATAGTTCAAATTTTTTTCCAGATTGTGTTTCCTGATTACTTTGACTTACATTAATCTTTCTTCCCTCTACATTTGCAGCTTTCTGTTTAATTAGTGTTTCTCTCTCTCTCTTTTTTTTTGGCAGCTCTGGGGTCTGAATTCAGGGCCTCATGCTTGCTAGGCAGGCGCTCTACCACTTGAGCCACTCCACCAACTTAGTGTTATGTTTGGTTTTATTTTCTAGCTTAGTCTTAAGTCACTAGTTAAACTTAATGGTATAGACCATATTTTAAATATTTTTTATTCTCTTTTATATCTAGTGTATTGTTGAAGACAATGAAAGTTCTTGATATGTTCCTGCTGATAAATCGATTTAATTAAAAAATAGCATTTTTTAAAACATTTGATAGCATTTACTGTGGCACATTTGCATTTTAGATTATAAAGTAAAAGGAAAATAGTTTGTGTCTATTTCTAATGAGAACAGTATAGAAATTATGACTTCCTAGTTGATCATAATAAATGCTTTCTTTATTAAAAAACTTGAATTTTGACACATTTTTGGAATTTTTCAGATTGTACAGGAATCACCATTCCTGACAATGGATCTCTTGGAATCTTGTTTTCCTTATGTGTTGCTGAGAAATGCATACCATGCTGTCTACAAACAAAGTGTTACATCTTCTGCATAAGATATCTTCTTATACAAGACAAGCACGCATTTTTGTTGCCTTGGTTTTATCTGTAAACTGTGGAACTGTTTTATCTTAAGGCTTGAAACACAGTTTTGTGGATTATAAGTTTCTTTCATACAGTTGTATTTTCTGATCATTGGTTTCTTAATATGGTTCTACTATAATACACTTGGTTGATTTAGGTTGTGCATTCACTGAATTCACTGAAATTATTCCTATAATTTTAGCATATCATTTGTTTAAAGAAACATATGTTTTGATATTTGATGATAAAAAACATTGCTTGTTTATTTCTGAAAAAGAATTGTATTTAGTGATTATTTTAGATAGTGATATTAAGCATTCATCTGTGTGTAAATTATTTCATATAGGGAAGAGTTTTGATCTGTACTTATGGTTCTTATTGAAAACAAAATTGGATGTGCATTTCTGTGATGTTATGAATACACTTCTACTTTATTTTGAAACATTTGCCAAACTAAATACTCTAACACTGTATAACATTAAAATGTTAAAGGACTGCTTAGCACTAGAAGCAGATCATGTCCTGAAATTCTAAAACAGCAGTGTACATTGTTGCTTGTATAAAGCCTAGTGATAATTTTTAGACTAATTTCCATGGTGCCCTGTTGACATTATCACTACCATTGTATCCTGCTGTATAATAAACAGTCTTAGACACTTATCAACTGTTGATACAAATGTTAGTCCCTAACCACTTTTTATATGTTTAAAAATTTTGAAATTTGTGTATCTGCCATAGCATACAATAAACACTAGATTGTATCACATTTCAAATTAGTTCTTTAAGATCTTTGCACATTTATTCAACAGTATGAAAGTTTTACTTTAAACTTAGTTTAAAATAAACTTTGGCTTAGAACTCTCTTAGAACATCATTTGATACCAGGTCAGCTATTTCAAGATTCATTAAATGCTTTTGGAAGATATTCTACTGGGAGTAATGAAATTAGAAAATAAAATTATATAGCACTGTTTAAAAGTTAAGAACTGAAAAATAAACTTGTGTGCTATTGGATTGCTAATTGTAACTGCTACCAAATAGAGTTATTTAAAAGAATGGGAAAAAATCGAGTATCATGTAACTACTGAAAATGTTGAGAACTGCTTTATCAGTCAGTTGTGAGTGGGAAATCCGTAAAGGGCCTTTTGCTAGTTGTTGGCATGGAGGCTGTCAGCTTATTTAGTTTGAAAACTAACCAGATGTTTTACTCTTTGATTGGCATCATAAAGACTGTTTCTCAACAGCTTTGTGTCTGTATATCATAAAAAGCTGTTGTTCACAGCTTCTTATATATACACTGGTAGCTTGTATTGAGATAAAAGAAAGTTTCTGTGAGCTCAGATATAATGATTTTATTCAGAATTAGACAATGGAATGAAATCAAGATGCTGGAAGATCATCATCCTGCTAGTTTGTGTATAGCTTGTCCAGTTTGTATTTAAATTAGGGAATAGTTGGACATATTGACAAATTTTAGTAGTTACATATGATTTTTAAGGGAAATTTTTTAATAGAATAGTTTTAGACTTAAGGTAGTGTCAGTTCACTGTGTAATCAGACTAAGGTTTAATGCTTCAAAATAGGAGGATCCTAAAGTGGTAATAACTTTGCAGTGCTATTCTGAGAGAAGAGTAGGCATTTGAGTATGTGCATTTTGGAATGTGAGGACAAGCATAAGGATGTAAATAAGCCATTTTCTACCACTGTTAGAGCAAGAAAAAAAATCATTCTTTTGTAACCATCTGAAGTCTTTCTTGTGTAAATTTTTTTCTCATATGCCCAAACATGCATAATGAGTGGTATTGTTAGTCTTTACAAAAGGTTTTCCTTCTACCAAAATACAAGTGGCAGAAGCAAAGGAAACTTGGAAAAAACAGTTAAAGGCATGTTGACAACTAATTACTATTTTTAATTTCTTGTTTTAACCTTTGTTACTTCTAACCTTATACAATGCCATACTATTTTTGTTTTCTCTATAATAATATGGTCATTCGATACATACCTATAATCTGGTTATTTCACTCAGTAGTAGAAAAGGTTTCTGATATTCTTTTTAATGCCTCCATATATGTCATGACTAATTTAGCACTTTCATTTGGATGGACAAGTTCTGTTTTTCATAATTATAAATATCTTGAATCTATGTCTTGGTGAACTTGACCTGTTATTTCCTAAGGAAATTTCTGATGAGTAAAATTGCTTGCTTTCTACTACTTTTCTATTCATTCATTCATCAGCTATTTTTACATGTCCATAAAATGGTGAGTAAAATAGAGAAGTTTGCCCTTTCACAGTGAGTTTGCATTTTAGTGATGAGAGAAGGTAAAGGAGCAGCCTTCAGAGAGTGGAAGAGATGAGTCAGTGAGGGTACTTCTTTAGAAGTCATTAGAGAAAACATCTAAGCTTATACATGAAGAACAAGAATGAGACAGAAATAGGCAGAGGAGGAAATATTGAAGGAAAAGGCCCAGGAGGCAAGCATAAACTTGACATGTGTGAGAAGTTAGAAGTATACCAATTAGTGTCTTTTGTCACAAGGAGTGGTCAAGGCCCTTATAGGATCCCCTCACTTGGCTGGGTAGTCCTTTTCCTTTTCTAGTCTGAATGTTGTCTTTGCTTTTATAGTCAAAGTTCATAAACCCAATCTAACATAGGTTGGTTAATAAAGAAGGAAGTGAACACAAATTCACTGATCTGCTGTTGACATTAATCTGAAAATAGTAAAAGTGTATTATATATCTTCAGACTTTCCAAACCAAGCCCAAATTCCATCTATTAGTAGGTTATCTAACTATAACCTGTTAATTAATGTAGTATGCAATTATGCCCATTCTATTATAATGACTCACCTTTATGAGATTACAACTATGTTATTCCTAAGTCTGTGAATAGTCCTTAAAGTAGTAACTCCTTACAGCTTTCTTTTCATCACTTCTTTCTATCTCCTCAAAATGATAGTGTAAGGCCAAATACTTATCGCTCACACCCATAATCCTAAAATGCTTGGGAAGCTAAGGTCAGGAGCATCACAGTTTGAGGCCATTCTGGGCAAATAGTTCATAACACCCATCTCCAAAATAACAAGAGCAAAATGGACTGGAGGTGTGACTCAAGCGTAGAGCTCCTGCTTTGCAAGCATGAAGGCCTGAGTTCAAACCCCACCAAAAAAAAAAACCCAAAAAACCATAAACTATCAATTCATTTGATGGCCTTATCAAATAGACAAAATGCCTACTTTTTCTGTAGAGATTTGCCATGAGCTCTGCCTTTAGGGAAAAGATTTATTTGGAAGTATGTCTTAATCTTTAGTACAAGAATGATTTTTTTTTTTTGGTGTTATTTTCAGAATGGAAAGTTACTTTAGGTATCCTAAAATTTCAGCCATTCTTGTATAAACCAAACTTTCCATACATATTGCTATCATCAACAGTCCAATTCAAGCATGTCTAATTCTAGAAGGTTTCATTTCCAAGAAAAGTTTTCAGCCTTCATTCTGGACTGAAAACAAATAGGGTTAAGTTGTCAATCTAGAAGTCCAGAGTCGAGATGCATATCACTACATCTCATTTCTGGTTTGACTGTGTAAGTGCCCCCTCCTTTACCTTCTTTCTCTTGAGGTAGATGGGCATGTTACTAGTGTGGGAGCATCCTGGTCATCCTTTTATACAAGGCTCACAAAACTGGCAAGTGGATAACCTGGAGATGGAGCTGTATGGGTATGTGACTTGGTGACTACCAAGTCTCACCTGTGGTACATATGACTGAGTCACGTTCATAGTGCACTGTAAATACACACTTCAACCAAATGCGCAATGACTGAGTCTTGAAATTAATATTTGGCAAAGTCCTTAACAGATTATCATAGGGGGAAGTTTTTAGAATACATGAATAAATAGAAAATTTTATTCAAAAATTAATTTTATTAGAACATTAGTCATTTAAATTTTAATAGTGTAGAATCATTAATTTCTCAGCATTGTCAGCTGCTAAATTGTAATGGTTTGCTTTTTTTCCATTAGTAACTGACCAAGGTAAGAAGCATTTACCCTTTAACAGGGTATGAATATTTGTTGGACATTAATAATACGATTTCATTGAAGCAATCTCACAAACAAACTTCATGTGCTATGCTAGATGATGTTTTCAGAAACCTAAGCTATTTTGTCCTTTAAAAAAATTCTAATTTTTGTATACATTTACTGTATCACACAATTACTTGAGAAAAAAAATTGTTCGTAAACTTTATGCTGTAATCTGAATGTTTGTATCCTCCCAAATTTTAAATGTGAAAATAATCACCATCATGATAGTATAATGAGGTGGGCCTTTGGGAAGTTAATTAATCCATGAGAATGGAGCTCTCTCATGAATGAAATTTGTGTCTTTATAAAAGAGACTTCAGAAAGCTACCCTGCATCTTCCCCTGAGTGAGTACATGGCAAGAAGATACCATCTCTGAACCAGAAAGCAGGATCTGAACCTTGATCTTGATCTTCCTGGACTCTGGGACTGTGAGAAATAAGTTTGCTTGTTTTTTATTTATTTCTTCCTATTTATTTTTATTGGTATTTTGAAGCAGACTCACTATGTAGCCCAGGCTGGCCTCAAACTTGCTCTGAAGCCCAAGCTGGCTTGAAATCAGAATCCGCCTCCCACAGCCTCTTATTGCTGGAACTACAAGCATACATCACCATGTCAAGCTACAAATAAATTTTTGTTTATAAGCCACCCAATCTAAGGCATTTTGATAAAACAGCCCAAATGGAATGACATTAGCATCATGGTTCTAGAAATATGGCAATATTTCTGGCTCTCAATATAACTGGCTCTCAAGATGAAAATACTGCTTCTGAATATCATGTATGCCATCTCCAGCATCTTCCCTCGAGTAGAAAGGTACAGCAAGTATCCTGTAAGAAGACTTGCATTCTTAAGGCACAGTTACACTTCAATTGGTGGATAGAATACATCACACAGGGAAATATTCACTCCAAGTTATGTATACAATATTTATCTTTATTTGAAAGAGAATATTCAATTATTAATATAAACCAGAATGCCATACTAGTGGGGAGGGGGTGGGAGGATCACAAGTTTGAGGCTAACCTAAGATACATAGTAAGGCCCTGTCTTTATTAAAAAAAAAACAAGGCCTTGCTAATTAGATGTGACCAATATTACCATAATCTGTGCAATCATGTGGTCATTGATTGATTACACACAAGTTCTGTATGCCTGAAAGCATAGTGAAGTAGGCAAGTAATTGTTAGATCTTGCAAAGGCTGGAGCTGAAGAGCAGATAATGCACAACTTGCCGGATTGAACCTGAACATAAGCTCATCCAAAAATCTTACCTTCAGTCAAAATGTACAAAGGTTTTTGTGTGCAGCCTAATGCAAGGTCTAACTGCTTGGGATGGCAAGGAAGAGAAAATTTCACCTTGGCTGATGCTGGAAATTACACCCAAGTCAAAATCCTGGCTAAAGTAATAATGAGTAATACTTATTGTAACAGAACTGTGCTAAGGTTTGTCTAACTTAGTCTTCAAAGTATTGCTCATTTAATCCTCTTCCTTATATGATGACTAGGCCCATTTACTTATGTGGAAACTGCAACTCAGAAAATAATAATCATTTGAGCAAACACACTGCAAGGAAGTTGCAGAGGCCAAGATTTAAATCTGGCCCAGGAGCTAAATTCTTCACACAGCCTCTTCAGATCTCAGGTATGACTTTTTTACCCAATAGCATTTAAAGATGCTGTACACTTAACTACAGTTCAAGGGACAGAAAGGAACGCTGAGTGCTTACATTATACCACTCTTGATAATAGAAAATTTCATGTCCATTATGGACATGAATTTTTCCTAAGTATTGAGGAATGGCTCTCCAACTTTAAATCTCTTGTCCAGGGTCACAAAATTATTGGAGCATAGTGCTGAGGTTAAAATTTATGGATGTTCCATTTCTAGCCCATATTTTTCCATTGTATCGTGGTCTTTCCCAAAACACTAAAAAAAAAAGTTCCTGGGCAGTAACAGTGGACTTGGGTGCTCTAGGTCCATAATTTGATTCCTTGTTTCTTAGCTTTTTTTCCTCTCTGCTCCTCCTCAGCTTAATCTACTAAATTAAGTTTCTTTCCTAATCTATCTCCACCTGTTAGGGTTGAAATCTGAAATGTCCTTGAAGGCTCATGTGTTAAAAGTTTGGTTACCAGCTGGTGGACTTTTGAAAGGTATTGAATCCTACAGGTTCTGACCTAATCAATGGATTAATCCCTTGATGGATTGATTAAGTGTTGACATTGGGAAGTGGTAGAAAACTAGGGGTGTGCCCTAGGAAGACATCTTGTCCCCAGGCCTTTCCTAGGTCTTTTTACATCCTGTCATATGGTGAGTAGCTTTCTTCCACCATGCCCTTTCTGCCATGATGCTCTACTTAATCATAAGCTCAGAAACAAAGGAGTCAAGTGACCAGGTACTGAAACCTCTGAAACTGTTAAGCCACAATAAATCTTTCCTGCCATAAATTGTTTCTCCCAGGTATTTGCCACAGTGATGAAAATCTGACTATGTCTGCAACATATTTACCAATTTTGAAAATACTCCATTTATTTATTAATAAATAGTACAGGCTGAGCTTGAACTTGTGATCCTCCAGCCTCAACCTCCCAACTGCTGGGACTACACGCCTGACACTTCTTTGAAGTTTAAAACTCAGAGTAGTTTTGGTTTTTTGTTTTTTTGGTAGTGCTAGGGTTTGAACTCGCAGCCTGTGCTCTACCACTTGAGCCATAATCTCTGCTAACTTTCTGTGTTATCAAGAATAATAGTTTGCCTATTCTGTGAAGTGAATTGAAGTGAGTTCCTTCTTTGGAATAAACACCAGTCATAGTATTAGAATATGTCAGGAGTTCTCTAAATGTGAGTGACTGATTCTGCCTTTATGATAGATAAATTTATTTTCAATAGTTAATCCTTGAATAGGCAAATGCATCATATAGCATTTTTGTCTTTCATGGCTGGATGGAGCTTTAGAGATACCTAGTTCACCCTACTCCAAGGTTAAGTAATTAACTCCAAAGTAACAGGAAAGGATGTGTGGGAATCAGAACTCTAGCTGCTCTATGTTCAGTGTGCCTACTCTCCAGGTGGCCATCTACATAACTGTCTTCTTACATCGATACATAGAATCCTAATGGTAATGAACATTTACTGGTTCCTTAGAGGACTTTAGGGGTGGATATGAGATCTAAGGTCATGATATCAAACAAATCTGACATTTGAATTCCAGCTGTCACAGACAAGTTTCTTCTCTGAGTTTATTTCTTTAAGTCTAGTATGGGAATAAGAGATATTTCAGAAAGCTCTTTTAAGCATTAAGTAAGATCAGGTATACAAAATCAATGAGTTTGGGACTTCCCAAATTCTGTAAATTGTGGAGTTTTTCTCTGACATTGTTAGGTTATTTGGTTTTACTTCTTATGAAATTTCCCTCTAAGAGTTTACCATATATTTTTTTTTGGAGTAGTATGGTCAGAACTTCCATTCATGACATTGTGACATGTCTGTGTCAGTCTTTTCTGCTCTAGCCCAAAAGTTTATATTATCTTAAATGGGAAATTGTTTTCTTCAGTGTTAATGTAAAAACAAGGCTAGAATTAATTTAAGATTATTTCTATATTGTACATACTTTATACTATATGTATTCTATACACAACAGATATATGAGATGTAAAACTTACATTTTCAAATGTCATTGTCCCCAAAGTATTTGCAGCAGTTGTTCCTTGGACGCCTCTGAGCTTTTCCACTTGCTCCATTTCCGGAATGGAATGTTCTCTTTTATATTCTGGCTGGCAAACCCCTGACTATACTGTAAACATAGGGCTCAAACATCATTAATTGTTTTCCTTAACACATCACCCTTGTGAGTTAAGCCTTTCTTTTAAACCTTGTAGATGCCTTTGTAATAGAACTTACTGAACCATAGTGTAATCAGTACACATTGCTGTCTCCAGTTCTGGTAATACCTTGAGGCTAGCATCTGTGTTTATTTCATTTGTTGGTTTAGTCAAATATCCAACCCTGCATAGCTCTCAGAAGCTATATTGTGAAGTAGAAAAGGTTAATGGCTAGACAGATGCTCCAGACCTCTACTGGAAGAGATGCCCTTTGCTTCATATGGGGAACAAGTGATTATACTTCTCTTCCTTCTTGTGGAGGAGCAGGGCATCGGGATGGGGTAATTCCCAAGACCTGGAACAATGGGAGCTCAGTGATGACACAAATAAGTGGTTTCTGATATTTCTGGGAAATATGAGGGAGAAGAGGCAGAAGAATCTGAGCATCTTGCATTGGCAGACATCAAAAAGTTGGCTCTTGTTGCAGAAAATGTTTTTTTCACAAGGTAATGTGAACTACTGAAGAGTAAAGAAGAGGGGCCAACAGAGAGATTACAAAGTGATTACTTAGGCTATTGTCCTGTAATAAAGAAATTATCTTTTTATTCTGATGGCTTACCTTTAAAGTCAGGACTTTGTTTAAAAAAAAAAAAAAGGCAGAAGCTTTGAGACACTTAACTGTAATCTTATCCCTTTGCAGAAATGTCTCCTGCACTCAGGCTGTCTGATGATCTCTTGTCACCAAGCACAAGGGATTAATAGGCCTTGAAATTTTATCCTATCAGTGTAATTCCTCATCTCTACTTAAGATTGCACTGGCAATTCCGTTGGCAGCTGATCACACAGTGAGGATCTTGGAGACTCGTAGGCTCTCAAAACAGCAGAACGCCCTTGGAGAATGAATGTCTCTACTGCTGGAGGTCACAGCACCCAGAAGTGACTAGAGGAGGCAGCTGATGACCTCTCTAGTGAGTTCTGCTATTTCTGTCACATCTGTGTGCAGGTCCAAGTGTTGCTGGCAAGTGAACTAATGTCTGCCTGCAGGATAGATCACGCAGCTCTGTACTACAGTCTCTTCAGCTGTGGACTATATACAACCTTCTTGAAAACCAAGATCTTAATATTTGCATTTTGCATAGAATGTTACAATTGGAAAATAGGTGTATTTTGCAAAAAATCTTTCCAAAATCCCTACCTTACCTCTATATTAACTCTATTCTGGAAATTCTGCCTTGCTTCTTAAGTTAACCTCATTGTACCTTTTGAAGTAGAGGTTCCTAAAAGAGTGCACAAAGGGTGGGCTCTCAATGAGTTTAACTGCCCCTCCATATGAGAGGGAGACCTTGAGAGTACCTGTAGCACTGGGGGAACCCGAGGTGGAGCTGCTCACCATGTGCTCTGATAGCCATTATAGTTGAATGCCCAGCTTAAATGATCACATCTGATCTTGATTTTATCACACTTTGCTAAACTTGATTGCTTTGAAGGGAAGGGAGAGAAAGGACTAGTATGTGTTCTTCTGTACACCAGAAGGGCCTCTCCAAAAGAACAAAGAAAAAAAATCATTACTTGCTCCCAACATTACAAGGATATTTCAACCAATGAGATTCTACAGTATCTGTTCAGCCATCAGACTTTCCCACCTCACAGAATATTTTCCATGGGTGGATTTCATTAGAAAGGGGGCTTGATTCCTTTTTTTTTTTTTAAACCTTGGGATTAATAATAGAAACCCTCTTGACATTCTGAGTGGTTTAACTTCCAAAGCAATCAGAAAAGTATCTCCACTTACTATGTTAACTGTTTTAGTTGATTTTTTAAAAGATTGAGTTACTAAAAGCTATCATTTAAAAGCAATGCTTGAGTAGGTAAGTTAAAGAAATATAAATTACTATTTTAAATCTACTCATCTTGAGCAGTTATGTTGCTTTCCAGAATCTAAAACCGCAGCAACTGTTACTTCATCACTCTCCATTTTCTTTCCCCAATACATATAAATTATAGAATTTAGCAATAATATATTATGTCATATCCAAGCATCAGTTCAAGAAATAGAGGGTTTTTGTTTGTTTGGTGGTACTAGGATTTGAACTCAGGGACTTGTGCTTGCTAGACAGGTACTCTACCTTGAGCCATGTCCCCAGCCCTGTTTCTTTTTTTAATACCTACTATTTGCTAGATATTGGGAGTAGAATGGTAAAATACAGAACAAAGCTAAATACAAACTCAGCCAGACTTATCTGTGATATCCTGTCCTGCCCACAGTTTCATTCAAGGGAGATACTATAAATAGGGCACATTCAGTGACAGCACAGTCTAATCCCAATGTGACCTCTCTCTGGCTGTGAATGATTAAATGAGGGCGGAAATCTGATCTAAGGGGAGTTAGTTCAGTGACTTTAATGGTGGGCTGTTTTTTATCAGCTTTTTCTATCATTAATTAGAACCAATAAGCCAAGGGTCATTAGTAAAGACTATTTAAGCTAAAGTCTCCTGGTGTAGGACCTGGGCAGAAGTTGGGAGGTTTCCTGTACTCCCAGGTTACGAGAGCAGAAAGCAGCAGAGGAAGCTAATCAAAGAAAAGAAAGCAAATGCACAAGAAGCAGCAAAGAAGCATGAAAGGATAGGGTAAGAGAGCAGCCAGATGCTTTTTTTCCCTTGAATTAGTTTAACTAGATTTATATATCTTGCAACCAAAAGAGTCCTCAATAAATATTTGTTGAGTGAATTAATGCATGCACAAAGCATTGTATCTAAATCCTTTGTATGTACAAGAATGAGATACTGTCCCTGATGTCACAGAGCTTATGGTATAGAGGTGACAGGTTTCACATATTTGATCTTAACCATAACACCAGTGTCAACAGTCAGCATTTGATGCAGGAGGCAAGCAGAAAAATGATGACTGTTCAACCTGCTTGTGTCACAGCCCAGCAAGAACGCAGCTGAAAGTTTCACTGACATTAATCATGGCCAATGCATACGTGAACACATTAGAAAATTAGCATAATAGCAATAGCAAACAAAATGAATTTTACTTCCCTAAAATTCAACGTTGGGCTTCCTTCCTGTAATACTCTGCTAGTGCATATATTTTAATTTGGTGCAAGGCATGCATAACAGAGTAGATAAAAGGCTATAAACGTCGGAGAATGTATTTATTCCAAAAACAAAAGAGTAGTCATTTTATCAAGTTGCACTCTAGCATTCAGTTTTCATCCTGTATGGCTAAGTAGCAAAGCATTTGCAATTGTGAATTCCACAGAACAGGAAAAAGGTATATTAACTTACCATAGTGGATCATTGAACTTGTTAAATGTACCTCTCCTACTTCATATTTTCTCCTTTTTGTTGAGAAAAATGCCTTTCTCAAACATGTAAATTTTACAGGTCATTGGAAGTGTCTTGCACAACATAACTGTTATGATGTGCTAAAGGATGGCACTTTTTCTCGTTGACATGTAGGGAGCTCATATGAACCCTCTATAATCTTTGCTGGCTTTTAACTGAAAGAATTTGGAAATCTTTTTGGCACTGGCAGAAACAGAGCTGCTGTGGCTGTTTATAGTTGGTCACATTTTAGCAATAGATAAGAAGGTCTTTGTTGAAGTCAATTTATTAGTACATTATGGGCCACATGTTGCCTTGAAGGCAAAGGACATTTTTCTCTTATTAAAAACCTCCCCAGTTTTTTTTGCTAAAGACCAAAGATACATAAAAGGGATCTATATTTTCTTTTTCAGCCAGTCATATGCTGAGAAACAGAACTTTAACCTTCAGAACTTCAGCAAGTTTTAGGTAACAGGAATTTTTCATGATGTGATTAGTATCATATCTACTCAGTTGGACACAAGCTTGTAAGTCTGAGTCTATTTGCTGAGTTGTTTACATTTCCTACTCCAACTAAAAGAACTGGAGATGTGAAGTGTCTATTGTGAAAATGCATGAATAATGCAAACCTCATCATCAAGTGGCCTTTCAGAAAAGGTATCAATGCAGTTACTGCTTTCTAATAAAAATATGAAAGGAGGAACTGATTGCATATACTCTTAAAATTACAGAAGAAAAATGCTATTTCATTATTTCTCTTTGTTCACATCTGCTTTTCTGTTACCTATATACTCCCTTGCCAGTTTAAGCAAAATTTCCTTTCCTTTTTTTTTTTTTAGTATCACTTATGTCGTTCTTTCATCTTTTGTACTGAAATCCTCCCAATCTCAGCCTCCCAAGTAGCTAGGATCTTAACTGTGGGCCACCAGTTCCCAGCTCCTTGAACTCCTTAGAATAAAACTTTCTCTTTTGGACTGCTATGGTTTGAGACTTGGTCCCTGATGTAATAACATTAAGGCCTTTAAGAGGGAGTAATGCTTTTCTTGAGGAAGTGAATGTGTTCTTGCTATGCGAGACCTCATTGGTTGTTGTGAGAGCCGGTTGCTGTGAAGCTAGCCTGGCGCCTCCCCTCTGTCCTGCACACATGCCCATCCCTCATGCCCTCTTGCCACTCTTTTACATGCCATCTGCCATGAGGCTCTCACAAGAACCAAAGCAGATGCTGTTGGACCTCCAAAAATATGAGCTAAATAAACTTTATAAATCAGACAGCCTCAGGTGTTTTGTTAGAGCTACCCAAAATGAACTTAGATAGGACTCTGCCATTTACTTTTGTATTTGACCTTTCTGAATCTCCCACTCAGTTGTTCCAATGGACATAGTTACATATGTGTGAACACCAAATTCATCAGAATTTGTGATTTTTGACCAGGAAGCTATTTGGCTGTTATATAAATCAGTTGCTAGAAATGTACTACAGGAAAGGATTTTCTTAGTAGTACTCAAAAGCTTGTTTTGAGTCTCAGTTCATGTGGGACTTCTGGCTCCATTCTGAGTAACACACATCAAATTCTAAATGGAGCACAGAAAACTCTCTTATTTCTATTCAAATTATTTGTATTTTGGTGCTTTGTGTCCTGAATATATTCTCAGGGTAAACTTGGCTTTAAAAGTGATTGTCCACTTAAATAAAACAACATAGAAGAAAAGGCAATAAACCCAAGAGTCCATCAGCGAATGAATAAACAAAATGTGGTATGTATATATAATTGAATATTATTCAGGCTTAGAAAGGGAAGAAATGTTGAAGCGTGACAACATGAATAAACCTTGAAGTTATAAAACAGTCATAAAAGGACAAATATTGTATGGTTCCTCTTGTCAGAAGTGTCAAATTCATTGGCACTGAAAGTGGAACAAAGGTCACCAGGGGAGCTGGGGCGTGGGGAGTGGGGCAGAATTTCAGTTGTGGAAGATGAACACGTTCTGGAAACAGATGGGGTGCTGGTGCCACAGCAATGTATGGCATACTTAAATACCACAGAACTATGTGCTTGAAAATGGTCAAAACTGGAAATTTTATATTATGTGCACTTTGCCATGGTAAAAGAAAAAGACAATAAAAAACACCATTATTTTTCTTTTGTATCCCTCCAGGAATTTCCCTATGCACATATGTATATGTATGTATGTGTACATAAAAATATGTACATGTGTATGTGTGTATATACACATATGTGTTAACATCAAGTGTTCCTTAAGTAGGTTTCTTTTCGCATTCTATTTTGGACCCATTTCCAGATTGAAATTCATAGATCTGCTCCATTCGTTTCAGTGGTGTCAAAATATAACATTATCTTGAAATACTTTAAAATTTTTATTGGGGTCCTGTTATTGAACATTCCAATTATATTCTTTTAAAAAGAAAAAAGTCAATGCAGTGGTGAACATGTAAATCTATGTGTTTGGGTATTTGAATAAAATAGGTATGCTTGACAAGTTCCTAGAATTAAGGTCTTTTAAGTGAAAGAATGTGTGTTTTTAGATGGATGAAGCCTGGGTAGGGAAATGACTGCTGGAGCAAAGGCTGACCTGAGGGTTTTGATGACATGATGTCACCTTTTGTTCTTGGCTTCCTCTTTCCACTCCTGCCATCCCCCCATGATGTCACCTTTGCTTCCAAGCTGGTTGTGCCAACTGATGCTGTGCTTACAGGGAATGCTACCTGTTTCTCTACTTCCTAGCATGGGATAGCATCAGATTTTGTGATCTCTGTCAGTGTGATGCATGAAAATATTGTCTGAGTGAGGCTGAGCATTTTTTATGTGTTTATTGATCTGTAAGAATTTTTTGTGTATATTAATAGAATTAGTTTTTGTCTATCGTGTTTGGCAGACGTTTTCTAATTTATAAATTGTCTATTTTATATAGTCGTACAGAACTCTTAGTTGCAGACAACTTGGACTCGTACTTTTTAAGGGTGAAAAGTTCTTCATGTCACTGCTAGAACGTTTATGTTCATACTTTCATTCTTTGCTTTTTGACTTATTTTTTTGGCATAAGGATTGAGGGGAAGATACTTGACTCTTGTAAGAACAATAGTTATGTACCAAATTCTTTGTGAAGTACTAATTAATTTCCATTCATCAAAATTACATTGTACCAAAAACTAGCCATGAAACTGGTTCAGAAAGTTCCAATCACAGCAATGCAGCTGGCAGTTGGCAGAGCTGGGATCAAGCTGGAGAGATGCAGCAATCATTGCTGAATATTGAATAACTAATCTGTTCATGGAATATATTACTAGAGGAAACCTGTGCCTTCATACTCCAACAGTTCCTTCATTTTACACAAGAACTGGCTCTGGAGAGGTTATACAAGAAAAGAATTTTAAAAACCTGTAAAAACTTGTGAGAACTGGGACCAGGTGCAGTGGCTCATGGATATAATCCCAGCCATGCAGGAGGTGTAGAAAGAAGATTTTGGCTCGAGGACAGTCTGACTAAAAGGTTAGCACAATCCCATCTCAACAAACAAGTCAATGGTGGTGAGAAGCCACCAGGTCCACATAGGTAGGATTCTGTCCAGGTCAGTCCTGGGGTTGGGGTGGGGAGGGAGGGGATATTCTATCTGAAGAGATAGCTAAAGCAAAAAGGGCTGCTGGCATGGCTCAACTGGTAGAGCACCTGCCTAGCAAGGGCAAGGCCATGAGTTCAACCTTCAGTACCATAAAAATAAATAAATAAATAAAAATGGAACTCCTGGCTCTCAGCCCAGTACAATGTTTTTCTTCTCCAAACACTTCATTGTCACCTTTTCTTGGTCAGCGCAAATGAATGTGTAAGGCATTTCTATAACCCAGGGCTTGAGACTGCCCTGACAGGGCTGTGCTGCATACCCTGCTGGGTGACATAGGGCCCTGTCCTTTCAAACCACCCATGTTCCACCTGGGATTGAAACGCGGGGTACAGTGGGGGCCAGGGTTCCATCTAAGCAGCATTGTGACATAGGTTCTATATTTATTTACTCACGTGCTTTTTTCTGGGGAAAACAGTTTCTATTGTATATCAGACTTTAACAGCTCCTGGTGCTCATTAGCTTTTCAAGGGAAACAGGGGAAAGGTTAAGAATTGTAGAATCGCATGACATGCGTACAGTGTTTGCTTAATGGATGTTTGCAGTGGAGCGTATTTCTTCCTGAAAGATTTCATTCAACGTACAGCCTTTTTTGAAAGTTCTCTCCATCAGTAACTCCCAATTAAGAAAGGCAAGGGTCTGTTAGCTTTCCATCAGCAAATGTGTAACTGTTTTAAAAATTATGTCCCCCCCCCCCACCCATGACTCCTGGTTCTCTTTCTCTGCAATCTTTCATTATAAGAGGGAAAGTTCTCCTGAAAGCTTAAGAAGCTACATGGGGGAATTGTGGGGAGACTGATGCCCTAAGCAACGTTCTGCCAGAATCGACAGCCGGCCCTGTCTTCAGTTACCATGGGTTTCGCTGCTGGGTCACTTTATGTCACATTGGTCCTGGCACAGCTCCTTGAGCAGCTACAGTCTTTCTTTGACTGAGTGACTGGCGGGGGTGGGGTGGGGAGAGGGGGGATGAGAGGGCAGAACTGTGAAAACCTGCAAGTGTGATGGGAAACTTTGAACCAACCTAGAAGGAAGCATTTTTTGACCCCCATGTACTGCGAGCATTTGGAATACTCACTGTGTCTTTGGGTGGGAAATTACCGTAAGTCCCTTCTCTCACAGTCTTGTCTTGCAGACTCTCAGTGGGGTTTCTCTTTGAAATAAGAGTTGTGTGTGTGGAAAGGATTCAGCAGCAATGTTGGGACGCCAAGAAGAAAAGCAACCCGCTCCACTTCCCATCCAGAGAGTAACCAAATACAGCTGTAACTTTACACTGAGGTGCTTGGGAAAACAATTTTATTATTATTTATTATCTTTTAAGAAGCAAGTGTACATTGCTAAGGAAATGACCTAAAACCTCACTTAGAACATCTAGCTTTGATGTTATAGTTTAATAGATTATATAAAGTTTAACAAGATAGTTGATTTGTATCTTAAGGAAGCTCACAATCACTTTTTGAAAAGACAAGATGATCAAATACTAACTCAGAAATACAAACCGAAAATTCCCAAACACCCAGAAGGTACAATATGATTACAGGCAAAAAAGATGAGACGGACTTGAGGAAAGGGTATGGGAGGGTGAAAATGGTAGAAATATTATGTACTCATGTAGGAAAATGGAAAAGGGAGTCCTGTTGAAACTGTTCCAGGGAGGAATAATGGGGGGAGGTGATAAAGGAGAATGATGGAGGGGTGAATTCAACTATGATATTTTGTAAGCACTTTGGTAAATGTCACAGTGTACCCCAGTACAATGATAATATGATAATAAAAATAAAAAATTTTACAAATCAAATTTTTCAACCCAAGCTGAAAAACCTATTCCCATTTCTTTCTGTTAGGTAAATTCAGTTCAAGTAATTATTAAAGAAAGTTAAAATTCTCTTGTGTTTTGTCTACTTGTGGGAAACTATGAGGAGACTTTAGTAGAAACAGGAAATGTACAATAAATCCCCTTTTTACTGTAAGTGAACATGTTTTATGGTGGAGAAATTATGTACGTATCACTAAATAGCCTCCGCTGAATACTAACCTGGTTTATATATTTAGCTCCTTTGTAATGGTAGCTTGTGTCTGCACTGTCGGTAGTAATTAGCTGTGTTACTGAAATGAAAAGAGGCATTTGTCACTGAGCATGTGAAAGGTTACACATAATGGCCTTTCCTAGTAAGCAAATTAGACCATAATGATATATTGTATTTTATTAATTTGAATAGAAAAAAGTTATGACATAATGACTTAAAAACTAGGAACTCTTTCAGGAATGCAGTTTATTAGCTTGGTTTTTTTTTTTTTTTCAGGGAGTAGTAATGGATGAGGCTGGGTGTTGGGAAGAAGAGAGGTGCATCTGAGGTTCTGGCTGAGGCACTCATTCTGCCTTTCTTGTGGTTCATTAAAGACAAAGTCATAAAGTTTCACTGGAAAGAAACTTTTTTTTTTTTTTTTGTCAAGAAACAGTCTTTATTTTTCTGGGTCACAAACCAAACTCAAGAAAATTAAGGAACAAAAAAGCATCTCCTCCCATGGACCCGCAAGGCTGAACCTTCAGCATATGTGCTGTTCTTCTCCGCATGTTATTCTCTAAAGAGACTCCACTGTAGCTTCCATGAGAACACAAACATGGATTGACTGTTTCTACCTGCATGTTTCATGCACAACATCTAGGCCTTCTGTCATGTATCAGGTTGAATCCCAATCTTCAAAAACCAAGAAAGAAAATGGCTGTTTTTCTTTAAAACATTTTGCATAAGAGCTGGTATTCCACAGAGAAGGTATTAGACTAGAAATACTGGGCTCTAAGGTGATATTCCTCATGGAGGTGACCACATTTCCTTCTTTGTCATTATACTGAGGAAGCAGTCCCAACTGGAGAACCAAAAGCCAAAACAAATCTTTCCTGTCCCCTATGCTAGCTACCCAGCTATTAGCACTTGGCCTGATAGATTAGATCCATTTTGCTTGTCATACAAAGGTACTGTATAGAATAAGATTCCTTTTTCACTTTGAAATCTGAAGATGTTTCTCAAAGAGTATATCAACTGACTTAAATTGTGTTTCCAAATAGTGTGTGGCCTAGTGCCCTGGAACTGGTGTAAAAAGTCTGATATATTCAAGAGCTCCTGGGACATCAAAGCTGCTAATGCAGTTGTCCCAAGTAATTTTGAGGCCATAATCATCAGCCCATCTGGTATGGAGATAAAGCTCTGCCTGCAACAAAACCGAGGGCAAGAAACTGCATTTGTTAAATAGGGGCTTGAAAAGCCTAAACACACAAAAACGTATAGTAATTGGCTTTTTTTTCCAGAGTGAGTATGGTATACAATTTATGTATGTTATTTTTCTTATTGATATTCATTTAAATTCTTTTTCTGTATTAAAAAGTAGTACTTGCTTATTGAAGAAAGCTTACATATTTATTGAAGAAAATCTGTTTATTCAGGAAAAATATGGAAAAGCAAAAAACTTAACTGTTAAAATCACCCCAAATGTCATCACTTAGAAAGTCTTTATTAACATCTCAATATCCACATTAAACCATTAAAATCTATGTCTACCCATGTACATACATACATATTTATTCTTATTCTAGCACTATATGTGTTTCTGTGGCTATATCACATTTATAGCCACCCCTATATCTATCCTTTATCTATCTATCCATCTATCTATCTCAGTAGCTGTGTCTATACACACTTACATGTGATTTGGAATACTCAGTTCGTAACTTTGGGTTTTTTTTCCTGTGCTGGGGACAAAGCTCAGATCCTCACGCATGCTAGGCCTTGTTTGATAATGTTTTAAAATTTAACATATTATGAACATTTTCCATGTCATCTTCTTCTCCAGTTGCCTAGCCTACTAAATCATTTTAAGGGTTTATGAAAAGTAGCCTATACAATATATACTAAGCTCCTATTGTTTATTAGGGCAAGTTCTAAGAAGTGGAATTGTGAGTTAAAATTAAGGCTTCTGCCATTCACAGATACTTTGTTTTCCAGACATCCTTTCCTATTTCTACCTCCACCTACATACAGGATTTGACAGCCTGATTCCATGCCTCATACCAAACATTAGCTTAAGATTTTATAGGCTGTTTTTTATCTGAGCAGCTCAAAGTACCGCACAGACATGCACTTAACAATTGTCTTCTATATTAAGCAGGGGAGTGAAAAGGGTTGTTTCACTTGGTTTGTTGTAGAATCCTCAGTTTGGCTGAAGTAAGAAACCAAGAAAAAGAATGGGCTCCTGGCAGCTGACTACCTAGTCATGTTTCTTTCCTTTGACTATATTGCCAACATTTCACTTAATTACTTAGTCAGAGAATAGTTATTTTAGTTAAGAGTGGCATGGTTAACTTTGTTACATTGTTTAGATATTTCTTAAATTCAGGTTATCAGAATAAATTCTAATAAATGAGAGATCAGTGCAGGACTACTTTCTGTTACCAAGAGAAAACAAGTTTTAAAAGACTTATAAAAAGAAACTAAAATAAGTTCTTCAATATCAAAACACCCTTTAAAATAGAATTGATTAGTTAAGTATAAGCTAATTGAAAATACAGATTACTGTTTTGGCAATACTCACTGACTTAGCAAATTGTACAGGTTTGTGGTTGCAAAATGAATTCTAGCAAACACAAAATATTTGACAAATAGCTTGAAGGTTTTCTCTTCAAGTCTACAGTAAGCCGGAATTTCCTTACTCCCAATTTTATTACATTTGCATATAATAATGTGACATAATAAAAATATATATTTGGTCTTTGGTACCAGTTCCTGACACAAAGCTCCTAAAACCCTTGAAAGTCTCTGGATGGTCAGTGTCTTTTTTCTAATGAGGTGATTCTTGGTGGGCTCCTGGATGGGGGCTAGTCACCAGAAAGACCAAGCTATGATCAGAAGATTAGAACTTTCAGCCCTACCTTTCAGCCTCTGAGAATGGGAGAGGAGCTGGAGACTGAGTTGCCAACTTTCCATAGAAATCTCTGAGGCACAGAGTACATTGGAGAACTTCCAGGTAGGTGAACACATCCACATGCTAGGCAGTGTTACACCCCAACCCCACAGGGACAGAATGACTGGGCTTTGGACTCTGAAATGTTGACTTTGTATCCCTCCTCATCTGTTCATCTGTGTCCCTTATGGTCTTCTTGATTGTATAAAATAAGCCAGTAAATGTGTTTCCCTGAGTTCTGTGAACCATTCTAGCAAATGACTGCACCTGAGGAGAGGGTCATGGGACCTTCTTATTTACAGTTAAGTCAGACAGAAGTTGTGGATAGCCTGAGGACTCAACACCAGTGATTGGCATCTGAAGCTGGGAGAGGGGTAGTCTTGTGGGGACTGAGCCCTTAATGCATGGGGTCTGGGCTGACTCCAGATAGATAGTGTCAGAACTGAATTGAATTATAGGATACCCTGGGGGTGTTTGCAGAAAGACTTCCATACATTTGTTGATTTGAATAGTAGAAGAGAAAATAGTTTTCAAATTTATAGCATCTTCACAAACTATTAAGAGGAACTAGCTCCAAGGGGTTGTAAATAAACTTCATAATACCAATGCCACATGCTTAAGAGTAGATTTACTTCAGAAATGACTATCAAATGGAATAATGGACATTGGATTAATTTATATATCAACAATATATGGATGTACAGTGTGGAAATAAAGCCTTTTTTTTTTTTGAGGTACTGGGGTCTGAACTCAGGGCCTTACACTTGCTAGGCAGGCTCTTTGCCACTTGAGTCATTCCATCAGCCCATTTTTGTGGTGGGTGCTTTTGAGATAGGGTCTTGCAAGCTATTTCCCTGAGCTGACTTTGATCCATGATCCTCCTGATCTCTGCCTCCTGAGTAGCTAGAATTACAGGTGTGAGTCACTGGCACCTGACCAAAAGAATGCACTTAACCCTAGTGTAGGCATGGTCTGGGGCAGAGGTTGGCTTCCCAAGAATCTAAACTTCTGAGTGGTGTTTGCCATTCTTGTCCAAGCACTTTCATCTGTTCACTTTGTCTACTTTAACACTGTTTCTTCTTTTGTTTTTTATTTTCTCTAATTTTTTGAGGGAGTACTTGGGGTTTAAATTCAGGACTTCATGCTTACAGAGAATACACTCTTCTGCTTGAGTCCATTTTGCTCTGCTTATTTTGGAGATGGGGGGGCTCGAGAATGACTTCCCTAGGCTGGCCTCAAACCACAATCCTCCCAATCTCAGCCTCCCAAATAACTAGAATTATAGGCATGAGCCACTGGCACCCAGCTCTTTTCTCTAAATATTAATCCTTTCTTGCTGTTTTATCTTCTCCTCTGGTTTTGGGTTTCTGGAGATTTTCCCTAGCATGGTCCAGTGGAGGAGTTAGGATTCCATTTGATTCACTTTATCTCCAATGGACCATTTAGCCTGCAGGGTCACCCTTCAGCTGTAGCTGGAACTGATAATACCGGATGAACTAAGCCAGGAGTCTGAAAGTCCTAAAATGGGCTGCCTTACATCTCGTAGTATTATCTGTAGCACTTTACACAGTTTATCATACAGAAAAAAAGTGGTAAGCTCTTTTTAATAGAATGTTGGGTAGATAATTATTTGTGATTTTGCTAAGTATGTTGATACCACTAGGTATGACTGGGGGTCAGTCTGCACCTTTAGGAGTTAAACCCCAGGCATGGAGACGCAGCTCAGTGGTACAGAGCTTGCCCAGCCAGTGTGAGGCCCTGGGTTCCATCCTCAGCACACACGTGCACACACACACACACACACACACAAACAAACACCATTTTACTAACTATGCAAATCAGTGCCTTCCCTGATTCCATGTGGTCACAATCCCAAGGAGTTAGTAGCCATGATCACCTGAGGCTCCAGTTTCTTGCCTTTGCCAAACTATTTGTTAAAGGATTATTTTACCAGTCTGTGATTTTATTCATGTTTTCTGCTGCTTCAACCCTATCATGTCACCAAGTGATTTTCTTTAATTTCTATCTATACTAAAATTACTTATAAAAGATATTTAGACATTGTATGTATAAAATTTGACCAGAAGCTTCAGGAAGATGAGGGATTTATGTCAGATATGTCATTTTTAAAATTAAATGTTTTTTGGGGGGGGCGGCACTGGGATTTGAACTCAGGGCCTCAAGCTTGCTAGGCAGGTGCTCTTACCACTTGAGCCACTCTGCCAGCCCTGGATATTTCTGATGTTGAAAATGGCTTGGTCATTTCTGAAAAGTGGACTCTAGTTTCTAGAAAATGATGTTGAACAGTAATACCTCATGGGGTTGTTACAAGGAAGGTAAAATGATATAAACCATGAAAACACTTAGACCAATGCCAGGCGTGAAGTGGTTAGCCATTATTTGTTCTCTTACCACTCTTGCTATTGTTCTCTGGCCTCTTACCATGTGACTTGGCCTTCCTCTCTCTGTCTCTTTCTTCTTCCATGCTGCTTGTTTCTTGGAGGCTACAGATCTGTAGCTCTGATATTCATCTGATGTTAATGAAAACATTTCCTAAACAGACACTGCTTCTTTCTAAGAAGAATGCTGGTGCCAGGTATTAAGATAAAAACATCTTGTTGACTCCATATATGTTTTTCAAGCTCATGTACAGGAATTTATTTAAGATTTTAAGTTGTAGACCCTAGATTCAGATCAGGTTTCATCCCCATGTCCTAGACAGTCAATTCTTACTATCTACCTAGTTTGCTGATTGACTAAGTAGTACGTTTATCCTGTTACAAGAGTGCATACTCCTTCATGGCAAGGCCATGTCTTATACAGAAGTTTTGACACAGAAACTTGCATGTACATGGCTATAATAAGTAGCTGATTGGTTCTATTTGCTTTCTCCATCCACCTTGATGGTATGTGTTGTTGAGTCCTTTACTTGTCATGTCTTCTGATAAGACTTTCAGGGTCTCATGATTTCTGGCCAAGAAAAAAAGCAGCATGTCACATACTGTAGTATCAAATTAAAACTGGTAATAAAACCAGGTATAACTCCATGAAGAGACAAGGGAGAAGAACCAAGCTGAGTCTCTAAGGGATTATACATGTGAGGGCACGTGCACATAAGTTGTGTCACTCAAATTTTATTCTGTCAAGCTGAAAATGTTGCCACTATTCAGACAATTGGACATACTTTATTAGAAAAATAATTTTTCCTTATAATTCTGCACTATTAGGTTGTTTAGTGATAAGTATGAGAGACTCATTGTTTGAAAAAACTTGATTTGATGATTGGAAAATATTAATATATTCAGTTCCCAGGAAGAAAAATGTAAAACAACAAAAAAGAGTGGGCAATCTTTTTAAGGTGGTATGAGAAGTTTTAATTCATTCACTCCCTCACAGAAGGTGTGGAAGAGGTGATAACAGTTATAAGGAGACCACCTGTGTGTCTCAGGTGAGCCCACTGGAAGTTAAGCATTGTGGGAAGGTTTCATCAAGGCTCAACAACCAGCAATTCATTCACCAAAGAGACCAGTGTGGGAGCAGGTGGTAGTGCATGTGTCTGCTTGTGTGAGCATGTGTGTCTGTGTAGAAGCACCGGAGTGGGAGGGGGATGTATGTGCAGTATGGAGGCACGGTGAGTTGGGAGAGGTGGTGTTCTTTCTTGTGTCTCATCTTTCTTATAGCTGTGGGTTCATTTGGCATTTTAAGTAATCTGGTAGGTATCCAGCCATGGACACAATATAATTTAGGACATTTTATATGCGAGAGAGCATTGATAGAATTCTTAGCAAGCAAAGATCAGTTTATCTGTAAAATCCATTGATTCAACATCTATTTTCTGGTTCTTGATATTGCCTGATAACAGAAATATTCCTGTATTTCACTTTCCTTGAAAGGAAGAAAGTGGAAAGTTTTTATACACTTCAAAAGCTGTAACTCCTTGGTGTTAGTTGGTGAAAAGCCTCTCTAAAGTGTCATAAGGACAGCCCCACCTCCTGTCATCTAAATTCTAACTTGGCAGAGCTTACCAGCTCAGCTATTTATACTAGAGCTAAAAAGGCCATTTCATTTAGAAATTGCTAAATGAGAAGCAAGATATAAATGTGTTGTTTAGTTAAAAAACAAACAAAGAAGCAGAGTAATAAGCAGTGTTTTGAAAAGGAAAGTCAAATAGAGAAGATGAAGGAAAGGAGAGAGGAGGAAGAATAAGAAAAAGATAGGAAAGAAGAAAGGGAAAAAGATGTGTTGTGTGTGGGATTCTGGGACCTAGTAAGGTTCACTCAACATTCACTATAGAAATTGGGCCTGGAGACTTCCTCAGTAGAACCCCAGCAGCTCAGCAGCTAAGAGAAAGGATGGACAAATGGGACTTCATAAAACTAAAAAGCTTCTGCACAACAAAAGAAATGATCTCTAAACTGAAGAGACCACGCACAGAGTGGGAGAAAATATTTGCCAGCTATACATCAGACAAATGACTGATAACCAGAATATACAGGGAACTTAGGAAACTAAGCTCTCCCAAAATCAATGAACCAATTAAGAAATGGGCAACTGAACTAAACAGAACTCTCTTAAAAGAAGAAATTCAAATGGCCAAAAAACACATGAAAAAATGCTCACCAAATTAAAACCACACTAAGATTCCACCTCACCCCTGTTAGAATAGCCATCATCAAAAACATCACCAACAACAAATGCTGGTGAGGATGTGGGGAAAAAGGAACTCTCTTACACTGCTGGTGGGAATGCAAGCTAGTGCAATCACTCTGGAAAAAAAATGGTAGGCTTCTTAAAAATCTAAATATAGACCTGCCATATGATCCAGCAATCCCACTCCTGGGGATATACCCAAAGGAATGTGACACAGGTTACTCCAGTGGCACTTGCACACCCATGTTTATTGCAGTGCTATTCACAATAGCCAAGTTATGGAAACAGCCAAGATGCCCAACTACTGATGAATGGATCAAGAAAATGTGGTATTTATACACAATGGAATTTTACTCAGCCATGAAGAAGAATGAAATCTTATCATTTACCAAGTAAATGGATGGAACTGGAGAACATCATTCTGAGAGAGGTTAGCCAGGCTCAGAAGACCAAAAATTGTATGTTCTCCCTCATATGTGGACTTTAGATCTCAGGCAAATGCAGCAATGTGGTTGGACTTGGGTCACATGCTAAGGGGAGAGCACATATGGGAGGTATGGGGATAGGTAGAAAACCCAAAACATGAAAGTGTTTGATGTCCCCACTGCAGAGGAACTAATACAGAAACCTTAAAGCGACAGAAGTCAACATGAGACAGGGATCAGGAACCAGTGTAAAGATCAGTTAGAGATGAATCAACTTGGGTTGTAACACATTTGTACATGGAAGCAATGCTAGGAAACTTTCTGTATAGCTATCCTTAACTAGCAAAAACACTGTCTTCCTTATTATGCTTATGTCTTCTCTTCAACAAAATTAGAGACAAGGGCAGGACAGGTTCTGCCTGGAAGCGAGAGGGCGAGGGGGGAGAACATGGGGGAAGGGGGCGGGAGGGAGAAATTACCCAAACAATGTACGCACATGTGAATAAATGAATAATAAATTTTTTTAAATAAAAAATAAAATATCAGATAGTTAAAAAAAAAAAGAAATTGGGCTTGGAAACAGAGCATGAATCAAGTATTCAGTTACTTTCCAGTTGTGGCATTGAGTCATGGGATTCTAAGTGCTATGTGGGCAGGTGTCATTTCCCTCTGTTCATTGTTATAAACTCAGCAACTAGAATCATCCCTAGAAATAGGCAGTTTATAGAAATTTGTTGAATGAACAAATTCATTATTTTCATAAACACAGATCATTTTCTTTTCCTTGTTTTATTTTTTTTTTCATTTTTCTTTTATTATTCATATGTGCATACAAGGCTTGGTTTATTTCTCCCCCCTGCCCCCACCCCCTCCCTTACCACCCACTCCACCCCCTCCCGCTCCCCCCCTCAATACCCAGCAGAAACTATTTTGCCCTTATCTCTAATTTTGTTGTAGAGAGAGTATAAGCAATAATAGGAAGGAACAAGGGGTTTTGCTGGTTGAGATAAGGATAGCTATACAGGGCATTGACTCACATTGATTTCCTGTGCGTGGGTGTTACCTTCTAGGTTAATTCTTTTTAATCTAACCTTTTCTCTAGTTCCTGGTCCCCTTTTCCTATTGGCCTCAGTTGCTTTAAGGTATCTGCTTTAGTTTCTCTGCATTAAGGGCAACAAATGCTAGCTAGTTTTTTAGGTGTCTTACCTATCCTCACCCCTCCCTTGTGTGCTCTCGCTTTTATCATGTGCTCATAGTCCAATCCCCTTGTTGTGTTTGCCCTTGATCTAATGTCCACATATGAGGGAGAACATACGATTTTTGGTCTTTTGAGCCAGGCTAACCTCACTCAGAATGATGTTCTCCAATTCCATCCATTTACCAGCGAATGATAACATTTCGTTCTTCTTCATGGCTGCATAAAATTCCATTGTGTATAGATACCACATTTTCTTAATCCATTCGTCAGTGCTGGGGCATCTTGGCTGTTTCCATAACTTGGCTATTGTGAATAGTGCCGCAATAAACATGGATGTGCAGGTGCCTCTGGAGTAACAGTCTTTTGGGTATATCCCCAAGAGTGGTATTGCTGGATCAAATGGTAGATCGATGTCCAGCTTTTTAAGTAGCCTCCAAATTTTTTTCCAGAGTGGTTGTACTAGTCTACATTCCCACCAACAGTGTAAGAGGGTTCCTTTTTCCCCGCATCCTCGCCAACACCTGTTGTTGGTGGTGTTGCTGATGATGGCTATTCTAACAGGGGTGAGGTGGAATCTTAGTGTGGTTTTAATTTGCATTTCCTTTATTGCTAGAGATGGTGAGCATTTTTTCATGTGTTTTCTGGCCATTTGAATTTCTTCTTTTGAGAAAGTTCTGTTTAGTTCACCTGCCCATTTCTTTATTGGTTCATTAGTTTTGGGAGAATTTAGTTTTTTAAGTTCCCTGTATATTCTGGTTATCAATCCTTTGTCTGATGTATAGTTGGCGAATATTTTCTCCCACTCTGTGGGTGTTCTCTTCAGTTTAGAGACCATTTCTTTTGATGAACAGAAGCTTTTTAGTTTTATGAGGTCCCATTTATCTATGCTATCTCTTAGTTGCTGTGCTGCTGGGGTTTCATTGAGAAAGTTCTTACCTATACCTACTAACTCCAGAGTATTTCCTACTCTTTCTTGTATCAACTTAAGAGTTTGGGGTCTGATATTAAGATCCTTGATCCATTTTGAGTTAATCTTGGTATAGGGTGATATACATGGATCTAGTTTCAGTTTTTTGCAGACTGCTAACCAGTTTTCCCAGCAGTTTTTGTTGAAGAGGCTGCTATTTCTCCATCGTATATTTTTAGCTCCTTTGTCAAAGATAAGTTGCTTATAGTTGTGTGGCTTCATATCTGGATCCTCTATTCTGTTCCACTGGTCTTCATGTCTGTTTTTGTGCCAGTACCATGCTGTTTTTATTATTATTGCTTTGTAATATAGTTTGAAGTCAGGTATTGTGATACCTCCTGCATTGTTCTTTTGACTGAGTATTGCCTTGGCTATTCGTGGCCTCTTGTGTTTCCATATAAATTTAACAGTAGATTTTTCAATCTCTTTGATGAATGTCATTGGAATTTTGATGGGAATTGCATTAAACATGTAGATTACTTTTGGGAGTAATCTGTTTTAAAACAGATGCAAAATTCACTTCATCCAATATGGTAACATGTGACTGAAAGATCCATGCAACTGAAAGGCTGAGCCAACCCAGCTTTTCTGGAACCTCATTGCCGGGGGAGCTAACTAGAACTAACTTTCATCTGCTTAGATGAAACAAAGATCACAAATTGCCTGGTCATGCCTATCCAGGAGAAACAGCGAAAGGTCCAGACTGAGAATTTCTAACATAGATAGTGGTGCAAATCCCTCTACACATTTGTGGAAACCGTGGTGATGGTCTCAGTAATGAAGGGTACCACTGGGCAAACTGTCTCATCCAAAGCCAGAAGTCAACTCACTGACAGCTACCAGGATGTGGACAACATCTGTAGTTCATTCCCTGGATTTCTTTTTGTTGGTGATAAGTTTGAACTCAAGGCCTTGTGCTTATTAGGCAGGTGCTCTACCACTTAAGCCATGCACCCAGCCCCTTTTGCTTTAAAGTCTTGCATTTTTGCTCAGGGCTGGCCCTGGTTGCAATCCTCCTACCTCTGCTCCCAAGTAGCTGGGATTATAAATGAGAACTATGATGCTTGCCTTATTTTTGAGATAGGGTCTTGCTAACTTTTATTTTGGTTTAGGCTGATCTCAAACTGCAATCCTTCTGTCTCTGCCTCTTAAGCAGCTGGTATTACAGGTGTGTACCACTGTACCCAGCCTGGTTCCCCAGATGTCATCCAGGCGGGTTCCCTCGGTTTCAAGTGAAAGTACAAAACTTTCACAACAAAGGAGGGTAAGCAGTTGTTAATTGTTTGTTTTCTTCTATGAGACCATATAAGTAATATGGGGGAAATGCCTAAGTGTATCTGGGTAAAGCAGAAGCATCATACATGGGGAACCCCGACACCTGGCATGCTTGGATAGACAAAGTGCCCACATCGTTTTTAGGATGAGAAGAGGTGATTTCAAGAGCAAATAATAATTATAATAACAACTAACATTTATTAGGCTTTACTATGTGTCAGGCACTGTTGATACACATTAGCTTATTTAATCTTTACCAGTTGAGTTAAGGTCTGTTACCATTGCCATATTATAGAGGAGGAAAGCAAGGCTAAGAAAGGTTGACATTTACTCAAGGTTACACAGAGAATTGATGCCTTTTCTGATGATGGGGAGGTACAGCACCAGTGTTGAGGTGTGTCCCACACTAGAAAAATAACAATAGAAGACTGCAGTCCTAGGGGCTTTCCAGAGGTGAGCACAAGTCTGAGCCGTTTACTGACTTTGTGACCTTCCCACATTGCCTTTCCTTGTCATTTCCTCTCAAATTCCTTGCAGAAATTTCCTTCACAACACTTTAAATGAAAGGAACTTGGGTGCTTATCTTTGGAGACAGTGAAGAAAAGTGAGTTTGAGACCAAGAGATAGGTCAGGGTTGGTGGCTGAGTCCCTGGGACCTGTTGCAAAAAAAAGAAAATGCAAGGCACAGATTTTGGCTTGTTCAGAGAGCTGTTGGTGATAACCAGATCGTTCCAGGAAATGCACACTGTGTAAATTGAGGAAACAGACTCCAGTTGTTATTGAGGGATGTTTTGGAAAATTCTTCTCCAAAGTTGTTTAGATTTTGGGAAGCTCATAGGTGTTGTTTCCTAGATCTATGTTTTTATAGTATCATAAAAAGGAGGTACAGTTCCTCATTTATGGCCAAATCACCTGCCAGCTACTCCTGACCTGGGTGATTCAGTCTACAGAAGGCATTATAGAATAGAAAAATCTGTTCCTATTTAGATTACAAATACTAATCATGTACTCTGGAAATGGCCACTGTAAAGAATAGTGAGACATCCAGAAGAGTTACCATGTGGTCCTCGTCACAGAGGCATCAGAAATTGACACAGGTATACACAAGAAAGGTAATGTGGTGTAGGATACAGTCCTGAAATGGTGCAATCACTGTTGGCTGCCAGGGCTTATTTATTATCCTGGCTGGGGCAGAGACTATGTATTGAAAAGAGCTTTGTGTCAACTTGGAGAAAAGAATGGGGTGGGCTCTATGGAAAGGGAATGAACAGTCCAAGGTGAGGGGGAGCCTTGGGGTAGATTTCTTCTTCTTTCTTCTTTCTTTTGTCTTCTTTCTTCTCTCTACTTTCTCCTTCTCCTCTCCCTCTTCCTCCCCTTCCTCCTCCTCCTCTTCCCCCTCTCCCACCCCTCCTCCCTGCTTTCTCCATCTCCTCTCCCTCCCCCTCCTCCCCTCCCAAGTAGCTAAGTTTACAGGCATGCTCCCCGGGCACCCAGCCTCAGCTCACTTCTTAAGGATCATTGAAGAAAGCACAGGTTTGGGGAAGGCTGACACTAGGACTCTGTATACTTCCTCATGCTGGAGATTAAGAGTGAGCAGCCCCACTGACCTTCTGGGTCTTCCCTGGAGCTCTGGACTGAGAGGCATGATGGGTGACTTCTAAGGGGTGATTTCTTTCTTCCCTCACCTCACTAGAGCTAGATCTAATATCACTAGAAAAATAAGCTGTGAAACTTAAGAGACATGTTTTTTTTGAGACAGGGCCTTGCTATATAACCTTGGCTGGCCTCAAACTCTTGATCCTCCTACCTCTCTCCTCCTACCTATCTTTCTTGAATTCTGGGTTTTCAGGTGTGCACCACCACACCTGGTTCTAAAATAGATTATTTTTTATATTGAAAATTCTTAAAGAACAGAAAGTTGCTGTGCTAGACAAAAATGACACATATTCTCTTTATTTTTTATTTACCTACTCTCATTTACTCATTCCAACAATCTACATTTATTAAATACCAACTATATATAAGGTATCACTATACAACCTCTATTTCTCTGTGTTTGATTTATTTCATTTGTAATGTTCTTCAGTTCCATACATTTTAACACAAGTGACAAGATTTAATTCTTTTTATGGCAAAAATAATATTCTATTGTGTGTGTATATATATATACCATATTTTTTATCCATTCATCCATCAGTGGGCACATGTTTTGATTTCATATTTTACCTATTTTTGAATAGTGCAGCAATAAACATGGGGACACAGGTATCTCTTTGGTATGCTGACTTCATTTGCTTTGGATATATACTCCGATGCAGGATTGCTGAATCACACAGAAGATCTATTTTTAGTCTTTTAAGGAAACTCCATACTGTTTTCCATTAATGGTGTACTAATTTATACCCCCACTACAAGTATGTAAAGGTCTCTTTTCTCCACTTTCTCTCCAGTATTTGTTATTTTATGGGTTTTGTTTTGTTTTGATAACAGCCATTCTAACAGGTGAATACCAAAACACAATTAGGCAGAAGGAACAAGTTCTAGTGTTCTACAGAGCAGTAGGGTTACTAGAGCTCACAATAACCTTCATATTATCTTATGAAGAACCAGAAGAAAGGAACTCAAAATCTCAAAGGATAAAAAAATGACAAAGTGAAAGAAATGATAATTTTGTCCTGATTTGATCAATACATGTTACACAGATGTATTGAAATATCACACTGTATGCATTTGTACAATCATTATGTATTAATGAAAAAGAAAAATAAGAGGTCTTATGCTAAGGACCAAAGATAGGTGAAGTCACTGACCTCCACTCACATGATGTCATGCTGTGTTGGGAACACTGTCTGATAGGAAGAAAGCATTTGCGTATAGGCCCCATCACACTCACTCTTCAGAATCTCAAAGAGTGGGTTTAGTTTTATTTAGCCACTTTCTGAAACTGTGTGCCTCAGAAGAGAAAGTAATGCCCAAACACTGTTAAATAAGGTCAAACTGTTCTTTTTACAGGGCTGAAATTGTCCATGTGCGCATTGTAAAAGATACAGCCTAGCAATAAGGTTGTAATTTTATTCCAATAAGGAAAAAAAAAAAAAACCCTCAATTGTTTAGAAAGAAATTGAGATTTCTAGAACAGTTTTCAAACATTATGCAAAAGAATCCTTAATTTTTAGCAAAAGGAGGTTTAAGTTTAGTCATTTGATAGTTCATATTTGTCTAAATTAAATAGCCTAACATGTATCTACCAAAAACCATCAAACACCCAAAATAAATTTGTGGTTCCATATGCCTGTTTAAACAAAGTAGTACTTTAGGAGAACTTACAAGTGGTCTCCTTATAAGTGTTATGAGTGTAATATTTTATAGGTTTCTGGGCAATATTTAATAAGAGTAAGTTATCATAAAGCCTAAAATTTTAGATTGATAAATTATCAGACTGCAATGGAAAGTCAACTCTTTAAAGGTTCATAATTGGTTTACTTCACACCAGTCAAACAGATTTTAAAACGATTGCTGGATATTTTTCTTTAGAAGAGAATGCCTTTCTAAAAGGTTGGGTTTTAGCTCCAGTTTTAATCTAAATTCAGTAGCAAAGCATCCTGTCTATTCATCTTGTCAAGCTGTGCTGTATAAATAGTTTATGGCCGGATCTTAGCCAGGGCTGACTATTATTCACACATATGGACCGTCTTGTCTTTCCTAGAGGTCTTGTTAGTGAGACATGGAGTCTAACTCAAACCTTGTGATGACTCATTTGTCAAATCAGGACCATGTAATCAGAGTTAGAGAGAAGAAAAGAGGCAGTGTTGACGAAGAGCTGGTGAAACTGGCTGGGAAGGCTCTTCAAGCTGATTCTCAGCTCTAGATTATCTCTATACATGTCTCTACCACCTGCTTTTTTCTCCTTCTTCTCTCTCCCTAATAGTCACTGAAGTTACAAATGTATCATTGACTGTCAGTTTATCACTGAAACAAATCAAAATTCAGCTACATTCATTCAATCCAAGTTTTTATTATTAACTAGTCAAATTCCTTTACTGGTAAATAGGTTCAGTCGTAGAAATAGGTAAATTGTTTCTGTCTTTTAAGTGTTTAAAATATAGATCTAATACTGATCTAAAAAGTAGAAAATAGGGCTGGCAGAGTTGTTCATGTGATAAGAGTTCCTACCTAGCAAGCATGAGGCCCTGAGTTCAAACCCCAGTGCTTCAAAAAAGATAACAAGTAGAAAACATAAACAGAGTTGAACTTATGTATATGTGTATATGTATGAAGGTACATATAGAAAGAGAAAAAGAAGGAAAAGAGAGAGAGAGAAACTTGGGTATGCTGAGAGAATGAAGTTTGAAGATCACAAGGATGGGGAAATTTTGCATCTTTTGGAATATTTACAAATGTAAAATCACTTCCAGAGCATGTCTAGAATGAAATTTGTAGTTCAACTTTCTCTCTGTTCCTTTTGTATATTAAATGTCTATCTTGTGCGCTACTACTATTTTTGTAGTGGCTTCCTTTAGACACACTGAAGGAAGGACACATTTAACCTAGCATAGTCTAGTGTCAATAATTAGACAAGCAAATAATCCTTCTAAACAATAAAAGATTTTAGAATGCCTTATTGCTAATTACCACCTTCTTTGGAAAAGGATGTTATTGTTAGCTAGATATACATATGCATGTGTGGACACTTAAAGAAGTTGGGAGAGATTAAAGATTCATCAGATAGATACTTTTGTAAACAATTTATAAACCAGTTATATGAAAATATATAGAATTTCAAAAATTATTAAATCACTATTTTGTGACCATTTATGGGGAGCATTTATGACTTGATTGGAGTCTTGGTTCACAGGCCCATGTGTACATGTTCTGAATTCATTGATTTTTATCATTGGGAAGCTGCAAATAAAAAAGGAGAGTCCTTGTGGGAGCAAACCATAAACCTCGTAAGACAATTACAAGCAGATTCACACAGAAGCTTAGTGGTTGTCATGGGTCTTGCCTCCAAATCTTACAATATTTTATGGCATAAGTCATAGTACTGATCAGATTTCTGAATAATACTCATGTCATAAAAACATGTAATACAAGTTTGGCTTTATAAAAACATACAGTATGTCAAAAGCACCCTCAGTCCTGGATTTTCAGAGGGGGTGAGTGTAGAAAAGGGTTATTCAGCAACCACCTGTTCCATCTTATATTTATTTAGTGTTTAATCTCCAGGGCATTTTTTAAATATCTAGTCAAAGAACAGGCAATACGAAGAGAAAATTGGTTGAGAGTCATGGCATATATGAGAAAATAAAGACTGTGAGAGTTGAAGCCCTTGTAAACAGTATTTTACATTCTAGCCGTCTGTGATCCATTTGTTCTTTGTGATTTTATTTATAAATATAATCAATATTATTGTTAAGAATAGTACTTTGGGATCTAAGGATCTTTTGGGGATTGTGCCTTTTTCAGTGATGGATGCTAAGAGTCTCTGCACAGAGGAACCAGACTCTAGGGACATACAGTGGTGCCTGAGGTCCCCAGGACAAAAAAATTAGACTGCTGGTAAATCTTGGAAGAACTCAATAAATGAACATCACTCTTGCCAAGTCACAGCAGACAAAATAATAGATATTAAATGTTAGGAAAACGCCGCTCTCAAAGAAAGCTCACGAGAAAACTCACGTCCATACAGCAAGGTTTAATAGCAGGCCCAAACTGCCAGGCTGGCCAGGGAAAAGATGGCGCAGCCCAGAGCCTGGGAGAGCAGTGGCTTTTATAGAAGGGGGAGGGTAAGGAAGTTAGTACAGGTGCTGTAGTCTCTGGTAGGGGTGGGGCTGTCTTAGAGCGCGGGAATTTGTTTAAGGGCGGGGCTGCCATTTTGGCTGATTCACAAAATGACGACATTATTGTTCTATCATTAAATAATAGATATTATTACTAATACAAGTTTGTTGGAGAATGTGAACTGAAAAATAAGACTCAGTTTTGCCAATTTTGAGCCTCAGGATTAATAAGAATTAATCCAATCAAAGGAGTGGTGGGCTACTGCAGGTTTCTCTGCAGGCTGAGTCAGTTCCACAACAGACCACACAGAGCAGCTGAGAAGTCTTAATAGTTCCAAAGGGCAACAGAGAGCCCTTCTGCACTAGGATCAGAAAATTTTCTCCTTCATTCAGGCCCCTTTCACCTGTCAATCCTTGAAGATGAGTGGACATTTCCTTCTCTCTATGGAAATATATTCTTTTTTCCCCACTGACATTAAGTTCATCCCAGCAGCCTTTCTACCTTGTTTTGCTGCACCTCTGTTCATTTCCTTTGTTCTTTGTCTGCCACACCTCTCTCTCTTTCCCTGCCTGGGGGCTCCAAGCTGCACTGATCATGAGCAGACATCAAACTTTTTTTTTCTGCTATTTCTCTTAATAATTTATTTCAATCATATATAGTAATAGTGATGTAATAGTAATATTAATTATTACAATTATTTATAAAATTGAACTTTGTGATTTATATATTTTGAGATCTATGTATGAAATGACACAAATCTTAACTCTCTATATTCAGGAGAGAAAAAGTAAATTTCTATTTAGGTTGAAAACATAGGATGTATAATGTCTAAGGAGCATTATATTTGTTAAAAATATAGGAAAAGTTCATTCATAAACAGAACCTAGAAATTTGATAATGAAAGCCACTGATTGGCTAGCTATGGTTTTTTTCTTTTCTAAATGTGACTGAACTCTTTACTATGTAACGTATTACTTGATTGCCTTTGTCACAGTCTTACTATGAATTGAGTGTTACAATTTTTTGGTTTTCTGCTTAGTTCTTAAATGTTTTAGGGAAAAATCTTAGCCTGTTGCTGGCTTGACTGTGCACTTCAAAGAAAAACAGGCTTATGAACAAAATGTGAACAGATATAAAGCATCCACCTAGTCTTTCAGCATAAGTGATATTTTTAACACTAGGCTGTGCTCAGCAAATTGCTGATGTGGCAGCAAGTGACAGAGTCCCTTGCATTTTACACAAACCTGGCAATTATGGTCTTACAGATACTCCTAGTTAAAAATTTTTTATTCCTAGAAGAGGAAATGACAATTTTCTGCAAAAAAGCATGTCCATGGATGATATAGGAGGAGAAACAAAAATAAAATGAAAATATGGGCCTATAATTTGGTGAAATGAAGCTTCTAATATATCACCTCTAGGACAAATAATTATTTCAAATGTATACATTTAGGCTCTTAGATGAAAAGTGACTAAATAAATATATGCCAACATTGAAACACATCAGTGAAATGTAAACAGTTTTTATACATACAATCCAAATGCCAAATTAATCATTTCAACTTGCTAGTTCTTTCAAAGTCTCTCCTTTCAGAGCCCCTCCCTCACCACCCCACAATGTTATATTTACAGTTTAAAGAAATCAGGGATGCATGTGGCCTGGCTTGTAGAGAAGTGAGTGTTATCTAAGTCCTTTGACTTGCTGTACTTTCTCTTAACAAAAGAAAAAGAAAAGGAAGACGTTCATTTTTTTCTAGATAACTTCATTTTTAAAGGACCCAGTTCAGGGCTTTTCCAAGCTCTACACTAGAACTTTCTTTCAATGCAGTATGTAAATCTTGCTGTTACATAAACAATAACTTGGTAAATTAATCTTCCCTCAGGTAAGTTACAGGGCCCGCCCTGTTTATTTCATGTTGTAGAGAGAATTTACTGTAATTTAAGTTTTATAATGGTCCAGACCCTGATTTTGTTTATTGTGTAATCTCCACAATCTCAAATTGTCTGGTACTTGGAAGGTGAGCAGTAAATGTTCAATTAATGAATGGATTAATTATTTTTTCCAGAATAACAATAGTTCTTGAAAACTCACTCAGAGATTATATTCCACTTCCTTTCCAAAAGAACTTTCATTGTTTCCTATAGAGGAAACAGACCTGAATAGCTATGTGGTCATTGTATTAACACTAAGGTCATCATAATCAGACACATTAAAATAAAAACATATAAATGGACTCTGCTGGACACTCCTTTGAAGGCCTTCTTGGGAGGTTGATACTCCATTTTCATTCAAAGTAGATAACTGTGCATTTTACATACAAATTAAAAATTTTTTAGTTTCAAAACTGGAAAGGAAATCCAACAAAAACAAGTGATATTCTTTACTCTCACCAAATATTTAAATAATTAAAATAATTTTGTTGGTAATTGCTAGTGAAATATCAAAATCTGAACCTCTACCAAGAAAGATGATGAGTTTATAGAAATTCTACATTTAGAATCAACCTGACTGGCTAACATGACCTTTACGTGTGTTGTTTTCATAACTTCGTCAGGCTTTGTCTTTTAACAGGCACACAGAAAGGATGGCCGATTTTGTCTCCACCTCCCTCTCCACTCCAGAGATAATACCTGAGTGATGTTACTTTTTGTGTTTTTTTTGAAACGGGAGCTCCCTATGTAGCCCAGACTATGCTCAAATTTTCAATTTCTTTCTCAGACCCCTGAGTTGGGATTACAGACATGGGTCACCATGCCCAGCTCCATGTAACACCTTTTCCTAGTTCTCTTTCTGGGACTCTTTCCTGTGCCTCATGCTTTCACTTGATGTGCACTGAGGAGCAAGGGGACCATCCCCAGGAGAACTGTGTGCAAAATCTTATCAAATCCTAAGCCTTATGAAATCAGTCAAGGATTTGGGAGACTCTTCCTTGTCTTTACTGTGTTTATTCTCTCAAATTCAAAATATTAATAACACACATGACCAGACTGACAGTCAACATTGAAGATCCATTCAAATATTATTTACTATAAATAATAAACATGTCTTGAAACATGTCTTTTATGAAAGAAATAAGTAAAAACAGATTTTTTAGAGACAGAAAGCAGTCTTTTCCCTTAAACTTATTCTAGAGATTGTCATGTAACACACAGTTGTAGAAATTAGAGGGCTCATCTATATCTTTCTCCTTTAGGCTCAATAAACTATTTATTATTGTGTTTACTTAATAATATTGCATCAATCATATATTTATCATATAGACAAAGTAGGACTTGGAAATTATAGCTCTCCTGTTTTACCTTAGTGTCTCTGAGAGTTTGCTTAGAGGAGACAGGTTTCACAAGACAAATTTTCTAAAAGAAAACTAATCTTTATGTAAGATCTTCACAAGTTCATATTGGGTTGAATCAAGATACCTAAGGAGTCAGAGGCTGGATTTATAGCTCAGAGGTGGAGTGTATGCTTAGTGGGTCCTGGGTCCCACTAGGGATCAGCACTTTAGTCTCCAGCACTAAAACCAAAACAACAAGCTTGTAGGGATTCAGTGGAATAGAAACAAATCTTTCAATAAATAGTGCTGAGACAACCAGATAGGTACATGCTAAAGAATGAAGTTAGACTCCTTCTTTACATACACACAAAAACTAACTCAAAATGAGTCATACAGTTAAATATAAGAGCTAAAATATAAAATACTTAAAGAGAGCAAAGGAGTAAATTTTGTGACTTTGAGTTATTCAGAGGCTTCTTAGGTATGACACTAAAAGCACATGAGACAAAAGAAAATAATTGATAAATTGGACTTCACCAACATTTAAGACTTTCATGCTTTCAAGGACAGCATTAAGAAAGTGAAAACACAAACCATAGAATGAGAAAATACCTTTGTATATCACATATCCAATACAGTGCTTGTATCTAGAATATATAAAGAATTTTTATCACTTAAAAATGAAAAAAGGTCAAGTGTGGCAGCTCATACTTGTAATCTCAGCTACTCAGGATTCAAGGAGCTGGAGGATCTTGGCTCAAGGTCAGTCTTACAGTTAGCAAGATCCCATATCAATTAATAAGCTGGATGTGGTGGCAGAAGCCTATGATTTCAGCTACTTGGAAGGCCACAGGTGGGAGGATAAAGGTATGGGATTGCCCTGGGCAAAAACACAAGATCCTACTTGAAAAATAACTTTAAAAAAGAAAAAGAGGAGTGGGGCATGGCTTCAGTGGTAGTGTGCCTGCTTAGCCAGTTTGAGGCCCTGAGTTCAAACCTCAATATTGCCAATAAATAAATAAAATAAAAATTAAAAAATATAAAGAGCCAGCCCAATTAAACAGTGGCAAATGATCTGAATGTAGATTTCTCCAAAGAGTTTATACAGCCAATGAGCACTTAAAATGACTCCCAGCATCAGCAGTCACTAGGCAAATGCAAATCAAAATCACAATGAGATGCTACTTCATACCCACTAGGCTGACTCTAATGAGAAAGACTATTATGAATGTTGCATGTAGAAGTGTTGGTCCAGATACAGAGAAATTAGTAGGGGTGCAAGATGATTGCAGCCATTTTGAAAACAGTTCCTAAAAAATGTTTGAGTTACCGTATGATCCAGCAACGTTCAATGTTACCACTGTTCTGTAGCACATGTCAATTTATTACTTCAAAAAAATTCAATATTTCATACAGGTGTGCTCTGCCTTCTTTAATGGCATGTACAATTATTGAAAGAAGAGAATCTATCTTCTATTTCTTTTGAAATAGGCATTGGAAAAATGTTGTCTGATGCAACTTGGAATGCAGTATTTTAAATACTTAGGAAGTATTTATGTATTTAAATACTTAAATCTTAGGAAGTACAAAGTACACCCAGACCCAGTCATAGCCAGTCTTCTGAGACTAAGTCATGTCCCCATGACCAATGGCATTTAATTTACCTTCTTCTACCTTTTTTTTTTTTTTTAATTTATTTACCTTTTTGACAAGAGTCTCTGTAGCAATGTCAAGAAAAGATCTCACTGGAGGTTATCACATTGACTTAGCTATATAGTATTACCAAACTTTAAACTGGACCAATTCCTTCCCCCCAAAATGCAATATCTTATTTTGCCAATAATCTAAACAATGTTGCCTGGCACCAGTGACTCATGAGTGTAATCCTAAATACTTGGGAGGCTGAATTTGGGAGGATTAGCAGTTCAAGGCCAGACCAGGCAAATAGTTCAAGAGACCTCATCTCCAAAGTAATCAGAGCAAAATGAACTGGAGGCGTGACTAAAGTGGTAGGATGACTGCTTTGTAAGGTAAAGCCCTGAGTTCAAACCCCAATCCCACCAAAAAATAAATAAATGCAATTTGAACAATGTTAAGTGATTAAAACAATTAATGTTAATTAATTTAAACAAATAATGTCTTCATCTGTTTAAATATACTTCAAACTTACCTTAGGTTTGTGCTTATGACTATCCATGTCTTTCCCATAAGATGTGCTGGGGCTCAGGGTATAACTCAGTAGGACAGCACGTTTAATATGCATGAGGCCCTGGGCTCAATCCACAGTATCACCAAAAAACAAGTCTTTACAATTATCATTTAGCAATTAAAAATGTAAAAGAGCTGAAGGAGTGGCTCAAGTGGTAGAGCACCTGCCTAGTAAGCATGAGGCTCTGAGTTCAAACCCCAGTATCACCAAAAAGAATAAAAATAAAAAGTAAATGTGCTTATAGTCCTACAAGAAGGGGAGATAAGTAAAACAACTGGCACAAACTAGATGTGTTACCTTTCCATTACGTGACAAAATATCTGAGATAATTAAGAAGAGGAAGAGGAAATGTTTATTTTGGGACATGGTTTCAGGTTTCAGTCCCTGGTCACTTGGCTCTGTTGCTTTAGGCCTGTGAAAATCAGTACATCATGATGGGAGCATATGGCAAAAGAAGCCTGTTCACCTGATAGACAGAAAAGCAAAAGGGAGAGGAAGAGGCGGGGCCAGGTTCCCAATATCCTGTTCAAGGGCATGTCCCCAATAACTTCCTTCTGCTCGGCCCCACCTTCAATACATGTGGCTTTGAGGGGCATTCTATATCCAAACTATAGCAATGCATATTCACCAATCAGAATGGTTGAGGCCAGACTCCATTTTATACTAAGTATCAGTCCTAAGTACCCACAAGGAGCAAAAAATCTAGGGTTTTTCGAGCATGCATTTCATGTGAGGCTCATAAATTATACCATGCTTTGCAGAATATATTACTTCCAAAGATGAAAAAACTGAGACTCTGAGGAAGTTCTCACAGTTAGATTAGAATCTGTTAGAAGTGACACTTGAATCCATGATTTCTTTACAATCCCAATCATCATGCTGCTTTGTGGATAGGAAGGAGCCAAGAAAGGGCAACGTGAAGTTGTGAACCAGGTCACAGACTGCACCTTATCCACACAGATGATCAGGTATTCTCTTTGTCTTCCCAAGAATAGAAAGTTGTCAAGGTGTCAAGCCCAATGAGAAACTTTGGACTTCAAATGTGGAGCCCTTCATGCTCACGGCCTCAACCTGAGATATTCTGCAGACCTAGCTTTTCCCTTGAATTTCACTTTAGGAAGGTTTCACATTTTCCAGTCTCAAGCAATTCAAGGAAAGCTCCTCACCAGTTAACTGTAGCAAAATTAGGCCAGTGACAAACTGGCAGACATGGGATCCTCTGGAGGGCCTCAGAAAACACAGATAGGGGGCTCCAGCAGGGCCCCAGCAGTTTCTGAACAGGAGGTTAGAGAAGGGTCTGAGAATTGCATTTCTTATTATTTGGGGTTTTGATTAGTAGAAATTTATAGTAAAGAAAACTTGGGAAAGGACACGTCAATGGGAATGGCTGGCTTTTGTTCAGGGGAAGGAAAGCAGACTTTATTTCAGATAGTTGTAAACCATGAAAACAATTAGCCCCTTTCTTCTTGCACTGATTTAAGATGGGCAGGAAAACAAGTTTAGCACATATTTATCCCTCACTTCTTCCTTCTAATTTATTACAAATCCATGCTATATTTTCTTCATCCAGGATAGCTTCAAAACATTCTGATATTGACTGTTTGACTTTTTCCCCCTAAATTTTATGTGCTCGGTCATTTTTCATCTAATTCACTTATATAATTTGGGCTGTTTTCTTATATGACACTAAATAATTGTAGAACAGGCAATGTTTATGTTAACTAAATGACTCCCTATTCACCATCTGTTGTTGTTTCTTCCTAAGTGGAACAAACTTCCTTCTGAAAGCTGCAGTCACAAATTGCTGTGGATGGTCATTTAAGAGATAAAAATTCCATAAACTCAAGTTAGCCCAGACATTTTATAAGCGTTGTTAAGCTAATGCTGGGGAATGGAAAACAGTAACTCACTATGGGCCTTCAAGTGGGGATTTATTTTCTCTGCTTATTATTGACAGCTAGAAATGGCTATATTAAAGCAGAGAAATATTTCAGCGATGCAGAGCAAAGGTGACTTCCTGTTTTGTTTTAGACTTTTGTTTCCCTCCCTTCTCAATGCAGGCTGTGTTTTCTGACATTCTGCGATCCTTTGCTTAGTGATTTCCCATTGAAAGGGCGGAGTGCTAGGGCCTCTGCAGGTCATTCCCGGTACAAAGCTCTGAAAGAGAGGGGGTGGAGGGAGGCTTGGGGAGGGAAAAAGGAGACTGTTTTGGAAGGAGCGGTCTGTTTTCTATTTTCTCTTCCGGATAGAACTCATTTTGATGGGAAGTGTTTTATTGGAGTTATCATCGTCATCATTACCTGTGTGGGGTAGTTTTCCTATACAGTTTTTCAAGTGTTAAGCGAAATTTTTGTTTTGGAGAAGAGTTGGATAACAAATGCTCTTATATATTACTGAGAAAACGCAGAAAGAAATAAAAAATCCAAGTGCTTTGAAGCAGTTTCCTCTCTTAAGTTTAAAAAAATAAAACGCAAAAGTTTTAATTTTACAGGGCGGAGAAAAAAATTGAGAGGAAAAAAGAAAACAAACAAACAAAAAAACCTCAACCCATACTGCAACCAATCCTTTTGCTCAGTGATTTCCCAGTGGGAAATCTACGGGTGTACCGGTACCCCTAGATTTGTAACCTGGGCAGCATTTCTTCTCTTTATAAAAGTCAGTTAAGCAAAATGCAGACCTCTGTGGTCGCTAGTTCTGAGTTGATAAGGCTAGGCTACTGCTCGCAGAAGTCTGCTTCTGCGACGTGGACTTTTAAAGTCACTTTGCTTAAGCGACCTTCTGCAGAGCGGGTGGTCCCCGAGGAAAAGCTGGGCTGCAGTTTGCTGAAAGAAAATCGCTCCAGGGGGTAGGGGTTTGGGTGGATACCCAAATGCGGGACCGAGGGACTCCTCCGTGGGGATTGTGGTGGGCTCTTCAGGGAAGGGCGGGGCTCATCTCTGGGGCCAAAGATGGGCTTCCCAACGTGGGAGCAGGAAAGAGGTGCACGGCTTGAGTTGGCGCTGTCTTGGGTTATCTCATCCTCCCTGCGTGGCAAGGCTTCCCACCCCACAGCCGGGTCCCCGTGCGCCCACTCCCTTCCCGAGACTGAGAAGGGCGTCGGGGCACCAGCCGCCCACTAGGCTTCTTCCGCTGGTCCCCAGGCTGCAGTTGTCGCAGCTCACACAGAAAATTAGATATTCCTCGGCCTGCAGGACTTGGCCAACTCTTCCTGCACCCTTCTCTCCCATCAGATTCCTCCTCCTTCTTCCCCCTCACACCCCTCCTTTCCCTATCCTCCTCACAGTGGAGCATTTAATGCTGCTGCTTGCACCTTTTTGTGATCCAGGGGACGTGACACCCAGAGCTCCAACTACCTTAGCTGAATTCTGCTTTTGTTTTTATTTCTCTCTTCTTGCGCTCCTCTCGTCTGATTGATGTGCAAAGTCTGATGCTCTTGCCAGAGCGAGAGGAATAAATAGATGCCTCTGCGCGCAAAGGCTTAGACGGCGGAGAGGAGCAGCCAAAGCGGCAGCGCGGAGCTCCGCTAAGCTCTGGGACCCCATCTGGGAAATTCTATCTGAGCAAGCCAAATCAGAAGCTCCTAAATCATCCGGGAGGGAGCTGGATACGGCGCTGCGGGCCTCTCGGCGTGCGTGGCTCGGCTGTGCCCGGCCCCAGGCCCCATCCCGCCAGGACCATGGTCTGCTGCAGCCCCGGAGCGCGGCTGCTGCTGCGGGCCGGGCTGCTCGCCGCCCTGGCTGCGCTCTGCCTGCTACAAGTGCCCGGAGCCCGGTCTGCAGCCTGTGAGCCCGTTCGCATCCCCCTGTGCAAGTCCCTGCCCTGGAACATGACCAAGATGCCCAACCACCTGCACCACAGCACCCAGGCCAATGCCATCCTGGCCATCGAACAATTCGAAGGTTTGCTGGGGACCCACTGCAGCCCCGACCTCCTCTTCTTCCTCTGCGCCATGTACGCACCCATCTGCACCATTGACTTTCAGCACGAGCCCATCAAGCCCTGCAAGTCGGTGTGCGAGCGGGCCCGGCATGGCTGCGAGCCCATACTCATCAAATACCGCCACTCGTGGCCGGAGAGCCTGGCCTGCGAGGAGCTGCCGGTGTACGACCGGGGCGTGTGCATCTCTCCCGAGGCCATCGTCACAGCGGATGGAGCGGGTGAGTCTTGACACTGACCACTCTCCCTTCCCCTCTCACTCCCAGGCGTCCTCGATCTTCGCCTATAACCTCTCATAAGCGTCTTTTCTCTTGGGATCGCTTAATCTCTCCCTTAATCACTACTCTCTTGAGTAGTATTCTTTTTATGATCTCACTTAATCGCCCTTCCAAACGGAAGCAGTTCTTTCAATAGGTGATGTGTCTTTCTAAAACACTCCGTTTGTTCCACTCCCCTCATACTACTATTGCACGCTGACCCTCACTTTCTCCTCCTCACATGAGGAAGTAGCCACATTTTATATACCTGGGGTTTGTTCTTACTTTCTTGTGTCTTGCCTGAGTCTACTGCAACTTCAGTCCTGAGGTTGGTTTCTGTATCTTTAAGATTGTATTTAGAAAACCGAAACCCTCATTTTCATCTAGCCATTTAAAATGCTGAGATAATTTCAATAACCTTATTTCACCCCACAGATGTTAGTGGTCTGTGTTTGCTCAAAACCAATTTGAGCAATTACCTTCACCTTAAATTTCCCCTTCCTTTTAATGAGTTAAATTGTAATTCCATTCCAGAATGAAACAGCTGTGAAACATTGCTATGCACTGCTAATTAGCTTCTGTGGCTTGCTGCAGCCATAGAGCTGGCAGACTGAAATTGGTGAGCTCTTTTCACATAAACACATGCCTTCAAGTGTCACTTTGTAAATGGAATATGGATAAAGGAGTTATATTTTAGGCATGTTATCTTCATATGCTTATATGATGTTATTTTTAATTTCACCCCTTATCCCACTCTCTGCAAATGATTTGTTTCATGCTCCTTGTGTGTGCACCATTCACTCTTTCTCCACCATAAAACTTTAGTGAAAGTCTACATTTAATGAAGTCAGTCACAAGTTGTTTTCTCACTGGTGTTTGGTCTAATCATAACATTTGTAACTCTAAGCCCCCAACTAAAACCAGCTCACTATGGTCCATTTAATTTCTAACTCAATATTACGTGTACCAACTAATCTAAACTGTAAATTTTACCCTTCATATATTTTAATGATGAAGCTTAAAAAGAAACCTAATTGTCCTCATTCGTAACCTCCCCCAGATCAACTGTTCTTAGACATCTTGCCTTGGTTGCCCCGTTTCTGTCTATTTGTTGGGCACCAACTTTTCCTTTTTCTGCCTACACTCACGTCCCCAGCCCATTCTAATTAATAGTTCTTAGTTATCAGAGAATTGACTCAGAAAGACACTTTCGTTGCACAGTGACTTACCTGCTTCTGCCTACCAAGTCCTAGGATTATAGACATGCCACCATGCCCCACCAAGTATTGTCTTCTTGATGTTAACCAAGAACCAAGAGGTAGTTGTTTAAAATAACCAAAAAGAAGTGTATTTCTCATTACTCTTTGGGCTAAATGAGAACTCTTGAGCCTTTGCACTCACTAAAGTCATAGACTGTGCAGACTCTGGAAGAGCTGAATGCAGTTGCTGTCCTGGCTTGCCAGACACTTAGAATTAGTTAACTATTGGCACTCTTCTCAGGTCAAGGACTAGAAATGAAGTGGAGGTTCACTCTGAAATGCATCTTCTCCTTAAAGGACAAAACTTGCTCTTAAACTTCTCCTAGAGTTGGCCCTGGAATGAATAAGGTTTGGCAAGGCTAATGTCTCTCAAAAAAGCCATAGTCAATATGGATGGGAAGCAGTTTCATTAAGTGTCCTTGAGTTACCTACCACCGTACACCAAATGTGGAACAATTGCCTCATTGAAGTACTCAAACAGGACATGCATGGAAACAATTTGTCAGACCAGGGGACTTGGTTTCTGAACTGCTTTAAAATGCCATAGTATTTGTTTTGCTGACAGCATCCTTGCTAGGAAAATAAGTAAGGGTAGATGGTAGATGGAATCATATTTTAGTGATTGCTCCCCCAACCAGTCTTCAATGTGAACCAGAGACTGTGGTGGCAGAAGGGAGTTAAAGGAGGGGAATGCTGTGGCACATTCTAGCCTGAAAAGTCCCCTGGCTTCCAGAGCTAGTCGTTGAAGATTACCCATTCCCTATGTTGGGTCAAATTATCAGACACCTGGAACTACTTAGGAGCTACCACATGTGACAGTTTTATTTATGCTACAATATACTCCTTGGTTTAGTGGGCTGTGATAGTTAGTGAAGCAGATTCTTTTTTCTTCCTCTAGGTATAAACAGAGTGCCTGTGTCTGTGGCTAGAACCTATCCAGCTAGATACAAAAATGAGATCTCCCTGAATAAAATGGGACAATCTTTCACAGTCCTGTGTTATCAAGAGGATTTTCAAATATTACCATTCATGATTGTCTGTTCCCTCATAGTATATTGTGACGCCACAAACAAGCTTAGGACATTTTACAAAGCAAAGTCTTTCTGAAATACAGTAATGTTACAGACCACCTTTTGCTTTCAAAACACTAAGGGTAAACATTCTTTTATTAAGAACATTACTAATAAATTCATCTTACGTTCACACACTCTATGTTTAGTATAGAATGTGGCTTCATGTCATACTGCTTTATCTGAGAACACTGTTCAACTTAGCATCCAATGGTTAATTAAGACATTGAGTCAAATCTTTAAGATTCATTGTGAGAAGAGAATGGGTTCAGAGTCAGGCAGATCAGGTGTTGAATCTTGATTCTGCCCCATATCAACCATTGCCATTTTTATATCTGACTCTCTTTCTGTCCAAACATTCCATAAACGCTCCGATTCTGTTTCCTTACCTGTAAAATGGGGATAAAGCTGCCTACATCCCAAAGGTATAGTGAAGATTAAATTAAGCAGCATGTAAAGCATTGAGTCTAGTATGTGGTATACAGAAAGCCTTAAACAAATTGCTGTTGCTATTTTACTACTTTGAACACTGTTATGTCACATTGACTGATGTTTTCTTTTCTTTTTGTTTTTCAAAGTGGGTATGTTGGTAAATCAGATACAGCCTAGACCTTTTACTAGTTCTTCTCTGGAAAACAAGCTTTACACTGGGACCTAACTGGAGAAATATATCTTTTTTCTTCTGAATATATAAAGTTAATATTTCATTCTACACAAATCAACTTGGGCCTCAGGCTCAAGTTGGGAGTGACAGGAGAAAAGAATGAGTCTGATGGATGCCTGTTAAATAGTTTATCTCAGAAATCAAGCATTTAATAATAACTTAGGCTAGGATATTTCACAACTATTTTTCCAACACCTAGAGTTTGCATGCCAGGAGGTTTATAATCACCCCTCAGTCATTGCTGGTTTCCAGGTAGTGCTAACTTACACTCCAGCTCTTGCTCAATACATTCTGCAGCCTCTCTTGCCTGGCAGAGCTCTGGCAGCTTTTGCATGCAGGAACTGCTGTTTAATCATTTCTCCACTCTCTGAGGAACAGGCAGCCTTTTCTTTAGCCCTGGTCTACAAACATTGGAGGGGCCAAACACCAACAAGGAAGGATATGATCAGGAATATGGAATGGAAAGGAGAAATGGAAATTTTAGATTAGGAATAGAGAGAAAATATGATCCTAAGGATCCTTCATCAGGTAAATACTAAAAGGCACTCTGGATGGGGTGTGAAAGAGTATCTCAGTTTTATGGTACTAACTTTAAGTTAACCTGATTATCAGTGATAGATAGTGAAATCTTACATATTCACTAAATCTTCCCTTTTTGTCTTCTTCCCACCAAACTTCCAAATCATTGTTCAGATAGCAAAGTTGAGTATGTTATATTTGGCCTTTATCTTTCTACTGTGTATCTAGAAAGAGGGAACCAAAAGCTACTGTATAGATGTATAGATTTGAATAATGAAGAGTCAGCTGTATTTTAAGAATTTAGAGCAAACTACAGTTTCAGAGTTATAGGTCCTTAGTTGCATTCTAGATTTGCCATTAATTTTGTATCTTGAGCAAGTCACTTGACATTAATTAGAGACTGGGAAGAACAAAAGAAATGTTTACATGAAGTGATTGGTAAATGGTAAATCACAATATAAATGTTTAACAACAACCTCACTGGGGAGAGGACCTGCCATCTCAGGACCATGATCATTAACAGATATAAAATAAAGGCTAACAACACTTAACATGCTGTAGGCATGGTCCTAAGCGATTTGTATATAATCTCCTAATAGCTACATGGTAACTGCTACTACTCCCATTTTGCAGAAAAGAAGGCAAGCATATGGAAGTTAAGAGACTTGTGAAGTTAATTCAGCTGGTTAAATCAACTTTCCTTCCCTCCCCGCTAACACCATTTTCCTAGTTTGGACCTCACCATTTCTCATGTGGTTTGTGGCTGTATGATGATATTTGACTCCCCTATATCCACTATTCCCCTTCTGTATTCTAACAGGACAACGTTTCTTTTTCCTGAAAGTAAATCTATTGCTTAAAATTCTTTGGCTCTGCTTTTGGCCTTCTTGATCTCACCCCTTCCCATCTTGTTCAATTTCTTTAGGGCTCTTTTTCTAGAAATCTCTGCAACTTCCACTTGGAATCCTTGGGGGCATAAAATCTACTAATGATACAGTATCTAGTATTTTAATTCAGGAAAAGTTTGATGGTAGAACTCCTAAATTTAACTACCTGAAAGCAATTTTTAAAAATAGTCAATGATCACAAAGCCAGTTTTCTCTGTTATAATTCTGGCAATTGACTTTTAAACATTTTAAAAGTATAGAAACATATCTCTGTGAATATGACTATGAAAAATGCAAACATTCTCCTTGACCTGTTTCAAGGGAGTTTTCTTTTTCCCAGAACTTTATTTTTTATTTTTATATACGCCTTTAAGCACTAAATATTTCAAATGTGGGCCAACATAATTTATTCACGTACAGGGAAATGACTGTTATATAAACCATATGCATTTTGATCACATTATTATTCATGAATAGAAAAACTATTGGCATATTACTCTGAAACTTGGATGCATTTATCATGAATGTAGTCTGAAGAGCATAAAAGTCATTAAGTTAATAGTTTGTGCCCAAGTTGAACAAATATTTTAGAACTAGTATTTATTGCCCAATTATCTATCTATTTATTTATTTATTTGGACTGCTATTTTTCCTTGGATATAGCTTTTAGAATATCAACTGAGGGCCTGACAAGTAGTTCAGTGCAGTGGTAGAGCACATACTAAGTGTGCACAAGGCCAGGGTTCAATCCCCAGCAGTCTAAACTCCTCCCTATTTGTTTATAATATGATCCTTGGAGAAAAAGGATAGAGGAAAAATGCTGATTTTTGTTATGATAAATGTTGACGCATTGAACTCACTTGGCATAAAATGTTCGCATAAGCACAAACTCTTGTATAAAAACATGAGTTGCAGTGTCAGTAAAAATACATGGCTAGGCACACAGTGTCTCTCTGCACAGTGCTGTGGGAGACAGTCTGTGCTATTCTTTTTATTTATTGATTATTATATTATTGTGCTTGGGGTACCTTGTGATATTTACAAAAGTTCTTACAATAGATCATAATCAAATTCACCCCCTCCATCCACTGGAACACAGAAGACCTTTATCATTAGCATTTTCTGGGATTATTACCTCATGGAAAGAATCAATGGCAATTTCTAATATTGTCACATATATTAATTGCACTGACTTGAACAGTCCCTAGGCAGCAAACTCCCTTCTGCTGAAGGACTGTTTAGTCTGAGTTATCAAAGGGTCCAACAGTGTTTTCTGAATGTTTACCACAGGCACGAAGGATCTTACTGTGTACCAGTACAGAATGATGCATCCATTTACTGACCGATGTGTTTGGTTCTTTTGTCATAAAGTAACAGATGTTGGGTCAGTACCTAATGTTTGCATTGTACTTTATTGTGATAGAATGCTCATCATTTATAATCTTTATTAAGTCAAAACACAAGTTATTTTTGAATAACTGAAATTTATGCTGAGTTGATGAGGATTCAACAGTAGCACTTTTCACTCACATCAAAGAATAGATCTCATTCTTATTTGACCCCCAGTAAGAGTGTCAACCCCACAATGTTAATAAGGATCCACTTCTTTGAGATGCCTGGTTCTTACCCATACCAAACTTGTCACTGAATTAGATTTTATGTAGAAATTATTGAAATAGCAAATATATTATGACTCTTTCTTTATTCTATTAACTTTTAGATTTTCCTGTGGATTCTAGTAATGGAAACTGTAGAGAGGCAAGCAGTGGTGAGTATATCACTATCTTCCTGGTGTTCATTTCTGGCCAAATTAGTCTTTGATATGATCTCAGTACTCAAGTCTTATTTGTGGAAATCTGTGCCCTAACATTTAAAGAATAAGCTTGAAAATTATTTCCTTATTTATATTCATTTTATTTTTAATGTTAGAATATAATAAAAACTGACCTTTTCTTTTGGTGTTCAGTTTGATACATAGGAAATTTAATGAATATATAGATTCATGTAACCACAATCAGGATACAGAATAATTTCATCAGCTCCCCAAAAACTTCTTCATGCTATATCTCTTTTATAATCACAAGGTTCCCCTTGCCCTTATGCACTGGCCACTACTGATGTGTTTTCTTTCACTATAGTGTCTTCTGGGAATTGTCAGATAAATGAAATGATAGAGTCTATAACTTTTGAGACTGGATTTTTTTCACTCAGAATAATGCCTTTGAGATTAATCCAAGTTGTTGCATGTATCTATAGTCCATTCCTTTTGTTGTTGAATATTTTACTACTTGGATGTATTGCCATTTATTTATCCCTTTAGTCCTTGAAAGATATTTGGGTTGTTTTCAATTTTTGACAATCAGGAATAGAGTTTCTATAAATATTTGTGCACAGGATTTTGTGTGAATATAAATTTTTATTTCTAGGAGTAAATAGCTAGGCATAAGATCACTGAGTTGTATGTATATATTATATATAAGTGTATATTTAAATTTATTAAAAATGCAAAATTATTTCCAAAATGGCCATTCGATTTTGCATTAGTAATGTTTAAGAATTCTAGCTGCTCTGTATCCTCAGTAGCAGTTTTTTTAATTCATTTATTCACATAGGTTTTTTTTTTTAATTGTTAGCCATTTCAGCAGGCATGTAGTGCTAGCTCATCATGGTTTTAATTTGCATAGCATAATTGTCATTGGTGTTGTATGTCTTTCATGGGTTTATTTGCTATTTACATATGTTCTTTTGGTCAAGTGTCTATTCAGTTGTTTTGCCAATTTTATCTTGGATTGTAGTCTAAATATTGCATTTTGAAAGTAATTATTATACATTATGGATACCAAGAACCATCTTTTGATTTAATTCATTTTCTTTATTGTTTTTCCATTATTAACTTTACTAATTTCTATTTCTTTCCTTCTGGTTGCTTTGCATTTATTTATGTATAAATTTGTTATTTTTTTATTTATGTTCTTATGATAGAGCTTATATTTGAGAACTTCCTCATATCATCTAATACTGTAATTATTCATCTAAGAATAACATTAGTTACATAACACAAATTTTGGTAGAATAAAACGATATTTTCTTCAGTTCAAAATATTTATAACTTCCCTCAAAACTTCTTCCTGACTCATGCATTGTTTAGGATTGTACTGTTTAACTTGCTTCTATTTTGGAATTTTCTGTCACCTTTATGTTATTAATTTTTCTAATTCTATTTTTGTCATAGAACATACTTTGTATGACTTCAAATCTTTTAAATTTTTTAAGGGTTTATCTTATGACCCAAGATGTGATCTATCTTGGTGAATGTTCCATGTGCACTTGGAAAAAAAGTGTATTTGTGTTTATGTTGGATGTTCTTTAAATGTGAATTTGACTCATTTGATTGAATCTGTTATTTAATTCCTTTATATTCTTGCCAACTTTCTGTCTACTAGATCTATTTTTAAAATTTTTGCTATCATATTATTGTTATGCTGGGGGTACATTGTGACATTTATAAAAGTGCTTATAATATATCTTAGTTAGATTCCCCCCCATTCTCCTTTATCTCCTTCCCTCCCTTTTAAGAATAGTTTCAACATGTCTCATTTTTCCATTTTCATACATGAATACATAATAGTTCCACTACATTCAGCCTCCTTCACCCTTTCCCTATATCCTCTCCCCTCCCACTGGTACCAACCCCCAGACAGGATCTATTTTGTCTTCTTGTCCTTTATTTTTTTAAAGATATTTTTGCTTGTTTAAGATGGCTATACAGAGAATTTCATTATGACATTCAATGTATATATATGCATGTAATATAGCCCCTTCATTTTTCTCCTTTCTACCTTAGTCCCTTTTTATGGTGATTTCAACAAATTTAAGTTTTCTAAATTTATTCTTGTATAGAAAGTACATCAACCATATTCTCCTTCCTTCTTTTACTCTCTCCTTCCCATTAGTGACCTCCCTTTAGTGTGACCTGTTTTTACATTCATGTCCTTCATTGTTAGGCATCTGTCCATTGTTCAGTGGGATTTCACCTTGGTATTTTACCTGTATGTGCATTGTCTACTAGATCTATTGCTCACTAAGAGAGGAGTGTTTCCAAATATTTCTCCAAATATTTTTGTGGATTTTCCTATGTCTCTGCACTTCTCTCCATTTTGACAGAACTATTTTGAAGCTCTGTGTTTTGGTGTACACACATCGAATATTTTTATGTCACATTGGTGAATTGATGTTTTCATTCATTATGCAATGTTTGTCTCTGTGAACTTTCTCTGCTCTAAAGTCTATTGTCTGATATTAATAGAACACTCCAGGTTTCTTTTGATTAGTGTTTTCAGTGTTTATCTTTTTCTATCATTCTACTTTTAACTTGCCTTTTTTTTAAGCAAATTTTTACTATTTTTTTTATATGGAGGTTTGAACTCAGATCCTCATGCTTGCTAGGCAAGCACTCTTACCTCTTGAGCCATGCCCCCAGCCTTTTTCACTTTAGTTTGTTTCTCATATTGGGTCATTTGCTTTTTCCTGGGCTGGCCTTGGACTGCAATTCTCCTACCTCTGCCTTCCAGGTAGCTGGGATTATAGATATGAACCACCACACCAGACTTGTGTTTTGAGATAGGGTCTTGCTAACTTTTTGCCTGGGCTGGCCTCAGACTTCAATCTTCCTATCTCTGTCATCCAAGTAGGCATGAGCCATGAGGCCAAGCACTTACTATTATTTTAAAGATAAAACTGAAATAAATTCTTGTAGATATCACACAGTTGGGTCATTTTTTTGTTGTTGATTTTTAAAATCTATTCTGCCAATCTTTGTCTTTTGATTGGTCTATTTTGGCCACTTAATCTAGCGTAATTATTGATATTTTTGTATTTAGGTCTATCATTGTGTTTGTGTTCTGTTTGTTCTCTTTCTTTTTCATTTCTATTACTTTCTTTCTTTCCCTTTCCTCTTCTCTCTGTCCCATACACTCTACAATACTGTGATACATGTATTTTATATATATATATATATTATATACATACCCTTATGCATATATGTATATATACATTTCTTTACATATTTTATATGTGAATATTTATCCCTGTGAGATATCATTTCTTTCTTTTAACCATTAAATATTTTTTAAACAACTCAAGAAGAGAATAAGAGCCTGCTGTATTTATACAGATGTTTATAATTTTTATTATTCCTCCTTATTTCTCTACATGGCAGACTTCCTTCTGGTATCATTTTTCTTTTGGAAGTGCTAAATTCTTTTAGCACTTCTTTTATAGGAGTTCTGGTAGCAACAAATTCTCTGTTTTATTTTATCTGGAAAAAAAGGATATTTTCACTGCCTATAGAACTCTGGTCAGCAGTTCATTTAGCTCTTAAAAATATTATACTTACTTCTGAACTTAATTTTTTGGGGATGTTAATTGGCAGTCTTTCAAACTACTGTTCCTCCTTAAGTAATGCATCAGTGTTTGCTGAGTGCACACAATATTTCTTTCTATGTTGTTAGTTTTTTGGAGCTTGATTTTTATGATATGCTTGAGCGTTGGTCTCTTTGAGGTTATCCTTTTTAGGATTAAACTGAGGTTCCTGAAGCTCTAAGTTTATAATTTTTGCCAGATTTGAGACATGCTAAGAAATTACTTACTCAAATCCCTACTTTTTCCACTGCACCATCTTCTACTTCTGTGCTGATATGAATGTTAGATCTTTTGTTATTGCCTCCATAACTTCTGTTGATTTGTTCTCTTTATCTTTTCTCTCTCTGTTGTTTAGTTACTACTGATCTGATTTTAAGTTCATTCTCTTTTCTTAGTTATCTCCATGTTGCCATTGAATACATCCAGATATTTGTTACTGTGTTTTTCAAAATTAAAATTTCCATTTTGTTCTTCATTACATTTTTATTTCATTGTTAAGAATGTCTATTTTCCATTCATCTCAAGAGTACTCACCCTTAATTTGGGGGTGGCATTTTTATAATAGCTACCTGAAAGACACTGTAGGATAATTTCTTTTTTTTTTTTTTTTTTTCATTTTTCTTTTATTATTCATATGTGCATACAAGGCTTGGTTCATTTCTCCCCCCTGCCCCCACCCCCTCCCTTACCACCCACTCCACCCCCTCCCGCTCCCCCCCTCAATACCCAGCAGAAACTATTTTGCCCTTATCTCTAATTTTGTTGTAGAGAGAGTATAAGCAATAATAGGAAGGAACAAGGGGTTTTGCTGGTTGAGATAAGGATAGCTATACAGGGCATTGACTCACATTGATTTCCTGTGTGTGGGTGTTACCTTCTAGGTTAATTCTTTTTGATCTAACCTTTTCTCTAGTTCCTGGTCCCCTTTTCCTATTGGCCTCAGTTGCTTTAAGGTATCTGCTTTAGTTTCTCTGTGTTAAGGGCAACAAATGCTAGCTAGTTTTTTAGGTGCCTTACCTATCCTCACCCCTCCCTTGTGTGCTCTCGCTTTTATCATGTGCTCATAGTCCAATCCCCTTGTTGTGTTTGCCCTTGATCTAATGTCCACATATGAGGGAGAACATACGATTTTTGGTCTTTTGAGCCAGGCTAACCTCACTCAGAATGATGTTCTCCAATTCCATCCATTTACCAGCGAATGATAACATTTCGTTCTTCTTCATGGCTGCATAAAATTCCATTGTGTATAGATACCACATTTTCTTAATCCATTCGTCAGTGCTGGGACATCTTGGCTGTTTCCATAACTTGGCTATTGTGAATAGTGCCGCAATAAACATGGATGTGCAGGTGCCTCTGGAGTAACAGTCTTTTGGGTATATCCCCAAGAGTGGTATTGCTGGATCAAATGGTAGATCGATGTCCATCTTTTTAAGTAGCCTCCAAATTTCAACGTCTGTTTCATCCGATTGTCTTTTCACATGAGTTGATATTTTACTAGTTCTCTATATAGAGAGTAATTTTAGACATTTGAATAATAATAAATAAACATATAATAAATAAAATATAAATATATAAAATGAATAAAATATAACAAATAAGTAAATAAGACTTTGGGTCTTATTTAAAGTTCTATGGAGAATGTTGATATTTTTATGTTAGCAGGAGTCAACCTAGTTAGATTTAACCTAATTATTCACTGGTCAACCTATGAAAGAAAGAAGACATCAACAACCCTAAACAATATACAAAAATAGTTCAACTATCTAGAATGAATGTAGTGTTCCTTGGTTGAGTGTTTACTGTTCCTTTTTTAAAAATATTTTCCTGTTCTCTTGTATAATAGGGGTGAGGAAAATAAACAAACAGGCAAAGCCAAAGCTGATTCTGTTTGTGAAAAAACACTAATATATTCACATGTTCCAAAAAGAAAATGTAATTTGTTCACACTCAAAATTTTATACTTTGGAGAAATGTAACAGCTGAGATGGATCATAATAAAACAGGAAAGGAGAAAGGCACACACACATACACACAAACACATTGTAACCCATACAATGACCTCTTTCCAAAATGTCAAGCTATTTGTGTCTGGAATTTGGAAATGAAATTCTTTCACTCCAATTAATTCGTTCTTTGCCTCAAAGGTTAACAACTTTTCTTACTTTTTTTCTTTTTGGAGATAATGACTCTGAGAAGCTCCCAACCTGTGAGTGTGCCTTACTGTTGTAAGTGCACTGTCACAATAAGGAAGGATCCTGTCCATTTGAATAGTGTAGGGTATGGGAAGAAGCAAACAATTTTAGTTCCATTCCACTGAGTGACCTTTGTCAAATCAGCACAGAAAATAAGGGAGATATCCAAATGCTTCAATGAAAAAAGTATGTTTTTTTTTTAATCAAAGCAATTCCAGAAAAGTTTTACCAGTTTTGTATTGTGTGATGACAACCAACTTGTGAGCATTTACATTAAAAAATACACAAATTTCTCTAGAGAGGAGATACACTTGCTACTTTGTGATACAAATTAACTAGACCAAATCATCACTCAAGGTCTTTTTCCCAGTATTATACAGATTGCATTGACTTCCCAGCTCCCTTCTGCAAATGTTTACTGACTACAGAGGCTGGATTAACATGGAACAACTTCTTTGCCTTAACAGAAGAAAAAAATAGGATAGATAAATAGTACTTTTGTAACTGTACAGTAGCTTATACCTACAGAGGGCTTTTCCCCCATTAGTTTGCAGTAACTGATATTTGTGGCAAATTCTCTTTCCTCAGCATACACCTACCAAAACAATTGTCCAAATTGTCCTAGTTGCTTCTCCTGACCCCTAGCTGTGGGCAGGTTCAGAGGATTCTGTGCTTGACCTGTTTTCCTCTCTCCTCATGAAGATTTCTTCCCATTGGCATTCATCCAGTATAGATTCATCATCACTTTTGTGACTGTAGTTATGATCACTTGCCCAGGTAGAACACCACAGTTTTCCTTCAAGAGACACCTAATTACCTATTTGTACTTCAAATAATAATGTATTTAATAACTAAAATAATTTCTTAATTAAAAATTTCCTCCTTGCAACTTTTCTTTTTTGGCATTACTGGGGTTTGAACTCAGGGCCTCACACTTGGTCAGCAGGCACTCTACCATTTGACTCACTCACCACCATCCTGATCTCCGCCTCCTGAGTAGCTAGGATTATAGCTGTGAGCCACCATAGCCCAGCACAACTTTATTATTTAGTATGTGGCGCTATTGTTTTCCTAGGTCCCTGGTACTAAAGCTTCACAGCTGGTTTTAGTCGTCTCTCCTACCATTCATCCAAAATGGAATGAACCCTTACTTGTTCAGACACACTACATGCCATGGCCAGGACATGAAGGAGTACATGGTGACTGGCACTGCCCTTTCTTCTACCTCTTTTTCATGTGCTTAGCATTGAGTAGAATGATAAATCTGAAATCCATTTAGTCTTTTTGTTCATTGACTTCTTTGGAGTATATTACAAAACTCAACACCTCATATGTCATAAAGGAAAACAGCAAAATTACATTGAGTCTTTTTGTATTTTGGATATTCTGAATGACTCTTAGATCCAGAAAACTTGCAGAAGGGAGTTTATTATAATTTTCCAAAAACATAAATCTTAAAGAAATAAATTTCCTTTTCTTATTAATATAGTGCTAGTCCTCTCAATCTTAACTAATTCCCTTTTGCAAAGTGTAAATTACTATGAATTGAGTTCTTTATCACAATATTTGAGGTTTGTTTTTGCAATTAAGTTGAGCAAATGTTACATTTGCTTTTTAAAGCCTACATTCACCAGACAACTTCATCACATTTTCCATATGTTGCCTTAATCCAAAAGAAAACTTAATATGGTATTTTTGCCCTGTGTATATGTTTAGGAAACAAATATTATTTTAAACATGTAATAGATTGCTGCTAAGCCATGACACACTCCACTTTATGGAAAAAATGAAAAGAATGTCTTAATGAATTTTTGTGTTAATGGTACTTTAATAAAGTCTAATTTACTTACAGTAGGACACACAAATACCAAGTCTATGCCACATTGAATTTTGACAAATGTATGTATCTACATAGCCATCACCCAGATCAAGATAGAGAATATTTCCATCAGCCTTGGAAATTTCCTTGTGCCTACCTTCAGGAAGCACAGTTCTAATTTTCATTACTATAAATTTTCATTAGTAAAAATGCAGATGGAATCATACATTTTTTTCTATTTGGCTACTTTTGCTTACCATAGTGTTTTGTTTACTCACTTATTTCTGGTGTTATTTCATTCTCTTTATTGCATAACAGTGCACCCTTGTATGAGAACAATGCCATTAGGATTTTTATCTCTCGCCTTTTAAATATTGTTTCTGGTTGAATAAGTTCTTGGTTTCTGAATCTGCAGGAGTTGCATCATTGTTATTCTCTCCCCTCTCCTCTATTTCATCATTGAGATCAGGAAAGTAGGATTTTGGTATTTTTAAAAAAATGTCCTAGGAACAATAAGACACTATAGATTTTTCATAAAGTGTCCATTTGATGACTTGGAATTTGGGGATGAGGGAATGTGGCTGGACCTAGGGGTGGAATCTAGGGATTTTTTTCCATCATCTTGTTTTTTAAAAGATAGTGGAGCTAACGTGAAAGACCAAATGGTGTGTTGCCCATGCTCCATTTAAGGCACTCTGAAACAGTTCCCTAATGGCATCCACCTCATTGCTGTTTAAGTGACTTTGATGGTTCACCAGATGAACCAACACTTTGCTCACCTGCTTGTCTGTTCTACCCAAACTGCTCACTTTTGTGGGCCATTTGGAATGCTGCCCTCTAGTAATGGTGCTAGTGTTATAACCTAGATTTCAAGCATCCCTGTCTTTGCCCACTCACTGCCTCTTTTCCTTGCAGATGATTTGCTCTGATACCATCACCACTGATTTTCTTTACTGACTGCCTACCCGTCAACCACCACTCACTATATGGCCAATTCCAGCCTCCTTGTACCCTGAGATTTCATTGTCTATAGTAATAATCATTCCCTTTAAAACACCTTCAATTCCTTGACTTCTTTTCCTCTGCTATTCTCACCTAGCAAATTTCCAACTCCAGCTGCTGGAGAAAATTACTCAGCTAGGGTGACTGATAAACTTTAAGATAGAAGATTTAACTGGACAACCAGCTTTGTCTAGCAATCCCATCTACTGAGGGTTGCCTTTCCACTTGAACTAGCTGCTTTGTACTTTGTCTCCTCATACCCTTCTACCTCACCTCTTTCAATTTCTCATTCCCCACAGCTGATGTCACTTTATCCTGAAGTAAGAAAGGGAAAGTTGTTTGAAGAAATTACCTTATCCTCCCATCAACAAATTTAAAACCCTGTCAACATCAGGGCCCTCTCCTTTTTCTTCTCGCGTAGTGGATGAGGTGTCCTGGCTTTCAAAGTTTTATTCTTCATTTTGCTCAGGATCCTGTCATCTCCTTGCCATTTAAATTCAACGAACTCGTTTATTTCTTAACTAACATTAGTTTTGAGGGCCATTTCACACAGTTTTTTTTGACTTTGCATCTTGATTTACATCAAAATATAACTCCTGCCTAGATGACCATAGCTCATCTTTCAGGTTTTAGGTTTAAATATCATTTCCTCAGAGGAATAGAAGGCCAGACTAGTTTAGGTCATCAAGCTATAGGTTCTCATTACACATGAACATTTTTTTTTCATGGCATGTCTCACACATGGCAATAAATTGTTCAGTTCTAATTATTTATCCAATGTATCCTCCTCTGGATTATCTGTATTGGCATTATGTCTATTGCAAAGCCTGGAATGAAGCAAGTGATCAAGATAAATTTTGATAGGGTGAATGAATTAATATGCAAGTTACTGAAAGGGTTCAATAAATGCTAACCCTCTTTCCCTTTCCCATCTCGTACTTAGAGAAGTTGAAAATTCCAGGCTTATATAGTCAGTGGATGCTATCATTTCTGCAGGAGAAAGACAAATTCATGGTGTGACTGATGTTAGCAGATATTTATAGTTACTTAAGAACATACTCACAGGCACCTCTTGTAGGCAGTCAAAAATATAGCTCTAGATATTAAGGTCAGAGTTAAGGATTATAGATCTTTAATCATAAACTGTTTTATACCCTTTAAAATTTGTTGTGGTATGCTCCTATGTGTCTCAAAGAGAAGGGAAGGAGGACAAGTGGGTCTCAGGAGTTAAATGCCAAAATATAAAATGCATAGTGAATTTGGCATTGTATGTTTAAAAGTATTTAAAATGTGATCTGACTAGGAAGGGGTCAGTCTTGAAAGAGTTACAATGAAAATTTAATGCAAATAGAATTGTATTTTCTTTTCTCTCCCCAGTTTTTGACAATAAATTCTAAGCTCAGATTTAAGATCTTTTCCTTGAAAAATAAAACAAACAAAAAAATTCATTCAAAGAGAGTAATTTTCCAAAGTTATGGTCATGGAATTTTTGGAGTCTAGTGAAGTTAATTATAGTCTTACAGGATGAGACCCAATCTCAAGTAAAGGTCAGTTAGGAAGTTTAACCTCAAACAAGGTATTAAACTTCGTAAATATATCTGGTACTTAAAATTCTTTTAGTTTTCCCCCTTTTTCTTGCGTGGGGGGGTGTCCAGGGTCTTGCTCTGTAGTTCAGATGGGCCTTGAATTCATGATCCTCCTGTCTCAGTCTCCCAAGGGCTGGGACTGCAGGCTTGTGCCCCAACCATGCCCAGCTCTAGGTACTTAGAATCCTTTACATCTTTTAAAACCACATCAAAATACTATCATCCTTATGCATTTTCAACAAATAAGCTTGTTAATATGATCAAAACTGAATAAAGAAAAATGTAATCACTTCCCCCTTTGACCTATGTTTATCATTCATTCATTGCTCAGCACTGCACATTAATGTAGGGCTACTCTGGAATTATAGACCTTCCTTCCTTCCTTCCTTCCCTTCCCTTCCCATTTCTTTCCCTCCCTTCCATCTTTCTTTACTTCCTTTCTTTTTGAAGTGTTAGGGATTGAACCTAGGGCTTTGTGCATGCTAGCTGTACCACTGTGCTATAGCCCTAGCCTCAGAATGCTCAGCATGTTAACTTTTCAAATTTGTCTTAGCGTGATAAACTCAAGTTTGTACTAAACAGTCTTCAAGTTCATTAGCGGAGAAATAGGAAATCAGTAATTCTAGCAGAGTGGCTACAGGAATTGAGTGAGGGGATGTGAACTGCCTGTGACAATGTCCTGGTCATGGCCCATGGTTGCTTATGAGATGTAGCATTGCTCTCTGTCCCGTAGCTTAGGGTATTGTATTTAATTCTAGACTTTGAGGTGAATGAACTTCTAATATTAAAACATTGCCTACATTTGGAGATCTTTGTTGTTAACTTACTCTATTTTATCAAAGCCAGCTCCTTTTTATTCTTAAAATTTTCCTCTTGGATTTATATAAGCTATCAGACAGATTTTAATTCCTTTAGAAGCTTTTCTTCTCAACAACAGAATATAAGAAAATAAATGTCTAATGATTTTGCTATGGAATTCAGTAAGTAGTAGATTTCATTTTGCCACTGTAGAAACCAAAACTTAAAATTTTGTGCCATCAGGAAACTGGGAAAGGAAGACTACTAATAATTAAACAAGTAATGAGGTAATATTGTTGGCCCAATTAAAAGTCACAGTATGACGAAATAAGCTATTGGTAGTAAAGAATAGTAAATTGTAACGTCTGATTTGGCACTGAAGGCACAGAAATGTAGTAAAACATGCATTGTATCTCTCTATGGCTCTTTGCAATTTCCTTGTTCTTAGGCTTTGGTATATGTATGTGTCTGTGTCTGTATACATGATTTAGAAGAGAGATAATGCTTCAGGTCTATTGATCTAAGATACTTTTCATGAACACCTTCAGCTAGAAATATGTTTGGGTTGAACAAGAATAAAAAAGTGAAAGGAAGTTCCTCCATGTATGAACTTTGTGAATATAAAATTTCATTCCTCCTTATAAGGCTATTGATTGTTGAGCTAGTAGTTACTTGAACTAGACAGATATTTACTTCTAGCAAGAACAAGGGATTGGGGTAGAAAGGACTCCTTATACGTGTAATCCATCACTGCTCCTCAGAAACCAGCAGGAATAATAAGTGCATTGCTGATGAGCAAAATTTGACCCCAAGAATTTAATTGCTTAGGTTGTTAGCTATTAAGTAATCGTCTAGCTATGTATAATGTAATTGTATACATTGCTATGTAAATACCTTCAAGAGATCTTCCTAAATTCCTTTTAATTTTTTAAAAACTCTCTTCCTGGGAAGTTTTATGAAATCCATTTGTTTATGCTTCAAGCAAAGTTATACGGGTAGCAACATCAAATTACATTCAATTCAGTGACAGTTGCTGTATTTTTTGCCAATTTTTAAATTACAGTATGGAAATATTTCTGATGAATTATAAATATGTAGGTAATTTATCTACATGTATTATTTTATTTTACTTTTTTGTGGTGCTGGGCATCAAACACCAAAGCAAGGTAAAAGTGAATATGCTTAATTTATGTGATTAGGTGAAATTTTGAGATTTGTTGAAAGACAGCATGTGTTTAGTGGAAGTTAGGAGGCATTATGGGAAAAATTAATCAAACATCTGCAGCACAGCACTGAGCTCTATGCATCCTGATCTCTCCTCGATGGCGGTCTCCTTGAAACCATGTAAAGATACCAAGAATCTACTGTATTCTTCTGAACACTGCTGCTGTTTATTTCCAGGTTTGCCTGGAATAAAATGTATTTTTATTAGAAAATACAATATCAAGTGGTCAACAAAAGCTTCTGGCTTTTATTGGTCCCCATATCAACATGAAACACATTTCAAACAGAAATTTTTAAAATTAGCTTCCTTTCTCTGACTCATGTTCTTGTTCTCTGTCTTCTGTGTCAACATAGAGGAAACACATATCATTTAATTTTTTTGTTGTTGTACTGCATGTGGGTACATTGTAGCATTTACAAAGGTTCTTATAATATATCAAATATGTCATCTTTGAATTCACCCCTCCCCGCTTCTCTCCCTCATTCCTCCCCCGATTCCTGGAACAGTTTCAACAGGTATCGTTTTTGTGTTTACATACATGTTTGTATCACATTCATCCTCCTACCATTTTCACACCACCTTCCTCCTCCCACCAGTGCCAGATGACCTTCCCCTTCCATCCTCCTGTTTTCTGATTTTGTAGAAGAGAAAAACATAAAAGATAAAATGAGAAACATGAGATTTTGCTAGTTTGAGATAAAGATAGCTACCCAGGGAGTTTCCTTGCATTGTTTACATGCATATATGTATTACAGCTCCAGTTGATTCACCTCTTCCAGTTCTCTTCAGTCCTCCCTAATCTGCTTCCCATGGTGGCCCTGGCCAGTTTAAAATTTCTATATTCATTCCTGTACAGTGAGCACATCAACTTCATTCCCCTTAGTGTGACCCATGTCCCTTGCTGCGTTTGTTTTAGGTCTACAATCTGCATATGAGGGAGAACATGCAGTTTTTTGCCTTCTGAGATTGGCTAATTTCACTTATGATGATGTTCTCCAAGTCTGTCTATTTACCTGAGAATGACAAAATTTCATTCTTTTTTTGTGGCTGAGTAAAACTCCATTGTGTATAAATACCACATTTTCTTAATCTGTTCATCAGCAGTTGGGGCATCTTGGCTGTTTCCATAGCTTAGCTATTGTGAATAGTGCTACAATAAACATGGGTGTGCAGGTCCCTTTGTTGTAACCTGATTCACATTCCTTCGGGTATATCCCTAGGAGTGATATCTGCCGGATCATATGACAGATCTATTTCTAGTTTTTTAAGGAGCCTCCATAGGGTTTTCCATAGTGATTGTATTAGCTTACATTCCCACCAGCAGTGTATGAGTGTTCCTTTTCTCCACATCCTTGCCAGCATTTGTTGTTGGTGGTATTCTTCATGGTAGCTATTCTAACAGGGGTGAGGTGGAATCTTAGTGTGGTTTTGATTTGCATTTCCTTTATGGCCAGGGATGGTGAGCCTCTTTTCCTGTGTTTTTTAGCCATTTGGACTTCTTCCTTTGAAAAAATTCTGTTTAGTTTAGTTGCCCATTTCTTTATTGGGTCATTGATTTGGGGGAAGTTTAGTTTTTTGAGCTCCCTATACATTTAGGTTATCAGTCCCTTGTCTGATGAATACCTAGCAAAGATTTTCTACCATTCTGTGGGTGGCCTCTTCAATTTAGAGACCATTTCTTTTGTTATGCAGAAGCTTTTTAATTTCATGTAATACCAATTGTTGACCCTTTTTCTTAGTTGCTGAGCCACTTGTGTTCTACTGAGAAAGTCCTTTCCTATGCCTGTTGCTTCAGTGTATTCCCTGCTCTTTCCTGTACAGCTTCAAGGTACCAGGTCTGATGTTAAGTTTCTTAATCCACTTAGTGTTGATACTTGCAAACATAGATCTAGTTTCGGTTTTCTGTAGGCAGATAACCACCTTTCCCAGCAACATTTGTTGAACAGGCTGTCTTTTCTCCATTGTATGTTTTTTGGCACCTTTATCAAAAATTAGGTGGGCATAGCTGTGTAGATTCATATCCAGGTCCTCTATTCTGTTCCACTGGTCTTCATATCTGTTTTTGTGCCAGTACCATGCTGTTTTTATTGCTATGGCTCTGTAGTATAGTTTGAAGTTGGGTATTGTGATACCTCCAGCATTGCTCTTTTTGCTCAGTATTGCCATGGCTATTTGTGGTCTTTTGTGTTTCCAAATGATCTTTAGGGTTGATTTTTCAATGTCTATGATGAATGTCTTTGGGGTTTTGATGGGAATTGCATTGAACATGTTGTTTTTGGTAGTACAGCCATTTTTACTCTGTTGATTCTGTCAATCTATGAACATGGGAAATGTTTGCATTTCTGTAATCTTTGATTTCTTTTTTCAATGGTTTGTGGTTTTCCTTGTAGAGGTCATTTACATCCTTTGTTAAGATTATTCCTAGGTATTTGATTTTTGGGGGGCTATTGTAAATGGAATTATTTTTCTATATTCTTTCCCAATCTGTTCATTGTTGGTCTATAGAAAGGCTACTTTTTTTTGTAAGTTGACATCGTATTCTGCAACTTTGCTGAAGCTGTTTATGGGGTCTAGGAGTTTTTGGGTGGAGTTTTTTTCGATCTTCTGGTATAAGATCATGTCATGTGCGAATAGGGATAGCTTGGCTCCATCTTTATCTATTTGTATTCCCTTTATTTCTTCTTCTTGCCTTATTGTTCTGACTAAGAATTCTAAGCTATGCTGAATAGGAGTGGAGAGAATGGGCACCCCTGTCTTGCTCCTGACTTTAGAGGAAATGGTTTCAATTTTTCCCATTGAGTATGATATTGTCATGTATAGCCTTTATAATGTTAGGGTACATTCCTTCTATTCCTAGTTTTCTTAGAGCTTTTTATCATGAAGTGGTGTTGAGTCTTATCAAAGGCTTTTTCTGCATCTGTTGAGATGATAAAGTGGTTTTTGTCTTTGCTTCTATTAATATGCTGTGTTACATTTATTGATTTGTGTATGTTGAACCATCCCTGCATCCCTGAGATGAAGCCAACTTGGTCATGGTGAATGATCTTTCTGATATGTTGTTGGATTCGATTTGCCATTATTTTATTGAGGATTTTTGCATCAACATTCATGAAGGAGATTGGCCTGTAGTTCTCTTTTTTGGTTGTGTCTATGTCTGGATTTGGGATGAGTGTAATACTGGCTTCATAGAGTGAGTTAGGCAGTGTTTCTTCCCTTTCTAATTCATGGAAAAGTTTAAGGAGTATTGATATTAGTTTGTCTTTAAAGGTCTGGTAGAATTCAGTGGAGAATCCATCAGTTCCTGGACTTTTCTTTTTGGGGAGACTTTGTTGCTGCTTCAATTTTATTGTGTGTTATAGATCTGTTTAGGTGATTAATATCCTCTTGATTCAATTTGGATAGTTGTATGTATCTAGAAATTTGTCCATTTCTTCTAGATTTTCTGATTTATTTGAATATAGGTTCTCAAAGTAGTCCCTGATGATTCTCTGGATTTCCTTGGTGTTTGTTATCTCTACTTTTTCATTTCTAATTTTATTAAGTTGGGTCTTTTCCTCTCCTTATTTTAGTCAGATTTGCCAGGGGTTTGTTAATCTTGCTTATTTTTTCAAAGAACCAGCTTTTTGTTTCATTGATTATTTATATGTTTTTTTTTATTTTGAAGGGTCTCATTTAATTAATTTTGGTCCTTATTTTTATTATTTCTCTCCTTCTACTTGTTTTGGGTTTAGCTTGTTCTTGTTTTCCTAGGACTTTGAGATGTAGCTTTAGGTCATTTATTCAGATCTTTCTGTGGTTTTAATATAGGCACTCATGACTATAAACTTTCCTCTTAGGACTGCCTTTGCTGTAGCCCATAGGTTCTGATAGGTTGGGTTTTCATTTTCATTAAATTAGGAACTTTTTGATTTCTTCTCTTATTTCTTCTATGACCCACTGATCATTGAGCAAGGTGTTTTTCAACCTCCAATTGTTTGAGTATTTTCTGCTGCTTCTTTTGTTGTTGAGTTGTAGTTTTATTGCATTGTGATCAGATAATATGCAGAGGGTTATTTCAGTTTTCTTATATTTGTTGAGACTTGCTTTGTGCCCTAAAATATGATCTATTTCAGAGAAAGTTCTATGGGCTGCTGAGAAGAGTGTATATTGTGCTGTTGCAGGATGGAATACTCTGTAGACATCTGTCAGTTCCATTAGATCTATGGTGTCATTTAGTTCCAGGATTTCTTTGTTGATTTTTTGTCTGAGTGACTTATCTATTGTTGATAGACAGGTGTTAAAGTCTCCCACTGCCACTGTGTTGGAGTCTATATGTGCTTTTAAAAGTCCTTTAGTCTATGTTTAATGAAGTTGGGTGCACTAACATCAGGTGCCTATAAGTTGATAATTGTTATTTCCTCTTGATGTATTGTTCCTTTTATTAGTATGAAGTGTTCTTTATCTCTTTTGACAAATGTAAGCTTGACGTCTACTTTATCTGATATAAATATTGTACTCCTGCCTGTTTTCAGGGGCCATTAGCTTGGTAAATCATCTTCCAGCCTTTTACCCTAAGTCAGGTGTTTATTTCTGTCAATAAAGTGGGTCTCTTGTAAACAACAGATTGTTGGGTCTTCCTTTTTATTCCAGTTTACCAAACAGTTTCTTTTGATAGGGGAGTTGAGTCCATTAACATTCAGTGTTAGTTTTGAGAGGTATGTGGTGATTCCTGCCACTTAGTTGTTTTTGTTGTTTAAGAATTTGGATGTATGCAGCTGATTCAGTGCTACTCTCTCAGTGCTTGTCTGTTCTTCTCATGAGGTTTAATACTTCCCATCCTTTCGTGGTTATGTTTGTTTTCATCTTCTATGTGTAGGATTCCTTTCAGAATCTTCTGTAGTGGTGGCTTGGTGGTCATATATTGTTTTAGTTTCTGTTTATCGTGGAAGACATTTATTCCTCCATCAATTTTGAATGATAGTTTTGCTGGACAGAGTATCCTAGGGCTGAAGTTATTTTCATTCAGTGCCCAAAATACCTCACTTCATGCCCTTCTTGCTTTTAAGGTTTCAATTGAGAAGTCTGTGTTATTTTGATGGGTTTACCTTTATATATTATTTGTTTTTTCTCTCTTACAGCCTTCAATATTCTTTCTCTGGTCTCTGTGCTAGTTATTTTAATGATAATATGCCATAAAGAGGTTCTATTTTGGTCAAGCATTTTTGGTGACCTAGAGGCTTCCTGTACATGAATGGATAGCTCTTTCTCAAGTGCTTGGGAAATTTTCTGCTATTCTTTTGTTGAATATATTACGTATCCCTTTGGTGTGCACCTCTCTTCCTCCTTTGATGCCCATGATTTGCAGGTTTGGTCTTTTGATGGAATTGCTGATTTCTTGTGTATTCCTTTTGCAGCTTTTGAATCCTTTGTCTAAGAGTTCTTCTGTTTTTTCGTTAATATCTATTTTGTCTTGAAGTCCTGAGATCCTGTATTGCACTTGCTCTAGTCTGCTGGAGTGGCTTTCCCCTGTATTTTTTATTTGATTTATGGAAATTTTTATTTCCAGGGTTTCTGTTTGATTCTTTTTTTGAGGTTTTCCATATCTTTGTTAAATTCCTCTTTCATATGTTGTATTGTCTTCTTTATTTCATATATCTCTTTCTTTTATAGTCTTGTTTCATTTTGGATTTTGTTGAAGTTCTCCCTGAGTTCATTTAGTTGTTTCTATGTCTTCCTATGCCAAGGAATAGGAAGGATGGAGTAATGTATAAAGTTGGTATAGTAGATTATTCAGTGGCTGGTGCATTTTGAGGAGGTCAAGGTAGTGCAGGGAAAGGGAACGGGAGGAGAGGAAAGGGAGGGGGGAAGGAAAGAGGAGTAGATGGGAAAAAATGAGAAAGAAAAAATCAGGATAGAGAAAGGAAAGTGGGACAATAGAGGGCTGAGTGAGTTAGTTTTGGGACAGAATGAAGACAGGAGTTAGGTAACAATAAGATGGAAGAAAAAAATGAAGAAAATAAAAGTGAAAATTAAAAAATTTAAAAATATACAAAAAATAACAAAAGTAATTATATATATTATATTATATATAATGTAATAATATAATATATATTGAACTGATTTATATATATATAAATCATATAAATCAGTTCAATGAATGTTCTGGACTCTTTCTTCTGATTTCAGGTTGAGGTGCGATTTTTCTTTTTTTTAATAGGAGATTTGGCCAAGACTGTCCCTTCTTAAGGTTGGTATGTTGGGTTGTGTGGCAATGAATGTTGTTCTTCCCTGTCTGACAGCTTGGCGGGGGAAGGGGGGGTGTCTCAGCTCTGGGTGCTTGAGCCCAGGCTTACTTAGTGGGGTGGGGCCTCTGGAGCAGGCAGGTTTCAGAAGTGGTGCTGTGAGGGCTTAATAAATGAGCAAGGGCAAGCCTGTGAGTTAGAAATGAGCTTTTTTCTTGGTGAGACTTTCAGTTTCAGCTTGCTCCAGATTTCTCCAAGCAGTACAGTGCCTGGCTTTCCCCACGCGGCTGTTGAGTCACACCCACCCCCACATGGGCTTTTTCAGCTTTGTGTTCTGCCCCTTCTCCCCAGGCAGAGGGGAAATATTCCCTCTGTGTATTTGGCAACCAGTTTTGTCCAGAGGGGGTGCACTAGGATCCCCAGTTGTGCTAGAGTATGAGGTTCCCTCCCAAACAGTGTGTTGCACTCACCTGGCAGGTTAGCAGAATGCCTTGGTTGGAAACAGATTTGCTACAGGGCAGCGCAGGCAGGTGTCAGACAGGTTTTGTGTCTGCATGTCTTTGGTGAATCCCAATCTTCCCAGATGCTTGCAGTTCTCTTTCTGTGTTTCTCTGTGTTGCATTATTGTTGGCAAGGTTGCAGACACACTACAGCAGAGAGAGGTAGCGAGGTGTGCATAGGCAGGCTGCAGTAAGAGGTTCTGTATCTTCATGTATTATGGCAGGTCCAGGTACTCCCAGGTGCTTACAGGTTTCTGCTGTTCTCTGCATTTTATTTTAACTTTACTGTCCCAGTCAGTAGGGAATTAAGAGAGCAAGAAAAAGAAAAGAAAAAAAAAGTGGCAAGATGGGCCAGGGCTATCTGACCCTGCTGCCAGCTTTACCCAGCCAGTGAATAGACAGGCAGGCTGGCAGCAGCTGCCTGTTCCTGTCCTGAGCTGTTATGTGCTTTAAAAAGTTAGTGTAAGGGTCTGTTGAAAATATTATGTGCCCCCTCTGTGTTGATGGTATGTTGGTTGACAGAAAAAGCAGTATTACCTGATCCTTACTACCATGAAAATCTGGAGAAATTGTTTGAAATTGTGCAGGTCTAGGTCTGCACAATGCAAAATGGTCTATCCACCACTTTGATTTCATCATGTAATTTTTGATGGTGCTTTCTCAGAGGTAGTATTTTAGAGTAAACTTTACCCATAATCAAATATTTGCTAAGGTAATTGTATATTTTCTGTATTTTTATGTTGACTTTGCTGACAATTTACACTGACTCTGACATACACTTTTAGCCGAGTAATCTTGGTGGTATAGCTCTTCTATAAAAGGTGTGATAATCTCTTCTGTAAAATGTTAAGTAATCTGTAGATGAAACACTTTGAAATAATTAGAACGTCTATTGCTCACATTTGTACTACATAAAGTGTGTGTTTGGGCCACTACTTGCCAGATATTTCTAAAATATGGAATTCCTCTTTGCAAAATGTGTGCATGTTGATGTTCTCCAATAGCATGAAAATTCCACTACGTATAATGGCACCTCTTCTACCTGTTGAAGGGGCTCATTGCCTTTCTTCAGAGCCTCATTTACTTTGCTGGATTGTAGAACATCCGAGTTGCTTTCAGATCCAGGATCTAATATTTGAATGAGTCCTGTGTAATCTGTAAAAAGTATGTGAACATCATACACATATTCCACAGGGGTGTGCCAGATATCTGAGCATATATAGAAAATTGCCTCTCAGTGAACACTCATTCTGCTTCCATTAGCACTAAGCATGCTCCTTTCAGGATTTTGGGGTTGTGCTTATTTCATGCATGGGATGTACAGTGTTTCCTCAGAATTTGGTCAGTTGGTAACTGGTCACTTAAGAGTATACTGATATTGAATAATAGGCTATGTATATAAAAGAAACATACAATTCCCAGAGAAAAAGATCAGACATGTAGAATTGTAAAGAGCCTTCTCACTACCAAATTCATACGTAGTCTTACCAAAAAACATGAGTAAACAAAAAAAGCTAATACTGAAAAATTGCTTATAACTAAAATGTATTTTCAGAACGCTGCAAATGTAAGCCCATTAGAGCTACACAGAAGACCTATTTCCGGAACAATTACAACTATGGTAAGGAGAACTTCATGGTTGATTTTGGCCTGCTGTGTTAAGAAAGTTGTGGTGTGTGTGTGTTACATGTACATGTTCCAATACATGTAAATAAGTAAAGCAGATTAAGAAGAAGGCTTAAAAACAAAGGATAACTTTTAAAAGCATAGGCCCTGCTTTAGCCTATGCTCGTAACACACTCCTGATTGTAAGCGTATCAGGCAGCATGGTTGGCATCTTAGCGCCATGTGGAGGTAAGTTTCAAACTAAATGGGCTCTTCTCTTCCTGGGAAGCTGAAGAGGACCTAAGGTTGTGTTTGGAGATGTGTGGGCTGCAGCTGTGCTCCTCTGGTGTGATCAGAAGAACATTCTGAGGCATATGGAAAGGCTACAAGGTCAAAACTTCCTTTCTTCAGTCAGTCTGTCCCATGGAAAACATTGACAGAGTTGAAAAGTAACTCTTAGTAGAAGTTGTTGGTATTTATTCAAGTTTACGTGACATTCTGACAAATTAAATATCAAGGAGCTACCAATCCAAATGGAGCTGTCAAGGTGGTTTCCATACACCAGCTTATCTAATGTTTTCAACTCCCCCATGAGGTGCATTATTATCCTGATTTTATGAGGGATTATTAAACCTAAGTTATTCCTTCTTTAATTGTCATAATGTCCTTTAGGGTACTGGTATGCGTCAGTGTCATAAATGACTTACCAACATACTTAGAAGGGGCAATTGTTAGAGTTTTCCTTTTGATAAAATATGGGACTAACCAATATTTATTATATTCCATATGCATTTCATTGTAATTTTTTTCTAATACAGGTTGAGTATTTCTTTCTCAAAATGCTTGGGACCAGAAGTATTACAGATTTTTAAAATTTTCAGAATATCTGAATGTATTTAATTTAGGTATCTTGGGAATGAGAGCCAAGTCTAAACATGAAATTTATTTGTTTTATATGTACCTTATACATTGCCTGAAAGCTTTTTTTTAATTTGGTGGTGGTACTGGAGTTTAAACTCAGGGTCTCACACTTGCTAGGCAGGCCCTCTTCTGCTTGAACTACTCTGCCAGCCCTTTTTTGTGTTGGGTATTTTCAAGATAGGGTCTCATGAAATATTTGCCTGGGCTGGCTTTGAACCATGATCCACCTATTCTCTGACTCCAGAGTAGCTAGGATTACAAGCGTGAGCCACTGGTGTTCAGCTGCCTGAAAGTAATTTTATGCAGTCATTTTAGTGTACCTGCTGGTTGACTGTGACCTGTTATATGAGGTCCGGTGTTGAATTTTCTACTTCCAGTGTTGTCTTGGTCATCAAAAGTTTTAGATATTTGGATTAAGGATGCTTAGTCTGTATCTCTAAGATTGATAAAGGTCATGTTACTCTCTCTGCAAAAGGCTTAGTCAGTGAGTCAACTTGGCAATTAAATAGACTTTTACAGTGAACTTTATTATTAAAATGAGTTTCATTGTGTTTATATGTCCTATAGTTAGAGGATATAGATATATATGCAGATTTATTTCTACTTCTATACTCTTGGGAATTGGATGGAGAGAAATGGTTAAGACTATGTAAGAGTCATCTTTGATCTCTTTGGAAATAATGTGTAGTAAAAAGTATAATATAGTTACCTTTATTTAAAATAAATGTGTCTGGTTTCCCAAGTTTTTTCTTCAGTGGGATCAATTTTTATTTTTTGCTAACTTCTCATCTTGAGTGGAATCTAGCTTTTCTGTCAATGTTGAAAGGTTGAAAGGTTCTGTTTATCTAAGAATTCAAATGCCTGGCTGCTTATCTAAAGATTCCTTCCCTCTGCAAATTGATGTGAAAAACCTCAGGAAAAAAGGAGGCCTTAATTTTTAGGAGACTAGCTTTTTAAGACTGAAAAATGCTGGATGAACTTCTAAGTATACTTATAATAAAAATTAAAACATAACTTTACACCAGAGAAATTTAGCCAAATTATTTTTTACTTTATTCAACTTCTTTGGTACTGCAATATTTGGTGTTGCTAATTTTATTAAAAGTTAAAATAGTAGTAGTTACAAGAAAAATATGATGTTAGAAAAGTTAGCTTAGTGAATATTATAACATAAAATGGGATATGAATCACAATTAAAAGGAAGGAGGAGATAATTTTTTTTCATAACTAAATAATAACCAGTGTGTCCATGGTTTAGGGATTGTCATTTGTCTGGGACATACAGATTCTTTGGGGGGTGGGAAAGCAAGCACTCCAATAACTAAATAGAAGGAAAGACCCTGAAAAGGAAATATTTTTACTTTCAAAATATGTTCAGATTTATCTTATATATTTGCATGTGTCTGTTGAGAAAACAAAGAAGATGTAGGGGTAATTGGTAATCCAGACAAAACTTTTCTCTGCCTCATTTAGATTAATTCAGCTAAAAATTCTTGAGTCTTAACAAAATTACTTGAATAATAAAGTAGGTCTTGTAGAGAGATATTTATTTTGGAGTGGGTACATGTGCAAAAAATTTCTAATGAAAATAGTAGACACATTGGGTAAATAAATCATTAGTTTGAGAACATTTGCACAGCTCACTAATCTCTAATGGTTGAAGGATACTATGAAGCAGTCACTATAGCCAGCACACAAATAATGTCTGCTAGCTGACTTTCAAAAAGGACAATCTTATCTCTTGCTAAAATACAGAACTGAGAGAAGGGACTCCACTTGCAAAGTAGACCAGACAGGGCCAGGTAAGGCAGCTATATTTTGTTTGCTTCAAGTTCTTATATTTGAGGCAATGAATTCTCTAAAGACTAAAATACCTGTGAAGCAAAAATAAGGTTTTATCCTAAAGATTTTAAAATTAATCGGTCACTTAATTTCTGTCATATTTAAGTTATACTGGTGGAATACTGATTTTCTGTGATGTAGTTGGAACATCAATGGAGGAGTGGTTTATTAACTGGCTTTCTATTTTTATGGATTACTTTTTTTTAATCCTTTGTAGTTTTAAACTCCTAACATAAATGGAAAGCTCTTCAAATGGAAATGGCTTGCAGATTCATACCTAAAAAGCTTTCAAAAAGTGAACTCACTGGGATAGTGTTTTCCTCTGTATAACTTTCATCAGTATTGAACTAGCACAATGAGAGTCCCTAAGCAAATGCTATTGCCTTCTGAGTAATTGATATTTTTACTTCTTTCCTACTTTTAAACTTTTCTTTAAAAAGCTCACTTGTCAGAAACAGGAATCTAAAGAATTTGGCTCTTTCAAAGGGGAGATACAGAACAGTAGCAGAACTGTGTTTTCTAGATTCTAAGTCAATTAGTTTGACTTTGCAGCTGAAGGCAGTTTTTCTTTATATTGAGAAGTAAAGTTGACTCTTGTGAGATGGGTTATGCCACTTTGCAGGGCAGATTGTCAAAACTGGCACCTTAAAACCTACTCCATCACATTGATGGGGAAGTAGTGTTAGAGCATCAGACCGCAAAACAGATGGAAGAAACAAGGTATGGTGGTGACAAGTATTATTCAAGAAGAAAATTTAGTAGACATAAAGGAGAGTATAATAGATAATATATATTGAAAAAAAGGAGAAAAGAGCTCAGTCTGAATACTGTGCTCAGAAGGTGAAAACATTGTAGAGCCACTTTGGAACACTGTTGACAGGATAGCCTTATAACACTAAAGAGGCTCTGACTTGAGAAAATCTATTAATAAACCTGATAGAAGAATGCTGTTGAGAAAAAAAAGCACATCTGAGTCAAGGTCTTTATAGTTGGTGAAATTGGCATGGTTTAAATTCCCGCATGCATACATACACTTCAAAAATGAAATTTTGGAGGAAAATTATATCAGATTATTCACTCAAGCTCAGATTATCAAAGTGAATCTCTCAAAATAAAAGACATGAACACACATATGCACACACACACATGCCACAAATGGAAAGAGGCTTGGGGCAGAGCATTAAAAGGGCAGGTGTGGCCAGGCACTGGTGGCTCACACCTGTAATCCTAGCTATGCAGGAGGCAGAGATAAGGAAGATTGTGGTTCAAAGCCAGCCCAGGGAAACAATTCTTGAGACCCTAGTTCAGAAAAATCCATCACACAAAAGGGGTGGTGGAGTGACTCAACCTGTAGGCCTTGAGTTTAAGCCCCAGAACTGCAAAATAAATAAATAAATGGTGGGGGCAGGTGGAGTGGGGTGGGCAGGTGTGTTATTTAGTTTGTTATTTACCCAAGCCTTTCTCTCTAATCATTGAGCATCAAGGGGAAGTAATTGACTAGAAAGAAGCCTATTTGTCTTTTATAAAAAGGGCATATATTGTAGTTCATGTTACTAAATTGACTTTGTTATCTTTTTCTCCCAGTCATTCGGGCTAAAGTTAAAGAAGTGAAGACAAAGTGCCACGATGTGACTGCAGTTGTAGAGGTGAAGGAGATTCTAAAGTCATCTCTGGTAAACATTCCAAAGGACACTGTCAACCTTTACACCAGCTCTGGCTGCCTGTGCCCTCCACTGAATGTGAATGAGGAATATATCATCATGGGGTATGAAGATGAGGAGCGCTCCAGGTAATTCATCCTTCAAAGATTCAGAATAATTTCTTTGCCTATCCACTCACTGCATTTCTCTTTAGAGATCTTAGGATATTCTTATCTTAGGATCTGTTAACTTTCATGGGGACTAGAAAGAGTTTTTAATTGGATTCCTCAATTTTATATATTAGTACCACACCCTAACCATTGGATTCCTCAATTTTATATATTGATGGAAAGTTTGTGTGATTTTTCTGGAGAGGTGGAACCAGACTTCATTTGTTTCTTAAGGGAGTCTACGATTCCCAAATGGTGAAGAATTACTGTTGTGTGACTTGACTTTCCTGTTCTGGAATAAACATATATAGTCTTCTGCACATTATCCAAAGTAATTTGCTTTAATTTTTCAAAAGTGGTTGCTTGTTCTAAAAATGCAGGTTACTCTTGGTGGAGGGCTCTATAGCTGAGAAATGGAAGGACCGGCTTGGTAAAAAAGTTAAGGTAAGCCTATATTCTATGTTCAAAGTAATATCATCCACAGAAAACATGAGTAAAAACCAGCCATCTGTCAAATAAATGAAATAACTGCCCTTAACTTAATGAGAATATTAAAACCTGTATTAATATATGCATATATTAATATTCTTAGTATTCTAGCAACTGAGATCGTCTTTAATGTCTATTTCATTTAAGGAATGAGTTCCCTGTATATAAAGATCTAACTACACTTTCCCTAACTTCTCATAAATAACTCTAGCTGTAGGTAGTCCAGTCCTGGTAGGGTAGCTCCATGTTAGCATTAGGGCTTCAGGCTCCTAATAGCTTATTGCTCTGTCATTTCATCCTATGTTTACATGGAGGTCACAAGATGGATGCTCTACCTCCAGTGTCACACTTAATTTCAGGCAGAAAGAAAAGGGAGGTAAAAGGGATTTCTAAGAGCTTGAACCAGCAACTTTTATTTTTGTTTTTACAAAAATAAATCTGGGACTGGGTTTTGAACTCTGTGCTTACAAAGCAGGCATTCTACTGTTTGAGTCATACCTCCAGTCCTCTAACCAGCAGCTTTTTCATTGAACTTTTGGTCAGAACTGGGTCAATCCCTTGCTGCAAGACAGACTAGGACATGTAGGGTTTTTTTTTGTTTTTTTCAAGTTAGGTGTGTTGCTTCTTGTACAAACTGCAGATCTGTGGGAAGATGAAAAGATATGGTGGGCAGGAAAATACCAAGATTGTCCAATGCACAGACATCAGTTCCTATGTATAAGTTGCAGCCACAGTGATCTGTGTACAAAAGATTTGGCCAAATTGGGTCCTTAAAACAGTAATGAAGCTTTATTTATTATTATTATTTTAAATGTATTATTAAATTTTCTGAGTAAAGGTCATTAACAATTATGAGCGGTATCCTTTTTTTCCTTCTTGGTGGTGCTAGAGATTGAATCCAGGCCCTTGAGCATGCTAGGCAAGTTTTCTACCACTGAGCCCTATAGTTTTATTTTTAATTCAGTGACTCTTATATTCTGGAATTGATACATTAACAAAAATCAAGTCATAAATTACTTAATTATAGAAGACTTCCATTTCTTCTTATTGAGCTAAATAAATCTGTTTCAAATAAGAGAATGTGTGGGGGAAATACATAGGGGGTTGAAGAATCTGAAAGGATGTGTGTTTAGATGGGGGCGGGGAGTGGGAACTGTACCAAACATAATACATCCTCTTCCTTCTGCAAGTTTGAAGGCTTGGGAAACATTTACAGATCAGTTAAACACCCCTGGGCAGTTGATCTTATACATCTGGGACTCAATACAGCAGGCACATTTGAGTTTAAAGAAAAATGAAGAGGGCATTGGTCTATAGAGAGAAACTATCACCAGTAAATTCCTCTTTTTCCCCAGTATGTTTGTCAAAAGTGATGCATTTCAAGTGCAGACTTGTGGTTTTCTCTATTTGCGTCTCTTTTTAATTAATTCAGTGATTATTTATTAAAGAAGGGGCTCTTCTTTGCTATGTTGGAATCGCTTACTGTCCTTTTAATTTGGTTTTCTGCTTGCTAATGCAGAACAGGAATTTGTCCTAAATTCCTGCACCAGTTGGAAGAACATTCAATATCTCTACTAAGAGCATGTAAAAAGCCTGGCTGCTTCTGTTGTCCACAGGGCACATGTCTTGTTCCTGTTTCGTAGCAAGGTGTACGTTACTGCTTTTTATGTGATTTCACAAAGTTATTGTGATCATTTATATTCTCAGTCTAGATTTAAACATATTAATAAGAAGAAATTGGCCAATAACTTGGGCATTTAAAAATTCATACTCAGAGCCAAAGCTTTTGGGTGGAAAATCTCTTGTGGCTAAAATTATTGGGGTCCTATTTTATTTCTCCAGTTAACTTAAGGATATAAAAAGAATTTTATGGAAGATTTTTCTTATTTAATCAAAGTTGCTCTTTTCAGCTGATTTTTATTCTAAGCAGGTAGAGCAATTATTTTTTTTTTCATTTTTCTTTTATTATTCATATGTGCATACAAGGCTTGGTTCATTTCTCCCCCCTGCCCCCACCCCCTCCCTTACACCCACTCCGCCCCCTCCCTCTCCCCCCCCAATACCCAGCAGAAACTATTTTGCCCTTATTTCTAATTTTGTTGTACAGAGAGTATAAGCAATAACAGGAAGGAACAAGGGTTTTTGCTGGTTGAGATAAGGATAGCTATACAGGGCATTGACTCACATTGATTTCCTGTGCATGTGTGTTACCTTCTAGGTTAATTCTTTTTGATCTCACCTTTTCTCTAGTTCCTGGTCCCCTTTTCCTATTGGCCTCAGTTGTTTTAAGGTATCTGCTTTAGTTTCTCTGCGTTAAGGGCAACAAATGCTAGCTAGTTTTTTAGGTGTCTTACCTATCCTCACCCCTCCCTTGTGTGCTCTCGCTTTTATCATGTGCTCATAGTCCAATCCCATTGTTGTGTTTGCCCTTGATCTAATGTCTGCATATGAGGGAGAACATATGAGTTTTGGTTTTCTGAGCCAGGCTAACCTCACTCAGAATGATGTTCTCCAATTCCATCCATTTACCAGTGAATGATAACATTTCGTTCTTCTTCATGGCTGCATAAAATTCCATTGTGTATAGATACCACATTTTCTTAATCCATTCGTCAGTGCTGGGGCATCTTGGCTGTTTCCATAACTTGGCTATTGTGAATAGTGCCACAATAAACATGGATGTGCAGGTGCCTCTGGAGTAACAGTCTTTTGGGTATATCCCCAAGAGTGGTATTGCTGGATCAAATGGTAGATCGATCCAGCTTTTTAAGTAGCCTCCAAATTTTTTTCCAGCGTGGTTGTACTAGTCTACATTCCCACCAACAGTGTAAGAGGGTTCCTTTTTCCCCGCATCCTCGCCAACAACTGTTGTTGGTGGTGTTGCTGATGATGGCTATTCTAACAGGGGTGAGGTGGAATCTTAGCGTGGTTTTAATTTGCATTTCCTTTATGGCTAGAGATGGTGAGCATTTTTTCATGTGTTTTCTGGCCATTTGAATTTCTTCTTTTGAGAAAGTTCTGTTTAGTTCATGTGCCCATTTCTTTATTGGTTCATTAGTTTTGGGAGAATTTAGTTTTTTAAGTTCCCTGTATATTCTGGTTATCAGTCCTTTGTCTGATGTATAGTTGGCAAATATTTTCTCCCACTCTATGGGTGTTTTCTTCAGTTTAGAGACCATTTCTTTTGATGAACAGAAGCTTTTTAGTTTTATGAGGTCCCATTTATCTATGCTATCTCTTAGTTGCTGTGCTGCTGGGGTTTCATTGAGAAAGTTCTTACCTATACCTACTAACTCCAGAGTATTTCCTACTCTTTCTTGTATCAACTTAAGAGTTTGGGGTCTGATATTAAGATCCTTGATCCATTTTGAGTTAATCTTGGTATAGGGTGATATACATGGATCTAGTTTCAGTTTTTTGCAGACTGCTAACCAGTTTTCCCAGCAGTTTTTGTTGAAGAGGCTGCTATTTCTCCATCGTCTATTTTTAGCTCCTTTGTCAAAGATAAGTTTCTTATAGTTGTGTGGCTTCATATCTGGATCCTCTATTCTGTTCCACTGGTCTTCATGTCTGTTTTTGTGCTAGTACCATGCTGTTTTTATTGTTATTGCTTTGTAATATAGTTTGAAGTCAGGTATTGTGATACCTCCTGTATTGTTCTTTTGACTGAGTATTGCCTTGGCTATTCGTGGCCTCTTGTGTTTCCATATAAATTTCACAGTAGATTTTTCAATCTCTTTAATGAATGTCATTGGAATTTTGATGGGAATTGCATTAAACATGTAGATTACTTTGGGGAGTATCGACATTTTTACTATGTTGATTCTACCAATCCATGAGCATGGGAGATCTCTCCACTTTCTATAGTCTTCCTCAATCTCTTTCTTCAGAAGTGTATAGTTTTCCTTGTAGAGGTCTTTCACATCTTTTGTTAGGTTTACACCTAGGTATTTGATTTTGTTTGAGGCTATTGTGAATGGAATTGTTTTCATACATTCTTTTTCCGTTTGCTCATTGTTAGTGTATAGAAATGCTAATGATTTTTCTATGTTGATTTTATATCCTGCTACCTTGCTATTGATGATGTCTAGAAGCTTCTGAGTAGAGTTTTTTAGGGTCTTTAAGGTATAGGATCATGTCGTCTGCAAATAGGGATATTTTGACAGTTTCTTTACCTATTTGTATTCCTTTTATTCCTTCTTCTTGCCTAATTGCTCTGGCTAGGAATTCCAGTACTATGTTGAATAGGAGTGGAGATAGTGGGCATCCTTGTCTGGTTCCTGATTTTAGAGGGAATGGTTTTAATTTTTCTCCATTAAGTATAATGCTGGCTATAGGTTTGTCATATATAGCTTTTATAATGTTGAGGAACTTTCCTTCTATTCCTAGTTTTCTTAGAGCTTTTATCATGAAATGATGTTGGATCTTATCAAAGGCTTTTTCTGCATCTATTGAGATGATCAAGTGGTTTTTGTCTTTGCTTCTGTCAATGTGGTTTATTACGTTTATTGATTTTCGTATGTTGAACCACCCCTGCATCCCTGGGATGAAGGCTACCTGGTCGTGGTGAATAATCTTTTTGATGTGTTGCTGAATTCGGTTTGCCATTATTTTGTTGAGGATTTTTGCATCAATGTTCATTAAGGAGATTGGCCTATAGTTCTCCTTTTTGGAGGTGTCTTTACCTGGTTTTGGGATAAGTATAATACTGGCTTCATAAAATGTGTTTGGCAGTTTTCCTTCCCTTTCTATTTTGTGGAACAGTTTAAGGAGGATTGGTATCAGTTCTTCTTTAATGGTCTGATAGAATTCAGCAGAGAATCCATCAGGTCCTGGACTTTTCTTTTTGGGGAGACTCTTGATTGCTGCTTCAATTTCATTTTGCGTTATAGGTCTATTCAGGTGATTAATTTCCTCTTGGTTCAGTTTTGGATGATCATATGTATCTAGAAATCTGTCCATTTCTTTTAGATTTTCAAATTTATTTGAATATAGTTTCTCAAAGTAGTCTCTGATGATTTCCTGGACTTCCATGGTGTTTGTTGTTATCTCCCCTTTTGCATTCCTAATTCTACTAATTTGGGTTTTTTCTCTCCTCATTTTAGTCAGGTTTGCCAGGGGTCTATCGATCTTGTTTATTTTTTCAAAGAACCAACTTTTTGTTTCATTAATTCTTTGTATGGTTTTTTTGGTTTCTATTTCGTTGATTTCAGCTCTTATTTTTATTATTTCTCTCCTTCTATTTGTTTTGGGATTTGCTTGTTCTTGTTTTTCTAGGAATTTGAGTTGTATCATTAGGTCATTGATTTGGAATCTTTCAATCTTTTTAATATATGCACTCATGGCTATAAACTTTCCTCTCAAGACTGCCTTAGCTGTGTCCCATAGGTTCCGGTAGGTTGTGTTTTCATTTTCATTGACTTCCAGGAACTTTTTAATTTCCTCTTTTATTGCATCGATGATCCATTCTTCATTAAGTAATGAGTTATTTAGTTTCCAGCTGTTTGCATGTTTTTTGTCTTTACTTTTGTTGTTGAGTTCTACTTTTACTGCATTGTGGTCAGATAGTATGCACGGCATTATTTCTATTTTCTTATATTTGCTGAGGCTTGCTTTGTGCCCTAGGATCTGATCTATTTTGGAGAAGGTTCCATGGGCTGCTGAGAAGAATGTATATTGTGTAGAGGTTGGATGAAATGTTCTGTAGACATCTACTAGGTCCACTTGATCTATTGCATATTTTAGATCTTGGATTTCTTTATTGAGTTTTTGTTTGGATGACCTATCTATTGATGATAATGGAGTGTTAAAGTCTCCCACAACCACTGTGTTGGCGTTTAGAGCAATTATTTTAAAAAAGACCTTTGATATGGTTTCCCATAAAAATGATTATTTACCTAAGTCTCTTCCTAGCTGCTTGTTCAAATCAAGATATTAGAACTACCATGGGGAGTTGAGACTCAGACTGTTTTAAAATATGCTAACAAGATTGTGGCATAAAACCTCATAAAATGAAGACTTTCAGTAATAGACAAGTAGTAATAGCTAATTTATTTTATGCTACACACTTTATACATTTTTCTTCAATCTTCACAATAATCATACAATTAGATCCTATTACTAAGTCTGATGTAGAAGTGATGAAAATGAGGCCTGTTAAATTTAAAGAACTGCACGGTAAGTAATGAAGCTAGAATTGAACTTAAGCCCTCTGACAATAGCTTCTCTCTACTTAATGTGTGGTCCTGGACCAGCAATACGCACATCACCTGGTAACCTGTTAGATAGGCCATTGAATAAGAATCTACATTTTTAAAAAGATCTCCAGGTGCTGTCTATATTCACTGAAGTCTGACTAGTACAGCTCTAGCTCTTATTCACTACCTACACTCTCACAGTAGAATTTCCATGACATTTCTTATATTACATGTAAACATTATTGCCACTGTTCATATGAAATATTAGTAGACATGACTGTGGTTAATAAACACATTGCAATGCTTGCTTTGTGAAATTGGGGATAAGGACAGGAGTTTGTCTTGTTTGTTAGACTTGGTAGATATTACTTAGAAAGAGATTTTAGAAACACCATCTCAGCATTTTTTTCACTGCTCAAAACAAACAGGTTTTAAAAGATTATGTGTCTTAAGAGAAGAAGATGAAAAATAGCCCTTCCTTCAAATGCTCTTTATAAATCTTCCATTTGTATGTTACTTTAGGAAATCCTAACAGATATTGGCATATTCATGAATATCACTTACAGACATTAAATTTCAATTTTAAGATTTGATATGAAAGTAAAACTGATTATATTATAGACGGACTACTTTGCACTTTTAAAAATCAGAGATGATGTGCTTATGGTATCAGTTTCATTGTTACTCTGGGTAGGGATTTTATACTTTTGGAAAAGTAATAAAATGCTTTATGGATATGACTTTGAAGTCTTATCCAGTGGCTAAAGTCATAGAAATGATGACCCTGGTGATATGGATATGTGACTATTTTCTCTTTGAAACTTCACAGCGCTGGGATGTGAAACTCCGTCATCTTGGACCGAACAAGCCTGACTCTAACATTAGTGATTCCACTCAGAATCAGAAGTCTGGCAGGAACTCTAACCCCCGGCAAGTGCGCACCTAAATCCTGAAATGCAAAAAGTAACACCAGTGGACTTTCTGTTAAGAATTGCATTGCTGGACTAGCAAAGGAAAATTGCACTATTGCACGTCACATTCTATTGTTTACTACAAAGATCATGTGGTAACTGATAATACTTCTATTTTCTCTTCTGTTTTCTGTTTTTCTCCCCCATTTTTTAATGGTCTGGGGTTAGATCCTTAAATATATCTTATGTTTTCTATTTTACTAATCACAGGGAGGCTGTTCTTTTACAATAATAATAGATTAAACACGTTGCTACCAGGGTCTCTTTGCTGGAGTCCCCAGATGTTAATTTTGTGTCCTGCACCCAGATTGGGAATGCAATGTTGGATGTAAGGAGAGATTTCTGGTAGACACAGAAAGTGAGATACGCTGTAAAATAGACTCGGCTGATCTAATTACAGTCTTGTTTTTGTATGCCTTTTGGGCATTCTCCTCATGCTTAGAAAGTTCTAAATGTTTATAAAGGTAAGATGACTGTTTGAAATCAAATGCCACACAGGCAAAGCAATCAAGCACCAGGAAGCATTTATGAGGAAATGACACACAAGATGAATTATTTTCAAGATTGGCAGGAAGCAAAATAAATAATGTTAGGACCCAGGGAAAGAACATTTTGCCTGATTGAGAAGTGCAACTGAAACCAGTGGCCCTTGGGGCGTTGACAGTAACATTGTTCTATTGACAATACACTTGATTTGTTCATGAATATATTAATCAATATTAGGGAAGACATAGTTAAACATCTGCTGTTATCACCATAGTTCTGTTTAATTTGTTTCCTTCTAAATAAATTCATTGGTGGAAGTCTGTTTTTCTTCTCCTTCTCTCTTTTCTCCTTCCTTAATAAATTGGGCTTGCTGTATTGACCAAGAAAAGAAAGTATGCATACATGTGTACCCGGGTGTTATTTTTAAAAGATATGTAACTCTATAAAATGCTGTGGTTTACAGGGCAGTGAACTGTGCAAATTTGTTTTGCTTTTTTTTTTTCTTTTTTGGTGTGTGTGTCTGTATTTGCGTATGTATGGGTCCATGCACTCACATACCCAAGGTTGACTAAATTATAGGCTGTGCACTGACCAGGACGTTATTGTTTGAATTTACATTGTTTAATGGTCAGTCAAAAAGGCCTAATAAAAACAATTATGTTGTCAGGAGAAAGGTTATTCTAACATTTGAACTAAATATATTCTCATTACCCAAGGTGCAGTGAGACCCCCCCAGGGGTAATGGGAAACAAATGATTTTTACTTCCTTCCTCATTAGCGCATGTGCCAATCACTTGAAAGTCTCATTTCCTGCAATTTACATGCATGATATTAGTAGAACCAATTTCTAAGCTACGGTGTGAAAATAAAACATGTCTCAAGCAAATGGTGCTGTGTTTCCTTCTGTAAGATGATCAGGCAAGGATGTAGTTCATTCCCGAACAGAAGTTTCCTATATTGGTAAACAATATTCTTTTAAATTCTCTCATTTAGAAGCAATAAAACATCTCCATCCTCTGATTAACCCCAAACACCAACATCTTCCCCAATCCCAGAAGAGTTTCTACTTCTGCCTGTAGGAGCACTGTGTAGTCTCTTGGGGTGTCACACGGCTGACTTTATGTGTTTTGTTGTCTGCCCTTTGGACTATATTCTTCGATGGTGTGACAGGGCATCTCTTACTAGTTGCTACTGACATAGTCTTAAGGTCAGTTTGGTTGTCACAGGTTGTAAGGAAGTGTCACATTGGGGGAGCTGCCCCTCAAAATCTTACTTCATGGTATTTATGCCTCAACATGAGCTTCTGGGACTGAGGAGTACTTCTGCCATGTTCTCTTCTCCTTGGGCCCTTTCAGGTTAACACTGGGAGAAGGGCAAGACTTGACTGTATAGGAGGCTTAAAGAAACTAGTATCTCAAAGCCCAAAACATCATCAACTTTTCCAGAGCATAGTAAGAGCAATTTTAAGTGATGAAATTTTTATTATTTATTTATTTATTTATTTTTAATGATGCTGGGGATCAAACCAAGGTCCTGTAAATGCTGGGCAAGCACTGTACCTCTGAGCTGAGTTACAGCACGGTAGTGAAATAGTTGATGTATAAGGAAAGTTACTGTGTTTCTAGCCCCTGCAGGTATTATTTTGGTACGGGGGTTGGAGAGGATCATAATTATTTTCTTTGTAGGAATTTCACACAATTTATGCTTAATAAAGATACAATCATATTCATAAACAAAAAAGGGCCAAATTCCCAGACTCAGCAGTGTTTTTTACTACCTTCCATTCTAATGATCTACACTGGTAGTGGTAGATTTTGGTTGTTTATATGAAGCTTTAGTCACTTATGTTAAAATTTCTAATGGGATATGGTCTGTGAATAAAGTCCACATGTTTTTCAGTTGGAGATCAAAGCGGCAATATCTTTAACAAACTGTGTACAGACCGCTTGGAGGATGGCATGATTTTATCATGTTGCTCACGTTTCTAATCAGACTGCAAAACCATTTCTACAATGCAGTTGCCGCAGTACAAAGACATCTGATTAGAGCCTCTCTATAGGCTTTTCTTGTAGGTACTAACTTTGAAAGCCTCTAAAAATTTAACATACATGCATCCTTGTCAGTAACCTTGAGTTCTGTAAAGTCAACCTAAGCTTTTTCCAGGATTTTAGATTTCTCAGCTAAATAACAAAAAAAGTCATATGCATGCTGAATAAACTAGTGAAACTCAGCAGTAAACTTAGAGTCTCTTTTCCACAGATACACGAGTATTTTACTGTGTCACATACAGTGTAATCTGACTCGGCGCCATATGTTGCACTGAGCATTTGGGGGTGGGGTGGGACAAACCCATGTCTTTCCACATCTGTTACCTATTAGGAAGGCAAATACAAAAGTTACAATCACTGTGAGTAAATAGCACTACTTATTGCTTTCTGCAAGAAATTATTGCTATTACATTTCAACAGTAAAGTGACTTTTAAAGAAGTATTTCAAGATTGTTGTTTATTTAGCTCTATGAATTTTAACATAGTTTAATACGAATAAGCATTCAAGAAGATGATAAAAATGAAGTAAAGCAGAGATTTCTAATAACTATGTTACTGAAGTTCAGCCAGTAGAATTTAAAAAATATGGTTCCCAGCTGTATTAATTTTAACCAACACAGTATAATCATAACTTTGATAGTAATCTCTTTGGGTTAACTATGTCTAAAAGTGGCTAGTACTCTGTACAAAACACTTGCATGTGCATTATTTACCTCTTGAAAATTTATGGAGTATAGATACTGTTATTCTCATTTCATAAATTAAAAAATTGAGAATTCAGGACCTCAGACATATATAAGTAGCAGAGCTTAATCTTATTTCCCAAGTTATATGATTTTCACCATTGCATTTGCTGGTAAGAAGTAAATGCGTACTAGCACTGTAAAAAAGCGTTCAATGTATATAGCAACAGTGCTAGTCTACTGACTGTGTCAGAAAGCCTACATAAGATAGTTCCAATTCTAAACACCAAATACTGTCATTTCACCCATGAAATTAAAATTTCAGTGGAATTATTCTAGTACAGGATGGTCAGGTGAATAAACAAAGTGATTCTTTTGACATCAATAGTTTAAAGCTATCTAATTCCAGTAGAAAAGATGTTATTTCTCTGTCTTCTGTTGAATTTGGAGAAAACTATGAAACAAACAGTGTTCAAAAGGCCTGGAGTAAAGTTGAAGTTAAATGTTGATAATTACCACAAATAAAGTCAGAATGACTACTTTCCATCAGGAGCTCTCATCTTTCATTTTTAGGTCATTCTGTTTATCCCTCCCACCATCAGAATCCTGAATAATCTAGAAAGAAAACTATTGTACATGACTTATTCCCCTTGCCTTTTTCATGAAATATTTTTATTATGATAGAGATTCCACATGTTACAAGACAAAGATATTTTGCTTTGGCTAAAATGCTAACATCATTATGCTTCTACTTTGGTGAGTGTTAAGAACTTGAATTGTTGGCCCATGAAGAAGCAAAGATGTTATATACTCAAGGAAGTTTGTCCAAAAGGAAAGGATTTATGGACTGTTGAGGAGGTCAACGCAGAAATAAAAGAAAATGCAGAAAACTCATTTTGCCCACAGGGAAGTGGTGGTATAGCCACACTTTCAACCACACATGCTTAGTACCATGAAATGGGTGGGGCATGTTATGACTGTGGGGTTGAGCTGAGGGCTGTTGCCCTAAGGTGGGTCAGAGGTGACATGTGAAGCAAAGGATTACTCTGAGATGCTAAATAGTCTGTGAAACAGGGAATGAAGTATTTCTGGAAAGAAATACTTGTATTGAATAGCAAATAAAGCTGACTGGATTCACTGTAATACCTATTTCTACATTACTTTGATGATTTTGGGGAAAACATGGTTTCCCAGAGATGATATTGCCATATTAGCATTGAAAGGCAGAATTTGAAAAATTGTAACTTAACTCTGGGAGAACTCAGCAAAAGAAGAGATTAATATGAACAAAATCCCTATTGAAAACCCTTTCTTATTACCTATAACTGAAGTGATATATCAAAGCTTTAAAGAGAACCATGAAGCCCAGAAAACCACAAAGACTACATTGTCCTGTCTGCACACCTTCCTCCCTTTCTTAGCCTTGTGTACCTATTCTCCTCCTCATATTGCTTAGTTAATCAAATCAAACACACGCCTGTAGTAATATGTCCAGATTGCTAAAAGAGCAAGCATGAAGCAAACTGAAGAAATTGATATTCTTTAAATCAATATCTATTGATCAATATCCTTTAAACTCAATTTCTTTTAGATCCCCAGCTCAGGTTGTCTGGTACTGAGCTGCTCTTGGCTGTACCACTTGAGCCACTACTCTAGCCCTTTATACAAAAGGGCATTTAAAAAATTTTTTTTGGATGGGATGGGTTTGAACCCAGGGCTTCATACTTGGTAGGTAGGCACTCTATCACTTGAGTCATACCTCTAGCCCTCGGGTAGTTTGTTTTTGAGATAGGGTCTTGCTTCCTTTTGCCAGGGTTGGCCTTGAACTTGTGATCCTCCTACTTCCATCTCCCAGGTAGCTGAGACTAGAGATGTGCACCACCATGCCCAGCTCAGAGCTGCTTTTGCCTGTATAATTCCTGGAATTACAGCTTCCCACATTTCTTTTTCCTTGGGGGCAGCAATTTGAGACATTTAGCACCAAGGCCCATTTACCACCACCTTGAAAAGGGCTTACCAGTTGGGATACCTGGATCCAAACTCCCACTTTGCAATTGACTGGCTGTTTAGCCTTCTCTGTGAGTTTCAAGTTCAGGAGAGATAAGCTGGACAGAAGCTGCTGAGCAGAGTCTGGAGTATGGAAGATGCTTAGCAAGGTATCAGAATTATTGCACCTGTTACTCCTGTATCTCTGTTTGAGGTAAACAGCTCCCAAAGAGGGCTCTTGAGAATGCTAACCATGCCTGGAAGAAAAAGTGGCTTCCAAGAGATTCAATTTCCTGCCCTGTTCTCAGACAAAAAAATTCATTCAACTTATCTTCAAGTTTAAGATTGAAATTCTTTTCTTTTTTCTTCAAGCAAGGCAGATGTGCTTAGACAGTAGCATGGCCAGGAGACTGGAGGAAGACTCATTCAGTTTTTAAAAAGGGTGTGGGGTGCAAGCTATGATCCCAGCACTTGGAAGTTGAGGCAGGAGGATCATGAGTTTGAGACAAGCCTATGCTATAGGGCGAGACCCTGTTTAAAAACAAGCAAGCAAAAAACAAGAAAAAAGATTCTGGAAAAATAATAAAGTGCTCAGTTCTACAAGTATTGATATCAATTATACAAGTTTATGTTTTATTCCCAGTATTATAATTCATTTTGGAATTGAAGAATCTAAAGACCCCCAGCCACTCTTTTTTGGTAGGACTAGGGTTTAAACCAGTGCTTTTTACCAAGTGCTTTATACTTGCAAAGCAGATACTCCACCACTTGAGCCATACCTCCAATCCATTGTGCTCTGGTTATTTTGGGGAGAGGTCTGGTGAACTATTTGCCTTGACGCATAAGCCTCCCAATCTCAGCCTCCCAGCGAGCTAGGATTACAGGACTGAACCACCTGTGCCTAGCTTCTGACAACTTTTAGATGCAGACGATGATAAGCCTATAGGAGTTTAATACTTCATGTTGATTTTTTTCTGAAGGGATGTCAACTTCCAGATTAATTCATTTGTTCCTTGAAATTTTAAATGGAATGGGGTTTATTGTACTTTACCCTTATCCATTATAATAATAGATCATTTTCCATAAAAGTACAAAGCAAGCAAAACCACTTTCTCTTAATATTATTTGTAAAAATTTGACACCCCCAAAAGCTTATTGTTCATAGGTTAGGTCAGGAAGGAGAGACCACTTGGGAACATATGTGTTCTCAATAAGAGCTGAATTTTTGTCAGAGAAGCTTCTTGGTGTTTTTCATTTCCTAGGGAGTTCCAGAAGTACTAAAATTGTATCGAGAGAAAGTGTTTATGTTCCAAAAGTTCAGGCTCTGCATTCCAGACTACACACTGTGGGTTCTCAAAACAGAGGCAGCTTTTACTGAAACTGGGAAACAAGACTAACTCATAAAGAGCTTGGGCTAGTCTATATTGGAAAAACAGATGATAACCAAAGAGCCAGCTGAAAAAGGAACCACCTAATTCAGAAGTTGGTGAATTTTGTCTGTAAAGGGTCCGACGGTAAATATTTAAGGTTTTAGAGGCCATGCAGACTGTGTTGCCTACTCAGCCCTGCCATTGAGAGTCAAAAAATAGACATTGACAATAAATGTATGAATGAACAGGGCTGTGTTACAATAAAACTTTATTTACAAAACAGTCAGAGGGCTGGATTTGGCAGACAAGCAATTGGTGGTTTTGGTGGCATAGAAATTTACTGCTAAAAAACATCATTCTTGTGCTTAAATAGGACTTTGTCCAAAGTTTTACCATTAAAGAGTCAGTCTTTTTGGTCAAATATTGTTTGCTTCACAAATCAGCTTAAGATGAAGGTCTTATGAAATATACCATCACCATTTCCTTTGGATTTATGGGCTTATTAAGTAACTGGGGCTGAGAGGAGTCCTAGAAACTTCATGAGAGCAATTGGTGAGTAGAGTAAAGGGATTGGAAGGAAAGAAGACACAAAGGGAGATATTAGCCCCCACCCACTTACATAATAATAAATAATAATAAATAGCAGCCAGTGACCAATAAATCATAGGTTTTTTTGTTGTTGTTCCTGAAAAGGAACCACCTTCTTTCTTCTCCTCCTCCTCCTCCTCTTCCTCTTCCTCCTCTTCTTTCTTCGGTGAGACCGGGGGGTTGAACTCAGGACTTTCTGTTTGCAAAGCACATGCTCTACCACTTGAGCCACACCTCAAGTCCATTTTGCTTTGGTTATTTTGGAGATGCAGTCCCTTGAACCATTTGCCTGGGCTGGCTTCAAACTTTGATCCTCCTGGTCTCACCTCCCAAATAGCTAGGATTATAGGCATGAATCATCAATGATTGGCTAAAAGGCACATTCTTTAGAAACAAAGTTCTGCTGGAACAAGTGCCCATATTCAGACAGACAGTGCCCATCTGGTTCATGCACGACCCATTCAACAGAAACAATTTTTGTTGCAAAGCTCAGTGCTAGGAATTGAAGGTAAGAAGGTTAATCCACCAATGGAATCCTACAAATAATATTAGATTACTGAGTCTCCAAGAGAAACAAGAACAAAGAATAATTCTTTAAAAAATTCCCTCAAACTGTTGGTCTTATTTCAGACTTGCCCTCCCTCCCATTTGATCTAGTTTGATGTACAGAAGTGTGGTCCTATCACTTATTTTTAAAGCTGGCATGCCAGTGAAAAACTATATGGTTGTCATTTTTATTTATTTATTGCATATATGTTTGTGTGTTTTTGTGGTGCTGGGGAACAAACCCAGGGCTTCATGTGTGCTGGTAGTTGTCATTTTTAAAAACCTTTTTTACTTTTTGCTCTTCCCTTAAATTTTTCAAGTTGCTAAACCTAAAAAAGATCTTAGGAAGTGTTGCTCAAGCACTAAAACCCTCTGTGTGTTTAACCCATTCACCACAACCTTGATTTACAACTGCTTTCCTTGCTTGATGAATCCCATATGGCCCATAATTTAAACATTTTAATGTGCTCTCACTGGAGTGCCTTTTTATTTGAATGCAAATTGATCTTGAAATTGCTCCCAATCAGAAGTTTGTGTTTGATATACTGTAGCTTACAGTTGAATGTGGTCATACCAAGGTTCAATCTGCCAGAGAGAGGACTGAGGTTCAATTGCTACCATAAGTAACCTAGCTCAGGTTAATTTAACCATAAAATATACACTTCAGCTGACTGCTTAACCTGTCACAAATAAATGAATTATGCCGATCCTGAACCACTTGACAGATGGAATGAAGCCTGTTCATATAAATTCAAAAGAAACTTGAATTCACTTCCGAATTTGTGCATCTTATTACTACTATTTTAGTTATTTGTTTATTTATTTGGCTGAGGGATTTTCTTTTGTTTTTAATTTTTTAATGTTTTTTTATAATGGTTATACAGGGTGTTTCTTTTTTTTTTTTTTTGATTGACTATGTTTTTCCATTTATTCACATGTGCATACATTGTTTGGGCCATTTCTCCCTCCAGCCCTCTGCCCCCTCCCTCTTCCCCTCACTTCCAGGCAGAACCTATTCTGTCCTCTTCTCCAATTTTGTTGAAAAGAAGACATAAGCAATAATAAGAAAGACAAAGTGTTTTTGCTAGTTGAGATAAGGATAGCTATACAGAGAGATTCCTTGCATTGCTTTCATGCACAAGTGTATTACAAACTGAACTGATTCATCTCTACCAGACCTCTTCACTACTTCCTGGTCACTTTCCCATAGTGACCTCTGTCATTTTAAGGTTATTATATTAGCTCCTCTGCAGTGGGTATGTCAAACACTTTCAAGTCTTGAGTTTCCTACCTTTCCTTATTCCTCCCGTATGTGACCTCCCCTTAGCATGTGACTGTACAGGGGGTTTCATTATGACATTTCCATATATGCATATATTGTACTCCTATTTGGTTTGTCCCCCTCCTTTATTCTCCCTCCTCTACCAGCTGCTTAAAATGACTTTGTAAGGTTTCAATGATCTGTATTCATACATGTGTAGAAAGTACATCTATCATATTCATTCTCCTTTACCCTCTTCATTTACCCTCCCCGCTCCACTCGTACCCTCCCCTTAACATGACCTGTTTTACATTCCTGTCCTTTGTTGTTTAAGTGTCCATTCATTGTTCAGTGGGGTTTTGCCTTGGTATTTTACCTGTAAATGTATTGCTCTTTAATCGATCTAACTCCCTCTTTTACTTACTCTTCCTTACCCTTTCCCCTCACCCCATATTGTTTTACAGTTTTTAGTACATTTAGGAAGGAGAGATTTTCAACAGAAGGCAAACAAGGATTTTGTAGCATTCTAGAACCTGAAACTCCACTAATTCTTATGTAGTCCAGGTTTTTAAAAGAATTCAAAACCAAAAAATTCCAACCATCTGATTCAAAAAGAACACAGTGAAAAACATTTAATGATCACCATTTATAGATAATTTAATCCCTGCTATTAGCATTTACACTGCAGATTTTAGCACTGTATCCAGTACTCAGAGAGGGTAGGCTTGAGTGGGGGAGAGCCCAGGACTCTGCAGAGGATGCTGATATGCTGGCCCCACTCTAACTTGACCATAGCCTTCAGAAGCTAGGCTGCAGCAGACCTTTTCCTCTGAAACACAAGATGGCTACATAGGTAACCAGGCCCAACCCTCCTGAACAGTTCTTTTTATTATCTCGGAAATCAGGCTGTGGACTTAAATATTCCTGAAACTTGGGGCAGAGAGGGAAAACATAGCAATTGTTTCCTCTGTACCAGAAATTGTGCCATGCTATTGGTGTCTTACAATGGGAGAAAGAAAAGGAAAACAACGCTGCTTAAATGATATGCAAATTAAAAAATTTTAAGTAGTTCTTTACATTTATCTAGCACTGTTAATCTCAAAGGGTACTTCATTCAATCATGATTATTTACTGAATGTTAATGTGCCAGATACAATTTGTTGGCGCTGAGGGATTCAAATTCAAAGTACCTGCCCTGCTGGAATGTACACTCCAAAGCAAAAGGCAGACAACACAGAAGGGACAGAGAAGAACACAAAAGGATAAATAGGATGCACAACAGAAAGGGTAGAGGTGGAGGGAGGAGAGAACTTGCTTAACAAGTGTAGCCACAAGTTAGAATCATTGTGAAGTTTAAGAGGCTGAACCTAAGGGTCATTCGTGTGTACTGGCTTCTTTCAAGGTCCTGAGTATTACCATAACTGTGGGGTTTTGTATAATTTGCAAATTTAAGATAAAAAAAAATAGGATAAGAAGGAGCCTATTGTGCTTGATGTGCAGACAGTGGACCATGTGGGAAGCTGGCAATTGCCTAGCTAACTGAAGGGATGGTAGATGGAGTAGATGGGGAAAAGAGGTAGGAGACACAGGAACGAATACGTAGAGCCTTAGTAGACATATTAGGGGGTTGGTCTGCATCAAAGCATGTGTAAAACCATTAGTGTGTTCTTAGCAGAAGAATACCATGGTCAGATTTATGTTTTGAAAAGCTTACCCAGACTCCACAGGGAGAACCCACAGGGGATAGGGCATGATTAGACGAAGGAGCTATAGTGGTATTCCAAGTGAGATATGATGGTGGTTTGCACTGGGCAGTAGAAGTGATCATGGAGGGAATGGAGATTTAAGGTAGATATTAGACTTTGGTGATAAGACTAATTGATGGGTTGGATGTGGGCAGTTGGGAAGACAAAAGGGCGAAAGATGACTTCAGTGATCTGACTTGAACACTGGTTTGATAACAGTGCTACCCCCATCTAGATTGAGAAAGGCCTAGGAAGGGAAAAATTGTGTGTGGGTGGATAAAAAAACTCTGATTTGGTTGTGATAAATTTGAGAGTCTTATTAATTACCTAGCAGGAGATGTTGAGTAGGCAGTCGGATGAGTCTGTAATTTAGAAGAAAATTATAAAGGTTCAGGAGTCAGCATAATACATTTGGTTAAAAACCATTTCCATTCCTATTTCTGCTCTTACTACTGGTCTCCCCTGTAATTTAATTGACTCAGGACAGATCCTCTAAACTGGATTAAATAGAAGGCTAAATTGAATTACTTCAGTGGAACTGTAGGATTCTTAGTAAAGGAGGTTAGGGTGGGGTAGAGGTACAGTCAGGGGGCAGTAATAACCACAAAAAGTTGTATTAGGAATATCTAGGAGGGAATTTAGTAATATTACAATGGATCTGGCTTTGAATATGTGTTGACATTTCTTTGAAGGTGATATAAAAGCAGGATTATGGATTTAGACATGATTCTGAATCATTTAATCCCACGGAGTGTGCAGGAATGAATTAGGTATGTGAAATATGTATACAGTGCTATCTTAATAAATCAGACTTTAACTTTGTTATCTGTGTTAGTTTACATTTCTTAGTGGTCTGGGGAAAACAATTATATGATTACCACTGAATCATTCCAGTTAATGAAGGGATTAAGCTTTTAAAGCATACATGAAATGTGGCCAAAGTTGTGCCTTTGACTTTAGAGAATTTCACCATTTAGATGTTTTCCCAGAGTTAAAAACTTATTTTTTGAAAATAAGCATGTAAGAGAAGTGTACCTTAATAATAGCTCTCTAATTTCTTTCATGCCAACTTCAAGTTCTAAGTGTCAATTATAATTAAGTATGACCTAGGTATAGAGGATCCTGACATATTCATATTTGTGTGTAGTGTCTTTCAGGTTAGTGGTAATATCAAAGGGCTGGAAAATAAAGATATGCTCTAAGAGAGAACTGATTTGTCATTCTGGTACTCAAAAAAAATCTTACTTTTTTCTTATGGAACACAAAAGAGTATATACAAACAGTTGTTACAAATGCAATAAAAGTTGTATTATTTTAAAACAATGGTTTTGGAGAATATATTGGTATTGAAATAGCTTTGGGATAAGGAAGGAGATCACAAAGCTGCAAGTCTAGGTTCTTGGGGACGCCGTTGGTAACTGCCACATGAAGAATGCCAGATTCAGCTCAGCACTCAACATCATGTGAAAGTTTCCACCAGTGGATTTGCTATGAATTAGTTTGCATCTTATTTCAGAGCCCTTTCTTCTGATTCTTTATTTTTCCACAAGTGTTTCTGATCTATGGATTTTTGTATCTCATCTTTGTGAAACATCTGTCTTCCACCCTGTCACACACATAATTCCTGAATGCTAGTAGTGTTTGACTAGAAGTCTAATCCAGAAAAAAAGAAAAAAATGAGTGAGGAAAGTAGTGAAAAAATGGCAAAAGATGCAAGCACCATAGGCAGGCCAATGTAAGGGCTTCAGGAGGGAAAATAATACTCGAAAGGAGTACGAGTTAATGGTAAGATAATATTTTAGAGAAAGGTAGGAAATTTAGTAAAATATTAGGATTAAAATAATAAATATTAGGATTAAAATAAAATTATTCAGGAGATTTTGCCAATAGTGCTGGAAAGAAAAATAATAAGCTTTTGAATTCTGCCCATTTGCAGAATTTTAGGGATGTCCTCTACAGAGGGATGTAGACAGCCACCCCAAGCTAAAAAATTTCCTTGTGAGGTTGCATCCTTTGTCATCTCTACCTTCAACTCTGACTTTCTGTAGCTGTCCTCCAACTGTGTTGTTGAAAGTTAAACCTAAGTCAATAAAAAAATAAACATTAAATTATTTTAATTATGACTGGGAAGTCAGCAATGCCAAAAGTGGACTTTGAAAAGACTCCCATTCCACTTCTGGCTGAACAAATCAAAGGTGCGACAGTCGTACATGGCTTTTATAGCCAATCTCATTGCCGAACTAGACAATCAGCACCTTCAACTCTGAACTCTAACATGCACCCTGGAGGTGCCCACTCCAGAGAGCAGCTGCACCAGCGGAACTTGGAAAGCCTGCCTAGGAGCTGGAGGCAATTCGTCTGCTTGAGGAACAGCTTCTACCCAGGAGCTTCTGGCTCTGCTGGGTCCCTCAGTTTGCCTCTATGTAGCTACAGTATTTGGACGTCTTTCACCAGTTACATATAAAATGCCACTGGCAACTAAATCATTCAGTAAGCTGGTGGCTGCCCAAAATATCATTGTTGGCTTCATCATCCATGATATACCCCATATCATCCTGTTTTTTTGTCCTGGCTAAAAAGGTCACTTTTCATTGAAAGAAAAGCTTTAATGAATATGAGGCCCTTAACTCATTGTTGCCAAGTGTGGCTTTTTTTGAAGCTTGAAGAGTGAGAAAATGAATACCTTTTCACTAGTTGCTAATGGGAAAAATTGGCTTATGTTTGTGACTTTCCACAAGATGAATTGAAATTTGGGGAAAACAGCTAGATTTTCCCCATTTTTTCGGTGCTCTTTAATAAGTGATAAATGTACCAAAGGTAATTTTGCTCCTCAGTTAATAAAATTAGTTGCATGTGCAGTCTAGTTGACCCTGCCTCCTGCAGCACACAGCTGCTTTGGCATGCTAATTGAATTGTCAACAGGAAAGGAGGCACTTTAAGCTACCACTTCAGCCCACAGAACCTTCACTTAAAGGCTGCCTGCTGTTCCTCCCAACTATGCATGAAAAGCAATTAAGAAAGGTCTTGTATAACTGCAGTCTGTTAAATCAAGGGTAAGCTGTATGTTGAAACTAACAAAAGACACACAAACCGCTTGCAAATCTTCTGAGGACCAAACTGTGTGCAATGGTGCTTGGAAGAATATGGGGCCCAATTAATGGAAAAGCACTTAGCTAAAAGTTAAATGGTCCTGCTGCCTTTTGCCCAGTAAACTGGTGTCTAGCTTTAAGCATGAGAACCTTTGCTGCAGGCAGAAACACAATGAACCAGATAGGAAGCAGCCTAACAGCTCACCAATCCTGGGCCACCTATTAATGGTTAAGAATTTATGCTGAATGAATACATACCTCTTTATTATTTCTAATTGTGGTGGTGAAAAGGTTACTAAATTCCCACACATGATGGTGCAAAAGACACTTTGCCAGTACAACAGCTCCACATGACACCTGTGGAAGGGAAAGACTGCGGGAATTTAAGCTGGGTTAAAAAATAAAATAAATTAAAGCTGCATTTGCTAGCAGTTACATGTGCCATGAGCATATAAACTTAATTTACTAGTTTTTAAAATTGGGTGACATTATACTTTCGTTCCTAGTAGCTCATAATTTTGATATGTATTTTTTAACACTTCACAAAATTATTTATAACCTGTTCTAAGCTCCAAATGATGCTTAAGTTTTAGGGGTTTTTGAAATATTTTGTAGGATAATGTACCTACAAGGTATTTTGTAGCCTATGTTGATCATTAGTGGTACAGTGTGTGGAGCACCAATGTGTGTTAACCTAGCAAAGGCCATGAAAAATGGTCCGTAGAAACTATAGGCATATTTCTTTTTTTTTTTCTTTTATTATTCATATGTGCATACAAGGCTTGGTTCATTTCTCCCCCCTGCCCCCACCCCCTCCCTTACCACCCACTCCGCCCCCTCCCTCTCTCCCCCACCCCCTCAATACCCAGCAGAAACTATTTTGCCCTTATCTCTAATTTTGTTGTAGAGAGAGTATAAGCAATAATAGGAAGGAACAAGGGGTTTTGCTGGTTGAGATAACGATAGCTATACAGGGCATTGACTCACATTGATTTCCTGTGCGTGGGTGTTACCTTCTAGGTTAATTCTTTTTGATTTCACCTTTTCTCTAGTACCTGTTCCCCTTTTCCTATTGGCCTCAGTTGTTTTAAGGTATCTATCTGCTTTAGTTTCTCTGCATTAAGGGCAACAAATGCTAGCTAATTTTTTAGGTGTCTTACCTATCCTCACCCCTCCCTTGTGTGCTCTCACTTTTATCATGTGCTCAAAGTCCAATCCCATTGTTGTGTTTGCCCTTGATCTGATGTCCACATATGAGGGAGAACATACGATTTTTGGTCTTTTGGGCCAGGCTAACCTCACTCAGAATGATGTTCTCCAATTCCATCCATTTACCAGCGAATGATAACATTTCGTTCTTCTTCATGGCTGCATAAAATTCCACTGTGTATAGATACCACATTTTCTTGATCATGAATATGAAAACTTGAAGGCTGCTAAAAATAGAGAAATTTAAATTGAAAAGCTGTTTCCCACAAAACAGACATTTTAAACCTACATTTTAAAATCAAAATAATTTGTGATTATTCTTAGTTTGCTACATACATAAAGGAAGAGAAACCTTAATGTGCTGTTTTACCAGTTTAAAAATTAACAGTCTTTTAGTGAAGGCTAGAGTTTGTGGGAAGTACATATGTCTATACATGTAGTTATGTTTAGAAGAGAAAATATTTTTATCCAGATGATTTCATTTGGTCCTAAATTATATTTTTAAGATTAGGGAGTGACATATCACAATTATTTAATTTTTAAGGATTATTTTTGTTTTTTCAAGTGTTGACCTTAAGTACCTTTACTGTAGAAGGCAGCATTCTTTTTGTTCTATCAAGTAAAAATGCAGCTGTAATAAGATTGGGTTCTTGCTTCTGTGTCTCTGTTTTTGGTAAGTTAACTAATGATATGTCTTAGAAAATGTTTCCTCTATCCATTTTTTTTTCTTACATTTAGTCATCTTTAAGGACATTTAGTCATTTTTAAGAAAACTAAAGTGTAAATCATACAACATGATTGAAATTCTGTGGATCATGGTAGCAGAACAGATTTGACATTTCTAATGCCAAAGTTATTGCAAATACATAGTAACATCCCTGCAGAATTTATAAACAATCAGCAAAGCTACACACACTTGTGCACTTATAGGATACTTCTGTGTTTAAGCAATTGATTCTGATAAAATATAAAATATACCATATTTTACCACTCTCAGGAAGAGGTTGTAAACCTAAGTATAGAAAAAGTAGTTCTCTTTTTTTATATCATTTTAAAAAATCATTTTGGTTATAAAAATCCTGTGGCAAGAACTGATATTCAAACATGTTTTCTGAAGTTACTGTTCTTGCTTGGTGATTTGAAACAGCTATAAAATTTGAGGGGATCAAAAGAGTTTCAAACCATTACTGAGGAAAAAAATGCCTATGTCATATCTTGCATGGTTGGGGTTTGTTTTTCATTGTTGGAACACGCTTTTTGGGTTCCTGGGTTCTTCTTGGACCCTGGTAAAGGTTACGTAACTCCTACACATACTTTTGAAAATATTCGGACACAGAATGAAAGGTTAGCAAAGGAGAAAAAAAATCAGCCAGCATAAGACCTTGACCTTAAATATTTGCAGTCAATTAAAGATCTGTTCAAGGTTAGGCTGGAATTCCTCCAGCTGTGGTGTTCCGTGTAAAATAAAATATTGCCAGCTGTGGTCAATTATTTGATTTCCCTATGAAACCCAAGAAACGTGTAATCACTGTTAATATGGTAAAAATTGATCAAGTGTGACGTACTATGTAATTTACTGATTGCAATAGCACTTAGGTACCAGCTCAGAGCAGTATCTGCTGATTACTTTCTAGATCTCAAGGGCTAAAGTAAGAGGTTAACCTGTATATTTCAAATTTAGGATTGGTGATTTAGCTGCCTGAAGAGTATCAACTATTAAATGTTTTTCTGTGATGAGTGTGTGATAAAGTAAGAAATGCTTATGATAGTATATAGGTGAATAAAGTAGGACTCAAAGTTCTATAAACTTGCATAAAATATCTGAGGTTAAAAATGCTAGAAAAGGCTGGAGCATGGCTCAAGTGGTAAAGCACCTGAGTTCATACCCCAGTATGAAAAAAAAGAAGGAAGGAAGGAAGGGAGGGAGGAAGGAAGAAAGAAAAGAAGGAAGGAAGATGCTAGAACAACAAAACATTCCCTGCCCGCACCCCCCGCCCCCGCTCCCTAATTCTGTTAAACTGTTTGAGTCAAACGTTATATTTGTCAGTCTGCATATGATTTGGGGGGAGTGTATTAAAACCATCAAAAATTGCAAAGATCCAAAATTAAAGGGAAAACAAAAGTGAAAAACAGCAGTCTGTGAGCCTACACATTCACTTTCACAACTTGGGCCAAGGAATTGATTCCTGAGCTGCTTGCACTTGGGTGAAAACATTCCTGGGGATTTCAGTGAGTGGTTATCTTTGGAGAGGGCAGTAAAGCCAGGGCCTCACTTCATGGTGGGGAGGGTGAGCCATAAATCCCGCATCACATCTGTCAGGCTGGAGCTTTTTTCTCTGTGAAGAGGAATAATGACAGGCTCTACAGAGTAGGACTATGAGACAGTCTGGGGAGATAATGAGCAGAAAGCACAGAATGCATAGCTCACTCACTGGTAAAAGTTTAATGGATGGTACCTATTTTTATGAGCTTGAAAATGTTCAGACTTTTAAAGTGATCAACTACAATATGAAACTTTTATTTTTCTAAAATAATATGTAATCAAAATTTAAAGATCTTTCTGTGAGCACAACATATTTTAAATTTTCTATGATGAAGGCTCCAGTATATTGTTTTTTTGCTGCCTCTCAGAATCTAGCAATGCTGGCCTTTCTTAAACTGGCAAGTTTACACAAGATTGATGCAAGCATTGCTGCTTCTGTATTTGGCTATTTGCACTTAAATTCTACCAAAATTGACGTTGTCATCTTGCTGTATTGAACAGTCATGTAATTTTTAAGCATAAAATGTCTAGTTTTAACTTTGGCTCTATCTAGCTGACCAATATGCAGACTAATGTGAAAATGGCCACAGGCTAAAGCTGAAGTTCAAGTTTCTTATTCTGAGGGTGATACTTTCATCGATCCTTCATAGTGATGCTTAAAAGCCTGTTCTATTTTAAATACACATTTTCCTATGTGGATCTCCTCAGAATTATAATTGTACTTGTAATAATGACAAGAAAGGGGGAAGAAGGACACTAAATCTTTCAGTTTCCTGTGTACATTTGGTTCACTTGAAAGAACAAACAAAATACATTGGTTAACAGGGACTCCTTTTAATCCTCAAAGTAGATCAAGCTCTCTAGCTGACTATCAAAAGAAGGTGCTTCAAACCCCCTCCCCCAATGCTTAATCCAGTCTAAGGGGTCAGTGCAGGGAGTGGGTAGGTGTGGCATCTACACAGGTTCAGAATTTCCATAACTGTCCCCTGCACTCCCCCAGATCCCTGGAAGTTAAATAGCTGTACTCTTCGAGTGTGCTGTCCCTTTGGTTGTGCCTCAGAAGGGGAAAGGAGTAGGGTGAAATGTCCTGCCATGGGTGCTCTTATCAGGTCTAATGAAGATTCCTGCCCTAACTGCTGGTTCTTCCTGTGGAAGGGCTAAGATTCTCCATCTTGGTGTACCTCAGCCAAGAAGGTGCCTCAAAAATGTTGCATCTCTGGGTCAGGTCAAGGCTTAGAATTTGCTCAGAAGCTCTGTCTCCTTTTGGTGCACTGGCCGTGCTCTTCATCTGGTTTCTTTCTCACCATGCTGTGTGTTTTGTTTCAGGGGCACTGCCCTTTCCTGCTACTGTGCTTTTGGTTAAGTCTTTCTGGGTCCTCTGGTAGGTGTCAGTCACTTGGAAGCTCAGGGGGGTGGGTTCTTCATACAAGTTGTCCACTTCTTCCCCAGCTGCCTTCAGGCTCTATACATCAGTAGTATGTGGGGGGAAAGTTCAAATTCTGCCTCTCTGAGCACTTCACTACATGTGACATGACAACCTAGTGACATCTATATTTAGAGGAAATATAACACTATATTTCTGACCAGTCCTCAAATTGCCTCTATAGTATTTCCTTCAATTTTTGTTTTCCCTTGGTTTTGCAAATAATTTCTAAAACAGGATTCAAGATTTTTATGGAATTCTCAGCAGGTGATTTTTTCATTGGGCATCCATTCCTACAACTGTTTAGAAAATTATGAGCAAAGGAGCAGATGTACTTTCACTTGTGGAGGACAATTGCAGTAGCTCTATTTTGTTTTTCCTTTATGCTCACTTACTCTACTGCCAGGGCAGAATAGAATAGTTTATTGTTGCTGGGCATGGAGAAAAACTGACACTCAAGTTCCTTAAAGGTGTCACACAACTTTTGGTGATTTTTCTCCAAACTTCAGCATGGCATTTGTTCTTGGGATAATCAGTTAACTCTCTGGTTTAGGGGCTAATTGTATTGTACAAACAAGATAAAAATATTGAAACTTGAATACATTGGTCAACCCTTAATTTTCTTAAAAGAGGAAGGTTCTACTACTTATAACTACATGCTATATGATTACTCATGTTGAAAGAAAATCCCTCAATCAAATCAGTTGGCAGTAAAAGGACATACATTAGCCAGGAGAGAGAAAGAAATTTGTGTGATTATTTGTTACTTCATTTAAACATTAACTTCATGACTTAACCACCAAAGCAATGTTTCCTTTCCATTCGAAAAATTGTAATTCATGTTTTTTCCATTGTCTATTTTGGTTCTTATGAAAAGAAAATAGAAACATGGCCGGATGAAGTGTCGGTAATGCTTAATTCCACACCCGGTCTCTAACTTTTCTCCTCACAGGATTCAGCCTACAAAGTCTAACACTTGCTGCTATTAAAAGCTGAATAAAATGATGCCTTTGTCTGAAGACATTAGCAGAATTGTAGTTGAGTTCCAAATCGGGGTGGAGAGGAGAGTGTGAGAAGGCCAGTTGTTCAGGGCATCAATCTAAAGGGTTGCTAAATTGGTTACAGGGGAGGCACCCAGCCAGCCATCAATGAACCACAAGTAGTCTTACCAGTCCAGGTGTCCACAAGGCTGGGAATAGTTCTGTTTACTCTTAGCAGCATTGTTCTGAAATACTAGATCTTAATGATTTGAATTTCAAAAAAAAATCAGGCATGCAGTCTTGCTCTATACATTATAATGTATAATGTATACATTATACATTAGTCTATAATGACTAATTTAGAATTAGATTATAGACATATGTCAATATTTCAAACAAACCAGGAAACAGTACTATTTACTCCTCCTCAACCAATGTTCCATAATAGAAAAAAATGTTTTTTATGTTGCTCTTATTTAAGGATAGCTTAATGTTTTAGCAGCCTGACTGGATACTTAAAATCACCTAGAAACTCTGGGCCCCACCACCATCCAACTGAACTTGAATCTCTTGGGCTAGGCACCTAGAACTTGTAAGTCCAAATGCGTGCCCCAGGCCTCCCAGGTGATTCTGATGTGCCACAAGGACTGACTGAGCGCCATGAGGCAATGATTATGACAATGCTCGTAAGCTTTAACTTCCATCAGAAGCACCTGAAGGACTTGTGAAAACAGATTTATGGGCCAAACTCCCAGAGTTTTTGATTCAGCAGGTCTGAAGTGAGGTTTGAGAATTTTCAAGTCCAAGTTCCAGTGCTACTGCTGCTCCGGATATCACATGTTGAGAATTACTGCAGTGCTATGAATCCTGAGTCATCCTGTATCTCTTAAGGCAGGTTCACTCCTAGAAAACTTCTACACATCTTATAATTGTTTATGATGGGGATTTGGTGAAGGGGCATCCAGTTGATGCCAAGGGGAGCAAAAGGAGGAGGTAAGAGGGACTATTTTTTAAAAAGCTGAGAATTTTGTAAAAATTGAAGAGGAAGTTTTGAATTTTCTTGTTGTTTTGGTTTTTTGAGACGGGGTCTTGCCCTGTAGCCCAGGCTGTTCTCAAACTCATAATCCTTTCCCAAGTGCTGGGATTATAGAGTACACCATTATAGCTAAAGCTTTGAATTTTTAAATAACAGGCTGGGCAGAGTTTTCCTAGAGAAAAGGAAAGAAGACTATTGGGAACTGCGATGGATATGAGATTTTAAAGGCGATTTTAGAGAAGTGTTGTTGGATGTCTGGATTTCCCTTCATGTACCAAAAAGTATAGGTAAAAAGTGTTTTTTATTTGTGCTGCCTATCATCAGTGGCACAACTGTCTGGAATGAATTTCGTGCTTTATTCTTTTAAAGGGATGAGGTTGTGAAGATTCAAAAGACTGAAATCTTGGAGGATGAGAAAAAAGCCTTGGAGAGACTGTTCAGGGTTATGTTGGGGGTGACACAAAAGATAGGAAAATTTATTCAATGGGTCCCATCTCTTGTTGGTTCAAAGAAGTCCTGAGGTGTGAAACCTACTATAGGTCAGTTGTGTTGGGGTGGGGAAGGGTCCATAAGTATATGTCAGGAGGCCCTGTATAGGTAGGCTGCTTCTGCTTGGAGTTGTCAGCATCCACACCATGCTGGGACAAGATAGTTTGGGCCAACAGGCTCTGAAGTGTTACAGAGGGGTGGGCAATTTATTCTGGGAAGAGAATGAGTAAATGGATGGATGTTGGAGAAGTGGCCAACACCATCCACTGTAGTCATTTGCTCATGAGACAGGAATCTACCATAAAAGAAAATGACCACAAAATCCAACATAATTTGTTTCAAAGTTCTCTCTAGATACTGCAAATTAAATACATCAAAGTTAGCTCCCCTTTATTGGTAGTGCCCCCCTCACCCCATCCAACGCAGGACACATTAATGAGCACTGAAAATACTGCAAAGTTAAATAGGAACAGGGACCCTGGTTATTCATGAGCAGGGTAGGTTGCTCTGAATTGGTGAAAGTGGGTATAGCAGAAACAGAAAGCAAGCAGCATTCAAATCTGTTTTAGAAAGATCAAATGGGACTCACCATTTCTTGGTTGAACAATTAATTTTTTACCATGTATAAAATTTGCAAACACTTTAAAAGGGAACCCCAGTTGATATTGGGAAACAAACTGACCTAGGCATCAAGAAACACAAGGTCTGGTCTGCTTTTGTCATTAGCTAGCAGCATGTAGTCCAGCCAGCCTTGTACTTTCTTAATCTCACTGTCCTCAGTGATTATCTCTGAGGTCAGATCTGATTCATACCCTTCAAAACAGAGATGAAGAGGATGATGTCAGCTCCTTCTTGGGAATTATCTGTTTTCAACAGAGATTCAAATTAGGTAAAGCTCAGAGTTGTTTCCTTGAGTTTGGAGATTAGGTCAAAATAAGATTTTAAAATAGCACAGAGATGGTAGGCATCTACAGGACAAATGTTAATGACAGTTTAATTTCGGTAAACAAGAAATTTGGAAACATTAACAATAGAGTTTTAAAGTTATTCAGATTTTTTTTTTCTTTTTGGAACTAAGGAGCAGTTTACATTCCTCAAAGAACATAGATTAAAATTGAGGAGATTTACATTGGAATCTTTAAACTTTGATTTTCTATTTCTTCTATGGCCTTTTATTGGTTTGGTAGCAGCAAAACTAAACAACTTTCTTTTTGCTTTTAAGTGAGATTAGAGTGCCTATTTAGAAAGTGTGAGGCCCTGTCAAACCCCAGTACCACCAAAAGTGTAAAAAAAAACCAAAAACCCATGAGATTCACTCACTTATGTGAAAATTATCTTTGTTCCTCATTCTTTGTTTTATTTCTACTTCATCTTATAGGTAATGGGCTTTATAGCTAAAATAGAAAGTTTTTCTAAATGAAAATTCATATGGAACAATTATAGCTGAATTAAGGATTCAATCAAAAATATAAAATTGGCGCTGGAGGTGTGGCTCAAGTTCTAGAACACCTGCCTCCCCCACCTGTACTCATATACATGAAATTGGGTGTAAATATTAGCTACTTTATATAATTATAACATTAAAGCAATTAATAAGAAAATAGTAATAGGATCATGAAATTTCAAGTCACCCTTATAGTTTGTGGCTTATCAATGACATTCTCTCATTGAAAATTTTCATGAAATTACCAGTATTTAAGTCATTTTTCTACTGGTTTCTGATTACATCCCCTATCTTCTCAAAGAGCTTTCTCTTTCTATATGTCTTTCACTTTTCTATGTCTTAAAACCCTCACTACTGGATTGCTTTTGCTTCCACACATAAAAAGGCCCAAGTTCCTACTCTGAAAACAATTAAATCCTGTCTACACACTGCTGGATCTTTCCTCCTTGTTTCTCTTTCTTTCTTTTCCTTTCCTTTCTCCATTTCTCTCTCCTTTTTCCTCCTTGTCTGTTTTCCCTATTTTCCTCCTCCCTTCTCCTTCCCTAACCTTGCCCATTCATTTATTGGTCAAGTACTTTTGGGGAGAAGGGTACCTATTATGGGCTTTGCACTGTTCTCAGTTCTGGAAAACATGGATGTACTAGAAAGATTGGGTTCTGCCCTCCAGGGGTTTATAATCTGGTAGAGAAAACTGACATTTGTTAAATATACAATTGACTGCCATTGCCTTTGCTGTCTACCTCCAATCCATTGCAGTTGGATTTGAAGCTTTAATCTAGGCCATCAGTGACCTTTCCATTCCAAAAGCAATGAACTTTTGGTGTTTTATCATTTCATTCTTCTGGTATTTTTTTTTGTCTACATTCTTTACTGATTTTATTACTCCATTTTATCCTTCAGACTCTTTGGTTTCTTTTTCCTTTATTCAATCAATGAAATGGGTGGCATTTCATAGTGTTCTATCCTAAGTCTTTTTTGTATTCTGATTTCCTGGAGCAAACCTGCCTTCTCTCATGCGTTCAGTTTCTAGCCATGCACTGGGAACTACATATCCAACTACGTCTCTTTACTGGGGCCCAATTCTATCTGTTCAACTGCCTTGTAGGCATTCCATTCTGTTTCAAGCTCAACAGGTTCTAAATTGAACTCATTTTCTCTAAAACTGGTTTCTTCTTATTTGTTTCCTGTTTTATTTTGGAGAACTACCATGCAAAATCTCTTGACCTAGACTGTTATAAATTAGAGCAGCAACATTTTTCAAGAACTGGTTTGTATTGGTAAGATTTGAATTGTGATTTAAATGACCAAAAGCAGCCAATCACATAAACTTATAGAAACAGAGTATTCTAGGCAAAGGGATCAGAAAGTACCAAGGCCCAGGAATGGAGAATAGGTTTCTCAGAAAAGAAAGACCATTGTGGTTGGAAAGGAGTGGGTCAGAGGTAAAGCAAGGCTAAATGAGTTGAGAAATAGCAGAAGATATATTACCAAGATTATTGTTGATTACGGAGAGTTTAATTTTACTCTAGGTAAAATAGGATGCCACTAAGGGATTCTTCAGCCAGAAAGTGACATTTAGTTTACACTTTACAAGATCACTCCTACTTACTCTATGAATAACAAATTGTGAAAGAGCAAGTGTGAAAACATAATGTTCAGTCAGGGGACTGTTCAGTAATATAAGCACAAGATGGTAAAGACTTGAGATAGGGTTAGTACTATGGGAGCTGGAGAGAGGAGAAAAGAAATCAGGATTCAGTATGGAAGGTAGCATCTTTAAGATGTGCTGATGAGAAGAAATGGGGGGGTGGAGAAAAATGCATCAAAGATCACACCTAGGATTTTGGCATGAGTAACCTTGGAGCTCAAGGTTGAGAGGAAAGAGGGACAGAGAATTCTGTTTTGATTATATTAAGCTTGAAATATCTATTAGGTCTGCAAGAGGAGATGCCAAATAGGCAGTTGGATGAATGAGTTTGGAGCCTGGCAGAGAAGTTGGGGCTGAAAGCTAAATGTGGGAGTCACTGACAAGTGGATGGTACCTGAAGCTGTGGGAATGACTGGGAGGGTATGGTGTTGCCAAAACTGGGCAAGAAGCTTGATCTACCAGAGACCTATAAGTCTCCTCAGAGGTGAAGCAAGTGGAGGGCAGAAAAGACACCCGAGGATAGAGGCTGTCAATGGTTTTGATGAGATCAGTCTCAGAATGGAGAAGGTCTGAACTTTGAGAGTGAGCACTTCAATTTTTCCCTGATACACTTGTATTTTTCATTAAGTTTAAAAGTGACTGTACTAACATTCCTGTGGTCCTTTATTATAGCTAATAATAGTCACTATTATTGAGAGCTTATTTGATGAATAGTATGTACAAAGGCACAGAGACAAGGAAATACGGTGACCTTTCAGGAAATGGTAATAGTTGAATATGGACACAATGGAGAAGACATCCTGTACAGGTGGATACAATGGATCAAAAAGGGTAAAACTGGAAAGGCAGGGCAGATCTAGAAGCACTTTGCATAATAAACCATAATGATTTTGCATTTTGTGCTGTGGATAGTGGGAGGGGTGCTGCTAAATACTTAATGCAAAGCATATTATTTCAGAAGCATATTTTTGCCAGGATTAAGGAGAACAAATTGGTTAAAAATAAAGTTCTAGGAAAAAGAAGAAAGGCAACATCAGAATGTAGAGAGAGGATAAGAATTTACAAGGACCAAGTGAATGGATGTGATGGAAAAGGCATCACTGGAGTAACACTGTTAGCCAGACCATCTTTTCTTGCTTCCGCTCTTATTTTAGATTGGTCTATCGAAATGTGTTAATCTATTTTTCCTATTTTGTTAAGTACTATCTAGTATGGGTATTTTAATTTCACATTACTTAGGTTTTTAAACATTGTTTTATTTACTTGGTAATGTTGGATCATTTTAGAAAACTATACAGAATTAATTTCATATAATATCCTAGGAATAATTCTAAATTAGCTGTTGTTAGTTCATACACAAAAATGCACAAATGTTGTCTTGGTATCAGCAGAGTTTATCTTTTTTTTTTTATTTAAATAAAGGTTAAGTGCAAGAATTTAATCGAGGGCTTCATCAGTGATACTGGGGTTTGAACTCAGTGCCTTGCGCTTGCTAGGCAGCCACTCTACCATGTGAGCCATATCCCCAGCCCTTTTGTTTTAACTGTTTTTCGAATAGGGTCTTGCATTTACACCTTGGATTATGATCTTCCTGTTTACACTTCCTGTTTAGCTGAGAAGACAGGCACACACCACCATGCCCAGCTTTCATTGGATGAGGTAGGGCCTCAGAAACCTTTTGCTTGGATTGCCTCAAACCATAATCCTCCTTATCTTCAATTTTCAAGTAGTGAGGATTACAAGCGTCAGCTACCATGGATGGCCTAATTAATATTTTTATTATATGTTAAGCCAGTTGGAATGTTTCTTCTGAAATGTTACAAGAGTCAAGGAAGAACTTGTCATTCTATTGGAGAAACACCATTAAGTGACTTATAATAATTTATTTTGGCTTTAGAATTATCCACATATGAACATAAATTTTCTGAATTGCCTTTTTTATCCTTTTACATAGTACTGGGGTTTGAACTCAGGGCCTTGTGCTTATTAGACAAGCACTTGAGCCAGTCCTCCAGTCCTTTGTGCTTTAGGCTATTTTTCAGACAGGGTGTTATGCTTTTTGCTTGGGCTGGCCTTGGGACTACAATTCTCTTACCTCTGCCTTCTGCATAGCTGAGGTTACAGGTATGTACCACCACACCTAGCTTCTTTTTTTTGACAGGGTCTCACTCTGTAGCCCAGGCTGGTCTTGAACTTGCAATTGTCCTGCCTCATAAGGACTCCCTAGTACTGGGATTATAGGCATCTACCAGCATGTCCAGTTTAATTTTTAGAATTCATATGCTCAAATATGACATCCCACAGTGTGGTTTTTCTATGACCAAATAAGTGTAATGGACCAAATGCAATCACTTAAAATTATGTTTTTCATTACAATAGTCATTGTCAATTGTGGGCTTAAATCAAGAACTAAAATTTCAGTTTAGAAAATAATTATTTTGGTCTACAATACTTGACTCATCAATAAAGAATGAATGCCTCGTGACACCATTGAAATGTCTGTGGGGATGATGAGCTGAAAGGGAATTTCTTGGGACTCCTGAGTGAAATAGACTTCGTATGTGTTTTACTTAATGTTTCCCAATGTCTATAGGGTTAGCCACTCATGCAATATCCTAAAAATTGGAGCCAGTGCACTTCGAGAGTAATGCCATCAAGATTGCTAATAGGGATGCTGGGGTCATAGCTCAGAGGTAGATCACTTGCCTAGCATGCATGAGGCCCTGGGGTTCCAACTCCAACACTGCCAAAAGAAAGTTCCCAATAGGAAACTTTGCATATATTTCACATTGCTTTGGTGACATTTTGGAGAGAAATCTACTGGATTAATCATATCACTGAAGCTCTTGTATCTTGCCACCTTTGAAGAATAGAGTTGCTGGAGCCAGGGTTATGGTTCAGTGGTAGAATGTTTGCCTAGCATTGAGACCTGGGGTTGGATCCTCGGCACTGCAAAACATTATATGTCAATGTATGTGTGTATGTATATGTGTACATATATAAAGGGAAAAGTAGAGTTCCTAACATAAGTCATGATCTTAGTCATGGTATAAACGAACGCTAAGAAACTAAAAGTAGTCCCATTAAATGTACTTTTAAAATATGATGCAAAAGGCAGAAATATAAGTGAAAAGCTTGCTATGCAAGAACATGAGGAATTAAAGAGTCATTTCCTCATAATAATATTGACTGGAACTTCTTACTGACAGGGAGTTTTGCCCTCAAAAAATTATAAAATTAATGTTTTAATTACAAATTTTTGCTATATTTGTAATTCCTATAATTGGCATAAGACATTCTACAATCACTATTATAAGTTAGGCGTCCCAACCAACATTAAAACATGCAGTAGACAGTTAATGTTTGAGTTGATCTTTGAGCAACAGTGCCACTTAAAAATACTCACTTTCATAAAAAAAAAAAAAAAACCCACAGTATCAACTCGTAAAAAAATAAAAATACTCGCTTTCAACGTGTGGAACTAGAGATCATATGTTGAATGAGATAGGCCAGGTCCCAAAAGCCAAATACTGCATGTTCTTGCTCATTTGTGGAACCTAGACCTATAAGGATGAGGATGATAGCGGGACACTAATGTGAAAGGGGTACTGTTGGTGGTGGAGGGCTTAATAAGGGGAGAGAAAAGGAAAGGAAACTGGTGACATGGACAGAAGTACACTACATATATATGTACATATATATTTACATATACATATGTATACATATGCATATGAAAACAGTATAATGAATTGCACCAAACATTGTTTGAAGAAAGGGGAGAGTATGGGGCAACGGGAATATAATGGAGGGGGTAGATTTGTTCAGCATGTACTATATGCACATATGGAATCATCCCAATGAAATTCTCTTGTATTATTAATGTATGCTAATTCAAAAAATATAAAACTATTAAAAAATAAAATGCCAGTTTTACATTTCTTATGTGCCAAAGATATTGTGATTATGTTAATAAAAACATTCCCTACATTAGATATACATCAAAATACAGTTGATATGCAATATTCATGAATTTGTATTTATAAATTTGCCTACTTGATAAAATATATTTGTAGCCTCAATACTTATGGAACTTTTTGTGTCATTTCTAGACATGTACAGAGTAGCAAAAAAAATTTGAGTTGCCTGAAGTACATAGTCCTAGCTGAGATGGAACAAGGTGACACTCTGCTTTCTTTAAATTAGTAAAAAAGTATCCTCAGGGTCTATTTTGTGCATGTTTTTCACATTTTTGTGGGTTTTTTGTTTTTGTTTTTGGTGATTTAACTGCTTAAAGTGGTCCCTAAGTGTAGTACTAAAGTGCTGGCTAGTGTTCCCAAGTACAAGTCTGATGGGCCTTATGAGAAAACATGTGTTAGGTAAGCTTCATGTAATCATGGGTTATGGTGCTATTGACCATGAGTTCAATGTTGATAAATCAACAGTGTATATTAAATCAAGTGTCTTTAAACAGAAACACACATAAAACAAGGCCTTTATTGACTGGTTGGCAAAAATGTGACCTGACTGGTTGGCAAAAATGTAACCAGAGGAAGCTAACCTTGTGTTTTCCCTAGGAACAATGATTTAATATCTGCAAATTCAGCATTTGTGATGGCTTTTATAGAACATAACTACCAAGATTAATGAAAATCAGCCACGTTTATAAGGGTGAAGTGATGTGATGTTTGGGGGTTGCTTAAAAGTAATCCAGAGAGGCATAGAGAATTGGGTTCAGGCGCAGATGAGACAATGTGTCAACGTAATTAAAGCTGCATGGTGCATCTCTCTGGGGCTCGTTACACTGTCTACTTGGGATGGGAGTACAGTTCAGTGGTAGAGCATGTACTTAGCATGTGCAAGGCCTAGGCTGATCCCCAGCACCAACCCTTCCATCCCCAACACCCCATTTTCTCTGTTTTAAAATTATGTTTGGCATTTTCCATGATAGAGTTGTCTTTTAAAAATGCCATTCTAAGTATTCAGAGACTTGAACATCAAAGTGGACTTTTTGCTGCTCTCAATTTCAGTAATTAAAAATTTCCAAATTTTTTTCTTCAGTTATCCCAATTTCTCCAGGTCTACCATGATCTATTGTAGCTAAGAGAAAATGGAAGGAAGTTAATGTAAAATATGAAGACTGTGGAAAAAAGACCTGTTGAATTGTTCAGATCTAGAAAAAGTAAGTTATGACTTATAGGACTCTGTTCACCTGTCAGAGATTTATCTGTACAGCTCTCCTTCTGCCTCAAAGACTTGGTGACATCTGCACTCGTTTATGTTTCTCAGAATAAATTTTATAAGGGACCCCTTCTGGTAAGGGTTAACACACCAAGTCCAGCAATGACTGACTGAGGTAGTTTGCCTTCATGGTAGAACATTTTCTTTTTAGTTTCCTGTTGACGTTGACCCGCTGGTATAAAGGATGATTTCAGGTAGCAGAAGCACATTTGAACTGACAGATGAGGTTGGGAGGAGTAGGCCACCAACTCTGTTTGTTTTTAATAAAGTAACAGCCAAAATCGAAAGAGACAGGAGAAAAACATGGGGAAAATAACATAATTATACCCTGTGTTTTCTTAGTGTTCTTTGCCTGGAGGGCTCAAAATATTCTTTAAACATAAACCCAAACTTCAGTAGGTACAAAGTACAGACAGGGTCAGCATTGTTACCTTCATCTGAAAGATGAGGTCAAGTAGGGCAGAGCCAAGATAGGACTCTGACCTTGACTCCTGTTTAGTAGCCAGTGACGTGAACTCCAGGACCTTCTCTCCTTTCACTGGGTGCTTTTCCTTCTCCACCACAGTGTAACCTATTCCCTTACCACAGGCCTCTTCTCATCAGTGAGATCTTCCCTGAACTCCCTAAATAGTGTCCCTCCATCTCCAGCCCCACACCCCTCACCATAATTGTTTCCCATTTCACAAAATTGATTATTTTTTTGCCCTTATCACCTAGCACATTGTTTGTTCCTGGTCTCCTTCCATTTGGATGCTTTTTAAGTGAATATAATGTTGTTGTATCTGCAGTTGAGCCCATGGTAGGTGCTGAGTCAACATCTGACTAAATCCCTTCTTTTATTCAAACCTACTTTTAGGAATACAATTGTTATCTCAAGGAGTTGAGAAGGCTTAATACAAGATAACTTCTCAGGGTTAGTTTCAGTATAACAGAAAACTAGCTGTGATTGAAACCTAAGGAATAAGCTCTAATTCATAGTAATTAATATTTGGAGAAAGTAGTTTTGCACAGCAAGGGATTCCTTCGATGTTTGTTCTAAGACCAATTCTAGCCTTTCCAACAGCTATCACCAGAGACAAGGTGTGAGAGAAGTTAATGAGAAAATAGATTGTATAAAATGTATGTCAGCTGTGCTATTTAAATCATGAAGTAAAACACAGGTTTTATTTTAACCAAAGTGTTTTCAATATTAGGAACAAAACTGTTCAGTGCTTTTTAATAACACCCTTTTCTATTTTATTTTTCTTTATGCTGGATATCTGACTTTTATTTTATCTTAATAAATGCTTCCCACATACAAACAAAGTAGATATTGCTTTGTTAGCCAAGCAACCAGAGGGAAGCTTCTTGAGAGGCCCAGACCATCATGAAATCAAAGATGAAGCAGAAAAACTCCTTCCCTAAGGGCTGGGCTTGTCTTCTGATAACGTGGTATAAAGGGCTTTTCTCACAGAACCCCGTCATCAACACTTCATCAGACTTCTAATAGTTTCTGACAGATGTAAGCACCATAGTATGGTCTTGGCCTTTTTAGCATTAATTTTCTTTTGTTTCCACTATCTTCATCCATGAAGCATTTAAAGTGTCTTAATACATACATAAAAAAGATGACATTAACAATTGATCATAGCAAGGAGAAGTGAGAGTACAAAAGGTGAAGTGAGAAATAATATCTAAACACAACTCACTTGCTATGTGGTAAGTACTGTTCTAAGCACTTTGCATTTGTGAATTCAGTGAGTCCTAACACTAGTCATACCATGAGATGGGTATTCTTATCTTCATTTCATATATAAGGTCACTGAGGCCTGGATAAGTGAAAAAGACCACATATACATTTTTAAGTGTTAGAGCTTGGGGCTTAAAACTCAGGCACTCTGGCTCCATGACACTTTACTGATTCGACAATGAAGCTAGAATTAAGGCTAATACACAAATAGAAATTGTAAGTCCTACGGTCCTGCTGCAGACCAAAGATTCTCCTCTAAGATTTTTGGCAGACAAAATTGAGAAAGAAAAATGAGCAGTTAACATGATCCACAGTGTTCAGGAGATAAAAACAAGCTAGTTTCTCAAGAGTAGCATAATTATTTCTGGTTGGGAGACCAGGAAGAAGTTTCTCTTGTAAATTCTCACAAAGAAGCCACTATGTGGTGAAGAGGACTCTATTCTCCAATAAATCTAACAGATTTTCATAGGCTGTTTCTTCTAACATCCCACACTGTGTCATAATGTATAACAAACACCAAAGCCAAACTGAGTAAAAGGCAATTCAGTAGGGGTGGAGATTTCAGAACATGTGGTCAGGTCTGTGGATCTCTGCTAGTCTGGCTTAATTTAGCAAAACATTTTAGGCTATTTAGAGGAAAGAATGGACAGTAGGTCTGATAGGGCACTGCCCATAATTATTCCTCTCAACTGAGCTTTTGTAAAAATTTGAATGGTAGTGAATTTGAGGTTATTTCCTGACCAGTACCTGGAGTTCAGCTTTTCTATATTAAGCATGGAGCTTTAGTTTTAGCTGTAGCAGCAACTGAGATGGGGACTGACTGATTTCCTTTCTCTTTTAAAAATCAATATATTATTTTTGTATATTTATGGTATAGTTTATGGTAATTCAATACATGTATACAATGTGTAATCAAATCAGGGTAATAAGCATTTCCATCTTGTCAATGTGATCATTTTTATGTGTTGGGAATTTCAAACTATTCTATTCAGGTTGTTTCAACCAACTTTTTTTTTTTTTTTTTTTTTACTGTGCCATACAAACCCAAACTAATTCTTGCTCTCTGTGTTGTGGTGCCCCTTATTTAACTTTTTTCTGCCCTGACCCCAGCCTTTCCCTGTTTGCAGTGACCACAATTCCATTCCTTTCTGTGAGATCAACTTTTCAATTTCTACAAATAAGAACATGTGGTATTTGTCTTTCTGAGTCTGGCTCATTTTCACTTAACATAATGACCTCCAGTTCTATTCATATTGTTGCAAATGAGATGATTTCATTCTTTTTTTTATGGCCAAAGAATCAATTTTCCCAGCACCATTTGTTGAAGAGACTGTCTGTTTTCTGTGCCTTTACAAAATCAGTTGGCTGTATGGGTGTGGGTTAATTTCAGTCCTCTATTCTATTCAGTTGGTTTATGGTTAATGGGTAGGTTTTAAAATTAGTAGCGTACTTTTTAGTTACTATAGCTTTGTTTTGAAGTTGGGTATTGTGATGTCTCCAGCATTGCTTTTGTTGTTTGTTTCCTCAAGATTGCTTTAGCTATTCTTGGTCTTTTGTAGTGAGTTTTAGTTTTTATTTCTATCTCTGTGAAGAAAGTCATAGGTATTTTGATGAGAATTGCTTTGAATCTATAGATCACTTTGGGTAGGATTGTTCTTTTAATAACATTATTGCTAAGTAATCCATGAATAAGGGATATATTTCTATTTTTTTGTTTCCTCTGTAATTTCATCAGTGTTGATTGTTCTGTTATAGAGATTTTTTTTACTTCCTTCATTAAATTTATAACTAAATATTTTGATTTTTGATAACTATTGTGAATAGAATTACTTAATTTTTTTCAGCAAGTTCATTATTGGTGTATAAAAAAGCTACTTGTTCTTGTATGTTGATTTTTGTATACTGAGACTGCTGAATCTCGGTTCTAACAGCTTTTTGCTAAACTATTTAGGTTTATCTGTTCACAAAATCATGTCATCTGCAAACAGAATTAATTTAACTTCTTCCTTTCCAATTTGGATGCTTTTTATCTTTCTGTTGCTTAGCTGCTCTTAAGACCTTCAGTACAACATTCAAAAAGAGTGGTGATGTTCCTTCTATGCCTTATTGAGAGTTTTTATCACAAAAGGGGTATTGAATCTTATCACTTGCTTTTTTTTTTACATCTATCGAGATGATCATATGGTGTTTGTCCTTCATTCCGTTGATATGTTGCATCATGTTTATTGATTGCATATATTGAACATTCTTGCACCTGGGTTTAATCCCACATGATCATGGTGTATAATGTTTGATGTGCTTTGAATTTGGTTTACTTGTATTATATTGGGAACTCTTACATCTGTGTTTATCAGGTATATAGGTCTGTAGTTTTCTTTGCTATTGTTGTATGTTTGATTTTGCTATCAGGGTAATGTTGGCTTTGTAAAACTAGTCTGGTTGAATTCCTTCCATTTCAATGCTTCTGAACAGTTAAGAAGAATTGGAATTTGTTGTTTTTTTTTTTTAAATGTTTTATAGAATTCAGCAGTAAAGTCATTAGGTCTTCACTACTGAATAATAGTAGTATTGACATTTAATTATTACTTCAGTCTCATCATTCATTATTGGACTATTTAGATTTTCTATTTCTCCTTGATTCAATTTGGGAAGATTCTATGTGTTTGGGAATTTTTTCCATTCCTTCTAGGTTTCCCAGGGTTTTTTTTTTTTTTGTTTTAAAGCATAGTAGTTTATCTTTTTTATTTCTGTGGCATCAATTATAGTGTCTCCCATTTTTATTCCGGTTTTCTTTCTTTTTTTGTCAACCTAGAAGAAGTTTTGTCAATTCTGTTTATCCTTTCAAAATACCAACTCTTTGTTTCATAAAATAAATTTTATTTATGCTCTGATTTTTATTTTTCCTTCTAATTTTGGATTTCATTTGTTTTTGCTTTTTTAAGTACTTGAGATTTATTGATTATTTGAGATTGCTGTAATTTTTGAGAGATGCATTTTCCTCCCTCTGATAGATTTTGATATATTGTGCTGTCATTGTTATTTCAAGAAAAATTTAAATTTCCCATTTAGTTTTATCAATTAGCTATTGGTCATTTAGGAGCATGTTATTAAATTTTCATGCATTTATGTTTTCTTTTCATCTTGATACTGATTTGTAGTTCTATTTTGTTGTAGTCTGAGAATATACATGGTATGATTTCAATTTTTTTAAATATTGAGACTAAAATATGATCTATAGTTCCATGTGCTGCTAATGAGAAGAACATGTATTCTGTTGGATGAAATGTTCTTTAAACATGTGTTAGTATGACTCCACTTAGATGTGTCTATTGGTTTTCTGTCTGGATGATCTGTCCAATGAAAAAAGTGAGGTGCTGAAGTCCCAAATTAGCAGTATATTGTAGCATCTCTCTTTCTCTCACTTTTTAAAAAATTTTATCACTTTTACATTTACTTACATGTATATACATTATTTGAACCCCATCCCCCCAACCTCTGGGCTCTCTTGCTCTTTAAATCTAATATTTGCTATATATGTTTGGGTGATCCCTTGTTGGGAACATTATATGTTTATAATATGTAAATTTTTTTGTTGGTACTGGGATTTGAACTCAGGGCCTCATACATGCTAGGCAGGCACTCTACCACTTGAGCCACTCCACCAGCCCACATTATATGTTTATAATTGTTACATCTTTTGCTTAATTGATCTTTTAATCAATATATAATTACCTTCTTTGTCTCTGTTTATAGTTTTTTATTTAAGGACTGCTTTATCTGATAGGAATATTCCTGCTTGCTTTTGGTTTTCATTTTCATGGTATCTTTTCCAACCCTTCACTTTCAGTCTATGTGTATCTTTACCAGTTAAGTGAATTTCCTGTAGGCAGAATATTCTTGGGTCTTTTAAAAACATATATCCACTGTATGATTATTGCTGGTGAATTTAATTCATTTACATTCGAGCTTACTATTGATAGGTATGAACTTCCTTGTGTCATTTTGTTGTTTTCTTATTATTTTGCATATTCTTTATTTCTGTCCACCTCTATGTGGTTTGGAAATTTTCTGTCATACTAAGGTTTAATTTTCTTTTTTGTAGATCTGTTCTTCTGTGACTTTATACATTTATATGTTTCTGTTATGGTGGCTATTATTCTTTTGTTTTTAGTATAGGACTCAAGCATTTCTTGTAGGACTAGTCTGGTAGTGATGAATTCTTACTTTCTACTTATCTAGAAAAGAGTTTATTTCTCCTTAATTCCTGAAGGACAGTTTTTCTGGGTAAATATAGTACACTGGGCTGATTTTTAGGATTTTGATTATATCATCTTATTCCCTTTTGGCCTATAAGGTTTCTGCTGAGAAATTTGCTGTAAGTCTAATGGGAATTCCCTTATATGTGACTTGATACTTTTGCTGATTTTAGAATTCTCTCTTTATCTTGTACTTTTGGCATTTTAGCCATAATATGCTTGGTGATGATCTGTTTGGTCGAATCTGGCCAGGATCCTTTGAGCTTTTTATATCTGGGTGTCCATACCTCTTTGAAGATTTGGGAAATGTTTATCTATTATTTTGTTAAATGGATTTTCAGTTTAGGAGCCATAAGATGGGATGGGATCTTCTCCAGGCCATATGGGATGAGGACAGGTGGTGCTGAGGTGTGTGGTACTAGTAACCATGGACCTGTGGTTTTAGAACACAAAGGGGACCTTTGGGATGATTGCAATTGACAATGGGGCTTGTAGCACTGTTACCAGTTTTGTGGACTCATGGGTCCCAGATGACACTTTCAGGTCTCGAAGAACAAGCATAAACAGTATCAGGGCTTTGAGACTGTGCTATAAAGTTCATGGGCCATGGGGAAGATGTTCTCTAGATCTTTGGGGATATGTTCAGTTAATATTTGGACTTACAGTGCTGCTGTCCATACTTCTGGAGGTGTGGGACATGGCAGAAACCTTCCTTAGGTACTTAAGATTAAACATAGGTGGTATTGGCTGGTGGCTTGGTATATATGGTCCTGGAGCTGCAGGATATGGATGAAAATGTCCTTAGTTCATTCAGAGTAAGTGCTGGTTTGGTTAAGGCTTGATAGCCTTGCTTCTGAAGTTATAGAAGATGGATGGGCCCTCACCATGGTCCCTAGGGACCAGCTCGGGTGATGTTGGGGCTTTTTGCACTACTGGTTACAGTCTCAAGGCTGTGTTCTGGAACTATGGTAAAAAGTTATGATTTTCATCTGCCCCTGACAGAAGTGCACAGATGAAGCTGGGGTTTTGCACCAGCAGTTAAAGTCCCAAGATTGTGGGCTGGAAAAAAGAACTTCCCTAGTTCCTATAAGATAAGTATGAGTGGAACTTGGACTCATGGTTATGGTTACTCCTGGTCCTGAAACTGTAGGATTCTGAGGAGGCTATCCTCTACCTATGAAGTGAGCCCAGTTCCAAGGTTTCTGGCAGCATCAGGGAAATGCCTACTAGCCCCTAAGACAGGATGACATCTAGCGGTGGGTATTGTAGCAGCATGAGTTCTGGGGTTTGGAGGAGGCCCAATGTGAGTATCTTCTTTTAAGCAGAGTGATTGCCCTTAATCCACTCAGCTCTCCCAATTGGAATTTAAAGCCTATGAGGACTGTGGAATTCTCCTGTAGTTAGGACTGCAGATCTGCTGCTATGATGGGGGTTGCTGACATTTTTCTGCTGACATTTTTGTGCTGTGTGGGTGGAAGCACTCCTTGCCCCCAAGGTAGGGATCAGGATTTAGTGAAAGATCCAGTTCAGGACCAAGTATTGCATATATTCATCACTCCTCTTAATCTCCTTTGTTCTGGAATAAGTTTTCAACCTCTATGGTTTACAATGTTAGGACTTATTTCTACTTTTTTAAAAATTTTATTGAGCTAGCCATGATAGTTCACACATGTAATCCTAGCTATCTTGGTAAATAGAGATTGGAAGGATCACAGTTCAAGACCAGCCTGGGCATGAAGCAAGGTATTATTCAAAAAATACCTCAAGCAAAAAATGCTGGGATGCATGGATTGAGTAGTAGGGCACCTGCTTAGCAAGCACAAAGCCCTGAGTGCAAACTTTGATACTGTCCCTCACAAAACCTTTATAAAGATTAAATTGCCACACAATAAAGTATATTTAATCAAATTTATTTATTTATTTGTTCATTTATTCACATGTGCATACATTGTTTGGGTCATTTCTCCACCCTGCCCCCCTCCCCCTGTAATCAAATTTTATTGTATATGTTTTAAATATGTAAATATGTGAAATGATCAACATAATCAAGATAATGAACGTATCCTTCACCACTGAATGCTTCCTTATCTCTTTCTATTCCCTATCTCCAGCTACTTTCTGTCTTTATATTCCCCATACAGCCACTATCTGCTTTCTGGGCCTGGATTTGTTCACATTTTTTTGAATTACATATATATATATATATATGCAATTATAGGTTATTGATTGTTTTTCTTTCAGCATGATTATTTTGAGGGTCATCCATGCTGATGTCTGTGTCAATATTTCATTCTTTTTATGGAAAAGTACCCCTTCATGTGGATATACTAGATTGCTTACCCATTTACTTCTTGATGAACATTTGGGTTGTTTCCTTAGAAATTTTATATGAAGCTATGAACATTTGTATACAAGTCTTAATATGGACGTACTTACCTTTTAAGTAAATATCTGTATGATCATATCTCAATTATATAAATAGCTGTATGTTTAACTTTTTAAGAAAGACTAGTAAACTTTTCCAAAATAGTTACTAATTTATCTTCCAGTAGCATTGTGTGATATTTCTAGACTATCCAATTTTTAGCCAACACTTAGAATGGTTAGTGCTTTTTATTTTTCTTGGTATTGACATTTTAAAGTATTTCTCAACTTGAGTCTGTTCCTTTTTTTTTTTTTTTTAGATTCAGGTTATGCATATCTAGCTGAAATATCATAAAAGTACTAATACTACTTAATGTCCTTTTCAGAGCCCCCTATCTGAAAGCACACTTTATCCCTCTATTTCTCATTGGTAATATGATTATGTGGCAAACCTTTCCAAATCACTACTGAATAGATAAATTTCTTATATCAATCTGCTTGAAAGGCCTAGAAACGTGGAGTGAAATTCAGCTTGGAAGAAATAAGCATGTAATGACTAAATTTTAGTTTTTAAATGTCATTACTCACTTGGAAAAATAACTATTTTAGGGCTGCAGCATGAAAGGTACAAGGTGGGGCTATAATACCTGTTTGTGACCGAAAGTAAGGGTGTGCTTAAAAAATGATGAGGCTTGTTGTAAAGACCTATAAGACCTCTTTAGAGTGTCCTATGTACAAATCTAGGATGTCAATGTAAGGACAGTGATGAATTGTAAAGGCCGTACTGACATGAGGGGAGCATAGTAGGGGAGTCAAATTTATTTTATTTCAGTGTTTTATAGAAAACATAGCTTAATGCAAAGCCTATCAGCAGTGTAGAATTTTCTTATTCTGTATGTTTAATGCTGTGCTCATTCAAAGGAGAGAGTCTTAATAGATTCTTCATTTCTATATGCCACCAATTGTTTCCTATATCCTCAAGTTTTCTCCAAGCCCACAGACATGGTCTCTCCTACCATATCCTTCTCCTTCAGAGATGCATTTCCTAATCTCTCTGCTCTCCAAATGCAATCAGACCTGGGTCATCTTTAGGCCTCCTGTTCAACTGTTATCTGGTGATTTTACTTCATTTCTGCTTTTGGTTGGAACCATTGTTTCCTGGATCCCAGTTAGTTTTGTTTATGTCTTTATCAAGTGGAGGCATTCCACCACCATTCCATTCTAGCCACCGAAGAAAAAAATCTCTATTAGTTGCCTGGAACTCATCCATCTGTGGGGGGAGATGAGGTATGAACTAGGAAGGCTTTCTTCCACAGTTTTCCAGAATATCTAGATTTTTAATTATTATTTGATTCTTATTCCCTTGTAGGCAACTTTCTCTGGAAAGTTTTGGGATTGCTAAATTAAATAAGCAGGTCATTGGCTTGAGGTTGTCTTTGGACTTTGAGTTCTTGTGTAATAAACTGCCACTTAACTTAGTATGTAAACCAACAAAAACCTAATTTGGACATACAGTTTTGTAACAGATAGCCAGGTCTCAGCCTCACAAACAGCTAAGCTTCAGCTAATGACAAATATTCAAATAAGGCAACACCTAGTTGTAATTAACAAAGCTATCTGTACTTTTCTTCCATTTTCTATCTGTCAATGTTCATTGACCTCATTGCAGAGTGGAGTGCTCTCAACCTCCTGCATTTCCCACTGATGCCTGATTTGTGAATTATTGTTTGCTCAAATAAATTCTTAAATTAATTTTGTTAAAAGGTTTTCTTTTGACAAGATCTTTTTGGTTTTGGAATTTTGCTATTTCACTTTGAGTAAGAATTAAAGTCATTAAAATAACCTTTAAAGCCCTTTATGATCTGGATCCCCATTCCTCTCTGTATCTCTCTTTAACTCTATGATTTGCCCACTAGGTCAGTCCATTCCAGTCACATTAGCCTCCCTATTATTCCCTGAACTTGCCAACCTGCCTTGGAGGCTGCCTGTCCATGTGTTCTACCCTGTGATAATCTTGTGGCCTGATTTTCATCTCCTTCAATACCTTCTTCAGCAGACCTACTCTGCCCACAGTAGTTAATACTGTAACTCTTCTGGTGCTGCCCCCACGCTCACAACCCTTCTCACCCTGTTCTACCTTTTTCTTTATTCTTCAACACATCATAGCTGATGTTAATTATTTATTGTCTGTCTGCCCCACTGCTAGAATTAAACCTTCATGAGGTTGAGAAATTTTTTTAATTCACTATTTTAAATGCCTACAATAAAGCCTAACACATTGTAGATGCTCAATAAACTTTTGGGGAATGATGTGGTGTTCATGTTTAGCTCATATAGCTAACTTCATAAATGATTTCTGTTCAGGAAGCCAAAGGAAAGATGACAAAGAAGATCAAAATGTTCCACTCATGGGAAAGTTGAGCCTAACATCTACTCACTTGTCTTGCAGGAAAACTTAACTTTATAGGCTTGAAATTTATCAAGAAATGGATACATTTTAGGTTGATTTTTTTTGAACCAATAGATCCATAATTTGTGGGGAGAAATGAAATAGGTTAAACGATAAATCCATTGACTGGGATTTTTTTGGACATTTACTTGAGATAGGAAGAAGAAACTTAAAATGAGATCATTGGCTTCTGCCAGGATCTGTAACAACCCTAACTTAAAGCTATGGGGAAGAAAAATGAGTGAATATATCTTTGACGTTATTCTTGGCATTCCAAATATTATCCTATTCCATATGTCCCAGAATTCCTTACAGTGATAACCAACTATAGTAGTGCAATCTTACTTAATTCAATAAAACATATACTTCATCTAAGACACTTAATTCTAATGAAAATCATGAAAGATTATAGCATAAAGAAAGAATACTTGTTCATTGATGGTATACATGATTTATGAGGATTAGTTATGAATTGACTTGTGTACCTGCATTTAAAAAAATGAATTATTATTATTCAAGTATGTATTGAGCACCGAGACCATGGTCTAAAGAAGTGAACAAGTTAGTATCCTGGCTTTCAAAGTTTATTCAGTCTAGGGCAGGGAAACAGTGAAGCAAACTGGCCTGAACTTACAAGGTAAGTTTTAGAATCCAGCTCTCTGATTACTTTGAACATTATCATGTTTAGCATTCAATTTAAAATTCATGGGCTGGTGGAGTGGCTCCAGAGGCACAGCACTGGCCTAGCAAATGTGAGGCTGAGTTCAAGCCCAGTACCAACACCACATACAAAAAATTATCCTCATTTAAAATTCATATCTTTAACACTTTTCAGAATATAAGACATAATTTACAAATGCTTTAATTATCTGTTGTTGAAATGAAGTTTGGATTTTAACATCAATTTCATATTCAAGTTACAATTAATTAAAAAACATTATAACCACTAATCCTAACTAGAAATCCTCACACATATTAGGAATGACTAACCTCCTGTTTTGAAAACTTATCCACATATTTGAGTGTCTTGAAAACATTGGATATAATTTGTACACTTGAACTCAGATTTATTAAACAGAAAAGAAGTGAGAGGCAGAATAATGTAAGTAATCATTATTGAAACCAGGTTCCACTTTTCAAATTTGTCCAGCGAGGAGGCAGCTTTGAAGAGAATCTTGAAGATGAGACATGGAATTGCAGTGGGTTTAGTCAGTATTTTACTAAAGCTATCATAGACAAATCTATTTCCCCAGTCTAGTGTCAGAACACACATTGCCTATTGGCTGACTGTGCTGTTAAAGTTCAAGGTGTTTATGTATTTTTTTTCTAAATTTCACCTTACAGTAATTCATTTGATACTAATTTGGCCAAAATGGTATTCAAAAATGTTGCATATAAATGACTACCTGAGTACATTTCTCCCTTAATTTCTAACTTTTGAGGTTGGGTGAGGGAGTTTTATGTTAAGGCTTATTCACACCATGGCAAGGTAGCTTTTGTTGCCAGCTAGTTATGATTCAGAGGACTGAAAAGCAGGCTCTAGAGTTTCTTTACTTGGAGAATTACTGCTTGGATTCAAATTTTATGGCTCGATTCCATAATGGATGAATTGCCCTACTTCTTAGGGAACACATTTCATGTAGAATAGATCTGTGTGGGGGTGTTTACCCACTGAATTTATGTAGTGTATATTTTATCCCAAAATGACAAACTCTTAAAGCATTTACTTAAAAATACGTCATAAAGTTTAAATACCAGAAGAGTGAACAAAGGCGGAAAGACTAGGGATAGCTGAGAGGGAAATACAGCTACTTGAAAGGCAAGGTCAGAAAACAAGTCAGCTTAGCAGGGGATGTAACGGATTAATTAAATCACTAAGGTTATTTGATTTGTGCTGGAGGTATGATTATTACTAGTGTAATTTATTTTAAGAAAAGAGGCAAGATGCTTCATTAGATAATGGCTTTCAATTCTGGAATTTTATATAGTAGATTTAAACATATCTAAGTATTGTTCAATTCCATAAGGTTGAAGTGTTTAATTTGTAAACTTCTCACGTTTCACATGCAGAAAGTCATGTAAACTAAATGTTTTATACTGATACACTTCAACTGTTAAAAGTCATGTAAACTAAACCATGCAAACTGAAGTCATGCAAACTAAATACATTTTATACTAATAAACTTCATCAATTCTTGAAGTTTACCAATATAAAATAAGCTGCTTCTCTAAAAAATTTAACCGCCTAGTTTGGGTGACAACATACAGGAAAAACAAATGCCACCTTTAGGGCAGAGGGTAAGGTACTTGTGGAAATTCAGAAATCAATGTAGTAATCAGGAAAGGCTTCATAGTGGAAGTTGGATTTTGGTTTTAAAGGAGATAAAGGATGAAAAATGCATCCAGATGAGGGAATAACATGAAGCAAGGCATCAAAATACAACGTAACCAACTTTCCACAAGATATTTTGATATGGAAAGCAAAAAGTTAAAAACTCTGTAAGTGCAAAAATGAGATCAGTTCATACCCAGAGGGATGGCTACTATAAAAAACTAAAAATCACAAATGTTGTAAGGATGGAGAAAAGTAAGAACTTTTCTTTTCCTTACTTTTATTTTACCATTTTTATATTACTTACAAGTGTATACATTGTTTTCCCCCCACCCCGATCCCACCCCTTCTGGGCAGAAACCTGTTCCACTCTCTTGTTGTTCTCTGATTTTGTTGAAGAGAAAACATAGGAGATAATAAGAAAGACAGCATTTTTGCTAGTTTGGGATAAAGATAGCTATACAGAGAGATTCCTAGCGTTGCTTCCATGCACATGTGTATTGCAACCCACATTGGTTCATCTCTGCCAGACCTCTTCACTACTTCCTAGTCCACTTCCCATAATGGCCTCTGCCAGTTAAAGATTACTTTATTTGCTCTTCTACAGTGTGCACATCAACCACATTCAGATTTTATGTTTCCTTTCCTTTCCCTATTCTTTCCGTGCACATTCTCCCCTTGGTGTGTGACCCATGTCCAATAATATTTTTGCATTTATTTTAGGTCTATAATCCGAATATGAGGGAGAACATGTGAATTTTGGCCTTCTCAGCTGGTTAACTCTGCTTAAGATGATGTTTTCCAGTTCCATCCATTTACTTGCAAATGACAAAATTTCATTCTTCTTTGTGGCTGAGTAAAATTCCATTGTGTATAAATACCATATTTTCTTAATCTACTTGTCTGTAGTGGGGCATCTTGGCTGTTTCCATTGATTGGCTATTGTGAACAGTGCTACAATAAACATGGGTGTGCAGGTGCCTTTTTAATAACTTGAGTTGCATTCCTTCAGGTATATCCCTATGAGTGATATTGCTGGATCATATGGCAGATCTATGTTTAGTTTTTTAAGAAACTTCCATATTTTCCAAAGTGGTTGTACTAGCTAACATTCCTACCAGCAGTGTATGGCAGTTCCTTTTTCCCACATCCTTGCCAACACTTGTTGGTGGTGGTGTTCTTGGTGTTAGCTATTCTAATAGGAGTGAGGTGGAATCTTAGTGTGGTTTTGATTTGCATTTCCTTTATGGCCAGGGATGGTGAACACTTTTTCATGTGCTTTTTTGCCATTTGGACTTCTTCCTTTGAAAAAGAATGTTATTCAGCCTTAAAAAGAAAGAAAATCTTCACACATGCTACACTGTGCATGAAGCTTAAGGACATTTTGCTAAGTGTAATAAGGCAGCCACAAAAAAAGATAAATACTATATGACTTCATTTCTATAAGGTATCTAGAGTAATTAAAGTGGTAGAAAACAGAATGGTGCTTATCAGGGGTGGAGGCAAGGAATAATGAGTTGTTAATTTAATGGATATAAGTTTCAGTTTTACAAGATGAAACAGTTCTGGAGATTGGTTGCCAGTAAAATACTTCTCCAAGTCTGAAATAGTTGATAGTAGTTAACTCTGTTCTATGAGAACAGTAATCATTTGTTAAGTGATCAGAAAGTCCTAAAATTTGTCTTTTTTTTTTCCAGAAAGAAAGTTTCCTGGCTTTCATTTGAGACAAACAGAAAGTTGCTGGTGCCGTAGGAAAAGCCCCCTTCCTTTTGTTTTCTGGAACTGAAGAACACATATGACCATCACTTACAGAAGGTCTTATTATTACTATACATTGCTAATATTTTTCCTTTTTTGATAAATATTTTGACTCTCCATTCTTATACACTAGATATTTTTCAAATTTTACCACTTTTTATATATACTTTTTTGTTTTTTCACTTGAGTATGTCTTTATTTAGAATGCAGCACTTAACAGAATTAGTAGTTCTGTACCAGGAAGCACACAATCTTTAAAAAGTGTTGTTTTTAATAGGCAACTTAAGTATAGCACTATTGTTATTGGAGTCAAAGATGACCTTTCTTCCTCAGCTGTAGGGTATTTGTTAACATCAAAATGAGTGACCTAGTCATGAGGCGGAAATAAATTCAAAAGCAGTTTCTTTTTCTTCTGTCATTTTTTTTTCTTTTTTACTTTGCAGTAAGATCTATCTTTTCATTGGAGAAATTAGGGGAATTTCAACAAACACCCAGGTCTTATTCTTGATTACAACAGGGAAAAAGAGTGGATAATGATGAATGCCATAGCAGTTGCTATCAAAGACAGTACCCCTGGACACAAACTCTCCCTTGGGGTTCCAAAACAGATGTCACTGATGAGGTCAGAGATGGCTTTCATGGCAGATGAAGCACTGGACCTTTTCTGGACCTTGATGACACTGTGCTGTTGCAGTCATGATGAATTCTCCCTTGAGCCAGCTGTTATCTTTAAGAGCTTCATAATCACCAACTTTCTTTACTTGCAGCTTTACCTTGGCATGGTTGACACCTGGATACTGACTGACTTGAGGAATGGTTTCCCCAGGTAGTGACATTCTTTACATCAAGAATGTCACAGCAAGTTTAAGAGCAATCTGAGACTTAGCTTTGCTGTAATCCAAGAGTTAAGCAACTGAAGTTCTCCTTGGGGATGAATGGAGCCAACCTGGAGGCTGTCAGGCAGTTGGTATTTGTTGGGTTTCCTATAATGATGACCGTAACTTTCTTGGCATATCTTCAAGGCTGCACCCTGGCTTTTGAAGATTTTTACACTTGTTTTCAATTTTTCTCTCTGTGCCTGCCTTTCTTGGCATGGAGCACACAAGAACAGTGACATTTAGGTTTTTGAAGGTGACCTGTTTATCTGTGGGGATGACATCTTCCAGGAGCGGAAGGGTACAGTCTTGCAGTTCCATTAGGACACTGTTGGGAGCACCTATTATAGGTTGGTCTTTACTAAAGATGGATCCATCCATTTCCAATTCTGTACAAAAGTGAATATTCAATGTGACCAGCTGTTCCAGTCACAAGGACTCTGATTGGTTTTAGATGTGATTGGGAAAGGTGCTGACAATTTCTGTGTCTGCAAAATGAGTTTCATTAGGTCAAATTACCTCTAACATGGACCCAACTTCTATACTTTTTGTTTTTATTCTAGTTTTCTCATTTGTTTTAAATAGTGATTCTTCAAATAGTTGTTATACCTATTTTTGAGATTATAGGAAACGAGTAGGTTGTCCAGATAGGATCACTATGAACTCAGGCTGGCCTCAAATTCACAACCCTTCTGCCTCAGCCTCCTGACTGCTGGGATTACAGGCATGCACCACCACACCCAGCTTCATCTTAGTTTTTCTACTAATCATTACTTCAATTTAGATTTACCCAATTCTTAAAATTATTCTTTGCTTATTGTATGCCACCTTGTAAGTACATCTTCATTCTTGTATTTGTTTTGACTAAATTAGGTCTCTTCAGTTCTTTCAGTTGGTTTGAAGTTGAGACCACTGACAATGTGAGCTTTCAGTAGTGATGTTGCACAGAAAGGCCCGCCCTAGAATGGGTAGCTTTGTTACGCACATTTTTATCCTAACAAGTGAACTGTTTGATAGTAGGTCATAGGTTGTGCTGCTTGAACCATACAACATGTAAACTATTTAGAATCAAAACACCAGGTAAATAGTAGATAAGAAAGTAGTCCCACACTCTTGTCATCTACAATTCCCAGATCCTTAAGAAGCAGAGACCACAACGGGCAGCAGGTGATGTGTACCTTGCTCGAGCCTGACTCAACATGGGGTGGTCATTCAGCCAGTACAAGACTGAAAGCTGTTAATTCTCATAACTGTGGACCATCTCTTGTGTTCATGTAGGGGCAGCCACTATGGATTTGGACCTAGGACTTGGGCAAGTCTAGTCCCTGGCTCACCCAGGTCAGTATATTTTAAAGTGAGATTTTTTAAAGATAATTTTGTTTATATATATATAACAAAATATATATATTTTATATATATATATAAAATCCAATTTATGTATATATCACATATACATATGTGATATATGTATATCAGACTAAATTTTGTATCTATGTAATATCAATATTTATCAGTAAAATGGCAAATATTCCAAAATGTGCAGATGTTGTTTACTAAATGTTATATATGAGAACTTGTATTTCTCATCCCCTGAAGTTAGTGTGAACACATGAAAACTTCTTTCTGAAGAAATAGGTGTATAAGAGATATGTGCTGTTTCTGGTTCAAGGCAAACCACATGCAATTCTCCAGCCAGTGTTTCCCTGCTGAGGACACCGTGTAATTTGGGTTCAAGGGTAACTTTCTCTGAGTCACTATCAACACAGCTCCCTGATGACTCACAGTGGACATGTAGTGTAAGGAATGAAATTGTGTTGAACTGTTAGGATTTTAGAATTAGTTTGCTTAATAGTTCAATAGAAATGTAGGAAAAGAACAAAAATATGTAACTTACAGTGGAAGAAATAGAAATGACAAGACATATAAAACAACAGGTAAATTAAAGGAAGAGTGAACTATTTTTGAGCACTTATATTGACAAACATGGACTACACCGAAACCCTTTGGCACCAAATGAGGAGACAGGTGCTGTCACACACTATAGATTGGCACAGAAATGTATACCTTTTTTAGAGGACAATTTACAATATTAGATTCTACTTTTATGTAAAATGGCATCATACACATTTGAACAATGTACATTTATGGGATAGTCATAGGAACTTTGCAGTAGAGAAATTATCTAAATTTCCAGGAATAAATGCTTAACTGAATTATGGAAGCCTCATATTATAAAATATTAACATATTACAGAGCAATTAAAACAATAGTGCAGGTTGTGGATAGTAGTAGCTTAGAATCATCTTTAAGGCAACTTATTAGATGAAAATTCAAGTTACAAAATATATTTCTATAGTGAGAGTATTTTATATTTCTCACTATATTTCTATAGTAAGAATTCAAGATTGTTAAAGTTTACAGTTGAACATGTAAAGATATATTTCTATGGGTTTGTTGGGAATCTAGAGATTCTCAGGTTTTACTTTATAATTTGAGTTTCACAAGTAGGATATGTTCACTTGTTATCTGTGGATGTAGGAAATTAAAAATGGAACAAAGAAATATGGAAGATCAGCTGGGTACCTGTCACTCAGGCCTGTAATCCTAGTTACTGGGGAGGCTGAGATTAGGAGGATTGTGGTTTGAGGCCAGCCGTGGTAGTTTGTGAGATCTCATCTCCAAACTTAACCAGAGAAAATGGACTGAGTGCCTGTTTTGGAAGAGTGAAGCCTGAGTTCAAACCCCAGTCCCATTTAAAAAAAAAAAAAAAAAAAAAAAAAGGAAGACCAGAAAAATTATTTTAAACATAATGGGAAAAAAAGAATTGAACTTTACCATGGGTATCAACTACACCTTTCCACTAAGAGCTTTCCTTTCCTGGTTTGAGCAGTTTTTTCTTACTATAGTTGTCTTAGTCTATTCAGGCTGCTATAGCAAAATAATATAAATTGGGTGTCATATAAAAACATTTATTTCTCTGAGTTATGGAGACTGTGAAGTCCAAGATCAAGGTGTTTGCAGGTTTAGCATCTGGTTCCTGGTCCATGATTGAAGGAAAGGATGAGCTGTCTCTCTGGCTCTGCCATCATGATCTGATCACCTCTCCAAAGTGCCACCCCTAAGATCATCACCATGGAGATGAACATTTCAGTGTAAGGACTGGGGGCGGGAAGACAAATATTCCAATCATAATGGGCCGTTGTAAAATCTGAAAATAATTAAAACAAAAATTTAGGTGCTTAAATCTTTGATTTTACACTCTCAAAACAAAGGAATTTCCTACTTAAAAGCTACTAAACTTACTAGGACTGAATTTGTGCCTCTAACTTGGGGCTTATGGCTTACCTAAGAATTTTTCTGAGCCTCGATCTCTATATAAATCTCTGTAAGTCATGGCTGGGGCATGCAAAGTATCTTAGGAGTTGTTCCTAGGTTCTCTAGGTAACACCTAAGAGGTGACATTAACAGGAATGTTAATCTCAAGCTGCTCAGGAGACTGAGGCAGGATCTTAAATTTGAGATCCCATTGCAAAAACAAAACAAAACAAAACAAAGAATGATGGTCTTCATGCCACAACACAGGGCAAGGGTAAGGAACACAGTACCCCCTAGGAAGATGAAATCAAGTGAAATTCTGTGCTTTGTCTAAGAACACAAAAGTAAGAAGGGGTGTGTGTGTGTGTGTGTGTGTGTGTGTGAGATTATGCATGCATTCTTGACTAGAACCCATGAGTTCATTTAGTCCTATTAATTATATGATCATTTACTGTCATACAAAGTACCTTAATAGATCTAAATGTTTGTTAAATGAACAAAATTAAAAATTCTGCAGAATCACCAGATGTTGCATAATGCATAAAATTCCCGTAAATGATTTTTGGGGAAAAGGTCTAGCTTCTAGTAAGCAGTTATTATATGGAAGTACTACTGAGAGAATAACACTGAGCTCAAGAGCACAAGAAAGACCTCGCCCCCACCCCCATACAAAGCTGGGAAATCTAGAGCTGCAGGTTACTCAGGGCTAGTCCCCTGAAAACAGCAGAAGTGACCTTAGGATGTTTCACCCTGTCTTTCATAATTATTTGATCTTCCTTGCAAAAGATCATCTGGTTTGACTGGATGATCTCTAGTCAATTCTTTCAGAGATTTCAGTCTTACGACTTCAGTGAGGGAGCAGGATTATGATTTTCAAGCATTTTGAGTGCTTAAGTCAATTACATAGATTTTAAGAAGTGAAATCGCTCTCAGATTCCAAGTTGAGAAGAAGTTATGAAAGGAAAATGAACTACATTGACTGTCTTCCAAAGTGGTCCTACTGGGTGACAAGCAATTCCATCTTCATCCTGTAACTTTACTACCTCTAACTCACTAAACTGGTTTATTGGCACAAATGATTATAAATGTTTCCTTTGGGCTTCTGCATAAATTTTATTTTGCTCTTCTAAAACTAAAGGTTAATTATTTAAACTTTATTATGGAACATTTCAAACAGACAAAATAGTACCTCAGTTTCTCAGTTTGAATACTGGGCAAATGAGCCAATGGTTTTATTAACAACCACCTCCATTCCTTGCATTGTATTTCTAACCCTTCCCCACCCCATTCTGTTTTCCCTCATTCTAGTCAGTAGATTATTTTGAAGCAAATATCAGACATTGTTATTTTTAAAATACCATTAGCATACTCAAAATCACCTCTCACCACGTATTTGGTTAATACCAACTATCAGTTATATTTTCCTTATTATGTTTTTGCTCACATCAAGATTTAGAGAGACCACACACTGCAATTGGCTGATAAGACCCAAAGCCTCTTTCTTTTTAATTTACAGGTTACGTTTACTGCTTTTTTTTTTTTACTGTGATGAAATCTCATTTGCTCCCAAATTCTTGATTTTTATTGTCTGCATATTATTATTTTTAAAACAAGTGTTTTATCTCTGATTATCTGATGGAGTAGGTAGAAGAGAAATTTTTTTATCCCTTAGCAAATTAATCATGGTACAGAGAAATGAAGTAAGTAAGTTCGCTAAACTCAGTAAGTAGTTGAGTCATAGGACTAGGACAGGAAAGTTTTTTTTTTTTTTTTTAAGACCAAAAGCTCTTTTTTACCAGAAGACTGGGATTCTTAGCTTATAAATTAAAGCAGTACAAAAAGCATCAGAAAATTTTGAGAGTTTTGAGAAGAAAAAATTAAGTGATCAACAGTACAATGTGACAAATGTTTTACTTCTTAAAAGCAGCCTATTGTAAACTGACTAATGTAGGCACCATTCTTCATGAACAGAGCATCAGTGGCTCCTCACACATCTCTAGTAGTCTATGTGCCTATACAATTTTTCTTAAAGTTTGTTCTTTCATACTATTCACACACTTGTTATTTTAGATAATAAACTTTTGGATACAAAATTTAAATTTTAGTCTCTTTGCAATTTCTATAATCAAAGACTGATATTCAGGATATTTTTAGTAAATAACAAAACAAAAACAGTCAAACAAGGCCCTTTGATCCTTGGACAGTACTGAAGTAGAAATGGTATTTTCTAGGAGAAATGAAGTCTCTACTTATTTCTCACTGCCACCTACTGGAGCCTGATGTTTCTAATTAAAACCCTCAGAGGAGCCTATCTGAGGATCTTCTGTAGAGGAAAAAAATCAATAGCTACCTTAAATTCTACAATAAAGCTGTTTAACATCTTAAAAAAGTTACTGTATCTATCACAATAGATACAGTAACAAACATTTTAAGGGTTGCTAAATAAACTTACAGATCATCAGCTATATTTTTATTGATGAGACATTTGTAAATTTTTATGGTAATTCAATACATGTATATAATGTGCAATAATTAAATCAGAGTAATAAAATGTGTTGAGATTTTACTGTTCTTGTCATTTTCTAATATCAGGTTGTTTTAACCCATAGTTACCCTACTATGCTAAAGAACCAAAAGCAACTCCTCTACTCTGTATTTTGCCACTCTTTACTTTCCATCCCCTTTCTCCCTTGTCCCTCTTCATCTATGGTGACCATTGTTCTATTCCATTATTCCAAGCTATTGCCTTGTTAGTTTCCACAAATAAGTGAGATGTATTTATTTCTGTGATTGGGTTTTTCACTTATACAATGGACTCCAGTTCCATGCGTGTTGCTGCTGCTGGTGGTAACAGTATTTCATTCTTTAATATCACATTGTATATAATATATATGTGTGTGTCTGTATACATGTGTCTATCTATGCATCTGTTCACCCATAGATGGACATTTAGGTTGATTCCATGTTAGCTATTGTGAATAATGCTGTAATAAATATGGCAGTGCAGGTATCTTTTTAGTATAATGATTTTATCTCCTTTGGATATATACCCAAGAGTGGGATTATGGGATCACACTGTAAATTCTACTTTAGTTTTTTGAGGAATTAATGGCTATACTTAAGTGTTTCCATTTTTCAACATCCTTGCCAGAATTTCCTTTAGTCTTTGTGTGATGATAGCCATTCTAACTAGGGTGGGATGATTTCATATTGTGGTCATTTGCATTTCCCTGTTGATTAACGAAATGGAGAATTTTCTTTCCTTTATTGTTGTGCATTTACAAAGGTTCTTATAATGTATCAAATATATCACACTTGAATTTACCCCCACCACCACTCTCCTTTATTCTCCCTCCCCCAACTCCTGGAATAGTTTCAGCAGGTATCATTTTTGCATTTACATATGTGTACACATTTTTTTGCACAGTATTTACCCTCCTACCCCCTTTCCAGGCCACCTCCCTCTCTCCCCCTGGTACCAAACACTCCCTTCCTGCAGGACCTGATTTTTAGAAGAAAAAAAAAATGACATTTTTGCTTTTTTGAGATATAGGTAGCTACACAGGGATTTCCTTGTGATATTTCCATGTATATGTGTATTATAACCCCAATTGGTTTATCTCCTCTTATTTTCTTCATTCTACCTTAGTCCCTATGGTGGTTTCAGGAGGTTTAAGATTTCTGTATACATTCTTGTATAAAGTATGTCAACCATATTTAACATCTTAGTTTCCTTCTTTTACCCTACCCCTCTTGAATGTGACCTCCCCTTAGTGTGACCAGTGTTTCGTAATACTGCTGCATTTGTAGTAGGTCTATATTCCACATATGGGAATATGTGGCAGTTAGCCTTCCAAGCCTGCCTAACGTCATTTAAGATGATGTTCTCCAGTTCCATCCATTTTTCTGCACATTTGTTGGCCATTTGTATGTCTTCTTTTGAGAAGGGTCTATTCAGATTTGTAGCCAATTTTTTAAATTGGATTTTTTGTTTTGGTGGGCTTTGTTTTTGCAAAGCAAGTGCTCTAGTGCTTGAGTCACACCTCCAGTCCTTGAGTTCTTTATATTCTGGCTATTAATGTCCTGTCAGATGAATAGTTTGTAAAATTTCCCCTGCCTCCCATTCTGTAGATTTTCTGTTAATTCTTTGCTGTGCAGAAGCATCTTAGTTTAACATATCCCACTTGTCAATTTTAATTTTTTTTGCCTGTGCCTTTGGGGTCCTAGCTAAGAAATCATTGCTTGTGTCAAGTCCTTGAAGTGTTTTCCATCTCCTTATAACTTTAAAGTTACAGGTTTTAGATTTAGGTATTTAATCCATTTTTAGTAGACATTTATACATGGTGAAAGGAACTGATCTAGTTTTTTTCTTTTGCTTATGTACATCCAAGGTTGCCAGCACAGATTTTCTCTACTGTATATTCTTGGTGATGCTGAAAAATTGACTGTAGCAGTGTGGATTAATGTTAGGGTTCCATTGGTCTATGTGTTGATTTTTATGCTAGTACCATGCTATTTTTGGCTACTATAGTTTCCTAGTATATTTTGAAGTTAAATATTGTGATGTCTCTAGCTACTCCTCACCCCCTTCAGTCACTATGGCTATTCTGGGTCTTGTATATTTCCATATTAATGTAGGGATTGTTTTTTCTATTTCTGTGAATATTGGTTATTTTGATGGGAAAGCTGTAATTTTAGACACAAAACAAAATTATATTTGGCATTCAATTATCACAGATGAACTGGTAAATTTAAATAAAATTTAAATCAATATAGTCTAGTGGATTAAAATACACATTGTACATCTGCTTAAAAGCATGTGCTAGCTTCTGAATACAGCAGGGATTGAGAAAGACATGGCTACTTTCTTCAAAGACAAATGTAAATAGGAGTAGTAGCGGATTTCTAATTTAGATTTTTAAAAAAGTTTATAAAAAATCAACAAAATGAATTCTAAAATTTGTTGTCTTTGTAGTAAAATAGGTTTTTCTTTTTGTATTTGTTGCTACAGACTAAATTAATTTGCCAAAGTCCTAATATGATAAATTAGATTACCGGCCTTTTGATATATCATACTATTTAGTCTTGAGTTCTTTGGTGACTCTGTGAGAATGATTTACTAAGATACAAAAAAAATCACAATATAGTTCATCTTCAAGAATACCCTCATTCTCTATAGTAAACCATGTGAGATACTGCTGTTACAAGTCTGAAAAATTATAAACACAAAAAACACCTTTATTAATCATTTAATAAATTTCCACTCTTGTAACAAAACAGGAAGGAAAGGTTATTTAAAAAACAGAACTAAAGAAAGCTGGACTGGAGACTAGAAAGGATAAATCTAAACTTACTCAAAAAAGAAGAAAACGGTACAGACTTTACCTTCATAATCTTCATAACTCAAGATGGGGAAGATATTTTATAAGTTAACTATTTTTCCTAACTACACTAAAACCACTGAATTGTTCCCATTAGCAGTGGCTCCTGTTAGGTGCATGTGTGTGTAAGTACAATTATTTTTTGCCTTGCCTTGCTGTATGATTTACCTAATGACCTAAAAAAAGATACATAAAATTATACATATAGGGGGTGTTTTGTTAGATAATTGGTCTCAGAATCATGTTTTAGTTAAGCATTTTACCATTTGGTAATACCGCACCAAGAATTTTAATTTTGTAAGTTTCCATTTCTTCTTTCTCTTGGTTATTGAAGCATAATATGCAAAGCAACAGTTATTTGTTGCTGGTAGAGTAAGTATTCTCTACCTTCATTTTCCCCTAAATCCAACAACTACAATTCTTTTACCCCTTCAATAACATCTTCAGAATAACAATTGTTTAATGAAGAGTCCTGCATTAATGGTTAATTAACCACTTATACATGGAGATTAATGCAGGCCTTTTTGAGGAAGATTGCTTTCAGGACTGTAGGCACACAAATGCAAACAAGTGGCTGAGATACACATTTCCTGAATTCAATATTGATGTGGGCCAGCTTGGCATCAGCTTTTGGCCACATTTCTGATTAGTTACTTCTCAAAAAATATACCCAGCTATTCACAAGGAAACTGGTGATAGTAAGGGAACCTAAGTGCAAAGCCAGGATTAAGTAGAAAAATTAGGTGAGTTAGTGAATCCACATCTTTATGTATGATCAATAACATGTTATACTTAACCTGGTGGGTTGGCCCAAGTTCTACTACTCCTACTAAAAATAAGTTTACTCACTAGAAGAATCTGGGTATATTTAAACATTTTCAGCACATATGTAAAAGAAAGTAATATCAGAAAAGTTTACTTTTCATCTTCAGAATTCTAAAAAATTAAGATTCATTTCAATTTAATCTTTGGAACAGAATGAATCTGTTCAATCTAATTTATCTGGTTTTGTTGGTAGATTTGAAGGACAAAGACTAGACTAAATGTGAAACAAAACTTCCTCTTTAAAACATTTGGCTTAAACATGCTATGCCCTCATTTAATATTGTTCTAAGCATCTTATACTGTCTCATGGGAAATAGCATATATATATATAAATAAAATTTTGATAACTGTACTGTAAACAAAATTAAAACTTTTAGAATATAAAAAGGTATTATACAATAACTATTTCATTTTTTTCTTTATCTTAATCATACACTTCTAAATAAAAAAAGATAAGATCTAAGTAACATTTGGAAAATTAGAATAGGCAAACCATTTAATGTTCAAAACACAAGCTCCAAATAGTTTTATACAGTCACATACTTTAAATGTTGCAAACTTTCAAGGCTGGTTGCCAGATCTTGATCTGGTCTGATTGGTATCATGTTACACATGGTGGGTTGCATACACAAATGGGTGTTTCTGAAATAGCACCTTATACATGGTACTCCTCTGAGGTGCTCAACAGAACCAACAGAGCCACTAAAAAAAGCCTCAATCTGCTGCTGTGTTTGAAAGATCCAATGATGGTAACAGGACTGAAGAACACCACCTGATGTATGTCATTTTATGATACAGTTTACTTAACCTGCCTCCACAGCTGTTAGTATAGGCATATAACTTAAGTCAATATTTACCAGTTTAATTACTACTTAAAATGTTTCTCAGATAGTACAAGAAGTAATTTTACAGAGAGTAATACAAGTACCTATACACGTACGAGTTCAGTGAGAGAACCGTGAATTGTAGACACTTGGGAGACAAGGACCATACCTTAGATTTCTCTTCTGTCCTTCTCACTGGCCAGTATACATTTAGCTGATATGTTAATTTAGTACACATTTACCAAACAAAAACTTCCTCAGGCATTCTACTTTGGGATTTTTGTATAAAGCCAATATTGAAGAAGTCCTAGGCTTCTAAAATTTAATAAATAAAAAGTTCTTGCTATTATGAACCATAATTTAAAAAACTGGTGTTACATTAAGAATAGATGTGACTGTGCCATTATGTATAAAGCAGAATTCAAAACAGGGAATTAAGAATATAGTGAAAAATATGCGAGAGCTTAAAAACTGTTAGTTAAAAATGAGGAAAGTCTATTACTTTCTGTATGAATTATAGCTCTAAATACTTTAGTGGAAATACTGGGAAGCAGGTCAAAGTGATAAAGAAAAACAAAACTCTTCCAAGCACATAGACCATAATGTTAATAGGTTTTTAGAAAAACTGAATATTTTTATTCATTGACCTCCTTTGATCAACTGGAATCTTTACCATTCATACACTCTGAATTAACTAAACTACAAGTTACTCACAGTTTTGTTAAAATGCAAGCAAAAAACTTTGTGATTTTTTTGAGTCTGAACAACTCAAACTAAAAGACCCCATTCTAGATTTATACATTTGATTTTCTTACAAAAATAACTTCGGTTATTGTGCCAATATTTATCCGAGAAAGGCAGCCTCTGACAGTAAACTAATAACTGGAAAAACCAGAGTATCACTATGAGCTACTGTAAAACAAGTCTAAAATTATTTTTCCTGTTTGAATAGTGAATAGATTTTACAGGAGTGAAAACCATACCTATGGGGGAAAAAAAAATCAATGTAAAAAATGACTCAGATCAAATAGAAAACCCAGAAGACAAATACGTAAATATTAGAAAGATCCCCCTCCCCGCAAAAAAAAAAAAAAAAAAAAAATCGACCATCACGTGGAAAAATATTTTAAAAGTGGTTTCAGAAAATAAAGGAACATATATCTTTAAAATACTTAAAGCAACTCTAAATACTCAATATAATTAGGATACTCTACAATGCCTATTTAATTGCGGTAAATATTTTTCCCTCAATTTTTTCTGGATGATATAGCAGTCTTTAGGGAATTTGTGCTTACTGTTGCCAAACCAAAACAAACAAACAAAAAACCCAAATAAGAAAACCAAAAACTCAAGTTGTGAAATATTAAAAGCATTTCTTCAACTTTTAAAAGATGGAGAATCTCCTTACTGTATTATAATATGAAAACAGGGAGGGTATCTGTTCATTTTGCTATATCATGAGTATATATCTGTAATGAAATAGATGGTCTGAGATAGGATTTTTATGAGAACAGGTAACTGAACCACACCAGCCACAAAAAAGTGGAAAAAAACCAAAAAACCAAAATACAACCAAAGAAACAAACAAAAAAAAACCCTACTCTTTTCAGCATAAAGAGGATAGCAGAACAGATGCATTGTAGAGCCAAACCCAAAACATCACTTCTAGGGGTCAGCAAGCGAGGCCCACAAACTGTATTTGGTCTGTGGAATATTTTTGTATGGCCCTGAGCTAAGAATGGTTTTCTATTTTTTTAAAAGATTTGTTCAAAACAACAAAGAAGATGTAATAGAGAACCATATAGTCTACAAAGCCTAAGACATTTATGATCTGGATCTTTACATAAAGGTTTGCAGACCCTTCATTTATAGCAATGTTGTGCAGAGTTTGGGCAGTGCAATTATTTTCACCACGAAGTTCATTTATTTTCACCACGAATGTAGTTAACATTCTTAAAAATGTATCTTCTGATGCTATTTTTTCAGATTTTTCTCCTTCATCTTCAACATCATCAAAGTTCATCCTGTGTTAGTAGCACAGAAGTGATTGAAAGAGAAAAGCATGAGTTTAGATTGTTTAAAACAAGGTAAAATATAAACTAATCAACATTTTACCTTTTAAAAAATACTCAGCGTTCTTAGATGTTCTTAGTTAATGGCTCACCACATGAAACAATTTGCCTCACTGTAACAGTGGAAGAGAATTTGCTATAATATTCTGGCTTATGATTAATGTTTTTTCTTTTGAATACTTAATGAAATAAAAATCAAATTTTAAAATAACCTGAAAAACACAAGAAACACATGTTTGTTCGTAACTATCTCTTCTCTATCCTTTAGATTTGGATAAAATATTCAGGAATTAGGCTGTAAAAGCTCTCTTTAATGGAGTCTGCAGTTCCAAACTGGACTACAGTAGAGCCTGGATTCTAATGTGGTTCTATTAATTCAGACTTCTCCAGCTCTCTCAGAGGCTGTGCTGTTTTCTTGCCTTACCAGGAAAGAATCTAAGATATTTCATATGTGATTGTATTAAATTCCATTCAAAAATGTTGTACTCCAACATTCATGTACTCTTTGGTCTATTTCTAAGTATGTCCTACAATGACACAATTTAAAAGAGGAAAAAATGAATTGATTTCTGAAGAATAATAAGAGGTATTACTGCTTACTAGATTTAAATATTCAAAGAGAGATCAAGATGATTATGGGGTTAAGATACATTCTAAGTATGCTAAGAATGAAAGAAAACTTGATATCCAAAATGTACTGAAGTTTTGATATATTTACTTGTAGTAACTCAATATACTCTTTATAATGAAGCAAAATTTAAATTGTTAATGGTCACAAATCACTAAATAATAGCTTCATTATACATTTCACACATCATAAAATCTCCTAATTAAAGGAGTTCAGTGATTTTGGTATATATAAGTTGTATGGCCATCATCAAAATCTAATATTAGAACATTTTTCAAAACTCCCTCTTATCCATTAGCAGTCACTCTATTTATGCTCTTTTAGTCCCACCCCAGGCACCCACTTTAATTTACTTTCTGTCTCTATGGATTAATCTATTCCTAAACATTTCACACAAATGGACTCATATGGTAAGTGGCCTTTTGTATCTGGTTTCATTCACTAAGCATACATTTTCAAGGCTCACTGTGTTGTAGCATGGATCAGTACTTCATTCCTTTTTAGGGCTGAAAAATATTCCATTATATAGCTATATCACATTTTGTTTATTCAGTAGTTGGAGGACACTTGGTTTTGATTCTTTGCTGTTACGATGCTATGAACATTTATTTGTAAGTTTTTGTAGGGAACTTAGTTAATTTTTGTTAAATGGTTTTGTACAAATTTCTAATTTCAGTGTCTAGAGGTTGTATTTTGATTATATTTCCCAAAATAGAAAATGCTCTATTTTTTGAATTTTTATTTTACATGTAATGCATATTAAGAATACATTTTGATAATTTCTGTCAAAGTCAGTTCTTGGCTTAGTTCTCACCTTATTTCTCTTTCCTTGACTTTGGAGAATTTCCAATTTTCTATAAATTGAGGCAGCAATTGTTTTTGCATCTCTGGTATTTATTTGCTCTTCCCAAATATTTCTCTAAAATTAAAAACACTCTTGTTATCTCCTATTTATTTGATCAAAATATGATATTGTTATCTAGGAAACTTGGTTAAATTTGCTTTAAAGTTCTTTTGTTCCAAAACTTTTAAGTGTTTGAAATTCAAATTTCTTCAGGGAAATAATGCTGCAAAAGCACAGTTAACCAATACCTGAAATAAATACTAACAATAGTCTTAATGGGAATATAAATAATTTCTGGGAAAAATGCATCACTGACTTCAAAAGCTTCAAACACATCTGAATGACAAAAGAAAAGATTTCTCCAGAGGTCTGAAATCACTCCAATCTTATACAATCATTAGTTCCGACAGTCTTGCCCAACTATAATAATGCAAAGCAATATATATCTCCCAGTTTTCATCCACCCACAGCAGGAAGGTGGCTGATAAGTAGGGTAGGAGCAGGTCAATGTATCCTTGCCTGCTCACCTTAGATCTGCAGCCACTGGTTCCTTATTCCTGGCAGAAAACCCAAGCCCAAGTTGTGTGCTATTATTTTATTTTTGTGTATAATAGCCCATTTGATTTGTACTTTTCGTGCCATTCATTATTCTGCTTTGTTCTTTCTGGTCTGGCCTGGACTTCTGGATCACCTGGTTTTCAGTTTGGTCAGGGACCTGTGGGCTCCAACTTTGTCCTGTGAACTCTTCTGAACACAAATATCATTTTTTTAAACAGCTCCATGTGAGCAATGTGATTGCTCATTATACTGATACTTCTTGAATAAGACCCCAATTTATGTCAACAACTTCTGTTATTTTGAGAACCTGAAAATGGAGTCACATTGGCTCTGAACTCACGATCTCCTGCCTCAGCTGAGATTACAGAAATGTGCCACCATGTCTGGTAAACTAGAGGTATCAGTATCAAAGGGAATAAAGGTTCAGGCACTTTACTTACACTCTGCTGTTTGGCTCAGGCTGTTCTTAAGACAGAGACAGCTTCTTGACAAATCAAAAACCTTCACTAAGAAACATAGATCTGTGACAGTTGTAGATTTCTGAAATTTGTTACCTAATTTCATTAGTTATTCCAAAATGTATTAGAGGTATCAATAAATAGTATCAGATCTTAACCTGATATTTTCCCCCCAAAAGTATAAAAACACTCAAAATTATCTAGTTTGAATGTTTTATCATAAAGCAAGTACATGGCAAATATCTGATTAGCTTATCATAGGTTCCCCCCACCCCCAAAGAAAGTAAGTTCATTGCTTTGAAACTTATTCATAGCATAAAGCATTTTAAACAGAAACATTGAAGTAAATACTCTAGGTAGCAATCTGCATTACAGGGTATTCTTAGTGACCTCAATAGCCATAATAAAGTTTTAAGACCTTGTTGTTCTTACTATTTTTGTTCAACTTGCCATGTCATCAAGATTGGATCAACACTTGTGTCAGCAATTGCAGTCCAGGCAAATATCGCCCATTTAAAGACCATTCAAGGGTGCCTTCCTTCTGTATTTTGGTTTTACTGATCATCAGTATCATTTGTTCAACTCTTTTATGATTCATGGCAGTTCTTTAGCTTTTACCTATTATTATCATCTTTCAAGTATACTTTTGGATAGAAAATGACTTTGCTTTTTTGGCAGCTCTCTAAGTGATACTGAAAGGTATGTTATTTTCTTAACTCTTTAGCATCTGAATAGAAGAAAGTACATTTTATCTTTACCACACTGTGGACTCTCCTCAGTTCTTTTAATTTTTCTCTTAAAAAAATCACACTTGGTGGTTCTTATGTATTTCTCATTCTTTACTCACTTATATTTATTCATTTACTGTGGTGGTAGGGCCAGTCATAGGCTAGGCAAGTGTTGTATTACTGGACTAAGTCCCCAGGCCCTTCATTTACTTTCTTACAACTAATTTAGTATAAGAAATTTAGTCTTCAATTTCAGACACTCTTCAATGTCTGAAAAAGTATCAAAATTCTTGTTGAAATGATGCCACAGTTCTGTCAAATATATCTTATTTTTTTATTAGTGAAGACAGTAAAGGTCTTGAGTAATTTCAGTTACCAATTATACTGGCTGAAAGACATAGCTCAAATACAGGTTGTCATTTGCATTTTGTTCTACTCATTAATATAACTTTGATTTTTACTGGAAAAAAAAAAAGCACCTTGTCAGCAGTGCCCAAAAGTATTGCTGAACCTTAAACCTCTAATATTCTTCAATATAAGTGCTCAGTTACTATATTTCAAAATCCTTATAAATTTCTCTTCATTGTTTTTCTCTTCATGGAAAGAATTAATTTAAAAAAAGTAATACATATTAACACTGAAAATAAATCTCCAAGCTTGGCCTGCTAAAGAAAGAAAGAAGGAGAAAGCCTGCACATACCTTTGTTCCATCATACTGATAAAATTTAACAGTTGGATAGGCTCTGATGCCAGCTTCCTGGCATATTTGGGCATAAGCCTGACAGTCTACTTTCCCAGCTTTCACTTTTCCTTTAATCATCTGAAAAAAGAAAAATATGTTTTGCCATTTTCCCTTTGGCATAAATTATTCTGGCAACTGCAAAGCAATATGATATAAAATACTTCAAATATATATACATATATGTATATATGTATGTATGTGTGTGTGTGTATATATATTTATATTTAAGGAACTGTTATTTTATTTATTTTTTTCATTTTTCTTTTATTATTCATATGTGCATAAAGGATTGGTTCATTTCTCCCCCCTGCCCCCACCCCCTCCCTTACCACCCACTCCGCCCCCTCCCTCTCCCCCCCTTCAATACCCAGCAGAAACTATTTTGCCCTTATTTCTAATTTTGTTGTAGAGAGAGTATAAGCAATAATAGGAAGGAACAAGGGTTTTTGCTGGTTGAGATAAGGATAGCTATACAGGGCATTGACTCACATTGATTTCCTGTGTGTGGGTGTTACCTTCTAGGTTAATTCTTTTTGATCTGACCTTTTCTCTAGTACCTGTTCCCCTTTTCCTATTGGCCTCAGTTGCTTTAAGGTATCTGCTTTAGTTTCTCTGCGTTAAGGGCAACAAATGCTAGCTAGTTTTTTAGGTGTCTTACCTATCCTCACCCCTCCCTTGTGTGCTCTAGCTTTTATCATGTGCTCATAGTCTAATCCCCTTGTTGTGTTTGCCCTTGATCTAATGTCCACATATGAGGGAGAACATACGATTTTTGGTTTTTTGAGCCAGGCTAATCTCACTCAGAATGATGTTCTCCAATTCCATCCATTTACCAGCGAATGATAACATTTCGTTCTTCTTCATGGCTGCATAAAATTCCATCGTGTATAGATACCACATTTTCTTAATCCATTCGTCAGTGCTGGGGCATCTTGGCTGTTTCCATAACTTGGCTATTGTGAATAGTGCCGCAATAAACATGGATGTGCAGGTGCCTCTGGAGTAACAGTCTTTTGGGTATATCCCCAAGAGTGGTATTGCTGGATCAAATGGTAGATCGATGTCCAGCTTTTTAAGTAGCCTCCAAATTTTTTTCCAGAGTGGTTGTACTAGTCTACATTCCCACCAACAGTGTAAGAGGGTTCCTTTTTCCCCGCATCCTCGCCAACACCTGTTGTTGGTGGTGTTGCTGATGATGGCTATTCTAACAGGGGTGAGGTGGAATCTTAGCTTGGTTTTAATTTGCATTTCCTTTATTGCTAGAGATGGTGAGCATTTTTTCATGTGTTTTCTGGCCATTTGAATTTCTTCTTTTGAGAAAGTTCTGTTTAGTTCACGTGCCCATTTCTTTATTGGTTCATTAGTTTTGGGAGAATTTAGTTTTTTAAGTTCCCTGTATATTCTGGTTATCAGTCCTTTGTCTGATGTATAGTTGGCAAATATTTTCTCCCACTCTGTGGGTGTTCTCTTCAGTTTAGAGACCATTTCTTTTGATGAACAGAAGCTTTTTAGTTTTATGAGGTCCCATTTATCTATGCTATCTCTTAGTTGCTGTGCTGCTGGGGTTTCATTGAGAAAGTTCTTACCTATACCTACTAACTCCAGAGTATTTCCTACTCTTTCTTGTATCAACTTAAGAGTTTGGGGTCTGATATTAAGATCCTTGATCCATTTTGAGTTAATCTTGGTATAGGGTGATATACATGGATCTAGTGTCAGTTTTTTGCAGACTGCTAACCAGTTTTCCCAGCAGTTTTTGTTGAAGAGGCTGCTATTTCTCCATCGTCTATTTTTAGCTCCTTTGTTATTTTTAGCTCCTTTGTCAAAGATAAGTTGCTTATAGTTGTGTGGCTTCATATCTGGATCCTCTATTCTGTTCCACTGGTCTTCATGTCTGTTTTTGTGCCAGTACCATGCTGTTTTTATTGTTATTGCTTTGTAATATAGTTTGAAGTCAGGTATTGTGATACCTCCTGCATTAGGAACTGTTATTTTAAAAACATAGCTCTAATCCTTCCCATTCAAGCAAGATTGTTTCCAGATTTTTCCTGGCCCTTTAATAAAGTTTCCTATTATCTCCTCTCCAGCTGCAAATACATTCTCCTTTTCCTTATCAAGAACACTCTGACTTTAACCTTAAGCCAACTTACCTTCTCTTACCTGCCCCCAACTTCATCATCTCACAAACATCTGTTTCTGTCTTAATCCTTTTTCCTTTGTCAGGTCTCATGTGTTGAGGTAGCATTTTTTGGTGCATGGCTGACTACTCCATCTATATCCTCTAGACCCTCCCTGTCAGATCCCTTATGTTTTTCAGTATATATACGTAAGATCATAGAAGAACTCCTTCCTGAATTGCAGTGATTCCCCTAGCATGCGTGCATATTGGTTGCTCTCATTTTTTTCTAAACCACAGTCTACTCTTTTGCCACTTCTCATCGTCTATCTATGTGGCATTTTTGTCTGGCTTCTGTTCTCACTGCTCCCTCCAATGAAACTTCTAAGATTATGGGTGACTGCTACTTGACTAAACTGAATGGCATGTTTTGGTCTTCTTAGTAACACTTTCTCATCGTTTGTCACTATTCCCTCACTGTTTTCCTTTTTCCAGTATGGGGACCTCCTTCTTTACCCTCAAGTTATAATATCCAATCAAATTCCCATCTTTGGCTAACAATCTTTTCACTGTGAACAGTCTCTCAGGAAAATTTTACATACTACCCAATTTCTCCTCTTGATTTCATAGTCAACCATGTATTGGCCAGCTTTACATAAATGTCTCGAGCACCTCAAACATGACATGTCTAAAATTAATCCTTTTCTCTTAATCCACTCTTCTTCCTACTATTCATTCAGTTCAAGGCAGGAAGTAGGATTTTCCTAGCTCCTTTCTTCAACACAACCTTAAATCCTGTTTGTTCTTATCTCTCTCTTGTATTTATCCCCTTATTTCTATCAGCACCATCCTAATCCCAGTTTAAGTTATCTTCTCTAACTTCAGGACAATTTAAATAATTTCTGCTGAGATTATTTAATAATCTTTGATCCCCACAGCTACTAGGGTACACAAGTAGACTGACTTATTTACAACAGGGCACCAGCAAAGACTCAAGAATTAGCATGTATGTAGACAGACAGACAGTCACACAATCACTCACTCTGAAGGTCAGGGAAATTTAGAAATGAGATTTAAAGAAGTTTCTATGTCATTTACAAAATGTTTACTTATATTTTTAATTATTTATGAGAGGACCCTGTATTTCTTTTGGTGCTCTAAATATTTTTCTCTGTTCTTACTGGTCCTTGGTCAGACTATTACTATGATCTTTCTAAAAATGCAAATGGAGTGCTCCCATACATACTCTATAGTTCTTCTCAACACCTATAGAGAATATGTTCTGAATAGTAATAATCATAAGATAGTGTGCACTATGGCAGATTGGGAAAAGGACTAAACGTCCTTCTCCTTGCTGCTTTTCTGCATTTCAATTTTTGCTACTTCCCTTTCATATTTACACTCTGGAAATACTGGACTAACAGTGGAGATCCCTGAATGTTCAGTTCTTTGTGCAGATAGCTCTCTAGCCAACACTTTTAGTTGTCAAACTCCTAGCCACAATGTAATTTTGGTCTCAGTGCTAACTTTTTTGTGGAACCTTTTGTTTCCTCCTAGTATGACTCTTCCATTCATCAGCTCATGTTCTGATTTCATTCTAATTTCATTAGAGCAATTATACTGTTGTATCATGTATAACTTATTTTCAATTTACTCCATGTCTTAGGACATGGAATTATTGTCTTATCATCTTTGTAACCCCCATATTAGTATAATGCCTTTTGCTTGGGATTTGCTGAATGAATGATTCACTTCATGTTTAATAATTTTCTGCTATATTCAAGACACAGTTTTCCATACATCATGGATGAGGGAGTAAAATATTTTGCTAGAATTATTTGATAAAAAGGAAGCATAAGGAAAGATTAAGTAGAAAGAATTAACAACCTTTTATTTGAAAGACCAGTCAATAACTAAAATAATCTTTTATAGCTTAGAATAGTTTTTTTTTTAAAAAAAATCTTTTTGCTGAAAACTACTCCTCTGACTTGGGATGCACATGGTGGAACAAGTGCTGAATTTCTCATTCTAATGGGTATTGTTTACCTATGACAAGAGTCCCTGAGCTATATAGGCAAGGAAGCTATCAATCTGGATTAGGCAATCAAGAGGACTGTAGGACTGAAAGAAACACCAAAAACTCAGACTGCATTGAGTAGATGTGCTTAGTTGAATTTTATAAGCATTTGCTGAGTTAGGATCTAGGGAAAGAAAGATAAGACATGGACCTTTATGTGCCCCTCATGAACCTCAGTCTTATGGAAGACACACATATGTATTATACAGAATATCATATGGACAGTAATTAAATAAGGGCACAGGACAGAGAACCAGTGGTACTGGAGCTGTTTTTGTATTTTTTTAGGATAAGGGGAAAAAACAATCCAGATGACCAAAGAGACATTTTAGAGAGGGAGTAGCACGTACATAAGGATATATGTTCAGAGAACCTGGAGTATTTTGTTGTGCCTACAGTGTAAGGAGGGACAGAGATAAAACTGAAGAGGCAGGAAGAGTCAGAATAGACTCCTGAAGTCAATAGATGTATATCAACAAATCTGATTAATAAGCTGGAGAAGGCAGTATTTTAGAAAGATCACCAGGACAACATTGAAGAAGGAAGACTGGAAGTTTGACAAGTCTAGCTGAGAGATGATGAAGGCTTGAACAAAGAGCAGTGGATAAGTAGATGACAGACATTTAGCAGACAGAACTAACAGAATCTAGCGGTTGGCTGGAGGGTAGCAGAGTATTGATGGTGGGCAAAGGAAATGTAAGACAAGAGGAAGAAGAAATGTTTCTGACTTTCCTGGCTAGGAAGATGGTGAGGTTTATCAGTCAAGATAGAGAAGACATTAGCTAAAAACTTTAATTAAAAAAGAAGAAATCTACTGCAAAGATTAGTTATAGAAACAGACTATAATTTATTTTTAAATTCTGAGGAAACTTTCAATAACTAAATTAAGAATTACTGTTATAATATTTTACCAATTATTAAAACATATTTAAGTAGACAGACTTACCCTAGCCAAGAGTTCAAACTCTGGAGCAAAATTTTGGCAAGGTCCACACCAAGGAGCATAGAAATCAACCACCCAATGATTTTTCCCTCGTAAAACTTTTTCATTGAAAGTCTGAGGTGTTAAATCTATGGACACTTGAGGCAAAAATCTGTGGCAAGGAACCAAAATCTTTTTTCATTATATAAATCCAAGGCAAACAGTCTAAGATACAATAATGTAATACTTTCTAAGTTAAAAGTGATTCCAAAGAATACCAATGTAATAAAGTTCAGTTCTATCTTACAGTCCTTCACTAAGTAATATAAAATGCTAGAACCTTAACTCACAGAATATTTAACTATAGACAAAAAGAAGGTAAATAGCTTTGAATCTATTGTATAAAATGATATGCATTTTACTCACCCTAGACCCCAGATTCTTAGGGAGTAAGCATCCCTATTCCAACCATTGTAACTACTGAAAGAAAAAAAGAAAAAAATATATGTAAGTTGTAAATAACAGCAATTTAAAAATATAGTTGACTGACTTCCTCTGGCATTTCTCCTCTCAGTCTGGTTTCATGGCTTCTATAGGTTTTGTATCCTCCTCCTCACCCCATCCCCCAAGCCCCAGGGAATGCTGGGGATTTAACCCAGGACTTCATGCATGCTAAGCAAATATTGTATCACTGAGCTATATCCCCAGTCCTAGTCTTGATATCTTTTTGCTCCAGATAATCCAGAATATCTAGCTGCCTTTTGGACATCTCCTCAAAATGTTCAAGACTTTAGTTTCTGAACCTTTATTCAAGTTATTACTATTAAATTTCCATCCATTTTTAGAGATCCATGTCAAAAGCTACCACAAAAATGCACTTTACATGATTTCCCCACAGTGTGATCCCTTCTTCTTTTAGACTCCACAACTCACTTTTACTTCTTTAATAACATTCATCATATTCTACCTAACACTACCTAATTCTGTGTGGTGCGGATACAGTGTGGACACTAGAATAGTCCTGGGTTGAAACTCCAGATTCAAACCTTAGTAGGTGTGTGACTTGGGAAAGTTTCCTAAATGCTTAGAATTATTTCCTTCCCTGAAATAGTAGGAGGGGTAAATAATTCATTCCCCACACAATAAATGTGAAGACTAGTGGAAATAATGTGAGACTGAATCTAGCACAGTACCTGAAATCAAATAATGATGTAGTAAATGTTAGCTCTTCCTCACCTTATCTTCTTGAGACTATTTAACTTCATGACAACTTTACCATTGAATTTTCTCTTTACCTTCTGAAGTGCTCATGAACATGGTGGCCCTCCCAATAAATACTTGTTGGATTAACTTAAATTTTAACTATGATTAGATGATTATAATAAATGACTTCAAATTTGAGAGAATACTTACTGATACTGATAAGCTTTATTTGACTTTTGGGGGAAAAATCTTATCTCAGGGTATCTTTGAACATTTTCTTGGGTACAAAAAGACTGATACTGTTGGCAGTCCACACTACCCACATTGATCAGTCCAGTTAATGTCTATAAAAGAAAAAAAGTGATATATATATATATATCAATGACTAAAATAAAACTATATAATATTTTATGTTTTATATATGTTAAACAGTCACTGTGAAATGGTTGCTTTGTATTATTTACCAGTGACTGTCACCAAATAACAATGGATAAGGACTTAACATATAACAGGGTACTTATACTAACAAATTTAAAATCTAATTTTGTAAGTAAGACTTTGCAACAATTAGTGCAGATTAAATAGCTGCCTTCATTCATATATTATATAGGGAAAATATGTTTTTCTAAAACCAGTGATAAGACCCAAAAACTAATGAAACTCTCTGCAGTATTTAAAAAAATTCCTGTTTTTAATGGAGGCAAGCATTGCAGGTATCCTTTGACTCATAACCCAAATATAAAAATGTTATTGGAAATAGCACAAAAAATCTTAATTGTTAAGATATATTTAAAATAACTTTAACTCCAGTTTATTTATAAATATGAAATATTGATTGCATTTTCCATTCTGGTATTTATATATTTGTTTCAAAAAAACTATTAAATAAACATTCTTAGTGGCAATATTTAAGATAAAGTATTTTACTACACCCGGGCCATTCTTTTCCATTCTGGCATTAAGACTTGACATGGATGACACCACGGAGAATAGAAATCAACCATCCAGACTTCATCATGCTTTCTTTGTTTAACTAGTTCATTGAAAGTGGAGGGTGTAAGAGAGACCACTGAAGGGTTTCTAAGATCCTAAAGAAAACACAGAGAGAATGTAAAATAATGAAACATCTCATCTATACGTGAATATAACATAATGCACTAAAAGCTGTTAATAATAGGGGAACATGGTGAGTAAGTTATGAAGAGGGGTTAATCTGATTAAAGCATGCATAATATATACATTTCTGAAATGCCAAGGTGAACCCCCATATATATATATATATATATATATATATATATTTTTTTTTTTTAAATGAAGGATGGGAATAAAACAGATATTTTATGGGGTGGGCACCAGTGGAAGTGGAGAGAGCATAAAGAAGGGGTGAATGAGGGCAAATATGGTGGATGCATTTTATTTTCTATATAAAAATAGAAGACTGAAACCTGTTGAAATTGTCCGAAGAAGGGGAGGGAGAGAGAACGATGGAGGGAGTAAATCTAAGGTATATTGTAAGCACATTAACTATCACAATCTATTATATGCTAATGATAAAAAGAGCAGACTATTATAATAGATATAAAGAGTTCATATTTTCTTGGCAAGCTGCTGGTATATGCCATATAGGAAGGCTCTGTTTTGGGTAAATGAATAGAACTGGAGAACATGTTAAATGAAGCAGCCAGGTTCAGAAAGACAAAGGTCACATGTTTTCTCTCACATGTGAAAGACTGATGCAAATATAAACTATTATATATACATATATACACAGAACATGTTTCCAAAAGTGAGACTGTTGGGAACACTAGGGAGGAGGAAAAGAAAAAAGGAATGATAGGGAATGAGTAATACTGAAATACACTACAATTATGTAGAAATAATACATAACTGAAAATTGTTGAATAATACAGGGTAGGGGAAAAAGATAAGAGTAACAGGGGGTCTGACAGACTAAAGTACAATATTTACAGGCAAAACCCCACTGAACAATGAACAGACACTAAAAACATGGAAGGACAGGAATGTAATATAGGTCATGTTAAGAGGAGGACCCTAATGGAGGGGTAGGGTAAATGAAGAGAAGGGTAAAGGAGGGTGAAAATGGTTGAAGTACTTTATATATGTATGAATATGGAACAATGAAACCTGTCAAAGTTATTTCAAGGAGAGAGAGAAGAGGAAGATTAATGATATGAACCAAACTGGGGTATAATACATATGGAAATCCAAAATGAAATCCCTATGCAACTATCATATACTAATAAAAACATTAAAAAACAAGCCTTCCTGCTTTAGAGAAATCAAAAGATGCTTAAGGACATTTACCAAATTAACTTTTAAAGTTCAGAATTTGCTTAAATCAATTTTCTTAAATCAGGGTATATTTTTTTCCTTTGTCTTTATCACTAAAACTACTACAGACTGATAAGAGGCAACTTCAAGACTATGAGGAGACAATACAATATGGTTCAAAGAGCTGCCCAGATAAGCTACATAGTTCCGTTCTGGAACCAAGAATGATTGCCTTGGAGATGAACCTTTAGTTGAAAATGAAATGAAAATGAAAAATCTATCATTTTTTTTGGACATTTTGATTGGGGATATCTCACAACTTCTTTCTAGACATTACATATTAACTAAAGTCACAGCCTATAATATCAGGCAATATTCTTTGTTAAGAAATTAGTTTTATCAAAAACAAAACAACACAAAATATATTTTGGAGGGGAACAGATGAGAATAGGATGGTCATTCATTTTTCGGGTCATTTAGTCAGGACTATTAATGAGAATGGAAGAGTGCTGTGGGTACAGAATACTTCTGTGCTACTGATGCAGCAGGCCTGGCAGATGCTGCCCAAGCTTCATGCTGTGGTGCAGAGCACTTCTGCTTTTAGAGGAAAAGAGCACAAATGGGTGACAAGGCTTTATGCTGAAGTATAATTTCATATAATCAATAAGCAGTTTTGTTTCCTACATACAAGACACTAGATAAGGGAACAGAACAATGATTTAAATAAAATTCATTTCCTTGTCAGAAAATGGTTTGGGTGAAAAAAATTAAGTACTATTATTAAACATGCAAAGTATACACATAACCAGGATTTCTAGCCTCAGGCTGTAATTTAAAATACCTCTATGAACTCCAGTATCTGTTCTGCAGAGTGATGTCCTTCATACTCATGAATACTGGACTGGTTGAATACCACTGTTGTTGGATAAGCCTGAATGTTATACTGTTAGAAAGGAGAAGATAAATTAAAAATGAAAGGCAGGTTGTATCTGTAGCTTCAGTCACTTTTTGAAGTAATAGTACTCTAAATTTGTTTTCTGTAAGTAGAAAATAAATCAAAATAAAATAGTGGGAACAAATAATTGAATAATGTGTACACGACCATACTTGAAGTTAAAGAATTACGAATCAGGCTCAAAGAATGTAGTCATTTTTTATTCTGTATTCAAGATAGTCTTTTTTTACTTTTTAAAAGTCACAAAGGGATTCCTGTTTGTGGATTTGCTATAGCTGCACAATGCATTCTTAAAGTTGATAATTACTAATTAGTAAACTGACATCTTTCAATAAGATTCATTAATAACTTTAGAAAACACACCAACATTTATCAGCTCTGAAAAAATGTACAAATTCAAATAGTTCCAACAAGACAATTATAGCTAAACAAGTGCTTACTATGTGCTGAGCACTAAACATGCAGTTTTTTACTTTTAGCTCACAATTCTGTTTAGTAGTTAAAAATTCCAAAATCTTCTTTATAGATGAAGAACTGGAGTTATTGGGAGGCTAAATGACTTAGTGGTGAAGGTGAGCCAACTGGTCTCTATTTCAGATGAATCTAATACCATACTCAATTCTGTGACATTTAATGATATGAGATAAAAAGAGGAAAAACTAAAGGAATTCAAATGAATTATTATTTATCTTATCAAATTATAAGGTAATTATTATTTATAATGATTATTTTTGGTGGTACTGGAATTTAAATTCAGGGCCTCATACTTGTTAGGCAGGAACTCTACCACTTGCACAACACCTTTTTTTTGCTTTAGGTTTTTTTTTTAGACAGGGTCTTGCTTTTTTGCCTGAGGCTGGCTCCTGAATAGCTAGGAAGACAGGTGTGTATAACTATGCCTGGTTTATTGACTGAGATAGGATCTCACTAACTTTTTGCATAGGCTAGCTTTGAACAGCAGTGCTCCTGACCTCTGCCTACTGAGTAGTTGGGATTACCCGATGTAAGATAATTATTGTTTACTATAGGACAGTCAAAACCAAAGGCCCTATATTTCTTTTTTAAAAAAGTTAAAATTTCAAACATACTGAAACTATAACAACAATTTTGTAACAAAAATTATCTAACAAATACCTGTATGTCCCTGTCCCCTTTAATTAACAAAAATTAACTTTTGGCCACATTGGCATTTTGTTGACATTCTCTCCCTAGGTCCCATTTCTCTCCTTCCTTCACACAAGGGTTTATCAATATCCTGAAATTAGTGCTTATCTGTCAGGATAATGTTTTTATACCTTTGCTACATGAGTATGTATCCTTAAGCAATATGTTATAATGTCTTGAACATTTAAAAACTGTAATTTTACTGTACTTATGATATGCTATAACTTACTTTTCTCATTTTACATTGCATTTTAAGACTTTCCTATGTTGGTAAAGACTTCTTGTTTCAGTGCTGGGGATTGAATCCAAAGACTTGAGAATACTAAGCAAGCATTTTACCACTCACTGAGCTACATCCCTAGCTTGGCATATCTATATGTAAATACTCTGGAGTTTCACAATGTTACTACTTATTCATACACTTGCTGTTGTCAATTTCTAAATTTTCATCAATTTGATTAATGGGGAGGGTATCTGACTTTTCATGTAATTTGAATTTTCCTGATGACTAGTGAAGTCAAGCATTTTTCACATGCTTTGGGATTTCCCATTGTACAAAGTGTCTAGAATCTCTCAGCTTTTTTTCCTATTAAGTTTTTGATTTGTCTTAACATTATAGCATCTCTTTATAGTTTGAACATTTAATGTAGTTAAATTCATTAATTTTTATAATTATAGTTTGTACTTCTGTCAGTAAAATTATTTCTCACACAGATGTCATAAAAGTTTCCCACTTCTCTTTTATGATTAAAAAAACTTTCTTTTGTTTCCCTTCCTTCCTCTTCCTATCTTAACACTTGGGTAATTTTTTTTGTAGCACTGGGGCTTGAACTCAGGGTCTCAAACTTGCTAGGCAGGTGCTCTTACCACTTAAGCCACTCCACCAGCCCTTTTTTGTGATGGATTTTTTTCAACACAGGGTCTCCTGAACTATTTGCCTGGAGCGGGGGGGTGTGCTTTAAAATGTGATCCTCCTGATCTCTTCCTCCTGAGTAGCTAGGATTATAGATGTCAGCCACCGGCGCATGCAGCACTTGGGTTTTTATGAGTTAAAACATTCACCAAGTAGAAAGGAAATAAACTTACATGTCTCACATAGTTATAATAATCATTCACTTATGGCTACTCTTATTTCATCTATACCCCCCTTATATTCTACTCCCACCAGAAGATTATTTTAAAGCATATTTCAGATGATCTATCAATGTATCCATAAATATTTTAATGTTTAAAATGTAAGAATTTTACCATCAATATAACCACTTTCACACCTAAAAATCAGTAATTCTTTGAAATCGGCAATTGTCTGAACTGAATCCAAATAAGGCCTAAACACTGCATTTGACTCAATATATATATTTTCATCTCTTCTCTCCCAGCCCCTTCAATGAATTTGATGAATAAACTGAGTATCCTATAAGGTTCTCCTTATCTTATTGGGATTTGTAGATTATATGCCCATGGTGTCACTTAACTTGTATCCATCATTGTATTTCCTATATAGTGGTATATCTGGAGGTCTGATCAGCTTTAGCATTTTTTTTTTCTACTGAGGATATTTTATAGATGGTATTATACAATTTTATCAGGAGGTATAAACTTTATAGTTCTTCCTTGAACTGAGGACTGGAGAGTGAATACTTATTTATCCTAGAAAATTTTTTCATGTAAACAAAGGTTTCAAAAAACTTGTTTATTATTTTAATTTCCTCCTATTAACTACATTTAGAAAAAAATCCAAAGAATAAAAATTGTAGACTGCCAAAAAGGTAAAAGTTAAAGGCTATAAAGATCTAAATAAAAAGCATTTTAAGATATGACTGAATTCGATAAAATAAGACCTTATGTACATTCAACCAAATATTATCTATTTATGATTTAATCTATCACAATTAAATATTTTATTGAAATTACTTAAGTGATTTATTAATACTCTAAATAGAAGATGTACACTTGAAAAAGTTATTTTGTTTGAATTAGACTGCTAAAGGTCTCTACCTTACAATAACATTGATTAAAGTAAATTTTTTATATTTTTCCTTACCATGTTACAGAGTCCTTCATGAACTGTACAGTCTAGTGTACCAAATTTAAGCTGACCATAAAGAAGTGTGGATGCTTTTCGTAACTCTGGCAGTAAAGCTCGACAAGGTGGACACCACTGGGAAAGAAAAATGTATATTAATAAGCACTGAGCCAAATGAAACAAAAAAAAAATCCCATCATTTTCTCAATAAGCAATATGCTAAATAAGACAAACTACACTTAGTGGGGTATCTTCTGGGTATATACTTAATCCTTGGAGAGTTAATTATATCAGTGCTCAGTTAGAAGCATTATATGCTAACATTGGCCAAAACTGATTAAACAGTTCTAGTACTGATGGTTCAAGGTTATCCACAAAGTGTCTTTCAGCTATGGATAAGAGAAAATATGACAATAATGAAATTCTTGACAAAAATAACTTACAGGAGCAAAAAAGTCAACAAGCCATGGTTCCTTGTCACTGGCAGGAAAATTTTGAGGCCCAAGAGTAGTAACATGAGAATTAACACTTTCTTTGGCAAAGGCAAGTATATCATATAGAATCTTCTTTCCTTTGAAATTGAATAAGAGAAAAATTAAGATTTACATTTTGCTTTTCATAACCATAGCAACATTTCAAAGTTTTTACACTCAAAATGTTAAAAAAAAGGAAAATGAATTTATGAACAGATTGAATTTGGTGAGGTTTTAGTGTTCTGTATGCCACAAATGGCTTTGCTCTACTGGGAATACATTTTCCTTGCATATTCTTCTGTTTCTTGGACTCATTAAATGTTAAGACCTCTGTGAAATGCTTCCTCATCACCAGATGTATAGTAATCACTTCTTTGTAGTATTCTTTTAATTCTTCATGCTTTTTGCTACTACTATGGTCTACCTTCACCGTTTGTTTCTTCAACTTAAGCTTCTCTTATTACCAACTGCCCAGTAGAAAAATGTACTTAAATATTTCATAAACATTTCAAACATTATTTATCCAAATTGAATTGGAGTTATCTTCGCCCAAACTTGCCCCTTTTATCATATTCTCTGTCTTGGAAATGGCATAATCATCAATCAGCTTCCTAAATAATATTTCCCAGAATGAGCCTTGCCTTTTCTCTGCCCCTGTATCATAACTCCATCCATTCCAGGTCTAATTTAATCTGGGCAACTGCAATAGCCACACTGGTATTTATGTCCTCAGATCTCCTTAACTAATACAATTTCTTTCTTTCTTCTTTTTTGGTGGTACTGGCGTGGGGGTGGGGGTAGGGAGGTTTGAACTTAGGGTCTGATGCTCTATCACTTGAACCACTATACCAGTCTTTTTGGTGCTTGTTATTTTTGCAATAAGGTCTTGCTTTTTTTTTAACCAGGGCTGGCTTGGACCATACATCTATTTGTGCTTTCCCATTTAGCTGGATGATAGATAGGATCATGTCAGCATACCCAGCCAATGGTTCAGATGGAATCTCATGAACTTTTTGACTGGGCTGGTTGTGAGCCACAATCCTCCTGGTGTCCACCTCCTAAGTAGCTAGGATTATAGGTATAAGCCATCTTGTCCAGCAAATAATTCATTTTCTACCCATGTTAAAAAAAATTCAATCTGATTATACTGTGTCCTTGCTTAAATGCCTCTAATGAATTTACCACTGCCTAAAAGAATATATGCCTTGGCACGGCAAATAAGATCTTTCTCAACCTAAAAAGTTTATTTTTCCAAGTGCCCTCTGACTTATTCAATCAATAGTTCAACTTAATTTGAGCATCTATTATGTGACAGACCCCATGTGAAATGTCAAGGCAAACAAAAATGAAAGAAGGTATTGTGGGGTATAGCAAACAACACACTGTGCTTCTGATGGGGGTGGATTTTTAAAAAACTGGTCCAGAGTAACCTCTAGTCCATGAAAGACCACTGGAAGAGCTAAAAATTGACATACAGGGCTGCAAGTCCTGCAAGAACCTGGGAAGTACTGGTCTACGGAGGAAGGGAATGATCACAGCCTGCTGCCCATGGCCCACTGACCTGAGTCCCTCCAACACTGGAGAGAGGTGCTTATAAACCATTCAGGTGAGCTTGCTGTTTTCAGTACTTGAGGATACCATACAGTCCAGCTGGCATCTGATTGTACCCTCCATGAGAAAGCTCTTTGATGAAGTCTGCCCTGCCTGGTAAGAGAGGAGTGCTATGGCTTGCAGCACAGTCCAGGCATGCACTTTTCCAGGCAGGCTAGCTGGGTGCAGGCTAGCCAAGCCTGAGCCCAGCCTGTGGGCAACAGTAACTCATTCACCCACCTCCAAGAAGCCTACAGCAAGCTGAAACTAATGACCTGCCCAGAGAAGAGCTTTTGGCCAAATAACCTAAACTAAAGTTCTTAGACTTGACTAGCAGGAAAGGCTGGCTACTGCTCTCTGTTCAGTCCTGCATTTGACCAACTTGGAGAACCCACCTAGCCAAGCAAGCTTAACCTAACTACCCCCTTTTTGCCCCAGTGGAGCCTGTGGCTAAACGACCTGAGTGGAACCCCCAAACCAGCCTGGTGGGTAAGGGTGCCACAGATTGCAACTCAGTCCAGCCTATCAATCCTAAGGAGGGGCAAGGACCCAAATAAAGGCCTTGTGTAAAGAGACACAGACTTGCACAGTTGGGGAGGGACAGCACCCAGAGGGGACATGTGAGAACAGGAGACTAAAACCTGAAAATTAGAAATTAGAGGGAAGTGTCCAGTGTACTCACTGAACACAGAAGAAACCCATTCTTTTTCACAAGGAAGAAATTTGTAATAAAAAATATTTTTTTTGTTTTCCATTTTGTTGAAGTTTCAATTTGTACATCCTTTAATTCCAGTTTTTTCTTCTATTCTTCCTTCTCTTTTCCCTCACTTTCTCTATCTCTTCCTTATAAATCACTTAAAAAGTGGTTTATTCTACTAGCTTCTTATATTATTCCCATCCTTCCCATCTTTCTGCAATCCCTGACAATAGCACCCACCTCCACAACTGAACTACACCTCTACACACGTTAGGGTTTTATTTTCCTGCAGTCCTCACGCCTCTTTTCCCTTTCTCCCTATCCTCCTCCTTCCTTATCTCTTCCATTCCCATTATTTTTACTAACTAAGCTTTAATTTCTATGCAAACAACTTTTATTTCCCCAACACCTCTCTGTTTACAGATAATACTGCCAAGGGTTTTATATTTTACATAAATAACTGGTTTGGCACTAAATTTGTGAATTTGTTATTGCTCAGTTATATCCTCAGGTCAGTGAACAGAAATGAAAAAACAACCTAGACAACAGCAATCCAGCCAGAACAAAGAAATTAAGTCAAGGGAAAGAGTTCAGGTGACTAAAACTCCCAACCTACTAATAAACAACATATGAGTAAATCTCAAAATAGAGCATGGGAAATAGAAGAAGTCAGGGGAATATGACTCCTTAAGAGGTCAACAATCACACAATAGAGAATCTGATGGATAGTAAAGGGGCTAAAACCTTAGTTTCCAAGTTCAAAAGAAGACTAAGATGTTCAGGGAGTTTAATCAGGACATATACAAAAACAAGTCAATAAATTCCAAGAAAATGGGATAAAAAGTTTGAGAAGGGACAGAAACAACTAAACTCAAAAAAGGATATAAATGAACATCAGGATGAAATCAAGGAAGATATTGAAAAAAGATAAAGAAGACAAGATGTGAAGGAGGAGCTTAATAAAGACACTGTTAAGTCTTGGAAAAAATAAAAAAAAGGAAACCCCAAAAATAAAAAGCTCCCTAAGTCAAATAAAACAAAGTTGAAAGCCACACCACGAAACTGGAACAAGTGGAAGACAGAATTCAGGACTTGAAGATAAAATAGATACAATGGAAAAAACATTAATATATAGAGAAAAAACCTGAAGAATTATGAAAGGAATATGCAAGACTGCAACTCCATTAAAAGACCAAACCTATGAACCATGGGCACTGAACAGGGAGAAGAGGTGCAAGCCAAAAGCACAGGAAATATGATCAACAAAATAATAGCATAAAACTTCCCAAATCTCAAAAAAGTGATGCCCAGCTAGGTACAGGAGGCTTCCAGGAAACCAAACAGACATGACCAAAATAGAATCTACTTAAGGCATGTTATAGTTAAAACAGTAAGCACAGAGAACAGGGAAAGAATATTGAAGGCCGTAATAATATAAATAACCTGTAAAGATAACCTATCAAAATAAAAGCAGATTTCTCAACAGAAATCTTAAAATCAAGAAGGGCATGGAATAAGGTATTTCAAACACTGAAAGAAAACAATTTTAAGCCAACAATACTCTGTCTAGCAAAGCTATCCATAATTGAAGGAGAAATAAAAATTTTTCATAATAAACAGAAACTAAAGCAATATATGACCACTAAACCATCATTCATAAGATGGTCAAAAGAATCTTATATACAGAAGATGAAAATAAACATAGCCACGAAGGATGGGAATAATTTTATTTCAGGAGATGAGCAGATAAACAATGATAGAGTAGGAAATGATCTATTGAACAAAAACACAAATACTCACCAAAACCAACAAAATGGCAGGGATTACCACATATCTCTCAATATTAATATTGAATGTTAATGGTCTTAACTTCCCCATCAGAAGATATAGATTGGTAAACTGGATTAAAAAGGAAGACGGGATGACTTGTTTATAAGAAACACATCTCGCTGACTAAAACAAACATTGTCTTAGGAAAAACTCCTAGAAAAATGAGAACAAGCTGCACTCAAAACCAGCAGGAGAGATTTAATAAAAACAAGGGCTGACACACAAAGGAGGGGTGAGGATAGGAAAGACACCTAAAAAATTAGCATTTGTTGCCCTTAACGCAGAGAAACTAAAGCAGATACCTTAAAAGCAACTGAGGCCAATAGGAAAAGGGGACCAGGAACTAGAGAAAAGGTGAGATCAAAAAGAATTAACCTAGAAGGTAACACACACGCACAGGAAATTAATGTGAGTCAACTCCCTGTATCCTTCTCTCAACCAGCAAAAACCCCTGTTCCTTCCTATTATGGCTTATACTCTCTCTACAACAAAATTAGAAATAAGGGCAAAATAGTTTCTGCTGGGTATTGAGGAGGTAGGGGGGAGAGGCAGGGGGCAGAGTGGGTGGTAAGGGAGGGGGTGGGGGCAGTGGGGAAAAATGACCCAAGCCTTGTATGCACATATGAATAATAAAATTAAAAACAAAACAAAAAAAAAAGGGCTGAAATCAATGAAAAAGTCCAAACACCATTCAAAAAAATTAATGAAACAAAAAGTTGGTTCTTTGAAAAAAATAAGATTGGTAAACCTGTAGAGACCTGACTGAGTAGGGAAAAGACCAAAATTAATAATATCAGATGATGAAAAAGGGGAAATCACAACAAACACCAACAAAATTCAGGGGATTGTAAGGGATTATTTTGAAAACCTAAATTCAAATAAATTGGAAAATCTAGAAAAGGATAATTTCAAAACACATATGACCAACCAAAATTGAACCAAGAGTATATAAATCACCTCAGACTTTTCCATGAAATAGAAAGAGAATTATATCACCACACTCATTCTATGAAGCCAATATTACAGTCACCCCCAAACCAGACAAGGACAAAACAAAACAAAAAAAGAATTATAGGCCAATCTCTTTAATGAACATAGATGCAAAAATTCTCAATACTGGCAAACCGAATTCAACATCAAATCAGTTTCATTCCAGGGGTGCAGGAATGGTTCAACATATGCAAATCAATAAATGTAATACAGCATATAAACAAAAGCAAAGACCACCACATGATCCTCTCAATAGATGCAGAAAAAGCTTTTTATAAAATACAACATCCTTTCTTGAGAAAAGCTCTGATGAAACTAGGAATAGAAGGAATGTACCTCAACATAATAAAGGCTATATACGACAAACTCATCGCCAACATCATACTAAATAGGGAAAATCTGAAAGTATTTTCTCTAAAGTCAGGAATCAGGTGAGTGTGCTCACTCTCCCCACTCTTAGTCAACATTCAATGAATGTTGCTAGAAAAACTGGATATCTGCATATAGAAAACTGAAACTAGATTCATGTTTTTTCCCCTGAACAAACATCAACTCAAAGTGGATCAAATGAAGGAATATAAGGAAAGGCTATAGAAGGGTGAATATGGTGAAAATATTATGTGCTCATGTTGAAAATGGAAAAACAAGATATGTTAAAACATTCTAAGACTAGGGGGAGGTGGGACAAAGGAGAATGATGGAGGGGGTGAATTTAACTAAGATATATTGTAAACACTTTTATAAATGTCACAATGTACCTCCAGTATAACAACAATATAACAAAACAAAACAAAGCAATTAAGACCTTAATATTAAGGCCTGAATCTTTAAAACTACCACAGGAAAAAGTAAGGAATACATAGGCAGTAACTTTCTAAACAGAACTCCAATGATTCAGCAACTAAGAGAAAGGACTGACTATATGAAATGGGACCACATGAAACAAAAAAGCTTCTGTACAGCAAAGGAAATGGTACCAGACTGAAGAGGCAGCCCACAGAATGGGAGAAAATCTTTGCTAGCTACATATCTGACAAGGGATTAATAACCAGAATCTAGAGGGACCTCAAAAAAGCTTAATTCCTAAAGAATCAGTGACCCAATAAAGAAATGGGAAAATTAATTGAATAGAGTTTTTTCAAAGGAAAAAGTACAAATGCCCAAAAAACCACATTAAGATTCCACCTCACTCCGGTTAGAATGGCTAAAAACCACATTAAGATTCCACCTCACTCCGGTTAGAATGGCTAAGAACACAACTAACCACAAATGCTAGTGAGGATGCAAGAAAAAGAAACCCTCATATATATTGTGAGAATGTAAGTTAGTACAACCACTATGGAAAAGAGTACAGAGGCGCCTCAAAAAACTAAAAATAGAACTACCATATGATCCAGCAATACCATTTCTAGGCATATAATCAAAGGAGTGTAAGTCAGGATTGAATAAACACACTCGCACACCCATGATTATTGCAGCATTATTCACAATAGCCAAGATATGGAAATAGCCCAGATGTTCTACCACTGATGAATAGTTAAGAAAATGTGGTATTTATATACAATGGAATTTTTATTCAGCTATAAAGAAGAATGAAATCTTGTCATCTGCAAGTAAATGGATAGAATTGGAGAATATCATCTTAAGTGAAGTTAGCCAAGTTCAGAAAGACAAAGGTTGCATGTTTTCTCTCATATCTGGAAGACAGATCCAATACAAATAAGCACTATTATTATTATTATTATCTATCTAGAACATGTTTCCAAGAGTGGGACTGTTAGAGGAGACAAAAGGAGAAAACAAATGATAGTGAATAATAAAATACACCACATCTGTGTAGGAACAAAACATAGCAAAATGTACTGAAAACTTGAACAACACAGGTAGGAGGAAAAGGGGGAGGAAGAGCAGTGCAAGGGGGCTAGACTGATGTAAGCAAAATATATTTACAGGTAAAATACCAAGGCAAATCCCCCACTGAACAATGAACACTTAAACAATGACAGACATGAATGTAAAACAAGTCATGTTCAGGGGAGGGCACTAGCAAAAGGGAGCGGGTAAATGAAGTGAGTAAAGAAGGGTGAATATGGTTGATGTCCTTTCTATATATGTATGAATATGGAACAGTGAAACCAGCTGAAGTTATTTTAAGAAGGGAATGGGGTAGAAAGGTAAATGGAGGGGATGCATCCAAACTGGGGTATAAAATGTTTATATATGAAAATGTCTTAACAAAACCCCCTGTATAAATATCATCTTTAGTTGTTTCTTGAATTGCTTTAAAAATTTCTCTATTTCTGATCCTCTCTTAAAGGTGATCTTGAGCATTCTGATTCTCTATTTTTTTTCATTTCTAGTCACTGTTACTATTAATACATATATATACATAAAATTTAAAATGTAATTTTTTCAGCCCATATTCTTTTCTTGAAGCCCATATTCAATTGTGAATTGCATGTGTCCACTTGTCAACTCCTCACTCACTGTTCTCTTTTTCACTGAATGGTATAATTACACAATTGCCAATTCACTAAGTCAGAAACATGAGTTATCCTTGACTTTTTTCACTTGATCCCCCATATCTTAACAATCACTAAGTTATAATGAGTTTGTGCTGCTGGAATTTAAAAAATCTGTCTACTTCCTTCATTACCATCATTTTGATAAGGCAGACATCTTCTTATATAAGTGACAGGCTTCTACCTGCTATCCGTTCCACCAATCTTGCTTCCACCCATTCTAGGCAGCCATTCACTTTTTATGAAGTGTAAACCTACATAAATCATATCTGTTTGCTCTCAGGATAAAGTCCAAATTCCTTTACCTGACAGATTAGACACATAATTTGGACTCCTGCTGCCCTCTGCAATCTCAAGTCTTACTCCTTTCCCAACACTAAACTTTCTAGTTATCTTGAAATTCTTGCTTGTCTGAGACTAATAAGGATATCTCATGAATACATCTGGTTTTTGTTCTTGGAATGTGTTTATCACCTCTTCATTGGGGTAATTATTACTTTTACTTCAGACTGCTTTCTTTAGGGGTTTCTCTACTACTACTTCGAAGTACAACCTAAGCTTATTATCTGTGGTAGCCCGTCTCTCATGTACTCATACTATTATATTGTATCAAGGTTGGTATATGTGACCAACAATATATGGGATGTAATGGTTGACCTTGTTAAGCTCAGGCTATGACAGATATTGTTTCTGTCTTGGCCTCTTTCTTTCTCAGATTACTCATTCTAGAAGTCAGCTAATATATTGCAAGCAGTCCTAGAGAGGCTTATGTGGTAAGGAACTTAGGCCTCCTTCCCTATAAACCTTCCTGATTATCTCACAAGTCACCCTGAATCCAGGTCCAGGAGCTGCAGTCTAGCCTTCAGATGACTATAGCACTTAACTACCTTGACTGCAAAGTCACGAGAAAACTTGCATCCAGAACCATCCAGCTAAGCTATTACCAGATTCCTGACCACCAAAAACTAAATAAACATTTGTTGTTTTCAAAAGCTACTAAGTTTGGGAATAATTTACTTACTACTCAGCAAAAGATAACTAATACTGCTTACTTCAGACAAAATTTAAAAAATTTTGCACTTTTTGTTCTCATCTATAATATTCTTTAAGGCAGATATTACATATAGTTCATATTTTCCCCCTATTTACTGTACCTGGAACAGAAAAGATGCTCAACACCACCTATATAAATCCAAAGAAATGCTACAGGTGTATTATAAAATTAGAAACAGCACATAAAAGGAAGTGCTTGGGGGAATCACAGTGTATTTCTCAGTGGAGAAACAGCTTTAAGTTTTGAAGGATGAGTTGGAGTTTGTGAAATATTTGAGGAACAGGAAGGACTGAGTACAATGCAGAAGGAAAATCATGTGTGAAGGCATAAAGGAGTGAAAGAACATGTCATTATCGAGGATCGAAAAGTAGTTGAAACTAATTATTTGGAGATGAGGCTGGAAAAGTGGCAGATGTAGGTCATAAAAATATCCTTTTCATTTAACAAACTATTTACTGATTTCTTACCATGTGCCAGGCACCATTCTAATTGTTTAAGAGAGAGTAGTAAGTAAAACAGATAAAGTCACTGCTGCTATACAATAAGGAATCTGAAGTTTATTCTACAGAAATGAGGACAAAGGCAGAAAAGTGACAGGAAAACAGTGTTCTGGGAATTAACTGCAAACAAAACAAAGAACCAATTACCAAGAGGAAAGACTAGAAGAGGGGCAGGTCTATAAGGGGATGTGTTACAACAGTTTATAAGCTTATAACAAGATGACAAACACGGAGAAGAGGGGAGTCTAAGAAACATTTCAGAGGTAAAAAAAATGTTTCGCCATTATTAAAATAGTCACTTCTAGTACTATGCCAGGGTCTGGCATAGTTTAGTAGCTACAAGCTTAGATTTTGTAGTCAAACACATTTTGATTCATCTCCGAATAATTATCTTTAATTGTGTAGTGGGCCAAGTTACTTAGCTTTTCTGAGTCTTAGTTTTCTTGCTCACTGGTAGTTATGAAGATGAAAATGAATCATCTATGTAAGGCCCTAAGCAAAATGTCTTACTTGTAGAAAGTAGTTATTGTTAGGGTTATCTTTGCTCACAAAGTTCCTTCGGCATAAAGGGACTCACTTCTTTTACCTCATTTGATTTGGGAAACTGAGCAATTTTTGCTCGATTCAAATGTTACTTCCTGACATTTGCTAGGAAAAAATATATTTGAGCTTGTAATTGAAGCATAAAGGCCACTTAAATGTTTTTCATGTGCTCTTATAGTTCTTCCTCCTCTTATCTTTACTAGACTGTATTTTAAACTTCATAGCCTAACATATGAAGTAGTGCTTGTTGATTAACAGTGTAGGTTATTCACTTAACTGCATTATAGTTTGAAGTCTGTGTGTCTCTTTTGCAATGTTTATCCTCTTTCAGGACAAGGATTCCTTTGTCTTGTCCACAACATACAACTAAAGGTAGGACACACAACTAAAGATAGATTTTGAATCCAAATGTGTCTGACTCCCATGTCTCCCAAACTTTAGGAAATGGGACTGTATATGAATGTAAAACTGAAGACCCAAAGAAGATGAAATGCAGACATAGTATAAATATAGGAGATAACTATAATTAGTGGAGAAGTCTAGTAGTCTACTAGAAGAAAAATCTAAAACAATGTCTACAAATTGCTTATAATGGCTGACACACTGGAATGGAAACTGCAGATATTCCTTACTTTTCATCAGCAAGAAAATTCCTTACCACATTGACATGTCCCTATCACATTTTTGCTGCAACAGTAATCAAAATATTAAGCAGAGAAAAAGGATTTACTTTAAAAAGAGGACACAGAATTAAATGACTATATGGAATTCAAGATGTGGGTATTAGTAACAAATGAGAGCAAAAGTTATTTACAAGAAGCATGTCACACAAAATAAAAAGCACAATTAGAAAATTTCTATTTCAAAGTAAAGATAAATTTTCATAATTTTTCCTGTTCTCACCATGATGAATTTCATATTCCTTGGTTCCTTGTCCTTTAAATACTGCTAAACATGGCTGAAAAACATAGAGGTCACTACAGATGTTTGGTGCAGAGGAGCAGTCAAACCTTCCAACCTAGGAAGGAGAAAGAGAAAGTGAACTTAATAAAAACATAAAGTCTTATTCAATTTTAAATATTCTTAATCCCAAAATAACACCGCTCTAAGGACTTAATTTCTGAAAAGTATCTAATGGGTTATAAAAATAAAAAAAAATTCATTTACATTTAATGCTGAATTCAATTTAGTTAAAGAATACTTCCTAGAGAGTTAAAAAGCCTAAAAGGAAATTTCCAAGAAAATGTGAAGTTCTTTAAAAATATGTAGGATATATTTAATCTTGGGATACAGGACAGGTAACTTTGTAAGTGAGACACTTGAAAAAAATCACATAAACCTGTCTCCACACAGTGTGAAAGAAAACAGCTGGACTTTAGCTGTGACTAAAGTGGTATAGCACTTGCTTTGCAAGCATAAGAATCCCAAGTTCAAACTCCAGTCCCACAAAAAAACTCACAAAAAACAAAAAAGCATAAATAAAAATAGGTAAATGATAAATAAAAAAAAAGTAACATTATAAGACAGAGAATCAAGTAAAAAATAAAAAAGACGGGCAAATGTCTCATCAGAAAAAAGAAAATGTGCCAGGGATATAAACAAAAAAACTAGAGAAATATGATCTATGATAATAATCATTTAAAAATCTTTTTTTTTAATTCCAAACATACTGAAAAGCAAATAAATGAAAGTGAAGATTGTTAATAAATTACTTTTAGCCTACCAGAATAGTGAAGATTATAAAGAAAGATACGTGGTTGGTAAATGTGAAGAGATACCCATATGGTATGAGATTACAAATTGATAGAAACTTTCTGGAGGACTCTAGTAGTGAGGATAAAAAACCCTTAATAAATAAAGTAGAGTCAATTTCTCCCCCCAGAGTTGGAATGACAAGCATGTATCGCCATGCCCAGATTTTTTTTTCTTTTAAATTGGTTGACATGGGGTCTTGCTAACTGTTTGCCCATGCTGACTTGAACTGTGATCTTCCCAATCTCTGCCTTCTGAGTAGCTAGGATTATAGGCATGAACCACCGCACGTTCAGCCCCAAAATTCTTAATACTAAGGAAATAACTAGACAAAACCTGCACTGTCTGACATGAAAAATGGAAGTAACTTAAAAATTGGTAAGATAAGATTTGTAAACAATTATGATGTAACCACATAGTAAAATACTAATTAGCCTTTAGGGAATGATGAAAATGTGTGTGTGTGTTTTAAATGGAAAGTTTACAAAACTGCATATAGTGAATTAATTTTGATTAAAAAGGAGACATATAAAGGCAGTATAATCACAGCACTTGGGAGCCTGAGGCAGGAGGATCCACAGTTTGAAGCTATTTGGTGAAATATTAAGACCCTGTCTCAAAATTAAAAACACAACCAAAAACATGTAAATTTGCATGTGTATTCATTACAGTGATCATTATAGTATGTGTGCATGTGCAAACATAAGCACCTGCCCACATATACACACAGACATTCCTAAAATGTTTAAAAGGTTATATAGTAAATATTTAACATGGTTATCAACAGTACTGAGAGTATAGGTGTTTTTGTTGATAACTATTTTAATTCTTTTTTTTCATTTATATATCCTTATTTTTAAACAATGAGCAAGAATTACTTCAAAAAAGAATTAAGAATTTAAAAAAGGAAAGAGTAGTTTGGCATGCAAGACATCTGGAGTTTGGAAATTGTTATTCTTGTCATTCATATAAGAAGAAAAAGTTGAGCAAATCAGAATGCAACAACTCTCTCAAGCCCATCAGAGAACTAGAGTCACAGGGAACACTGCTGCCCCCCAAACTGAAGACACATATGGATAAAAAAAATTATATTAGAGTAGAAGCCCAGGACCAGAAAATTCTGTGGCACCCAGTGCTGGGATCACACAGATAGTTGTCTCATAATCAACTTACTGATTTTTATTACATAGGATTAAACAATATGAGCAGAAGGATCCAAGATAGCTGAATAGGGGTGCCCTGTGCTGTTATAGAGAAGAACCAGGGCAACAAAGGAATGACTACATTTTTGAGGACAGCAACTGAAGAAGAATAATGGAACTCACCAAGGGAGTAACAGGAACCCTAAATGGCACAGATGGTAGCACAGAGAGAGGAACAAAGCATACTCAACTATGACCCTGGTTTCCTGAAAGCACAGTTTTCACTGGTTTAAGACCCAGCCTGTGTGGGGTCCATGTAACTGCTTTGTTGCAGAGAAGGGACTCATATTGGACTCCCCCACCAACCTGTAGAGCCCCAACAACTACTATATGACAGAGCCACTGCTAAAATACATCCTGCTCTATGGGCCAGTAGGCAGTTTCCTCATTGCAGCTGCTGCCATCAGAAACCACAGCACCTCTGAGTTTTGTGTTGCAGGGCCTGAGGACATGCCCTAGCACAGTCTGTACCCTCAACGACAGCAGTGCTACTGCTAGTCTATGCTGCCACTGATGCTCAACTCTTGGGGCTTGTGATCATGTACCTCTGGAAGCACACTACCCTCCAAAATCACCTGCAATCTAGACCACAGAGGTGCTTGCAGACACTTCTGACATTGATCAGGTGCAGGCCACATATCACACTGTTGTGCTCACTCAGAACCAAAGCCTAAGTACCTAGCAAACTGACACCTTATGTCCCATGTAAACAAAGGACTTTCCCAACAAAGGCTAATCCACAAAAATGAACAAGGCAACTGCTACACTAGAAATATAGACATAAATGTAGAGACACAAAAAGAAAGCAAGACACTTCCAAAGAAACATAATTCCTCAGAAACAACCCAATGTAAAGGAAATCTATTAAATGCCTGACAAGAAATTAAAAACAATGATCCCAAGCAAGCTCAGCAAAACACAAGAGACTACAGATGGACAATTCAATGAAATGAGTAAAATAATTCATGATCTGAGTGAGAAATTTAACACAAATATACATCATTAAAAAAGAGCCAAACAAATCCTGAAGCAAAAGAATCCAGACAGTGAGATAAAAGTTTCAACAGGCTAGACTAAGTAGAAGGATAGATTTCTGAATCTGAAGACAGGTCTTTTGAAATAACCCAGTCAGACCACAGTTGGAGATATCTTAATATCTGACTTCACTGACTTCAAAACGTATTACAAAGCTATAGTAACCAAAATGTTTGGTATTGGCATAAAACCTGACAAATAGATCAAGGAGACAGAAAACAGAACCCAGAAACTAATACATATATATACAGTCAGTTCATTTTCATCACTGGTGCCAAGAACATACATTGAGGAGAAGATGGTTTCCTTAATAAATGATGCTGGGAAAACTGGATGTACATGTACAGGAGAATGGAACTAGATCCCTATCTCTCACTACATACAAAACCAACCCAAAATGGATCAAGGACCTAAATGTAAAATCTGAAAACTATGAAACTACTAGGGTAAAAGGATAAACACTTTAAGTCATTGGTATTGGAAGAAATAATTTTGGATAAGACTCTAAAAGCACAGACAAAAGTAAAAAAAGACAAATGGGATATGAAATTAAGAAGCTTATTTACAGCAAAGGAAATAACAGAATGAAGAGACAACCTATAGAATGAGAGCAAATATGTGCAAGCTATTCATCCAACAAGGAATTAATATTCAGAATACATAAGGAACACAAGTCAGTAGCAAAAGGCCAAATCTGATTTAAAAATAGGAAAATGATCTGAATAGACATTTCTGAAAGATAAATACAAATAAATGACCAACTGGTATATATGAATAACGCTTGCTAGCACTAATCACCAGAGACATGCAACAAGATATCACCTTACTCCAGTCAGAATGGGTTTTTAACAAAAAGAATAAAAACAACCAATGCTGATGAGGATATAGAGAAAGGGGACTCTTACACTGTTGGCAAAAATGTAAATTAGTAGACCCATTATGGAGAACAGTATGTAGATTCCTCAAAAAACTAAACATAGAATTACCATATAATTCCTCAGTCCCACTACTAGGTATATATCCAAAGGAAATGAAATTATTGCATCAAAGAGGTACCTGAAACTCCCAAGTTCAATGCAGCACTATTCACAACAACTAAGATATAGAATACAACTGTAGTATTCAGGAACAGATGAATGATAAAGATATCATTCGTATGTTATCTTTACATATACAACAGAATATTATTCAGACATAAAAAAGACTGAAATCCTTTCATTTGCAGTAACATGGATGGAACTAGAGGACAGCATGTTAAGTGAAATAAGATGAGGCAAAAAACAAATCTTGAATGGTTTCACTCATTTGTGGAAGTTAAAATTTGGTTTTATAGAAGAGAACAGGATAGTACTGGTGACTAGGAAAAGGAGGGAGAAGAGAGAGAGGCTAGATAATGGGTACCAAAACACAGTTAATTAGGAAGTAGTAGTACCAGTGTTTCATAACAAGGTAGTGTAACTATGGACTATAACAATTTAGTATATTTCAAAATATCTAGTAGAAGATGAGTCTAAAGGTTTCTAACACACAGAAATAATAAACCCTTGAGGAAGCACCCTGATTTGATCATTACACACTGTATACATTTATGGAACTATTGTACTGTACCCATTAAGTATGTACAAATAATATATCAATTTAAAAAGTAAAAAAATTTATATTGAAGTGATATTTTGGATGTGTTAGGTTAAATAAAACATGTATTTATTTAAAAAAGGGGAAGATGCTCTTCTACAGTATGTATTCCTGAAAAAGTTATGATAGATCCCTCAGATGCCAAAAGAAAAGAAAATTCACTATTTTTAGATGTCAATTTTTAATAGGAAAAAGAAAAGAGAAAACAAGAAAATACAACCCAAGACTAAAAGCACTTATGGGATTTTTATGTTAATTAAAATTTAATTATATGTATTAGAGTAATAAGGAAGCACACTAATAGAAGGCTAGGCAAAATTCATTTTTTTTTCTTACTTGAATATGATCATTTTTCAGTAGCGCTTTCAGTTTTTTCAACTCAGGATCATTTGAATTGTCATTTTTTCCAAAATCAAAAAATAAGAGCCAGCGATGATGCGCCAAACGATCCTTAAAAGTGACAGGAAAAGCAATGTAAAAGACAGGAAACTAAGACTTTTAATCTTTATTTCTTTCATTTGAAGTTAGATTTAGTTACCCTACCCATAAAATCAAAATACTACCTAAAATTAAAACTCATTTGTACTCTTTATTCTATGGTTTGCTGGAAATAATGCAATGTAAATTAATTATAGGATATTATAAGGGGTAAGTCACTGAGTTATAAAATCTTAAAACTTTATGAGTGTGGCCAAAACAATATGGTTTTAACAATATATAGCCAAAAACTGGGGGTGGGGTTGGAGAAATCAGGGTTTTCAGACTTCACAAAAGATTAGGCAGCAATCTACTTAGAAAACTCTAGAATCAATTAAGTAGAATAAAGTAATTTATCACTAACCGAGCATTTCTAAACATTCTATTCACAGGCAATGTTTTTCAAATGTCAGTGAACAATACAGAGTTCTGTGAACAAGATATACAAAGTTCCAAATCACATCCCAAATTGTTCTGTGATTTAAAAAAAACAAACACAAAAGAACAAAAATCTTGCCTTTCCAGTCCTTCTTTTGAAGCCTACCTTCAGGATTGGGTAGATTTTCCAAAACTATAGAAGCACTTTGAAAGAGTAAGACCAGAATTTTAGCAATTAGAATTTAACCTAGAGTTGACTATTGTCTAATCCTTTGAAACTGCTACTTTCAGTTCTCTTTAGTAATGAACAAAACAAATCCTGACTTTAAAATGTTAAAGACTTGAAATCCTACAAACATTTATTACAATTAATAAAAACATTACCTGTAGTGTGTCTGCTGAAAGTAGTTCAAAATCTGGAAGATTATGTATTATTTCCATATATATTTCTTTAGCATCCAATGAATTAAGAAACTAGAGTAAGAGAATCATATTGTAATCTTTCTGTGCAAATATTCATTTCTTACAGTGCCCTTTTTTCAGTTTCTAAAGAGGAACTTTTAAGAAAACAATTAGAGGTTAAACAGTCCTTCAAACTATTACAAATGTTTTTGTGTTTTAAAAGTACCCCAAACATATTTTGGCAATTAAGAAAAATATTGTGTAATGGGATGTTTTTTAAAAAAGGAATTCATTAAGTGTTTCCTTAAACTGGAATTTTCTGTGATAATCCTCTCAGTAATTTGGAATGACCTCTAAATTATCATGAAAATATTCTATTTGCAGTTTAATTTTAATGCTAACCATTATAGAATGCCAATGCTTTACACATTCTTTAAAATTTTGATTCTAAAATATCTGATGAGGGGCTGGCGGAGTGGCTCAAGTGATAGAGTGTCTGCCTAGCAAGTGTGAAGCCCTGAGTTCAAACCCCAGTACAGCAAAAAAAAAAATTTCTAAAATATTTGATGATCTACACACTTTATATTGCAACCAGTAACTTAGATTAGAAGTTATGAACTTATTAAGTAATTAAGAACTTATAGCTGGAAAATTGGAAGGAATATTATACTTATTATAGAGGTTTTTAGAAATGTAACCTCCACCAAACAAACCACATAGGAGGTTTCAGAGGAAAATTACACATTTGCATCTATTTCATGTATACATGTGTGTGAATGCAATTTATATACTTAGTATATGTTTATATACATACAGCAGGTCACACACACACACACACACACACCCAGAACACTTCTAGACACTTGGCATACATCTACAAACAATTCCAAACTTAAAATTTAATGCAGAAGAAAAACAATGATGAGTAAAAAATGGAAGAGTGTGTTATAAACTGCTAAGCATGGTGGTAGCAACGGAGGTAAATTATGAAACATTTTAAAGATAGAGCCATACATTTTCTTGATGAACTGGTTATAGGGTATGAGAAAAAAAGAAATCAAGAAAGACTCCAGGATATTTGTTCTGAGAAATAAAGGATGGAGCTTTCATCAACTGAAACTGGGAAAAACTGTGAGTGAAGGAGATTTATGGAAAAATATTAGCAATATAGTTATAGGTAATTAAACCTGAGACATTGGCTAATACAGAGGAGGTGTTGTACAGGCAGTAGTAAGTGTGTGTATGTGTGTGTAATATTTCTGGATAGAAGGGCAGAGGTCTGAGACACAGATGTAAACTGAGTTATCGGCACGATGCCACACCTGGACAAATACAAAAACGCAGATCTTAAAGGGTATTTATTAAGATTTGATGGTGGCTGTCTACGAGTGACTTAATTTAAATACATTTCTGTACTGTATATAAATTTCTGAAATGAGTAGTTTTAGCATCCAAAAAAGAATTTAAAACAAAAATTACGAAGTCTCTTTTCTGAGTCTTTGGGATTCCTAAGGGATCTATCCAATATTCCACTGTTATTTACCTCAGCAATATGACAACCAGGTGGAGTTTCAGCTTGCCATCATAAAGATAGAGAAGTGAACTGCGTATGATTTCCAAACATGGTATTCCCACAAGCTGCTTTTTAAAAAAGCCAAATCTATGAATGATCTATATTTTTATCATTAGAAAATAAACAATTAAATGGAAACCAATGAAAGCATATGGTATAAATGTTCTTTCACTTAACCTAGGAATGTATTTCATACCTTTGGAGTTTAAAAGTGTAATGGTTTTAAATACGTCAATATAAGTTTAAAATTTCATTATAATAGAATTTACAAACTCAAATATATATTAAAAGAATTCCAAAAATTAAATATTTGTGCCAAGTAATGAAATGTTCAGAACCAAATTATGTACATGATTCATTTCCTTTCTTATTGCTTACAAAATATTACTTTTGAATGTATATGTACATACACATTTATACGTATATGTAAAGAAATTTCCTTAAAAAGTTTTTCATACCAAAATACTATTTTTTTCTTTGTTGTTTAAAGTGGCTCCAGGAGGAAAATAAGCAGTAGTACTTGTTGTAATATCTAAACTTTTACAAAGGTTGTCCTGGGTGGCACAATCCATCCATCCTACATTAACAAGACCATCCTAAAATGAAAATAAATAAAAAACATGTTGTAAATGGAAGAAAAGTTAAAAAAAAATTAGCTTTACTTAGCTAAAAATCATACCTTTATAATAAAGCTTTTTAAAATTAATTTTTTAAAATGTTTTTAAACATTTTATTAGCATATAATGACTGCACAGGGAAATACATTGTGATATTTACATATGTGCTTATAATATATCTTAATTAATTTTTCCCCTCCGTCTGTCTCCCTTGTCTCCCCTCCCCTTCTTAGAATAATTTCAACAAGTTTTATTCTTCTATTTTCATATATGAATATAAAATACCCAACTTTCTTGATACTAAACATCTACTTATTTACAATTCTTCATGCAAGTCTACAAAATAGACTACAAAATAACTATAATAGAAAGCAGGCTATTCAATAATCTTTCAGGTTAAAAAAAATCAAATGACTTGTGTAAGACTTATAATTAAAATTGCACTTTTATCAGATATTGTGTGTGCCTACAATACATATTTAAATGAGCACCTTGTCTGTTTTCACCCATTGGTGGTTGAGTTCCTTTAATTAGCTATAAAAATCCTGTATGAATTCAAGTTCAGCCTGGGCTACATAGTAAATTCAAGGTAAGAGTGCAAAACTGTCTTAAAAACAAAGCAAAAGGAAAGGTACATTTCTTAGGACCTCAAGTTATTGAAAAAAGGTTTTGGACTGGGAAGGATGGTAAACACAGAGCTAACACATTTAATTGTGATCCCAGAAAGAAAAAAGAGAAATTATGGGACATAACCACTGAAGTAGCAGCTCAGAGGTTTCTACAATTTTTGAAAGTTATTAACCTGTAGATTAGAGAAGTGTAATAAACATTAAGGCACAATAAATAGGGAAATCATAACAGAACTTCAGAAAAATAAAAGACAAACACTTTGAATGTAGAAAAGATAAATCTTGACCTAGATGGTTTTATATGGATACATACATATATAAAAATTAAGTTGTACATGTAAGCTGTATTGACTTAGGTTGGGGATGTCACTAGTGGTAGATACTTGCCTAGCACGTGCAAGGCTCTGGGTTTAATCCCCCAAATCACAAACAACACATGCATTTATACTGCACGAGAGATATAACTAAATAAAAGAAGAAGAAGAAAAGCCATATGGCTTTTAAAAAAAAAAATATGACAACAAAGTTTTGGAGGTAGTAAAGGAATTTGTGTCCTAGGGCTCTTGCCTTATCTAGGAAATGGATGTATCAGAGAGACATGTTTTAATCTCTTTGGTAGCCACTAAAGAAAAAAGGATAAAAGAATGGGTAACTAAGGAGCTAGTGTAGGAAAAATGGAATTTATGAGCTTACTTGATTAAGACAAAAAGGAAAGATAAGTGGAACAAACAGAAAACTAATGAGATGGTAAATCTATCAGGAATAATATTAAATAGAAATAGAAAAAGTTAAATAATAATAACTAGATAAAACACTGGACCTAACTGTATGGTGATTGACGATTAACACACCTCAAATATAAGAATATAGCAAGGTTGACAGCAAAGAATGTAAAAAAAAGCTGGGCATAGTGGCAAATGCCTGTAATCGCAGTGCTCAGGAGGGACTGTGAGTTCAAAGAAAGTTTCATAATAAGATCCTGTCTCAAAACAAAAGAATAAAGAAGAAAAAAGGTGTATCATGCCAACATTAACCAAAGGCCAAGTTAGCATAGTCGTATTCATATTAAGGCAGACTTAAAGGCAAGAGGCATGACAACAGTTATTTCATCAGGGTAGAGACCCAAATTATTAAGAAAATATAACAATTCTAAGCTAGTTTCTACATAATGACAAAGGCTTAAAATATGTAAAGATAAAGTTGACAGAACTAAAGGGAGAAAGAGAAATATCCACAAAAATGGAGGAATTAAAACACTTCCTTCAGTTACTGATCGAAGGGCAGACAATGAAATTAAGATCTAGATTTGAATGACATAGTTAATAAACTTGGCCCAACTAATTTTATGAACTTCAAAATTTACTTTTTCAAATGCACACTAATATTTACAAAAAATCATCTTACAATGGGCTATGAAATAAGACTCAACAACCCTAAAAAAAACCGACGCCATGTTCACTACCCATGGTGAATTAAGGTAGTCAACAATAACAAAAGAAAACCACAAAAACTGAAAAAATTCCCCCCATGCTTGGACATTAAATACAGTACTAAATCTGTGATTCAAAGAAAACAAAATGAAAGGTAAGAAAATATTTTGAATTGATAATAAAAATGCTACATATCAAAACATAGGATGTAGCTAAAGCTATATTCAGTAATTTGTAGTTTAAATTCATCTATGAAAAAGGAAAGCTAACTATTAATTGCCTAAACATACACTTCAACAATTTAAGAGAGTAAATTAAACCCCAAGAAAGGAGAAGGAAGGAAATAAAGCATACAAATCAATGAAGTGGAAAATAGAAAAGATGGTAAAGCTTGATAAAGCCCTCTTGAGACTAAAAATACATGATCTAAAAAACTGCTTTCTGAAAGTAAAAGCAGACACCACTAAAGATCCTACAGATAACAACAACAAAAAAAGGTTCACAGAAATGGGAGGATATTATACACAACTGTATAGAAATAACATTTAAAATTTTAGTTGAAAGGACAAAGGTGTAGAAGAGCAGAATTTACCAAACGAAGGAAGTAGAAAAATCCTTAACTATGAATGTAAAGAAAAATCTAAGCACAGATGGCTTCCCTGATGGGATTCTACCTCCTCTTGCCTCCAGTTATTTGAGGGTGAAATAATACCAACAATATAGAAACTGTTTCCAAAGACTGAAAAAAAAAGACACTGATGCTCAGACCTTACCTTCACAAATTTTAACTGATCTGGGGGAGACCTGCCTAGTTCTAGTATTTTAACATTTTTAAAGATCCTCAAGTGATTTTAAACCATTAGCCTAAGCACAGAGGTAAATAAGTGAAGGGAATAAAACACAAGAATACTAAGTTAGTAGGTTTGATATTAGATAAAACAATTTCTGCAAAAAAAAAAAAAATCCATAATGCACAGAGGGAAAAAATAATAGCTACCAAGGGATATAATGATAATGAATATACTACTGTTAGCAATCTGTCAAAATACAGTCATGTGCTGTATAAGCACATCTTGGCCAACAACAGACTGTATGTATGACCATGCTCTAATAAAATTATAATGGAGCTGAAAAATTCCTATCACTTAGTCAATGTACAGCTAAAGAAGAGGTTAGAGAAAATTGAAACTGCAGGCAAAGAAGAAAAAAGAACCCCAAGAGAATTCAGTGAAAGGTTTAGTAACACATCTTGCAGACTTTAATAAGCTCTTTAAGAGGTCTGAAAACATGAATTCTAACATGGACCCTATTAGTTTCCACTAATAGGGATATTTGTGGTGCACTGTCTACTTACAAGTAAAATCTATGATTATAAAAAGAAAACAAACCAAGCCAACCATGATGGACCTATTTCTGTGAAGTTTATAAACTTTATATATGCACCAACTCCTCAAGAAGAGCCTCAGGCGGGACCTTCAGGAGGGATCCAGTAGGCATAGCTATCACAGACGACCACTGGAATAATCTTCTAGTGGGACAAGATGTGGAAGTAGAAGGCAGTTATACTGATGAGTCTGACTCTGAGTAGGTCTAGTGAATGTGTGTATTTGTGCTTTAGCTTTTTTAAAAAAAAATCTAGAAGTTTCAGTAATCTGGGTTAATTTATTATTGAAGAAAATTTGTTTTTCATAAACCTAGTATAGCCTAACTGTACAGTGTTTATAAAGAATACAGTACTGTACAGTAATATCCTCACATTCACTTAACACCAATGACTGGCTCACCAAGAGCATCTTTCAGTCCTGTAAGCTCCATGTAGGGTAAGTACTCTATACAGCTGTATCTTTTTTTTTTTTTTTTTAAATCTTCTATACCATACTTTTACTGTTTAAAATTTTTTCTGTCTAGATACACAAATACTTGTTACTATGTTTTCAGTACAGTAACAGTTTTGTAGCCTAGGAGCTGTCATATAGGCTAGGTATAAAGCAGGTTAGACCCATGTAGTTTTGTCTTAGTATATTCTATGATGTTCATACAAGGACAAAATTGCCTAATAACATGTTTCTCAGAACATATCCCTATATTTAAGTGACAAGTGACTATACAAATAAGGGAGTAACAGAAATACAAATCAACAGTTGTAGTTAGAGGTTTTAGTATGCCCAAATCAGAAATTATAGATCAAATAGTACAAAATAAATGCAGATATGAACATGATTAATTTTATCTAATAGATACAAAAATTACATCTAACATACACAGAAAACTTATTTACTTTTTTATGGGGTTTGAACTAAGGGCTTCACACTTGCAAAGCAGACACTCTCTCGAGCCATGCCTCCAATCCATTTTTCTCTTTTTAGAGATAGGGTCTAGTGAACTATCTTCCCGGTCTGGACTTGGACTGTAATCCTCCTGATCTCAGCATCCCAAGTTGCTAGAGTTATAGGTGTGAGCCACCAGCACCCAGCAAAAACTTTTTTTTGACCTCACCTAGAACTTTCCCAATTTTTACAATTGAAAAAAATCCCAATCCATCAAGGAAGCTTCAACAACATTAAAGAATCAACATCATAGAGACCATATTCCCCGACCATAACATAATGTGAGCAAAATAAGTAATTTTTGGTAATGTCAAAAATGCTACACAAAACTAGAAGAATTTGTAACAATAAATTACAGAATATTTAGAAATGAATGACAATTAGAGCATCACATTTCAAAGCTTATGGAACACAACTAATTATTTAGAGAGAAACAGCTATGAACGTTTATGAGCAATTAAAAAAATCACAAATAAGTGAAGTAAAATTGGAGTCAATGTCTAGATGTGCTTCATTACAAGGTGATGCAGTTTTAGAGAGGTGATGGATGCTTACCAACATGCCACTAAGCCTGAGTTGTGTCTGTGAGGCCAAACAATCTGAAGGGGGAAAAACTTTGTTAGTTTTTTTTCACTTTTTTTTTTTAACTCAGGGCTTCATACTTGCAAATCAGGTGCTCTACTGCTTGAGCCACACCTCCCTGTGTCAGCTTTATTAAGACTCTTTCTTATGCCTGTCCCCCAAATTATCATGTTGACTCCAAGACAGTTAACTGAGCTGTCCTGGTAAATACTGAAACTGGGTGTCAGAACATACACAGGTTAACATTTCTCTGTCTCTTGCTCTTTCATTCCCTACCCTTAATTTCTCAGGAGTTCTAGCCACAGAGAAAAGAAGCATATATTTCTTTAGAGTTTTACTCTCAAATCTCTCTCTTCCTATTAACAATTTCCTTTATCCAACAGATCTCATGATTTGGAAGAAATAAAATGTAATGGATCTCTCTGATAAAGATATGTAAAAAATCCTCAAAATACAATAAAATCTTGAAATAGATTATTATTTTTATGAAAGTTCTTCAAATACTAATGCTAGGATACAATGAGGTAAGATTTGGCAGACCCTACAGACATAGGCAAAACCAATTTACCCTGGGTAAAATAAAGGGACATAAGAAAGTTTAAAAAGTCTGTTCATCTGTGGATGAACAGACATATGGGTATTAAGCTCGAACGAGATAAAACTCTGGTTAAAAAAAGACTTAAGTTTAAGACTAGTTTTGCTCAAAAGTGTTTTCTTCCTGACAAAGGTCTTACAGAATGGGCTGAGTGGCTAATTTTAATTAGGAGGCAATACGTTCCTAACACAGCAGCATAAGGGTTAAGAGGTCAACTGTGGGTAAAAGATCCATGTAGGGATTATACATGAGAAAGTATTAGTGATTTCTTTTTTTTTTTTGAATGAAAAGATATTTTATTTTGGTTGCATTTTTTTTTTCCTTTTTCTTTTATTATTCATATGTGCATACAAGGCTTGGTTCATTTCTCCCCTCTGCCCCCACCCCCTCCCTTACCACCCACTCCGCCCCCTCCCTCTCCCCCCCCAATACCCAGCAGAAACTATTTTGCCCTTTTATTTCTAATTTTGTTGTAGAGAGAGTATAAGCAATAATAGGAAGGAACAAGGGTTTTTGCTGGTTGAGATAAGGATAGCTATATAGGGTATTGACTCACATTGATTTCCTGTGCGTGGGTGTTACCTTCTAGGTTAATTCTTCTTGAACTAACCTTTTCTCTAGTACCTGGTCCCGTTTTCCTATTGGCCTCAGTTGCTTTAAGGTATCTGCTTTAGTTTCTCTGCGTTAAGGGCAACAAATGCTAGCTAGTTTTTTAGGTGTCTTACCTATCCTCACCCCTCCCTTGTGTGCTCTCGCTTTTATCATGTGCTCATAGTCCAATCCCCTTGTTGTGTTTACCCTTGATCTAATGTCTACATATGAGGGAGAACATACGATTTTTGGTCTTTTGGGCCAGGCTAACCTCACTCAGAATGATGTTCTCCAATTCTATCCATTTACCAGAGAATGATAACATGATTTCATAGTATTTTATAACACTGGGATCAATTTTAAACTGATCTCATTGAAAACAGCTTACATTTTATAGTTTGCTATGTAGGATACTGAATTTTCAACTTAATTTACCAAAAAAGGTCTTAGAAATAGAAGAAGTTACCATCTTCATATAGATAATTTTATGAGGGAAATGTGTAAATTTTTAAATACACATAAGTATGAAATAAGGTTCATATTACAAAAAAATTATTTTGGAGGGATTATATTTGATAACTAATTATTTTTGCAAACTGACAAATACTTCTGTGGCTACATGAGGTACTATTTATCATGAGTACTATTAAGCTGAAATACTTATCTACCTACCAAATATAAATGACACATTTACACAGTAGCATTTGATAACTCTTACATGTAAAATAACAAAAAGGTACATATTCATTCAGCAAAAACTTATAAATTTGGGTTTAAATAGTAGTTTCAAATAATTATTTATTAAAAAACCACTTATAGTAGCATACTTTTAAACTGTCATCTAAAAGTTAAATGAGATGGTCTTTTTATTCTAACAAAATGATAAAATTACCTCCTCCTTTGGAGCAAAAAGTTATCAGCCAGCCAATACCAGCAGCAAAAGCAGTTTGTATGGAGTTAACAAAATTTCCTTAAAACAAAATAAAGCAAATATCTGATTACTTGTTACTCAATAATGCAGTCTTTCAGACAATTTTTATTCTTTCTAATCACAACCCATTTCTCTTTACTCTGGATTTTATCAGTTACCTTTCTAAAAATCTTTTTGAGCATGTCAAATTCTTTCACTGGCTCTCCAATCTTTTTGTAACAAATTTTAAATTTATTATTTCATTAGTAAGAAAACCTGAACTGTAACTAAGGCCCCTTGTGATTTGACTTTTGTCTCCCTTTTAGCTAGCCATATTTCTCACCACACACCACCACCTGCAGCCTTCTTTTTGTCAAATTCAGACATATTTCCATTTCCAAGATACAAAATACTCTCTGGAAAGGTTTCCTATTCATTTCCATAAAAGATTGGGTCAGACCATTCAAGAAGTACTTTGTAACCTCAGTGGGATTATTTCATATTCTTTATGCATCTCTAAGCTTATCTCTATCATAAGAGTTACTACATTACATTTTGTCTTGTGGTATCTTTCTAAGTAAAATATTCAGTTAGTGCATGCAGGAATTATACGCTAATTCTGCAGCCCTAGTATTTAACAGTTTCTGGCACATAACTGGCATTCAGTGAATGGAAATGAACATCCGGACGGTTAAGCTACAAATACTATTTTACAGATAGTTCAAGTGAATAGTCTGCTTTTGGACTTACAGGCATCAATTTACTGCTTACACTTATGAAAGCAATAAAACACTTCCATTACTAAACATTTAGCTGCAATATGAAAGATGCCATTTCACCTATTCCCATCTATGACCATTTCCCACATCTTAATTGTTTTAGTCTATATAAATAGAACTAATTTGTTGAATACCTATTTTTCAGTAGAAATCAGCAATGACACAATTACTTTCTAAGTAGCATGGAAAAGATACTTCAAAATTTCAATATTAGGACCAAAAACTCAATGCCATTGTAAAACTCAACATAAAAATTTTGAAGTATCCTTGAAATTCAAGCAAATTAAGACAATAAAATTACCTGTTGACAGTTCTGTCACTGTGCTTCTAACATGCTGCATGGCAAAATTCACTAAACTTTCCTTTGATCTGTCTCCGTAATATTTCACGGCAGCCTATTTATTTTTATAAAAAAAAAAATCTTTTACTTTTCCATTTTAAAACTCATTAAAAAATTCTAAATGTATTGGCTTTACATTATCTTGACTAATGCAGTAAGCTCTCTCTCAACATTATAATAAATTTCCAAATGATACTCTAGAGAATCTTGAGAGTAGACAGTCTACAGAAGACATTTTATCACTGGAAACTGGGGAAAGAAGGATATTAGAGCTTTATATTCAATGAGGTAACATCAACTCCACAAAATTCTTTGTAAAGAACAACATCTATTTTGAATAAATAATGTTAAAACAGAAACAAACTGGCAAACATTTAATTTTGAAATATAGCAAAGCCAAAGGAATGGCATCAGAGTATTCATAAAATAATCTAAAATATTTATTATTATTATTATTACATGGTACCTGAACTAAAACTTAAAAACCAAAACACCCTAAAAAATTATACATCATGTTTACTCTAATATTTCTTATAAAATGCTAACTTATCCCTTACCATTCCAGACCTAAAAATGAACAGGCTGGGATAACTGTTGACTCCTTTCATTCGGCAAAGCATTCTGTCATCACCACAGTTAACAGCTCCAATTCGAAGTAATCCATCCACTTCTTTAGCAAAGTCTCTCCACTGGAGGAAAAAAGAAAACATAAGTATTTCATTTTTATTTTCTTGAATACACTTCAACCCACACAATCTTAAAGGAGAGAAATTTTATCAAATAAAACCATACATATGTGAAAGTATTTGATAATTATTAAAAGAAAAATACTAAAATACTAAAAAAAGAAAAAATGCACAAATAATGGATCAATTAGAAATAAAACTTTAATAATCAGGATGTAAATAAATACGTACAGTGGGAGCTAAATCATGGCAATGCGAACATCCTGGGGAATAAAAGTTTACAAACCACAGTTCTCCAGAATTCACAGCAGCATCTAAAAGTACAAAAACCAGAATTATTTACTAAAGGTTAATGCCTGCATTAGTTAAAAAAACTTTTGGTGAGATCAGAATGAAAAATATAGCCCTAACTCTTCATATTGCCTTTATCATTTTTTGTGAAGATTTTTCCTAAAAAGTATTTCAATGTCAAGTCGACTGTAACTTTAACTCTCCATGCCCATACTTGAAGTCTTGAAATTCAAGATAAATATGGTCATGAAGCTGTAAAAGAAGGTGGCACAAATAAATAATAGCAAACCTCATGCTACAGTTTATGAGGATGACAGAAATAAAGAGAACCAGAGAGCGAGACTGAAGCTCTTCTAAGTATTTACATAGGTTAAGTATGTAGGCAATCAATTCTGACAGCAACTTCAAATTCTCAAAGAATCAAACAAAAGACCTGAACAGTAAGGACTGTGGGAATTAATCTCCACTAATAAGACATTTACTTGGAAAATCATGGTGTATGAAAAATCTAAAAGAGTTTATCACTTAAAAACATTAATATATATTTGCTAAAACAATAGATTTGAATACCACAGTCATATGGAAGCATAAAAGAACCCAAATAGCAAAAGTAAATCCTGAGCAAAAAAAGTAATACTGGAGGTTTCACAATACTAGACTTTAAATTATACTATAGAGCCATCATAACAAAAATGGATACAAAGACAAATGCAATAGAAGACCCAGAAATAAAACCATACAGCTATAGCCATCTGATCTTTGACAAAGGAGCAAAAAACATACACTAGAGAAAAGATAGCCCCTTCAACAAATGGTGCTAGGAAAACTGGTTATCTACATGCAGAACACTGACCCCAATCTCACACCATGGACAAAAATCAACTCCAGATGGATCAAAGTTCTTAATATAAGACTTGAAACTTTGAATGTACTACAGCAAAAAATAGGAAAAACTCTGGAAAGCATTTATTTTCTGAACAGGACTCAAATCACCCAGGAAATAAGAGTAAGAATTGGACTGCACAAATGAAAAAGTTTCTGCATACTGAAGGAAACAAGTACCAAAATTGAGACAACTCACAAAATGGGAGAAAATCTTTGCCAGCAATTCAACATAAAAAGGATTAATATTCAGAATATACAAAGAGTTCAAAAAACTAAACAGCAAAAGAAACAATCCAATTAATAAATGGGCAAACAAACTGGACAGACAACTCACAGAAGAAAAATAAATGGCTAAATAAATACATAAAGAAATGTTCAACATCTTTAGCCACAAAGCAAATGTGAATCAAAAGTCCACCGAGATTCCATCTCACCCCACTCAGACCGACAACAAGCAAGAAAACAAACAACAAATGCTGGTGAAGATGGGGGAGAGGTGGAAGCCTTCATATACTGTTGGTGGGAATATAAAGTAGTACAATCAGTATGGAGTTTCCTCAAAAATCTAAAAATAGACCTACATTATGATCCTGCCATACTACTCTTGGGTATATATAGGAAGCAGTGTAAATACACACTCCTTATAGAATAATATAAGAATACAGAAGAGAGATACTTATATACCCATGTTTATTACAGCTCCATTCACAACGGCTAAATGGTCGAATCAGCAAGGTGCCCAGTAACTGATGAATGGATAAAGAAAATATGATATATATCATCGAATATTACTCCACTGAAAATAGAAATTATGTCATTTGCAGGAAAGTGGATGGAACTGGAATTACCATGTTGAGTGAGATAAGCCAAAGGGATCAACACAAGGATAGAGGGGGAAAAGAAAGGATACCGAGGGGTGAAGAGGATATAACATACATATAATATACATGAAGAGGATATAACATACATATAATATACATATACTATATATATGTTATGGAACCCAACAAAAAATTTGAAAAAAATGGGGAGGAGGGACTAGGATAAGAGTAAAAATAGATGGGGTGAGCTTGTTCAAAGTACACTGCATGCATGTATGATATTATCACAATGATACCCAGTTGTGGAGGGATCCAAGATGGCGAATGGGACACAGCCACATGAGCTCCATAATCAGGGATTTTGCTGAGATGCTGGAGACACACTTGGCTGAGGTAAAGCACCAGGGAGAGCCAAAACATCGGCACTCTGAACCCCTAGTTCGTGGACTTCTCCACACCACAATTTACTAACAGAACAGCTGGCGCAACCGCCAAGCCCTGCCACATAGGCCTGTGGAGCTGCTGCTCTGCAGGCCACAGGATCTCTGCTCCGCACCCCCTTCACTCCTCAGCCCTGTCAGGCCCGTGCTACACAAGCCTGCATGATTTCCGCCTGTCCCCTACCCCTCAAGTCCACCAGGCCCAGGCTCCACAGGTCTGCACTATTTCCCATAGGCCCCCACCCCTCAGGCCTGCCAGGCCCGGGCTCCACAGGCCCACCGGATTTCTGCCAGGCCTGCTCTCCACAGGCCCAGCAGAACTCACCAGGTCCCTGCCCCTCTGCCCCGACAGGCCTCAGCTCACAGGCCCCCCAGATCTCTGCTTGGCCAGGCACTGCCCCTCAAGCCCGCCAGGCAGGCCCTCCACAGACCCGCCAGATTGCCCTAAGGACAGCCCACAGACCCATGGGTCCCCACCCACCTGCCACCAGCCACAGGAGGGCTCCAAATCTGCCTAGGAGACACAGATAGACAGGACTAGATGCTAAAGGAGTAACATCAGAACTACTAAGCCTGAAACTTTACTGTTTGAGAACTGGTGATTTTCTTTTTCTTTTTCTTTTTTGCCTTCCTTTAAGGGTTTGGTTGTCTGGTTTGCTGTTTGATCATCCGGCATCTCTCCCTGCTGTTTTCTTTCATTCTCCTTTTTTTTTTTTTTTTTTGTTCTTCTACTTCTTTTTCTTTCTCTTTTTTCTCCTTCTTTCTTGGTTTTGTTTGTTTCACTATTCTAACTCAGCTAACACTAAATTACACATAATCCAGGGACAGAAATGGTACCAAGTGGAAATATGGGAAGACGACAAAGGGATGGAAACCATTCTCCCCCTCAAAATAAATTAGTACAGGATTCAGGAAGAAATGAAGAAAACGGATACCTACATCTAGACTCCAATAAAACAAAGATAAACTATGCCAAAGAACCCACAAGAACATACTGAATGAAGAAATCATGCAAGTAGTCACTGAGCATTTCATGGAGATGTTACTAGACGTGGTCAGCCAAAATGTGTGAGAGGCACTCATGAAATTTCAAGACAACAAAAATAAAGAATATGAGAAAACACACATACACAAAATAAATGAAATCAAAGGAGCCCTAAATACACACCAAAATGAAACAGAGAACATCATAAATAGATAAATGAATTATGGATGAAAATTGACAATATTAAAGAGGAAGTGACCCATGATATGGAAAACCTCAGAAAAAAGAATGAAACAGAAATACAAAACAAAATGGAAGGCCATTCCAGCAGAATAGAACAAACAGAAGACAGAATCTCAGAACTTGAAGATGAAATGGTAGTTAAAGGAAAAACTGAAGAAGGACTATTAGTCAAACAATTCAAGACCTGTGAAAGGAGTATGCAAGAACTCACTGATGCCATTAAAAGACCAAACCTGAGAATCATGGGCACTGAAGAAGGAGAACAGGTGCAAGCAAAAGGAATGCGTAATATATTCAACAAAATAATAACAGAAAATTTTCCAAATGTAGAGAAAACTATGCCCATCCAGGTACAGGAAGCCTCCAGAATACCAAACAGACTTGACCAAAATAGAACTACCCTGTGACATATTATAATTAAAACAACAAGCAGAGACTAGAGAAAGAATATGGAAGGCGGTAAGAGAGAAAAAACAAATAACATACAAAGGTAAACTCATCAAAATAATAAGTTTCTCAACGGAAACCTTCAAAGCAAGAAGAGCATGGAGTGAGGTCTTCCGGGCACTAAATGAAAGTAACTTCAATCCTAGGATACTCTACCAGCAAAACTATCATTCAAAATAGATGGAGTAATAAAAGTCTTCCATGATAAGCAGAAACTAAAACAATGTATGACCATCAAGCCACCACTACAAAAGTTTCTCCAAGGAATTTTGCACACAGAAAGTGAAAGCAAACAAAACCATGAAAGGGCAGGCAATACCAAACCACAGGAGAGGAAAAGGCAAGAAAGTAGAGAGTAACATCAGTTCAGCTACACACAATCAAACCCTTAAAACAAAGACAACTAAACGACAGGGATCACCACATACCTATCAATACTAACACTGAACATTAATGGACTTAATTTCCCCATCAAAAGACACCAGTTGGCAAACTGGATTAAAAAAGAAGACCCAACAATCTGCTACCTACAGGAGATTCATCAACAGAAACAAGCACTGGCTGAAAAGTGAAAGGCTGGAAGAAGATTTACCAAACCAATGGCCCCCCAAAACAGGCAGGGGTAGCAATACTTATTTCAGATAAAGTAGACTTCAAACTTACATTAATCAAATGCGATAAAGAAGGACACTCCATACTAATAAAAGGGGAAATACACCAACAGGAAATAACAATTATCAACCTATATGCCACCAAAGCACCCAATTTCATCAAATGTACTCTGAAGCACCTAAAAATATATATAAACTCTAACGCAGTGATAGAGGGAGACTTCAATACCCCCCATCACCAATAGATAGGTCATCCAAACAAAAAATCCATAAAGAAATCCTAGAACTAAATCACACCATAGATCAAATGGACCTAGCTGATGTCTACAGAATATTTTATCCAACTGCTGCACAATATACATTCTTCTCAGCAGCTCATGGAACCTTCTCTAAAACTGATCATATCTTAGGCACAAAGCAAGCCTCAGCAAGTATAAGAAAATAAAAATAATCCCATGCTTTCTATCTGACCACAATGCATTAAAAGTAGAAATCAACAACAAAAACAGTAGTAAAAAACATGCAAATAACTGGAAGCTGAACAACACATTGCTCAATGACGAATGGGTCACTGATGAAATAAAAGAGGAAATTAAAGGTTCCTGGTAGTTAATGAAAATGAAAACACGACCTATCAGAACCTATGGGGCACAGCAAAGGCAGTCCTAGGAGGAAAGTTTATAGCCATGAGTGCATATATTAAAAGGTCAGAAAGATCTCAAATCAATGATCTAATACTACAGCTCAAACTCCTAGAAAAACAAGAACAAGCAAATCCCAAAACAAGCAGAAGGACAGAAATAATTAAAATAAGGGCTGAAATCAATGAAATACAAATAAAAAAATATACAAAGAATTAATGAAACACAAAGTTGGTTCTTTGAAAAAATAAATAAGATTGACAGACCCCTGGCAAACCTGATTAAAATGAGGAAAGACAAAAACCCAAATCAGTAAAATCAGAAATGCAAAAGAGGAGAAAACGACAAACACCATGGAAATCTAGGAAATCATCAGAGACTACCTTGAGAACCCATACTCTAATAAATTTGAAAATGTTGAAGAAATGGACAGATTTCTAGATACTTACGACCATCCAAAACTGAACCAAGAGGATATTAATCACCTGAATAGATCTATAACACAAAATGAAATTAAAGCAGCAATTAAGAGTCTCCCAAAAAAGAAAAGTCAAGGACCTGATGGATTCTCTGCTGAATTCTATCAGATGTTTAAAGTAGAACAAATACCAACCCTCCTCAAACTGTTCCATGAAATAGAAAGGGAAGGAACACTGCCTAACTCATTTTATGAAGCCAATATTACTCTCATCCCAAAACCAGACAAAGACACCTCCAAAAAGGAGAATTATAGGCTAATTTCCTTAATGAATATCGATAAAGACAAGTGGAACAGAATAGAGGATCCAGATATGAATCCACACAACTATACCCACCTCATTTTTGACAAAGGTGCCAAAAACATATGATGGAGAAAAGACAGCCTCTTCAACAAATGTTGCTGGGAAGAGTGGTTACCCATCTGCAAGAAACTGAAACTAGATCCATGTCTATCACCCTGTACTAGTATCAACTCAAAATGGATCAAGGACCTAAATATCAGACCTGAAAATCTGAAGTTACTACAGGAAGGAACAGGAAACACTCTGGAACTAATAGGTATAGGCAAGGACTTCCCAATAGAACCCCAGCAGCTCAGCAACTAAGAGAAAGGACGGACAAATGGGACTTTATAAAATTAAAAAGCTTCTGTACAACAAAAGAAAGGTCTCTAAACTGAAGAGACCACCCACAGACTGGGAGAAAATATTTGCCAGCTCTATATCAGACAAGGGACTGATAACCAGAATATACAGGGAACTTAAGAAACTAAACTCTCCTAAAATCAATGAACCAATTAAAAAATGGGCAACTGAACTAAACAGAACTTTCTCAAAAGAAGAAATTCAAATGGAAAAAAGCACATGAAAAAAATGCTCACCATCTCTAGCCATAAAGGAAATGCAAATCAAAACCACACTAAGATTCCACCTCACCCCTGTTATAATAGCCATCATCAAAAACACCACCAGCAACATGTGTTGGCAAGGATGCAGGGAAAAAGGAACCCTAATCTGCTGCTGGTGGGAATCCAAGCTGGTGCAACCACTCTGGAAAAAAATTTGTAGGCTTCTTAAAAATCTAAATATAATCTGCCATATGATCCAGCAATCCCACTCCTGGGGATATACCCAAAGGAATGCGACGCAGGTTACTGTACAGGCACCTGCACACCCATGTTTATTGTAGTGCTATTCACAATAGCCAAGTTACGGACACAACCAAGATGCCCCACTACTGACAAATGGATCAAGAAAATGTGGTATTTATACACAATGGAATTTTACTCAGGCACGAAGAAGAATGAAATCTTATCATTTGCAAATAAATGGATGGAACTGGAGAACATCATTCTGAGCGAGGTTAGCCAGACTCAAAAGACCAAAAACTGTATGTTCTCCCTTATATGCGGTCTTTAGACTTAGGGCAAATACAGTAATGTTAGACTTGGGTCACATGAGAAGGGGAGAACACATACGGGAGGTATGGGGATAGGTAGAAAACCCAAAACATGAAAGCACTTGATGTCCCCAGTCCAGAGGAACTAATACAGAAACCTTAAAGTGACAGAAGTCAACATGAGACGGGGATCAGGAACCAGTGTAAAGATCAGTTAGAGATGAACCAACCTGGGTTGTAACACATTTGTACATGAAAGCAATGTTAGGAATTTCTCTTTATAGCTGTCCTTATCTCAACTAGCAAAAACGCTATGTCTTTCTTATTATTGCTTATTTCTGCTCCTCAAACGAACTGGAGAAAAGCACAGAACAGGTTCTGCCTGGAAGCGAGGGGGGAGTAGAGGGGAGAAATGATCCAAACAATGTACACACATGTGAATAAATGAATAAAAATAACAATGATACCCCCTTGTATTATTAATGCATACTAACTCAAAAATATAATAAAACTATTTTATTTAAAGCCCTAAAACCAGGAGTCTATTCGCAAATATGTAGCAAGCTAACCTGGCATCCAAATCTGACCTAAACTGTATGGCGACACATATTATTTTTATTTCTTTTGTTTGGTATAATACTTATGCATTTTGCTGAAGAAGTATTAGGGTTTTTATTATGGTACAATGTTTCACATTTTTCTAGGAACATCGTTTAATATATAATATATACCATATTACCTTTTTTAAACCCCACAAAGTTCTAATTCTGAACACATTTGGAACCAACAGGTTTTTACATAAAAGACTGGACTTGTAATAGTTTTAGAAAATCATATGCCCACAAACTTACCAAATTCTCTTCTCTCCAATGTTATGATTTCAGGATCATCATCATAAATACCTAATTTTATAAATGCATAGAAATAATAAATTAAAACTTCTCCATAAAAAATAGATTACCAAAAAAAAAAAAAATCAGATTATTGTACTAAATCTCAACCTGCAACAAAGTAAAAGAAATATCAATAGTAAGCAATACTACTGGTGATACAGTTAAAGAGTCATCTAAAGATACTAGTTTCTTGACATGACCCATACAGGAATGTATGTGGGGGGGAGATTCCTAATAACCACATAATTTCATCTATATAGAAAATTTCTGCCCAACTTTTTATTTTAAAATACTTATAAACTACCAGAAGTTGCAAAAATAGTACAGACTCTCATGTATCCTTCACCCAGCTTCCCCTAACGATGACGTTACAATATCAAAACTGGGAAATTGAATGGTACATTACTGTTAATTATGACTATAGAACACATTTAATTTTCAGATTATATGGTGTTTAGTAAGTGGAAGCTGCTTTAAAATATTTTCTATTGCTAAAAATCTATGATTACAAAGTTTACACAGATAAAGAAAAATAGTGAATACAAATTTTATTTACCACAATTAAAATCAATGTAAGAAAATTTCTCATTACTACGTAAAATATCCAAATAATATTAACAAATGCATACAGACGAAGGCAGCAAACTTTTTCTGTAAGAGGCCATTAAATCAATATTTTCGGATTTGTGGAACATACATTTTTCATCACAAATATGAACTGATGTAGTCATCAAGCTGTAGGGATTATGTTTGAGAATACCATTTTGAAAAGAAAATCAGTCTTGAGAAGTAGACTCTCCAGAAACTTTAAAGTATTTTTAATCTAATATAAAAGCATACTTTCAGTTCTTAGTCTGTACTTGAGGCTAATTAATAATATGAGAAACACTAATTATTAGAACACGCCTTCCTGCCTTGATATCTGTATTTATTTTCCCTCCCACTTGGTTCCTTTAACTTGTTTCCTACCTCTGCTCTTTTATTTCTTATTCCTGTTAACAACTTAAACCATTATCAGTAGGGGTTCCACATGAGAAGGGTGACATTTCTTCTAAGAAGCTGCTATTAAACTTAAAAGTAAGTTCAGCCTTTGTGGAAAGTATGATGTCCTAAAAAGTTTTGAAAGGCTTCAATATTTAACTTCTAATACAACATATATATAGGAATCTTTATTTTAAAACTATTAAGTACAATTTGACCAATATATGTTCATGTTTGTATAGATAATATCTATATAGTCAAGTGATTTTCCTTTTGAATTCCACTGCACAGTAAATTAAAAAGAGCTAATCAAGGTGATGTATATTATACATAAGCTAAGCAAGCAGTGAAACAAAATTTACTTGTACTCAGATTAAAAAAACAACCCTACAAGTAATATATCAACTTACCAAAATCATAACGGTAGTAGTTCCAACTTTCATACTGGCCTCCTTGATTATCTTCAAGTCCTTTTTCTCCATATTTGTCATACTTTTTCCGTAGATCTTCATCTTTGAGCACTTCATATGCTCTATTTATTTTTAAAAAATTGCCATGTGCATTTGGATTGTTCTGTTAAAAATGTTATATGTAACAGTTCTTTCAGATATACAGTCCAAGTCTCTTCAGAACATATACATTAAATTAGTTCAGAAATTTCTGGGATATTAGATATCAACATAAACAGAGATAGTACAATGTGATACAAGTTCTTATGAAATAAGGAAGTATTTTCTAAGAAACTACCACCTTCAAAAAAAGAATAATAGAAAAAAGAACTGACTTCAAAAAGTTGATGTGGTAATACAATTTCTCATTACTATATAACATATCCAAATAATATTAACAATGGACATAGACTAATATAATTTCCTTCTAAGAAATGCAGCTCAGAAAAAAACTGCCTAATAGACTCATTAATTTTAAAAATAATGTTATTTCTAAATTATAAACATTTATGGTTGTTTTTCTATTTGAGGAAAATCAAAGTTTTAACTAAAAAAAGTATGTGATACATTCCATTAGATAATAAGAAATAATACCAGAGTAACAATTCTAAGTTGGACTGAAAATGTTCCTCTGTTATTGCAGTGCTTTGTAGAAGTATTGGCTTTTTTTTTTTTTGTGGGACTGGGGTTTGAACTCAGGACTTTGTAGAATTGGTTTTTAAAGGATGCTTTTATTTAAGTAATACTTAGATTGAGGTCTACCATATTTCACATGGAAAGTGAAAAATTGTATTCTGAAATTTTAAAACAAAAAAGTCCTAAAGATAATATAGTTCTCAGGGAAAGTTAATCAACTAAGAAGTTTACATTGTTCAGCCTTATGTAATTGAAATAACATAATCCTACTTTAAAAACTCCTACCTACAGAAAATAACTTAACCATGTCCTTCTCATCAATCAAGAGATTTAAATCTAACAGTTAATGAAATAAATGTTAAAATACCATAAAATGAACAAAAGTAGTTTCTAAAGAATATATACATTACGGGATACACAATATTTATAACTGGAAGTGTATTTGGTTGCTCTCAGGTTGTAATTTATAAAACTTTCTAACTGCTCATGTTCATGAAAAAAATGAAAGTTAAAGAACGCTGTTATTAGCATGAAAACTATTATTAGCTACTGGTGTCACTTTTATATACCCTACTGAGTTCTAAGGAACTATTACTTTGTTACTATTTTAAAATACTTTATCTACTTTACTATCGATGCTACTTCATCTATTTGACATATGGTTTTGGGATTAACATCTTTAATACATCTGTTGGAAATCAGTTTACAAATTAAGAAGGAATTACATATTTGTTATTGATCAAATCTTCCCACTACTTAAAATTGGGACATTCTGCTTCTTTGGTTTAATAGTTGAATTAGTTGAGCTATTATTATTATTGTTATTTTTTGTGATGCTGGAGTCCAACCCAGGGACTTGTGCAGGCCAGGCAAGTGCTGTACTATTGAGTACATTCTCAGCCCCTGAATTTTTGATATGTCACTGTTCTTAAGAATTTTGAACATTTATTTTAAAATAAATATCAAAACACACTAAAATGCAATGATCAAATATTTAAAAAAAAATTTTACTTACTGGGTTTTTATCAGGATGTAACTTCAATGCTAACTTCTTAAAAGCTTGCCTTATTTCTCTACTGCTTGCAGTTTTGGACACTCCAAGTAAACTGTAAAAATCCTGATCTGTGCCCACTAAAACGGCCATATACACTATCAGAAGACAGAAACCGATTCTTTTTAAGTCTCTGAGGTAGTCATCCTTATTTAACCAGATTCCCATTCTCTTTCTTATACAAGTTCTGATTTAAGTGAACATTAAGACACACTGCTGGGTCCAGTTGATATAATACTCAAATTTGAGAAGTTCTGTCCACATCACTTTGAGGGTGGATGAAACATCACAGAATTGTTTCCAAAAATGTTAATCTAAAGAGAGGAAACCAGGCAGTTAAAACACATCTCAAATGAAACTGCTATGACATCATTTGGCAAGTAACATGATCAGCATTACAACCTCCATTAAATGGTAAATTGGGTGAGTGCTCTAGCCTCTATTCTCTGAGAGGCACTTAAGATTCAGGAAAAAAGGTAGTGGTGTTAACTAGCTAGAACACTTACACACACACACACACACACACACACACACACACACACACACACACAATTAATGCAATGACAAGTCTCATCAGCATCAGAACACCGCGGTAGGAAAAAGATGTATTTCCTTCCTCTTTCTACCCAGCATGATGTCCTTTTGTAATGCCTCTTCCTGGTAGTTCCCTAAAACTGTTAAGTTTTCTTTCTAATCAGATCTCATTTTGCGGGAAATATCCTTTGAAGGGGCTAGAAAAAAGTACAATGTTCTTTCAGAACTTTTGTACTTTTCATATAACTTTTTAGAAGATGTCAGTGAACTATACAATTATAATAGATAACTTAAATGGTAGGCCATCTTCTGAGTTTTCTAAAGAGTTTACATTGAATTTAAGTAGACTATTTTATAAAATAAAATAACTGCAAGTTAGTGTAAGTTTATCGCAAAGTATATGTTTAGTATAAGAATATGCTAAGAAACAGAAAAGGTGAAGGGAATCAGTTCACCTCTGAGGGTAGAGTCACTATTTTGCATATCACATCTAAACAAGTATACCTGGTCCTAAGATCTCATGCTGCTTTGTACTTCCCTAGCATCCTCAGTTTTGCATGTCTTCATGTAAACCCGAATGCCTAGGTCTAAAATTTTCTCCTTACCTGTGCATGGTCCTTGTTTCATTTCTAATCCCTCCTTTTCGTCCCACAAAAAAAAAAAAAAAAAAAAAAGGAAAGGAAAGGAAAGAGGAAAGAAAAGAAAGAAAGGAAGAAAGGAAAGAAAGGAACGCAGGAAGGAAAGAAAGAGAAAGAAAAGAAAAGCTCTACCTTTGTGAATTACCCTGGAGAACAGACATCGATCGCCTCCGTGGGAGGAGGTGTTCCTTGTGTAAGGGCTGTGCGCAGGCACAGTGGGAGTGGCAGAGCGCAGGGCCCAGGAAGCTGCAGGTGAGCAGCGCACAGCCAATGCCTTCCCGCCGCCAGCTACCGAGGGATGGGGGAAGATGGAGACGTGGGGGTAACGGGACTGTGAAGCGTGCGTCCAAAGTCTCAGGTCGAACTAAAAGAAGGGAGCCTGAGAAATTGAAGCTCAAGTGAGAAACCGGAGCAAGGAGCCGGGAATTAACGGGATCAGAGGAAGGCTGGAGGCTCGGGGCGCAGCATGTCGTCCCTTCCTTCCGGAGCACCCAGGCCACCCCCGGCTAACAGGGAATCCCCAGTCCCCGGCCCGCGCCCACCTCAGTGTCGCCTTCTGCAGCTACTCCCCCATCCTCAATCCCCGGCGGCGGACCCTGTCCAGCGGAACCCAAAGTGTGCGCGCGGTGGAGGGGGGGGTTGGGGGCGGAAATCACCCAATCTCCGACAGCCAAGCTGCCGACCGAGATCGGGATGGGGGACGACCAGCCGCGGCCGCGGGGAGAACGCACGCGCGGCCAGCTCCGGTCCGAACCCCGCGCGCCGGTCTCCACGGCGAGCCGGGGCGGGGCCTGGCGCGGGGCATTGTGGGAAAGGCGTGGAGGACGCGGCCCGGGAGGCCAGCCGCCGCGGCGGACGGGGTGGGGATGGTGGCGTAGGTGTAGGTTGACGTGGCCATCAGTGCGGGATCCGATTCCGGCTCCAGGTCCGGCTCCATCCCGGAGCTGAGGGACGCGTCAGAGTAGCGCGGACCGCGCCCTTGCAGTCAGTGTGGCCCACGCCCGCCGCAGGCGGAAGGAAGGACGGCGGGGCCCGCCCCTTCCGGATGCCGTTGCCAGGGTGACGGGAAACGGGAGCAAGTTCTGGCGTGCGGCTTCCCAATGATCTTGCTCCTCAAGAGAAGCCGAGATTTGGAGGTTTTGTCCGGTGGATGGGTGGCTGACGCAGAAAGGGGAAATTAGGTAGAAAAAAGGGAGCTTGCCTGAACTGATCATAATGTCATCCCAGAGAAGTGGAGAGGCAGTAGGAAACTTGCAAGAAATAAAAGTAGAATTTTCGTTTATCAGCTCACACTGCATTCTACAGTATTTCTAAGTCATCCGATCTAGAAACTGGTACTTTATCCACAACCCTGTCTCTCACCTTTACATATACATGATCTGGTACAGAAACTGCATGTCTTGTTTTTTAAACTGCATTTTGAACCTACAGCAGTACAACAAAGTAGCTGCATTTACAACCGTCAAGAGAGGAAACGATAAAGCGGATATTCTAACATGAAATAAGTTGTTGATAACAACTTTACAGATAGTAAATCAAATGTCGGCGTTTAAAAATTTTTAGGCTCCACGGCTAAACCAGTGTGTGGTAGGAAGGAGTAGAAAGTACAGTAAAATTAACCAAGGCAGACCTGTTAAAGCGACCTGATGTGATACTTAACATGTACCAGGAACTGGTCTAAGTGCACCTGTATTAACTCAGTCCTCCAAATAATCGTATAATAGTGGCTATTGTATTATGGCTACTTCACAGTTGAGGAAAATGAGAGATTAGAAATATGATTTTATTTTTTTCCCTCAATGCCTAGATAGAATGGTGCTTGACATCTACTCAATATATGCATTAAGATGGACTGAAGAATCAATATTTATTATGTGCAAAGAGGAAAGAGTAACCCCCAGTTCCTAAAGTTATTATTGTCTGACATGGTGGAGGTGGGTGAAGAACTCATTCACAGAAAATAAATGTCAAATGAGTGAAACAAACAATATGGCCCATAGGGATTTAATTTTAGGGTGAAGTGCTACTCAGAGAATTAGAGGAAAGTATGGGTGTTTCTAAATAAAACACATTTGAAAGTTTTGAATCAGGCAAAGCTTTCGTGTTCACAAAGTCCATTCCTTCAAATAACACAGAGAAAACTTAGGGCCTGGGAAGATTTATGAGGGACTTGCTCAAAGATTGTAATCCAAAGTAAATGTCGAAATGAGAAAATAATCTATGTTTCCTTGGCTACTGTAAAGTGATGTTAATTATAATTAAAACACCTACTTTACATGCCTAGATACTATTTTAAGCACTTTACATTTAATTATTACAACAACCCTGGGAGGTAAGCACTGTTAATCAATTTTGCTGATGAAAAAAATGGAAATACATAGAGGCTAAGCCACTTGCCTCATGTTGCACAGTTAGTAAGTGGTAGAATTAGAATTCCAACATGGGCAGCTTCATTCTGGAATACATAAAGAAAGGCACAATCAGTTAACTGAAATATTTTTGACAGCATTTATTTAAACTAGGGGAGTTTTTTATGTCATATATACTTGATTTGGGAAGTTTAGTAACACTTTATTAGATAAGACCTAATTTGTAGACACTAAAAAGCATTTGTTGATTTTCTGATATCTCTTGTAACATCTCCAGGTGGAGATAAGATAACATCTCAATTATTTTGACACTACAGTTTTTAGTGTTAAAATGTTATATAGTAATCAAGCAATCTAACAAAAGTCAAAGTCAAGCAGACATAGGAATGTATATATACACAACTATGTGTACATACATATGTGTATATAAACATATAATTATTATAGCTCTATAATAAGTACATACCTTGGCTTTTCTTAGCACTAACCTCTAGCTAAATTGTACCGAAAGCAAAGAATGGGATGTAAGGTTATAGACTGATAAAGTTTGACTATATATCTATACACCAAATCTCTAGTGATAAGTTAAAAAAAATTCCACATCATTGCTGTAGAACAAGAAGTACCCTCAATGAACTGAAAATTTTTAGGAATCCTTGAAACATGGAAGACAAAAGGTGTTGAATTGACTGAGCAAAGCAGAGGTAGAAGAATGCTCCAGAAGGTAAAATTGGCTCTGAATGTTCTTCAAGTGACAAATAGACTGATGGGGAATGAGAGAACTTGGAGATGATGGTTGGTGTGGCCCTGCATCCAGGACAGCTTTAATCATTGCACCCCATGTGGGGTGTTCCCAAGATCACTCCCCGTGTTTGATGATTCACTAGAATGACACATAGGGTTAAGAATATAGTTAAGAATGTAATTGTTTCATGTCCAAGATCTGTTACAGAGAAAGAATACAAGCAGAAATCAGCAAAGAAAGAAGGGGCCTGGGCAAAGTGTGGAGGAGACTGGGTGCAAGCTTCCAAAGTCCTCTCCCAGTGGGATCTGCACAGAATGCACGACTCCAGCAATATGTTGTGACAACATGTGTGATGTGTTATGTACAGGGAAGCTTCTTAGACTCAGTTCCTAAGGTTTTTGTTGGGAACTGTACACATAAACATCCTCTACTTAGCAGTTACCAAAAGTCTAGATTCCCAGAAGGAAAGTAGGTAGCTCAACCGACATTATTTTTAGGGTTTAGGCACAGTGAGTCACTCTTATTATTTCAGAACAGTTTTACATTAGTATTGGAAGCAAAGTTTCTGGGTGCCAATAAATGGCCAACTTTTCAAGCACAACTTCCTAAGGATAGTAGTGTTAATTCTGTATTGTAGCCCCTTTAATAAATCAACTAGTGCACAGAGAAGGCATCTGCCAATAGGTACAGTAAGGATGTGAGATTTTTTGGGCAGGGAATAGTACTGGGGTTGAACTCAGGATCCTGTACTTTCTAGGCAGATGCTCTACCACTTGAGCTACTCTGCCAGCCCTTTAGGCAATTTTTGAGATAGGGTCTCGCTTTATATGCCTAGGTGGGCCTGGACTGAGATCTTCTTATTTATGCTTCCTGTGTAGTTGGAATGGCAGACATGCATTCACCACCATGCCCAACTTTCCGTTAAGGGAGGGAGGGGCATCTTACAAACTTTTTGCATAGGCTGGACCTGAACAGAGGTCCTCCCAATCTCTGCATCCCAAGAAACCTGGCTAAGGATATGAGATTTCTTTGAAGTATCAAGGAAGAGTCCTAGTTTGCTAGGAAGGGAGAAGATGACATACTTAGAAAAATAACTCAAAAGCATATTTCCCCTTTTTTCAACACCAAGAAGAAACTACTACACATGAATAGCTTATACATATGGGGTATAGGGCACATATATTTATTTATTTTTTAATATTTGATTGTTCATTACAAATATACAGCAACACAGTTATTTTTATGTACTCAATTGTATCCTGCAGCATAACTAAATTAAATGACTCCAATAGCATTTCATAGGTTCCATTGGATTTTCTAAGCAAAATGATAATAGTTTCTATGAGTAGAAACAATTTAAATTATTTCCAGACAGTGTTTTTTGTCTTTCTCTTGCTTTATTGCACTGACTAGAACCTCTAGTACAATGTTGAATAAAAGTACTGAGTGAAAACATTCATTGTTTAACTATAAAGCTTGATGTCAGCTGTAGGTTTTCTTTAATAGATGCTCTTTATGAAGTTGAGGAAGTACTCTACTTGTTTGCTAAGAGGCTTTATTAGGACTAGGTATTGGATTTTCCCAAACGGTTTGTTTGCACTTATTGAGATGATCACAGTTTTGTTTTTTCCAATGCATGAATATGGTGAATTAAGTTGATTGTATTCACTGGGTAAATTTATTCAGTCATGATATTGTTCCTTTTTATATATTATTGGATTAGATTTTCCAAAATTTGTTTAGGACTTTTGCATCTCTATTCATGAGGATTTTGGTTTGTAGTCTTCTATCCTGCATGATGCTGGGCTCATAAGATAAGTTGGGAATATATTCACTTCTTTCTGGAAGAATTTGTATAGAATTGGTATTTTTCCTTAAATGTTTGGTAATTCAATGGCAAAGCTATCTAGGATTTGTGTGTGTGTGTGTGTGTGTGTGTGTGTGTGTGTGTGTATTTGTATAGATAAGGGACAAGCTATAATATATAAATAGGAATGTGCTCATTTCTTCTAAAAAGACCCAATTGAAACTAATGGGCTGGCAGAGTGGCTCAAGTGCTTAAGACCACCTTTCTAGCAAGCATAAAGCCCTGAGTTCAAAACCCAGTGCCAACAAAAAAAAGTGAAGTGAGTAAGGGGTAAATTAAAGGAGCTAACACTATAACATAATCTAATACACTTACTGCTTTGTGAGAGAGATGTGTTTGTCAGGGTTCTCCAGAGAGACCAATAGGATAGACAGAGAAATGATTTGATAGATAGATGAGAGGAAATTTATTAGGGGAATTAGCTTATGCAATTGTGGAGGTTTGAGAAATCCCATGACAAGCAACCTGCAAGCCAGAGACTTTGGGATGTTGATAGCTGGCTTAGACCAAGTCCTAAAGCCTCAGAACCAGGGAAACTGATGGTAGAAGTCCCACTCTGAGACTGAAGACATGAAGCACTGGTGCAAAACATGCAGGGTGAAGGCTGGAGTTCTGAGGTCCAAGGGTAGGTGATGAGATTTGTGTCTCAAGACCAAGAGCGAAAGAACTGAATTCTTTTTATTCTCTCTAGGCCTTAGGTTGATTGGATGGTGCCCATGCAAATGGAGGGTGTATCTTCCCCACTCAGTCCACTGATTGACATGTCAATTTCTCTGGAAACGCACTTGAATACAAGCCCTGAAATAATCCTTTACCAGTTTTCTAGGCATGCCTTAATGCAGTGAAACTGATACATGAAAGTAAACAGGGCAATAAAATTATTTACATTTTGATTCAGTTAGGATTTTTTCCTATGAAAGGGCCAACGGATTCAAAAAAACAGGATGAAAGGAAATGGAAGAACTGAGTACTATTAAAAGGATTTAAGTATGTATGTTGAAAATATACAAAGGAATAAAGCAGGTGAAACATTATAATTAACTTGCCTGAGACTGATTCCTTGTTGGGTGTGCTGTCAAAGAGGGATTTGGCCTTTTGCTCACTTCCATGGAAATAAGCTACTCAATGCTTGGTGGAATTCTGAGGTAGTGGATCAAGCTGCTGGCCTACCATTTGTAACCACAGACTTAGATCCAGAATCCCAATCATGCTAGACAGGACCTAGTATTTTCCCAATCAAAATACCCATAGCACAAGGGCTAGGCTGTGTTTTCTAAGCCTATGTCTAGGCCTTCTTGATGCTTGGGTTCTAGGCCAAGGCATGATAGGTAGGCAAGAAGGAACCTGCACACCTACTACTTTCTTTGGAGCTTTATCATAGGCCTGATGTTTTTGATGTCTGATTATTTCACATGGCACAAAACTCAGGGCATCTGATCCAGCATACCAATGTACCACAGATCAAAGACCTAACCTGGAAATGGGAAAGAATTCAAATATGGCAGCATGACCAATTTCAGGGGTTGGGATGGATACTTACCACCTGGTTGCAGGAAGTAGTTTTTTGAAGTCCCTAGTTTCTTTTTTTTATTATTATGGTACAAAGATATTTATTCTGTGAATTTTTCAAATAAGAATATTTATCTTGTATATTTATATGGGGTATTCATGTTTATACAAAAAACTATATTTTTATGTATCTTTCCAAAGTTTTTTACATGTATCTATAAGGTTTACATTAATATCTTTCAATGTATATATTATCAGAATAGTTTTATATTTCAAGATCTATATATAAAGACATGTGTAAATAATTCTATATAGGAAGAGTTTTTATGTGACATATGATGACTATTTTTATTATTATTTATTTATTCACATGTGCATACATTGTTTGGGTCATTTTTCACACCTGCCCCCAACCCCCCACCCTCTCCCCCACTTCCCCCCTCAGTTCCAGGCAGGTCATGTTCTGCCTTTATCACTAGTTTTGTTGAAGTAAAGAGACAAGCATAATAAGGAAGACAAAGTGTTTTTGCTAGTTGAGTTGAGGACAGCTATACAGAAATATTCCTAGCATTGCTTTCATGTACACGTGTTATGACCCATGTTTATTCATCTCTAACTGATCTTTACCCTGGTTACTGATCCCCTTCTCATGATAACCTCTGTTGCTTTAAGGTTTCTGTATTAGCTCCTCTACAGTGGGGACATCAAACGCTTTCATGTTTTGGGTTTTCTACCTATTTCTATATCACCCATATTTGCTCGCCCCTTGTCATTTGGTCCCAGTCCAACCACATTGCTGCATTTGCCCTAGATCTAAAGTCCACATATGAGGGAGAACATATGATTTTTGGTCTTCTGAGCTTGGCTGACCTTGCTCAGAATGATGTTCTCTAGTTCCATCCATTTACCTGCAAATGATAAGATTTCATTCTTCATGGCTGAGTAAAATTCCATTATGAAAAAGTATCACATTTTCTTGATCAATTCATCAATAGTGGGGCATCTTGGTTGTTTCCATAACTTGGCTATTGTGAATAGTGCTGCAATAAACCTGGGTGCGCAGGTGCCTTTGGAGTAACCTGTGTGGCATTCCTTTGGGTATATCCCCAGGAGTGAGATTGCTGGATCATATGGCAGGTCTATGTTTAGATTTTTAAGAAGTCTCCAAGTTTTTTTCAGAGTGCTGTACCAGCTTGCATTCCCACCAGCAGCGGATTAGGGTTCCTTTTTCCCTGCATCCTTGCCAACACATGTTGCTGGTGGTGTTTTTGATGATGGCTATTATAACAGGGGTGAGGTGGAATCTTAGTGTGGTTTTGATTTGCATTTTCTTTATGGATAGAGATGATGAGCATTTTTTCATGTGTTTTTTTCCATTTGAATTTCTTCTTTTGAGAAAGTTCTGTTTAGTTCAGTTGCCCATTTTTTAATTGGTTCATTGATTTTAGGAGAGTTTAGTTTCTTAAGTTCCCTGTATATTCTGGTTATCAGTCCCTTGTCTGATATAGAGCTGGCAAATATTTTCTCCCAGTCTGTGGGTGGTCTCTTCAGTTTAGAGACCTTTCTTTTGTTGTGCAGAAGCTTTTTAATTTTATGAAGTCCCATTTGTCCGTCCTTTCTCTTAGTTGCTGAGCTGCTGGGGTTCTATTGGGAAGTCCTTGCCTATACCTATTAGCTCCAGAGTGTTTCCTGTTCCTTCCTGTAGTAACTTCAGATTTTCAGGTCTGATATTTAGGTCCTTGATCCATTTTGAGTTGATACTAGTACAGGGTGATAGACATGGATCTAGTTTCAGTTTCTTGCAGATGGGTAACCACTCTTCCCAGCAACATTTGTTGAAGAGGCTGTCTTTTCTCCATCGTATGTTTTTGGCACCTTTGTAAAAAATGAGGTGGGTATAGTTGTGTGGATTCATATCTGGATCTTCTATTCTGTTCCCCTGGTCTTCATGTCTGTTTTTATGCCAGTATCATGCTGTTTTTATTGCTATTTCTTTGTAATATAGTTTGAAGTCAGGTATTGTGATACCTCAAGCATTGCTCTTTTTGCTGAGTATTGCCTTGGCTATTCGCCATCTCTTGTGTTTCCAAATGAACTTTAGGGTAGATTTTTCAATCTCTGTGATGTAAGTCATTGGTATTTTGATTGGAATTGCATTAAACATGTAGATTGCTTTTGGTAGTATATCCATTTTTACTATGTTGCTTCTACTGATCCATGAGCACAGGAGATATTTCCATCTTCTGTAGTCTTCCTTGATTTCTTTCTTCAGGAGTTTGTAATTCTCCTTGTAGAGTTCATTCACATCTTTTGTTAAATTTACTCTGAGATATTTGATTTTTTTTGAGACTATTGTGAATGGAATTGTTTCCATACATTCCTTCTCAGTTTGTTCGTTGTTGGTGTATAGAAAAGCTAATGATTTCTGTAGGTTGATTTTGTATCCTGCCACCTTACTGTAGCTGTTTATGGTGTCTAAGAGTTTTTGGGTAGAGTTTTTTGGGTCTTTAAGGTATAGAATCATATCATCTGCAAGTAAGGATATTCTGACAGTTTATTTACCTATTTGTATTCCTTTTATTTCTTCTTGCCTAATTGCTCTGGCTAAGAATTCCAGCACTATGTTAAATAGGAGTGGGGATAGTGGGCACCCTTGTCTCGTTCCTGATTTTAGGGGGAATGGTTTCAGTTTTTTACCATTAAGTATGATGTTGGCTGTAGGTTTGTCATATATAGCCTTTACAATGTTGAGGTACATTCCTTCTATTCCTACTTTTCTTAGAGCTTTTATCATGAAGTGGTGTTGGATCTTGTCGAAGGCTTTTTCTGCATCTACTGAGATGATCAAGTATTTTTTGTCTTTGCTTCTATTGATGTGCTGTATTACATTTATAGATTTGCATATGTTGAACCATCCCTGCATCCCTGGGATGAAGCCAACTTGGTCATGGTGTATGATCTTTCTGATGTGTTGTTGGATTCAGTTTGCATTATTTTTTTAAGGATTTTTGCATCGATATTCATTAAGGAAATTAGCCTATAATTCTCCTTTTTGGAGGTGTCTTTGTCTGGTTTTGGGACAAAAACCAAAAAGAGTTAGGCAGTGTTTCTTCCCTTTCTATTTTGTGGAACAGTTTAAGGAGAGTTGGTATTAGTTCTTCTTTAAACATCTGATAGAATTCAGCAGTGAATCCATCAGGTCCTGGACTTTTCTTTTTTGGGAGACTCTTGATTGCTGCTTCAATTTCTTTTTGTGTTATAGATCTATTCAGGTGATTAATATCTTCTTGGTTCAGTTTTGGGTGGTTGTAAGTTTTAGAAATCTGTCCATTTCTTATGTTTGCTGAGGCTTGCTTTGTGCCCTAAGGTATGATCAGTTTTGGAGAAAGTTCCATGAGCTGCTGAGAAGAATGTATATTGTGCAGAAGTTGGATGAAATATTCTGTAGACATCAGCTAGGTCCATTTGATCTATGGTGTGATTTAGTTCTAGGATTTCTTTATGGATTTTTTGTTTGGATGACCTATCTATTGGTGATAGGGGAGTATTAAGGTCTCCCACTATCACTGTGTTGGAGTTTATATATATTTTTAGGTCCTTCAGAGTATGTTTGATGAAATTGGGTACATTGATGTTGGGTGTATATAGGTTGATAATTGTTATTTCCTATTGGTGTATTTCCCCTTTTATTAGTATGGAATGTCCTTCTTTATCGTGTTTAATTAATGTAAGCTTGAAGTCTACTTTGTCTGAGATAAGTATTGCTACTCCTGCCTGTTTTTGGAGGCCATTGGCTTGGTAGATCTCCTTCCAGCCTTTCACTCTCAGCCAGTGCTTGTTTCTGTCAATAAAATGGGTGTCCTGTAGGCAGCGATTGTTGGATGTTCCTTTTTAATCCAGTTTGCCAGCTGGTGTCTTTTGATGGGGGAATTTAGTCCATTAACATTAGTACCTAGTTTCTTAAACAATAAATTTGGTGAGAATGTCAAGACCTGGGGAGATGAGATGCAGATCACCAGTATTCCATAATAATATTCCCTATTATTAGGAACTGACAGGGAGATAGGAGGTGAAGCAGAAGCACAAGAGTTCACTGGAGTCACAAATAAAACTACTAGTGGAACATGCAAATAATTCTAGATAACCTAAGGCCAAATAAATGGATTACTTCCCTGATCCTCTCCCTATCCCCAGAGCAATATAGGTTGTCATGTAAGCAGAGTATGTAATGGTCTGTCAACCCTATATAGTATGAGACAGAATGTCATTAGGGCACTTTGTAGTGAAAGAGGAGGGGGAAGAATTAAATGTGTGGCTCTGATGATTCTTCCTACTACTCCTAGTCCCATAAAAGGTGATAACTTTACCAAGTGTACTGACAGAATTGCTTGGTGGGCCTGTACAATGATTCTTCCTCTTGGAAGGCTATGTGATTATGGCATTTAAATTCAAGGGACCAAATAGAATAACCTTGAAGTTGCCCCCAGCTATGTTTTATGAAAAAAATAATAGGATATGTGAACCCCTTCCCGTAATGACTAAGACTGAGTTCTTAGTATGTGATATAGAGGGAATATTAGGGCAGAGTTCAAACCATCTGGATAATGAAACCAAGGAAGAACTCCAAATTATATCTGTTCCCTGGAATTTAAATAGTAATGGTTTGTCTCAAGAAGTAGATGTTCTCTGGGTAGTTGCTAAATAATCCCACCCTACCAAGACTCTCAAGTTATCTGATGATTTACATAAACAGAGGAATTGGTTTTTTAGATGCAGATGCTCACATACACATTTAAAGCATTGTAGGCATGATGCTGTTTACTTCTGGGTTATCCAGACATCTTCCAAACACACTCAAAATTTCTTTATGACCCAGAAAATAATAAGCTGGGCCTCCTAGCATAGGATCCTATGGGTATTCCATGCACCATATCACCTGCAGGATGTAGGGACAATAAACTGTTGAAATGGATCCCTGAAAAAGGGAAAGAAAAAGTCAAACCAGTCTGCTCCTTAATAACCATTGGTAGAATGGCTTCACTTGCTACCCTAATGCTGTACATGATTTAGCTGTATTTCCTCAAGGATCTGTTCTTAACCAACTTTTAGCAAGCCAAGACATTAGGGACATGGAAGTATCAGGAATGGAACAAGAACAGGATAGGAACTTGCTTATGTTGGGTTTAATTGATCTTTAAAATTTTTGCCTATATAAGGTGTAGTTTTAAGTTCATGATATGAGACATTTCTTTTTTCTGGTACAGAATTTAAAGCTGTAAATTTCAATGAACTATTTTAGCAATATCCCATGAATTTTGATACCATGTGTTTTTATTTTTACTTAGGGCAAATATTTTAATTTTCCTAACAAACTTTCTTTGGCCCATGGGTTATTTAGATGTAACGGGGGGACTAAAATAGCACCTCCCTCCATGAATGGATGTGGGACACAAAGCACAGTGGACTATTGTAGAAATGAAGTGCTTTGGAACAGTGCCTGACATAATAATTACCATGCATCAAACTGTGATTTTCAATGCCAAATTTACCTTCGTCTGCTTTAAAGAAAAATCTGAATTTTCTCTTACCTCTGCTACTGTAAACATTGGGACATAATTAAATGACCACTTAATCTTTCATTCTCTTTTGTTACTATCTGTATGAAATCAGAAAGGCTTGAGGGCCCTGATATTCTCATATTGCTAATATACAATTGGGCTTTTGGAGTCACTAGAGTTTGGATGAGAGAGAACCACTATTTGTCTTTTGCAACTTCTGCTTGCTTTAGCAGCTATGTGCCTTTTAATATTGTGTGGCCAGAACAAGAAAAGAAAGAAAGAACACAAGTAGGGTATTAAAACCAAACTAAAACAAAATATCTTGTTGCTTCTGTGATTGTTAAAATTTTTTTAACTCCCTGTATAGCTATCCTTATCTCAACCAGGAACACTTGTTCCTTCCTATTATTGCCTATACTCTCTCTTCAACAAAATTAGAGATAAGGGCAAAATAGTTTATGCTGGGTATTGAGGGGGTGGGGGGGAGATGGAGGGGGTGGAGTGGGTGGTAAGGGAGGGGATGGAGGCAGGGGGGAGAAATAACCCAAGCCTTGTATGCACATATGAATAATAAAACAATTAAAAATAAATAAATAAAAGCAAAAAAAAAAAAAGAAAAAAGAAAAAAAAGTTTACTTTGGCTACATTGGACTATAATACTCATTTCAGCCAGTTCCAAGTTACATACTACCCTCCTTCTTGGTAAATCTGTTTTACCCTAATGGCATTTATTTACTAAATATCATTTCCAGGAGCTTTTCCCTCTTCAGCATTTTAAAATACCAAACAGAAATGAATATGCTGTCAAAATTAATATAACCAGAGCTAAGGTTATTTGATAATTTTAAATTTCAAGTATAGACTAATATGTTGAGGAATCTACTCAACATAACTATATGTTGAGTGGAGATGCTAAATAAGTAGGATGAGCGTTCTCTGTTCCTAAAGGAGGGAATAAGATTTCAGGGAAGGGAGAAGATACTGAAAAGCTCTTTCAGCTTTTAACCACTGAACCACTGTTTCTGCCTAGGTACAAATATTGACCTGATGATGGCTTCTTTTTTACTTGTCATACCTAATAGCCAACATCTCACATTTTGTTCTATCCTATTTTCCTTTCAAAAGTTCCTCACTGTTCTATCCTATTTTCCTTTCAAAAGGTTTAGTTCCTGTAATAGTCAGATTTAGACTTTAAAATTCTCTTGGCATAAATGACCACAGAATCTGAAGTTTCTTGTTATCATCAGTGAATGTTTTAAAGCAGTTATTCCATTCATAAGAATGTTTTCTAGCATAATAATAAAATCAATAATATTCTTCAGTTAAATATAATTGTTAAGTCTTTTGTCATGAATTCTTCCTTGACAGACTTAACCCTATGAAGATTAAATATATATTTCTTATAAAATGTTCTCAATGTCTTTTCCTTTATTAATTAGCAGTGTTAATTAGTTGAATAATTTTTTGTTATTAAAATAATAAAAGACAGATTGCCACTGCATTGATAGCAGAAAACATATTGTTGCTGTGCCTATCTCCTTATGTCCCAACTGTAATTGTTTTTGTTCAGTTTGTAAAAATGCCAATGAGCCAGCAAAAGGTGCCACCTACCATTAATTAAGAAATAGGAGCTGGCAAAGTATCCTGGAAAAGAAAAGTGTCTTCCCAGTGAGAAAGGCTTTATTTTACATAGTTTTTGTTTAAAAAGTTATTGTACACAATATTTGGACCTCTAGTACATGTGAACATTTTCACATTGCCCTATAGTCTTAAGTTTAACATTAAGCCTTCCATTTAATTTTATCTATCAATTTGACATGTGCAGAAGGAAGAAAACTACAGGTTGTAGTTTGCCATCTTCTCCATGATATAACTAAGAATTAAAATAATATCTTTTTAAAACACTTCAAACCATCATTAGGACAAAGATGTCTATATGTAATCCAATGATTCATGCCATAACATCAAGGGACTCTTGGGGACTCCCAGTCTCTTTCCAGGAATCCCTAATGTCAGAACTATTTTCATGATAATGAGATGTTAACTATTTTATTTACTCTCATTTTTTTTTCAAGAATCAGCATTTTTTCTTAAATTTTTGTTTTTTTAGTGCTGAGGATTGAATCCAGAGCCACATATGTGCTACGTAAGTGCTTTACCTCTGAACTATATCTCTAGCCTGCTCCTATTCTTAAGGAAGTTTTCCAGACTACCTCATATGGAAAACTTCAGTAGCCTGAATGTAAAAACACATGAAAATCTAGTCCTCTTTTATAAGGCCAAATATAAGATTTATAGAACTGTGAAGTATTATCATACTCCTTGATTTTGGAGAATAATTTTCACAAATATATGCTAAGAAAATCTTGAAGAAATGGACAAATTTCTAGATACTTATGACCATCCAAAACTGAACCAAGAGGATATTAACCACCTAAACAGATCTATAACACAAAATGAAATTGAAGCAGCAAAAAAGAAAAGTCCAGGACCTGATGGATTCTCTGCTGAATTCTATCAGACCTTTAAAGAAGTACTAATACCAAATCTCCTTAAACTTTTCCACAAAATAGAAAGGGAAGGAACACTTCCTAACCATTTTATGAAGCCAGTATTATACTCATCCCCAAAACAGACTAAGACACATCCAAAAAGGAGAATTATAGGCCAGTCTCCTTAATGAACATCAGTGCAAAAATCCTCAATAAAATAATGGCAAACTGAATCCAACATCATATTAGAAAGATCATTCACCACGACCAAGTCGGCTTCATCCCAGGGATGCAGGGATGGTTCAACATACACAAATCTATAAATGTAATACAGCACGTTAACAGAAGCAAAGACAAAAACCACTTGATCATCTCAACAGATGCATAAAAATATGTTAATATATAATGGATTTGTAATTTTTAAAATGATTTTTAAATTTTATTTTTGTGCTGGGTTGGGGGTACATGTGGCATTTACAAAAGTTCTTACAATTTATCAAATATATCATACTTGAATTCACCACCTCCACTACTCTCCTTTATCCCTGTTGTAATTTCTTATATGGTAAACATCAGGAGATGCGGTACACATACACCAAGAAAGCTAAGTACGTACTTGAATTTTTGGATAACATTTGAATGATTTCACTCCATTTTCAGTTCATGGATCCTATAACTCTTCCGTTCTCCTTGTCCCAGCCAGAGTCACTGCCAGATCAACTGCTTTGAATCCTGAAGTTTAAGAGTGCTGAATACTTCAGCAATTTGGTGAATTGAGAGGAAAAGTTACTTGGAGAGGCAAGTGTAGATAATGGTGGAAATAACTAGCTTTATAAATAGTATTTTTCCTGTAACCCCACATTCATGTAACCAAGAAGAACTAATCAGAGTTGGAATCGTATCATTTATGGATACTCTAGAATATGTTTGACATTCTTTTTGGTGTATTTGTTTATTTCTAATTCTTAATTTCTCCAAAGTATAGATAATTGACATATTTCATGATGAGAAAACCTAGGTTGAGTGAAGTGAAATGACTTGTTCAAGACAGCACAGTCAGTGGTATTGGGATTCCCTGGCTGGATTGATTAGTTATTGCACCACGTGAGGAGGAGGTTCCTTTTGATTCTTTTTGTGACATTTTTTATTCTTTAGATTTTTCATGACCATAACATATACTTAATAAGTACATTTTTTATAGAATGGAAACATAAGTTTGACCCAACCCAGGACTGGGTCCTGCTTAGTTGTTTTAGGATACTTCTTTTTTGTCATGTCATTCCAGCTCCCTGATCAGAATCAGAATTTCTAACTATTTTATACATTCATAAATATGTGCCCTACATTATAATCAGAGATCTTTTGGCATAGTCACTGAATTTTCAAAGCTATGCAAATGAATGACAAGGATAATTCTGTTTCTTCTATAATACAAGTTGATATTAGTCTAACAGGAACTTAATAAATGGCCAGCAGGTAATGAAGAGTTGTTAGGAATAAACCCCAAGTAGAATTTTTATGTAACATAAAATGAACATTTAAATAAAATTCTCCCCACCCATTCCATAAGAGAAATTATGTTTAGACCAAGGCTATCTAACCAAGTTGGGTTGTTCAGTTCCACTTTAATAATCAGCTTATGTACCTGAACAAGTTCACATCATTAACTTTCATCTCTATTTGTCATTATAACTAAAGCATTAAAAATGGTTATTCTTTCAGAAAGTACCCTGTATGATTTTCATATCTGAAAGATCACAGGAAAGATAGTGAATAATCTGTACAAATTCAAAGTTGTATATTTTAACTGTCACCAATTTACTTTTATTTCTAGTAGAAGAGGACTGGAACTTATCCCAGTCACATCAATGAAGTGGGGGAATAACACCAGCCATTTTCCTAATGAAAAGTTTCCTAATAACTCAGAGTAAGAAAAAATTAAGGTGGCATATAATAAGTTTAGAATTCTAAGTAGCTTTTAAAAGTATTGATCTAATTTAATTTTAGTTATTTATATATTATCTTATGTAGAAGTATCTTTTTGATAGCATTTACAATTATGAAAAATAAGACAATGTGTCCCTATGTTCTCTGACCCTTCATATGAATTCATTGCAAATATTTTATGATGTACATCACATATCATCTTCTTTTTTCTTTGTAGTACTGGTGATTGAACCCAGGGCCTCACACATGATAGACAAATGTTCTGTCCTGAGCTACATCCCTAGTACATACCACCTTCTATGTACACTTCTCTCTCTCCTAGAAGGGAACCTAGAAAGGGCAAAGAACCTGTTTATTTATTTTTGTATCCTTTGACAAAAGCATCACAGTGCTTTGCATTTTATATGTGCCCAATAAATACTCATACAAATAAATTATTCATTACACATGCTGAACTTTTTTCCATAATTTAAAATTTAATTATATATTGGTTTAAGAGGAACCTAGAATCCTTAAATTTTATTTGCTTATTTATTTGTATTCTTTAAATGAGCATTAACATAAAATGCAAGAATCATCTTAACAATGCATATGATCAGTCTTATTCACATTGTTTGTGTCAATTGGTTTTCCTGGAATAAAAGCTCTGTTCTTTGATTGTTGACTCGGAGTCCACATCTCCTTTATCATATTCTTGAAGACAAGGGTGACAATAAATAGCTGGTATAAGACAAATCTAGGACTCTAGTTATTTGGGCACAGGTTTAATGATAAACCTTAACATTTAGAATGAAATAAAATTGATTAAAACAGGAAACTAACCAGGATATGAAGCCCATAGATTAATTTAAAAAATTTTTATTTTGCTGGTACTAGGGTTTGCTTGCTAGGCAGGTACTCTAACAATTGAGCCAGACTGATTAATTTTTTAAAAAATTAGTTTGCTGAACTAACTTATTATATGTTTTATTTTGAAAACAGTTAAACCATGAGATATCCTTACAATGCAGTCAACCTGAGAATAAGCTACTAGTTTTTATTCTTGGGAAATATTACTACAGAAGTACTTGTGTTAATCTTAAAAAGTATGATATAATGATATAATGACAGAGATGATGAAAAAGTGGTTTGTCTTATGAGAATATTATTCATAAATAAAGGAAATTTGGGGATAAGGTTTTTTTTTTTTCCAGAAGAAGAGAAAGGTTAAATGATCCTGAGTGCTGGAGCAGACAGTTCTCATGGTTAAGAGCAGAGATTATAGACAAATGAGACAGATGTGGGTCTGATTTCCAACTATTCCATTTAAACCTTGGACAAATCAGTTAACCTCTTTTCTCCTTATCTGTACAATAGTCATAATTCTTTTTATCTCACAGCATTGCTTAGAAAATTTTAAAATACCTTGTTTTAAAAAGCTTGGTACATAATAAGCATTTATCAAGTAATAAAGATAAACACAAATTTGTTCTTTATACAAAAGTATTCTTACAGCAAAGAATGGTCTTTCACCATGCTTTTTTTGGTTGGGGAAAATATTTTGTTTTTACAATTCTTTCTTTAAACATTTTTACTAGTACATAATAGTTGTATGGGGGGGTTGTTGTGACATTTCCATATATGTATACAGTGTACTCCAATTTGTTTCATTCCCTCCATTATTCTCGCTTTCTCCTCATCCTTAAAATGCCTTTGACAGGTTTCAGTGTTCCATATTCATACATGTGTAAAAAATACATCAATTGAATAAGATTTGCAGAGAAAAGCAAGTTCAACATACTATGTGAAAACAGTGTGACATATTTACATGAGTCTTTTAAAATTTTTTTATTAGGATATATTTGTTGTACATGAGAGATTCATGGTGACAATTCTGAACAGGCTTACACTGTACATTGGTTAGATCACAACTACTATTTCTCCCCCTTAACCTCCTCCTGTCCCACTTAGAGCTATTGCAAGAGGTTTCATTTATTTTTCCTTTATTGTGTGCTGGGTGGGTGTAGTTGTAGCATTTACAAAGGTTCTTACAGTGTACCAAATATATCCTACTAGAATTCACCCCCTCCACCAGTCTCCTTCATTCCCCCCTTCCCTGATTTCTGGAACAGTTTCAGCGGGTATCATTTTTGCATTTACATACATGTGCATACATATTTGCACCAAATGCATACTCTTACCCTTTTCCCCACCAACTTCCCCCACCCACAAGTGCCAGCCCCCTGCTGTGTTCTGCCCTCCTGTTCTCTGATTTTGTAGAAGGAAAAACATAAAAGATAAAAAGAGAAACATGGCATTTTTGCTAGTTTGAGATAAAGATAGCTACCCTAGGAGTTTCCTGGTGTTTCAATGCATATATGTATTATAGCCCCTACTGGTTCATCTCTTCTTGTCCTCTTCACTCCTCCTGAGTCCCCTCCCCATGGTTGACTGGCCAGTTTAAGATTTCTATATTGATTGCTGTACAGTGAGCCCATCAATCACATTGAATTTTAGTTTCCTTCCCTTGCTCTATCCCTACTGTGTGAAGCCTCCCCTTAGTGTGTACCATGTCCCATAATATTGCTGCCTTTATTTTAGGTCTACAATCCACATATGAGAGAGAACATGTGGCTTTCGATCGTATGAGCCTGACTAACTTCACTTAAGATGATGTTCTCCAGTTCCATCCATTTACTTGCGAATGACAAAATTTCATTCTTCTTTGTGGCTGAGTAAAAATTCCATTGTGTATAAATACCACATTTTCTTCTTTTTTTTTCATTTTTTTCTTACTCATTTATTTTTTTTAAGTTTATTTTTATTTATTTATTTATTTTTCATTTTTCTTTTATTATTCATATGTGCATACAAGGCTTGGTTCATTTCTCCCCCCTGCCCCCACCCCCTCCCTTACCACCCACTCCACCCCCTTCCGCTCCCCCCCCTCAATACCCAGCAGAAACTATTTTGCCCTTATTTCTAATTTTGTTGTAGAGAGAGTATAAGCAATAATAGGAAGGAACAAGGGGTTTTGCTGGTTGAGATAAGGATAGCTATGCAGGGCATTGACTCACATTGATTTCCTGTGCATGGGTGTTACCTTCTAAGTTAATTCTTTTTGATCTAACCTTTTCTCTAGTTCCTGGTCCCCTTTTCCTATTGGCCTCAGTTGCTTTAAGGTATCTGCTTTAGTTTCTCTGCGTTAAGGGCAACAAATGCTAGCTAGTTTTTTAGGTGTCTTACCTATCCTCACCCCTCCCTTGTGTGCTCTCGCTTTTATCATGTGCGCATAGTCCAATCCCCTTGTTGTGTTTGCCCTTGATCTAATGTCCACATATGAGGGAGAACATACGATTTTTGGTCTTTTGGGCCAGGCTAACCTCACTCAGAATGATGTTCTCCAGTTCCATCCATTTACCAGCGAATGATAACATTTCGTTCTTCTTCATGGCTGCATAAAATTCCATTGTGTATAGATACCACATTTTCTTAATCCATTCGTCTGTGCTGGGGCATCTTGGCTGTTTCCATAACTTGGCTATTGTGAATAGTGCCGCAATAAACATGGATGTGCAGGTGCCTCTGGAGTAACAGTCTTTTGGGTATATCCCCAAGAATACCACATTTTCTTAATCCATTCATTAATAGTGGGGCATCTTGACTCTTTCCATAGCTTAGATATTGTGAATAGTGCTGCAATAAACATGGGTGTGCAGGCGCCTTTGTTGTAAGTTGACTCTCACATTCCTTCAGGTATTGAGTGGTATTGCTGGATCATATGGCAGATCTAGTTCTAGTTTTATAAGGAGCCTCCATACTGTTTTCCATAGTGGTTGCATTAATTTATATTCCCACCAGTAGTTACGAAGGTTCCTTTTTCCCTAATTCTTGCCAGCATTTATTGTTGTTGGTGTTCTTGATGGTAGCTATTCTAATAGGAGTGAGGTGGAATCTTAGTGTGGTTTTGATTTACATTTCCTTTATGGCCAGGGATGGTGAGCATTTTCTCATGTGTTTTTTTTGCCATTTGGATTTCTTCCTTTGAAAAAGTTCTGTTTGGTTCAATTGCCCACTTCTTCATTGGTTTGTTGATTTTTGGGAAGTTTAGTTTTTTGAACTCCCTGTATATTCTTGTTATTTATCAGTCCTTTGTCTGATATATAGCTAGCAAATATTTTCTCCCATTCTGTGAGTGGCCTCTTCAATAACAACCATTTCTTCTGTTGCACAGAGGTTTTTAATTTCATGTAGTCCAATTACCAATCCTTTCTCTTAGTTGCTGAGCCGCTTGTGTTCTATTGAGGAAGTCCTTGCCTATACTTATTGCTTCCAGTGTATTCCCTGCTTTTTCCTATACTAGCTTCAAGGTTTCAGGTCTGATATTAAGGTCCTTAATCCACTTTGAATTGATACTTGTACAGGGTGACAAACACAGATCCAGTTTCAATTTTCTGCAGGCAGATATCCAGTTTGGGGAAAATATTTTCTAAAAGCCTGCAACTACCATTTAAAATTCTACAGTCCTATATATTTTTTATATTAATAAGAATAATTAACTTGTCATATCTCATGCTAGAAAAGAATGTATCAGTATTCTCAATTTTCAGTCAGTTTCTTGTAAAGTATATTACTTATATTGAATCACCAGTACTTTATTATCCCTTCAGTGAATTGATAAAATCAATAAGAAAAAGTTTGATTCCGAAATTTTCTCTGTTAAATCAAGATGTGACACCTTGTGAACGAACCCAAAACAGTCAGATGATCAGACCCATTTCTTTGCTGGGAAAAGGACCAGACCATGGACAGTCTGTTATTAGTGCAGTACTTTGCCTGGAAGTCTTGGTTAATCCTGATCAACATAATCCCTACTTTGGCTTCCTTTATGGAGTTTCAGGATGAGGGATGGGGCCTTAATATTACCAATCATTTCCTTCCCTCAGTTATATCAGAAAAGATTTGAGTCAAAGAGGGATCAAGACTTCATTATTACTTGTAAAGAAAGGACCATAAAAGACATGCAGAAAAAGACATGTACTCTTTAATACTTAAGAATAAGAAATATGTTACAGCCTAATCTTCCTGTTAGTAGAAAAGTATTATTAGCAAGTGCTGTATTCCTTGGGAAAGAGAGGTCTTCAGGCCACATACACTGTGTTCTCATGTTCTCCCACGTGAATATATTTAGAGATGAAATCAGCTTGAAATGAATTTTAATGACAGCCTCAAAGGAAGAATGGAGTCAAAGCCAGGCAGTTTTATCCTTTTGCCTTGGTGATGAGGTATGCTGTATGCTCACTGTATGCAATGTCTTCTGGATCTTCAAAAGAAATGTTTTCTAATGATAAAAATAGACAATAAAAAAGAAGACTTAGAAAAATGAAAAAAGTGTTCCTATCCATCACCTTAATACAATTACTATTAGTACTTTTCTGTCCATCATTTAGTTCTTGCAACTCTGTAAAAGTATTGAAAAATTATTTTTAAACTGCTCTTTTCATTTAAAATCACAACATAAACATTTTTAATGCTATAATCTTTATAAACTTATGTTTAATAATGCTATCTATATTGACAGATGTATTTAACCAAATGGATTTACATAATTTAACGTTACCCTACAGTTATTCCTATTTTTTGAAATTGTTTTAAGATTTTCCTTTGCTAATACAATTAATACTGATTTAAATATCATTCTGCTGATGTTCATATCAGCCTTTGCTGATTCATATTTTTTACTTTAATATAGATTATTAAGAATACTTAAGAGTCTAACTTCAGGGCCCAAGAGCCTAAAGTATATTCCTGCAGGACTTTTAAAGTAGGAGGTAGAGAACCACTTTTTCCTAATAAAAACCTAATCTGTTCTCTAAAATCTGGTGGCTGAAGGTTGTCCTGAGGACTCCTATTTTAGAAATGGCAGCAGGGCATGTATAACTTGTATAAGGGAGATATGTTCTATTACTGATATTAATCATCTTAGCAGCACAACAGCCAAAAGAAAATACTGACCTTCAATGCTGCTTTTCTGATGCCTGACAGGAGTTTAACAGACAACAAAACATATTTTCAGCTTGATGAATTTCTCAAGGAGGGGGAGAGGAACTAACATTTATTTAGTGCCTATTTGGCTCTAGGCACAGTGATCATTATTTTACATTTTTCTCACTGGAGTTGCATAGTGGGGTTTGTTGCCTGAATTAATACCATTTGTCTCTTCCTCCATCCTCCAGGGTCTGATCAATACAATATAGAAGCAGAGACCTGAGTCAAACAGGGCTTAAGATCTCAACCATATCACTGGTTAGGCCAAATGAATATGTAGAATGCCTCCTAATTCTGTCCAAGCCTAGATTTTGAAATCCACTTCTCTCTGATTCATCTACCTGCTTATAGGTGAGAAGCTAGATTTGCTAAAGTAGGTCCATCTTGGTCACTTTATTACACAATTAAAAACACAGGTCTTCACTATGTAAGGGAGCAGGCAGATTAAAGAGGACAAGGGAGAGACTGTCTCCTGTCTGCCTGGCAGCATAGTGTCTTGCCTTCTGATCAACATAGCTCTAAGGCAGCTACCTCTTTGTACACTCCCCCCTCCTTGGGGAGGAAAGAAGTGCTCTCAAGAAAACATGAAGAAGGGAATTAGGATCCAGATCCCTTATTGCCCTAATTACCACAATTAGTCTTTAAAAGAATATATGACAACTAGAATTATAGTCATAGGAAGGAAGGAACCTGAAGTTCAGATATGTTAAGCAACTTCCTGTGGTCACATAGCTAAGTGGCAAGTGGCTGAGTCAACATTCAAACCCAGGTATGTCAGATCTCAAGATGCAGGTTCTTTCCATGTATGCTGGGAGTGCTTCTGCTATGATGAACTCTACCTCTTCCCTCCCCCAGTATGTTGGTATTTTAATGCAGACTTTCTGCAGACATAATATCTTAAGGGGTAGGAATGACTGTCGTGGGGGCAATTTCAGACATCTTGGTTGACCAGATTGTTGAGATGTAGGGAAATTTGTATTTTTGACATTTCTCAAATTATGAATCCATCTTTAATTTGGGACAGCTGTAATGATCAATTGACACTCAAGACAGAAAAAAACGTAATAGAAAAAAATAAATGCTTTGTTGGTGAGACATGTTCTGTCATGAGAAATATTTTCAAGATGAGACATTTTACTGTTATGTAGTTCTATTATTTAAGCTTAAACATGACATTAAAAAATAATGATCTATAATTATCTTTTCCATAGCCCACAAATACTAGGGCAGTGGAGGCAAGGTGGGGGCTGAAGGTAAGGTTGCTGAGAGACTGAAGAAAATACCTGGAGATAGCTTGCAAGATATAAGGCTTATTGAACCTTACTAATAGAGAAGCTACCAGGGGAGAGTGGAGCAGTGTCTGTGTTCACAGTACTGCTAAGGTCCAGTGGCTGCAGGCTGTCCCTCATGGTGTCCCGCCAATGATGGTTATCCTCTCCACAGCATTACTCTAGTGGTCCAGTGGTGGCTGGCTGGACCAAGAGCACTGTCCTTTCCAAGGTCTTTCATTACTGCACCTGATTACTGCAGGGAGAGGTGTCTTAAAGGCTAGATTACATAATCAGTGACATCATTAGTTTAGTTTGAATTGTCTTTGTATAACCAACATTCCAAGAAGAGCTGACCTAGTGCAGGCAGTATTCAGGGTCTTATTTGGACAATACTCATTTGCCTCAGTTCCCAGTATACATGAGGAGTCAGTGGCCTTTCAGATAGCCATTATCCTAGTGTTTTGGTCTCAGCCCACTTTCATCGTCTTCTTCACTTGGCAAGAGTCTTGGGAATGGAAAGAACAGTGTTTCAGGGACATGGCCCTATGTCCCTGACTGCCAGTGCTCTATTTTTCTGAGGGTTCATATTATATTGTTTCATGTTTTATGTGACATTTTTAATGTACTTTATTTTTTAGGTTCACAGAAAAATTGAACATAGGATATAGAGATTCCCCATATGTCATCTGCCCCACACATGCACAGCTTTCCCTATTATCAGCATCTCCCATCAGAGTGGTGCATTTGTTGCAGTTGATGAATGTGCACTGACACATTATCATCACCTAGAGTCCCCAGTTCATATTAGGGTTCACTCTTGGTGTACAGTCTATGGGTTTGGGCAAATATATAACAACAGACAGGTATCCAACATTATAGTATCATACAGAACAGTTTCACTGTCCTAAAAATCCTCTGTGGTTAGGCTATTCTCTTCTTACTCACCTCTCCTTCCCCATAACACCTGGCAAACACTGATATTTTTATAGTCTCTATACTCTGAATGTCATATAGTTGCAATCATCCAGTATGTAGACTTTTCAGAGACTTCTTTCACATAGTACTGTGTATCTTTTCTTTCATAGTTTTTAATGGCTTGATCATAGATTTTTAGTGCTGAATTATAGTCTGTTGTCAGGATATGCCACAGTTTATTCATTCATTTTCTGAAGGTGTCCTGGTTGCTTACACATTCTGGCAATTATGAATACAGCTGCTAAAACATTCATGGACAGGTTTTTGTATGGCCATACATTTTCAAGTCCTTTGGGTTAATACCAAGGAATACAATTGCTGGGTCACATGGCAAGAATAGGTTTACTTTTATAAGAAACTACCAAAACTGTCTTTCAAACTGTCTGCAACATTTTACATTCCCACCAGCAATGAATGAGTGTTCTGGTTGTTCTACATCTTTTCTAGCATTTAGGGTTGTCAGTGTTTTGGGTTTTGGCCATTCTAAGAAGTGTGTAGTGGCATTTCATTTTTAAAATTTGTATTTCCTAGATAATATGGCATATGGAACATATTTTCATATACTTATTTGTCATCCGGGCACATTTTTTGGTGAGGTATCTGTTAAGTTGGGTTGTTGGGTTTTTTATTGTTTTAAGAATTCCTTGTAGATTTTGGATACCCACCATTCTTCATGACTTTTGCAAATATTTTCTCTCAGTCTAGCTTGTCTTTTCAATCTCTTGACAGCATCTTCTTGCAGAGCAAAAAAACCCCTTTTATTTTCCTTTATGCAAAAATCAATAGCTTTTTTTTTTTAATCATCAGAACTCTGGGTTGTATAACCCATTTTCTCAGGAGTCTTCTGCCATCAATTACTCTTCTTCCTGAATACTTGTACTTCCTTCTGTCTGGTTCTTAGTTTTCAGCATATGAACATTCTGTATTAGCTAAAGATATGTGTCCTTTCTGTAAACATTTGTTTTAACCGGCATATCTTTTCTTCCTAGTTCTAAATAAGAGTCCTTCCCTCTGGATCTCTTATGTTTGTATGTGTCTCTGTGTATACCAAAATTGCAAAGTCTTGACAACTCTTTTATCTGGGCCATTTCTCAAGACAAAGAACAGGCATGTTTATTACTTGCTGTACAAGCAGTGGATCCCTAAAATTCAGTGTTCCTTCTATTAGTTTTTGTATTTTGAGGTAGACTCTTGCTGTAAAGCCCAAACTGGCCTCAAACTCACTCTGAAGCCAGGCTGGTGTGAAATTAATGATCCTTCTACCTCAGCCCTCTGAGTCCTGGGATTTCAGCTGAGTACCACCATAACTAATTACCAGAACTCAGTGTTCTCTAGGTGTAATGCAAACATAATTCACACACAACATACACTCAAATGCGTCCATTATATCATAAATATTGTGCAGTATTGGCATATACATACATATATACATACATAACAAATATCAGTAGAATAGAACTAAATGTCCAGAAATAAATCCATATCTTTATGTTTTATTGATTTTTGGTATAGGTGTCAAAACAATTCAATGAGAAATGGTGTGGGGACAGCTGGCTATCAACATGCAAAAGAATGAAGATGGATTTCTATGCACACCATATACAAAATAAACTCTGAATGGGTCAAAGATCTAAATAAGAGATCCATGTATATACTTATCTGAAGAAAATATGGATCTTCTAAGTAAATCTTCATGAATTTGTATTAGGCAATGGCCTCCTAGATATTTACATATATCAAAAGCAGAAGAAACCAAAGAATAAAATAGATAGACTGAATTAAAATTAAAAAGTTTTCTGTGTTTTAAAAGGACACTATCAAGAAAGTAAGCAGATAATATACAGAATTGGAGAAAATATTTGAGTAACATATACCTGTTAAAGGTCTTGTGCATAGAATATATAAAGATGATTTACAACTGAATAATAAAACAACAAATAACCCAATTTTTAAAAATGACCAGAGAAGATACTGTATACAAATGATGTACAAGCACATGGAAAGATGCCCAACATTATTATCTATCAGGAAAATGTAACTAAAATTCAGACATACCCTTTTGCATATACTATGATAGCTATAATTAAAAACAAAAGACTGGTAAGTATTGGCAAGGAGGTAGAGAAAGTAGAACTCCCATACATTGCTAGTGGGATGTAAATTAACACAGAAGGGCCCAACTCTTTTCCTAAGAGTATTTGGTCCAGAGTAGGACACTGTTAAGAATGTTAATGATAGGTCCTTGTTGCAAGCACTCTTTTAATGTTTGCTTTCCCCTGAAACAAGCTGTGTGTATGTGGGGGGTGGAGGGAGAGTGATAAGTCAATTTGACCCATTGATTGGCAGTTTTCAGACCCTTCTTTGTGCCCAGCTGCCTTGAGTGGGGAGCTATCAATCAAGCAGCCCCTCTTCTGGTGATCAGCCAAATTATCATCATGGCATCTTGGCTACTTTGAACACTTCTCCCATGCATTGAGAAAACTGCATGTCAGCTGCAAGAAACACTGTAACTAGGACTACTGCTGAAGTTACAACTTCTACCTTGAGAGGCCTTGCTCCAGTCACAACTACTTTAGCTTGCACCAGCTCCAGAAAGCTTCACTTCAGTCTTAAGTCTTGGTGGCCTCCAGATGACCCTGTTTGAAGCTGCTCCAGACAGCCCTGTCCAAAGCTGCTCTGAATCTTGTAATAGCAGTCCTCAACGAGGTCAGGGAGGAGGAGCACCTCCCAAAGTGACTCAGCAAAAAGCCTGTAATTGACAGAAAGGAGACCATACCTATATGATGCCTGTAATTGGTGCATAAGCAAGGGCTGTGATTGGTTCATATGTAAGGCTTGTGATTGGTGGAACTGGAAGCTGCTCACATATAGGGCTGTGATTGGTGTAGTTAAAATCTATGCACTAGCATGTCATGCTTCTAATTCTGGCTATAGAAGCAGGTTAGTTTTCATTCTTGTAGGTTATTTAGGGAGGCTTCTCTCCCATGTTGTACCCCCTAGTGTTACAACATTAGGACAAATAAATGCTTCTCTGGAATGGTCTTTCACTTACTCGCAGTCTTTATCATGGGTAGAGTGGGCTGAGCTCGTTGCATGAAGGTCAAACAAATGCTTGGGGCTTCTAGCCCTAGCAGTGGTAACAGCAGCAGTGAGGAGGTGGCTGAAGAATTCCAGAAAGTCACCAAGAACTAAGGGCCCCAATACTGAAAACTCTGAGACGAAACACTAGGAAAGCAGCTGAAGAGTTCCAGAAAATGACTGAGGGCAGAAACAGCAAGAAGCTAAGACACTGTAGATACCAGAAATGTTCATTTTACCAGAAAATAATTTCAAAGTTATCCCATCTTTAAAAAAAAACACTGTAAAACCCATATATTCCTATTACCTCCACCCTCTGTCTCCCTTCATTTTAGCTAAAATACATTTCTTAATATAATTTTTAACTGATATATAGATTGTATATATTTATGGAGTATGATGAGGTGGTTCAACTCATGTATACATTGAGATATTTTTACCAGATTGCTTGGCTGCTCTCTCTCTTCCTGTGTTCTACTCTACATGACACAGTCAGTGCTCATGATCTCTTTCTCTTTGGAGGCATGAGTTTCTCTTCAGATTTCAGGGGACGTGGCCATCATAAGATCTTTGATCTTTGGTAGAATCAAGAGAAGTTTTACTTTTACAGATTTAGATTTTTCTTAGTGTAAGAGGGAGCTTCTTTTCAGGTTTTTACATCATAACAGAATACAAAAGATAAATAACATGAAACAATTCTTTTCTCCTGTGAGTTCAAAGGACAATTTTTTAAAAGTTTTCTTAGATTGTTACCTAATTTTCTTATAATAGATTTTAAAAGACTGTTTGGATTTAAAGAATATAGAAATATAAAGACAGCATTTTTATTCAATATTTCACTTAGAGTCAGCCCTTCATTTCCATGGTTCTGTGTCCTCAGATTCAACCAACTGTAGATAAAAAATTACATCTATTATGAGTATATACAGACTTTTACCTTATCAGTTTCCCCTAAACAATGGAACAACTATTTACATTGTATTAGGTATTCTAAGTAATGCAGAAATGATTTAGAGTGTACAGGAGGATGTGCATAGGGTATATAAAAACACTATGCCATTTTATATAAGTGACTTGAGTATTGGATTTTGGTATCCTCAAGGGCCTAGGAACAAACCCTCACAGACACTGGGGAACAACTGTCCTTGACGTAAATCATTATTCAGGACTTTCAGGAGGTTGTCGAATACTACAGATGATAGGAGATAGTTCTTGTTTTTTTTTTTTTTTTTTGCTGATTCCAATGATAACTAAGTATTTTACTGTGCAAGAAAATGGTGGTTACTGAACTTTTAGCTTCTTTTCATTACTATATACAGTTTTTATTAGGAAAGACATTTTCATATTATTGATTACTTTTATGATATCTATGTAGATAATGCAATCCTCATTACAATATGAACTAAAAATCTCAAATATTAATGGAATAGAAAATAAGTAAAAAAGAAAAGTAAAACCAAAAGCTGGTTCATTAAAAAATCAACAATGAAACCAGTTGTTGATTGTCAATAGCTGCTAACATCACACACAAAAAGGTCACTACATATATATCCCTCTTGATTCAAAAAGACACAGCAGCTATAGACTGTTATGGACCAGAATAATTGAAACTAAATCACGTTTATTTCAAAACTGACTATCAATTTACAGTAAATGCAGAGGGCTACGAAACATGTTAAATGACAGCACTGAAATACAATTATCAAAATACAAACCATGGTAATCCTTATAGGACAATCTGATTTTCTTAATCAGTAAGTTGTGAGGAAAATAAAAAGGAGATGGATAGGGAACTTACCGATTAAAAGAGTCTTAAGAGGCATATCAACAAATTTTAGTCTGTGAGTTTACTGGAATAAAAAATGCAATGTTTTTAAAAATTTGATATTTATTAGGAAATGAAAATCTGAACACTGGATATTTGATATTAACAAATTCTTATTATTTTAGTTGTGATAACAGTGTTGTGGTTTTGTTTAAAAGATTCCTTATCTGTAGATAAAATGATGTATGGTCCAGGTTGGGTATGGTGGCTCATACCTATAGCTACTAGCTACTTAGGAAGCAGAAATCAGGAGGTGGTTTGAGGCCAGCCCAGGCAAAAAGTTCATGAGACCCTATCTCAACCAATAGAAGCTGGATGTGGGGACACACACCTGTCATCCTAGCTAAATGGGAAGCAAAAATAAGGTGATCTCAGTCCAAGCCAAATGCAAGACCCTATCTCAAAAATAACCAAAGCAAAAAGGGCTGGGGTCATGGTTCAAGTGATAGAATGCTAGCCTAGCAACTGTGATGAGGCTCTGAATTCAATGCTACCAAAAAAAAAAAAAGAAGTTACCATGTCCAGATTGTTTAATACCTGAATTCAACCTAACTTCAAAAGAACATGTAATTTCTCTATTATATGTTGTTTCAGACAAAAAGATGCAAAGTGGCTGCAAAGACAATCTGAATGGCTAAATACTAGTATGAATAGTTCAAACCATTTTTGGTATTGCCATTCATATTTGCAAGGTATATTTTAGTTCATGTATTTCCCCAACTTGCAGATGATCTAGGGTGATCATCAAACTTTCTAGTCTATAAATTTGCCTGCTTATTGGAGAGGAAGGAAAGGACAAGCACAGAAAAATCTCTTTAAGTTTCTCTAGAAAAGCAGATTGCTTAGTCCATTCAAATCAAGTTCAGATTGGTTCAAATCAAGCTCATTATGTGGAACCAAATCATTCTATATGATGATTAAGATTGTTCTAATGACTGATGGAATAGATTTTATGTTTTATTAAAATGCAAATTATCTTGATAGAAATGATATATTCAGCTTACTTTGACAAGTAACAGAGGAGGTTTTGTCAGGGAAGTAGAAAGGAGGGAAAATCCATGGAGGGATATGAAAGACGGGGGAAAGGCCCATCATTAGTTAGGCCAAGGTACTTTAGAAGGTCAATTTTGCTGACCTAACACTTTGGCTTATGGTGAGCCCTGAATGTCTGTGCTGTACTCACAGAGGCCATCAGGAAAGGAAAGGGCTGATTCAGAAAGAGAGCAGGCAGGAAAGGAGATTAGCGTTCAAGACTGCCTCAATGATCCCAGCTTTTGATGTTGACAAAGGCACGTACTAGAATTGTCCACAATTTATAAACAAGGAGACTGAATTCTAGAGAAATTAAATAACTTACAAAGTGATCCAACCATTACAGTGCTATGCCAAATTTTAATTCCAACTTTGTACAACTCCAAAGTCAATGTTTCCACTGGAATAATTACAGGAACAAAGCATCCACTATACATTTATTTTCAATAAGAATATTAGATAAGCATTGCACAAGATGTTATACATAGTATATAAATATTTTATTACCTGATTTACTGAAAACTTCAGTAAGATTCAGAACTGTCTCTCTCTGTCACACACACACACACACACACACACACACACACACACACACACACACAAACACACACACAATCTTGAAGCATCAAAACCAGGCGATCTGTTAGTTTGTTAGTCAGCTTTCAACTTGAAAGAGGAATGGTTTCAGAGGCTCAGCTCATGATTGACTGACCCCATTGCTTTTAGGTCTTTGGTAAGGCAGAAAGAACCATCATGGCAGCAGAACATAATAGAGAAAAACTGCTCACCTCATGGCAATCAGGTAGTATACAGAGGAAGTGTTCAGGGGCAAAATATACCCTTCAAAGGCATGCCCCCTATGACTCACTTTCTTTAAGTGGGCCCCACCTACTAATAGCTCATTCATCTATGAATTAATCCATTGATGAGGTAAGTGCTCTTATGAGCCAATTACCTCTCAATAGTGCCATCAGCTAGGAATCAATCCTCTTAACACATGAGTCTCTGGGGGATAGTCCAAACCCAAACCATAACGTTATACCCCGGTCCCCAAAGGCTCATGTTCATATTATGATGCAACATGCATTTAGCCTACTTCCAAGAGTGCTCATGGTCTTCTCACAGTTGCAGGACTACTCAACTATTCAAGTTCCAAGTCTCTTCTGACACTCAAGGCAATTCTTAACTTTTTTTTTTCAAAGTTACATACTTCCAATGATAGAACAGGGAATATATTCCAATTCCAAAAGAGGAGAAATAGAAAAATAGCAAGGAAGGATTGGGCCAAATCAAGGCCAAAATCCAGAAGGTCAAACATTAAGTCATGAAGCTCCACGTCCAGCATCCAGGACACATGGTTATGTGATATGAGCCTCAAAAGGCTTGGGAAGCCCATCTCTATGGCCTTGCTGGTTGCAGTCTACATGGCCTCTCTCCTAGGCTGGCTCTGCTCTAGCTTCCTGGGTCTCCCTCTGTTATTTTTCATTACCTTTGTTTTTGTCACAATTTAAAAATTTTTGATATAGTCAAAACTGATGTTCTTTTATTGTTTCTGGATTTTGAGCCAGAGTTAGAAAGTTTTCTCCATTCCCACTATATATATAAATTTTTCTAGTCTTGAACTTATCATCCAGTACTTAGAGAGTTTCTTTTTTTAGTGTTAGATGTTTGGTCCATTTGAAGTTTGTCTTTGTGGATCTGGTTTTATCTTTTTAGGTATTTAGAAATTGCAGTCAGTTCTGCTATAATGACTGTTTTAAAAACACAAACTGTTTCAATGCAATTGACATTAATTAGGGAACAGTTTGAACATAACACTAATTTATCATTTTCTTATGCCCAGTTTCATTTGTGACATATACTAGATGGGCCCAGAAAACTACCCAGCTGAACTGAGCTACACTGTGTAGGAATACACAACACACGTTCTTCTCAAGCGTCTATCAGCTATCTCAGATCTTATTATACGAGGTTGTGTTTTGCTGTTATTTCACACATTTGTAAACTTTTCTATGTTAAAAATGACAGTGCTTATTCAATATCACAAACATGTTTAAGTACACTGATTCAAAAATGTCAAGCAAAAGACAACCATAAATACAGGGTAAAATCCTGCAATAGGGGTCTTGAAAGAAATGAGAGAGTATGTGATATTTCTCAAGCAAAAGGCAAAAGGGAACTCACATTTTGGATACCCAGAGACTCCAAAAAAAAAAAAAATCCATGACTGGAACAAATTCAGGTGCTATCAAGTCATTAAGAACATGTTTGCCCAAATAGAAATAATTAAAAAATTGTGGAATGTGTATTGAAGACCAAACTATTGAGAACAACCTGTCTTTTAATCATACAGTATAATCTGTGTATAAATACCTTAAACAGACATTGCCAAATCTGGAAGAAGAGCTTCTTTTTTTATTTAGGAGTGCTGGTTTAGTGATTTTAAATATCAGTATAGTTTTCAAAATCTTCAACCATCTGGTTGTTTTAAGTTCAAACAAAAATTTCATCAGTGAAACACATGTTCATTGAAGTTTTGATGAAATAGATATCTACTGAAAATCCATGCCTTTGTAGAATCTACATCTCAAAGGCAGAAAATCAGGCCCAACATTTAGGGCTGTGAAACATCCCAAACTGATAATCCTTTTCTCACTTTATTATAATTCACAAGCTGCAACCCTTCCAATGTACAACTCCATAAGCAAACCTCAAGGATATGTGCCATTAAAAATAGTAATTATACATTTTTTAACCATTTAATAAGTACATATAAAATGATGCCATGTTTTCATTAGGTTCCTTTTTTAAAAATGTGTCACTGATGAATTTTTGAGTGTTGAAACATAACCCAATTTTCTTCATAAGCCCTATGGTTTTTGCATAATGGAGTGACTTAGGAATGTGTGTTTGCAGTTACAGAAGAATTGACTATCCATATTTCCTCTGAATCAAAATGTTGCTTTTATTTTTAATTACATTTCTATGTATTGGCTGGGTGCCAGTCGCTCACTTCTGCAATCTTAGCTACTTGGGAGGCTGAGATCCAGAGGACTGCAGTTTGAGGTCATCCTGGGCAAGTATTTTGTGAGACCCTCATCTCCAAAATAACTAGAGCAAAATGAACTGAAAGTACCTGCCTGGCAATTGTGAAGCCCTGAGTTCAAACTCCAGTTCCACCAAAAAAAAAAAATTCTACATATACATTTTCTTTTTCTGGATATTTAATTTTGTTTCATGGTCTGACTATTCATATGTCAATGCCATGAGTTTTTGAGGTTTGATAGTGCTTTAATAGCTGATATTTTTCCTCTCTCTCTCTTTTTTTTTTTACCTCCCCTGTAACTACAATTCCTATGTTTTAGGATTTCCTCCCCTACCTTTGCTTGCTATTTTTATGCAGATTTTAGAATCAATTTTATTAACTCTAGGAAAAAAGATGTTGATGATCTGAATGGAATCACAGTAAATTCATGACAGCACAGAGATGATTGAAATGTTTGTCATATTGAGGCTTCCTCTTCATGAAATATCTCCAGAAAATGCCTTCCATTTGCTCAAGTCTGTATTTGTGGTTTTCAGAAGAATCAGCCTCTTAACTGTAAGATATTAGCATAGTAAATACTCTAAAAGCATTACTACTTTTATTGTGTGTCCAGTTTTCCCTAATTTATGGCTAGGTGCTCCTGTTAATGACCAGTTTTTAGGATGGTCAGCGTAGAAAATAAAGGTGATTCATTTTATCTAGGAGAAATTGGTACATTTTTCTTATAATTACAGCTTCCTATTATAGTTTTTTTGGTTTATATTATATCAGAACATATATTATAGAAATTAGATTGAATAACCAAAGAATTTAAGGCAATTATATTTAACAAGGTTAGTGAGTCATGTATAAAATGGAGTAAATAAAACAAAGTTAGAATTAAATTAGTAACATTATATTGAAATACCTTCCCATTCTGGTTTAAGATAAAATATAATTCCTAAAGTCAAAATATGTTTTGAGTGACACATTTTCTGAAAAACTCTTCTGTCATGATTTCTATTGCTTACCTTTTTTTTAAAGCATGCTATTGTCTAGATGTAGATAGATATTTAATAACTAGAAGGAAGGCACTAATGAAAAGAAGTGGGGTCATATTTCTTACCTCTTTCTTCTGTTTGGTTCCTCAAGGCTTTATCCCCATACTATGATGTGGTCCTAACCAGCTAATATCCAAGTATGTAGGAAGTTATTTTATAGAAGGGAAATCCTGAGTTTAAGAAAATATGAATTTCGTAAGATGCACTCCTGCCTTTTTGTTTAGAGGAGACTTTATCTCTGTTTACCAAGATTGTTGACTGCACAAGTGTTCTTAAAATGATAGTCCAAAACAGAAGACAGTCAGTGCTTTTGCTTACAAGAGGTGCAGAGACATAAGAGACCTATGAAAAATTGTCTTCCCATACTTACACTTTGGTAGTAAATCATTATCTGACAATTTTTTAATTACTCAAATTGTTTAGATGAAGTCATGTTAAAAATTGACTCAGCCTAACACATTTACAAAGTCATCAATCTATAATAATCAGGTTTACAGAAGTTGCCATATTGGTCTAGATAATATGTCTGAAACAGCATGTGGCTAATTATCTAATGGTAAATCTCCACTAACACCTGGTAGCAACTACATTGTGATACTATTATGGAGTTGCTATGATCCTTTTTCTGTCCTATTGCTATTCTTTTTCATACTAGGTAAATTACTCTGCTGTTTCCTAAAAGTGATGTGAGAAGAAGAATGACAAGTCCACAAGCTACAGGATATACACACAAGAAGATGGGAATAATGGCCTTATAATTAATCATTAATCAATTATCCAGTATGTATAAAATACCTACTTCACCCTTAGCATAGCCTTTGAAGACAACTAATTAGGTATAGAAAAATGGAAAATGTCTAAATAATTGGTAACTATATTATTAGGCATGAAAAATGATTAGTATGGACAATAAATGTTCCAGAAATTTAGAGGAGAGATTTATTAGGCAGAGGTCAAGGTGAAGCTTGGGTGAAGGCTGGATTGCATGGTGTGTAGTTACAAAAATAAGAATATTCTAGATACTTACAACAACCATAGCAAAGTGCCAAATGATGCTAATAAAGGAGAGTGAGGAAATGTACTTACTGACAAAGTGGGTCTATCCAGTTTGAGTGCTAGCTACTCAAAAGAGTAGCAGCCTAACCATCTCCTGGGAGCTTGTTAGAATCTTGTATAGAATCTCAGGTTTCACCATATTCCTACTTAATTAAAACTTGCAGTTTAACAAGATTTCTCAGGAGATTCATATGAACATTGAAGACTGAGAACTATTGCTAGGTTATTGGTTTCCAAATGCTGGTTACCAAACTAGGAACATTTTGGCTAAATAAGAATGCCTGAAGAGTTTGTTAACTCTTGAAAATAGAAAATTTCAGACTGGGACATAGCTTAAGAGGCAGGGAGAGCATTTGCCTAGCAAGCATAAGCCCCTGAGTTCAATCCCCAATATCAGGACCAAATAAATAAATAAATAAATAAATAAATAAATAAATAAATAAATCTCAGTACCTTCTGCCAGGGATTTAATTCAGTAGACCTGAAGTCTAGAAGGAACTGAGCCAGCTCCCCCAGGAGACTGTGATGCCCCATTGCCTAGCAAGCATAAGCCCCTGAGTTCAATCCCCAATATCAGGACCAAATAAATAAATAAATAAATAAATAAATAAATAAATAAATAAATCTCAGTACCTTCTGCCAGGGATTTAATTCAGTAGACCTGAAGTCTAGAAGGAACTGAGCCAGCTCCCCCAGGAGACTGTGATGCCCCATTGCCCTATACCCAGGACAATCCATCCCCACTTTGATCTGATCAAGCACTAGATCGATGAGTCTCAGCTGTGGCTGCACATTAAGCTCCCTTGGAGCTTTTAAAATATATTGCTAACTGGGTCCCACTCTGAGAGATTCTGGTTTATTTGCAATGCTTTTAGAACTCAGGAGTCTGCCTGTTTTGAAAGCATACCAGGTGACTTTCATGGGCGGCCAGGGTTGAAACATTCTGTTCCTAGTAATATAAAACTATTTCCTAGTGAAATAGTTTAAGTAAGAAGGAATGAAGACTCCAAAATATTTTCTTAAATGATTACATATGAGATGGAAAATAGAAAACAAACCTTCAATTTCTTTTTTGTACATTGAAAGTGTAGAAAAATTCCAACAAATTTACTTGTTTGGTGGGAATATTTGTCAGAAGGTGGTGGTAGAGGATAAAAATGAAAGCACTTGAAAACAGTTATAGACTTTGTCAAAACAATAATTCCTTCAATTTTAATTCAGGGAATAGTAACATTTGAGTATACAGGTCATTCTATTAAAAGTTGCATCTTAAAAACACAATGTTAATTTTGTCTTATTAAAGGTTATTTAGTCAGTCTAGAATAGCCCCTTTTGGGAAATAGTCAATTAATTTAAAGTTCAGGCTTCTTGGGAGGCTAACTCTGACCTCATCAGATGCCTCTCTTTTTCTTTGTCCATTTCTAGAGGTCGTCTAGAGTGGGAGTGGCTTACTCCTACTGATGGTGCCTCTTTATTAGGGTTTTGCCTTCTGTCTCTGGCTGTTCTTCTCTGAAGTGAATGGATTTATCTGGTCATGTCTTACAGTGGTATGCTCATAGCAGATAATTTTGAGAGAATTTTGGATTCCTCCTCAATCCATTTGGGGCTTTCTTTTCCTTTTGATTAAAGTCCAGGGCTTGGGAAGGGTGTCACATCTCCTTTGACACCCCAGCTCCCCACCCTGGGTCTTTTATAACTTAGCTGACTCTAAATTTTATCTCTGATGGACATCCTTTACAATATATCTTGGATCTTCTTTGCACTATGGCCTCTAATAAAATCCTATTTCCAGGCACAAAGGCTTTGCTTATCATATGGAAGAAAGAGATTTGAGAATTAATCAAACTCTCAGATTGGATTACAAAATGCAGTTTTGGAAGATGAACGTTGATATTCTTTTTTTCTAGATATGTTTCTAATCCTCCCTAGGATAGAATCTCGTCAATTTTGCGTCTTGGCTCACAATGCCTAAAATATTTACAATCAGGCCCTTTAAAGAAAAAGTTTGTTGACCTGTATAGGAAGGAATGTAAAGGGTGTCTTCCAAAGGCTGAGAACAGGAATGGTGAGGTAAATATGTTCCATGGTCCCAAGTCCCTCCTCCCATAACCGTATCTTCTGAGAAGATTTAGAGGAAGGAAGACCCGTAAGAAGTACAGAGAAATATTTCAGTATTTCAGTATTTCTTGTTTTCTTTTTCTAGTGCTGAGTATTGAACCCAGTGCCTCACACATGCTAGGCAAGTTCTCTGCCACTGAGTTACATCCCTATTTCCATCTCCACACCCTTGAAAAGCACTGTAGTGGTTCTCCCCTCCTTGTAAGTAGTATATGGGATGGGATCATGATTTCAATAGGCACGATGAGATACCAGAAGAGTACAGACCAAGTGGCAACATTTAACTGCTAAAGATAAAGTGGTACATTTATTAAAAGGGCACCAAATTCTAATTACTATAAAGCTAATTAGACTAATTTGACGTTCAGGAATATTTGGCAGTGACTAATTGAAGTCTATCACAATCACATCATTTAAAGCTACCTAATTAGTCTTTTCTTTTAGGAGATTCTTGCTATGAAGGCCAGCCTCAGATTTGCCATTCTCCTACCTCAGCTTCTTAAGTAGCTTAGATTACAGATTTGCATCACCATGGTCGACTGCAATTAGTTTTGTTATCAGGTAGGGTACACCTATCCTTCCCTACCCTATGTTTTTCAAAAGTTTTGGCTCTTTGTGGCCCTAGAATTTTTATATAAATTTTAGCATCAGCTTGTCAATTCATAAAATATTCTTTAGATAGTTGGCTGAAATTGAATCAGTTTTATAAATTGGGCAGAATTCTTTAGTACACTTTTATAAAGTTTTATAATATTTCTTAATCCTTTGCTGCAAGTATTTCAAGGTACCTTATATTTTTTGCTATTATAAAGAGGACCTCTTAAAATGTATATTCCAGATATTTATTGTTAGTATCCAGGAATATATTTGGCATATTTTATTCAATTAATTTTAATAATTTGTCTAAAGTTTATTATATGATTTGAATATAGACAATCATATTGCCTAAAAATCATGTCAGTTTTGTAGCCCTTATTTCTAGCATTTCCATGTTTTTATTTTTTGTCTTTCTTTATGATCAAGATAACTTCTTGTACCACATCAAATAACAAAGTGACAGTGATCACCTTTGTATCTGATCTTAATGGCAGTGCTTCTAACAATTTAGCATTAACCATGGTCTTTGTAATCAATGATGGGAAGGTGTTTTTGATCTCCTATCTGGTACATAGCAAGTACTGTAAATAATTATTTAGATTTCATTATTCTTCATAGTCCTGGGGCACATATTGAGTAAAGCATTTCTGTCAGGCATAAAAATCTCAGAGTTATATGCCTAAATGCAAAGTGATTAAAACTTGCTACCTGAGGTAGCATCTTAAATTATCCAAAAGTCCCAACTTGAATATTTAAGGCTTCTTAAAATCTCTGTTATGAACATGAAGGAATTACCCTGACTGAGAATTGATTTATGACAACATTTTTGTTTTTTAAACATCTATTAATGAAAATTCACTAGGTACAGCATTGAAATGGTAAACATATCATTCAAAAGCTATGTTTTTGTGCCCATCATCACAAACCAATACTACGTATTGGGAAAGGAAGTCAGGCTCTGCAGTTCTGCTGCTGGGTTGGTTTTTTTATTGCTGTGTATCAAATTATAACAATGTGAGCAGCTTAAACCATCCCTAAGATAGACATGGTGTCACATACCTGTAATCCCAGCACTTGGGAGGCTAAAGCAGGAGAATTACAAGTTGAGGCCAGCTTTGGCTACACAATGAGACCCTGTCTCAAAAACAAAACAAAAACAAATTTTTTCTAATTTGTCATCTTAGAGTTTCCATGGTCAGGAGTCTGAATGTAGGTTAGCTAGATTCTCTGCTCAAGTTTAAAGGACTGTACTCACAATGCCCACTGTGCTAGCTCATTGGGTGTAAGATCCTCTTCCAAACTCATTGAGGTTGTTGGCAGAAGTCAATTCCTTGCAGCTCTGAACTGAGGACCTTATTTTTGGGCTATCTATTCTTGGCACCCCTCTCTAGATAGTTTACAACATTTCCTTCTCTCTTCTAAGCTGGCCAGAGAAAATTCTTAAGGGATCACCTTAAAAAAGATTAGGACCAACTGAAGTAAACTTCCTTTTGATTTACTCAATGTCAACTGATTTGAGACCTTGATTCTATCTGGAAAATCCCTTTTTACATATAACATGACTGAAACAAAACCTTATATTCACTGGTTCTGTCAACATACAAGGGGACAGTATTATGTAAACACTAGGGTCAGTGGGTTTTATTTAGGATTCTGGCTACCACTGTCTATATGTGTAGTGTCACATTCCTTCTCTCTCAGAGAAGCATATTCTTTTTTGTTAGTTTGTTTCATGGAATCATTTATAATGGTGTTAATGACTCTGTTTGCTAAATATGCCTTAAAATTCTATATGCCATAAATTGATAGTTTGGTTTCAGCCCTTTTCTCAGGTAAGCCTGGGGCCATCTTTTTCAAGTCAGAAATTGGGTAATTTATGGAATTTAATCCAAGAGCTTCTGGATTTCACTGGTTTTAAGATGCTGGGTTTTAAGCTGTATTCAAAGCTATATTAACACACACACAGAGCCAATGCCATGATATCTTTGGTAATTTATCTCAAAGGTTTACTATTATCTTGTTCTTAGTCAACAATAGGTCCTGGTATAACTTATTCTTTCCCAGTTTGAATACGCAGAGTGTTTAAAAATGAAGGGATGATCAAGAGTCCTAAGGTGACAGAAAAATGCATTTTCATGGTGTTTTGTTTTACCTTTGGGAGATGTATTCTTTATTAGTAATACCCACACATATCCTTTTTCTGTTTACAAGGTGTGAGACTACATACATGTGTCATTGAAGCTTGCAGCAATATTTAGGTGAGGAAAGGGAACCTAAATTTTGGTTTAGGTTTCTTTCTAAATTATACAGGTTGAATTGGGTAGAACTGGGACACAGACTTTTGACTTCCAGTCTAGAGCTCTTTCATACAACTGCTTAGCTACCATATGAGTAGGAAGAGTTTTGTAAATATACCATAATTTTGCATAAAATAATAGAGATAGAGTCTTATAGAATTGGAGGAGGCACACTTATTTTGTGCAGCTCTGAACTGGCTTCAAAGGATGGGTCAATCTGTCCTTTTCCTGTATATTTATGTGCAATTGTTTTGAATTGTTTTTACTTTATATTATGCCCTATCAGTTATAATTTGGCATATGCTTCTTATCTGCTTCATGTTCTCTTTGTGTTTTTATAAGGCTGTATATCTTCTTATTTATAAGAGGGAACAAATGGAAAACATGCCAGTTAACAGATTTATTCCAGGGCTTCACAGTCATTCACACTCACAATATTCCTTAATCACATTTCATTGTCTAGAGGTAAATCTTCTAACAAAAGAATGACACTAATATCCAGAATGGAAATATTCATGAGGTCTGGAGTTTTATGAGGACATTCTGCTATGCAAGCAGCTTTTGTTAGATAGATGGACTTTCACGAATATGATGAGAAATGGTACATATAGACTGGTATATATCAGGTGACTTTTAAATTAAATTATTTTGAATAGGTAATATAGAAAGGCATAGATTCAAATAGGTCAACAGAATGTATAGTAAGAAGTGAGTTCTTCTTTTGATCCTGTATTCTTGTATCTGCCAAAAGTTTGGTAGCTTAAAGTGAGAATTTGGTGAGCTTTAGTTTCTTTCCAAAATGAAAAAGAGATTTTCTAGTGTTTGAAAATATAATAGAATTTAAGAATGAGTGGGAAATGATACTAAAACACATTTGTATGCATATTGAAGAAAACTTCTTGACATTCCATTTCCAGAGTTTCACCCTTGGACTTATACAACGTTGAATGACTGACAAAAATGTTACTATTTGTACATTTTTTTTGTACTAGCACAAGATGACATTTGCCATTTATTGAGCTGCTTTTACATGGTGCTTGCTAAGCTTGATAATGGAGAATCATTTCTTCAGTTGTCTTGGGCTAGTCTCTTATAAAGGTTTAAAGATATTGATGTCACTATAGCATCAGGAGGTGTTGTTGAATTGTACATCTTTGGAACTTGTGAATGTGACCATACTTGGAAACAACAACTTTGCAGATATAATTGAGTTAAGGTAAAGTTATATGGATTGGAGTAGGCTCTACATGTAATGACTAGTGTCCTTATTGGAAGGCCATGTGAAGACACAGATATAGAGGAGAAGGTTATATAATGGCAGAGATAGAGATTGGAGTGATGTAAGGCACAAGGCAAATGATGCTGAAGATTGCTAGTAATCACCAGAACCTAGGAAAGAAGTATGGGATAGATCTCCTGCCTAGCCTCAGAGAGAACCAACTTTGCTGACACCTTGACTTGGATTTCTAGCCTCCAAAAATGTGAGAGAATTTCTGTGGTTAAAAGCCACCTAGGTGTTCTGGCAGCTCTAGGAAACTGAGACAGGTGAAAAGGCAGAAAGAAAACCTTTTTTCATTATGAGAAGTTACTTGTTAGTCACTATGCAATACATGTGATTGCCTTACTGTTCTCACAACACCCTTGTAGGGTAGATATTGTCCCCATTTCACAGATGCAAAAACTCAGGTTTATAAGTCTTAAATAACCTTTCCAAAGGAATATACTAGATGGTCTCAATCTGATAAGGAAGCTATTATAACATTTTATTACTGATGATCTTTCCTTTACAAAGGGACATCTAAACTTGGAAATGGCTTTAGCCATTTGTGGCTGCTCACATGATTGATCTCAGGAGCATTAGAAGCAAAAAGTTTTATCTCCTACTGATGCCAGAAATTTCATTATTAACATTTATTTTTACAATGAAAATATTCTCGGAAGAAATAACATATTATGCCTTTGAAACCATAACAATAATGGAGTTTTTATTTCTGATGTCACAGTGGCTCTACAGCTTAAGAGCACTGGATACATGGCAATTAAAGTAGGAGTAGGACAGTACAAAGAGGATAGAAGGGGAAGTCAGGGGAGAAGTATAAAACAGATCCTTCCTACTTCAGGGTTCTGTTGAGTTCTGGCAAATATTTCTTATATATTTTTGATCTTTAATCACTTTGTTGCTAGAGCTGACTCTGTCTTCACTAGAAATTTATATTAGCTTTAAATAGGAGGACTAACTTGAAATATTTGGTACATGTAGTACAATATAATGTATTTGTGACACATTACCTGGTGTAAGCAACTGGCATTCTAAATAGCAGATGTGAAATTTTACTGTAATTTAGTTTATTTTAACTTCCCAGAATACATTTTCATAGAAAAGAATTTAGAAAACATAGGTAAGAGAAACAAGGGAAATGACAATTTTAATCACCCCATCCTAAGTCTTACAATGCTATATTTGGTAGTTGTTTAGCTCTTATTATATAAGTATTTAGAAAGTGGAATCATACTAACATATATTTTTTCTACTATTGAAAAAATTTAAATAAAGTGAAGTTTATTAAGAATAAATGAAGGACTGAAAGTCCATATTTTAATTGCCATGAGTCAAATATTATAAATGATCAGTCCACTTACTGTAATGGCTGCCTTTAATTTTCTCTTTTCTTGTTGCTAGCTATCTGTGTATGTAATCAGTAGGGAGGAAAATTTAGCCAAATTTTGGGATAGAAAGTCATGTTAAAAGTGAGTATTCTAATTGGTGAGAGGAAATAGCCTCAAATAATGCCACCAGAGACCAAGTGGAAATTCCCCCTTGTGAAGGTACTAGTCTTAGTAGCTAAGAATTTGGTATATAAGAGTTCATCTTGAGGGAGAAACATGTAATATAATTTGAAATAAAGATATAGTAACCTTAAGAGCATTATAACTGATAATAGTTTTCATGCACAGGTAAAATGTATTCATTAGATTTCTATGTAGTGATTTGCTTTTACTTTGTAATTTGCAGCCCTCAAAAGACTTTTTTAAAAAAAATAAAAGTCCATCCTTAAATTAAAAAAAAAGAATAAATGAAGGGATATATATTTGACATGCCTAATATAGTTTAAAGATTATTTGAATTTGTGCTTTTCATGTTTTAGGTAAGTTACTCATGGAAGACTAAGTAGAAGGATTTTTTTTTGTGGTACTGCAGTTTGAACTCAGGACCTTAGGCTTGCTAGGCAGGTGCACTACCACTTGAGCCATGCCTTCCCTTTCCCACCCTCTATCCCTGTGAAAAGATATTCTCAAGATTTATTTTCATTTTCTGCAGAACTTAAAATCTCATCCTAGGCATTGCAAAGAGTCTGAGTCACTTTATTTGTTATCAATTTATATCTCTGATACAGACTGTGTCCAGTTCAGATAAGTGATGGTTTCCTTTGTTTTTTCTCAGTTCAACCCCTTTAAACTAGTTTCAAAATAAAATAATCATAGAATGCACATTAGAGGGGAACCACAAGATGGCTGTTTAGCAAAAGTAAGAGTAAAAGTGCTTGGATTTTCAGAGGCTTTGATAATAATGGAAAGTCATTTACATGATTATAATTTCTACATTTATACTTCATTTCTAGATCTGTACTTTGTGCATCTCAGGTCTTTTAGGAGAAAACTGATGTGTTGGTGGTAAGTGGAATGATGACAGACAGTTCCTGGGGTGATGTGGTATCCTAATGGTTAAGAATCTTACCTGTGGTGCACTGGACTTGAAACAGAAGGTGACATATTCAGTAATTATGTGGGAGAAATAATGACTGTAGTATTGACTGGCTTTTGTTAACAGTTCTGGAAACCTTTAAGAAAGGAGAACAACAGCCTCAGATTAACCAACCATCAAGGACACTGTGAACAAGAAGACTTTCATAGCAGTGTTTACAGTGGTTCTTATTTCCTATAGTCAGAGAATGGAATTTATTTATGAGAGCAGTCAAGAAACAAAGAGTAAAGAATGGTGAATATTGTGGATGTACTTCATATACTTGAATGAAAATAGAACAAAGAAACCTGTTGAAATCATTTTAAGTAGGGGGAGAGGAAGATGAGAGAAAGTGATGGTGAGGGTGAACCTAACCAAGGTACATTGTAGGCATATATGTAAATGTCACAATGAAACACCCCTGTATAACAATATATGCTAATTAAAAGCTAAAAATGATGTGAAGGAGAGAATCAAACATCTTGTGTACTCTTAGAGTCATGGCCTTGCTTGTGGGAACATGGGAATTGTCATGAGGGCACTGTGTGCATTGCTGGAGAATTTTGAGCCCTTTCTCCCCTGTGTTGGCAGATGTGACCTCCACCAAGTGGCCAGAGAAGAGAAGCTTCTCCTTGTCTGGAGATGAAAAAGTCTACATGAAAGACTTTCATACAGGAAATTGCCTTGTAAAGTGATGTGTATTCTCGAAAAATGTATCGCTTCCTCCTGTCATTGCCTAGTGGCTAGAAACAAGAGTCAAATCTAAGCATGCTTGAGAGGTAAAGTCCAGGGGTGGGATGGGGTGGGTAGTGGGGTTAGTTTAATTTCCAAAGAATTGTAAGATCTGAATAAAATGTGCTCACAGAAACTGTGGTAACATGTGGCTGTAAATCTTGAGGGCATGGATTTGATGCTGGCAGAGAAGATAGGGCTTTTAAGTAGAAGGTTTCTGACTTGGGTTCATATCCCCATAACTCAGGATTAATGGTCCAGTGAGAACACCTGGAGCCATTCTGACATGGCTCTTTGAAATGAGTGGAGAAACCAGAATGTGTCTGACAGAGCATTGAGGAAAGGAGTTAAAAGCTCTGGTAGGTGGGCCTGTTAGATGGAGTTTATTCTTGAAACTTGAAAACTCACCTCTGCCTCTATTGCCTAGAAAAGCCCCTGTGACATTTCATTCACTAAAGCAATAGGAATGTATCTTTGAGGCAGACATGATGATCTGTAAGAGTCCTGTAGAGACTACAATCTCTAGGGTCTTCTGTAAGCTGTGGTTGACTTCTGGAGAGTTCCATCTGTGGTTGCCTACAGAAAATGAGAATGAGAGAATTCCAGAATTTTTGAGGCCAAATGATGGCATGTTAGACATTACTAATGGGCAGCAAGTCCGGAGTGGCAACAAAGTGGCCTTGACTCAAGGGGATCAGTGACAAGTTTTCATACATTATGCTGCTTTGGGAGAAGGATGATGGAAAACTCATCAGGGTGTTCCTTGTTAAAATGAATAAATGAAAAAAAAGACCGAGTTGCAAACTGAAGACTGATGTCGGACAGGACAAAAGACAATGGAAAATAGATTCTAGATCTGAGCTAGTTCACAGATCCAGAAGAGCCCAATTGATGGGAAGACTGTGTTTACTCTAGGACTCTGACAAGTTCCATAATGTATATCCCTAAATATTTCTCCAATCTTTTCTTAAAAGGACTTAGAGTCATGTATTATATTGTATATTGGATGAATGCTTTTCAAGGGGTTTTAGATAGACTATACCTAGCTGGCACTTAAAATAGAGGTCAGAAATGCTATCTTGAGCCCTGGTTAGAGTGAGACTTTGTAAGAGTAAGTTCTAAAGGGAGTCCTGACCTAAATATGTGTCATAGTGAGTTCAACTCCCTGTTCCAAGAAAAAAAAATCAGAAGTGAAACTGAAACCTAGAAAAGATTGTGGGAGTTAAGGCTATTCTCAAAGTCTTAAAAGATGCAAGGTTGTTTCCAACACATTGCTTTTCAATTCATCTATTTGACAACTATATGGATTTGGTAGATGATAGTAGACTACCATGAACTTAAGTGGTGGGCCCAACTACAGCTGTGCCAGGTATTTTATCTCTTCTAGAATCAATCAATACAGTCTCTGGTACTGGCATTGATTTAACAAATGAACTGTTTTCAATCCCCATCAGTCAAGAGTTTCAAAATAAATTCAATTTTACGTTAGAATAGACAGTAGTATATATGCACTGTCCTGTTCCAGGGCATGATTAACACTCTTTCTCTCTATAAAAATTAGCTTTAATTATCTTAATATTTCACAGATTATTACATTGATCCACTATACGGATGCTATTGTGCTAACTGTATCTGACATGCAGGAAGAAGAAACTTGCCTACTTGCCTCTGTTATACTCATTTCTGTTAAAAAGTGAGAGATGAGTGAGGATTCTATATGGAGCATTTGGAAGCTCCAATAGGAAAGTTGTAACACAGTTTCCCAGGGTTTTGGAGCAAGATAGTGTTGTCCACAGAAAAGAAATATTTACCAGCAGCAGCTACTGCCATATCATGGAGAAGTAGTATAGGCTGAACACTTTCATATCAGTTACCCCCCATAATCTGAGAGTTGTTAGGTTGGTAAGTTGTAAAGTTTGGATGAACACAGTGATAATTAACTGTAACACAAAAATGGTACATTTAGGATCAGGCTTAAGCAATTGAAGATGGCAAGTTAAATTACCTCAGCAAATTTTATGTCACCTATCTTTGTTGCTCTAACATGTCTCCCTTACTTCACACATATCAGATTACTTCACAGATTGGTTGGCTTCGTATTTAAAGGAAATATGGACTGCTACCTCATTATAGCCCTACCCAGGGTTTGTCCTAAAGGACAGTCAAAAGAGGGAAGATTCCCAGTGAGTAGAAGTGTGAGCCTAAGACATGGTTGTTGACTGAATGAAGGAAAACTGGGATGAGGTAAGGAAGGTATGGAATAGCATGGCTTTGTTAGGAGTCTGAAGTAGCCAACATGAGAAGACTAAGGACCAGAATGTCTGAGGAAGAGGCACAGGTAAGATCTATGAAAATGTCTGGCTATGTTTATATCATGTTGTCTAGTGGAATCCATCTAACACAGAAGGACTGAACAACCAGGTGAACAGAATGACCATCTGGTGGATGTTACCTTTTGTCTCAAACCACTCAGTGCTTACACAATGGGCTGATAAAAGGACTGGCTCTGGTAGTAGAGATAGAGACAGAGACAGTACAAGGAATTAACAGCATGAAGCCACACCATGCCTGATCTAGATAGTGCTGCTGTTGAATGTTGGACCTATCAGAAGCAGACATCAATAATAAACTCCTGATATGTTATCAGGCTTTAAGGAGATCAGTCAGTGTTGAGTTGATTGCAACAACCCCCACTTTCATTCTAACAATAACAGTGATGCTTTCTTACTTGATATCTTCCCTAGATATGAGTTCTTTTCCTTGCTAACAGTGCTTCTGCAACATCACCCTTCAAGCACTCACAGAGTGCATGATTTACGATACCAACACCACATGACATCTTTTCAGATAGAGCAACCCATTTTTTGCAGCATATGCCAGTGAGTGTGTGTCACCTGGAAACAACCTGATGAAAGAAGTTAAGGAATGGCTTAGCCAATTCCCTCAGGATTGCCTCAAATCACTGGTGATATATAGTGAGGTGTCCACCATGATTAATATATATAGATCCATGAACCAAGGCACAGAAACAGAATTGGTCCCTCTTAGCATCACTTCTTAAGGTATGCCTGCAGAATTCACATTTTCCCTTCCTGATAAATTAGCTCTGCTATGTTGGGGGAATACTTTCCCTATTCATTGATCCTAAAGTTGTGACTACTTCAAAAGAGTCAGAAGTGACTCCTGCAATATTATGGGCTCCTCATGCCAGCAGGGGAGCAGCCAAGCAAAGGAGTCACTATATTCATAGGGGAGATGAGCCTGATGATCGTGAAGATCCAAAATTACTACTACACAGGGGAACTCAGGCATTGCATTGGTGTTTCCAAGTCTGGTGATAGTGATGAACTAGCAAGACAAAATCAAAGCAACTAATAGCTCATACTTTCAGGTTGAAAGTGTTAAATACTCTACTAGGCAAATAACCCAGAGCAGCTGAGGGGTGTGGGGGGAGGAGAGAGAGAAAGAAGGTTAGAGGGAGAGAGAGAGAAGAAGAAGAAGAGGAGGAGGAGGAGGAAGAGGAGGAGAAAGAAAATGAGGAGGAGGGAGGGAGGAAGGGAGAGAAATACAAAAAGGCTGGTAGAGAAGTGAGATGATAAATGAGAATTATGGTTTGGGAAGCAGTTGCAGCATCTGTAGCTTGTGCCTCTAATCATTGTGCAGTAAGCTTTTGAAGAGGCCTCCACGTGGAATACTCAGTGATGGGTTGTATTTCTCTCAGGGACCAAATGGATCTGAGTGGTAATGGAGTGCAGTTATCAAAATGAGTTTTCTGCCCAACCTCACATCCTCTCAGTCATACCTTCATGTGCGTTTGTGACTGGAGAGAACACTTCCACTGAGGGGTGTTACTCATCTTGTATTGTTATCTTGCCCCAAATCTGCATTGTATGCCTATGATTTCCATTCTAGACCCCTCTGATGCTGTAGATGAAGGAGATTTAACACAGGAAATTGGAATATGCAAACTGATTTTACAAAGTAGATTTGGAGAGAGAAATTTAAGTGTTTTTAAAATGCAGACATATTGAAGACATAGGAGGGAAAGAGTTACCTTAAGAAGAGTATTCAGTGAAATGAGACCATATGGAAGAATCTTAAAGACTATTTAAAACATTTATATTTGAGGAATAGGTGAGAAAAGAAAACACAAGCAAAGAAGTTCCAAGAGAAGCCAGCAGTAATATCAGGATAATTAATGATTAATGTTTTTATTTAATGATGGCCAAATTTACTTAAACTTTATAACTCTCTCAATTATACATAGAAATGAGAGATAATATCTTAAATACATAGCTGTTTGAGGTTTATAAAATCCTTCTAAAATTTTCCATATTTGATATGTTAATTATGTAATAAACTCTGCTGTCAATAATTATCTCCATTTTAGAAATAAGGAAGTTGGATCCCTTTTTTTACTGATACAGTGGACAGCTTTTTATTATGTCTTTAAATTAAATGTATATTAAGCTGATACTGAAAAACATATAAATGTACATACTAATGGCATAACATAGCTGGATGTTAAGGCATAACTTTTGTTAAATTTCAGAAAGTAACAGTTCATCTTTTTTGACTTTAATTTTAGTTTGTGATTCCAAAGTTGCAGTTTCAGCTTTTACATATTATTTATAAACCTGTTCTATTATGCCTATGATTACAGCCTTGTTGATCTACGTATCTTAAATAGTACAAAGACATTTCTCGTTATGCCTTTAATCAGTTTATATTGATTTACCTATTAGTAAAAGCATTTATTACTTACTCCCCTGCATTAAATTTTAGATAAAAGCCTCAAATTTTAGATTAATGGATATTTCCCTCCTTTTTGGAACTTACAGACTGAAATGAATGTATCATATAAAAATAGGTATATATATATGATGAAATGGTTAAACTGCTATAAGATTTATTTAAGTAAGTTTGTAGGGCAGAAAGACTAGAATAAAAATACATCTTAAGTAAAAAACTTTTGTTGTTCTGACCATGCAGATAAGGAACATTCAGAGATGTTTCTCTTGGGAAAAATTAGGCTAAGTTTTGTAGAGAGATATATTTGTGTAGCAACAATAGTTAAATTTGCCACATTTTTTTCCACATTTCTAAATTTCAATGAGTGCAGTCAGAAATTTTGAAAGTGAGATTTTCCCTGTAATTTGACATTAAAAACACAAATAAGACTCTAGAGGGCACTCTATTCCCATTATGTTTTTAAGAGACAGGAATTCTTAAATGTAGCATGTATGCAAATATTTAAAACTCATCAATACATTTAAGAAGGTTGAAATTTTATGCAAGATTTAAATAGCAATATGGACTAGTAGGATTTTTGTGTCCTATGTTAAATGTTTTCACTCGGTTGTTCTAAGTTAAATGCCTAGGATACAATTAATTTCTCAAGGAAGTATATCTACACTTAAAGAAGTGGAGAACATGTTAAGTGTAATTGTTTTTCATACATTACTTAATGGCATTTTACTTGATTATTTTGTTGAATTGTTATTACAAATTATTACTGACATTATTATTGTCTTTAAATCAGAATTTTGAGTTTCTTTTTTGGGTGGAGGAACATGTTATTTAGTGTTTCGATTCAAGTAACCTGGTTCTTCCCCATTTCCATGTGTATTAAATCTACAAGGGAGGCCTCAGAATGTTCTGGAATAGCTCCTTACTGCTTTTCCTGTTCTGATTTTTGCTTTCAGTGTAATGACTTGTGTTGCATAAAACTTATACCATACATTTCATCAGGATAGGAATGCCAACATTTTTTTTTTCATGATGGAGTCTTGTCTCAGTAACCTCTCAACAACACAGCTCCTCAAGTATCTTGATTTTACGTTCTACATGTAGAGACTGTAGTATCAGGTGCACTCCAGACCAGCAGAGGGCAATATGTTACTTGTTGCCACTTACTCACATTTTATGAATCCTTCTGTTCCACATTCCCCTTGCAGTATTTCCCCACCTATACCTTGCCAGACTCCTGATACCAATACTTGCTTGCATCATACTCTTTACCTAGTAATGGTAATCCATTATATTTAAGTAACATTTAAAAACACGTTATTTGATTTATTTATATCATCTCTGATAATAAGCATCTATACATTTAATATAATCACCTAATATGTAGAGATGATATGTGATTCTGAAAGAGGATTTGTATTCATGGCTTCATAGTATTGATATAAGGGTACTTTCTGTTATTTATATTAGTTGCAATTGGTAGTAGGCTTTAATTGCCTTGTCTGGACTTACTTCTGCATCTGCTTATGCTCTTGATCACATTGTGTGGCCCCAATGTTTTTGCTCTGTTCTTCTGAATCAGAGCTGCTAATCTGACTTATTAGAAGTGAAGCTCACTACTCCCAAGGGCTCAGATTGCCACAAGCACACGTGCACACACAGGCATCTACTTAGCTTGTAACTTGACACTCTTAAAACACATATCCCAAATTTACCTGGCCAGAATCTCCCAGGCTACTTATATGCTCAGACTGCAGGATTACCAGGTTTCTTCCCTGGACACACTATGGTTTAGTAGGTCTGGGCTGAGGTGTGGGGGTGGGGGTTTAACCACTGTACTACACAGTTCTTCAAGCAACTTTGGAAATCACTTTCTTAGAGCAGAGTCTCTCAGAGGCTGTGAAATTAACCTGCTCATGCTCATTTCCTTTTCTGTGATTCTGCTACAAACTATCTCAATAACTCTTAGTTAAATTTCATGAGGCCCTTGGCACATTATGAAAGCAAAGCACATAAAGATCCCATAGAAAAATGACACAAATTGCATAATGGTTATTTGTCAAGAAATGAAATGTTCTGAAAAAGCCTGAAATCTAACCTCATCATGCTCTACTGGAAAGAGACCAGAAATTAATTCTGATGTTAAAATGTGCTAATCCTCCCATTAGGATTCTGTCTTGTCATGTTTCCTTGTCTGTGTGAGCACTGCCCTAATAGAGCCCTGAAGGACAAAGTTGGACTCACAGCTGCACCCTGAGGGAAGAGGCCTTCTGAAATGGCAACACTTGGGCAGCTTTGCCATGGCTGATGGGGTTCTCTTTTAGCTGCACAGGTTTACAATCTGAATTTAGTCAGTTCTAGAGCTGGACTCAACTTAAAAACAAAATGTGAAAACTAATGTAGAAAATCAGAGTGCCAATCATTTACTTTACCATAAATCTGTGATAAGAGCTGGAACCCTCCAATCAGCATGACTGGAATTTGCTTTTTCTCCAGGTAGATCTACTTGGGGACCAATTTTATTACCAGAAAGCCTGGTGGCTAAATTTTCTGGCTGTTTCTTGAAACAATCTGTGAAGACCTTGCCAACATTTAATTCTATCAAAATTTTTTAGCTACTTAAGTTGTCAAATTACTTAATAAATAACTTCTTAAGTCATATTATGACCTTTAAATGGGTCACATTTGCTTTCTCTGACTTGGGAATTATTCTTTATAGGCAACTTTGCTTATTTCTTACTATAATTATGCATGACCAATTTAAACTACATTCTTATCATCTTAACTACATAGAAGAGTGGCTGAAAGTTTTTCTATTTGCACTATATTCTCTTCATGTTTTATGTCCCTATAGAGCCTATCAGAAATTATTTTCAACCAAAACATGACATTTTATTTTCATAAAGGGAAGATATGAATCACCAATTCAGCATATTTATAAAAGGAAAATTTAAGTAAGTTCTTTACTTCAGTTGGCATTTAACATGAATAATAATTTACCTTGTCACAGAGAAAATACTTAAGACATGGATTTCTCTTAACTATGGAACAAGACTCTGGCATGACCTTTACTTTTGTTATTCTTTCATATTCTAACTATGGTGTACTTGAATTTCAGCATGTTAAATTTTTTCTTTTCATTAGGTATTGGAGGTCATCTGAAAAAATTAACTTTTCATTTATTTTAGATATCCCAGACTTCTAATTTTTTTCTGAGAATACTGATTTTGATAAATACTGTTCCAGTATTATTTGAATATCTGACAAGTTCTTTATTAATAGTATATGCACTACAACTGGCTTCAATTCCACAGAAGATAAATGTCTCTGCCTTCAATGTTATCAATGTGCTTTGAATAAAAAATGCCAACTATGCTTGTGTGACTTTATATAGATGAGGAAAACATGAAAAAGAAATAAATTGCCAGTTATGAATTTATGATAAGTGATAAGTAATTTTACTGAAAAACCCTAAAGAAATATTTCATCATATAAAAAGGAATATTTATAGTAAAATAAAAATCCATAACAGCAAGCAGTTGTGAAAAGAAGACATGCTTGAAGAAGCAGGAATTGATTTATGTCATTTCAAATGACTATACTTTTCAAAATTGAGATAATTCCATACCACTGTTTATCTCTGAAATATGTGTTCATATTATTTTTCAAGTGTAGAATCCACTTATGTCCAAACATTTTGGTGAGTTTCACTGGCCTTGTGGATCCCTAAGGGAACTGGGAAGGAAAAGAACCTTGTGGCAGTCACTGTGATCCTGATGCCGCCTCCTTGTCACAGTTAATCATCACCACAGTCCTCGGAAGTGGGGTGTATCCTTCCCACTCAGAGATGTGAAAATGAGTCTCAAAGAGATTAAATCATTGCTGAACTTTATAGCCTTAGTAACTCCAGTAAAATTGGTGTTAGAATGTCATTGGTTTAGTAACTCATTCTACACCATGCAATTCACTTTGAAAACCACAAAACAAGCATTTGGAAGAGTTATAATTATTACCTTATTTTAGACCATTTTGCTACAGTCTTTTACTGTATAGGAGAGTGTCAAAAGGACACTCTTCAGACCAATTAAGTTTAGTAGCGTTAGAGCAACTCCAAGAACCACAGCTGATTCTGAAAACTCCAACCAAGTGGTCTCACAGCTTTTACAGAGAAACAGAAATGAAATAGAGAATACATCCTGATCAGGGTAAGCACAAGGCCCTAAATTCAAACTCTATTACTGCCAAAAAAAAAAATCCCCTCAAAAAACTAACATGAGTGACTATGATTAACCAGTTAATTGGTGATAGCTTAGCTGTTTGTTTAAAGCTTAGTCAACTGAGCTTTTCCTGTGATTAAACTGTACAATGACTTGGTCTGTAAGACTCATTATAGGAGACCAGTCCAAATTTATGGCTTCTCACCAAATCTTATTTAACAATTCTCTCCTTTGGGCAATGCTCCCATGTAAGAGTTTGACCAAAACTTACAGCATCAGTACCACTTTAAGTCATCATCATTCTGGACTTTGATAACAAAAAGAATTATTCATAGTTTTCATGTGATCAAACATCTCTTTAAATTCTTGTCATTCCAGCTGAGAGACCACTTAACATTTACCAGATGGCTGCACAGAGAACACAGTGCACCAGGGACAGTGGCTTCTTAGCATGCTTCTCAACCAAGGTCTTCATAAATCAAGCCAATCAAAACTGAATGATCAAACAAGGAGCTAGATGAGCATATCCCTTTCAGCCAAATAGTCTATTTGTTCATTTTCTTGTAATGGAGTATTTATCATTCTCAATATATTTATCCATAAGCAACAAAAGTGTTAGCAACTGCTTAGATTTCTCTCTGTTCAGTTAGTAATCTAATACCCCATGACTAGGTTAAATTAAAACAGAGTGACAAGTGTGTAGAAGTCTTGTTACAGCATTATCCTAAGAAGTGAAAGAGGCATAAGGAAAAATCAAGAGGGGTAAGAGTCTCATTATTATGGGGAGTCATGATCTTATATCTTGGAGAAAGCTGTCCACATCTAAAATGTCATACTTCAGAGGAAGCTTTTCTTTAGTTTTATTTTAGTGTCTCTAATGTGTACAAATCTGGGAGTCCAGAGGGGATTAAGTCCCTGAAGTTATAAGATACAGACTCAAGTTATAAGGCACAGACTGCAGTGTGGGTGGAGAGAAGATCTTACAACAGTCACCATGCCAGTGTTTTCCCATAATTTGTATTATCCTATTCACTCCATGATGAATGAAGTACAGGACCTTTAGCAATGGAAGCTTTAAAGACTCAGGAAAGACTGGACAACCCTCCATTCCCTCCGTGAGACAATGCTTAATATTGGATTCCTTTCAAATAACAGTTTTGTTTCTTCAACTCAAGTGTATAGTACTGTCCATTAAATGGACCACCATAGGCAATTTGACTTGCATCAAATTTGATTTGGAGCCAAATTTGATTTTGTTCATTAAAATTGTACATCTCAACAATCTCAGGACCAGCTGATATAGCATGAAAATCTGTCAAAGCATTTCCCTGATAGTCAAGGGCTGTTCTGACATCAAATTAGCAGTGTTATGAACAATTATTCTCTCCATTTGCTTTCCAGGAATTCTTTCCTGACTAATAATATGATCTCAAAATTATCAAAAATCTATACTTGTAGAGTCTCCTTGAAGATGAAACACTTCAGTTCAGAATAAATGACAAGACTTAAAATAGCCTTGATTAAAGATCTGATTTGAGTTCATTATAATAATAAGTGATGAGGAAATTTATTTTTGTTGCATATAACACATTAAGATATCTAGAATTATGACTGAGAGCTTTATGTCAGCATTATCAGATCTATACATTTCAGTTTTTGAAACACAGTGAATAACTCACCCATATGAACAGAACTCAAAGAAGGTGCATCACCTATTACTCGACAAGGCTTCCCACACAATGTGACAAAACAAATAAGACTAGTTTTGTTTTTGTCACTTGTAGATGTTCCAGGGGCCCTCCTGGAATGCCATAAAGTAAGTTTGAGGTCAAAAGACCTATTCTAGAAACTCTTGAACAAGTAAGGTCAGAGATTAGTGCAAAATAGTTTTTATCTAACAAAAATGACCAGACTTCAAAAGAAAAAAAAAAAAAACCAAAAAATGAGAAGCCACATTTAGAAGAAAAAACTGTAAACTGTGAACTCTTGAACAGAAGACTCAGTTTTCTTAAGTAAAAGCTGGTATTAAGAGCAGATCAGTTCTCTAAGAGAACCTTGCTGCAGCATAGGGACCAAATTTTAATTTTGTATACTTGCATTTTATATTAACGCTCAATTCTAAAAAAATTTTTAATTCCTTTAAATTTTAGCCATAAAATTTCACAAGATCCATTCCTTACAAATTTTCTCACAACCTTTTTATATCCTTCCTTTCAGGAATTTGTGCTATACTTTTCTTCTCTGAATTTCACTCTACTTTAAGGCAAAAATTACTCTTTTTTTCCTTAAAAATATATCTTTCTTACTTTCTAGCTTCACCACACAAAATCATGTCTTAATTTCCTTGCATAAGGAGTTATTGGTTCTACTTTTAGTAACCATAGATTAGGATTAAAAAAAAATTTAGAAACCATAATTTCTAGTGAAGCTAGAAAAACAAGCAATTTTGAACTGTTTTATATCAGCATTGTCTGAGCACAATTTTATAAGTTTTAGTTCAGGAAATAAACGCCTCAAGATACGCTGCTTTACTATATTGATTACTTACATTGAACTCATTCAAATTTCTCAATTCCCTTCCATTTAATAAGATAAAGCCTCTAAAGGGACTCACCGCTTGTCAATCTCAGAAAAATATTATCACAGGAGATATTTCACTACTCCTATACAGACCTTGTACAAACCACCTTGTGTTCTTCTGAGCGCCCATTCAACTTCTCAAAAGTCTTTTGCTCTGAGGATATTTTCTTCACCCCCTGATCATTTGGCTTATTTCAGAAAAGGGGAAAAACAAAGATCCCTTGCTCTTTTTTTGATTGATCTCCCCAATTATTGCCCTGAACAATTGTTAGCTATGTTGCTCCTTATAATCAGATTTCAGGCCTAAATACATTATCTGTTAAGAGGAAGCAAGGCATAAGTAGGAAGCCTACTTAAGACAAAATGGTCAAAGATGAGGCTTGGTACACAGGCCTAAGTCTTTGTTTTTGTCATTGCTTCTAGTGATTTAATTTTCCCTCTCCTCCAGGCACAGAGTGGGTGACATGCATACATAAAGATGTCTACAAAGGAAGACTTCCTTCTCTAAAGATAGGTCTCAAAATAACTAAAATAGGCAGCTTCTCAGCTTAAACTGTGATCTTTTTAGCAAATAGAGCTTCAGGAATGGCCCACTGAGTAGGACAGACAAAGCATCTTCTAAGTAGTTAAAGATACCTGTCATTATTATTCTGAACTTCATTTTTGTTTATGGACCTGGAGTTTGAACTCAGGGCTTCACACTTGCAAACCAGGCACTTTACTACTTGAGCCACACCTCCAGTCCAGTTTTATCTGGTTATTTTTGGAGATGGGGTCTTATGAACTACTTCCCGGGGCTGACCTCAAACCATGATCCTCCTGATCTCAGCCTCCCAAATAGCTAGGATTATGAGGGTGAGCCACCACACCCAGCATATACCTGTCTTTTTTTTTTTTTTTTGGGTGGTGCTGGAATTTAAACTCAGAATAGGTGCTTTAACACTTGAGCCACCCCACCAGTCCCCAAACTTCATATTTTAACAAGGCATAGATATGGTTGAAGTAGACTCCATTGACTCCAGGGCTCAATTTCAATACACAATCTGCCACCCCAACTTAGTCTTCTAAAGCCCTCTAATTAAAAAATACATCCCATTGCTTCTGTGGGGTCTCTGATGTTTCCTTTTCTAAAGTACCCATAAATAAATGATTTTATTCAAATTAAAGCTTCTTTATTGTGGCCACTATAATCCCAATTTCTGGTAAGGTTTACCCACATCTCTAAGAGAAAATACACATTCTGGGAATTCTTATATATGAAATTGGCTGGAAGAGTTCCAGATTCTGGACTCAGTCCAGCTTCTGTCTACCAAACACCCCAGAAAGTCTCACACCCTCTCAGAGCACAACCCAGCCCTTGCACTGCACAGTGCAGTCTCTCAAGGCACAAACTAATCCTGGATGGAGGTCCAAGAAGTGAGGTTCTAAACTCGATCCACACAAACCCAGGATTCCTTGTCTTCTAATAACCTTACCTACCTATCAAACCCAGTCAGACACCTGAGATCTTCCTAGATGACCTAGTTCTATTTCCTTCACAGCTTCCAAACCCAGGCAGGGCAAAAAAAAGTTTGCTTAAACTCGTTGTTCAAAATGCAGATTTGTGGAGCTTTGGGATCCAAGTGAGAACTTACCCGGGTTCCCAGATACAGCAAGAATCTAACCACTATGAGATCAGTAGTACTGGTCCTGCCAACTGCACCAAAATTTTTAAAGGAAAATTCCTTAGACCAGTTAAATTTGGTAGAGTTCACTTGCGCAAAACAAAACACAATTCCAGAATCAGGCAGCTCTCAGAACCAAAGCAGGCTCTGGGAACTCTAACAAATAATGTGATCTGACAGTATTTACAGAAAAGCAGGTTAGGTATAGAAAATTACTTAATAGATTAGTTTAGTCAACTTACTCGTCGATTGTTTATGGTTAGTTACTAGCTGCAGCTTTGCTAGTTATTTACAGCTTCATTTGTTATAGCCATAGGGTTGCCTGCAATCAACTAAAGCTTAGTAACTATTATTAAATTATCTGTTTATTTGGTCTGTTAATATCAGTGAGGTGCCCAGTCCAAATCCATGGCTTTCCACAAATTCTATTTAGCAACATCACCTTTGACTTCAAGTCTGATGAATGTTTTAATTCAGTTAGTTTTTGATGCATTAGTTCTAGAAACTAACACCCCAAACACCATGGTTTAGATCTAACAATGACTGGATTTCATTATAAATGAGCACCCTCCCCCCAACAGCCGTATTCCTCTGACCTTGAAATATCAGGAATAAAACCACATATTTAAGTCTGGATTTTTTGGTGATTGGTGAGTCCTCAGGTGTATAAGCTTGCTATAGTTTTAATTACTGATTAGAGAAGATATCTCTGACATAACTACTAAGCTTCTGAAGAGTTCAATTTACTTGAGCCAAACTGTAGCTTCTGAGGAATTAAACAAAGGGGAAAAAGTAACAGATCAGTCATCGGCATTTATTTATCATCTATCATAAGCTAAGCAGAGAATTTTGGTTTCATAAGTCAAGGGGAGTTGGCTAAATTTCCAGTCTGACTTAATAAGCAATCAACATAAGAACCCTAAATATATTGCAAACAAATTATAATACTTATATTTTATTTTCCTGCACTTTTCCAGATGTGGAGAGTAAATAACCTTCATGTCAACTCTTTTATTTACAAATCTGATCAGTCTCTCATTTCTTTTTATTGTAGTGGCCTGTTGAATGATAGCCACTATTTCTGAACTGTCATTTTAAAATCTTGTCTTTCTCTCTGTGAGGATGAGAAGGAGGAAAATTAATAGTTCTGGTGTTAGAGTTGTCTCTTTTTCACATCTTCATGCCTTTAATTACTTCTTAAAAATAACCCATATCAGAAATACATCACTGAAAAAAATAGTCCTACTTGTTGTTGATTAAAAGTATTGTGAAGAAAGTTATACACTGTAAGAAGCTGAAATGAGAAGCTAAGATCAGAGGAGATAAGGTGAGACTAGAGCAATACCCAGGGCCAGTGACAAGGAGAGCCAGACCCAGAGAGAACCTGGAAGTTGGATATAGGGGGAAAATACAACAGCTAGGCAGAAGGTCTGGCTAAATACTTACCTTTGTCATCCTAAGCAATTAACTAACCTGTCTGAACATCAAATTTTAATCACCACACAATGAGAATTATGCCCATCTCAGTTGGGGTTTGCAAGTATATGACTATGCTTGGTAAATTGCAATGAAGATCACATTGCAAAGAGTCATAACATGGAGCTGGAGGAATAGTGGCAAAAAGGAGTTGAGGAGGACTGGGGTTCTTAAGTCTCCCAGTAGTAGTTGACCTTGGGTGTAAAGCAAAGTTCAGAACTGTCTCTGAGGGGAGGGTTTGGGTTGAGAGAAATCCAGCATCAAGCCCTCTTGTGACTTTCTGAGCTTCCGAACTTTCTTAGGTGCCTTTCTCTGACACTTGTTTTAAGGGGGTCACTGTGTTGCTTGTTCCTGCCTACAGAAGTGCAAGGCATTTCCTGAGCTAATTAAAGGGAGAAAATCATGTCACTGGAAACCTAAAGTGTGACTGAAAGAGCCAATTCCCAGGAATGAAACCAAATCATCCTCTCTAAAATAACTCAGGGTTCTAAAGTGTGATTACCAAAGGCTTCAAAGAAATCCTTTTCAAAACTATAAAAGCTCATCTCACTAAGCTAGATATCTTAGCATCAGACTTGAGTGAAAAGAGAAGTATGTATTATATATACATATAATATAAATATAAATAAATTTCATCAGCTCTCTCCTCTCTTCCCCATTTCATAACCATTATCTAAATTTGGCTAGCTATGTTTCTTAACCTGACCAATCAGACTCCAGCCCTGATCAATCAGAACCCCGCATTTAGCTGACATCATGATTGCTGTAGGGATAGGCTAATGATGCACTGGGCAGTTCAGTCCCCAGGAACTTTTGACTTGAGGATACTTGTCACCCTTTTTCTGCCACACTGATGAAGCCTGTCTGATTTAAACAAAGCAGAGGCAAGAAGAACCAAAGTCAAGAAAGTAAGAGAATAGTCTTGAAAACACTGTTTAGATTCCTGGATTAAGCAGGAAATGCCTTTTTTGGTCTTCTCACTTTCATTTTTCTGTCAGTTAATTCTGAAAGTGTTCAGGGTCCACAGTGTTAGCTGAAAATATTTCCCATTATGTTATATAATTTAGCGAGACAAAAATTATTTTTGGCTAAAAATAATTTGTAGGATTCCTTATCATGTGAAGGCCCTGCTGAAGTGTTTGACATTATTTTAGAAAGAACAGGCAAATTTGTACCATGAAGCTTATCATGAAAACTTTTCTCATACAGATCTTTGTCTTTATTTAAGTATATTAGATGCAATTTTGTCTAATTCTTTCTTTAGGAAAGAAATAGTTCCTATACTGACTTGAAATAATAGATCTCAAATGATCTTAGAAGGTATGCCATAGTAAATTAGGAAAGCATGCAGGTATTCTTTCTTGGATATATCTTTTTGACAACTGAAGATTGCTTAAAATGTCAACTGCAAAGACGTATATTGTTTCTTGTACCTTCTTGAATACCAGCTAGACAGAAGTGCTAAAATTTCCAAATGCTCATCATGCCTATCTAAGGAGAGTAACAATACAACTGTTACAAAAATGACACAATTACTTTCTTACCTCAGAATAACTGCAAAGGTCTTCAGTCATTATTTAGGTTTGCAAAATCAACACATTGTATGTGATTTTCTCAGAACATGAAACTACATTAGATTGTTAATTATAAATTCATTACCTTCTTTTGTTCATCATAATGATTAACTTTCAAAATATGAGATGAATAAAATCTCATTTGGATTAGTGATTTGTCCTTACTTGAAAAATTTCAATTCATGTCTGCTTTCTTGTGAAAAAGTGTTGAAATGTCTAAAGTTTTGAGAAAAAAAATCTAATAGTCACTTTTTATATTGGTTGTAAAATATGGGGACTACATTAAGTATAACAATAGATAACAGTGGCCTAGTTTTTAATGATTGGATGCATTTTTGCATTATTTTATTTCATTTTTTGGTTAGGTAATATTAATATAAAAAATTTAAAATACCATGAAATGTCTATCCCAATCTTTTACCACATATGTTGAATTACTCACCCTACCTTCTTCTATGTCTCCTCTCACAAAGGTCACCATCTCTCAGATTTTTATTTAAATTACACCCTTTCGGAGTTTCTTCTAGTACATACAAAGAAAACATTACAGAACTTTAATTTCTCATGTATTTGAAAACTTTTACTAAATGGTCGTTTGCTTTGTACACTTTGTACATATTCTGATAATTTAAAAGGTGTGCTTCTCCTCCGTGTTTCCTGAGTTTCTTTTGGGTCATTATTCATCTACTTTGTTTCATTTACATTTATATGAAGTTCCTCTTACATAGTGAGATTAATTCTTTACTATGATTTGGGTTGCAGAAGTTTTCCAACTTTTCCAATTTGACCTTTTTTGCAATTTGTTTTTTCACTTTCTATGTGGAGATTTTACTTTGAAAAAACCATGAGAAATCCAAATTCATTAATTTTTGTGACTTCTGGATGTGGGTTAATAATTAGAAAAGTTGAAAAATCAATTTTCATGTACTATTTAAAAGCCTTCATTTATTTACATGTGACTCTTTGATGCATTTGGAATTTATTATGGTGTATAATATACAATGTGGGTCCAATTTTATTTTTTCCAGAACGCTACCCATAATCCCAGGAAAATTTGTTGAATAATCCATTTTACCCTCTTATTTTGAGATAGTACATTTGAACAGGTAGTGTGGCTCAAATGATAAAGTGCTTCATAGCAAGCATAAGGCCCTGATTTCAAACCTTATACAACCAAAAGAAACAAAACAACAAAAAGAAAGCACAATTGAGATAGTACATTTGTAATATAATGGACTCTGTTGTATCATTTCCTTCAAGTTCTGTTAAATTATTGAGACATAAAATGTTTTACTATCAAAAAATCTAGCCCTACTTACATTTCTTCTTCATTTCTGAGTTTTTCCTCAACGATTCTTATCTGTATTTTTTTAAGGTATCAGCTTTTTTTTTTTCTTTTTTCATTTTTCTTTTATTATTCATATGTGCATACAAGGCTTGGGTCATTTCTCCCCTTTGCCCCCACCCCCTCCCTTACCACCCACTCCGCCCCCTCCCTCTCCCCCCACCTCAATACCCAGCAGAAACTATTTTGCCCTTATTTCTAATTTTGTTGTAGAGAAAGTATAAGCCATAATAGGAAGGAACAAGGGTTTTTGCTGGTTGAGATGAGGATAGCTATACAGGGCACTGACTCACATTGATTTCCTGTGCGTGTGTGTTACCTTCTAGGTTAATTCTTTTTGATCTAACCTTTTCTCTAGTTCCTGGTCCCCTTTTCCTGTTGGCCTCAGTTGCTTTTAAGGTATCTGCTTTAGTTTCTCTGCGTTGAGGGCAACAAATGCTAGCTAGTTTTTTAGGTGTCTTACCTATCCTCACCCCTTCCTTGTGTGCTCTCGCTTTTATCATGTGCTCATAGTCCAATCCCCTTGTTGTGTTTGCCCTTGATCTAATGTCCACATATGAGGGAGAACATAGGATTTTTTGGTCTTTTGGGCCAGGCTAACCTCACTCAGAATGATGTTCTCCAATTCCATCCATTTACCAGCGAATGATAACATTTTGTTCTTCTTCATGGCTGCATAAAATTCCATTGAAGGTATCAGCTTTATAATCAGTTTTTCTAGTTTAAAACACTTCATATTCTTATTGGGTCACTATAAATTTATAAGTTAATTATGGAGAATAGATAACCATGATTTTGAATCTATCAAAACTTATTTGTCTTTTTATTCATTTCAGTATTCTGTCTGGGTCTTTGAGAAGTCTTTTCCAGATATAGGATCTGTATATTTCTTGGAATCCTCTGCATACCAATTGGATATATTCTAATTTTTTTGTAATTATTGCTTGTATATATAAAATTATTAATTTCCATATTTGGTGTCTCTTTACTTTACTGGACATTCTTATTTTCAGAAAGTCTTTAACTGATTGTCTTGATGTTTAGATATATAACCATATTTTCAAATAAGGTTTTTGTTCACTAATAGTTACCTCAAGCGATCACATAGGAAAATATTCCCTTAATTCTTTCATGTTCAAACAGTTCATTATAGGTTTTATTCTTTAAAATTTTTTTTTATTCACATGTGCATACAATGTATGGGTCATTATTTGTGCTGTTCAGTTTTCCTTTAAAGAAGTGATTGCTTTATTGAGCTTTTAATTTAAAATACATGGCAAAATGTTTTATATCAGTTTTCATCTGCCTTATATTAATCTTTTTCTATACAGTCATGTGTGCCAATAAGTTTTAGTGAATTTTTTATTTCTTTAATCTCATAGTCTCTTTTATATTATTGTAGTGCCAGTTCATTTTCAATTACTTATCATTGAAGGAGATGAATTTTCCTCACCTAGCAACTTTTGCACAGTTCCTAGGAAGTAGGATTGGGGAGCCAGGGTAGTTTTTCAGGCTCTCTGCACATCAGAACCTGAAGGCACTATTCTTCCTTGCTGTCACAGAGACAAACTGCTTCTAACAAATGTGGTCTGCCTGGATTACTCTTGTGTTCCTCCACCTCATGTGACAAACTGAACCAAACTGGGTTTAGGAAAGTTTCTGCCAACATCCCAAGTCACTCCAATGCCTACTAATCTTTTGTTGTCCAAACTTTCATTTAATCACTTCTGGATCACTTGGTTTTAGGATTTCTCATTTCTCTCTACTTTTTCTTCCTCTCCCCTTCCTTCTCCCTTCTTTCCTCCCTTCCCCTCTCCTCTCCTTTCATTTATTCTGTTCTCATCTTCCTCTTCTTTATTCTCCTATCTTCCCCTTCCTCCACCTCCCCTTTCTTTCTACTCCTCCTCTTTTGATAATGACACAAAAGCATACATATAGATTAGTGGAATAGGAGACTCAGAAATAAACACACAGAGCTGCAGCAATTTGATTTATACATTGGAGAAAAAGCTTCTTCAACAAATAGTGTAGGGAAAACTGGATATTCACATTTAGAAGACTGAAACTACATTTTCCTCTCTCTTTCTCTCTCTCTCACACACACACACATTGTGCAAAAAAATCTGTTCAAAGTGAATCAAAGACCACAATGTAAAATCTATAACATTGAAACTATTATAGGGAAAACACTTGAAGATATAGAAATAGGCAGGACTGGGAGGCACGGCTCAAGTGGCAGAGTGCCTGCCTGGCTAAGAAAAAGGTCCTGAGTTCAAAACCCAGTGCTGCCAAAAGAAAAAAAAAGGCATAGGCAATGGCTTTCTGAATAGGACTCTAATAACTCAGGAAGTTAAGAGCAAGAATTGACAAATGGGATTGCATCAAATTAAAAAGTTTCTGAACTGCAAAGAATTACTAAAGTGAAGAGACAGCCTATAGAATGGGAGAAAAATCTTTGCCAGTTATTCATCAGAAAAGGGATTAATATCCAGAGTATATAAGAAGCTCAAAAATTAATCACCAAAAGAACAAATAATCCAATTGATAAATGGGAAAATGAATTGGACAGTTTTCAAAAGAAAAAGTACAAATGACAAGTAAATATATGAAGAAATGTTCAACATCTTTGGCTATAAAGGAAGTGCAAGTCAGAACAACTTTGAGATTCCATCTCACTCCAGTCAGAATGGTTGTCATCAAAGAAACAAATAACAAATGCCAGTAAGGATGTGTGTTTGGCAGGGAGAAGGGAGGATCCCTTATGTAACTTTGGGTGGGAATGTAAATTAGTGCAGAATCTATGGAAATTTATAGAGGTTCCTCAAAATACTAAAAGTAGAACTATCATATGATTCTGCTCTATTACTCTTGGGTAAATAATTGAAGGAATGTAAGTCAGTTTACAATATAGATACCTGCACACCCATGTTTATAGCAGAACTATTCACAATAGTCAAGTCACAGAATCAGCTTAGGTGCCTATCAAGTGATGACTGGACAAAGAAAATGTAGTATATATACACAATGGAGTATTATTCAGCCAAAAAGAAGAATTATCATTTACAGTAGGTTGGATAGAACTGGAGCTCATCATGTTAAGCTAAATAAGCCAAACTCAGAAAGACAAATACTGCATTTTTTTTCATCTAGATTTAAAAAGGGTGACATGAAGTAAAAGGGGACTGTTCATGGGAGGGGGGTTTGAGGAGAAGGTGCAGTGACTATGATCACAATACATAATATACACATAGTGAAACCCATTAAACTATAAAAATGGGGGAGAGGGTAGTGTACTAGAGTGGGTGAATTTAATTAAAGCAGATTATATTCATATATGGAAATATCACTATAAAACCTCTTCATGCAATTAATATCTGTTAATAAATTTTTTTAAAAGGAAGTATGCTAATGAAACAAACTCCTCCATTTCTGGAGTAAAGGCCTTTTCTCTTTCTCTCTACTTTCTGATTACTATGTAAGTTGCTCTGTTCCCCGATGCCCTCCATGTCATGATATATGAAACCTCTAAAACTATGAGCCAAAATAAACCCTTTCTTCTTCTTTTTTTTTTTTTTTTCATTTTTCTTTTATTATTCATATGTGCATACAAGGCTTGGTTTATTTCTCCCCCCTGCCCCCACCCCCTTTCTTCTTAAAAAAAAACCCAAACCAAAAAAACACTTTTAAAAGTCCTCTTTCCAACAGCAGTCAGGAAAATCTAACTCATAATGTATTGAGGGAACTGAGCACTAATGGAACAATCCAGCATGAGCAACAGTTAAAAAGAGCAGAAGAGGAGATCCAAGCTGGCAGATAGGAGTCAGAATTCCTGAGCTACACGATTTCAGAAACTACTTGGAGACATGGGAGCTACATTTGGGTAATTCTGATTCTTTTTAGCCAACTAAATAACTGCCAACACATAGGGTACACATAAAATTTAAGAACTGATCCTTAAAACAGCTTTTAATTGCACCTAACAGCCAGAGAAATCCCAGAGCAGTACAGCCAGTAGGGCATGTCTGCCTTGGGAACAGCCTGGCTATTTCTCTTTTTTTGTTGTTGCAAAAAGCAGAAGATAGAGGACCAAACAGAACTGAACCCTGTGATGTACTGGACCCCTAACCCATAGAAAGCCTACCTATGCCCTGCTGGCCCGGACCTAGACTCAGTGTGCATCTGCTTTGGGTAAAGCTGCCTGCCATTTCTCAATGCTGGCCTGGTTTCAAAGCTACCTGCATAAATCTGCAAACCCACCAGGGCACCACATGGCCCCCCCCACCCCAACACCAGGAACATAATACAATGCAGCTCGTGGGCAGATTGCACCCCTCACCCTTTAACAAAACTGAGCAACATAGACAGAGAATATAATTCATCACTGTCAGTGGGGGCAGAGTGGAATGCTGAACCAACCTTGGAGAGAGGGGTTGGGGCAAGAAGCGAAACTGTGCAAGTGGGGGCAGGGAGAGGAACAAAAGCTGAGAGTAGGGGTGGAGGGAGAAGAAGCCAACTTCCCAGAGCAGGGGCATGGTGGATCACTGAAATAATCTCCTGGAACTGTGGGTGGATGGGGAGAAATTGACCATCCAGAGTTGTAGCTGTGGAGCAACCCAGCTGCCGCCTGGGGAAAACAACAACATAACTGACCACCTTGCACAGATTGGTAGTGAACAATCACAGACCCTGATTGCAAACTGCCTTGTGGGCAGAAGGAACCAACTACTGCTCACAACCCAGCCTTCTGGTGAGACTACTTCAGAGATTCCACCTACATCAGCCAGTCCATCAGACCAAGGAAAACAGGACTAAAAAACCCCAGAAAACTTCCCCCTAAGCTGTCTGACAATAGCAGCCTTCCCTGCCCAGGCCAGAAAGCCAACCTAGACACTGAGAAGCCCCCAGTCATAAGTGCCAATAATTGGATTTGATGCCAAAGGAAGAAGTCCAGAACTTTTGCCAAACTGACTGTACTTTTTGTGGTTGCTTTTTTCCTTAGTTTTCCCTCTTTTTATTTCTTTAGTATTTTAATTAAATTATTATTATTATTTTGGTAGCACTGGGATTTGAACTCAAGGCCTCATGCTTGCTAGGCAGGTGTTGTACCATTTGGGCCACTGTGCCAGCCCTTATTATTGTCTTTATTCTTACTCCCTTCACTTTCTCTCCTTTTCTTATACTATAATCCATTGTTCTCCCCCCAACTATTTTTTCTGCCCCTTTTCATCCACTTTCTCCCCTGACTTCACCTTCCCCTTTCCTTCTCCTACCTGTCACTCCTATACCTCTTCCATCTCCATGCTTATCACCCACTGATTAGCCTACTGTACCAACCATACACATTCCCATCCCTCTGCAATCCCTGATATAAGCATCCTCCACTACAACTGAGCTACACCCAACATATGCAAGGGCTCTAAAACCCTATAGCTCCCACACCTCTTCCTCCATTACCCCTTTTAGTGCCACCTTTCAAATTATCCAAGTATCCATCTTTATCTAAACAATCGTTATTCCCCTAATTACCACTGTTTATAGATAATATCACCAAGGGGTTCTTTGTAAAATATGTGAACAACTGGTCTGGCATTGAACTTGTGAATTCACATTTCCAGGCCAGGGACAGAAATAGCATATCAACCTAGCAAATGACTAAACCAGTCACAACACAGTAATTAAGTCAAGGGAAAGAAAAGAGGCAATTAAAATCATCAACTAGCCAATCAATAATATAGGAGCACAGCACACAAAAGCACAGGGAGAAGAAGGCAAGGAAATTCCACCCCTCAAAGACCAACAATTCAATATAGGACTTAATGGGAAATCAAGAAAATGAGTACTCAGTTCCTGACCCCAACAGAACGATGTTAAATATGACCAATGAGCTCAATAACATCCACAAAAAAACCTCTCAAAGAGGAAATCACGAATGAACTCATTGAGATACTCATGGAGAATCTAAGAGACATTTAAACAGAACACACAGGGTGAACTCAAATCAAGATAACACAAATAAAAAACTTGAGAAGACAAAGAAACAACTAAGTGGACTCAGAGAGGACTTCAGCAAACTCCAAAGTGAAACACAGGAGACTATCAAAAAGAGATATATGAACTAAAGAACACAACACAAGACATGAAGGAGGAGTTGAACAAAAGTATGGAAAACCTCAAAAAAAAGAATCTAACAGAAATCCTGGAAATAAATAGTCCCTTAAATCAAATGAAAAATACAGTAGAAAGCCACTCCAGCAGATTAGAGCAAGTGAAAGACAGAATCCCAGGGCTCAAATACAAAAGATATTTTTTAAAAAAAGAGAGAGAAGAACTCTTAGACAAAAGACTCAAGATCTGTGAAAGGAATATGCAAAAACTCAGCAACACCATCAAAATACCAAACCTGCAAATCACGGGCAGAAGAAGGAGAAGAGGTATAAATCAAAGGGATATGTAATATGTTCAACAAAATAATAGCAGAAAATTTCCCAAATCTTGAAAAAGAATTGCTCATTCAGGTACAGGAAACCTCCAGGACACCAAACAGACTTGAACAAAATAGAAACTCTCCACGACATATGATTGTGGAAACAACTAGCACAGAGAACAGAGAAAGAATATTGAAGGCTGTAAAAGAGAAAAAAATAACATATAAAAAAAGTAAGAAGGGCATGGAGTAAGGTATTTCAAGTGCTGAAAGAAAACAATTTCAGTACTAGGATACTCTACCCAGCAAAACTATCATTCAATTATCATTGATGGAGGAATAAAAGTCTTCCATGGCAAACAGAAACTAAATATATAATCACCAAGCCACCAATACAGAAGATTCTGAAAGGAATTCTACACACAGAAGATGAAAACAAACATAACCATGTAAGGATGGAAAGTTTTAAACCTCACAAGAGGAACAGACAAGTACTCAGAAAGTAGCATTGAATCATCTGTGCACACTCAAACCCTTAAACAACAAAAACAACTAAATGGCAGACATCACCACAATATTAACTATGAATGTTAATGGACTCAACTCCCCCATCAAAAGACACTGTTTGGCAAAGTGGATTAAAAAGGAAGATCCAACAATCTGTTGTTTACAAGAGACCCACCTTATTGACAGAAATAAAAACTGGCTTAGAGTGAAAGACTGGAAGAAGATTTACTAAGCTAATGCAGGAGTAGCAATACTTATATCAGAAAAAATGGACTTCAAACTTACATTAGTCAAAAGAGACAAAGGTCACTTCATACTAATAAAAGGAACAATACATCAAGAGGAAATAACAATTATCAACATATGTACCCAATGTCAGTGCACTCAACTTCATTAAACACACATTGAAGGACTTAAAATCACATATAGACCTCAACACAGTGGTAGTGGGAGACCCTAATCCCTCTCTATCAATAATTAATAGGTCATCCAGACAAAAAAATCAATAAAGAAATCCTAGAACTAAATGACACTATATAACTGACAGATGTGTACAGACTATTCCACCCTGCAATAGCACAATATACATTTTTCTCAGCAGCCCATGGAGCTTTTTCCAAAATAGACCATATGTTAGGGCACAAAACAAGTCTCAACAAATATAAGGAAACTGAAATAACCCTTTGCATACTATCTGATCCCAATGCAGTAAAACTAGAACTCAACAACAAAAGCAGCAACAGAAAATATGAAAACAATTGGAGGCCAAACAACATGTTGCTCAACAACCAGTAGGTCATAGTGGAAATAAGGGAGGAAATCAAAAAGTTCCTGGAATTCAATGAAAATAAAAACAAACTATCAATGTATGGGACACAGCAAAGGCAGTCCTAGGAAGAAGGTTTATAGCCATGAGTACATATATTAAAAATATAGAAAGAGCTCAAATAAATGACCTAATGGTACATCTCAAACTACTAGAAAGAAAAGAACAAGCTAAACTTAAAACAAGAAGGAAAGAAATAATAAAAATAAGGGCTGAAATCAATGAACTAAGAGATTAAAAAAATTACAAAGAATCAATGAAACAAAAAGCTGGTTCTTTGAAAAAAATAAACAAGATTGAGAAACCCCAGGCAAACCTGACTAAAATGAGGAAAAAGACCCAAATTGATAAAATCAGAAACAAAAAGGGGAATAAAAACAAACACCAAAGAAATCCAGGGAATCATTAGAAACTACTTTGTAAACCTATATTAACTGGAAAAATCTAGAAGAAATGGATAAATTTCTAGATACATACAACCATCCACACTGAACCAAGAGAATATTAATCATCTAAAGAGGTCAATAACATGCAATGAAATTGAAGCAGCAATAAATTCTCCTAAAAAAGAAAAATCCAGGACCTGATGGATTCTTTGCTGAATTCTACCAGACACTTAACAAAGAACTAATACCACACCTTAAACTTTCCCACAAAATAGAAAGGGAAAGAACACTGCCTAACTCATTTTATGAAGCTAATATTACACTCATCCCAGAACTAGACAAGGACACATGCAAAAAAAGAGAACTACAGACCAATTTCCTTAATGAACATCGATGCAAAAATCCTCAATAAAATAATGGCAAACCAAATCCAACACATATTGGAAAGATCATGCATATGACCAAGTCAGCTTCATCCCAAGGATGCAGGTATAGTTCAATATAAACAAATCATTAAATGTAATACAGCATATTAACAGAAGCAAAGACAAAACCACTTGATTATCTCAATAGATGCAGAAAAAGCCTTTGATAAAATTCAACACCATTTCATGATAAACGCTCTGATGAAACAAGTAATAGAAGGAATGTACCTCAAAATAATAAAGGCTACTTGTGACAAACCTGAAGGCAACATCATACTTAATGGGGAAAAACTGAAACCATTTCCCCAGAGTAAGGAGCAAGACAAGGGTGCACATTTTCTCCACTTCTATTCAAAATAGTCTTGAATCAGATTTGGTAAAGTCCTGGTTAGGTTGAGTCTTGCTTGCCTTCATTTGGTCATCTTTGTATGACTCCAGTGGTTGGGGGGTTGGGGTTACCCTCTATCCCCTGGCTTTTTTTTTTTTAAACTTTTTTTAGCTGATGTTCATTAAGAGAGTACTTAGAACTGCCACCAATGAAAGGAAACACTGTCTAAGAAAGTGCATTTCTTTAAAGAGCTGTGTCATACCATCCTTTGGGTCCTCTGCTGGAAAAGGAGAATCAAGTCTCAAATAATGCATTTTTAATTGTATCCTCTAGTATTATAGATGCAGGACAGTACTGTATCATACCTCTGTGAATGTAAAGTATCTTGCACCTGCTTTATGATACGTAGTAGTGACTGTGCTTTATCAGAGCTGTTTTTAATGATGTTACTCTAGAATGTTTTCTTTTTAAATGATGATTGAGAAGCTAATAAAAAAAATGGTGCCAGGTACCACAACAGTAACAGAAAATTGCTGTTTTCTGGGGTTTTTTTTTTTTTTTTTACTTTTTCACTTTTTTTGTTGTTGTTTTGTTTTGTTTTGGTTTTTTTGTTGTTTCAATGGAGTGTGCTAGATGTCTCTATAATTTTGTTCAGATGACTGCAGAACCTGGAAAAGCTGTTGCTGCTATTGATGCATAACATACTGCTATTATTGGTCTTTTTATATAATATATATATATAATTTGAATTTTTGGAAACTTTAGCTGTGCTGTCAACTTTGGAAAAAAGTATTCCGGTTTACTGTGTTGAGTTGGCACTGTACAGAAATTAATAGCCATATTGGTCTAGAAACGTTAAACTTAATTTTTTTTCCATTTGTACAGGGGTAATGCACTGTATTAAATATGTAAGGTCTTATCTACGTGGGTTTGATTACAGAAACTAATGAAGTATTCTCTAAATAATGAAAAAAACAAAACAAAACAAAAAACAAAATAGTCTTGGAATTCCTAGTCAGAGCAATAAGGTGGGAAGAAGAAATAAAAGAAATACAAATACAAAAGGTAAAGAAGTCAAACTATCCCTATTCTCAGCTGATATGATCTTATACCTAAAAGAAAAAAAAATCCACCCAAAAACTCCTAGACAAAGTAGCAGAATACAAAATCAACTTACAAAAATCAGTAGCCTTTCTGTATACCAACAATGAATTGATTGAGAAAGAATATAGGAAAACAATTCCATTTACAATAGCCTTAAAAAAATCAAATACCTAGGGATAAATTTGACAAAGGATGCCAGTGACTTCTATAAGGAAAACTACAAATCATTGAAGAAAGATTGAGGAAGACTACAGAAGGTGGAAAGATCTCCTATGCTCAAGGATTGGCAGAATCAACAAAGTAAAAATGGCTTTACTACCAAAAGCAATCTACATGTTCAACACAATTCCCATCAAAATCCCAATGACATTCATCACAGAGATTGAAAAATCAACCCTGAACTTCATTTGGAAACACAAAAGACCATGAACAGCCTAAGGCAAAACTGAGCAAAAAAGAGCAACACTGGACCTATCATAATACCTGACTTTGAACTATACCACAGAGCCATAGCAATAAAAACAGCATGGTAATGTCACAAAAACATGTGAAGACGAATAGAACAGAATAGAGGACCCGGATATGAATCCACGCATCTACGTCCACCTAATTTTTGACAAAGGTTTCAAAAACATACAATGGAGAAAAGACAGCCTCCTAAACAAATGTTGGTGGGAAAACTGGATATCTGCCTGCAGAAAACTGAAACTAGATTCATATTTGTTATGCCGTACAAGTATCAGATCAATGTCGATTAATATTAATATCAATGTGGATTAACTTTAATATCAGACCTAAAACCTTGAAGCTTGTACAGTAAAGAGCAGGGAATATACTGGAAGCAATAGGCATAGAAAATGACTTCAGTTGAACTTAAGTGGCTTGGCAATTAAGAGAAAGGATTGACAAATGGAACTATGTGAAATTTAAAAGTTTCTGCAGAACAAAATAAATGGTCTCTAAATTGAAGAGGCCACTTACAGAATGGGAGAAAATGTTTGCTTGCTTTATCTCAAACAAGGGACTGATAACCAGAATATATAGGGAGCTCAAAAACACTAAAGTCTCACAAAATCAATGACACAATAAAGAAATGGGCAACTGAACTGAACAGAACTTTTTCAAAGGAAGACATCCAAATGGCCAAAAAACACATGAAAAAATGTTCACCATCCCTGACGACAAAGGAAATGCACATTAAAACCATACTATGATTCCACCTTACTCCTGTTGGAATGCTACCATCAAGAACATCACCAACAACAAATGTTGGTGAGGATGTGGGGAAAAATGAACACTTATACACTGCTGTTGGGAATGTAAGCTAGTACAAGAACTATGGGATGTAAGATAGTACAATAAATATGGAGCTTCCTTAAAAAACTAAAATTAGATCTGGCATACAATCAGCAATACTACTCCTAGGGATATACTTGAAGCAATGTGAGTCAACTTACAACAAAGGCACATACACACCCATATTTATTGCAGCACTATTCACAATAGCCAAGCTATGGAAACAGTCTAGATGCCCCATTACTAACGAATGGATTAAGAAAATGTGGTATTTATACACAATGGAATTTTACTCAGCCATGAAGAAGGATAAAATCTTATCATCCTCAAGTAAATGGATGGAAATGGAGAACATCATCCTGAGCGAGGTCAGCCAGGCTCGGAAGGCCAAAAGCCACATGTTCTCCATCATATGCGGATTATAGACTTAAAACAAATCCAGCAATATTATGAGACACAGGCCACACTAAGTGGAGGCCTGTGTATGGGAGGGTTAGGGCAAGGGAAGGAAACTAAAAATTTGAATGTTGTTAATGTGCTCACTATACAGGAATCAGTATAGAAATCTTCATCTGGCTGGGGCCACCATGGGAAGGCGACTAGGGAGGAGTGAAGAGGACTAGAAGAGATGAACCAGTTGGGGTTGTAATACTTATTTGCATGGAAATAACACAAGGAAACTCCCTTCATAGCTATCTTTAACCAAAACTAGCAAAAACGTCATGCTTCTCTTTTTATCTTTTATGTTTTTTCTTCTATAAAAGCAGAGAACAGGAGGGCATAACAGATTCTGCCCAGGGGCTAGGGGGTTAGCACCAGTGGGAGGGGGTGATGAAAGGGATGCTGGGGAAAGGGGTAGGATGAATAAGGTACAAATAATGTATATGCATGTATGTAAATAAAAAATGATACCTGTTGAAACTGTTCCAGGAATTGGAGGAGGGAGAGATGGAGAGCAGCAGAGGGAGTGAGTTCAAGTATTATATATTTGATATGTTGTAAGAACCTTTGCAAATTGCTACAGTGTACTCCCATCCAGCACAATAAAAAAAGAGTAGACAACATCAAATGAAGAATATGCATTGTAACTACGTAAAAATTTTGATTAAGCATTTTGCCATGAATTTTAAAGACTCAGTAAAGCCAACTACCTCTATGGATATAAATCAGAAACATGAAATACATGACCTCAGAGAAGAGATGGTGAGAAAAACTAAGCAATGAATAACCAAACAGGAGATATGTATATGCACACACATATGTATGAGCTTTCAATTATATCAATAGATATATTCTTTCCAAAAAACAATATATGTATGTATATTATGAGGTCTTATTTACCTTGGGAAGGGGATGATTTGGAATTGGGCAGATAGAAACTGTTCTGTTAGGAGTATTCACTCCATATCATCTTCAACTTTATAATTTTTGGACAGTATGAATTATCTATCACATATTGAACACATTGAATTAAAACACAACATTGGGGATTGGGGTGTAGCACAGTGGTATAGCATTTGCCTACTGTGTGTGAGAGCCTTGGGTTTAGTCCCCAGCACTGCAAAAATAAGACAAAATAGAACAAAACAAATGAACAAAGAAAAACCCAACATCAACAAAAAATTATAAAGAAAAAAAAGAGAAACCTAGTATTAATTGCATTTTTAAAATCACCCTTTCAAAAGATTCCCAATGTTGTTATGCACCAGTTCCTTCCTTCTCACAATCAGAATATGAGAAGTTTTTATAATGAAAGTTATCCAGTTGATTTATTGTTATATAATTTTAAAATTCAGATTATATTACTGAGGTCCTACAAATTGCATGATACTACATATAATAATTGCAACCACAGTTTAACTTCACAGGGAATGACATGTTATGTTACCTTTTATTTTGCACCTGTTTTCAATATTTCTGGAACAGGTTCCAATCACTAGGCTGAATGTAGTAATTAAGGTTTGTCTGAAGATGAATCATCACCCATATATGCTGAGTGAATTTTGATCACTCTAATATCTGCTGCAGATATTATTATTTCATCAGGTATTCTTGTAGACTTTTTCTCTTCTAGTCTTTACATTAGAAATTTGTATTTCTCTGAGTACCACAAAATGCTACACATGTAAATTGAAGGTTTTGCATTTCAATGCAAGGTTAACATAATTTGGTGAATAATAGTGACACCTGCAATTCTTAGTGTTTTTCAAAATGCTAATAAGACCAGCTTCATGCCACAAAAATGACAGTTATAGACCTCTTTCAGCAAAGTAAGATTCTCCCTATTACCGATTGGCTTATTTCAACTACTTGTGCTCGTTAGTCTGCCTTATTCCTAGAGTTATTTTCATTTCCTCCACTATTTATTATCTTAGCCATATAAGCATTTTGGAGATGATCACAGTGCATCCTTCCCTTTTGATTTCTTTCCAGAGAAATATATGTTATCATGTTTTCCAAGACATAGGAGCTTTCCTGAGTCTGGCTCAAGTTCTGGAGTTGTGCTGGCTTTATGAGGTCAATGATGCTTAGCAAAGGCTCTTTCAGTCTCCCTCAGTTTTTCAACTTGCCAGTTACACTGGTGCTCTACATTTCCTCTGCAAGAGAGCTCAATATGTAGAGTGAGCTGACTGTGGATACTTGAAGATTGTTCTTTCATGCATTCTCCTCCTAGCAGTTATACACTTCATCTCCACACTTTTACAATTTTTTTGTAATTGGAGGAACATAATTTTAACTAAGTATTCCATAAACTGACAAGAGTGAAAAAAAAAGTGGTAGTGTCTTGGTGTCTCTATCATGACTACTTTGGGAAGACTCAACCAAGAAGGTCACTTAAAAATTCAGTTAGATTAGTAATACAACAGGAAGACATTAGAAAAAAATTACAAAATATAAAGTTATTTATTACTCAGATTTTTCTGAAAAACTGGATTTCTACCATTTCTCTTCACCTTAGAAAATGAAAGTTGAAATTCTTTGCATGGTCTCGTTTAAGATAACTAGCATGATAATCATGACTTTTTTTATATTTAGAAACATCAGATGAAAACGCAAGCAAAAATGAAAATTAGAAACACTAGATTGTGTAATGAGTGTGGTTTACATAAAACACCATGCAAAATTTGTCAGCAGAGTTCCTGGGGATGGACCTATACTCATAGGTTTTGGGTCAACATGAAAAAAAATAGATAGACAATGTAGACTTGTGTGTTGTAAATTCAGATAGAGTGTTTAAAGTATGTGTGTGAGAGAAACTAAAGCAGATACCTTAAAGCAACTGAGGCCAATAGGAAAAGGGGAACAGGTACTAGAGAAAAGGTTTGATCAAAAAGAATTAACCTAGAAGGTAACATACACGCACAGGAAATCAATGTGAGTCAATGCCCTGTATAGCTATCCTTATCTCAACCAGCAAAAACCCTTGTTCCTTCCTATAATTGCTTATACTCTCTCTACAACAAAATTAGAAATAAGGGCAAAATAGTTTCTGCTGGTTATTGGGGGGGGGAGAGGGAGGGGGCGGAGTGGGTGGTAAGGGAGGGGGTGGGGGCAGGGGGGAGAAATGACCCAAGCCTTGTATGCACATATGAATAATAAAAGAAAAATGAAAAAAAAATAAAGTATGTGTGTGAGCTAGGTACAGTGGCTCACACCTGTAATCCCAGCTATGTGGGAGACAGATATTGGGATGACTGTGATTCAAACCCACCTCAGACAAAAAAGTTAGCAAGACCCTATCTCAACTAGTAAGCTGGGCATGGTGGTATGTGCCTGCCAACCCAGCTACACAGGAGGCCGTAGGTAGGAGGATGGGGTCTGAAGTTGGTCCTGGTGAGAGACCTTATCTGAAAAATAACTAAAATTGTAAAAAGGGCTAAGGAAATGGCTGAAGTGGTAGAGCACCTGGTTAGCAAGCACAAAGCCCTGAGTTCAAACCATAGTACTGCCCCCCAAAAAGTATATATATAATACTTATAAATGGCTTACTATTTTACAACAATTGGTTTTGGTTCATTGACTAGCTAACCAACACTGATGTGACATGTCAGATATACTAAGATTTCTAATGAACTTGAACTTGAATGGCTGTCCTTTTAAACAATCCATTTGGATCTAAGTTTTGTGAGACAAGGCGAAAATTGTTTTTGGAAGAATGTAATGTTTCCTTAAGCTGCAGGCAAAGTGATTAGAAATATTTAAGAGAATATCTGAACTTGGGGTGAAATGGGGAAGGGGAGCACAACATGAGATCTGCAGGTACAGAAGTCACCTTCTTATTCTTTCTGGAAGAAATTCATGACTAGGGTCACAAGTTAACACCTCTCCTTCTTTCCCATGACTTCCTTTAATGAAAGACAAGACTTTCATACCTTAATAGTTTTAAGGGTATACCAAATGCAAGCTACTGGACAGAATACAGCCATTTATACTTTAGTGTGAATGAATTTTTAGGTTAATTGGAAATGATTGAGCCTAGTGGTAGTCCTGGAGAATGACATAAGTAGGAAAGAGGAAGAAAAGCCCAAACAGTGGGCAGGGTAGATTGGGACAGGATATATCTTCTTAATGTAATATTGCACGAGGAAAATCTATTTAATTACCCAGAAAAGGCTATTTTTGACTTGCAAAACTGCCCCTTCTATCATTGTTGACCCAAGCAACTGAAAACCTTATTCATGTGTGTCACTTGTCCATTTCATGCCAACCTGTTGTTGACCTGACATTTATGTCTTAACTGTATTTGAATAAGCCTATTCATTATGCACTTTGCTTTGTTTTGGAGCAAATGAGGCCGATATGAACTTCACCTTTATGTGTAATATAGCATGATTTGAAAGGCAGTCTCTAAGACTGAAATGGATATAACATGACCTGAACACTACCAAAATATATAGTTTGAGTTCACCATGAAATCATAAAATCATTTTCCAATATCTTAAGTCTCAGGGGCGAAATGTTTTTTATTGGCTAGATTAAGAAATAGAGAAACAAAGCAGAATTGGCAGATGTGGTCATAATTTGAGATGGTTCTATATACCATGAGCTTGATTCTTTTATTTAAAATTGAGCAGGATGATGCAAGGCTGTGTTTCTCCTTTCCCCCTCCCCCTCCCCTCTCCGCCTCCCCCCTCTCCTCCTCTTCTCTCCTCTCTGTCTCTTCCCCTCCTGTCCCCTGCCTCCTGTGCTCTCTCTCTCTCTCTCTCTCTCTCTCTCATATTATCCTAAGCTTTCTTCCTTTTCCACCTATCTTCTGATCAATTTTCTCTCATTCTCTATATACTTTAATCTGGAAGAGAATGAACTCTATGAAACTTGTTTAAAATTGGCACAAGAAAGGGAGAATGAAAATAGTCATTATAACAGTATCAGTGTATCTGATTCTATGTGATGAATAATACTTCCACTTATGGAAATATATAAAGCAAATGGTAATTATTGTTTCGGTTGGACTCTAAGTTCAATTTATGTTTTTGAGAACAGCAAAATGTTATAAAATTTGACAATTTCCTGGCATTATACTTGAAAGAAATGCAGAGAAATATTTTTGTGTGAAAATCTTGCCAGAGATTTTTCTGAATTATAACACAAGTTTTGTTGTTGTGGTTCTGGGTTTTGAATTGAATTCAGGGATTCACACTTGCTAGGCAGGTGCTCTAACTGCTTGAGCCATACATACCTCCAGTGCTACAATTAACTTTTAATTAAATTAGTTAACTTCTGTTAACACAAATCTTGAAATGTATAGTATCACATCATATGTAAGTGCTTTGCAACTATAGGAACATATAATAATGAATTTCATGTGTCAACTTCACTGTGTCTCAAGATGCCCAGGTAGCTGGTTAAATATTATTTGTGTGTGTGTGTGTGTGTATGTATTTCCCCAAGAGATTAACATTTGAATTGTTGAACTGAATAAAGCAAATAGCTCTCTCCAATGTGGGTGGGTAGCCTACAATCCATTAAGGGTCTGAATAGAACAAAAAGGCAAGAGAAAGATGGATTTGCGCTGTTTCTACCTGATGCTTGTGTACGGATATCTCTCTCCTCTTCCCTTGTTGCTTCTCGTTTTCTGGCTTAACAGACTTGGATTGGAATCTACATCTTGGTTTTCCAGCTGTGAAGACTTCAAACTATTTCACCAACTTTCCTGGATCACCAGCTTGCAGGCAGCAGATGGTGGGACTTTTCAACTTCGGTAGTATTGTAAGTCACTGCTTTATAATAAATACATATGTTTATCTTTATATCTACTTCTATCTCTTGCCCCATCATATTGGTTCTGTTTCTATAGAGAACACCAACTAAGAAATTGTGAATTTTAATTAATAAATATTAAATAGAAGGAAGTAAATGGAAGGGAATGGAAGAAAGGAAAGCTGTGCTCAGTCTATGTCTGTGTTGGAGTGAGTTTCTGAATCCTGCAAGAGTCCCAAGGAGAGAATTGGTGTGGGACTCATTCCTATGTAGAAAACTACCATTTTGTATTAAAAAATATAAAATGTGATAGGAATAAAAGGTCAAAATAAATTTTTGTATAAAAATAATTAACATTAAAATATGAATCTTCTAAATGCTAATGTAAAAATGAAATTCTTTTCAATGGAATTCCCAATAAGCTATTGTTTTTCAGTCTGATGAATTGTTTAGAATTTTTTTATGAAGGAATCAATGCCTGAGAAAAGGCAAGGCATTTTTTAAGTAGAGGAATAGAGAAGGAACATTCACTTTACCAGATGAGAACATGCTATAATTTACTGTATTTGAATCAGTGTGGCATTGGCATCAGAATGGATCAGTGGAAAAGGATCCAGAATCTGAAAATAGATCTTAGTATGGAAGAAAATTTAACATACGGCTAAAGTGGTATTTTAACTCATTGGGAAAAGGGCAGTTTTTGCAACATATGATATTAACCCAATTGGCTATTCATCAGGAAGTAAATAAAGTTGTATCACTGCCTTATACCACATAAATTTTGGATCCATTAAAAATTAAATGTAACAACATAATAACAACCACATACAAGAAAATCTAGTTCACATCTACAAAGTGTGGGGGGGACGATTTATTATTTTTATTAAAGTGAATGGACAAATAGATGTAGAAGAAATATTTGCATGAGGAACACAGACATAAAGTGAATGTGTATAATATGCAAACATTCATATAAACTGATGAGGAGATAATCCAATAGAAAAATGGACAAAAGATAAATCAGAAAATTTTAGGAGTCCACACCCTTTCTCCCCACAAAAATCAAAAAGTCTTTATAGGCAGGCAAATACAAGTTAAACAAACATCTTTATACCTCTCAGATTGGCCAAAACTAAAAAGAATGAAAGCATCATTTTCTGCTGAGGTATGGACAAAAGGGCACTTTCAGATATAATGAACAAAACATAAATTATTGTGTATTTTTTGTAAAGTAGTCTGGTAATGTCTAGTAAAATAAACAAATGTGTGTACACTTTGATCTAGCAGTCCTACTTTTAGGAATACAACTAGTAGCATTAACAGCACCAATGAAGATTATATACAGAATGTTGGTTGTAACATTATTCATGGCAGCAAAGAACTGGAAACAAAGTGAATATTTATCATCTCACATTTATACCATGGAATATTTTGTAGACATGAAAAAGACTATATGAACCACTTTAGGAAACTTGGAGGGACTTCCATGAGGTGTTGAGCAAGGAGGATGCTGATAATATTATATTATATCCCAGTTTTGAAACATAAGTAAGATCACTATAAATATACATACATCTTGTAAATGCTGATAGTTTTATAATCAAATAAATTTTCTTGAGCTAGGGACTTGGCTCAAGTGGTAGAGCGCTTGTCTAGCAAGATCAAGGCCCTGAGTTCACACTCCAGTAAAGACAAAACAAAAGAAATTTTGTTACCTTTGTTACTTGGATCGTGGTGGTGATGGTGCTAATGTGGTTGGAAGGGAAGAAGAAAAAGAGACAGCATGCAGTGATTTTCCTTTCTTATCTAAATATAAGTGCAAAGTTGGAAGCTTAAAACAACATATATGTATTTTCTCACAGTTCCATGGGTCAGGAGACTGAGCACAGACTAGCTAAATCCCCTGCTTAGGATCTCATAAAGTTGAAAACAAGGGGTTGGCAGAACTGACTTTCCTTTTAGAGCCCAGGCTCCTTTTCTAGGCTCACATGATTGTTGGCAGAATTCATGACTGAGGGTCCTGATTTTTCACTTGCCATTGACTGGAGACCATCTGCAATACCTTGTCACATGGCACTTTTGATAGGCAGTTTATAACATGGCTGTTTGCTTCCTCAAGGCTAGCAGGAGAGCTTCTTACTGCTAAATCATGTAAGATTGAGTTTTAGGAAATGAAATATAATCTTGTGATTATAAGAGTGACAGGCCATTGCATCACTTTTATTGTATTCTATTGGTAGAAGAAAGTTGCAAGTGCCACAGACCCAAGGACAGATTACTATGGGAACCTGGTTTGCTGGGGTGACAAGAGTAGGTTGGGTCTGTCTTACAAGGTCAAGTAAATAATAAGATGAAATATGGAAACTATTCCAGGAATGGGGGGAGGCAGGAATAAAGGAAAATGATGAAAGGCATGAATTCAAGTATGATATATTTAATATATTGTGAGAGAACTTTCGTAAATGCCACAATGTACTCCCACCCAGCACAATAGTGAAAAACAAGCACATGGAAAAAAAAAAAAGAAAAAGAAGACCAAAGCCAAACTGAAATCAGAAACTATCAACATGATCTTACTATATAAAATTGAAATAAACAAGGACATTAGGAAAATAAAAAATTACTGCCATGTCCCAGTCATTAGTATTAATGGATTTTCTCGGGTCATTCTGAGACCAGCAATACGAGGCATTACTGTAGTGCCACGAACTTCCTTGGGTTCCTTGTGATGAATGTCCTCTAGGTGCAGGGATTTTTCTTCAGGCATTATCTCCGTATTTCATTTATTCTTATCAATCCATTTCATCCAATGTGGTATCAATTGTCAGAGAACCATCGTTTTATGTTTGTGCCATGATGGAGGAAAAAAGAATTCTAATTAAGCTGGGCTTTCTTAGCAAATAAATTATGGGATATATGCCAATTTTAAAGATGTTAAAACATGAAAATATGTTAGTCATAGATGTGATGAAAATTACTTGGGGTGTTCTCCTGAATTCCCTCTCTAGCCTCCTTGTAGGATGCATTAAAGCTCAATGTATTTTCTTCTTTATGTAGCTTGCCTTACATTCTGCTACTTCCTAGAATATAAACTAGGAATAATAATCTTTAGATTTAGGCCAAACAAAGGTAAGTAAGATACTTACTGCTCTTACTTTTCTGAAGTCAATCAGTGTATCTAGGGCACTAAGTTTCCATTTCCAGGTCAAAAAAAGCAAACTCTCTAAAAATACATATGTTTTTCTTGTAGAAAGAAACACTGTTAGAGATGAAAACAGTCTAACAAAATTTTCAAATTAAATTTTTACTTTCAGCTGCAGTAGATGTCTAGGAAACTTTTTAGCTAGGTACAGTAAATATATATAATTAAAATATGTGTGAAACATTGTTTTTCCTTTGATAAAATGAATGGTACTCAAACTTGACAAGCATTTTTAATTTTAAGCATTTTGAGTGCAATCTCAAAATGCACTGAAGGTGAGTCAATGATTTGCTTAGAAGAGATTATGTTTTAAAAACTGAAGGTATTTTGTTCTGTTTGGTCATTTCTTTGCTTAAATGCAACTGAATATTAGGAAACATTTTTTCTTATATCTGGAGGTTATTGCTAAATTTCTGTATATTTATTTAGCATTCTTCAGAATGAAGCAATCATACTGTTTCTTTCATACCCATGCAAGGATCAGTATTGCAAACTCTAAAATTAATTTAATATATTCAACAAGTGTTTGCATTTGAAATAATTAGAATTTTCATACATAAAACATAAACTGGTGATTTTTAAACCTTATAGATAGTTTTTTAATATATTCAGAAACTTTAAAATAGCCAGATGTTCTTTGCTTGATAGAATAGTTAGTAGATCTAAAAATTTTAAATTTAAAATTTAAATTAAATTAAATTTCATTGGTGTTGTTTAATGTTTATCAATAAAAAGCTTTAATTAGAACCCTAAGAACCTTTTTACATTTTCTGTTTCAAAGTGAGATGAAGGTAGAGCTATCTGGTGCTGAAGTTTGCTTTTCATTTTGGAAACTCATAGGAGTGAATCAGCTAGAGCCTGATTTTCAGTGACCTTACTTACCTCGTATAAGCTGATGCCCTACTGATTCCAGTGGCAGCAATGAACAGCAGGTAACTGAGCAGCAGGCTCAGTAACCTGTTCATGCTTCATTGGTGATCTCCTGCCTTTGTCTTTGATCTTGGGCATTGCTTCAGTTTTACCCTTGTAAATCTTCCTCTAATTCCTTGTCCTCTCCTTTGTTTTCTCACACGCAGGCTATAAGCCATGCCAGTACTGGGGCACATGTTGCTGAATGTGAGAAAGGATGGATTTATTAGTAAACATAAATTTTCTTTTCTTTTGAGCAAGAAGTACAGGACAGCTTGGCCTTTTAGCCCTGTGCCTTTCAAAAATACATATTGGTTTTAGGATATTTGTTAATATGATGCAAGCAATGTAACCTGAATTTACATTTTCTTGTTTTTCTGTTACTAAGTTTGTTCTCACATGAGAGCTGGAAGGAGATTTGGATTCACCTAACAGTAGTGGGATGGCCTTATATCCACCCACCTTGCCAACAGTTATTTCTATAACCGCACATAAGTTAGGGCTGCTTATATCCTGCTCAAACAGAGAGATCTTCTTTCAGGGTAGAGTTTTTGTATATAAGCAAGTATCCCAAACTCAATCTCACATGTCAAAAGTCATGACAACAGATGTTTGGAAGAAATAGTCAAAAGAGTAAAGCTAACTACATAATTACCCAATCATTATACTATTATCAAGTCAGAGCATGACAACTCCTTGTACACCTGTACTCCTGTTGTTGACCTATTGTTTCTGGTCATAGTGTTCTCATTTTAGAACTATCCTTACATCTTGCTTTGTCAGGATCCCAGAGTCTTTAATTTCTGGGACATCCTTGGCTTTTATCCAATCCTACTTTGTTTTCTGTGACCTTAGCCCAGGTTTGTGACTTCACATCCTACTTACCAGAGAGGGGATAATGGGTGGTTTGGACATAGGATGGTATGAACTGTTCTCTAAATAAATATACATTCATTCCTATCATTTCTATGTGAGCATCATATAAAGGGAATCTAATTGTTCTTATATTGTGGAAGACTGTTTGGCTTGGTAAGAACTGGCTTCAGGACAGTTCATCCTATTCATTTGGGAAACCATCACTGTCTAATTTTCCTTCTGGTGGTTAGCTGCTCTCTGACCTAATGAGACAAATAGAGCACATTTAAAATTATCTCTAGTGCTTTGTTTTTATTTATTTTTTTTAGTGCCTCATTCCAGATCAATTAAATCAGAATCTCCGTGGTGGGTCCAAGGCATAGGCATTTAATTTTTCACCCTGGTGTTTCTAACATGCAGGCACAAGTTAGAAGCACTTGTTTTTCAATTTTAAATAGTGATCCTATCTCATAGTAAATAACCAACTGTCTTTATAATCTATTCTATTTAAAAACAGAGTATTTAAAACATGCTTGACCCTCAATTCCTATTTAAGATGGGGCCATTTGCATATCTGGAATTAGTTAATCAGTCTATAATGTTCTATAGCTTGTTAGTGAACTCATTAATTATATTTTCAAATCTCATCCTCCAAAGTCAGGAAAAAATGCAATTCTCTCTAGAGGCTATTTTCATTATTAAGTGAATGCATTATAAATTAGCAAACACAAAGAATATACAGGAACATCCTGTAACTTTCCTCACATCCTGTACATTTCAGACTAAATCAGAAACCTCATTTTCCTTTAGGCAAATGTACTCTGCTTGCCTAACATTGCAAATTTAATTATATAGAAGTGCTTTGAGGTCCTCAGGAATTATATAGTTGTTTGAATAAACAACAAACTTCTTTCTGTATTTAACCAAAAAAATAAATTTTTAAAACTTCCTATTGAAGACCAATAAGTATGATAATACACTCCAAGAGAGTAAGAACAATGAATCCAAAACTGGAAGGAAAAGTTGTTTTTAAATGGTTAAGGGGTACACTATAATTTTTCAAATATTACCTGGTATCTTTCCTTTTCATTTTCTCACTGAGGAGATTATAGTAGTTACTCTTGGGAGCAAAAACGTTTGATAGAGAAAGTAATTCTTCTACCCTTAAAGCATAGGATGGGTGTGTGTGTGTGTGGTGCATTTCAACTGCAAATGGCAAAATATTCTTCCTGGTTTGAAATTGGATTGGGGGAGGAGGGTAACAGAGAGAAGGATGTGTAGCCTTGCTTCTGAGATTTATACTAAAGTGGAAGAAAAATGTGAGAAGTTTGCAAAACTGGAAGGGGCCTACTTGTAAGTTTTAGGATGAGAGTCTTGAGATATGGCAAAGCTTCAGAGAGAGGATGGCTGCTTAATACATCTGGGCAGAAGGGACACAGAGAGCCTTGCAGAGACCGTTCCTAGATTACTAAAAGTAATTTCCAGGTTGCAGGTAGAACTGCTGGACCTGACAGGGCCATGCGGGCAAGAATGAGAGTTGTCTCAGTAATGTCTGTTTGGGTTGATGAGTGGATGGGCTGATGGAAGAATAGTGAATATCAGAAAAATCATATAAACTGAGGACAAAATGTGACCCCCTAATCCTCTGGCAGCACATAAATACCCAGGATTTAGAGCCCCAGAAAAATAGGAAATGAGAACTTAAATTAGCCAGGACTAAGGTTTGCTAGTACCATCATGCTCAAAATGGAAACTGAAGCTCAGGAAGTGACAAAAATTATAACTGCATATCTGCAACTTTGTGTAACTAGATCCATAATGTTACAAAGATGACAGAAGAGGAATATGAAAAATATGAAGGCTATTACCATTCATTTTCTTCCAAGGGCATTGAAAAATCTAGTTACTTAAAGCCTTCCATTTCACAGTAGTCTAGCTTATGTTCCTAGCTTTAAAGCTTTGTGAAATGTATTTTCTTTTTCAAATTTTCAGTCTTTTTATTGTAGTGCACATGAACCAATTTAGGTGGAGATAACAGTAGAAGATAATTTTGCTCCTAGAAGAAGTTGCCAACTTATAATATTCTTATAATAAATTCCACACATATATCTTGACACTTTTATGGATGCTGTAATCACAATTAAATATTTGCATAGAAAATGGATCTCAATCAGATATTCAAAAGCAGTAAACAAAGATCAATGGCTATCTGAGAAATCATTTTTTTAAAAAATTAAATTGTCAAAATTCATATTAATACAGAAATATTTATAGTTAGACTCCCAGAGCTTCAAGTAGATTCATTTAATTATAATTTATTTTATATTTTTTAGGGTTATTAAGCTCTTTTTCATTTTATGAGACTGAAATTGGCTTAATTTCCATTAAAAATCCCAGCAAACCTTATTCCATGAAAGCTTAGTGAGTATGAATTACTCTTGAACTTGCATGTATGACAACTCTAGTAATCGGAAGGAGAATTTGATAAAAGCAAATTAATTTTCATCTCAGATGATTTAGTGATACAACATCCTGTAATGTCTTAGAATCTCATTGTTTCACAGAGTAGTTCCCCTTGTCAAAGCCCTTCTGAATTGGATTGTCTTCACACAGGAACTGACTGAGTGGCCCTGACAAGGCCTGCAGGGCTTCCCTCGGAGGCCCTGGCTCACTCAGGTAACCACTCTTCTCACTGTGAGGCTTGACTGGCTGCACAGCCCTTCTGCTTGTGTGGGCACACTCGTCTCACAGCCTGCTCTTTCCTCATCTTCTGAGGCATCTATAGCTTTCTCTCGATCTGCTCAGACTTAAAATGACTTAAAAATCTTAGTTGATACATAATGATTGTCATATTTATGGGGTACAGTGTGATAATGTTGTATGTAATGGTCAAATCAGGGTAATTAACATTTCCATCACCTCAAACATTTATCATTTCTTTGTGTTGGGAACATTCAAAAGCTTCTCTCCTAGTTATATAATAAGTCCTTATAAAGTATAGGCCACCTACTTTGCTATCAAACACTAATATGTCATTTCTTCTTTTTTGGTGGCTGTTATTCGACCTCTCTTCACCCTACCTTTCACTCCTTCCTAGCCCTTGGTGATCACTACTCTGTCTACTTCAATGAGATCAACTTTTAAAATTTCCATACATTGTAATCAAACTTTCAAATTCCACATGTCAGTAATATTGCCTCTAATTTTTGGCATTAGCATTTTAAAAATTTTCTATTTGGCCTAGTAATCATACTAATAAATCAAACCAATTACTACCTATTCTTATCACAAGTAAATGGACATTTCTGTAGGATATAAATATAGAAATATACTCACAAAAGCTACAAATGTGGGATTAATTTATCATAAGTAAAAACTTGTGATAGTATTTCTTTTGGCAGACAAATCAATGACCACTTCAACACTGACTGACACTTGACCAATGACTGAAATTTGGGAGTTACTGTTACAGATTATGATCCCTTGTTCTGGCCAGTTCCAATAGTGCAATAATTCTAACAGTGTGAGAACAGAGGTTGTCTTTCTTTGTGGTTTGTCTTCTATTGGTAAGACATTTGTTTACTTAACAAACACAAGCCAGACCTGTGCTGTGTGCCAAGGACATGGAGATAAAAGTCCCTGCCTCTGAAATTTGCCATCTGTAAACAGATAATTTTTCAGTTGAATTCTGTTGTAGGTGGCTTATGTTGCTGGAACCAGTCATGTATATTGAAAACACATAAATGAGAAAATCAATGCATGATATGTTTTCAAGCAGTAAACTTATTGCTGGCATGTGGAGAAAATTGTCCAATTCTTTCTACCATTATTAAATGTTCATTTTATTGTAAACAGAATCATCACTTTAAAATGACTCTTACTGTAAAATCTTTCCCCTTCATTGGTTTTGATAACATTGTATTTCCCACTTTTTGGTCAAACTTTCACTGCCTCTCTCTCCAATTTGAACAATAACATATCTTGAAGGATTTACCCCTCCCTTTGTTTCTGTTTTAATAATAATAAAATTCAAACACAACAACACAATGTCCATGACCTTAGAACATTAAGCAGGCAGCACAGATGAAATGAGAAAAGAAAGCAAGATGGGCATGAAATACTGCAGTTCCTTTGCTGCTAAAATTGAATTTGGTAAAGTCCTCTAAAGGATACATGAGACCAAATGAAACAAAAATGACAAGTCTTAGTGTGACAATTATACTATGGTTTGTGTGTATGTAAGGCCCTATGGAACATGAAGAGTTAACATGTAATCCAGATGGGATGTGGAGGTTTCTGCAAGTGACTGATGACTGCAACAAGTTATATTGAATGAGAAGAAGGGAAACGATGATGGAGATGGTAAAGACATTTCCAGAGGGGGAAAAGCTGAGGAAAAGTAATGGCAACATGAGAGAGGGTGCTGCTACAGCCCCAGTGTAGAGTTACTCAGAGTGGCAATTATTAGGTTCTCACAGAGACTGTCTGAATTGAATGAACTGAATAGACCATATGCAAATTTCAGATGGCCCCTAAGATCACTTTGATTCCTGACATGAACTGCAACTTCTGAGGTCCCCAAGTTCACCCTCTGTTCAGTAATTCATTAAAAGTACTCACAGATGTCAGCAAAGCTATGATTCTCATGGTTACACTTCATTACAGCAAAGGATATAGATTAAAATCAGCCAAAAGGAGAGACACATAGAGTCCAGACAGCTCCAGGCATGAGCTTCTAGTTTCCTTTCTCAGTGGAGTCTTATGGACAGAGTCAACTTTTCTTAGAATTTAAGTGTGACAAAAGGCACAGAGTACTGCCAACAAGGGAAGCTTGCCCAAGCATTGGTTTCAAGGGCTTGATTATATAGGTGTACTTGACCACCCACATGGCTGACTTTAGTCTCCAGCTCCTCCAGTCAAACTGATATCCTGTATCCCAAAGCCAGATAACAAACACATTTATTAGGCAGGAAATTCCAGGGTCTTAGAGATTACTTCCCACAAGCTGAAGGAAAAGGCCTGTCTTTGGGCAAGGTTAAATCTTTAGCATAACACCATAAAACTTAAATTCTAGCCATATTTCCTTTAGAGGATGTCTGGCACAAAGCATCCTTGATAGGACTAGGGGTTAGCTCTTGACTCAAAGGCATCCATTGAGTGCTGACAGATCACAACCTGGGCTACACATTAGGTTTACAGAGAGGTCAGTAACATTTTTGGTATTTGAATCTGTACTCCTCTGCCTCTAAACACTATGATTAAATCTGTCCAGGACTGATATGTTGGAAAAGCTCTCTAGGTGATTCTAATTTTTGATCAAGATTGGAAACCAATCCACTAGTAAAGATGCTATCAGGAGTACAAAGCCTCTCATGGAGAATCTGATGAAACTAAGAGTTGGCTCTGGCAGTGGGTGTAGATAACTATCAGTCTTAGGAAAGAATAAACAGAGAAGCTGAGTCAAGAAAGTGGTCTTCTGGTGGAGTTGATGAGATCATGGACATGCCTGTTGTGAGATACTACTTTACTACTGCTGAGCTAATTCTTTTTTTTTTTTTAATTGTTGTGCTGGGTTGGGTACATTATGGCATTTTCAAAAGTTCTTACAATGTATCAAATACATCATACTTAAATTCATCCCCTCTGCCATTCTCATTTATCTCCCCTCCCCCATTCTTGGAATAATTTCAACATGTCTCACTTTTCCATTTTCATACATGAGTACATAGTACTTACTCTCCCACACCCTTTTCCCACCATGCCCCCCCACCACTTGAACCAACTCCCTCACCTCCCCCCAGTCTCTGCAGGACCTGTTCTGCCCTCCTGTTCTCCAATTCTGTAGAAGACAAAAATAAATAATAAAGACACTTGCTTATTTAAGATAGCTACACAGGGAGTTCCTTGTAACATTTCCATGTATACATGTATTATAACCCCAATTGGTTCATCTCTTCTGTTTTTCTCCATTCTACCTTAGTTGCTTTCTTATGGTGGTTTCAACTGGTTTAAAAATTCTACATTCATTCTTGTATAGAGTACATCAACCATATTCACTTTCTTAATTTCCTTCTTTTACCCTACCCCTCTTGTATGTGACCTCCCCGTAGTGTGACTTTTTCTGTACATATTTTTACCTTTACAGTGGATATCCACTGTATGACATAAAGTGTCTTTGTACTGTGCAACCTGAGTGCCTTTACCTATTACTTGCCTCTGCTCCTCACCTTCTGAGACAGGTTAGTTTATCCTTTGGAGACTCAGCTACTTCACTGATAAAATGGAGATAATGGTAGATATACTACAAATTTTTCTAGGATTAAATAAACTTTTGTGTGGGGAGCAGATTATGAGAAGCCTATGAGAACTTGACATAAGCACAGCTGTGCCCAATAATCAGCAGGTTGAGTGTGGCACAGCTTCAGCTGCAGAAGGAAGTGAGGTACAAAATGCAGCACACCTGCTTTTCCTAAGTTATGTTCAGAGAAGTAGGAACCCAGGTTTCTCTTGTTACAATGTCACGTCCCTTCCTGAGAACTGTTGCTCCAACTCCTTGTTTACTACTGGACATAAAAGACTCACTGAAGGAGAACAAGGGTTTTTTGATGGGGATTTTTGATTGGCTGTTGCTGCTGCTGCTGCTGCTGCTGGCTGTGAGTCTCCACCAGAGAAGCTTTCTGCACCTGGAACTTTATACGTAGGCTTTAGAAAAGCTAAGCTAAAGAAAAGCTGAAGAGAACATGGGAGTTCAAGTCTAAGGACCAAGACTTTAAGAGTTATGCTAATGCAGTTTTTAGATGGGGCTGCTATTGTGTTTCTGCAAGTCTGAGCACCGACACTTTAAAGGGAACATGGGACAGTGCAAGTCTGAGGGTCAAGACTCTAAGAGAGATTAAAGGGATCATTGGGCAGTGTGAGTCCAAGGAAATAAACTATAAAGAATAGAAAAGAAGCAGGTTTTAAAAAACAGTAAAGAAGCAAGGCCTTAAAGAATAGAGAAGAAAAGAAACAATGAGGCAGTTATGTGTCTCCGAGTGTGCTGGTCCAGCACACCTGGTCCCAGCTTTGTGCACGTTTGTCTGTCATTTGTCCTTTCTATATCTCTAGTTGCCCCCAGTTAGGCTCGGTAGAATAAGAGCTTGAGAAAGCTCACTATACTTTTGTGTTCAGTTTTTGTCCAAAAGAGCCAACAGTGCGAATGATTTTCAGTATCAGTGAGGTAGGTGGTTGGAACCTTATTCTAGAGGCTGAGTTAAACTGCTTAGCACATAAGTTTTCTCAATTTTTACTACTGTCCTATAAGAAAGTATCATAATTTTCGTTTGATAGCTGAGAAATGAAAGCTTTAAAAGTTATATAATTTGGGCTGGCACCCATCACTCACACCTATAAGCCTAGCAAGCTGGAGGTTGAGGTTGGGAGGATTGTGGTTCAAGCCCAGCCTTGGCAAAAGGTTTATGAGATCTCAATAATTGGGTGCAGTGATACACATCTGTCAACCCAAGCTACATAGTAGGCTGAGATTGGGAGGATCGTGGTTCCAGGCCAGTCAGGGCAAAAAAAGTTTGTGAGACGCCATTTTGATGTAAAAAATCTGGGTATGGTGGTACATGCCTGCCATCCCAGCCATGGTGGGAAGCATAAATAGGAAGATTGTAGTCCAGGATGGCTTGGTAAAGCATGAGAGCCTATCTCAAAAATAACTGCAACAAAAAGGCCTGGAGGTGTGGCTCAATTGTAGAGCACCTGCCTAGTAAGCATGAAGCCCTGAGTTCAAACCCCAGTTTTGAAAAAAAAGGTTACATAATTTTCTTACTATTGTCCATTGGTTATTTCAGTAATAATGCTATGAATAAAATGTACATATTGGAATAATTTTATTTAATCTAGTGATAGGAAAATTGCTTATTTAGCATGTGATGACCTCTGGTCTTACATTGCTTCTCAGTTTTCCCATGTATTGCAGTTTACCTTCTCACTAGATTATAATTTCACCATTCCAGTAAGACAGAAGATGTAAGCAACCAGCACTTCTATTTGGCTTGTGTCCTTTTCTGCCAGTGGAGCAGGCTGATTCTGTCATTTTAGAGGAAATAAATTGACACCTTGAGAGGTCAAATGATTTTAGTTACTCACTGGAGTAGGAATAGAGCCATAGTCTACTGGCTTGCATTCACTGAACCTTACTCCCACAGAAATAGAAAACAAATTTTTGTAATGTTTCACACACCTTCAAATCATCTTCCATAGATATAAAGTTTTAGGATATATTGAAAATGGAGTGAATTTGAATTTAATTGCAAATCAACCTTCAGTTAACCAAATATTAACAGAGAGTTTTTATACATGCTTTGTAGGAATTACCTATTCTAAAAGTCCTTTCAATATTAAAACTATACAGCACATAGTTTATGCTTGATAACTCATAAAACATTCTTTTTTATATGCTTGGGGATTATACTTATGAACATCTCCTCGGGTATGACTTAGTAGATAAACTGATTTATTTGAATATTATGTGAGAAAGTGATAATGTACATAAAATAGCAAAGAAAAAGGTTTTATATAATAACATTGCAAGAATGAAAATTCAGTCAATTATTTAAGAAGACAGAGAGTTAAAATTCATAATTTCTATGGTCCTATGTCAAATACTTTTACATGCCATGTGTACTCTGGCTCTGTCATAATGGCTGTATGAAATGGGTAGTATGTTCCTTTTACACATGAGAAGATACATCTCAGAGGGATAAACTCTGAGATCCCCAAATCTTTTCAGTTTATGGTGCTCTTAATGTCACAGTAATTTTTCATGACACCACTCTGTTAAAATACATAACTTTTATTAGTTTGTTATCACCAAAACCATAATAACTACTTAAGTCCTAACAAATTAGCAGTCATTTGAAAATAGAATATACATAGATTGAAACCAAAATTAATATTCTTACATCACTCTTAAGTAACCATAAGTAATAATATGATGTGTGTGCTTGCTTGGCACTGCACAATTCACACACTTTGTGTCAGATTGCACACTACTACTCTATTTTCTCATTTTTTGATGGTCTCAAGTGATACTTATCACACCAATTTCTGAAAGTCCAGCTTTGCAAACATATACTATCACTGAAAAGAATATAACATGATCTAATGTTGACACTATTTTCACTGAATTGAAAAGATGTGGAGTTTCATTGTATTGCCATTGAAATCTTAAAATGTTTCCTAGAAATATCTTGGCACACAGTTTGGGAAACTCAGGGCTAAGTAGTTTCTCAAAATGAAGTAGAGATAGGAGGATTGTGGTTCAAGGCCAGCAAAAGTTAGTGAAACTCTATTTTGAAAACAAGCTGAGGTTTGAAGTTGTGGCTAAAGTGATAGAGCATCTTCCTAGCAAGTATGTAACCCTGAGTTCAAGCCCCAGTACTGCCAAAACAAAAAGTTGGGTATGATGGTGCATACCTATAATCTCAACTACTAGAGAAGCAGAGGTAAGAGGATCAAGAGCAAAAACCTGAGCCCATATCTGAAAAACAAACTGACAACAAAAGGACTGGGGTGTGTGGCTCATCTGCCTAGCAATTGTAAGGCTCTAGTTTCAATTTCCAGGACCCCACACACAAAGATAGCTGATAAGCGTCAAAGGGAGAACTTGAACCCACAGTAATTCAAAATATCTTAATAACTGATGAATATATTTGATGTTATTACTAAGACTTTACCACCACACCATGCATTAGAATCTTATTTAAAAGCTAAGTATATTAAGAAGGTTAGTTAATGATGTTATTTGAAGTACTGTGCAGAAGAAATGAGTAAATCATTATTACTTGTTCCTCAAGGGCATAATTATGAAAATAGTACCATACATGAATTTATCTCTGGAAATAGATCCAAATGTTTGAATCTTTTCTATTTTATTTCAAACAGTATTATCCAATTTATTACAAATCTAAAAATTTGAATTCTCATGTGAAAGTTTTGTAACTATGAAGTTGTACATTATAAAACAGCTTATGTCCTATAGATTCACTGTGAAAATAAAAACTCATAACTATAAAACCCATAAAAAGATAAGGATCTGGTTGGTAGCTCATGCCTGTAAATCCCAGCTATTCTGGAGACTGAGATCAGGAGGATCATGGTTCAAGGAAAGTCCAGGTCAAAAATTAGTGAGGCTCCCATTTCAACAAACAAGCTGGGCATGGTATCATGTGTCTGTAATTCCTGTTATTTAGAAAGCATAGGTAGGAGGATTGTGGTCTGAGACCAGCCATGAGTAAAAAGCACAAAATCCTATCAAATAAAAAATTGAAGCCAAAGAGGGCTGGGGGTGGCTCAAGAGGTAGAAAAGCCTGCCAAGCAAGCTCAAGGCCCTGAGTTCAAACCCCAGGACCACAAAAAATAAACAAGCAAATAAATAAAAGCAAAAACTTAGCCAAACCAACCAACCAACCAACCAACCAAAATATCACAAGAAACTGCAAAAATGAAAACTATTGGTTGCTTATGGAGGAGACTGAGTCAAAAATGGCTTTTCCCATCCTTTCTTGATGGAGATACATGGTTCATCTTAGGAAACAAATTTTATAAGATATAATCATTTGTGTCAATTTCATGTTCATGTAAATATTCAGAAGTTCTTGTTCTTTTTGCTCAAATCTACTGACATTTTTACAAGTAAGACCAGGAAGCACATGTGCCCACTTTTTTTGCTTCTGTCAGTATTTGCAGGGTCATCAATGAATGGAAAAACAGCATATTGTGTGTGACATAAGCTTTTGTTCTTTCTGTGTAAGATAACCAATTTATATGTAGATTGGAACTCAAATATATGAGGCCTTTCTTATTTTTTTCCTGTTTCCACATCTGGATATAAATTGATTGAAAAAACACAAGTCTCATGGCCTGGGGTGCTCAAAACCTAAATAAATCTCTTCTAATGCATTTGTGCAATGGGCACTTATATATTAGGAGAATAAATATGTTGGGTTCATGAAAGTTCAGTATTAGAGCTTGCTCATTTTTTCTTGAATATCTGTTTTCTTTCTATGGAAAGGTATTTTGTCTACAGAATTCCTTCTCTCAGACATCTTCCTGCCTTGAGGATTTGAGAAATTGATGTCTCTGCATAAGCTACCTGATTATCCTCTGTTACTCTGGTCCTTAAAACTGAACTATCCAATATTTACCATGTTCCTCACGCACAGAGCTCCTACAGATGAAACTATTTTGACAGGCTAATTTCTTGATTGTTCTGTGTAGTAAAATACAGTGCACATCTGTCTTGGGTGAAATTAGGACTGGGGTGGAATTCTTTGCCATGTGAGGTACATTTGAGTTGACTCTGCCTTTTGTTAGGAGCAGTTGGAGAAGCAGGAATGGCTTGTTTCTCAGAGTAAGATGTTGAGACATACCTTTTTCAGTAGGTCATGGAAGGTATAGCAGCTTTTATTGTTTTGAGTAAAGTAGATTTTTTTCCCTAAGCATCTTCATTTATTTTCCACTTTGTTACTTAAAGTCAAGCATTAGTTTCGACTCTTATAATTCTTTATTTGCTTATTTTCCTGTTCTGCATATTTTGCTTTCAAATAAACCTGATTTTTCCCTTCATTTTCCTCTATTTTCTGGCAACATAAATTGTTAAATGTTGTCAATGTGATTACTAAAAGAAAATAAAATCACCATCTTTGAAAATCTTTAATAGTAGGATTGATTTTTCTGGGATTATTTTATTTTCAATAGCTGATGGCGGAGGGAGAAAACTGTTTAATTTCCTGAATCTACTAACCTTGGGTTTCTGAAATCTGGTATTTCAAGCAAAATGATAGGTGTGTTGAGATTTAAGTTAAGTGACTGTTGATGCTGGTTGAGAAGAGTAGACTGATGGCAAATATAGCAAAGGGGGAACACTGTGCTTTGGAATTATTTTGAGCTCCATTTTTCCTGGTTTATGGTAGCCTATTCTGGTGAACTGCATGAAGACTGTGTGCCTAGGTATGGGCGTTGCTTCCTGCGCCTCTCGTTGTAGTGCACCGGCCCTCAGCAAGCTCTGTCTCTCAGTTGCACTCTGCAGGCTTAGGCCTGGAGGAGCCAGAGGTTCAGGGATACACAGGGGAATCTGGGCCCCACAGAGAGACTGCCCCTACTTTGCTATTTTATGCTTGGTGTTGGATAGTCCCAGATGAGGGTGAAGGAGTCTTTGCTGTTTTTCCCCCCCTCTTTATTCATAAATTCATATGTGTATACGTTGTTTGGGTCAACCCTAACCACCCCCCCCCCACTTGCTTCTAGGCAGAACCTGTTCTGCCCTTTTCTCCAATTTTGTTGAAGAGATGACATAAGCAATAATAAGAAAGACAAAGCGTTTTTGCTAGTTAAGATAAGGATAGCTATACAGAGAGATTCCTAGCATTGCTTCCATGCACATGTGTATTATAAATAGAATTGGTTCATCTCTACCAGACCTCTTCACTACTTCCCATATTGACATCTGTTGCTTTAAGGTTTCTGTATTAGCTCCTCTGCAGTGGGCACATTAAACACTTTCAAGTTTTGGGTTTTCTACCTATTCTCTCCCCTTAGCTTGTGACCCAAATCCAACATTACTGCCTTTGCCCTAGATCTAAAGTCGGCATATGAGGGAGAACATAAGGATAGGTATACAGGGAGATTCGTAGCATTGCTTCCATGTACATGTGTATTACATTCTAAGTTGATTCTTCTCAAACTGACCTTTTCTCTAGTTCCTGATCCTCTTCTCCTATTGGCTTCTGTCACTTTAAAGTTTCTGCATTAGTTCCTTTGAATTGAGGACATCAAATACTATCATGTTTTTTGGGTTTCTTACCTGTCCTCCCTTGTGCGCTCTCACCTTATCATGTGACCAAAGTCCAATCACCTTGCTGTATTTGCCCTAGATCTGAAGTCCACATATGAAGGAGAACATATGATTTTTGGTCTTCTGAGCCTGGCTGACCTTGCTCAGAATGATGTTTTCCAGTTCCATCCATTTACCTGCGAATGATAAGATTTCATTCTTCTTCATGGCTGAGTAGAATTCCATTGTGCATAAATACCACATTTTCTTAATCCATTCGTTAGTAGTGGAGCATCTTGGCTGTTTCCATAACTTGGCTATTGTGAATAGTGCTGCAATAAACATGGGTGTGTAGGTGCCTCTGGAGTAACCTGTGTCACATTCCTTTGGGTATATCCCCAGGAGTGGGATTGCTGGAACATATGGCAGATCTATGTTTAGATTTTTAAGAAGCCTCCAAATTTTTTTCAAGAGTGGTTGTACTAGTTTGCATTCCCACCAGCAGAATACAAAGGTTCCTTTTTCCCCACATCCTTGCAACACCTGTTGGTGGTGGTGTTGCTAATGATGGCTATTATAACAGGGGTGAGGTGGAATCTTAGTGTGGTTTTGATTTGCATTTTCTTTATGGCTAGAGATGGCGTGCATTTTTTCATATGTTTTTTGACCATTTGAATTTCATCTTTTGAGAAAGTTCTGTTTAGTTCACTTGCCCATTTCTTTATTGGTTCATTAATTTTGGGAGAGTTTAGTTTTTTGAGTTCTCTATATATTCTGGTTATCAGTCCTTTGTCTGATGTGTAGCTGGCAAATATTTTCTCCCACTCTGTGGGTGTTCTCTTCAGTTTAGAGACCATTTCTTTTGTTGAGCAGAAGATTTTTAGTTTTATGAAGTCCCATTTGTTCATCCCTTCTCTTAGTTGCTGAGCTGCTGGGGTTCCATTGAGAAGGTTCTTACCTATACCTATTAATTCCAGAGTATTTCCTACTCTTTCCTGTACCAACTTTAGAATTTGGGGTCTGATATTAAGATCCTTGATCCATTTTGAGTTAATATTGGTATAGGGTGATAAACATGGATCTAGTGTCAGTTTTTTTCAGACTACTAACCAGTTTTCCCAGCAGTTTTTGTTGAAGAGGTTGTCTTTTCTCCATCGTATATTTTTAGCGCCTTTGTCAAAGATAAGTTGGTTATAGTTGTGTGGCTTCATATCTGAGTCCTCTATTCTGTTCCACTGGTTTCATGCCTATTTTTGTGTCAGTACCATGCTGTTTTTATTGTTATTGCTTTGTAATACAGTTTGAAGTCAGGTATTGTGATACCTCCAGCATTGTTCTTTTTGCTGAGTATTGCCTTGGCTATTTGCAGTCTCTTGTGTTTCCAAATGAACTTTAAGATAGATTTTTCAATCTCTTTGATGAATATCATTGGGATTTTGATGGGAATTGCATTAAACATGCAGTATAGCCATTTTTACTATGTTGATTCTACCAATCCATGAGCATGGGAGATCTCTCCACCTTCTGTAGCCTTCCTCAATCTCTTTCTTCAGGGGTTTATAGTTCTCCTTGTAGAGGTCATTCACATGCTTTGTTAAGTTTACTTCTAGGTATTTGATTTTTTTTTTGAGGCTATTGTAAATGGAATTGTTTTCATATATTCTTTCTCAGTTTGTTCATTGTTGCTGTATAGAAAAAAGCTAATGATTTTTGTATGCTGATTTTATATCCTGCCACCTTGCTATAGCTGTTGATAGTGTCTAGGAGTTTTTGGGTAGAGTTTTTTGGGTCTTTAAGGTACAGGATCATATCGTCTGCAAGCAGGGATATTTTGATAGTTTCTTTACCTATTTGTATTCCTTTTTATTTCTTCTTCTTGTTTGATTGATCTGGCTAGGAATTCCAGTACTATGTTGAATAGGAGTGGAGATAGTGGGCACCCTTGTCTCGTTCTTGTTTTTAGAGGAAATTGTTTCAGTTTTTCACCATTAAGTATAATGCTGGCTGTAGGTTTGTCATATATAGCTTTTATAATGTTGAGGTACTTCACTTCTATTCCTAGTTTTCTTAGAGCTTTTATCATGAAGTGCTGTTGGATCTTGTCGAAGGCTTTTTCTGCATCTATTGAGATGATCAAGTGGTTTTTGTCTTTGCTTCTGTTAATGTGGTTTATTACATTTATTGATTTTCGTATGTTGAACCACCCCTGCATCCCTGGGATGAAGCCGCCTTGGTTGTAATGAATGATCTTTCTTATATGTTGTTGGATTCAGTTTGCCATTATTTTGTTGAGGATTTTGCCTCAATGTTCATTAAGGAGATTGGCCTATAGTTCTCCTTTTTGGAGGTGTCTTTGTCTGGTATTGGGATGAGTGTAATGCTGGCTTCATAAAATGAGTTAGGCAGTGTTCCTTCCCTTTCTATTTTGTGGAACAGTTTACAGAGAGTTGTATTAGTTCTTCTTTAAAGGTCTGATAGAATTCAGCTGAGAATCCATCAGGTCCTCGACTTTTCTTTTTTGGGAGACTGTTTATTGCCACTTCAATTTCATTTTGTGTTATAGATCTATTCAGGTGATTAATGTCCTCTTGGTTCAGTTTTGGATGATCATAAGTACCTAGAAATTTGTCCATTCTTCAAGATTTCCCAATTTATTGGAATATAGGTTCTCAAAGTAGTCTCTGATGATTCCCTGGATTTCTGTGGTGTTTGTTGTTATCTCCCCTTTTGCATTTCTGAATTTACTGATTTGGGTTTTTCCGTTCCTCATTTTAGTCAGGTTGACAGGGGTCTGTTGATCTTTTTTATTTTTTCAAAGAACCAACTTTTTGTTTCATTAATTCTTTGTATTTTTTTTGTTTCTATTTCATTGATTTCAGCTCTTATTTTTATTATTTCTCTCCTTCTGTTTGTTTTGAGATATGCTTGTTCTTGTTTTTCTAGGAGTTTGAGATGTAGCATTAGGTCATTGATTTGAGAATTTTCTGTCCTTTTAACATATGCACTCATGGCTATAAACTTTCCTCTTAGGACTGCCTTTGCTGTGTCCATAGGTTCTGGTAGGTCGTGTTTTCATTTTCATTAACTTCTAGGAAACTTTTAATTTCCTCTTTTATTTAATCAGTGACCCATTGATTATTGTGCAATGTGTTGTTCAACTTCCAACCTGTTTGCATGTTTTTTACTGTTGTTTTTGTTGTTGAGTTCTAGTTTTAATGCATTGTGATCAGATAGAATATATAGGATTATTTCTATTTTCTTATATATGCTGAGGCTTGCTTTCTGCCCTAAGATATGAGCAATTTTGGAGAAAGTTCCATGGGCTGCTGAGAAGAATGTATATTGTGCTGATGTTGTATGAAATATTCTGTAGATGTCAGCTAGGTCCATTTGATCTATGGTGTGATTGAGTTCTAGAATTTCTCTGTTGATTTTTTTGTTTGGATGACTTATCAATTGGTGATGGGGGGTAATAAAGTCTCCCACTACCACTGTGTTGGAGTCTATATATGCTTTTAAGTCCTTCAAAGTATGTTTGATGAAATTGGGTGCACCGATATTGGGTGTATATAGGTTGATAATTGTTATTTCCTTTTGGTGTTTTTCAGCTTTTATTAGTATGGAGTGTCCTTCTTTATCTCATTTGATCAATGCAAGTTTGAAGTCCACTTTGTCCGAGATAAGTATTGCTACTCTGGCTTGTTTTTGGGGACCATTGGCTTGGTAAATCTTCTTCCAGCCTTTTATGCTAAGCCAGTGCTTGTTTCTGTCAATGAGATGGGTCTCCTGTAAACAACAGATTGTTTGCCAGATGGTGTTTTTTCGATGGGGTAGTTAAGTCTGTTAACATTCAGTGTTAATATTGATAGGTATGTGTTGATTCCTGCCATTTAATTTTTTTGTTGTTTGAGGGTTTGATTGTGTGATTCCTTGTCTCCTCCTATGGTTTGGTGTTGCCTGTCCTCTCATGGTTTTGTTTGCTTTTATTTTCTGTGTGCAGAATTCCTTGAAGAATCTTTTGTAGTGGTGGCTTGGTGGCCATATATTGTTTTAATTTTTGTTTACTGTGGAAGACTTTTATTGCTCCATCTATTTTGAATGATAGTTTTGCTGAGTAGAGTATCCTAGGGTTGAAGTTATTTTTATTCAGTGCCCAGATACCTCACTTCATGCCCTTCATGCTTTTAAGGTTTTCACTGAGAAATCTGTTGTGATTTTGATGGGTTTACCTTTGTATTTTAATTGTTTTTTTCTCTCTTACAGCCTTCAATATTCTTTCTCTATTCTATATTCTTGTTGTTTTAATGGTAACATATTGTGGGGTAGTTCTGTTTTGGTCAAGTCTGTTTGGTGTCTTGGAGGCTTCCTGTACCTGAATGGGCATAGCTTTCTCTAGGTTTGGGAAATTTTCTGTTATTATTTTGTTGAATATATTACAAATCCCCTTTGCTCATACCTCTTCTCCTTCTTCAATGCCCATGATTCTCAGGTTTGGTCTTTTGATGGAGTTGGTGAGTTCTTGCATATTCCTTTTGCAAGTCTTGAGTTGTTTGACTAATAGCTCTTCAGTTTTTCCTTTAATTTCCATTTTATCTTCAAGTTCTGAAATTCTTTCTTCCGCTTGTTCTAGTCTGCTGGAGTGGCCTTCCATTGTGTTTTTTATTTCTGTTTCATTCTTTTTTCTGAGGTTTTCCATATCATGGTCACTTCCTCTTTAATATTGTCTATTTTCATCTTTAATTCATTTATTTCTGTATTTATAGTGTTCTCTCTTTCATTTTGGTGTTTATTTAGGGCTCCTATGAGTTCATTTATTTGTTTCTGTGTCTTCTCTTATTCTTTATTTTTGGTGTCTTGAAATTTCTTGAATGTCTCTTGTATATTTTGGTTAACTATGTCTAGTGTCATCTCCATGAAATTCTCAGTGATCACTTGCAGGATTTCTTCTTTGAGGGTGTTTTCATGGGCATTGCTGGGTTCCTTGGTGTCATTTATCTTTGTTTTGTTGTAATCTGGAACTGGGTATCTATTTTCTTCATTTCCCTCTGAATCCTGTATTAAGTTATTTTTTGGGGGAGAATGGTTTCCATCCCTTTTTCATCTTCCCATCGCTCCACTTGTTACTGTGCAACTATGTTAATAGTTAATATACTAGTTGGTGGTTTCAGTCACTTGTTCTCTTTCCTTTAGTTTAATTTTGTTTTGTGGCTGTATTGGGTTTGTAGCTAAGATTGTGTATGTTATTTCTGTCCCTGGGCTGGGTGTAATTTAGTATTTGCTAATTCACAATAGTAAAACTAGCAAAAAAACCCCAACAAACAAAAAACAAACATGCAAAGAAATAAATGTGGAGAGATGAACAAACAAACATAAACAAACAAGAAACAGAAGAAACAAACAGACAAACAAAGAAACAAAAAAAATTCCAGGTTCAGGAACAATAGAATTTCAGTCTTATTTTAAGTTCTGGTGCTACTCCTCCAGCATCCAATTCTGGTGTTGGTATTTAAGTAGAAGCTCTGTTGTAGACTTGCCAGGTGGTTGGGTAGTGTTTTTTTCTTCTTCTGTCTTTCAGAGACAGCTGCTTGATCAGCTCCTCCCTCAGTGGGATGTGGCAGTTGAAGTTTGCATGTTGTCCTCAGGTTCCGGAATCAGCTCTGTAGCCCATCAGCTGTTCTGCTTTGGAGTTGGGTTTTCACTTGATTTCTGGGGGCTTGTGTCTTTGCCTTGCCTCCTTTCTCTGGGGCAAGGTCATTGATCCATCAGCTGGACCCATGCTGTCAGTATGTTGTGACTGGTTTGCTGATTTTTCTGATTATTTTTCAATTTTGCGTGTTGTTTTCCTTTGAATGTTGCTCACTGGCTCAGGAGATGAGCTTTGTGGACTGCTACCTGCCCTATTTCAGGCAGCAGCTTATCACTCACCCTGTGTTGGCTCTTCTGCCTTTCCAGCCTTTGTTTACTGAAAGGTCATGTGGAGATCAGCTCCTTGCTTCTCCCCTCTTCTTTGGTGTGCTTCTAGCAACTCTGTCCCTCTGCTGTGTGTTAGTTTTCAGTTCCTTGTTTATTGTTAAGTTCTTTTTTTTTTTTTTTGCGGGGTGGGGGTCAGTCTGCCCAGGGGCCTATGCTGGTTTATCCTAGGGGTGGCTGGGGAAATACCACGTGATGCTTGGTGCTCACCTATTGGTCTGCTGAATGTGTTCTAAGCAGGTTTGGAGTCAGCGTCTGGCGGCATGGCAGCCCTCCTTTTTTCTCAGTGTAACATGGTGCAGAGAAGCTTTCCATGGGATAGGGGTTCAGGGTGTCAAAGTTTTGATTCTCCTTGCTGCTTTATTTCTGCCAAGTGTGGCTCCACCATCTCAGTGAGGCTTTGAAGTCTTGGAGCTCACGCTGTCTGCTTCTGCGCCCTAGTCACCATCTTGAATCTCCAGGTCTCTGCTTTTTAATCTAAAGTCTTTATTTTGAGATCCTTTGAATTTTTGACAAGTGATTTTTAATGTGGTACTGGGAATTGATCCCAGGGCTTCATGCTTGCTAGGCAAGGGCTCTAGAACTAAAGCTGTGCCCCAGCCATTTTGCTTTGATTTTGTTTTTGAGATAGGGCTTCCTTGATCCTCCTACTTCTGGCTCTGGAGTAGCTGGGATTATAGACACACACCATAAAACTCACTAAAAATGTTGTAACTCAACATTTTCTGCACTAAGTTTGCATTTTTCTTTCCTTACATTTAATTTTATAATTGCTAATATATAACTTATTTTATTCTCTTAATGCAGCAATAATAGTGTATAGTCCTAATTATTTGCATTTTTCTTTGCCTTTTTAAATTTTACTGTTTTAAATCCTATTTCTGTCTTTTCCCTCTTTAAAAAAAAGTATTTTATAACTTTATTATAGTTTAGTTTCATTCAACAAAAATAAAACTTTGAGCTGTTTTCTTCTTCTTCTTCTTTTTCTTCTTTCTTCTTTCTTCTTCTTTTTATTGTTTTGTTATTCATATGTGCATATAAGGCTTGGGTCATTTCTCCCCCCTGCCCCCACCCCCTCCTTTACCATCCACTCCACCCCCTCCCTCTCCCACCCACCCCCTCAATACCCAGCAGAAACTATTTTGCCCTTATCTCTAATTTTGTTGAAGAGAGAGTATAAGCAATAATAGGAAGGAACAAGTGTTCTTACTGGTTGAGATAAGGATAGCTATACAGGGAGTTGACTCACATTAATTTCTTGTGTGTGTGTATTACCTTCTAGGTTACTTCTTCTTTTTATGGTACTGAGGATTGAACCAAGGGCCTCATGCATGTTAGGTGTTGGTTTTTTCTGACATTTAATATGTTCTTATTCTTTGTTTTTATCTTACTCTAGCTTTTAATTTCTGACATTTTTGTTTATTTTTTTATTGCTTTAATTTAGTATTTAAAAACACCATTCTCCCTTTTCCAGGGAGAACCTTAGACCTTGCAGTTCCTGTTGCTGGTGTGCTTTAGAGGTGTCTCCTTGCAGAGAGCATGCCCTCAAGATTGCCTTTCCCCACAGCATCCCAGACCAAGTGACTGACAAGAGAGATATAAAGTACTGGCCCTGTTTGTCCAATGCAGGATGAACCCCAGAGCTCTGTTCAGCCCTGTGGAGTCTATAGAGGCTATACTTCAGCCTTAGCCCAGCTGGGTTCTTCCTCTGTTTAATTTCACTTTCCTCCTCTCTCTCCACAGGAGCTAGTCCCAAGATCGTGTCCTGTACCATGTATGGTAATGCCCTTCTCAGAATCTCATTCCAGAAGAACCCATTCTGGAATGTTAACCTTTTATTTCTAAAACATCAGCTTTATTTACATACAGATAAATTTACATATAGTAAAATTTGCCAAAGCATACTTGAAGTGCTATTCCTCAAATAAGCCAGGTGGGCTCTGTTTCATTGCCTTTGAGATTGATCTTCTTCTTTCTGGAAGGCTTCCCCTCTGCTGTCAGCATGACACACTCACTTAATTCCTTCCATGCCATTTTCTTATGAATATTTTCCATTCCCACTCTATTTAAAAATGCAAGACACCTCCACTCAGGAAACTCAGATATAAAGTTTTCCTTGCTTTATGATTTTCATGGTATTTACCACCTGCTACAATGTTATATAATGAGCTCACTTGGTTTATTTTTGTTATTCCTTTCTATATCATAACCTCCAAAGGTCAGGAATTTTTGTCTGTTTTGTTCATAGTTATATCTTTAGTATCTATAAATATTTATTGAATGATTTGGGGCAAATAAAAAAACTGGGTTTGAATTTTGATTGCATAAATAACTTAGGCAGTAATTTTACCAGTTCTGAAGTAGTTCTCATATCCATAATGGGGGAAATAATAAAACCATCCTGGTATTGCAGAATTGTGGTAAGAATCCAGAGAAAAAAATCCATGAAATGATTTTTCACCACAAAGTTCTAAACCAAAGAAAACTAAATTGGCTTGCATCTTTGATCCTAACTTCAAATAGGTCATTGATTAGTGATAAGAAACTAATTTGACATGTGATTCTGGGAAGGTTTATTAATTGAAAGTTATTGAGTGAACTGTTGTGTCCTTTCTTTTATAGTCATTGGAATAAAGTTAATGCCACTCAGTGACAGAGAAGACATGAGGGCTGAGTTTATTCTGCACAGGTTAGCCTGCAGTGAAAACCACAGGAGATAAATCTGGGAATGGGACAGGCCTGAAAGGACTAAAAGGTTATGAGAAGTAGAGCTAGGAAATATGCCATCTTTGAGAGGGTAAATTTCTGGCTTTTTCTGTGGTGTGTGTGTGTGTGTGTGTACCCCCATGTATGTGTCTGTGCATACTCTTTGTGATTCACAAATGCATTTTTGCTAATGATATCAATTAAATACCCAATTTTTATTTAGTGTAATTTAGGACTCTTGAGGTACCACCTCATACTCTACCCTATTGAAGAACCCGTAACTTGTGGTATTAGTTAGATATGATCTGAGTTTGATATGTAAAGAGATGTGCAGCTATGTTCCTGTGGTTTAAAGCATAGTTTTCTGTTTGAAGATTATTTATAAGATTATAAGATCATTTAAGATTATTTACAAACAGCAACTTTGGGTCTGAGGCATCTTTAGTTACTAGTATAAGGAGAGGGAAAAGAAACCTGTTTGAGAGTGCCTGACAAATATTAAGCATTTGGTAAATCTGTGGTGAGTAAAAAAGAGAAACCATCATAATACACTTAAAAATCAGTGTAACTTGTCTTCCAAGACTGTCTTGAGATAAATTTCCTAGAATGTTAAGAGTTTTCTTTTTACCAGCAGAGGCTATGTGTTATACATAGAAAAATTCATGTATTTTCTCAGCAGTTAGCAACAAATGAAAAAATTAAATTTAGTCAGTAATGGCATGTGCATGTTTTGGAATAATATGGCAAAAACTTATGGTATATATATATATATATATATAACTTATACATATACTTTAACATATACATATATATATATGTTTAAAGTTGATTTTTGAAAACCAGTAAACTTCTTTCATTGGTTATCTTTTTTTCCATAAGCTTTCTACTGTATTCTCTATATTTCTGGACTGAGCAAATGATTAATTTTGTCATTTTAAATGTCTATTCATGGGAAATACTTTTGTTCTTTTGCTTAAATATAATTCTGTCTTCTGTGATAATGATAATGATTGACATTATGTTTAAAATAAAGACCACTCAGTTAGTATTTCTGGAAATTTTCAAGAAACAGCAAATTTCTTATTGTAATTTCTTAAATTTGTATTAAGAATACAAATCTAAGACATTGTCTTAGATTTGGTTATCTAAGCACTATTAAATGCAAGTGAAATAACTGTTTTAATGCACAGATACCATAAATTAACCAAAATTATTTCAAATATAAAACTAAAATATAATTTTACTTATGTTTCCATATGATTTATTTCAATTATGAATTAAAAATTTTTATTTGGTTATATTCCAATAATTTCATATGTGTTCTTAATAATTTATAAGTATTTCATGTATAGTTTTAGTCATGTATACTTGAGGAAAAGTATATGAAAAATTTAAATGAAAGCTACATTTCTAGGAATGATATATAATTTATTTCATTAAATACCTGCTTTATGTAAGTGATTGACTTTTAACCCAATAAGTATTAGTAGGCTGACATATTTAAGAATGAAAAAGAAATCCTGACATCATTCTTATGAAGTTACAGTTTAAATTTCTGTAGTTTAAAAATTATTTAACACATTGGCTCTTTATTGGCATAGAGATTACATTTTCAGATAATGTTTCTTGTTGACCAGAGTTTTGTCTTTTAAAATTAATTTAACTTAATGTCACATCTGGTTGAGCAAACTAACCCTTCAATGTAACCCTTCAATGAATAAACTTTTTATTTTATTGCACTTAACACTGTTTTTAAATTAAATCTCTTACCTTCATTCTGCAACTGTTGATAAACTTAAGCTCATCCTTACAATCCATTCTCTTGTGGCAACCAATGTGGTCATTGCTAGTACCATTTTCAGAGAGTAAATATTGGCAAAACTAATGGTAAATTTCCAAACAACTACTTACTGAAGGGAAGGTGAGAGAACTTTTGGAAGTAATTAAAGACACAATACCCCTCAGGTACATCTATGGCCTTAAGTTATTCATGGACTTGGTTCATCCTTACTTTTGACCAAGTTTTCTTTCAAATTAATGCCAAAGATTAATAGATAAACAACCTAAGTGTCTGCCAGCTGATGGATAAAGACAAATGAGATACAACACACCATAGAATATTATTTAGACATAAAAACAATGAAATCCTGTCATTTGCAACAACATGGGTAGAAGTGGAGATCATTGAGTTAAGTGAAAGAAGCCAGGCACAGAAAAACAAGTACTTCATGATCTCACTTAGGTAGAAGCTGAAAAAGTTAATCTGAGAGAAATTGAGGTAGAATGGTGATTACCAGAGGCTGAGAACAGTAAGGGTAGGGAGAGAGGGAAAGTTAATCAATGGGTACGAAGTTCTGGGGTACTATTACGTAGTAGCATGACTAGGTAATAATAATATACTGTAAATTTAAAAAGTCTAGAAGAAAGAATTTTCTTTCTTTTTTTCCTTTTTCTTTTATTATTCATATGTGCATACAAGGTTTGGTTCATTTCTCCCCCCTGCCCCCACCCCCTCCCTTACCACCCACTCCACCCCCTCCCTCTCCCCCTCCCTCAATACCCAGCAGAAACTATTTTGCCCTTATTTCTAATTTTGTTGTAGAGAGAGTATAAGCAATAATAGGAAGGAACAAGGGTTTTTGCTGGTTGAGATAAGGATAGCTATACAGGGCATTGACTCACATTGATTTCCTGTGTGTGGGTGTTACCTTCTAGGTTAATTCTTTTTGATCTAACCTTTTCTCTAGTTCCTGGTCCCCTTTTCCTGTTGGCCTCAGTTGCTTTTAAGGTATCTGCTTTAGTTTCTCTGCGTTAAGGGCAACAAATGCTAGCTAGTTTTTTAGGTGTCTTACCTATCCTCACCCCTCCCTTGTGTGCTCTTGCTTTTATCATGTGCTCATAGTCCAATCCCCTTGTTGTGTTTGCCCTTGATCTAATGTCCACATATGAGGGAGAACATACGATTTTTGGTCTTTTGGGCCAGGCTAACCTCACTCATAATGATGTTCTCCAATTCCATCCATTTACCAGCGAATGATAACATTTTGTTCTTCTTCATGGCTGCATAGAATACCATTGTGTATAGATATCACATTTTCTTAATCCATTCGTCAGTGGTGGAGCATCTTGGCTGTTTCCATAACTTGGCTATTGTGAATAGTGCCGCAATAAACATGGATGTGCAGGTGCCTCTGGAGTAACAGTCTTTTGGGTATATCCCCAAGAGTGGTATTACTGGATCAAATGGTAGATCGACGTCTAGCTTTTTAAGTAGCCTCCAAATTTTTTTCCAGAGTGGTTGTACTAGTTTACATTCCCACCAACAGTGTAAGAGGGTTCCTTTTTCCCCGCATCCTCGCCAACACCTGTTGTTGGTGGTGTTGCTGATGATGGCTATTCTAACAGGGGTGAGGTGGAATCTTAGCGTGGTTTTAATTTGCATTTCCTTTATTGCTAGGGATGGTGAGCAGTTTTTATGTGGTGTTTGGCCATTTGAATTTCTTCTTTTGAGAAAGTTCTGTTTAGTTCACTTGCCCATTTCTTTATTGGTTCATTAGTTTGGGGAGAATTTAGTTTTTTAAGTTCCCTATATATTCTGGTTATCAGTCCTTTGTCTGATGTATAGTTGGCAAATATTTTCTCCCACTCTGTGGGTGTTCTCTTCAGTTTAGAGACCATTTCTTTTGATGAACAGAAGCTTTTTAGTTTTATGAGGTCCCATTTATCTATGCTATCTCTTAGTTGCTGTGCTGCTGGGGTTTCATTGAGAAAGTTCTTACCTATACCTACTAACTCTAGAGTATTTCCTACTCTTTCCTGTATCAACTTAAGAGTTTGGGGTCTGATATTAAGATCCTTGATCCATTTTGAGTTAATGTTGGTATAGGGTGATATACATGGATCTAGTGTCAGTTTTTTGCAGACTGCTAACCAGTTTTCCCAGCAGTTTTTGTTGAAGAGGCTATTTCTCCATCGTCTATTTTTAGCTCCTTTGTCAAAGATAAGTTGCTTATAGTTGTGTGGCTTCATATCTGGGTCCTCTATTCTGTTTCACTGGTCTTCATGTTTGTTTTTGTGCCAGTACCATGCTGTTTTTATTGTTATTGCTTTGTAATATAGTTTGAAGTCAGATATTGTGATACCTCCTGCATTGTTCTTTTGACTGAGTATTGCCTTGGCTATTCGTGGCCTCTTGTGTTTCCATATAAATTTAACAGTAGATTTTTCAATCTCTTTAATGAATGTCATTGGAATTTTGATGGGAATTGCATTAAACATGTAGATTACTTTGGGGAGTATCGACATTTTTACTATGTTGATTCTACCAATCCATGAGCATGGGAGATCTCTCCACTTTCTATAGTCTTCCTCAATCTCTTTCTTCAGAAGTGTATAGTTTTCCTTATAGAGGTCTTTAGAAGAAAGAATTTTCTAAGTTCACTCTGCAAAAATGATAAATGAGAAGACAGATATGTTTAACTAGATTTAAACATTGTGTAATGTATACACATTGAAACATCATGTTATACTATTAACATGCACAATTTTTATGCTTTTATGTATTAGTGAAAATAAGCTTAATTTTAAGAAGATTAACAGATAGAAAATATATGAGCTTCCCCCACCATGCTTGTATTTATGTTTGTGTATATTTATTTTAGTACAAACCAAGTATCAGCTTCTTAATTACTCCCTAAGTGTACTGAATTCATCTTACATTCTTACGTTAATATAACTGGCTAAAATTTATAACTTAGTAACCCTTCTGATGTGTTCAGTTTCATGAAAGAAGTTGTGGTATGGCTTGAATTTCTGAAGTTTTATCTTCTTTCTCTACTAAAGCATTTATCTTCTATCTATATCAGTTTTTTTCTGCCTTGTTGTCTGATTATTCTGTTTCTAAATCACCACCATTGCTAATTTTATTCTGCTTCCAAATTACCATTAATATGGGCTGATGCTCTAGAAAATTTTTGTTGCATATTTGGAATAAAAAATAAAATTACAGCATAGTAAATCCTATGAAGTTGAATAATAGATATTAGTATCTATTAGTTTTTGCTTCATAGCAAAAACACCCCAAAACTTTAAGCTAATGGTTATTTTATGATTGCTTCTGAGTCTGTGGGTTGACAGGGTAGTTTCATAGCAATCTGAGGGCTGGTTGCTCTAAAAAGGCCTCATTCAAAATTTGACTAGTTGGTGTTGGCTGTTGGTTGGGTGTCAGGGATAACTGAGTCATGTGTCTTTCATTACTCAGAAGACTAGCTTTGGCTTTTAACATGGTAGCAGTGACAGAGTTCTGAAGAGTAGAAGGAGTCAAGTCCTTAATAAACAAGAACTTCTTAAATCTCTATTTATGTCAGGTTTTCCACTGACCAAAGAGAGACACATGACCAAATCCAGAATTGGTGTGGGGAAAAGAAAACTCTAGGGCAAGGATATAGGAAGAATCATTGAGCTTATTTTCAAACAACCTATAAAACATTGTTTAACATTTTTATTTACCTGTGTATATTACTTTTAAAAATTGATCATCTTTTCTTATAGGGAAAACTCATCTTACTGCATTTCTCTGAACTTTCTCTATCCTGATTCAAAGGTATTCAAACCCTGATTTTGTTTTTTCACTTTATGAAAATCACTTTAACTCTTTTAAATCCACCCCCAAAGACTTAATTTTTGTAAACACACCTGGGGATGAGATGTATTTATGAATAAAACAGCTCTGTGATAAAAATTAGGTAGACAGCTCACCATTTTTCTCCCGGTTACACAAATAATGAAGACTAAATGTTTCAAATTTCCATGAAACAGTAGTAGTATCTTTATGTATTCAGTGTGCAAATAAGGCTTGGGATTAAAATAATTTAAAATAATTTTGAGACCTTTCTATATATTGTTGAAACTTTGGAGCACATTTGGAATAAACCTTTAAAAAATGAATATACCAAAGCACTGGAAAAATATGTCAATGAGGAAAGCATGAGAATTTTGAATAGTGTCACTTCTTAAAAACATTGTTTATAAAAGTACCCAATTTTATTTTCAGAATCTAAGAGAATTTTGTTACAGTTTTCAAATCTAATTACCATTAACAGCAACTCCAACTTGCAAATTTTTATTTAACAATAAATGTTAAATAAACATTGTACACCTTTGAGCAGGCTCAAAGGGATGTTCCTGTCATGCTGAAGCAGGAACCTGAAGACATGGGTGTTGAATATGTGATTTCATTTTAATGGTATCAACAGAGGATAAAATCTAGCGATCTAGTGTATGTAGTTATTCAGCAATCTACTCAGATATCATATTTGGATCAACAGCAGGCGTAATCGAGCCTCTCTGATATCTTTAGCCCTGGGATTTGTGCTTAGGTGAGGTGTCTAAATGAAGTATGGGGCATCCAGCCAAAACTGAATTTTAGATAATAGATAATATTTTTAGCATAAGTATGTCCTATTTATCTGAAATTCAAGTTTAGTGACATTTGATATTTCTATTTACTGTTTTTGGCAATTGACCCATATGAAACTTAAGAACCAAGTCATAGACATAGAAAGCAATAACAAAAGGAAATACCATGCTATGGTTTTCAAACAATATCTACAGTTCTTTCAGACTCCCTTATAGAGAGGTGGAGTATGTGTTCTTTCTCTTATATCTGGGTGGATTTAGTGATTTACTTGAAACCAATAGAATGTTGAGGAAATCCCTGGAAGACTATGAAGGCTAGATTCTGCTTCACTCTTGCACCTAATAAAAGACTACCCTGAGACCACTATACTGTAAGGAAGTTCCAGGCCAGTAGAGAGGCTCAAGTAGGAGCTTCAGTTGACAGCCCCAGCTAAAGCCCTCCTGGAGGTAGCTTCTTAGAGCCAGCATCAACCATCAAGCTTGTGAGGGAAATCAGGATGAACCCAGCCCAAGCCAACATGTAATTACCAACTGAAGACCAGACATTATAAAACAGAGATAAGCTATTCCTGCTAGGTGCTTAATGAATACTGGACCTACAGAATCCCAGCATAATAAAGTAGTTGTTTTAGGTCACTGAGTTTTGGGGTCATTTGTTATGCAATAATAGTAATTGTAAAACATTAAGACAAAGTACTACAGGAGGTAAGAAGAGGAAGCAGTTACCAAAGGCTAGAGTGGGGAGAGGGCTGCTCTGTTCTGTCCTGCCCCCACACTTGAGGCAAGGAAAGGGCAAAAGCAGAATTAATGGGAAGAATTATTTTTCCTTTAAAATTCTTTTCATAGAATAATTGCGATTTCAAGTAAATCATCTTGCAAAGCACTGGAAAAAAAGATTAAGGGTTGGATGGAAGAAGGAATAAATTAAAGTCCCATCTTAATTTCTGGGCCATGCCTCTGAGCATTTAAAGAGGAACCTATTATGGCTGTGCCTAGGACTTAAAGGTCTTTAGGGAGACTGATAAATGGAGAAACAGATTGCAGTAATTTTGCACTGGTGACCCACTAGGCTGACTTAGTCACTTAAATTTCACATTTCTTTTAAATTTTGAAAGAAGGGCATTCTAAAGTGTTCTTTTAAAAGAACATAAAAGTTTCATGGGAGAAGAAAAGTGAATTTTCTTTATACTGTAATGCCTTTGGAGAAGTCTCTAAACTGCTGAATTACCAAAGATAAAAGCAAAAGAAAATACTTGGTCTGTAACTATGAAAGGATTTGTTTTACAGCATCACAATACACAGGAGTTCTGGTGAAGATACTGAAAGTTGAGTCATTTTCTTTGAGGATTTTATAATAAAATATGTCTGTACATCACTCAAAGTAAAGAAAAAACCTACAGATTCCTATTTGCATGTAAAGTAGTATACTTTTTATTTTAGGAGTGGACTTCTGATAAAATGATGAGGTAGGAAATTCTTTGGTAACTGTCTAGGGTGGTACCATTTCATGAGATGGGCATAAAATAGGAGGACAAACAATAAACTTAGTCTTTGACCTTTTGTTTTTTGCTTCTTGAGATAACATCTCAGGTGGGCCTCACACTTTCCATTCTCCTGCCCAGCCAAATGCTGGGATTATAGTTGTTGTGTGCCTCATACCTGGCTTATTGTCTCTGTAGTCTCCTTCTCACCCCTCTCAGGACTTTCCCAGGACCCCTCATTTCTCATGCTGTGACTGTGTCCTGACTATCAGCTTCTCCCTTCCTTTGCCAGTCTTCCAGCACTGGCTTCTCTGAATTTCCTTAAATTTATCCTTCAATAAATGATTCTTCCACATGTACCATGTAAATGTACTTCTGTTTAATGAGGCATAGCAACCACATAGACTGGATCTTCCGGATAGATAATGTACCTGTCTTGTCTTGGTATATCCCATTTTCCCCATAAATTGAAATTCCTCAAAAATCCCAAGATTTTGATAACCACATGCATTTCTCACAGCTGCAGGATCCCAAATTGTTTTTTTTTTAAATTTTTCTTTTATTATTCATATGTGCATACAAGGCTTGGTTCATTTCTCCCCCCTGCCCCCACCCCTCCCTTACCACCCACTCCGCCCCTCCTTCTCCCCCCCCAATATCCAGCAGAAACTATTTTGCCCTTATTTCTAATTTTGTTGTAGAGAGAGTATAAGCAATAATAGGAAGGAACAAGGGTTTTTGCTGGTTGAGATAAGGATAGCTATACAGGGCATTGACTCACATTGATTTCCTGTGCGTGGGTGTTACCTTCTAGGTTAATTCTTTTTGATCTAACCTTTTCTCTAGTACCTGTTCCCCTTTTCCTATTGGCCCCAGGTGCTTTAAGGTATCTGCTTTAGTTTTTCTGCGTTAAGGGCAACAAATGCTAGCTAGTTTTTTAGGTGTCTTACCTATCCTCACCCCTCCCTTGTGTGCTCTCGCTTTTATCATGTGCTCATAGTCCAATCCCCTTGTTGTGTTTGCCCTTGATCTAATGTCCACATATGAGGGAGAACATACGATTTTTGGTCTTTTGGGCCAGGCTAACCTCACTCAGAATGATGTTCTCCAATTCCATCCATTTACCAGCAAATGCCAAATTGTTTTTTAAAATCATGTGCTGACATTCCTTGTATGAAAAATTCTTATCCTTCATACCTCATTGTCTGTATTAAATTTTTTTGATTAACCTGCAGTTTTTATTGGAGACATCAATAGTTTCCTTACTTTCTTTGTCCTTACTCAGATTCTGACATTTTATTATTTGTCTGTCCCATCTATCCACCCATCCATTCATCCATCCATCCATCATCCAGTTTGTATTCATGCAGATAGCTCATATTATGTCATAGCTTCATAGTTGCATTTGGTCCTCAACTTTGATACCTTATTGCCTTTTGAATTTGCCACCTGACACATACTAATCCTTATGCTAAAGAAATAAAAATATTTAAAATAAAAAACTAATTGTTGAAAAGTATTACCAGGTTTTGGTAACCAAACAGGATCACATACTAAAAACAGCTCACATTCCACTGGCTCTTAGACCTCCCTTTCCTTCCCCATGTGCTACTTCTATGCTCCTGTAAATTCTCACCTATAGTTTCATTTCCCTGGGGAGGAGGTGCCTCCTAGACTTCAGAAGTTTGTCAGATGTTTCCACTGCACATTGTCTGCCCTGGTTCTCCTTTGTTAGTCCATGGGGTTCTCATTCCTTTGTTTGAGGGGCTGTTTGTCCTGGGTCTACCTGCAAGGTGCCTCTTGTGAAAACATGAGTGTTCACGCCAAGTGTTCACTGTCTTTGAACTTTTATAGCTGCAAAGTGCCAAGATGACAAAAAAAGTACCTTACTTGGTTGGATTATGTTTCAGAACATCAGGAACAACCCTTATGCCTGTTTTATCTCTGTTCTCTCATGAAGCAAACATGTATTTTTTGAGCTTTTGAGTTCATTTGCTTTTGCTGCAGGTGTATGTCAGTGTTTTCAACTTGAATCACTCATTTAAATCACCCCTTTAAAAGTGTTGATGTCCCACTTACAGAGATTCTGAGTTAATCCATCTGGGTGGGCTCCAGCATCAGGTGACTCTGCCATGCTGTGAGAATTGAGAACCTTGGCATTGACCTGAGGTTGACAATGTGCTCCCTACCCCACTCTTCTCTTCTTTATTTAGCTGTCAAAATAGTAGTCTTCCTCCTCCCTGTCAAAACAAACAATAGGACTCACCCTCCAGCAAATCAATGAAGGTACCTGCTTGGTGGTCAGAGAAGTCCAAATTTTAGTCTGATTCTTGGAAGTAAGAGTTCACAGCAATTTCTACATGGGAAGAAGTTTAAATACAGACGTCAGGGGGAAGAAACAACAGCTTTATTGGTGTAGGTTTTCTATTTTAAACTATGAGAACAATCTTTAGCCAAGTTTTGAAAATGATTGTGAATGATAACAAATATTCATCTTTGACTTACTTGATTTTCATGTTTACTAAATAGAGGAATAACGTCACCTATAATATTAATTCTAGATTTTAATAGACTTCTCAGTTTTCCAGGGTCACAATTTATATTGAGCACAGGAAAGTTAATCAATTATGCAATTTTCTTTGTATAATTCACAGTGGTGGATTTAGTGAGGATAATAAAGTTTAAGCTTTAAGGCCTCTGGGAGGGATTCTAGAAATGCGTTTATGTGATTGTATGGTTTTATAAAATTTGCATGAGAGATTTTTTTTTCCATGAGAAGAGTCATCTTCTCGAAATAGCAGAGGCTTAAGAACTTTCTTTACCTTCTTCCACAAAGTGATATAGCTCTTATTTCAACTGACTTTATCTTCTGGGTTTTTTTTATTAGAAAAAAATTAACAGAAGACTTAATACAGTGATTATTGTATTCTAATATGTGCAACTAACTATGCACAGTTGGTAAATTATAGAACTATCTTTCTACCTGCTGATCAACATCATTGCTTCAAGCCCCTGAGTAGCCCCCACTACCATTCCATGAAATCTCTCTTACTCAGTCATACTTCTCATGGATCCATGGATCCATGGATCTGGCACATCAGGGAACAATTTCAGAGTCTGGTCTAGGGCCATGGCCACCACCATCCGTTCTCATTGGTCAATACCTCTGCAACATAAGTCATTACATATGATGGACATACCTGTTTCAAAGCAACTTTTAAAAAATTCTGTGGTTCTATATACTAGCTTAGGTAACTAAGTGGTTAATAAAGTATCTTTATGCAAGACGTGATTCTATAAAATAAACCAATGCCTTTTAGAATTTATTTTTGGAAATAATTTTATGTCTACTTAATATCTAGTTTACATATGACTAACAAAAGTTATGTCATATAGAAACTAGATCTTAGATAAGTCAAAAGACTTTAAGAAATGCCTTAATAGAGCTTTAGTTTGCAACTAGGATGGTTCTCAAAATATGTTGAAAGAAAAGAGCCAGCTGCTAACACAAAGGAGTACTACTCAATAGTCACCGTGTAGGAATGGAAAGACTAGAAAGGGGAAGTACTGGTATTTAGCAATTGCTTACATCTTTACTGAGAAAGTGTTATACTTAGACTCTATCGAGAGATGATCCATGCTTTAGGTTTAGAGGTTCTTAAGGTCATGGTATTTTCTGGATAATTTGGCAACCTTGGAATGAATAAATCATTTGGATCATATTTAATGCACATGAGTAATTGAAAGTAAGTGAAAAATCAATTTAGGACTAGGTTATTTAAAATATACACGCTTACTTTAAAACATAGGTCATTACATGACCTTTGAGAAAAATAGAATAACCTTTGAAACAAATAGTCTTCCCTTCTTATTTTAACAGGTATTTTTATTTGTAAACTGAAAAGAATCTATGGTTACATTGTAGTTATAGATTTAAAGACTCTTTGATTAATAAATAGATAGAAGGAAGTAAAAAAGGGGATAACTGAAAGTTACTTCCAGATGAATAAACTGATTCTCATGTATTTTCACACTTCATTCAACCCACTCCTGAAGGGATTGAACCCAGGGCCTTACCCATGGTAGACAAGTGTTCTACCACTTGAATCACACCCCCAGCCCTTCCCTTGTATTTTCAAGATAGTTTTATTTGAAGTTTCACAAATGGTCTGAAATTTGCTTACTCAGATTTGCAGATGCTGCTAACTTTTTTGAACAATTTATGTGCTTATACATTCAACAATGGAAACACCTTTATTAGGGACATACATTCCAAGCATGGTATTGCCCAAAGAGATGACAGAATGCAGATGTCACAGTCCCTGTTTTATAGGACATAGTCCCAGTGGTGGGAACAAGCAGGTAAACAGATAAGAAGTAAGACATATGTAGAAATAAATTAGTCACTCTATAATTATATATCTTCTCAGTAAAAGATGCTGCTTGGCAGAGACGCCAAAGGAGTTTTCACATCACAGATTCTCTCCCACGGGTCTGACTCACCAGGAGGGATTATTCCATCCTCATGTTAAGTGGCACCACATCATGTTATCTTTACTCTAGATTCCCTGAGTACTTCAGTGAATCTGAACAGTGGAGTGATAGAGCTTCCGTCTGATCTCTGCCAATCTCCCATTTTTCTGGTCCACCTGTAGTGTTCTTCTACTCACATTTCTGAAACAAAAAAAATTGTTCTCTGATCCTTCAGTAATGAAAGAACTGTAACTGGATTCAAATACAGTCTTGCCCAGTATAATCCCTAGGTTTAATCCCAAACTTTACCAGCAGGTGGTAGGGAAGTCAAACAAAGCTAACCTATTTATAATTGTTTTGGGCTGACTCTACAAGTACAGTAATGCTTTTGGCACTTCTGAGTAAATAACACCTTCTATGTTTGTAACAACACTTATAGATATTGTTCTCTCTCACTTTACTTGTAAGATCTATATTTTTAATCACATTTTTATTCTCTTAGAATTTCAACGATCAGCACTATAATTAAGGAAGAATGTGTGTGACACTGTGTGTGCATGTGTGTATTGTGTGTGTGTGTGAGTTTAGTTTACCTTATTCTCATGTAAGGTAAATATAGTCTACCTCAAGAGAAATACAATTTAAAATGTTGAGAACATAATTCAAAAGTGCTAATATATATTAATATCTAGGAAGATTTTCTTTGTATAATAAGAAAAATATGAGAACTGAGTTATCTATTTTCTCATTTCATTCTCTCTCTCTTTGTTTTTACTGTGAGACAGGGTCTCAGTTGTAGCCCAGGCTGGTCTTGAACTTGCAATTCTCCTACTTTAGCTTCCTGAGAGTACCCCTGTTCTTGGCTTCTTTATTTCAGTTCTTATTCTGTAAATGAATAAAAAGGGAATGAGACTTACTGACCATTGTGCTCCACAGGTCCTCCCCAAGATCCCCAAGGTTCATCATCCTGTGTGACATGGAAACACAAGAACAAACATGATACAATTATAGTCTTTTCTATGTTCCTTTTTCCCCAAACAATTTTATACAAGTCCTTACATATACAAAGATTAAGAATAAAGAAAACTAAGGCTCATTGGAAGCATAATATCAAACTAATTTTCCTTTACTGATGAGCATTCTACATAGTATGTAAAGCCTGGAATATTCCTTTCTACACATGTGCTGTGTCATAAATCTCCATGAAATATTGAAGGATATTATTTTACAGAAGCATGTGTGTTTCAGAATGTCTTTGTTTTTTCATAGGAAGTAGCTGAGAGAATTTATCCCTTTTTTATTTACTTATTTTTTCAGGCTTTATATCCTTTATTTAAAAATCAAAACACTATTTTTGTGGTTAACTCCACACCTTTTCTAAGTAGCTCTTTGGTTGGTTCCAGATTCACCGTAAAAATCTGTTCCTCCCAACAGGAAGACAGCCCAGAGATGGGCACTGCGACAGAATGAGCACCTCTCTTGTTTCAGTCCAGATGCAAAGTGACTCAAGTAGGAGTCACTGGAAAAGCTGAAGGGTATCTCATGCTTTCATTCTTCTTTGAGATTCTCCAGAGGTAAGTTACAGATTTAGAAAGATTAAAGGAAGCCATTGGGAACAAGTTCCTCCAAAGGGCCCCAGTGTCAAGGCTATCCAAGGAACCTGGTGGAAATGCTGGGAGACCAGGGTCTAAGAGACCAAGGTCACCTGGGTCAGTTACTTCTTCCCTTCTCATAGAAGGAAAGAAGAATTTCTGGTTCCTTTAAGATAACTGAGAATTAAGAAACTTAAGAACTCTTCTTCAAACTATAAACAATAAGAAATAAAGTCATTTGAAAATCCAATTATCTTCACAAATGTTCACAGCAGCATTATCCACAGAAATCCAAATGTCCCTTCATGGAAGAACAGATAAGCAAAATGTGCTGTAAACACACAATGGAGTATTATTTAGCAATAAAAAAGGAAGTTCTGATACATGCTACATGGACAAACATTGAAAATAGGTTGTTGAACTAAAGGAACCCCTCACAAAAGACCACATTCCTCTTAAATGAGATGCCCAGACACAAAGTGGAGAGACCTATATGTGGTTTCTTTTGAAGTGTTGAAATTACATAAAATCAGACTGTAGTGATAGCTGCACAACTCTAAGCATCTATACCATAAATTTTAAGTAAATTTTATGGTATAAACTACATCCAAATAAAGCTACAAAAATAACTCAGAAAGTGAAATCTTCAAATGTATTCTTAATTATACCAAGTAGAGGGGAAAAAAAACCCTATTAATGTAACCATTAAAAAAAAACCCAAATCTTAATTATCTAAAAGTTCTCCAGCTGGACGTTCAATAAATCTTAAACCCAGTTATGACTCCAAAAGAAGTCACATTCCAACCTACAGCTCAAAATTGCAAACGCAAGGCAATTTATTGTCATTAACACATACTTCAGACGCCTTTTAATCCTAAACGGCTGCTATGCTGACCAGTGGAACTGAGAACCCCACTTGCTAGCAGCTTCCTGAGGTAGCTGGAGGTGTTGCTCTGAGTGTCTACAGAAGGTTCAGAGCAGCTCCTCTGTGCTCTGGGGGCATAGGCAAGTCAATGAGCCTGAGAAAGGCTGTAACCAGAAAGTGCTCTTTAGAAAACAGCATTTGGAGTTGGTCTGCACTTCTGGCTCAGCTGGGTTACTCCCACTGGCTGAGCAAGTCTGAGGAGTGAAGCCTGGAAACCCAGCTCCTTAGGCATCCTTCTGGGGATGCTGATGTCACCAGGACAGGAAGCATAGTCCCTAGACTTCACCTAGCTCCCTAACAGGACAGAACGGGAATGAACGAGGGCTCTCCTTCACCAACTGCATCACCTTGATACTCAATTTCTTACAGATATATCATCTTACAGAAAAATAATCAGAAGGGATAATTTTTGAAGAAGTGTGAAAATCCCTTAGACGTGACGTACATGTCATGTTCTGATGGAATAATAAAGAACACTTTTAAATTACAAGTAGATCTTTGAAAGTCTTTAAAATGTAACCTTTGGTCTTTGGTCAAGAGAATAATGGAGCATTAGGAGTGATCTTTAAATATAAATATCACAAAGGGTCATTCATTGACATCACAACTTAGGTCTTCATTCTGTGGTGTGTGGGAATGGACTAGTGTAGGCTTACAGCAAAAGTTGAGAGCTCCTCCCTCCAAGCTTACAACGTTTTGAAAATGCTTAAACTAATTCCACCCCCATCCAGAAGTTCAAATGAACTGCCAATGTGTCCACTCAGTCCTTCAACCGAAGAACATGCTTCTCTGGGGTCCTCACAGATGTCCCTTACACTGTCCCCACACAGGAAAAGCTACTTTGCCTTCTTCAGTTGGCCTGGGCAACCCTGGTGTGGGAACTGTAGAAATTCAGCATTGTTGTCACCAACTCTGGAAGATCAAAGTCATGCTTCCAGTCCCAGTCCTTCCACGCATTGCTGTCATCCAAGTTCATCGGCCAGCTGTCTGCCCTGGCCTGTCAGAGGGGATCCACGAGGTATGTGATCTGGAACTCTGGCATGTGCCTGAGGACCTCCTGGGCCAGCTCCTCTGGGGTGAAGCACATGGCATTGAAGTTGTAGATTCGCATGGAGAGAGACTGCTGGGGCCTCCATGATTTCCAGGGTGGCCCTGAGACAGTCCTCGATGTACATTATCGGGAGTCTGGTGCTGGCTTGCAGGTTGCGCTCAAATCTCCCATTCTTTACAGCATCCTGGAAAATCTGGACTGCATAGTCAGTTGTCCCTCCTTCAGGCTGGGAATTGGCTGAAATGATGCCGGGATACCTCAGGCACCGGAAATCCGAGCCATACAGGTAATGATAGTATTCTCCCAGGAGCTCCGCATGGACCTTGGACTCCCCATAGATAGTCCTGGGTCTCTGAATGCAGAGGTCTGGGGTTGGGTTCCAGGGAGAGGTAGGTCCAAAAGCTCCAATAATACTGGGCACAAACAATTGCAGATTGTGTTCCGCTGAGACATCCAGAATGTTATGCAACCCTGTGATATTCACGGCTCTGGCTAAGGACACGTTGGCCTCTCCCATGGCCCTGAGCAAAGCACTGTAGTGCAGCAGCCAGGTGACACTGTTGTTCACCACGATCTCTTGGAGATGCTTGTAGTCCAGGATATCAGTATAAATGAACGGGCTACCATGGAAGACATGAGCAGGGGGTTTCTTTATGTCTGACAAAATCACATTGTCCTTCCCAAATCGTTTACCCAAAAGGTTAGCAAGCCCCACGCCCAGCTGGCCGAGACCCCCTGTAATCAAGACCCGTGGTTTCAGAGAAAGAGGCTGAGTGGGAGTTGGCAGCTGCTGGAACTCGTGGAAGGGAGATGCTCAGAAATTGGAGGCGCAGGACAGTGGTCCTGCAGCTGCAAGCTTGGGGCACTGTTCTGCCCACCATCTGCCTCAGCATCCTGGTGACCAGCATTTGCTCTTCAAATCCCCTACTAACGCAAAGGCCAGGGATGCTGTGGACATGGAGCCACAACCGAGAGGAGCACGTGTGACAGCTGGCACGAGACCCGCACACTTTTATCCCTTTTCAAAAGCATATTTCTTAGTCAAGGAAAATGTTTCTTTCTAATCTTTTGTTTCTTTTTTTTTTGGTGCTGGGGATCGAATTGAGGGCCTTACACATGCTAGGCAAGTACTCAACCACTCAGTTACATCCCAAACCTTTTTGTTTTCTTTCTTTTTTCAGTGATTTTATGCTTTATTTTTTAATTTTACATTTACATACATGAATGTAATGTACTTTAATTACATTCACCCCTCTATTACCTTTTCTCACAACCTCCCCATTAGCTTCTGCCCCTTCCAAGTCCCTGACAGTTTCTTTTTTATAACTATTTTCTTGATTTCATTGGCTACTCTTTCATTGAAATAGTGAAAATGGACCTCGTTTGTCAGATGGTTCTTTCTTGATAATTAATTTAGTCATTAACATAGGAATAAATAAGTGACAAGTAGAGTTATAAAGTCATTTTTTTCTATGGGTAAAATTTTATCATTTAAAATTTACTGTTAGGAAATAAAGTTATCTTGCCTTTAGTTATTGCAGATGACATATTGAATACATGAATATCTGGCATGCATTGTGCAGTTTTGAACTTGAAATCGGAAATGCCAGTTACATTTTAACTCTGTTGTGCCATCATAAATGAAATAATTCCTTGGTGGAAGATGTAAATGGCAGCGGAAAGAGCTGCTGGTATTTGGATCTTCCCAAATCCTCACATGAAAATAAACATAGCAACTAGATAGTCAAACTAAGAACATCATGGAGATGTTTATAATAAAAACTTGGTGAGGTGATAGTCTCTTGAATCTCAAAAGTAGAAATAGAAGTAAACTATCAAGGGTTTCAAAACTTGCAATGTATCAGTGGTGGTTCAGAAGGAAACAGTTTGAAGAGCTGAGAACAGGAAAAATCTAAAATAACCAACAAATGCTTTTTGGGAAATACAGTAGGGGCCATTTGAGAATGACAGCTGAAACTGAAAGGGGGATTTGCCCGCTACAAAAGTGGTTGAGTGCAGGGCCTTTGGTAAAGCCTGGAAGGTCTTGTGGAGTCTTGACCCTGTGAACTCTTGAAATTGACCAGCTATGAATTCCTTCCAAGGCAGGATCCCTCACCAAGAAAAAACTGTTTGGAGTGGATTAAAAACTGGCCCATAGAGGGGCAATGTAGAGGACCAAGAGACAAGGTTTAGATAAAACTCATGAAGAGAATTAAGACAGGATACCTCAGCAAGCTGCCTTATTATTTTATAAAACACAACTCTTCCTCCCCCAAAAAACCGTACCCTTGATGTTCAAAAACATACCTGAATTACATATCCTTCTAAATTTCATTAAAAAATCAACTTTGCATAACAAACCCAGAAAATACTGAGGCCAAAACTCAAAAAAAGTTTATATAAGAATGAAGAAGGGACTGGTGGAGTGACTCAACTAGTAGAGTACCTGCTTAACAAGTGCAGGGCTCTGGGTTCAACCCCTAGTACTACCAAAAAAAACAAACAAAAAAAGAATAAAAAAGGAGAGTGACATTTTATAGATAATACAAGCCTTATAGAAAGACATGCCAATAATATAAATTGTAACATACTACTTCAAAATGAGTTAGTGAACATAAAGAAAATGATACATGCTATAAAAATAATATAAACCAGAATTAGGAACTCAAACAGCAGCAAAGTGCAAGAAATAATTAGAGTTATAGAAAAATTATCTTAGGAACAAAGACTAAAATTAATACCATAATCTAAAATTGAGGAAAAATTTCCTGAAATTATGAAATATAGGTCTACTGCTGTATCTTTTTGTGTGTGTGTGCTTTGAGGGTGACGCTGTATTTTGAAGGAGCATGTCATGTATCAGAGAATAGTGACCCAAATATTTGACCACTCTGAGATACTCAAGTGAAATAACTGAAGGAAGTAAACCTTTGTTTTCTAATTGAACATAAAATAGAGGCTTAGAAATTGCTCAACTTTTCTTTGATCAAACTTGTACATGATTATACAGAAATAAAATCAGGTATGAATGTAACAAATCTGTTTCTGAATCCCCAAAAGGAGGTGTTTCATTTACTTATTACTACAAAACAAACCACTCCAAAACTTAATGACTGAAAACATCAATCATAGTCATTTTGCTTATGAAGCTGCGATTTTGGTAGGATTTTCTATCCTACTTTGCATCAGTGGTTCAAAGGCAAATTAGTGGCATGATGGAAGACTTGTTCATTCACATATCTGGCAATTGATACCTAAACTTTTCCCCTTTTCATATCCCGTTTTTAAGAGCAACTAGAACTGGTCTATTTCTCCTGCCCATTTATGTACAGCTACCAGGAACTCCCACGATCTCACATCTCTCTCCTAGGTCTTTCTTTCTTCCTCCCTTTCTTTATTTTCCTTTCTTTATCATGGTCTTCTCAAAACAAAATTTTAAGTAGTTAATTCAATTTCTCTTAATTTTTTTGTAGCAAATATGATTTCTAGACACAGAGTGTTCCAGGCACAGTTCTTTTTTTAATTGCCTACTTAGCTGATGTATTTTCATTAATTTCCTAGTGTTAGTTATAGCAACTGAAGAACATGGCATGTTTCTATATAACAAGGTCCTTGTGATCGTGGATTTTATCATTCATAAATGAGAGCCCATTTGAAACTAGTGTGTGTGTGTGTGTGTGTGTGTGTGTGTGTCTCTGGGCTGTTGATAAATTTAATAAAGTAAGAGTTTAGTCTTACATCTGAAGACAAAGCTACAATAGCTGGATAGACTCTGCAATGTTAGAATACCATTTAACTCTTTTTTTTCTAAACGGTTAAACTTTAATCTGCCCCAGTCCCACCATAAACTTTACATGTAGGTGTTCCTCCTCCTCCTCCTCCTCCTCCTCCTTCTTCTTCTTTCTTCTTCCCTCTTCCCCTCCTCCTCCTCCTCTTCTTTCCCTCCTCCTCCTCTTCCTCCCCTCCTCCTCCTCCTCCTCCTCCTCTTCCTCTTCTTCTTTTCTATTCTTTTTTGTGGTACTGGGGCTTGAACTCAGGGCTTACACCTTGAGCCGCTATATCAGCCCTTTTTTGTGAAGGGAATTTTTTGAAGAAGGGCCTTGCAGAACTATTTGTCAAGGCTGGCTTTGAACCATGATCCTCCTGATCTCTGCCTCCTGAGAAGCTAGGATTACAGGCATGACCCACTGGTGCCTAGCTCTTCATTTCTTTTTAGCCCAGGGCCTCTCAAATGCTAGGTGGGTTTTCTACCACTTGAGCTACACCTCAGCCCTAGTCCTTGTTCTCATGTCTCAAGATTTCTTGTGTTTTATTTTATTTGGTGCTTAGCTAATGTTTAACTTTTCTCTCATCCTTCTGAATTCAGAACCAATTGAGGACCCCTGTACTGCTGAAAAATAAAAATAAAGAAAACCCCAACAGTAAGAACCAATTGAGGCATAGACATAGGAACTGATAGATACGAACCGAGATCTATTTTATAATTGGTGAAAACTGAAAGAGCACTACCATAATAGACTTCCTCACTTAACAGGCCAGGAAGTAACACATCTGAACAATGGCAGCTTAGCTCTATGGGTTTCCCATGGGCTGGGGAGCAGCCTAGAATGCTCCTTTTCTGATGGCAAGAAGATTAAAAAAGAAGCAAGCAAAACCCCTAAACATGCTATATTAAGCAAACTTACTGCTCAATCATTCCTCTTCTGATAGGAGGAGTGAGTTATGATGGAGTTACAGAGACTCACAAGGGATTTGTGAGACAAGAGGACAAAAGCCTCTCTTCTCCTGCTCCACCAATTGATAGGGATTGTGACTCCTAATTATGGACAAGAAGTTTCTCCTCTCAGCCCCTTGTAAATTAGTGAATGAAAATATATATTGGGATTATATAGGGAGGATTCCCCTATTCCATATGTCAGAAGGGTCACACCTCCAAGCTCCTCTGTTACACTCTCTTCTGAGCAGATATATAAATATATATATTTTGTAGAACCAGCACAGATTTCCACTCTCACTAAAAGATCTATCATTGAAAGATATATGGCGGCCAGTCTTTGCCTTGGGAATTCCCAGGGACATACAACTCTTCCTATATTCTAAACAGTTAGTAGACATTAATGGTGGTATTTTAGATAAGTTTAACGGTTGGGTAGAATTTGCTCCTGTTTCTGAGAGGTTCAATTGGATTTCCTGTTTTCAGTGTGTGTGTGTGTGTGTGCATGTGGGAGGAGTGGTGGTATTACTGTCACTGATTTTGATAGACAACCTTAGTTAGACCTTTTAGTCTTCTATTCCTCACTGGGTGGATTAGCAGGTCTAAGTACCCTGTCCAGAGTTGGAGAACTGGGTGTGTGGAAGAGATGCCTGCCTTGAAAAAAATGTAACAACTGCCCTCTTTTCCTTTCTTGGCTCATGTCTTGATTTCCTCTTTCTGTTCCTCAATGGGTCAGGCATAAAAGCTCTTATCTACAAGGACTCCATGTAGCTGAGATTTTTTCATTGTTTTACTGGATTTGGCCTGTCCTGTTTTGCCTGTATTTTGTATGCAGAGACTCTCCAGAATATTGAACCCTGGAGTAGCTGTCTTCTTAACTATAAGCATCATTTTACTCAACCCTTGACATATAACTAACACTCAAAGTGAAATAATCTAAAAGCCTTCTCTCAGTTTCGACTCATTGAAGCTAGTGATGGGAAGATAGTTATCAGACCTCATGGGTAAAGTCATCCCATATACAGGTAATGCAGTATTCAGATCTCACTATCCTCATATTTACTTTATATACTTGCATAAAGTTTGGACAACTCTTTGAGCTGAAAACCTGTTGTAATACAACGTAATTTTGTATTGGCAAAACCCTATAGTTGGGTAGAACTCTGAGAGAAAACATGCATCTTTGTGCTATGTGGCAGCTGTTCTCCCCATAGGATTACTGTATGTGTTGTTTACAACATTTGCATTACTGCTGGCAGGTGTTTGTGAGGACTACCAACCTGGGGTCTAAATTAGAGAACAAGTGTTTATTTTATGTGAAGTCAGAGCATGGTTGTTTAACATGTGAAATGCTCTAATCAGGGACACACCCACCAGGAACAGTTAGTATTTGGAAGAATCTAATCAGAAGTGCACTCTCCAGAGGCACCTTCATCTACACTCATATCTTGCCCTCTGATTAGTACTAGTAGGTACTCAATTATAGCATTATGTGATGTGAGAAATGATTCTCTTTGGTAAAATGGAGTGTATAAAGTGTATGGATTGGTTAGAAATGTCACATAGGCACCACTGATTTACATAAAAAGAGACTAAGTATCCAGTGAGCCAAGCAGCCTGGACTAGTGGTTCTCAGCCTGGGATGATTTGCTCCTACTCCTACCCCTTACTATCTACCCCAGAATATATGACAATGTCTGGAGACTGTAAGCAAAAGCTACTATTGACTTCTAGTGCATATATGCCAGCAGTGCTGCTGAAGATTCTACAATGTATAGAAAGCCTCCAAACCTGCAAAGAATTATCCAGCTCCAAATCTCAGTAGAGCATGGTTGAGAAATCCTAGCATAGGCCACAGAAAGTAGTGTCCCAGGCCCAAGGCTATATTTGGCTCCATGTATAGCCATTAACTGAGATTTTGTCACCTGCTTCTAACTAGAAATTTCCCTAACTCCTCTTGCCACAGTATTGCTGCAATTCCTGCAAGTGTATCTTCCATGGCTACTGTGCTAGTCCTGTTGTAGGCTCCTGATCAGATTTCCAAATTCTTTGTTTCTGGCATGGAAGCATCCAGGTAAGACATGTGGATGTAGTAAGGGAAGTAACAGAGTTTATTAAAGATAAAGAGAAGGCATTAAAAAAATGCTTTCTGGTGGCCCCATCTGGCCAAGTGGGCCAGGTGGGATGGAGTAGTAAATAGAGAGTGGCTCTCTGTTTGAAGGCATTTTAAGCTGTGATAATCTGTGGGTAGGGAAAGATTTGGACAGTTCCTGATTACCAATAGCTGTTGAGTAGAGAGGGCTTGGGTAGTCCCTGGGCTGGGTGATGGGTCACGTGGCTTACACTTATGATAATTCGCAGGTACCCTAATTTCATGTGGATGGAAGTTTCCACAGGTTTTTTTGCCTTGCTCTACAACTAGCAGAGAATTTACAATTAAAACGGATGCTAAAAGGGGGCGAGGAAAGGTGTCTAATCTGAAATGCCCTAGGCTAAGTTACATGTTTAAGAGTCCCAATCTTTCCCTATTTCTAGCCCGCCTCAGTTGAAGTACCTAAGAGGTCAGAGGAGTGGAACTTAGCTGTTTTTGTGCCTGCTTCTTAATATAGCTTGGAGTGTGTTGCATATTTTAATCTGAAACTTACTGTCATTTTAATAGAACACAGCAGATAAAGAAATTTTGAGAGCAAAGGCCTATGACTCTTACCTACTTCTCGTTATCAGAGACTACTTACACTTATCAAAATAATCAAATAATTGTGAATGACCAAATTTTAATAGGCTACTTCCCAAAAGTCAAGGTATAGCATCAGTGTTCTATCACTGACCGCCCAGTCTCTTAAGGAACTGTAGACATGCTTAAAAATATTTGTGCATACATTCAATAGTTCATGTTGAGCACTCTTTATTTACTAGGCACAATTACAGCCCCTATGAATATAATGGTGAGCAAAATAGAGTGCTTACTTTCCTGTGGATTACGTTAGAAATAAATCTGGGTTCCAATTGTGAACACAGCTGAGTTCTTTTGAGAATAGGCAAGTCATTTCCAATGAAAGTTAGTGAGTACAAATAAATGGGAGAGTGGGAGTCACATGCTAACCTCAATTTTACATAACAGATGAATTCAAGAGGACTCACACATGGCATTTATTACCTTAGAAAGCATGCAACTCTAGGTCTTGTAGTCCCTCTGAAGATGTGACCTGGTGTGATGGACCCCCCCTTAACCAGGTTCATGAAACAGATGTGCAGAATAGGAATGTTAACATACCATTTCTCATGAGTATTGGCATGATCAGAGCATTCCTGATTTGCAGGCATTTCCATCTGAAATCAGTATCAGAGCAATGAGATTTAAATAGTACACATTTCTTTAGCCCTATGTGTCCATCTCCCTGATAGGGAGGTCATTTTTCATGAGATTATAGTATTCTAAGTGTAATTGACTAAAATGTTTTCCCCCTCCCATGAAGCTTGATGAGCACTTCAAGATTTTTCCTTCCTCAGTTTTTATTTTTGATGATTCTATGACAGACCACCCTCACTTTTCCATAATCTCCATCAATTAATGATCTTGACACCCTCTTTCTATACGGATGTTTTTACATTCTTTCAGATTAAATTTGTTTTTTGTTTTGTTTTGGCTAAAGATCTTTGCCTTTGTCTATGACTTATTGACTCTAAGTGTCAATGGATATTGTGTCACAGCAGCTTCTATGAATTCATTCCTATCTGTCATCTCTCTCTTTTCTTTTCTTTCCCCAAAATCAGGCCCAATCTTGCTAAACTAAAAATTATAGCTTAATGTAATTCTGACAAAAGATCATCAAAATTACTCTTTAAAATTATTACTTTTGTTGAATACCTTTGAAAATTTAAATACTCAGGAGAAAGAATTAAATTCCAATCTTCTACTAGGTTTTATAGTATTAATTAGACATTTAGGTATGACTACATAGACAGGATGAGATACTTTTCAAACCCTAGGTAACAGGTAAAATGAAAAAAAATGGTCATATGGTGGTTCATTTTTAAGGGTCCTGCAGTGATATTTAAATTTATTTCTGATGTAAAAACTTAGAAAAAAGTAATAGAGTTTCAAGGGAATTTTAGGTTCTCCAGCACTTGTAGTTCCAAACAATAAGAATTTAAAATTTAAGACAGAAAATTGATAGGAATTTAAAACTGCAGGAGCTTTTTTTGTCTGTGGAGAAAAATTAGTGGACAAGAATTGCTTAGAAGTGTTCTGAAGGTCAAAGTTAGAGTTTCTTGTGCTTCTCCTTATGGAAAGGTCAGTGTTTACAGAGCTGGAGGAAAAAAATTCATCTCTGGCCTTATTTTCCTCAAGCTCTTTTTTCCCCGCTCCTGTTTTATTCTCTAGTGAACAGATGATAAGGGGGAAATGAATTCAAATGTATTTACTTGCAAATAGACATATTCTACAAAGCTTTGCCTTGAGTAAAGATACTTAATAGCAAAGCAGTGCTACCAAATTTTATCCTTCAAATTCCAAACTGACTCTATCAAAAACACATTCTGTTAAAACAGTCATTGCTTTGAAAAAAACATTCTCCCAAAGTGTTGAGCATTTATTTGACTTTCTGCTTTGTGACTCAGATATTGCTCAAAGTCACATCAAGTTGTTTTCTCTCTCATGCTAAATGCCTTCTTTGGTCATGTGGCATATTGAAAAAAAATCACCTGAATATTTAATGTTTTTATTTCACACAAAGACCAAATCTAGTCCTTATGTAATGATTATATTAGACAATTAAAAAAATTAAGTCTTCAATGGCTTGTAGGTTCCCAGTTGAATTTTAGAGAAATCTAAAAAGATATAGTATCAAAGCTAGGAAATGGGAAGTCTAAATAGACTTTGCCCAATCTTAATAAGTCATTCATTTTCTTTTTCTTTGTTTTATCTGTAAATGGCAAGTTAACTTTCCTTATCTTCTTGACAACTGCTTTGAGCATTAATTTAATTAGTGCATAGAAAACTTGGATCCTATTTGGTTATAACAACACGGAACACGGTTAGAATTTAGTTATTTGTGTAATAGTGAAAACTAAAGATAGTTTTAGTTTTAATTATAGAGATAAGTTCTCGTTCTTTTATAGTTTGATCTGGAGGATTGATGGTTTCTGTGTTTATATTGAAAGAGTAGATAAAGCTGGGGAAGCTTGCTGTGATGGAGAATTTTTGGGTTGTTCTAGAAGTACCCAAGGACTGATTTATATCAGAAAGACATTTATTTGAAGTTTAAAGTCAGGGCAAGAGAGCCTAGTAGGGTCATTGTCCTGAGAAGCAAGATCATAACTCATCAGCATCCTTAGAACAAAGCAGACATTCCTTAATGTGAAACACAAGACAGTGTACAACCTGGTCCCTGCTTACAGTTCTGAGTGTCCCAATAACACTGACATGCATTCTCCTCTACATGCTTTTGCCCACTTGTTCTCTTTGCCTGGAACACTCGTCCATTTTGTGCTTTTCACTGAGTTAATTTCCACTCTTCTTTTGGGTATGCACTTAAGTACCTCTTCCTTTTGTGAAAAGCTGGCTGTCTTCCCACCTCCAAACTAGGTTAGGCACACTTTCATAATGTTCTAACAGTGCTTTGTTCTCATCTCCATGCTAGTATTTTATACTCTAATTATGATTAATAGATTAGTTGCTTTTACAAATAATTAGGCTTTGGATAGATGAGGACAAACACTCTATCTTTTTTAAAATTTTTATGCTGGGAGTACATTGTGGCATTTATAAAAGTTCTTACAATATATCATACTGCCGTTCTCCTTTATATTCCCCCCCTTTTATTCCTGGAATAATTTCAACAGGTCTCATTTTTCCATTTACATGCATGTGTACACAGTATTTGCATTATATTCACCTTTCTACTCCCTTTCCCCACATCCTCCCTTCTCCCACTGGTACCAATTCCCCCTCCCCACTCCAAACAGGACCTGTCCTGCTCTCTTGTTGTTTGATTTTGTAAAAAACAAAAAAAAAAAAAGAAAGAAAGAAAAGAAAAAAGAAAAAAGTGACATTTTTGTTTGTTTAAGAGAGCTATACAGAATTTCCTTATGACATTTCCATGTATATATGTATTATAATCCAAATTGGTTCATCTCCATTTTTCTGCTTTCTACCTTAGTCTCCTTCTTATGGTGATTTTAACAGGTTTAAAACTTCTATATTCATTCTCGTATAGGAAGTATATCAACCATATTCACCTTCTTAACTTCTTTCTTTTACTCTCTCTCTCTCATATGTAACCTCTCCTTAGTGTGACCTGGTTTTCATAATATTGCTGTATTTGTGTGAGGTTTATATTCCACTTTTGTGGTTCAATACCTGACACCTAATATGTATCTAACAAGCATTTACTAAATGGATCAACATGTAAATATGTAAATGTCAGTGTAAACTAGCGATTTTCAACTGAAGGTGATCCTGCCTACCAGGAAACACTTGGCAATGTGTGGAAACATAAGATTTGGGAGCAGTAGCATTATCAGCATCTGAGGAGGTAGAGGCCAATGTAGAAGTAAACACTCTGCAGTGCATAGGTTACTCCTTTGCACCCACAGCAAAGTATTATTTGGTCTAAACTGTCAATAGTACCAAGATTGAAAAACCTAGGTATAAATAATACCAAGTTCAGTATAACATGTAACAGGCAATACAAAGGTGATATCAGAGGAAAGTGGCAGAAAAAAGGGCAATAAAAGTAAATAACTGTCTCCCCAGTAGTGGTGGCACATGTTGTGGGCTTAGTAGAACAGGTCAAAAGCTGCAGGTTTGAAGGTGCTTACTGATATATTTCATACCCTTTTCTTATCCCTTCTAGTTACTGCTTTCTTAGGTTACCTGGACTTCCTCCTACTGTCCTGTCCATGAAATATTTTTGTCACTAATTTTTTTTTGGTGGTTCTGGGAGAAATGGGGATACATTATTTTATATTATCTATGTTATATCTTTCTTTGATCATAGGTTGTCTATGGTCAGCCATACTAAAATTATTTTTCTACATTCATCTGAAATGCATGTAAATTTAATCAATCTGGCCTTCAAAACCATGCTCTGTATAACAAAAATGGAACCAATTAGTAAACAATAAAAATGCTTGGAATATTAAATAAGGACAGATGATATTTAACTGGCTTTGTAATTTACGGTCTATCTTCTGATTAATAATCAGACTTACTGTATCTATGGAAACGAAGAGAAAACTACTTCTGCCTCCAACACATGTACAAAGATGAAAAATATTTTGTTTCTCTGAATAATTACCACAGATGTTGTCCTTGTTAACCTTGTGTTATTCTACATTTTGCCAGGAGAAAAGCAAAGCCATGCAGGTGGAGATCAGAAGATGTATGATTAAGAGAATGGATTAAAGTTGCCTTAAAGATAGTTGTGTACTATCAATTAATTGGAAGCTTGGAATTGCTTTCTGAATAAGAAAATAAAAGTGACCAAATGTAAATGGTTTCTAAATTATAAATGGTTTCTAAGTTAAGTCTGTGATTTGACTCATGATTATGGCTACTTTCTTTACAATTTTATGTGCAAATTTTAATGGGTAACCTATAAAATTGAATACATTGAAGAATAAAAACTAACCAATAGGGAAGAGACTTCCTAAATATGTTTCAGAAAAATAACATTTCATTAATAATTAAATGAGATGTTCTATGGACCATGTTGATGTAATAAATCTAGTTTTCATCAGAATATCTGTAGCTCGATGAGGTTTCCTGGAAGATATCAATTTGAGGAGGGGAGATTGGCACCAAGTATTAAAGATTAAATGGGATTCACATGAGAGCTAGAGCTGAACTGAAAATTCCATCTCCCATAACTCTACTGAAATTAAAATATTCCCATGTTTAAAATTTAAAAAAATTTAGAATCTATCTTATATGGTTTCTCCAAAAATGAATAAATGGAAGAATTCTTTGCATCAGGTTTTTTGGTTGGTTTTATTTTACTTTTTGTAGAACTAGCTCAAAACCAAAAACATCTCCTATTACCTTTGACGGTGGATTGCATCTGTGTAGTTAATGATTGGGCTTGGTTGTCCTCCTATGCACAAGATGTTTGAGGCACTTAATTTCCTGGTGCAGCTCTGTATGGCCCCAGCCAGGCCCCATGCTGAGAGGTGAGGCTGACAGGGGCTGGCAAGGACTCCCAGCACCACAGAGGGCAAAAGATAGTGAGGGCAGAGCTCTTTCTGGAGAGTTCTTTCACTTTTTCATGGCCCATCCTTCCATGCCCTTTTAATGGTGAACAGTACCCAGTTGTCTGAGATAGATAGCCATGGTCCAAAAGGGTGATAAAAGCCAACATTTGCTTCACACATTATCTCACATATGACTCAAGTCACCCTGGCAAGAGAGCTGTATTATCTTATTTTGTAAACACTAGAAACTGAGCCTTTGGGTTAAGCCATTGCCCAAAGTCACGTAGATAAGTGGTAGAGCTAGGATTCAGACTGAATTGTCTCTAACTCCCACCTGATGTATTCTCCCTCTGCAACTCCTCAAGCCTCCTTCAAAGGTCTCTAGAGCTGCTTTTCTAACCAATAAATCAAGTAGCTTTGGGCAGCTTTACCTCTGTTTTCTAATCAAGAACTCAGAGGAAATCAGAGGTGAAGGATTTAATAATATTCTAGAATCTCTTAATGAGAATCTTGACCCAATTTTCTTGCTAACCGATTTATAAGCTTTGAATAATCTCAATTTCAACTTTTTGTGCAAACAATTAACCACAACAATATTCTTACCTCAGGTAGGTGTTCAGTGGAACACTTAAGTAGGAGATTTTAAATTTCTGGTATGAAATTGTGTAATGAAGGCAAAGACCACTCATTAGTTGGGAAGACAGCAGATGCTCCTCAACTTGTGATGGGGTTACATTCCAATCAGCCCATCTTAAGTTGAAAATATCGTACATCAAAATGCATTTATTAACCTAACCTTTCAAAAATCATAGTTTAGACTAGCCTACCTTAAATGTGCTCAGAACACTTATTTGTCTACAGTTGGGCAAATCATCTAATACAAATCTCATTTAGTAAAAAAAGTTGAGTATCTTGTGTATTTATTGAATACTGTATGGGAAGTAAAAAACATAATGGTTGCTTTCAGACGACCATAAAGTAGAAAAATCCTAAATTGAATGATTCTAAGTCAGGGACTCTATAGTAGGAATATACAACTAGTCTTTTTTTTTTTTTCTTTTCGGTACTCAGGGCTTCACATTTGCTAGACAGATGCTCTACTGCTTGAGAGTCATTCCACCAGCACAACCTGTTTTCTGATGTGCATATCATAGAAGACTTTATTGAAGATGATTGTGGTAGGTAAGAGAGATTGAGCTCAACTTCCCCAAAATAAAGGGATAGACAGTTTTCAAGAGATGGGGTGGGAAGAATCATAAAGCACTGGTGTCTGCTAAGTGGCCTTGTCCAAATGAAGAGTAACCTTGTTGTATCCTTATGACATGACAGGAGGCAGTTTAACAACTTGGAGAAAGGCATCTATATCATGACCACTTCTCAAGGGAATGGCTGCTTGAGAAAGACGTATTGTTCTTCCATCTGCAGATAAAGAAAGAATATCCATGTTTCAGATAAACAGTCAACCAGATTGCTACAATGTCTTTATAATAATTCTAAGTGGTCAGTTTGCATGCATTATTCTGGTGATTTCCTCAATTATTGAATTTTCTTTGATTACATACAGAATTTGCTGTTTTCTTTCAATTCTTGTTAAATGTGTAATAGCTGAATCATATCATGTCAGCTGTTAAAAGAGGAACAACCTCCCTCATTAAAAAACAAACCCAGAACCTCCATGGATTTTGCCACTGGAAGAAGATCATTTGGAGGAAGAGAGCAGATGAATGAGCAGCTGCTTCTTTGTTTTCCTGATTTTGTCTTGTCTTGGGGTTCTCTCATTCCAATCACTCCCACTATCATTAAGCCATACTCTGGGGGCTCTTCTGTGGTTTTTAAAGGTATGCTTCAAATACAAAAATTAATCCCATCTTTTAGTTCTCTTTATTACAATTACTATATCCTGAAAACCTCAAATAGTACTGAAACACAAAAACCCTAACAATGAGCATGCTAGCACATAAAGATGTATAAATCAAAACAATCTGCTAACACAAGTACATTTCTGATCCTCTTGTACCTAGAGTAAGTAGTTCTTTTCCATGTCTAATAGGTTTCTTTCAAGTGTGCTTCTCCTTCTAATCTCATCTCCTGCTCTTGCTCATGGGTGCTGTGATATAGCCTTGGTCCCGTCAAGGCTCTCTCTTCCCTATAGACATCTGTACTTTTTTGAACTTGTGAGTCATTGTAAAGCTGTTCCCTTGTATGGGAATGGCACCCTCCATCTCTTTTGTCCACATATCCACATTCACTCTTGAGAGCCCACTCATTTATCCCTACTTAGTGTTTCAGACTCCCACAGAATTAATTGCTTTCCTGTTTGTGTAGCATTTTTAATATTAATTAAAAATTTCACTACATTATATTATTTTTTGATCCTATATCTATCACCTTTGTTAAACTTGACTTTCTTGGAAGCAGAGATGATGTCTTCGTGACCATTTGCATGCAGGATAGCTACTTGGTAGCTTTTTGTTAAATTACACTGGTCAAGGAAACCTGCATTTTTCACACCACCTAATACAACTGAAAATTCTTGCCTAGTTCCTTGCTTTGTATTTGATGTTTCTTGCTTTGATTTTATGTTTTTGTAGGAACATGCATCTAACTGGATCCTTGCCACCTTTGCATTTAAGTTTAGAAAAGCCTATAAAGTGAAATCCTGAGGTACATGCTGAAGGCAAGAGTGGAGAGGTACCCAGATAATTTGGTTTATTTTAATATTACACTAAACCTCTGAAAATTCTATTATATAATATTTCCTTACTTTCATTCTTAGTTTTACCTGGAATAGTTGGACAGTTTGATTTAGTATTGTATTTGTAAAATGTGTATAATTTCTACCTTTCTCAGTATGCAAATCAGATTATAGGACCTCCATCCTGCCTTCCCCAAGTGGTATAAAAGGAGAGATGACATGGCAAGTAGGACTGGATTCAGGAGACTTGGCTCAAGTTTTGGTTCAGTTTCTGGCTACCACAGTGGCCTCTATTATAACAACTGCCCTGAGCCTCTGTTTCTATAGCGAGTTCTTTCCTGATAAAACAGCCTGAGGTTCTCTACATAAATGCTTTTCTTCTGGTGTCCTATACTGAGTTGGTTCTGCTTTCTTTCTCCTTTTGACAGTTCTGGGGTTTGAACTTGGGGCCTCCTGCTTGCTAGGTTTGCTGGGCAGGTACTCTATCACTAGAGCCACTCTGCCAGTCCTGTTTTGTATTGGGTTATTTTGAGATAGGGTCTTGAGAACTATTTGCCTCAGGCTGGCTTTGAGCCATGGTCCTTTTGATCTTTGCCTCCTGAGTAGTTAGGATTACAGGCAGTGACCCACCAGTGCCCACCTTAACCTGTTTTCTTAATCTGACTTTTTTTTAAGATTTCAACAAGCTGACTAGTATGAGATATAGGAAATTATAAGATAGAAATAATAGATTAATTTGACATGGGTGCAGGGATACCAGTCATTACTTTACATGCAAAAGAAATGTTTTCTGGAGATGTTCACATATAAGGGAATTTTTGTACAAAGGCTCTTCACTGAAGAATATGTTTGCTTAGCTAATGCTATCTTTGAAATCATAGAGCCCCTTTTCATGCTGAATGGGTCTGTAGCACCTTTCTTTAGCAAGAAGCTATTTGAGATTATTATCCCATTATGCCCTTATCTGAATCTACTTTTTAAGAATGAAGCCTGTGAGAATACTACAACAAGTCTTACTTTACCTTTACCAGGGGTCTTTTTGGGGGAGAACAGAATGATCTTCACTGGTTGCCTTTGAAAATAAGCATCTTCAGGGACTGAAATGTTGTTTGGTATAATTAATAGTACAGTTTCAAGTTATTCAGTTTTCTCTAGTTATTTGTTTCAATGTCATCAGTCTCAATTTGTGAAGAAAATTATGACTGCATGTAAGGTCAACAGACACAGTTATCTTATTAGATATTGTATGATATTGCAAGCCATGCTGACAGCAATGGGAAAGGAAAGATGCTTTTCAAACTCAGAAAGTAAGATAGACAAGATGTACCAGAGGTGCATATAAACTTTATGTCGGAAATAATTTTTTAAGGCACATGATTTATATGGAACAATAGAAAAAAGAAAACTGAAATATTCTCTTAATAAATTCAGTGTATATATAGTCACCTCAAAAAAGATGAACTGTGAAGTTATACAAGTGGGAGGCTTTTGTTGAGCAGGTGTCAAGCAAAGAATGTTTACAAAGGCTATTAAAAAGGAAGTGCACTTTTGTGAACTATCACTTGGCTTTTAGTAATACTTTTGCTAAAAACCTGACTATACATTATTCCTGATAGTTACAATGGCAATAAGAACAAAATGAATTGGTCAAGAGCACAGTCTTTCAATTAGATTATGGTAAATTCTTTTTCAAGCTTCTTGTGGACCAAATTGCCACTCCTCCCATGGTTTGGATATGGGTTGCCCTTCAAAGATTCATGTGCTATAAACTTGGTTCCCAGTGTAATGGTATTGAAAGGTAGTGGAACCTTTAAGAGGTGAGGCCTTCTGGGGAGTGTCTGGGTCAGGACTACCCTTATGAAGGGATTAGATGTGGGTTAGGTCTCTCAGGAGTGGATTAGTTCCCATGACAGTGGATTGTTATAAAAGTCATGTGATTTGTGCAGCTTGCCTCTTGAACATGCCATGATGCCATCCCCCATGGTGTGATATGGTCAGGAGACCCTCACGTGATGTTGCCACCACACTCTTAGGACTTTTCCAGCTACCACAATTGTGAGCCAAATATACCCCCTTCCTTTAGAAAGTACCCAGTCTCAGAAATTTTGTTATAGCAACACAAGACAGACTGACACCCTCCAAATTCAAATGTTAAAGTCTAATTCTCTGTATGTCAGAATAAGACTGTATTTGGAAGTTGGCTTTTAAAAGAGGTAATTTTTAAAATAAGATCGTTAAGGTGGGCTCTAATCCAACATTATGGTTGGATTAGAAGGGGACACTAAGGCTTCAGAAGAGCCATGCTCCATCTAAAACCTGTAGGGCAATCCTTTCTGGCCATTTTCTGATTCTTAGTAGGTTTCTGGTAATCTTTAGCATTTAGCTGGTTAGCAGCAGCTGCATAGCTCCAAATTTCTGCCTTTGTCATCACATGACATTCAGCTGTGTATCTGTTTCCTTTTCTCTTACGAGGATGTCAGGCATCTAGGATTAGGGACCCACCCTCCTCCAGTACGACCTTGTTCTTAACTCATTACATCTGCCATGGCACTATCTCCACATAAGGATGCATTTTGAGGTTCAGGGTTAGGACATCAACATATTAAGGGTGACACAATTCCACCCATCCTGTGGATACCGTGAATTCCTTGTTACAGGAAAAGCAAGTTTAGGAAATGCAAATGATTAATTTATTTTTAGTAATCACAAGGATAGTTACAGTTTGATTTGAAGATGCTTATAGCCTGAAAGAAACGGAAATACGGTCTGGATATTTGTCTGTCTTTAATGAAGCTGTATCACTGTAATCAGAGATAATGTGCTGATAGATTCTCTGGGGGACAAGGGTTTTCCAGATGTTCTTTCATTGCTTGTTTTTCTCATGGGATGAATGCTCTCTATGTATGTTCAGTCTACTCCTGAAGTCACCAGCCTTTTGATCAGATTATAAAGTTTGTATCAATTAATTACATTAATTGATGACTGTAATTTATATTTGAAAGCTCATCTCTCTTTTTCTGGACATACCACGTGCTTGTTTCCAGGTCTGAAAGAAAACAGTCACCTCCCCTTTCAAACTTGTTCTCCTCTCAGACTTAAACCAATAATAGTCTAAGTGGCCATCTATACTTTGTTGATTCTTAAGCTGTTACAGATCCTGCCATGTCAGGTGAACTAAAAATGATTCCGATCTTTTGCAGATGAAACTATTGGTTGCATTTCTTGCAATTTTCTGGAAGTTTGTGAGCTATTTGAGAAGGGACTGAGTCCTACAGCAGTGTCTGACATCTAATATTCACTGAACACTCTGTTTGCCTGTCGCTATTCCAAGAGATTTAGATCCCACTTTGTAAATGGCAAATGCAGGCCAGAGATTCACTGATGAGTCTGGTTCTCCACGGTGAGTGACTGCTGGGTAGGATTTGAACCCAAGCAGTCTGACTGGCAGGAGGGTGTCAGTTCACATCAGCAGTTTTGCCTCCCTGCAAGATGGCTATAATGTTATTGTAGCATACGTTAGTCTCACTGTTTCTCTCAAAAACTGTTTTGGGGCTGTTTGCTTCACTTGAAGTGAAAGTACTTATTCTCTTTTATGTGAGTCAGTAACTAATTCTTGTAGAAAAAGGAAAGTGCATTCCATTTCCTTTAAATTTAACTTTAGGAATCGCATTTTTTCTTATGGTTACTAGGGTTTGAACTCAGAGCCCCTCGTTTGTTAGGCAGTTACTCTGCCACTTGAACTATCCCTGAATTCCTGTTTGCCTTAGCTATGTTTCAGGTAGGGTCTCTTGTTTTTGCCTGGGCTGCCCTTAGACTGTGATCCTCCTATTTACTGACATCATCCAGCTTATTGAGATGGGGGGTCTCACTAATTTTTTGTTGGCTGCCTCCAACCAGCATCCTCCTGATCTCAACCTCTCAAGGAGATGGAATTACAGGTGCACTCAGCAGGAATTGCGTTTTTTGAGGCCTGAGCAAACATTAAATTTTTTTTTAGTTATATTTAAAAACTACAAGGTAGCACTTTGTTGTTGCAACAAAGTTATGACTTGAGATTTAAAAGTATCCCTTTCAACTATTCCTCCAGGCTTAAAGCAACGTGTATTAACACCCTACTGTCTACACTTCCATGCTCCTTTTCTGCCCCACAGTAAGGCCAAAATATATGCATTTTACAACTTGCTCTTTCTACAGAGCAGAAATATCTTTAAGCCCGTATGTAAAAAGCTGCTACCTTATTTTTGAAGTAGCAATATAATTTTCTATTGTATAAATGAACTTATTCAACCAATCCCTCACTAATGAACATACAGGTTGTGCCCAGACCCCCATCCTCTTTGCTGTTAGTTGATAAGCTTATGAAGCATGAATCTCTTGGTCAAAATAGATACACATATTTTTAATAGATGATGCCAGTTTATCTTGTAATGTAGACTATTCTTTCTGAAACAGACAATACAATATTATCTTTCTAATGTTAGAAACTTTAAACTCTTTGTTGCAATGTTTATTTATTTATTTATTTGTTTGTTTTTTGGTGTGACTGAGGTTTGAACTGATGACTTCACACTCACAAAGCAGGTGCTCAATTGCTTGAGCCACACCTCACATTCGTTTTGCTGTGGTTATTTTTTGGAGATGGGATCTCACAAATGATTTGTTTGGGCTGTCCTCAAATCTTGATCCTCTAGATCAACCTCCCAAGTACCTGGGATTATAGGCATGAGCCACTGACACCTGGCTGTTGTGATGTTTTAATTGCCTCCTATATCCAAACTGAATTTTGTAAGAAACTCAGTTGATAGGCTTAATAGACAGATATGTAAGAAGACCCTTAAATTTGCTTCCTGCTTCTTTTAAGAGAGTATAGGGGACTTCAGAAGAAAAGAAATCCAGATTCTACCTTGCTATGGGGTTTTATGATTGAGGTCGGCTCACAGCTTGAACTCCTTACTCCTAGATGTAAGCTAATTGTACAGAGAAAAACAAAAAGGGCTTTTCTACAGTCCCTGTGCAAAGAATTTTCAATTTTTAAATTGTAAATGAATTCTCCCTTGCTTTTACCTATGGAGAAAGCACTCTACCAACTTGCTTTAGCAATTCTGTAAACTGTTGAGTGCAATTTTAGAGCATATCCTATGATGGAATTGCTGCCACATCCAAACAAACATTCCCTGACTATCATAATATTTGACCCCTCCAACTCTTGTCTTAGTTATTCCAAAAAGACAGTCTGTCAGAAGTCTTGTGTGACTATTTATCTTTCCCTGTTTCTCAGCACTTCACATGTCAAAGAGGGTGATATATAAGACATTTAGCTGTCCAAGACCTGCTATCTGGGGAAAAGAGTCTCTCTTAATAAATGTAATCAGACTCTGTGTGCAGAACTGATAAATCTACATTCTCTGTTTGGGGCAGAAAGTTTATTCTAACTAATTATTATTAATTTGGTAACAATATAAATATTTAAATCAGTACTGTGGCATGGTGTAGAAGAAAGATGTCTAATGGGACTGAATTGGAAACTCAGCCTCATTTCATAGTGGTTACATAGACTTGGCTGAGTTAGTTAATTATATTCTCTGAAATTGGACTAAAATACCAATCTCTCAGACTAAGATGAAAAGCAAATCAGGTAGAAACAAGAGAAAAATAAATAAATTAAGCTACCATCAAATAAAAAACTTTTGTGCCTCAAATGATTCAATCAATAGAAGGAAGAATAACCCACAGAATGGGAGAAAATACTCGCAAGTCATGTATCTGATATAGCTAATATCCAGAATATATAAGGAACCCTTACAGCTCAAGAACAACAACAAAAAGCAAACAACCAATTAAAAGATAGACAAAGAATTCAAATGGACATTTTGCCAAATAAGATATACAAATGGTCAGAAAGTACATGAAAAGATGTTCATAATTACTAATCATAAGAAAAATGCAAATTAAAGCCATGAAACCACTGATACCACACCTCATAAGTACTAGGATGACTTCTACCAAACAGAAAGAAAAACAAGACAGAAAAAAATATTTGGTCAGAGAAATTGGAATCTTTTTGTACTATTGGTAACAACGTAAAATAGCTCAGCTAGTGTTGAAAAAAATGGAAAATTAAAATTAGAAGTATCATATAATTCAGCAATTCCCTTTCTGGTCATATAGTCAAAAGGGTTGAAAGCAAGATCTCAGGGAATGTTTGTTTGGATGTGGCAGCAGTTCCATCATGTTGGATACACTTTAAAATTGCACTCAACAGTTTGCAGAATTGCTAAAGCAAGTTGGTAGAGTTTTTCTCATAGGGAAGAGCAAAGAAGAATTTAGTTACAATTTAAAAATCAAAAGCATCTTTGCACAGGGACTGTAAAGAAGGCTTTTTGCTTTTTCTCAGATTCCACAGTAGCATTATTTACAATAGCTAAAAGTTGAAAGCAGTAAGGCAAGTGTCCATTAATGGATGGATGGATAAGCAAAGTATGACAGGCACACACACAGTAAAATATCATTCAAGCTTTTTAAAAGGAAGGAAATGTTGATATACATTATGACATGGATGAATCTTGAGAACATTTTGCTAAATGAAACAAGCCAGTCAGAAAAAGACAGATGCTGTATTAGGTACCTAGAAAAATCAGAGACAGAAAGTAGAACAGTGGTTGCCAGGTGCTGGGGGAGGAAAAGAATGGAGAATTATTGTTTAATGGATATAGATTTGCAGTTTTGCAAGATGAAAAGAGTTTTAGAGATGGATGATGCTGATGGTTGCACTACAATGTGATTATATTTAGGCCTTGCACTGTACACTTAAAAGTTCCTAAGATCATAAAATTTCATCACAATATTCAAAACATGAGGCAAGTAATATATATTTAACACCTAGTGTGGTTCCTAATATATAGTAGCTGCATTAGTTATCTCTATGTTATTATAGAAAAATGCCTGAGATATTCAACTTATAGAGAGAAGATTTATTTTGACTTATAATTTTAGAGGCTTCAAACCATGATCAGTGGGCTCCATTGCTTTGGGCCTGTGGTAAGATAGCACTTTGTGGAGGAAGTTTGTGACAGAACAAAGCCACTTATCTTATGGCCAGGGAGCCAGAGAGAAGAGGAAGGGACCATTTTCAAAATGTTAATTCTACCAATCCATGAGCATGGGTGATCTTTCTACCTCCTATAATCTTTGGTTTAGTTTTCCTTGCAGAGGTCTTTCACATCTTTTGTTAAGTTTATTACTAGGTATTTGACTTTTTTTTTGAGGCTATTGTAAATGGAATTGTTTTCCTATGTTCTTTCTCAGTCTGTTCTTTGCTGATGTATAGAAAGGCTATTGATTTTTGTAGATTGATTTTGTATCCTGCAACTTTGCTGAAACTATGGTTTCTAGGAGTTTTTTGGTAGAGTTTTTCAGATTTTTCAGGTATAAGATCATGTTGTCTGCAAATAGGGATAGTTTGACTACTTTCTAATTTGTATTCCTTTTATTTCTTCTTCCTATCTTATTGCTTTGACTGGGAATTCAACACTATGTTGACTATTAGTAGACAGAGGTGGATATCCATATCTTGTTCCTGACTTAAGAGGGCATTTCAACAAATAATTCTACCAACAATAGGAATAATGAGCTGTATTGCTGTCTTTTTCTAACTTGTTATTTTTAATTAGAAATTATGTAAATTTTCAGACAACAGAAAAAGCAAAATAATACAATAAACACCTGAATTTTCTTAGCTAGAACACAATAAAGTTAACAGTCTACAATATTCAGTATGTACTGCATATGTATGTTTATATATATATATATACATAACATATGTTTGTATCTATCTGATTGATGTATAATTAGAATATTATGTTATACAGAAATATATTTTTGCTGAATCATCTAAGATGAATTATAGAAATCATCACATTTTGCCTAGGTATTCTAAATGCATTTCTTAAGAATAAGAACAAAACTTTATATAATCACAATATTATAATAATAACTAAGAATAACTACAGATAATTATCCTGTAATGTCTTTTACTCACTTATGTACAAATATCTCTAGTTGTCTTCAAGATGTCATTAATAAATTTATTTTTTAAAGAAGGATCATTTAAGGTTCCTGCATTGCATTTGCTCTCTTTGTCTCTTTATACAATCCCTCATGCTTGGTTTTCCATGGGCCATTGGCTTTTTGAAGAGACAAGAGTAGCTATGGTAAGGAACATTACATATTAAAAAAAAAGTTTCTTCATGACGTGGTTCAACCTGTTCTTCTATTTCTGTAAATCTGCATATTAGTTGTAAAGTCTCAATGAGATTCACAGAAGACATTTCTGACTAGAAGCTCTCCCCAGTGATGTCCTTACATTAGCTCTCAACAGTGACCCAAAGGCAAATTGTCCTCCCAGGAGTTTATTATGATAGATCACTCGGTTGTGTGAGGATTTGTCAAATCTTCAGACAGTAAAAGACATCATGTCATTCAATGCCAAGCAATTTGTGGAATAACATGGAACACAGTTCCTCACAAGCCTTGTCTCCAATGGCTTTGCCATTCTTCAGTCTTTGATTAAGCCTTTACTTAATTGGATATTTAAAAATGGTGATGAATTAAAATTCTTCCCAAAAGGCAAGTTAGATGTTGAATTATTTCCTTTTAATTATCAATTTTCAGAGTAAAGATTGAGTATAATTGTCTCTGTCAACAGTGGCAAATGAGATTTGTTCTTTCACTTTTAAAATGAAAGATTTTGAAAGTGAATATAAATGTTCAGCAATAGGTCTTCCAATGAAATAAGTCAGGGGCACATACAGAATCGTATAGTGGTTCTTGCAATACTTTTCTAAATTGGTTCATAGTAATTGTGACTTAAGGTAACAAACTGAACCAAGAGGAGGAGGTAGGCTGTTTAGCCAATGGAGGATGAGTCTTCTCTTGCATTCCTTAGCTGAATCAGGCTTGGAACCTGATATTTCTTTTCTTTTCTTTTTTTTTTTTTTTTTGCAGTACTGGGGTTTGATTTGAATTCAGAGCCTCAGGCTTGGTAGGCAGGCACTCTAGCACTTGAGCCACTCTGCCAGCCCCTTCTCACATTCCTCCTTACCAGTTTTCCTTCAGACTTGCATAACAAAAGTATGCATGATTGCTAGAAGAGGAGAGATTATTGTGTGCCCCTTCTCTCCTTCTCCTTTAGTGAATGCTCTTCCTTCCCTTTTCTTTTGCTTCATCTCTCTATGCAAGGAGGCATTCTTATAAGTACAGGAAACCTACTCCTGAGAAAAGAGTCTGCTAATTTCCACTCTTTCAGTAACAAACTGTTATTGAACAGTTGTTCAGTGTTGGGCACAGTGTCAGTTCCCAGATCTACAAAGACATAAAAACAACCATTTCAGGCTATGTGCTGGTGGCTCACATCTACAATCCTAGTTACTCAAGAGGCAGAGATCAGGAAGATCACAGTTTGAGGTCAGCTGGGCAAAAAGTGAGATCCTATCTCAAAAATACCTGATATAAAAAAAAAAAAGAGCTGGCAGAGTGACTCAAGTGGTAGAACACCTGCCTAGCAAGCTTGAGGCCCTGAGTTCAAAACCTAGTACTGTTACTGTCAAACAAACAAACAAATGAACAAACAAACACAACAGCCATCTCTGCCTTTCAGGAGCTTATGGCTCCTTATTTTTCTAAGGGATTCAGCAGACACTTCAGGTATAATAGACATATGCTGTGGACTACCATGAGGTCATTAAGATGACGTTGTTACATGGTTATCCTTTCTAGGAAGTGAACATGGAAGGTCAGTTATAGAAAGGATCTTTTCTGAATAATGAGACATGGCTGAGTGGCTACTATAGATTTACAAATCTCCTGGCATAGTAGGTCATGATCCCTCCCTGAAAAGCTGCTATAATATCAAAAATGTGAAAATTATTCAGGCTTTGTTACCATTCTCAGAAATTAGGTTTATTGGCATTTAAAACATTTTTCTATGGTTGTCATTATTTTTGTTTTTTAAACATAAATGTATTCTTTAACTTAGTAGTTAGCACATTTAGCATTAATTTATAGGAAAATACTACTGCATACAATCTTTAATTCCATAATAAGCAGCTCTTGCATATTAACAATATCTTCATTTTAACAATGACACAGGAGGAGAGAAATTGTCTTCTTTATAGCTTGTGACATTGGTCTTTACAGATCCATACTTACTTTAGGTAAGGAAATTGAAATAATAGGAGGCAAAATGAACTTCTAAAAGTTCAGTGTGTGAATTACCTCTTGATGCCATTTCCTTGAAATTCTCTTTGTTGGTTAAACCATCCTTCTATGATTTGATTTGCAGAATAATACTAAGAATATTTGTGTCTTTCTTTTCCATTTCCATTCTCTTCCTTTGGTGATATTTCAATGACCCAGATTTCAAAAGACAGGACATGAAAAGCATGATTCTGAAATTTTGAATTACAAAGCACAACCTTCAGTTTTATCCATGATGAAAGCTCTTACCATTTTTCTCATAATTGGAAAGATTTGAATGAATAACTTGTGGATATCCATTAAAATAAAAACCCTAGTTTGCTTCCTCAGTTTTCACATAAGTGTTTCAGCATAATCCTGAACTGAAAATGAATGAGCAACTTTTTAAGTAGCAGTTACCATGAGCTACATCTTGCTCTAAGAACCTTGGTAGCATTAGTATTAAATTGCCCAAGTGAACACAATGAAAAGGGTACTATTGATTTTCTCATTTCATAGATGAAGTTAATGCAAAGAGAAGGCTAAGTAACTTACCTAGTCCTCTATGGCAATAAGTGGCACAGTTTTTATGCTTGTCTCTAATTGCTACCATTTTCCCATGCAGCTTTACAAGTCAAGTATATGGATATACAAACCTGGAAATCTATCTAGCCTAGCAAGAAGCAAGGTCCTGTACTGTTTAAAGGATGTGCATTGCTCCAATTATTTCAGATTTTGTTTCTATCCAATTTCAAACAATAGAAAACATTAATGAACAATAAGCATCAATAGTTCTATTGTGTTTGATGTAATAGTTTTCTTGATGGATGCTATAAGAAATAGTCTTAGAAGCCCATCATTGTATTTGACATGTATTTGAATGCTACAGAAAACATTGTCTACTCTATTACTTAGTCTTACATTCTAAAGCCCTCAGTAAGAAATTTCTTTTAAAATTTGTTGATAGGAAAAGATTTGCTTAGAGCAATAATTTTGTCTTCTTTTTCAACAGCAATTTATAAAAGATCTTTTTTTCCTTTCTCTTGGGTTATCAGGAATTATGTATATAGTTCAGTCAAATATGTGTATTAGAGTCCAATATGTAATGCTGTTTTGAAAGTGTTTAAAATAGCTTCTTTCAGTCTGAATTTTATCTTATTATACTCTCACCTCTTTCCTGTTTATGTCTTGACTTCCTACATCAGTGCATATTTTCTGTGCTCCAGATTTTTATTCACAGTGTGTCATCCTTTGAATATTTTATGTAAGTAGCCTCAAATTCCTCAAGAAATAAGGCAAATACAATCTCTTGTCCCCAAACTCCTGTGATGTAAAGGAGCAAAAGGTATCATCCTTGACCTTATGAAGCTCAGGTACAGGTTGGGAATATAACGCATGGACACAGAGTCAAATTCACAGTGAAATCTAATATACCGTGAACTCCACATGAGAGACAGCAACTAAAAACACAACATGAGTTTTTTTTTTCATTTTTCTTTTATTATTCATATGTGCATACAAGGCTTGGTTCATTTCTCCCCCCTGCCCCCACCCCCTCCCTTACCACCCACTGCACCCCCTCCCGCTCCCCCCCTCAATACCCAGCAGAAACTATTTTGCCCTTATTTCTAATTTTGTTGTAGAGAGAGTATAAGCAAGAATAGGAAGGAACAAGGGTTTTTGCTGGTTGAGATAAGGATAGCTATACAGGGCATTGACTCACATTGATTTCCTGTGCGTGGATGTTACCTTCTAGGTTAATTCTTCTTGAACTAAGCTTTTCTCTAGTTCCTGGTCCCCTTTTCCTATTGGCCCCAGTTGCTTTAAGGTATCTGCTTTAGTTTCTCTGCGTTAAGGGCAACAAATGCTAGCTAGTTTTTTTAGGTGTCTTACCTATCCTCACCCCGCCCTTGTGTGCTCTCGCTTTTATCATGTGCTCATAGTCCAATCCCTTTGTTGTGTTTGCCCTTGATCTAATGTCCACATATGAGGGAGAACATACGATTTTTGGTTTTTTGAGCCAGGCTAACCTCACTCAGAATGATGTTCTCCAATTCCATCCATTTACCAGCGAATGATAACATTTCGTTATCATGGCTGCATAAAATTCCATTGTGTATAGATACCACATTTTCTTTGTCCATTCGTCAGTGCTGGGGCATCTTGGCTGTTTCCATAACTTGGCTATTGTGAATAGTGCCGCAATAAACATGGATGTGCAGGTGCCTCTGGAGTAACAGTCTTTTGGGTATATCCCCAAGAGTGGTATTGCTGGATCAAATGGTAGATCGATGTCCAGCTTTTTAAGTAGCCTCCAAATTTTTTTCCAGAGTGGTTGTACTAGTCTACATTCCCACCAACAGTGGAAGAGGGTTTCTTTTTCCCCGCATCCTCGCCAACACCTGTTGGTGGTGGTGTTGCTGATGATGGCTATTCTAACAGGGGTGAGGTGGAATCTTAGCGTGGTTTTAATTTGCATTTCCTTTATTGCTAGAGATGGTGAGCATTTTTTCATGTGTTTTCTGGCCATTTGAATTTCTTCTTTTGAGAAAGTTCTGTTTAGTTCACTTGCCCATTTCTTTATTGGTTCATTAGTTTTGGGAGAATTTACTTTTTTAAGTTCTCTGTATATTCTGGTTATCAGTCCTTTGTCTGATGTATAGTTGGCAAATATTTTCTCCCACTCTGTGGGTGTTCTCTTCAGTTTAGAGACCATTTCTTTTGATGAACAGAAACTTTTTAGTTTTATGAGGTCCCATTTATCTATGCTATCTCTTAGTTGCTGTGCTGCTGGGGTTTCATTGAGAAAGTTCTTACCTATACCTACTAACTCCAGAGTATTTCCTACTCTTTCTTGTATCAACTTAAGAGTTTGGGGTCTGATATTAAGATCCTTGATCCATTTTGAGTTAATCTTGGTATAGGGTGATATACATGGATCTAGTTTCAGATTTTGCAGACTGCTAACGAGTTTTCCCAGCAGTTTTTGTTGAAGAGGCTGCTATTTCTCCATCGTATATTTTTAGCTCCTTTGTCAAAGATAAGTTGCTTATAGTTGTGTGGCTTCATATCTGGATCCTCTATTCTGTTCCACTGGTCTTCATGTCTGTTTTTGTGCCAGTACCATGCTGTTTTTATTGTTATTGCTTTGTAATATAGTTTGAAGTCAGGTATTGTGATACCTCCTGCATTGTTCTTTTGACTGAGCTAATAGCCTTGGCTATTTGTGGCCTCTTGTGTTTCCATATAAATTTCACAGTAGATTTTTCAATCTCTTTAATGAATGTCATTGGAATTTTGATGGGAATTGCATTAAACATGTAGATTACTTTGGGGAGTATCAACATTTTTACTATGTTGATTCTACCAATCCATGAGCATGGGAGATCTCTCCACTTTCTATAGTCTTCCTCAATCTCTTTCTTCAGAAGTGTATAGTGTTCCTTGTAGAGGTCTTTCACATCTTTTGTTAGGTTTACACCTAGGTATTTGATTTTGTTTGAGGCTATTGTAAATGGAATTGTTTTCATACATTCTTTTTCAGTTTGCTCATTGCTAGTGTATAGAAATGCTAATGATTTTTCTATGTTGATTTTATATCCTGCTACCTTGCTATAGCTATTGATGATGTCTAGAAGCTTCTGAGTAGAGTTTTTTGGGTCTTTAAGGTATAGGATCAACAACATGAGTTTTGAGTGAGGTGTGGGGCAGTTGGAACGAACTTATGAAGAATTAGAAAATTGACCATTGAAGAAAGGGCTAGAAGAGCTTCATTTGGGTAGTACGGAAGGGAAGAAGGTTCTCAGGAAAGGTAATATTCTAGAATGAGATGTAGAAATGGAAATCTGGTTTATTCAAGTGAAAAAGCCAGAAGGTTGTTAGTTGCCTGCTCCAACACCCATTCCCAGCTCTCCTTCCATTGCTGAACCTTCATTTTATTTTAGAGTAGTGGCATACCCAGATAAAAGACAATATCTTCTGTCTACTTTGAAACAAAATTAATCTGACTAGTTAGTTTTGGGCTATGAAATATAAGCAGAAAGCATTGTCCCACTTTGTGTGGGACTTTGAGGCTTTTTAAAAAGAAAGAGTTTGCACTTCTTTCCTCCCATCTCATTGTCCTAAAAGCCAAGGGACAGTTGGAGCTGAAATGGGCATCTTAGGTCTCAAAGATAAGGACTACATGTGAGGAATGGTGGAACAGAGCTGGAAACTGCTGAGGTTCACGCCTCCTTGAGAAAGTACCATGGAACAAAAGGAAAAACTGAAAGTCAACAATAATGCCCAGCAAACACATACAGCTTTATTTTATTACTGTAGGAAGTGAGTATGATCACACATAATTTTTCAAGCAAATGTTTCTAAGCTGTTTCATTCAGTTAACTCTTATGAACTAATATTCTGAGAGCAAGTACATGTTATATACCAACTGAACATAGTTGCATTTATGACAAATATAGTAATATATACCTATGGTTTACTGTTATTAAAAGATACTTTATAAAAAGGCAGAAGATCAGTCTGAGATGATTTTAAAATTTCTCCAAAGTTTTAGTAGCGGCTAAGGAAATCAGGAGAATGAGTTCCATAAAAAAGTATTTTCTTCCTTTAGTTTATAAATACTTAACCAATTTAATATCACATAATACTGTTAAATCTCAAATTGAAATCTAACTGAAGGAAAGACTATAAAAACAACCACACAAAAAGTTGTTTACAAAATGTACACATTAAAATAATATGTTGAATAAGTGATATTGAAAAGTCATTACAAGAGAAATTAAATTTTATTTCAACCAAAAATATAAATAATATTGAGACTAATATAAAATTCTAAAATTTTCAGTTTTCAAGCTGAGATTTATAATTAGTCTCTTAAAACACTTTAGTTATTCTTTGTATGCTCAAGATCTATGAAAAATAAGGGATCTTGTATTTGCTTTAGAAATATTCTTTTGGTGGTATGGAGTTTTGAACTTAGGGCCCTGTGCTTGCTAGACAGGTGTTCTACCACTTTAGCTAGACCTACAGTCCTTTTTTCTTTGGTCTACTTTTTTCCAAATAGGTTCTTGGCTTTTTGTATGAGCAAGCCTATGATAGAGATCCTCCTACCTATGCCCCCCCACACAGGTGGGATTGTAATATGCTCCACCATGTCTGGATTTTTGTTGAGATGGTGGGGGGAGCTCCCTAATTTTCTGCCCAGGGTTAGCCTTGAACCATGATCCTCCTGATCTCTATCTCCAGAGTAGTTGGTATTATAGGTATGAACCCCTGCACTGGCTAGGAATCTTATTCAGGAAATTTTTATTGAATGCAAGAATAATGAGAAATTATGGTTTTAAAATCTTCAATTTTGGTAATATTTTGGATCTAAATGGCTAAAGATTTTCTTTCATCAGTATATGATCCATAGTTTGAGAGGAAGATGTATCACAACTCCAGGGTTCCTGAACTTAGGAACTTCAGAAGCGAACAACTAGTACTCCTGCTGCAAAGCCTCTTCCTCTTCTTGGGGTACTTCAGAGTATCACGTACCAGCTGGTAAAGAAACACAACACAAATATAAATCAGCTGCCACAAAAACGTTGCTTTAGTCATCCAATTTTAATCAACGACAATGCACCGGGGCAATAGAAGTGGTATCAGTGCCAGTGAGTCAGAATATCACACGGCTAAGTCTGATTATAGCCAAAAGGGCTGTTTCTGCTTTTGAAAAAGGGTTATAACTAATTAGGGAGAAACGAAAATGAATCAATTAACTAAGCAACACTCACCTGGGGCTTTTAACACTTCAAATTATTCATTCTAAATTACGATTACATAAGAAACTAAATGTATTCAGTTATCATGGTTGACTCCTATGTGGCAAAGCAAAAATAAATGATAAACTAACTCCAGATGTTCTAGAAACAAAACAACTTGAAACTGTTATGCAGAGTTAAGTTTATAAAATATTTGCACAGTGGTTTTGTCATGTTGAGTAGGAGAGAAATAAACTAACAACGGGTTCACAGTCTTCGACTGTTCAGAAAGAAAGGACAGAGGACCTGGCAGGTTCACAAGTCACTAACGTCAGCTTCCTAGCGTCATAGAAGTTTGTGCTTAGTTATAAACTTCCGGACTTTAGGGAAATCATCAAGATAAATCGCTAACACTGAGGCCTTATCCAGCCCATGCTAGAAATCACACCTTGAGTAACAGAAAAGAAATATTTAAAGTTTAATACTCACAATTTCCTTATTATTTTCTATATCAGTACAGACACATGTCCCTTAAAGAGAGGGATCCTATATATAAAATAGGGAAGCGAATTGATTAAAAATGGGAAATTCAGCAAAAAGTTCTGATTCATATTTGCTACACTCCAGTGAAGGAAGAATGTAGGGGTAGGGAATGAAGGAAGGTTTTGGATGAGAGATTTAATTGCCTGTCTGGAAACAAGCCAACAAATTAAAATAAGAATATCAATCAGAAATGTGGAAGCTAGCATAAGTCCTCACCCACTGCCCCTTGCACCCCCTCAGGCTCAGGTCATTCAGCTTTGAGGGTCCTGGATCCACGACCCCACACTGTGGATCCTGCCTTTGTGTGTCTGGCCCAAGACCACCCTCCTCTGTTGGCTGGTAACACTTGCGGAGGACAGTTTATCACATGTGTGGGACACACCTTCTCCGAACAGTAGATCAAGAGCTGAGAGGGGCTTTATCTGGAGAGAGAATAAGAGGAAATTGTGTTGTCTTCAATTCCTTGAAGAGTTTTACTAGAAATTCAAGTGGATTGTATAGTGTTGTTTCAGAAGGAATAACTAGAAAGACAAATCATGTGAAATAGTCAATTTTAAGTAAAATAGTAATTCCATGTGAGCCATTAGATTTTTCTTTGCAGCAAAAGACAGTCTCCCTTGCAAATTGTGAATTTCTCATTACCAGTAGTGGTTCAAGTAGACATGTAAAAGGCAGAGTAGGACAGATGGAGGCTACTAAGCAGGAGTCTTTGACTCTGTATTTTTCATGTATATATCCCTATTCATACAAGCATCCCTGTCACTTGTTCATTCATTCTTCTTTGCCACCAAGCTGTGACCTCAATGCTAATGTGGTTACTACTCACTGGCTATCTTCTTCCAGTTACTAACCACTTACTTTACTCACCTGTTTCCTAAAGATATACATTAGATTTGTCTTTTAGAACATAAATGAGACCGGACATGGTGGCTCGGACCTATAACCACAGCCACTTGAAAGGTGGAGATGGCAGGATTGCGGTTTAAAGCCAACACAGGCCATTTAAAAAAAAATAAAGTTAGCAAGACCCTAACTCAAGAACAAGCTGGGTGTGGTGGGGCATGTCTATAATCCCAGCTACATGAGAGGACTAGGTAGGAGAATCATGGCCTGAAGTCAGCTGGGACAAAAAGTGTGAGATCCTGTGTAAAAACAAACTAAAGCAAAGAGGGCAAAAAGGGCTGGAGACTCGCCTATCAAGTGTGGGGCCCTAAATTCAAACCCTAGTATTACCATCCCCTACCCAAAAAAACTAAATGAATTCATTCAATAGTACTCTTTTGTGTTTGGTTTTTGCTCAAGGCTATTTGTAACATTCATATTGTTTTTGTAATCATAGATTATTAGTTTTAATGCTGTATAGTGTTTTGTGTGAATAGATTACACTTTATTTACTGTTTCGAGGAATTTGAGTAGTTTCCACTTTGAGGTTATGGGAATAATCTATATGGTCATACTTTTAAGTTTTGCAGTTCTTGTTAAATATACACATGCATTTCTATTGGAATATACCTAGGAGTGAGCTGCTGGGTCATAGGAGTACTTATGTTCAGGTTCTGCACACTGCAAACACTGTTCTAGAGTGGTTCTGTCAGTTTACACTTCTACAGGCCATGTCTGAGAATTCTGGCCATTCCATATCTTTGCCAGTATGTATTTTAAAAATTATATATATATATATATATATATATATATATATATATATATATATATATATGTATATACTTCAATGTATTTTGTTATGTATATTTAAGGTACACACAATGATGTGGGATACATAAAAATTTAAAAAGTTACTTTATTGAAACAAATGAACATATCTATCATCTCACATAGTTCTCCATTTTTTTGTTTGTTTGTTTTTGTGGCAAGGGCAATTAAATTCTACTCATTTAACAAGAATTCTAAATATGGTACAATTTTATCACTTATCATCTTTATGTTACATTACATCTTTAGACTTATTCATACATATTTCACCTGGAATAAAACCCAAACTTACCATGGTTTGCAGATCTAGTCACTGCCTGTCTCTAGATTCATTTCGTCACAGTCTCCCTTATTCTCTAGATTCCAGACACACAGATGGTTTTATCTTTTGAAAGTTACAACTCTATCTAAACTAGGCTTTTATCCCAGCTCTTATTCAGCATATTAAAACTTTAGTAATAATGTTATATCATTTTCTTTTGTAAAGCTGATCATTGAGGACAGACGGGGAGACAAGGCAAAGCAAAGGTGACAGATCACCTTGATGGGAGTAGTATCACAGTCTGAGAATAGTACATCTTTAAAATCAGCTTTGTTACCCCTCTGGAGTTAGGCTTGGGCTTTGCTGCTAGTTGTGGTCAATCAGATCGCACTCTCCAAGCAAGGAGAAGAGAAAACTCTTCCATAGCCCTTTGGACCATTGCCATTAAAGAAATGTTTATCCCAAGCTTGTGTTGTGATCTGGGAAAATTTATTTTCCAAACAGAGCTAGGAGGAAGAATGTGCTTTCCTTTCTGTACACGATGAGTTATTGAGAAATGGAAGGCACATTTATCATTTCTGGAAATCCTTTCTCTGGAGCATCTTTTTTATAAATCATTCTTGTCACACACTGAAGGGACGATGCAGTGCCTTCACTTTTACTGTATTTTTCATTTGGTGATCTGAAAATTTAATTGATTATATTATGCCAATATAATTATATATTAGTATATTATACCTATATTATTTATTACATAAATATAACTGTTTGTATTTTAATTGATTATATATTTGCTGAAAGGAAGACTGACATAATCTACCTTTTACTTCTTACAACTGTTCTGCTTTTGTATAGACTTAAGCTGATTATAGCTATAATGGTATTTATTATGCCAGAAGTGTAATAATTAACACTTGGGTAAACCTTTTAATTTTTTGTTATTTTGTATTGTTTGTTTTGTGTTATTGAGAACTGTCAAAGAGTGAAAGAAGGAAATAGAGTGGCAGTTAATATGAATACTAAATGAGCACATTAGGTACACAAATTTGGGATGGTTAATATATCTTTGAGACAAAAATGTTAATAAAACAAACATAACATAGCAACAGAAATTAGATTATACATAATTTAAATCTTTGTAGATGCATTTGGACTACTTGTCTCATTAAAATAAAACAACAGTGGTCAAATTGTTTAATGTTTCTTTGAGAATCATCACATGAAACAACAGGATGCCAGTCTTATCCCCTCATAATTAACAAGAAAGAAAACTCAACAAACTATGTCCATCAACGATCTTCAACTGCAATTATAAGAATATGAGGAAGAGTTAAGGGTACCTCAAACAAATTTTGTACTCAATAATCAAACTTTAAAACAGTAGGTTTTATGACAAAAAATTTAATAAAAAAATCTCTTTTTTTTTTTTCATTTTTTTTTTATTATTCATATGTGCATACAAGGCTTGGTTCATTTCTCTCCCCTGCCCCCACCCCCTCCCTTACCACCCACTCCGCCCCCTCCCTCTCCCCCCCCTCAATAACCAGCAGAAACTATTTTGCCCTTATTTCTAATTTTGTTGTAGAGAGAGTATAAGCAATAATAGGAAGGAACAAGGGTTTTTGCTGGTTGAGATAAGGATAGCTATACAGGGCATTGACTCACATTGATTTCCTGTGTGTGGGTGTTACCTTCTAGGTTAATTCTTTTTGATCTAACCTTTTCTCTAGTACCTGTTCCCCTTTTCCTATTGGCCTCAGTTGCTTTTAAGGTATCTGCTTTAGTTTCTCTGCATTAAGGGCAACAAATGCTAGCTAGTTTTTTAGGTGTCTTACCTATCCTCACCCCTCCCTTGTGTGTTCTCGCTTTTATCATGTGCTCATAGTCCAATCCCCTTGTTGTGTTTGCCCTTAATCTAATGTCCACATATGAGGGAGAACATACGATTTTTGGTTTTTTGAGCCAGGCTAACCTCACTCAGAATGATGTTCTCCAATTCCATCCATTTACCAGCGAATGATAACATTTCGTTCTTCTTCATGGCTGCATAAAATTCCATTGTGTATAGATACCACATTTTAATAAGAAAATCTCTTAAATGTTTGTGGTTATAGTAGTTAAGATTTTCAACAGAAATCTTGTTAGGATAAATATTTACAGATGCCAGTCCTTTTCAATAGTTGATGACAAAGAATTTATAAGCTTTTCCTAAGATATGGATGTTAGTATAAAATTCTCTGCAGGGAATATGCTATTAAAATATTTTCTGAATTATATTCTGTGCACAGAAAAGTTTAGAGACATTAGTAAATGGTTCAATTAGAGTAAGAATCTACATACAGGTAGTCTGGAAAAATCTAGAGATGATGCTGAGAAATTATAATTCTAAAACAATACTATGAAAATTTAGAAAAGTCATCACGAGAAATTTTAATAACCTGAAATAAAGATTTTCAATAGAATTTTGTTTATTCTTCTATGTCAGATGCTTTCTCCATGCTGGTGATATTTGGCTTTGGGTAAATGTCATTTCTAACAGTCAGCATTCAGTAAAAATATGTATTCACAACACTTCAGCATTTATTATTCATGAATAATATGCATTTACTGAGGTCCTACTATTTCAAGTACCAGACTTACTATATGAAGTATATTATGAATTGTATTAAGCATATCATGAAATGAACAGAGAAGTGGAAATGAAAAATGCGAAGATAAAGTTGGTAAAATATTTAAAAATGTCATCAGCTAATTATCATGGCTTCCTCAAATTCATTGTAATCCATGATAATCTTAAAGTAGATAATATTTTAAGAAATAAAATAACCTTAATTATAAGAGAAGGTTATAGTCTTCATAATTCTAAAAATTTAAAAAGGGCTGATTATAGTGCCCTTGATTTCAGTTTCTAACATGGCTGTTGAAGAGCAGAAGGGTCAGCATCTTCTTTATTGTTGCTTGTGCTTTCATCATGATGATATTGTCTGAGATTAAGTTTAGTTTAAATTATATAGAATAATTTGCAAACCAAGGAGACATTTGTGGCTCTCTGCTTATCTCTCCTCATCTCAACAGCTAAGTTATCTTTCAGATTTCAGTCTCATTCCATGTTTCCTTTGGTTACAATCTTTGCTGGGAACTTTTACATGTTTAGACACTCATTTCCAAAGTTTCCTTTTGACTCATGATTGCAGTCTGTTTTGATTTTCTTTTATTTAAAGGAATGACTGAATTTTGTAGGTGGAAAGGAGTTTCGAACTTGTGTATGACAATCCCCTCATTCTTATTAATTTTCTTCCAATAAATTACCTTTTACTTTTTCCCATCTTAAATTTTCCAATGCTTCTATGTTCAGATTATCTACCTGAGAGTTTATTGTCCATTCTAAAAGAGTATTAGGAATATTCTGCTTTTAAAATCCAATTTATTTTTGACTGATATATAAAAACATAAAAGTTGCCCAAGAGGTAGAGCACCTGCCTAGAAAGTGCAAAGCCCTGAGTTTAAACCTTAGTACCACAAAACCCCCCCAAATTATGTGATGTTTTGATGCATATATATATAGCATACTATTTAAATCAGGTTAAATATATCTATCTCCTCCAATGTTTGTCATTTATTTATGGTGAAAAGATTCAAAGTCCTTTCTTCTAGCTTTTCAAAAGTTACAGTGCATAATTGTTGTCTATGGTCACCCTACTGTGTAATAACACACCACAACATCTATTCCTATCTAGGTGTAATTTACCTAAATAGATGTTTCTCAAAAGAAGACCTATGAATGGCCAACATGTGTACAAAAAAAATGCTGCCATCACTAATCATCGAGGAAATGCAATGAGACATTTCTTCACTCTAGTGAAGTCTTTTATCAAAAAGCCAAAAGAAAGCAAGGGCTGGTGAAGGTGTGGAGAAAAGTGAACACTTGTGCACAGTTGATAGGAGTGTAAATTAGTGCAGCCATTATGGAAAACAGCATGGAATTTCTTCAAAAAGTTAAAAATAGAACTTACCATATGATCCAGCAATCCTGTACAGTATGTAGCAGAAAGAAATGAAATCAGTATGTCTGAGAATATTAAGAATTGATATTAATACTAATATTATTTATATAATAAGAGTATTATAAATTTTAAGAATATCTTAAAGAGTGGCATTTAAAAATAATATTAACTTTAAAAGACTATCTGGCTCTCTAGCATACAGATGGCTGTTGTTGGACTATCCAGACTCTAATCGTGTAAGTAAATCTATTAAGTCCCTATATCTATCTATCTATCCATCTATCATATCTATCTATGTATCTATGTATCTATCTATCTATCTACCATCTAATATTCTGTTCCTTTAGAGAACCCCTGACTAATACAGAAAGTTACCAGTTTTTTCACTGCACTATAATATAAAAGGCTTTTTAAAAATTGGGTAATTTGCTTGAAAAAAGATGGTCATTATATGTGCTTCAGGATTCACTAGTTATGACAGTTGTCATCTACATGGATTAGAAGAAATTTATTTTATTGTAGCTTCTGGAGTTTTAATTCTATTGTTTTCTATCTATTATCAAATGTTTTGAGTATCTTGACAAAAACATTTGCTGACAATGTATTTGAATGATATAATGAACTCAGGTAGCATGGAAATTTGCTGTGAATTTCAGAGAAATTTTATAGAAACTTTTTTTGGATAAGACTGTGTTTATTGTCTAGAATTTTTAGTGTCAACTGAAAGCTCTAAAGTCAGGGAAATGATTACCATGAGTGCTACTGAAATTAAATTTGCCATTTGAGTCACTGTCCAGGAATTATATCAGGTAACAGATTATGTTTGTTCACATCGCTTCAGTTTCCATGACTGTGATGAATCAGGTAGAATTGAAAAGGCTGTATAGATTCAATGCTTCAAGTATTTATCTGTTAATATTTTTAAAATGATATCTTGAAATCCTAACAGGATGTCTCTAAGGTTATGCAAATCTTTTATAAAGCATTTGTCTAAAATCTTGTGGTGAATTTTGGCTAATGGAACACTGACTTGATTTTGTCAAATTATATTCTGAAATCCAATTTTTTTATGAAGTGGCAGAACTTCCTAAGGCAGCTATGCAACACTAGAAGATGTTGGAAATGCTTTGGAAAGTAATAATAACAATGGCATGAATAATAATAATAAATAATAATAATAATATCATCAGACACTTTTGAGAGCTTACTATGTATTGTGCATTGTGCCGAGTGCTGTGTGTGTGCTACCTCATTTATGTCCTTTTATGAGTTAAATAAAACTATTTCCATTTTACAGATGTAGATTTTGCAGCACTGAGAAAAAAAAAAAAAACTTGCTGAAGTTTATCCAAGTGGAAGTGGTGGAATAGGAATTCAAATCTAGGTCTGCTTAATTTCAGAGCCCACACTCTTCAACACCTCACCAGATACCGAATTCTTGGAGTTGATCAAGCCTAATCCAGAAGGTAGCTTGGCAAGGATAGCCTAGAAAGGCTTCCAACATTAGACGAACAGTTAACCAAGAGAATTAAAACTTTCAAGCACTGAGAATCTGTGATTCTATGTTTATATCAGTAAGAAGTGTATTTTTATGTACCTTTAGACTTCAGAAGAGGAATCGTGACTGGAATTTCATCATAGATGGATTTAAAATTAGTTTTAATTTAAAGCACTAAAAGGGAAGATGATATCGTTCAGAAAATTTGGTTCCAAAACAAATGATCTCTTCCAATTGTGGGTTAAATTTAGTCAAAGAAAAATGGTACAACTCTCTTGAGAAATGCCTTGGTTCAGGCCCTTTACTTTATCTAAATAATACAGTCTCTACTCCACTGGTCTCCCTGCCTGGAATTTTGTCCCCTGTAATTAGCTGTAATTTACTTTGTCCATTTTTTTTTTACCTTGGTGTTCAAGGCTGATCCCACTTTGGCCTCAAATGTCTACAGTCTTCTTAAACTTTTCATGTACTCCTACTGCATACACACACAGATTGTGTTCCTTAAATCTCTTATACATTGTTTGCTTCTGCATTTCTCTGTGCTTTCACCAGTTCCAGTTTTAGTTCTATATGAAGTCTCCCAACTGCTTCTAGGTAGAGTTAATTATTCTTTCACAATTCTTCCAGAATACTTCGTACATATTTTAATTTTATCACCTTGAACTGAAATCACATTTTTATTGTTCTGCACTATGAGTTCCTTAAGGGAAGAGGCAACATTTTCTTTTTAAAAAAATGTTATAACTCTGATTTCACATGTGATTGCCTCATACAGTTCCTGGAACACAGCAATAATAGTTGCTCAAAATACCTTGTTATTAGCTGAATGCTATGTCAAGGAAGAGTGTGTGAAGAAAGAGCTAACAATTTAGGATTGCTTCTATAGACTACTTATAGTCTATTTTCTCTCTGTTTTCTCCCATGGAAAGGTAAATTGTAGGTTTGAAAGGCATCTTATGTACAACACTAATGTGATACTCAGGCCCTTATGAATTTTTGGAGAAGGAATGGGAGTACTTGGGTTCATTATATGGTGAAAATGAAGTTTAAAATTAATAGAAAAATCTTTACTTCTTTAAAAAGTTTCAAAAGAATTCTATGTGATAGATGGCTGGAAGTGATCACTTGAAATCAACAGGCAGCTGCACTGTGGATTAAGACTCCATGCTCCATGACTTTCACCTCATTTTCCAGAATAATCTCGAGCTTCTCCAGATATAGAAGTAGACACTAAGCACCTGGCATAAGTGCACCCTTCTTGAATGAGGTTGAGATTGAAGCCATGCACCATGATTAAGACACCTTAATCCTAGGCTTTCTGCCTTTTTAAGGGAGTCAGGAGAGAATGGTCAATAATTCCCCTTTCCTGACCTGGGTACTCATAGACTTACTCCAAGTGCAGCCTTGATTCCAGCATAACTAATCTTAATGTGCTGTTTATCCCTATTCCTATCTGCAACCACAGAAAGCTACAGATTTCCTGGCCACCCTATCTTCAGTAAAATCCCAATATCCTTGACATTCTTCTCACAAGAGTGCTCTAGCAGAAACTAGCCTCCTCCTAGAGCCTCCTTCTCTGCAGCCCTGAAGTGGAGGCTGCTTTTACTACAGAGCTCTTATATGGCTAGACCTGAAGATGGGAGTAGGCACTCTCTTCGCAATTCATTGCTGATTTCTGATCTTTCTTTTTTCCTTTCTTCTTCTCTAAAACTCCTAATTTCATGACAAATTGCTTACTGCCTCTCTTTATTATTGTTACAGTTGACTAACTCTTGGAATCTCCAAGTCCCCATTTCTCTTATAATTTTAGTTTCTGGCTCATCATCATTGTCTCCAACAATATTCTAGTATTGGCAGAGATGATATCTCTAATTATCGGCATCTTATTTCTTTATATGGTCTTCTCCAATAATCTACCATCCACCTTACCTCAGCTGCTCAGAGCTACCTAGAGTCAGGGTCAAGAGATCCACCTCCCTCTGATCTTGCTGAGTTCACTTCCTGCAACTATCTTATCACCTTATCATAGATTATGCAATTTATGACTTGTTATGCTTATTTTTAACCTTTGCCCTCCAGATAGAATGCAAGTTCCTTGATGTCAGGGATCTTTTTTTTCCTGTTTACTTAATGTAAAGAGTAGCTATTACTTTTCAGATCTGTTTCTTTCTTCTTTGTGATTATAGGTAGACTATATTAGCATACATTAACTATATTCCCTTGCTGTGAATTGCTTCTGGCTGAAAGAATGCCGCGCAGAAATAATATGCATAGTCTCAAGGTCTGGTTGTGTTCCGTCTCTCTCCACATATTGTGTAGGCACAGAAAATCTAACAGAGACTCTCATGTTTTCTGTGGGATAGTGGAGTCATAAGAGGAAACAAATTGGGTTCTTGAATCATCTCCTGATGACTGCCAACCATGCTTATTCATTGATCTTTTACTTGACACAGAAGTAGAATTCTATTGTGTGAAGTCTTGAATATTATTGGGTTGTATATCATAGCAGCCAGCTTACTATGAATAATACAATGGTAGACTCCCCCAAAGCACTTAGAACTGTGACTAAAGCATGATAATTGTTCATTAACATATTGTTTCTTTTTTCTTTGAACTAATGGAATTAAAAATCTGAAATCACTAAAACCATTACTTCAGAGCTAGTAATGTACTCATACTAAGAGAGTCTGGCTTGGCCGGAATTGCTCTGAATTCTGATGTATGTGCAAGAAAGTAGTAGCTCAGAGCAGAATTTCCCTGGAGAAAGAAATCTTTCTCTAACTATACAACTAGAACATAAAGGTTCATAGTGTGCTTTGTGCATTAATCTATTTCAGACTAAGTTTGTAAATTTATTTATTCATGGTTTAGAGCTCAGAATATTTTTATGATCTGGGAAAAGACAAATTCAACTGGTTATTGTCATCCTAAAATTTACTTTCTTTATAGTGAGAGTTTTGTAAAGGCTTAAAAGAGTTAAAACCCAGATTCTAATACTGGTTTTAAGATTATCTTAGACATCTAGGTTTTGGAATTTACTGCTTCTTTTCTAGGAAACTTCAAAATAAAATGTCCCTTTACTTTCTTCAGAGATAGTACAAAAATCTGATAACTATGGTTTAGTTCTTCCTTTTCTAAGGAAAAGCTTAGTAAGATGTAAAGATAAAATCTAAATTCAGAACAATCAGACTTTCCAGCCAATTTCATGTATATATTAACTTATTCTTAATTTGTTACTATTGCACAAATGTGATTATTTAATACAGATAGCAAAAAGTATTTTGTAATTCTGTTCATAGTTAGTTGGAACACACATGTATGCATGCAAATATGGCAAGAAACACTATCTCATTGAAAGAACCCTAAAAACTTGGGGAAGGATATTATTGCTTCATATCTATTTAAATTGGAATGGACTCTATGTTTGCTCTTGCTTATAGTAAATGATTTGTAACAATAATACAATCTAGACTGAAAAAAGCATATTTTTCTATGTAAATACACAATTTTATCAAATTTAAAGACATAGTCCATAGATCTATAAGTCATATTTTGATTTTGTAATTCACTCTTTTCTTCTGCCATGTGCTATACTTTCCTATGCATAATGCAATACCATGGTGCTGATTATATTACAATTAATTCCTGTTTTGCATGTAACTCATGACTTTTAAATTTCAAAATTGTTTTTTGTGCTTTTTTGCATAATTAATAATATTTGTAATCTGCAGCAAGCAAAATCTAAATTAATAGAAATGTAGTTCTAGTTTGCAAACTAGACTATCTTATGAAAAAATCAAATAGGAATTGATTATATTTGCCATTTGTTAAAATTTTCTTGAGACTTTTCTTAAAAAGTCTATTCAAATATATTTCAAATATTTGTTGAAGTACTTTCTCCATAAAAATAATTCTTTAAAGAGAATCTGAAACATTAATGATTTAAGGATTCAAAACTTCTACAATTCAAAATATAATGTATTTGAGAACTTTGAGGTAGCTGATAGATATTAACATATTTTATGTTTATATATGCTAGTATGTAGTTGTCTTCATTTTATACTATAAACTGCATAAACTGGGTTTACAATCTTAAATATATATCTGTTTCCTTTTAATCTTGCAAATAGTGATTATAGGAAATAACTTACTTTGTTATCCACATGGAACATTCTTCCAAAAGTGGTCTGCAAACATTTAGAGAACATGCACTGGTCAGTTTTTCCACTGTGGAATTGCTGTTTGACCTTAGCATGACCTATTTGAGGCAATGCAGAACCAGAAGTAGAATCAGGTTCCAGGGAACAAGGGATTATGCTAGCATTGCATGAATAAAAGAAGCTCCAAAGGTGCTAACCTACTACAGATGGGATCATAGCACTAGTAGAGAAAACTCTGCCCCCAAAGAAGGTAGAAATGCATAATTTGAGGGCAGTGCTCTAGCACTATTAACAACAACAACAACAAGAAAAAAACTTCCCTAAAAATCTGAAGAGAAGCAGTATCTACATTTTTGGTGTGTGTGTGTGTGTGTGTGTGTGTCTGTGTGTGTGTGTGTGTTTGAATAAACTCCCAAGTGTTCTTTGACCTCAGCACAGATTATTATTGAGAGCAGTTGGCAGGCACAGATTTGGGCTCATGTTCCCCTAATCTGCCTTCCAAATTCCTTCTTGCATTTTGCTTGGTTGTATCCTGCGCATTTCAACTTGGCATTTCAGCATTTGTCACTGATCCTATTTTAAAAATCAAACTTGCTGTTGTTTTGGCTCAGGTATTTCAAAAACAAAATTTGAAAAGCAAGGAACTATTCAGGAGGTTTTGGGAAAGAAGGCAAAACCAGCTTCCTGTTAATAAGAGTTGATCAGGAACATGGGTTTCTTCAGGCTCTAATTTAATGTTCTAAAATACTATATGCAGTGACTTAAAGTGAGAATAAAAGCACACTTCCTTTCCAACTTTCAGTTTCTTGGGAAAAACACACGGTTGGGAGAGGACATGTTTCTTTTAAACTTGTTATAGGAATTAAACAGTACAGAAGCCTATCCTAGGAAAAACTGTGAGATTTATTTTAGGGCAAACCATTCCCATTTCTGTAGCCCTTGCTTAGGCACCACTTCTGTCATTCTCGAGACTGCTGCATTGAGCATTGCTATGTAACTTTCCTCTTCAAAACCTGCTTGCCCTGTGGAACCTCTCAGAGAACTGGGAAGAGATTAGCTGATCAACTAATTCATAGAAAGGAGTTGAAGAAGAACAATTGATAAATGAACTAGCCTTAAATTTAAATAGGCACCATCAATTCCCTTATTCTAATCATAGAAATTTTGGCTTCTTTCACAGTACATTTCTGAGAGGTTTTTGTTTTGTTTTTCAGAGTGGTCCTGCCTTTTAGCAGCTGCTAAATCATATAATACATGCAATAGCATATTCTGCCTGGAAGCAAATAAATGCAGACCTATTTTTTTCAGGATGTTTATGTGCACTTCCTATGCACTATGAAGAGAATTTCAAGTGTATGTATGGATTATGTGCTTTGATTAGTACTGGGTACTGTTGTTTAACCAGGCCAAATTAATAAAAATAATTTATAGGAAATACATTCTGATGCTCTTGATTAATAAGTTTTTTGCCTAGAGTCTTTTCATTAAGAAAATATCCCACCATTGAAGGTAAGAAGGCATAAGATAGAGGTGGAATCATATCAGCCTCAGTTGATTTCCTATGATTTTTTTTCATTCTCTATTTTGGGGAGAAAGGGATTCAATTATGTGATGATAGCTCTGCTAGACAGATATGTGGACAGCAAGAAAGAATTAGATCAGAAATGGCAAGCTGGACATTTAGAATAGGAGCCCTTTGAAGAGGGGGTAACCCAGTTCTCAAGATGTACAAATGACTGTTTCTGTATTTTATAAGCTCAAATATTTAACCAGGAATGTCTATGACGGCTCTTTTTGTTCAGTTCTGTTTTAAATGGAAAAATATTTACTCTTAACAATCCCATAATATACTTTTAATTTGCATGTTTTTTCATTTACAAAGTGAATTCATCTAACAAAGGAGACCTTTGTTACTTAAAAGTATGTCAAAAATAAAATCATAAAAATTATTTTAAAGTCACCATTTTGATACAATATTAACTTGGTGGTAAAATCATAAAGTGGTTACATTTTTCAATAACTTCTATTACTCTTTTCATGCAGAAATTGACCGTCTTTCCTACTGCATAGTATATTGTAGACTTTCTTAATGTCATTGCAATTCAATTCTATAATATTGTGATTTAAGGTTGATAAAACATTTTGCTTTAGGTGCTGACAATCTTTTCTGCATTTCTGCACTTGCTCCTGTGGAATTAGTTTGGTGAAGAGGGACAGGGATGAGATTTGTCTTAACAGCGACAGTGTACAGGAAGTTGGCTATACTCTCTGATCATAGCTCTTGCTCCTGGATATGAACTACTGTGATGAATGGTAGTGAAATAGCAGTTCCTTTGTATTGGTAACCATTGTTTCCAGGTCAGTTGTTATCTGTGGCTTTTATCTGCATGGTAGTCTTTCAAATGCTAGCACTATTGTCTAGGTATTGGTTCTTAACAAGCATCTGGTGCACTGTCCCTGATATGGGATATCTCTCTCAGGCTCAGTAGCTTCTTTACTTCCTTATTTCCCACAATAGATTACCACCTATAATGTTTTGCTTCTGGGATGCACCCATCCAGTGAGTGGGCCTCTTGGAGAGGCACAGCAAAGTGGCATTTCAGTGCTATCTTCTCTGTCTAGCTAGAGACATTCTTGCAATGTGGGAATGCAGGCTGTATTTGCCTGGCACTTCATGATTTTGATCACTCCTTCTTTCCTATCACTCCACTATACTCCAGCTGCACCAGGTACTTTGCTTATCCAGAGCTCAGCCACTTTCAGACAAAAGATGATTAACAGTACTTGCTTCAGTAGTAAGAAGAGACATTTTCTCCCAAAAAGGAAAAGTCCAGGACCTGATGGATTCTCTGCTGAATTCTTTCAGACCTTTAAAGAAGAACTAATACCAACCCTCCTTCAAATGGTTCCATGAAATACAAAGGTAAGGAAAACTGCCTAACACATTTTATGAGGCCAGTACTACACTTTTCCCAAAACCAGGCAAAGACACCTCCAAAAAGGAGAACTATAGGCCAAACTCCTTAATGAACATTGATGCAAAAATCCTCAATAAAACAATGGCAAACCGAATTCAACAACACATCAAAAAGATCATTCACCATGACCAAGTAGGCTTCATCCCAAAAATACAGGGGTGGTTCAACATACTAAAATCAATAAACATAATAAACCACATTAGCAGAAGCAATAACAAAAACCACTTGATCATCTCAACAAATGAAGAAAAAGCCTTTGATAAGATCCAACAGCATTTCATGATAAAAGCTCTAAGAAAACTAGGAATAGAAGGAAAGTACCTCAACATTATAAAAGCTAAATATGATAAATCTACATCCATCATTATACTTAATGGTGAAAAACTGAAACCATTCCCTCTAAAATCAGGAACTAGACAAGGATGCCCACTATCCCCATTCCTATTCAACACAGTACTGGAATTCCTAGCCAGAGCAATTAGGCAAGAAGAAGGAATAAAAGGAATACAAATAGGTAAAGAAACTGTCAAGATATCCCTCTTTGCAGACAATATGATCCTATACCTTAAAGACCCAAAAAATTCTACTTAAAAGCTCTTAGACACCATTAACAGTTATATAGCAAGGTAGCAGGATATAAAATCAACATAGAAAAATCAATAGCATTTCTATACACTAATAATGAACAAACTGAAAAAGAATATATGAAAACAATTCCATTTATAATAGCCTCAAAAAAATTAAATACCTAGGTAGAAACTTAACAAAGGATGTGAATGATCTCTATAAGGAAAACTATAAACTTCTGAAGAAAGAGATTGAGGAAGACTATAGAAAGTGGAGAGATCTCCCATGCTCATGGATTGGTAGAATCAACATAGTAAAGATGGCTATACTCCCCAAAGCAATCTACATGTTTAATGCAATTCCCATGAAAATCCCAATGACATTCATCAAAGAGATTTAAAAATCAACTCTTAAATTTATTTGGAAACACAAGAGACCACAAATAGCCAAGGCAATACTCAGCAAAAAGAACAACACTGGAAGTTGTTCACAATAACCGACTTCAAAATGTATTACAAAGCAATAGCAATAAAAATGGCATGGTAGTGGCACAAAAACAGACATGAAGACCAGTGGAACAGAATAGAGGACCCGGATATGAAACCACATAACTATAACCAATTTATCTTTGACAAAGGCACTAAAAATATACAATGGAGAAAAGACAGCCTCTTCAACAAAAACTGCTGGGAAAACTGGTTAGCAGTCTGCAAAAAACTGAAACTAGATCCATGTTTATCACCATATACCAATATTAACTCAAAATGGATCAGGGATCTTAATATCAGACCCCAAACTCTAAAGTTGGTACAGGAAAGAGTAGGAAATACTCTGGAACTGATAGGTATAGGCAAAGACTTTCTCAGTGGAACCCCAGCAGCTCAGCAACTAAGAGATAGCATAGACAAATGGGACTTCATAATACTAAAAAGCTTCTGCTCAACAAAAGAAATGGTCTCTAAACTGAAGAGAACACCCACAGAGTGGGAGAAAATATTTGCCAGCTACACATCAAACAAAGGACTGATAACCAGAATACATAGGGAACTCAACAAACTAAATTCTCCCAAAATTAATGAACCAATAAAGAAATGGGCAAGTGGACTAAACAGAACTTTCTCAAAAGAAGAAATTCGAATGGCCAAAAACACATGAAAAAATGCTCACCATCTCTAGCAATAACGGAAAGGCAAATTAAAACCACACTAAGATTCCACCTCACCCCTGTTAGAATAGCCATCATCAGCAACACCAGGAACAACAGGTGTTGGCGAGGATGCGGGGGAAAAAGGAACCCTCTTACACTGTTGGTGGGAATACAAACTAGTACAACCACTCTGGAAAAAAATTTGGAGGCTTCTTAAAAATCTAAACATTGATCTACCATTTGATCCAGCAATACCACTCCTGGGAATATACCCAAAAGACTGTGACACAGGTTACTCCAGAGGCACCTGCACACCCATGTTTATTGCAGCCCTATTCACAATAGCCAAGTTATGGAAACAGCCAAGATGCCCCACCACTGACAAATGGATTAAGAAAATGTGGTATCTATACACAATGGAATTTTATGCAGCCATGAAGAAGAATGAAATGTTATCATTTGCTGGTAAATGGATGGAATTGGAGAACATCATTCTGAGCGAGGTTAGCCTGGCCCAAAAAACCAAAAATCATATGTTCTCCCTCATCTGCGGACATTAGATCAAGGGTAAACACAACAAGGAGATTGGACTTTGATCACATGATATAGCGAGAGCACACAAGGGAGGTATGGGGATAGTCTAGATACCCAAAAAACTAGATAGCATTTGTTGCCCTCATTGCAGAGAAAGTAATGCAGATACTTTATAGTGACTGACGCCAATAGGAGAAGGGGAGCAGGAACTAGAGAAAAGGTCATTTTGAGAAGACTTAATTAATTAATTAATTAATTTTTTTTTCTTTTTCTTTTCTCCTTTTTTTTTCATTTTTCTTTTATTATTCATATGTGCATACAAGGCTTGGTTCATTTCTCCCCCCTGCCCCCACCCCCTCCCTTACCACCCACTCCGCCCCCTCCCTCTCCCCCTCCCTCAATACCCAGCAGAAACTATTTTGCCCTTATTTCTAATTTTGTTGTAGACAGAGTATAAGCAATAATAGGAAGGAACAAGGGTTTTTGCTGGTTGAGATAAGGATAGCTATACAGGGCATTGACTCACATTGATTTCCTGTGCGTGGGTGTTACCTTCTAGGTTAATTCTTTTTGATCTAACCTTTTCTCTAGTACCTGTTCCCCTTTTCCTATTGGCCTCAGTTGCTTTAAGGTATCTGCTTTAGTTTCTCTGCGTTAAGGGCAACAAATGCTAGTTAGTTTTTTAGGTGTCTTACCTATCCTCACCCCTCCCTTGTGTGCTCTAGCTTTTATCATGTGCTCATAATCCAATCCCTTTGTTGTGTTTGCCCTTGATCTAATGTCCACATATGAGGGAGAACATACGATTTTTGGTTTTTTGAGCCAGGCTAACCTCACTCAGAATGATGTTCTCCAATTCCATCCATTTACCAGCAAATGATAACATTTCGTTCTTCTTCATGGCTGCATAGAATTCCATTGTGTATAGATACTACATTTTCTTAATCCATTCGTCAGTGCTGGGGCATCTTGGCTGTTTCCATAACTCGGCTATTGTGAATAGTGCCACAATAAACATGGATGTGCAGGTGCCTCTGGAGTAACAGTCTTTTGGGTATATCCCCAAGAGTGGTATTGCTGGATCAAATGGTAGATCGATGTCCAGCTTTTTAAGTAGCCTCCAAATTTTTTTCCAGAGTGGTTGTACTAGTCTACATTCCCACCAACAGTGTAAGAGGGTTCCTTTTTCCCCGCATCCTCGCCAACACCTGTTGTTGGTGGTGTTGCTGATGATGGCTATTCTAACAGGGGTGAGGTGGAATCTTAGCGTGGTTTTAATTTGCATTTCCTTTATTGCTAGAGATGGTGAGCATTTTTTCATGTGTTTTCTGGCCATTTGAATTTCTTCTTTTGAGAAAGTTCTGTTTAGTTCACTTGCCCATTTCTTTATTGGTTCATTAGTTTTGGGAGAATTTAGTTTTTTAAGTTCCCTGTATATTCTGGTTATCAGTCCTTTGTCTGATGTATAGTTGGCAAATATTTTCTCCCACTCTGTGGGTGTTCTCTTCAGTTTAGAGACCATTTCTTTTGATGAACAGAAGCTTTTTAGTTTTATGAGGTCCCATTTATCTATGCTATCTCTTAGTTGCTGTGCTGCTGGGGTTTCATTGAGAAAGTTCTTACCTATACCTACTAACTCCAGAGTATTTCCTACTCTTTCTTGTATCAACTTAAGAGTTTGGGGTCTGATATTAAGATCCTTGATCCATTTTGAGTTAATCTTGGTATAGGGTGATATACATGGATCTAGTTTCAGTTTTTTGCAGACTGCTAACCAGTTTTCCCAGCAGTTTTTGTTGAAGAGGCTGCTATTTCTCCATCGTCTATTTTTAGCTCCTTTGTCAAAGATAAGTTGCTTATAGTTGTGTGGCTTCATATCTGGATCCTCTATTCTGTTCCACTGGTCTTCATGTCTGTTTTTGTGCCAGTACCATGCTGTTTTTATTGTTATTGCTTTGTAATATAGTTTGAAGTCAGGTATTGTGATACCTCCTGCATTGTTCTTTTGACTGAGTATTGCCTTGGCTATTCGTGGCCTCTTGTGTTTCCATATAAATTTCACAGTAGATTTTTCAGTCTCTTTAATGAATGTCATTGGAATTTTGATGGGAATTGCATTAAACATGTAGATTACTTTGGGGAGTATCGACATTTTTACTATGTTGATTCTACCAATCCATGAGCATGGGAGATCTCTCCACTTTCTATAGTCTTCCTCAATCTCTTTCTTCAGAAGTGTATAGTTTTCCTTGTAGAGGTCTTTCACATCTTTTGTTAGGTTTACACCTAGGTATTTGATTTTGTTTGAGGCTATTGTAAATGGAATTGTTTTCATACATTCTTTTTCCATTTGCTCATTGTTAGTGTATAGAAATGCTAATGATTTTTCTATGTTGATTTTATATCCTGCTACCTTGCTATAGCTATTGATGATGTCTAGAAGCTTCAAAGGAATAAAAGGAATACAAATAGGTAAAGAAACTGTCAAAATATCCCTATTTGCAGACGACATGATCCTATACCTTAGAGAAGACTTAATTTAGAAGGTAACACACATACACAGGAAAGCAATGCAAGTCAACTCCCTGTATAGCTATTCTTACCTCAACTAGCAAAAACCATTGGTCCTTCCTATTATTGCTTATACTCTCTCTTTAACAAAATTAGAGATAAGGTCAAAATAGTTTCTGCTTGGTAGCAAGGGGGTTGGGGGGAGAAGGAGAGGGTGGGGTAGGTAAAGTATGGGGCCGGGAGAAGGGGGATAAATTACCCAAACATTGTATGCACATATGAAGAAAAGAAAAAAAAAAAGAAGAGACATTTTGTATTTTCTTTTCTTATTGGAAAGGCTTGAGCTGGAGGACCAATTCACATGATTTTCTTCAATCACAGGGAGGATGATCGGGAGGGATAGTTTTCTCCACAAACCCTAAGTGTTTGTACTTGCTTCTCTATATGATAATAACCACCAAACAAGTTTGGCCTCTGTTGTTCACTAACTATATTACATAATTATACTAGCAAGTGGCATAAACAGGTCTTGGAATATATTCAATCAACTACTGAAAAGAACTTAAATTACAGTGTAGGAACAGAAATGTAGACTCCCAGAAGGAAGACTATAGCTTTGTGCTTTCATCATTTTGCAGAAGCCAGTCACTATGTTTTATAGAGGAACAGAGTTTTAATCTGACAAGTCTATCAGTGAAGGTGAGTTAGAGTTTTTACAGTAAATGATACTTTGGTCATAAAGCAACTTTAGGAAACTAAGGTTGCATGATTTGACCCAAACTATCCAACCAATTAGTCATAATTAGTCATAAGTACACATGAAATCAGATTTTCTGACTTCATTCATAGGGTCCTTTCCAACACTATAGTTGCCTCCATTAGATCAGTCAGGAAAATAGAAATCATTCTACATATTTCTAACAGAAGGAATTTATTAGCAGGAACAGATTGCATTGTTAGGGTAAGAAACAAGAAAATGGACAGGAAATAAGAAAACAACCCGGAGAGTAGCAGCCATAGGGAGCTGCTATCATTCCTAGGGCTTTAGTGTGCTATGGAGCCCATGTGTTAGGACTGGAACCAGGGCAGATGGTGCTTGACACAAGCTAGTCCCACAGAAAAGTGATTGTCTGATGGGCGCTGGAACCATGGAAATGATGCAGCCATTATCAGAGAGGTCAGCTGTGGGGGGATGGTGGGGGAGTAAGCCAGAGACCCAGAGGGAGAGAGAGAAGAAATATTTTGCTGCTTTCTTCTTGTCTTCCATTCTTATACCTGTGTCTCTCTGTGCTTTTCCAATTCTTGCTTCACTTGGAAATAAATATGTGGCTATCCTGATAGTATTACATAGGAAAATAGGTGTTATGGACTAAGGCAAAACATGGCATGTCTAATAAACTAAACTTTACAGGGGCATTTTAAAAAATGAAAAAATAATAATTTAATATCTAATAAGATGGATATTAAAAATGAATAAATAAATTAAAATAATAAATAGTTCAAATAGTAAATGATATAGTGAGACATGGCCATTGTACTACATTGTACTTACCTTTTTTTCCTTATCACATCCTTTTACAGTAATTCCATCTCTCTTTTTTTTTAATCCCAATTCACAGAAAAGGAGAGAAATGAAGAGGAAGAAGAGGAGATGAGGTCAAGGGGTAGGTAAGGGAAATCACCAAGGAAACAAATGGGGAGAGAATCAAGAAGGCATAAACAATACAGGCAGAAAAGACAAGTTTAAAATACTGAAACAATGCTATGCATACTGAATTTTAACGGGCAATCTCCTTATTTAAATGAGAGAAAAAAGGAGGACTTGGGAGGCTGAGTGGGAAAGAATATGTCAAACAAATATTCTCTACACTGTGTCACCTTCTCTTAGACCTTGACTTACTGCCACCACAGGAGGTGCCACAGATGTTTAATTCTCTGAGTTGCTGGTATGTCCCTAATCCAATGTTTTTGTGAATATTTTATACACTTATGATTTAAGCTCATCTAGACTTAATGGTCTATGTTTGGGCATCAGACACAAGTATGAACAGCAAAAGGAAGCATATATCTTTCTATAGAAGAGAAATGTTTACAACTTGGCCATAAACAGAGGAGAGAAACTGGGCAGCTTTTTCATGGTTCAGTTATTTCTGTTTACTACTACATGTCAGGACTTGTCTTGCTGCTGCTTTAAGCAAGTTGTCTTGCTCTAATTTCATCACTGTCTGTTCATTGCCTGACTCTGCTCTTCAATTAAGGCTAGGTAATGGTTTTGTCACCTCTAATCCCTACTTGTGACTTGAAACAGGTCACTGATTTTTTAAATAACTTGAGAGTCCTTTTCAGTTTCTGTCTTTCATTATTGAGAGGTGATTATTGAGGAACATAGAGACCTCCATTTAAGTAATTTGTACCAAAGACACCCAATATGACAGATTCAGGATGTGGTGGGAGACTGGCAGGTGGGGATGGAGAGAGAGAGAGGAATAGTTGGCAGGACCTGTGTGCATCATCTTCTCAGTTTAGAAGCCCATATGGTGCTTCATAATGCTTTGCTCAACCGCCATATAGTTTTAGTCTACATCCTATTAAAAATAAACTCTATTAAGAAGAGAATTTCAGCAAAATTATGAATCTCATAATTTGCAAGAATTTTTTAAGAGGAGTATCTTGAGTTTAATATAGACTGACCTTGAAAGATAAATTGGGATGTCTTTTTTTTAAAGAAAAATACCTCATGTTTCTAAAAACTGTTTCCACTATTTAGGTTGTCAAGGACATAAGGATCACATGTTTTTGATTAAAGTAAGGCTAAAGTATAATTTTAATGCTATAAACAAAATAAACCAAAATACAACAAATAAACACCTCCTCCAGCATTTTAGTACCCATAGTCAGCACACGACTTACTCCTTTTGTAGCTCGATGTACAAAGGTATGAATCCTAATTTTAAACTTTGGAAATGAACTACACAAAAGGAATCAGTTCTTAACCTTAAGAATCCTGTGATATGGTTAGTCATGTGAGCTATAGCTACAACAGTAAACGGTAGTAGCTCAAAACAACAGTCAATGATCTATTAAGATTTAATCTTACAGTATCATGCTATCGGGAATTAATTATAATAGTCTATAAGCGCTACTCAATTTTTAGTGCAATTTTGGTAAAGTGTAAATAGATATAATTAAAGGGAACTAGACTTTATTTTCCATAACTGAATTCTATTTTTGTATTTGGGCTATTTGCACCATCAACATTTTATATACAGTTCAGTTTCAAAGCACAATTTGGACGATCTACAGTATTCATGTGGGATCTGTAAGAGGCTCACCCTCTCCTCTGATGGCTCTCCTTCCTACCACCCACTGCTTCCTGGATTTGTAATTTAAGGGAAATAGAGCAGCTGCCTTGAGTAGACTCACTCATAGCACAATAACAAAAGCCAAAGAAAATAAGAGATATGGAAGCAATGTGCAGCAATGATAATTCTTATAAATGTACCTACCCCTGTGATTTCCCTTGTCATTGCCCTGTGAGTTCTGGCTGTTGGAGCTTGTTCTCATTAACATGATATCCCCCTAAAAGATAAATACATGACTTTGGCAGAAAAGTCAAAACAAATGTGAAAACTGAACAACATCCAAGTTATTATCTTGACAATTGGCTTTTACACACCACTTGAACATCTTTAAGAACCAAAGATTTATCAACCATTGACGTAAACTCGTACTGTGGAAATTCTAAAGATGTGCTGTGAAACCAAGAGATTTCTACTCCCAAAATAGGTATTGTTATTTTATTGCCCAATAGAATAATAGAATATGTTATGAAGGAAAAAATGAGATTCATGAGAATCTTAAATGCAAGAAAATACAAATAAAATAATTCAAGACAGGGACTTGGAATATATTATGTATTATATGTAATTTAATTCATTTTTTTCAACTTCTTAAAAAGTTTAATTCTTGCAGAAAGCGAGATATTTTCATGAATTTCTAGTGATTTTTTTACCCAAGTTTATTTGGAAAATCTACTTAGTAGTAAACAATTTTTGACAATTTTCTCCAATGTTGAAAAGTAATTTGGCCTTAAAGTACATATATAGGTACATCTGCCAAATAAATAAATCAAATGTGTCCATTTTTCATTGAGTACAGTTAAAAATCACAGACTATATAATTATTTTCAAATATTCAATGTGGGAATTTTAAATTTAAATTATACATATTTTCTTGAAATTGCATAGGCAATTATAAAATAATCAGCTAACTTGAAATGGCAATACCTGATTATAAAACATCTATAGTTACATAAAATTATTAAACTAAGTTAGTTAAGGTATTTTCTGCAAAGGTTTTTAAATGCCTGACATAAACTGCCAAAATGAACTTTATTTTAGTGCTTTGGACTTGGAGTTGATGGAATATTAATTGGAGATGGAACTTTAATGTCCAGGTACAGCACTAAATCTGTCATTTCATGTTCAAGTCACGTAAAGCTTCATTTACAATAGTTAATATGGGATTATTAATCTTAATAAGCATTTCCTTTTCTAACATGTGCAGGTAATTAAGTCAGAAGCAGGTTTGCCTGCAAACATTCATAGCTAAATAACAAAATACTTTAAAAATTTCTTCTATGTGCATACCATTAATACTCCATTATCAGCTAAATTAGTTTAAATGTGCACAAATATAGACCTAATGGGCCAGCTGGGAATGGTTTTAAATAATTTGCATGTGTACCATTTTTTCACAAACATTATCAGAGATTGAGCCTCATGAGAATACTCTTAAGTTTCTCATATCCCTTTAGAATCTTACGGAAAGTTCCTGATGTTTCCTTCAAGGATTGTGGCAACCTTGTCACAAGCATTACCTCTCTGAAACTTCATGCCACCTAGCAAAGTAAGTACTGTGACTAGTATTTTACGTCTGAGGAAGTTAGAAATATTAAGTCATTTCTCTAAGGTTACTGAATTAGTAATGATGGGAATAGATCCAAGTTTATCTTAATCTCTTTTAGCTTTTTTGTTACAGATGAAGAAATTGAAATACAGAGAGTCGAAGTGTTTAAATTAGCAAAGAATAGAGATAGAATCTCAAACCCAGTCACTCTTAATCCAAATTCAGCACCGATCCTACCTATTACCATCCTGTGCCAAGTGTTTGTACAAGCCTTTATGAACCTAATTGTCCATGTAAGTCATGTGACATTGGCAATGACTTTAGAAATTGTTATATATGTTTTGCTATATGTATCCTTTTAGCTCTAAATAGATCTTGTTTTTGAAGTTTCTGATTTTATAGCCAATCAGTGTTTTTTTCTTCCTTCCTCCCTCCCTCCGTTATTCCTTTCCTCCTTCCCTTTCTTTTTCAGTGACATAATTGCTTCAATTATGTCTGGAATAGTGGGGGAAGCAGTTTGATTTTCTTGCATGCAGTAAGCATAAATATACAATTAAGTAATAAATATTCAGCATTTTATGGATCCTTTTTTGGAGGATGTCCTATGTGTGTATATATATGCATATACATAAATGCACATATTTAGAGTATTGCCAGTACATGGTTGTGTGTTTTCCACATTCTTGTCAGTGTAAATTAAAGCAACATGAATAAATATATATTGATGTTCATTGTATTTATTAAAAATTCTTAAGTGGATGAAAATCTTAATCTGTGTGCCTGTAAAACATATAAAGCCATAAAAAATAATGAAGCCCTGTGAGCCAAGGTCACATACCATTATTTTTGAATATGAAAAATATGGACTTAAATTAAAAGGAACGTAATTTTTATTTTTAGCATATGGAGAATTTTATTAACTCAGACAGTGTTTATTTTCAATGTATTTGTTATACATCATTGTGGCTGATTGAATATTTTGGCAAGGTTTTGAAGCAGGAGAGAAGTAACCTCCCTTTCTGTGCCTGTTGTTTGCCTGTCAGGTACCAAAGTGTTGTGCCCTCTGCTGACTCCCTGGGTTCTTTCAAGAATTGATTTGATGTCAGTAATTTATGCTTTTGCAGAACTTTAGGTCAAGGTCTTCCTTCTCCAAGAGTTATGTGCATTTTAATATTTTTCAGTAAAGCTACAATGAAAATCTTTCTCCTCAATGTAATTTTAGGTATTATCAAGCAAGCGGGGGATATGTTTGAGAGAAGGAATGACTTCTTGAGCATAGCTGAGTGACCTCTTATTCCACATCTGCATGAAACCAGTAAATCATTTGATAGGTGTTTTCACAAGTGTACACTAAAAGTATACTGCAGTGTCAGTGAATGCCCATTGTAATGAAACTATAGTTGAGCTATTTATGCTAAACTATATGGTAAGGTGGGCATGATGTAGTCTACAATGTGTTCAATAGTAATACATTTTTTTCCTGGAAAAATGAGAACTGTTAGTATGAGCCATGCTGTGTTTAACAAAATAAAGTTAATGCTTTTCTTAGCTAACAATAATCAAATAATCTTACAGATAACTGTAACTTAGGATGGAAACATTACTTGTTTTTATTTTGTTGCCATGAAAGCTAGCAAAGTTAGGCTCAAAACGGATCGTTTTTTTGGGTTGAAACTCTCAGAACTGCTTCTGAAAGCTGTTTGTTCTGGAGACTCAGAATAAAATAAATGCAAATTCATTCTAGCCTAGCAGCTTGCCAGAGGACAGAGAAAATCTGGAAAGTGCCCAGATACTTGTGATGTCTCTAGAACCTCCTTGGTTTCTAATCTTGTGTGATATGTATTTTACAGAATTGAGGTTTGATTCAGGTAACTTGGGAATCCACCATGAGTAAAAAAGACCACTTTTGTGGGAATTACGCCTATTTGGTGATTTTGCTGATGAAATCCTTTAACGATAGTGTGAATGCTCTGGACATTCCTCACATTGGTTCTGACATGATCTTAGGTATGAAATTGGGATACTGAAGGGTGGAGACATAAATATTGAGTTTTTATCATAATTCATTACTACTACGGGCTCAATTCTTATATGTTGATGTTTAATTTTATTGAATAGTACCTTTTGCCGCTTAAAATATAGTTTTCCAAAATTTGGTTCCATATGTATTTGATTCACCTAGTTTTAATAAGTGCTGTTGAATGCAGTAGAATATCACATCTAAAATGATTTCTAAACAATATTTAGACCTAAAAAATCTCTTTTCATATTTATTGAAGTTTTTCTCTTGTTCAGGGTTAATTTGTAAGGTAAATATCTGATTACTTTTGGAATTAAAAGCAAAATCCATGGAAGGAGCCAAGTAATTGAAGATATTGAGCTTATATTGCATGAAGCAAATAAGAATATAGATAGAGTCCAGTTAAAAAAAGAAGTAAAAGAGTTATAGAAGAAATAAAATTTAAAATCTAAAAATCTAAAAATAAAATTCTCTGAATTAAGGGTTCATGCCAATATCTTTTCATACATTGTGCCTCTTATTCCTCTCAATGTCTATGGAAAGATATGAGTGTTGATGCGTTTAATTAATAAACATTGGTGGATCACTTTTATCCCAGCACTGTTCTAGATCTATCTGTAAACATAGAGAGAGAGAGAGAGAGAGAGAAAGAAAGAGAGAAGAGAGATGATCTCTATTTTCTTGGAGCTTACATTTGAAAAGGAGCAACATACCACCATACCAAAACCAAGTCACCAAGGATGGAGTCCAGGACAGTGTGATTGGGAGTGTCATCTGAAGCGCTCTGGTGTTTTGGGCTGAAAGCACAGAACAAGTCTTAGTAGCAACATACCTTTGAAGATTGAGGACACAAGTGCTGGTGGAAAAAAAAAGATGTTGAAGGCCAGAAAAAAGGTCAGTGCAGCTGGAGCAAAATCAGTGAAAGGGAAGGGCTGGTGGAGTGGCTGAAGTGGTAGAGCTCCTGCCTAGTGAATATGAGGTCTGGAGTTCAAACCCCAGTAACACCAATAAAAAATATCAGCGAGAGAGAGAATAAGGAGGGGAGGAAGTCATCCAGAAGGATGCTGACATGTAAGTGACCTTCTAGCTGTTGTGAATAATTCTGCCATGAACATTTGTATACAGGTCTTTGTGTAGACATGTGTTTTTATTTCTCTTGAGTAGATAGCTGGGAAATTTCATTCTGTGTTCAAAATTGTCTATTCTAAGGAAAATGTCCTGTCATCAAGAGCATCTGGAGCATTGAAGTCATTCCTTATTTTAGTTTGGCTGATAATTTAACCAAGGCTTTTTTGTTCAGATTTTTCTAAAGCATTTATTTAAAGCATTTAAATTTATTCATAAATTTAAAAGTTATAAAAACATTACTTGTAGAATTGAGGGCATGGCAAATGGTAGAGTGCTGTGAGGCCCCGAGTTCAATCCTTGTTACTGCCAAAAAATTTAATGTGTATCTGTATATTCATAATCTGCTTTTAGAAATAAAAATACTCCTCCTTTCCAGGGGTTGGTGTCCTCTTTCCTTAAAGTTTTACTAACTACATATATTTCCTCATCAGGATAAATAAATAATGTCACCATATTATCTAAATTCCTCTTGGGCTCAATTTTTACCTAATGCTACTTTCATGAGATTTATTCACATATTTTAATGGCAGTTCATACACTTTCCTGGTCATATAACATCCTTTTATATGATTATCCATGTTCCAGCAATGGAGGGTTACATAGTGGTTTTCTCCCCCTCCATGATAAATGACACTCCTATACGTATTCGTGCGGAAGTCTCATTTCTACGTGTGGGAAAGTATGGCAGGGTTTGTGCATCTTCAAGTGTTCCAGCCATTGATAAATTGCTTACCAATACTCACAACAGAAGGGGCTAAACTCCTATTACTGTTCCTCTTTACTGCTTTCTGGCATTGCCAGATATTTATTCCTAAAAATTACTGGATACATATAGGTACATTTGGTCACTTTAAAATGTCACTGAATGTTAACAGTTATAGACATCTATTATTACACATGTTTATTCTTGCCTCTTCAGTACTTTCCTGTTTTTGTTTTTATGATGACTTACTACATATGTCAAGGAGATGAGGCATATTAGTTTTTTCAGATTTGGGCTTTTTATTTCATTGATTGTCTTTATTGTTTTTCTGTTTTCTGTCATTGATATCTGCTTTTTTCCCATTACTTTTGCTTATTTTGTGTTTAATTTGTTCATTCTTTTCAAGTTTCTTAATGTGAATTCTGAGGTTATTGATTTAGATCTTTATTCTGATATAGATATATTATTAGAAATTTTCTCCTTGGTATGGCTATAGGTCTGTCCCACAGGTTCTAACATGCTGCGTTTTCATCTCCATTCAATTCACAATATTTTCTAATTTTCCTTTTAATATTTTCTTTGATTCATTGATTATTTAACATTGTATTATTTAGTTTTGAAGAATTTGGGGGATTTCCCAAATTCTTTTTTCTTTTTTGCTGAATAATTTCTAACTGAATTCCACTGAGATTAGAAAATGCACTTTGTATAATTTGAATCCTTCTACATTTATTAAGAATTGTTTTATGTTCAGAGTGGGTTTCCTTGTGTAAGTATTCAAAGCACACTTTATTTGTTTATTTTTTGGGTGGCACTTGGGGGTTTGAACTCAGGGCCTCATGCTTGGTAGGCAAGTGCTCTACAATTTGAGACACATCCCCTGCCAAAAATCTGATTTAAAAAATTTTTTGGTGATACTGTGGCTTGTACTCAGTCTGCACTTGTTAGGAAGGTGCTTTACCTCTTTATTTATTGGTACTGAATATTGAACTTAGGCCTTGCACTCATTAGACAAAGTGCTTTACCACTTGAACCACACTCCCAGTCCTTTTGCTTTTAGTTTGTTTTTCAGAAAGAGTCTCTCTCTAACTTTGCTTGGGCTAGCCTTAAACCTTGAGTCTCCTGATTCTACCTCCCAAATAGGTGGGATTATAGATGTGTACCACCATACCTGGCCCCAGGTCCCAGTGACTGTGCACATAAAAAGAATGGATGTTATACTGTTATTGGGCAGAGTGCACTATAACTGTCTAATAGTGTGAGTTTATTAATAGTGTTGTTCAGACCTTTTATATCCTTTCTAGCTTTCTTTCTACTTGTTCTCAAAATAAAAAAAGTGGTTACCATCAAATGTCTGATTATATGACTATAATTACAAACTTGTCTACTTCCCCTTATATTATTTTTGCTTCATGTATTTTAATGTTCTATTTTTTGTGCATCAGTATTTAGGATTTTTATAATCCTCTTACTGAAGTGAAATTTCTTATTATTAGGAAATGCCCTTTTTATTCCTTTTACTAATTTTTGCTTTAAACCCTACATTTTTGGATACTATATTATAGTGACTCCATTGTTCACTTGATTAGTGTTATAGTATCCTTTTCCCCACTCTTCATTTAATCCCTTTGTATCTTTATATTTGATGTGTATTTCTATACCCATGATGCAGTTGGCTAATGTTTGTTCATCTATCCTGCCAATCTCTGTTTTTTTAATTGAAGTACATAGGTCATTTACACTTAGTACAATTATTAATATGTTAGGATATAAGACTGTCATTTAATTTTTGCTTTCTGTAGTTTATCTCTGTTTTTTGTTTCTGTGTTTTCTTCCCCCAGCCTTCTGGATTTCTTGAGAATTTTTAAAGAATTCTATATTGATTTATTTGTAACATTTTAAGTGCGCATTAATGTAATAGTTTTTGAATAGTTGCTTTATGTATTGCATTGTCTACACATGACATTGTAATCTGTTGATATGTCATCATTTTACTAGTGATTTATAGTGAAGTGCGGAAATCTTGCTTCATTTTTCTTTCTTTACTCTCTCCCATACATACTAGTTGTGCATTTATTTAAAGATATTTAGAGCCATATTAGATGGTATTGAAATTTCTGCTTCATTTCCAAACTCAAGAATGTAAAGGCTATGATATTTATCCATATTTTTGCTTATGGTGCTATTTCTTCTCTACTGAAGTTCCAAGTTTCCTTTTATTGCTTCCTTTCTGGTAAGAAATTGCTTCTAGCCATTCCTTTAAGATAGATATTCTGGTGACAAATGTTTCCTTTCATCTGTGATGTTCTTTTTGAAGGATATTTTCACTGTCTATAATTTTGTGGGTTGACAGTTCTTGTTATTTCAGTACTAGAAAAATATTGTGTCATTTCCCCTGTCCCTTATGAGTTTTGGAGAAGAATACATTGTCATTTTTGTTGTTTTTCCATTATAGGTAGCATTTTCCCCCTCATTGCTTTCAAGATTGTTTCTGTCTTTAACTTTCAGAATCTTGACTATGATATATTATGGTATGCATTTCTTTGGATTTACTTTAAGATACACTCACCTTCTTGAAGCTCTAGGTGTATGTCTCTGAACAAATTTGGGGAGTTTTTCATACATTATTTCTTTGCGTTCTCTCTCTCTCTCTCTCTCTTTTTTAAATTTTGTGATACTGGGTTTTGAACTCAGGGTCTCACACTTGCTAGGCAGGCGTGCTACCACTTAGCGCTCCACCAGCCCTGACCTCTCTTTTTCCTTTCTGTCTGGGTTCCCGTTCTCTGCACTGTGGTCATAAAACTCTCTCAAAGTATTAACCTGGGACAATCCTACAGTTCCCTTTGTTTGTTAAAGATACTGTCCTTTGTTGCCTAATGTCCAGTGGCTTAACAACTATATATTTTGTCTGTTTTTTAGTTATTTCATTTGATACCTGTTACTTCTGCTTCTCCAGTAAGAACTTATAATGTACTTTGCCTTTTAAATCTGAAGTTTGTTATTTTCCACCAGTTCTGGTGTATTCTTAATTATTTCTTCCTCAATTTTTTTTGTTTATGCATTCAACTATTGTCTAATTCTAGAAAATCTGGAGAGATATACATTAGAAGTTATTTAAGTGTCTTTTTTGACTTCTGAACTTTATATTCCCATTTATGTCCATACAGATATATCTACCTGCATATTCTGAGCAGTTTCTTTAAACTTATCTTAATTCTTTGTCTGCTGTTAGCCATTCATTGAATAGATAATTTCAATGGCTATATTTATAGTTGAAAAAATTCTTTTTACTACTTTTCTCAATCTGAATGATCCTTTATAAACTAGAATCTTTTTTCCTTGTGTACATTTTCAGTCTATATTATTTAAGCTTATTAGCTAATTCTAATACTTAAGATCCTTGTGGGTCAGACTCTACTGTAGTGTAACTCTCACTCATGATTATTTGTTTAGTGTGTTTTATAATTTTTTAACTCTTAACTCATACTTGGATGTAAGGATTTTAAGTAGTTTGCTTAAAGATTCATTACTGTAAAGAAATTTGCTTCTCTTATATTTAATACAAGAGGGCATCCTCAATCCAGGATTACCTTAAGTATTGCTTGCTTTCCCAGACAAAGCTGGTAGTGTAAGTTTAAATCCAAACTCAAAAATGGTAGAAATGTTAAAAGCTACTAAAGGATATTTCCTCCTGTTTTTCTAGAGACCAAGTTGAGGGAAAAAATTTTTTTAGATATTTATTGGCCACATTTTTATACTTTCTTGTCTGCAAATTGATTGCCTGTGGTTTCTAACTTTTTCTGAAAGGACCAGGGTTTCAAACCTCATTTGTGTACAAACTCAATCCCTTATCTCATGTTCCCTAATACAGTCATTAAAATGTAAGGTTGTAGATTACCATGTTTGATATACATTATTATAATTTTTATTTCTTATACCTTTCATCTTGATTCCTTTAATTCCTATAGCTCCAGTTGTGCATTCACAAGTGTATTTATAGAATTTTTCTATTGTTTGAAGTTGTGGAGGGGGGGTCATAGCATTTAGTCTGCCAATTGTCAAAAATAAGCATATTTTTTGGATTTTTTTCTTGTCAGTTGAGAAACAATTCACCTTTATCAATAAAATAACCTTTCTAGCATGTTAAGAGTCTTGGTGAATTTAATCCACCTTTTCCTAAGGCGATCTTTAAAAAAATTTAAATTAGAGTATGTTAATTATAAAAAGGGATTTCATTGTGATGTTTGCATACGTGCATATAATGTTTCTTTTATCATATTCATACTCTTTCTTATACCCTCCTTCCACTTTTTATATTTTGAATGAGTTTCAGGGTGACTTTTTTTACATTTACATTTGTGTACTTTGATCATTCACCTCAATTATCCTTTTGTCTCCCTTTGGTCCCTCCCACTGGTCCTTCCCAAGTAGTCCTCCTTTAAATTCATGTTTTTTTTTTTTTTTAGATCCAGATGTGTTGTTTGTCTGAGTCTGAAAGCCATCTTTTGGTCTATATGATTTTTTTTTGTTCTAATTTGTATTAATTTTTTCTTAACCCTTCTTCACAGATGCCAGTTTGAGACTTTGGTTTTAATTTCTATTTCTAGGTTAGATTCATGTTTTTGATTCTAGTCACCAATGGTTCTTTTTGTTTTTCATTACCTTAACTTGTGTTCATCTCTATTATTGAGTGATAGTTTGCTGGGTATGGAATTGCAGGGTTAATATTTTTATTCACCATTCATTACATGGTGCCTGACTTTGAAAACTGAACACCAACATTGCATCAAAACAATAATGTTCTACGACAAATGATTTGAGAAAAAGTTGATTATCAGAATTCCTGTTGAACAAATAATTATACTATCATCTAGCAGAGAAAGTCATGAAACAATATCAATAATAATGAGTAGTTACAATTATAAAAAACCTATTATTTGCCAGGTACTGTTTTAAGTTCATTAAATATCAACATTATGATCAAGATACTGTTCTCATTTATACATGAAAAAAAAATACCCAGAACAGTAACTTGCAAAAGATCACATAATTCTCTCAGGAAGAGAATAGGGATTCAAACCCAGATAGTCTGGATCCATAATCTATGCTGTACTATATCCTGGCATAAAACCCAACAACATTCTATAAATTTTTTTCACTATTCCCAGTAAGTCCTTAGGTAAATAGGAATGAGGGAAACTGAATATAGAGTCAAAGCAAAAGAGGACACTATGAGAGGTAGGAGACATTAGATCAGTTTTTACCTTATATTCAGGAGTATTTTCTCAACTTTTTACAGAATTTATATTGGATGTTTTATTTTGGCAAGTATGTTTCAATTTCTAAGGATCTATTCTTATCTTATTTCTCTTACTCATGTCAGTTTTGGAGTTTAATTTAACCTTATGAATACAGTATTTCAAATGTTTTTTCAATATATTAATTAGAAAAAAAGTTGTATCTTGTTCTTTGAGTTCTATTATATTCATTTTCATGTGATTTTTAAAAATATTACCACTACATCTTATAGTCATTGGTTACAAACTAGAAAAGAAAAATGCTTTGAATTGTCTGCATTAACAAAAGTAACTTGTTGACACTTTCTGAGGCTGGCAATTGTCAAGGTCAAGGGTTTAAATATCTAGCTTATTACTCAAATTTTTATTTTATGAAAAGTTTAATGGAATAATCAACCATTTCTTGTAGCAAATGATCTGATCAGTATACCTTGAGGTCTTAAATACCAACATGGGATAGAATTGACATATAAAAACAAAGAGCAAGTGGATTATAATGATGGTGTAGGATTCACCAGCACATCCTTAAGTAGATAGTCTTTAGCTAGCAGTGTTATTGTTAAGCTGGCCAGTGCAAGGGCTTGAAGATTCATGGAATTATTATTCCAAGGCAAATTATTTGTGGGCCTAAGGTGATCATAACCTAGAGGATTTTGATATGTTAGCTCATAAAATAATAATTGTGGAGTACTTTCTTTTTATGTAGATTTTTAAAAATATGATTCCTCTTGGAAAGAATTCAGATGGTTTGTTAACTATCTCATTAAAGAAAATCAGGGAAGAGTTTGTTAAATGAATGTAGCAGGATTATAAATGAAGGCATAGTGAAGGTAAAATTGTTGCTTAAAAGCAGGGTTAATTTCTGACAATTGTGGTAAATGCTCATGGGATGAGGAATGAGGTTTTGACTGTACAAAGCTGTCTGTACCTAATGACATTAAGTTCAGATTGAGTTCTGGAAATACCTTGTCTGAGAAAAGACAACTGAAGCTCATTTGATTTTACATTCTCTCATTTGTAAATCAGAAGGCATTTTCTATAAAATTTCATAAATATACTTTGTATGTACATATTATGACTCACTAGAAGCCATCAGTGTCATTTGGATAATGACTTAATACTGGAAGACTCCTGTCAGTGAAATAATAATGCCTACTGTAAAGAATTTGTTTTAAATCTGGAGAACGTCTCTGTTTCTCCATTCCCTTAATTGTTAAATATGATATACCTTACAGCATTACTGTAAATTCAAAAAGGTAATAAGTGTTAAGTCCTAGAACAGTGTCTGACACATAGGAAATACTCCACAAACATTGAATATCATTACCTATCTGCTATCTTTGAACACCTGTACCTTAAACTTCAAGTTTAAACTTCTCTGCAAGTTTTTTTTTGCAAGGAAGAGCAAAATTACATCTGTGTCTCCAAACCAACAAGAATACATACCACTTTTATGTTTATTTTTCTTAGCAGTTACACATAGCAGTAGCTATTATAAAGCTCATTCTTGAAGTTGTGCTTGCTTGTTTCAAAGAAAGCTCACCATGTGCTGAGAGCTTGGCCGACAACTCAGTTCTGGTTCCTTTTATGTTCACCTTCTCTCCTTTTTCTTCTGAAATGCACAAGTAGAGCAGCATCAATTTCTGTCTCCCTTGTCTTTACACACACACACACACACACACACACAGACGCGTGCGCGCGTCATATTTATTTTCATTATTTATTTTTTTAAATCCCCAAAGGATTCACGGAGCAGGCTGTGTGCAGCCGCTGTGCTTTCCCCTGGTTAAATTGGCTGTTACCTACTGTGTGGAGTTGCTAGGAGAAGGTGAATAGGCATGATTATAACATTAGTTCATCTACGTATTTTCTCAAAAACAACCTGTGGAGCTCTTTGGTCTGTGTTCTGTATGGCTCTATGCTTTATTTTCTCTTTTTTGTCATTCATATTTATTGCATTTATTGTGGTGCATGACATATTTTTCAGTGCTGCTTCCAGATCAATTAAGAAACAAAAACCTTGGCATTTAGACAGGCACTTTTTTCTCAGGGTGGTGCTGCTGGTACTGGTTCCTGCCATCTGTTTTCTTATTACATCCTGCCCTCCTTCCGCTAGTAGAGAGGAATTCAGCTTCTTCTGGAGTGCGAAAGTCCTGCACGTTTCTTCTCCTGCACAATAGAGCTCGTAAACTGTAGGAATTCTGATGTGCTTCAGTGCACAGAACAGTAACAGATGAGCTGCTTTTGGGGACAGCCTGAGCACTCAGTCGGTCAGTAGTACAGTAGCAGCTCACATGTGCGGATTGTTCCTGTGAGGTCAGAGCATCTGTTTATACTGCCGTCTGCTTGTGGGGGGTGATGTGAGCAGTGGATATGCCTGTCAAAGTCAATAGCAATTCAGGCAAAGCCTTCCTCGGCTTTGCACCTCCGCACTGTGTTGATAGATAAGAGATGCTTACTGTATAAGTGTTTGAGATTTGTGATGAACTGAGGAATGCTTGTTCTAGCTGCTGAAACTGACTGTAACTGTATTGCCCTAGGAGCTTTATCATGGGGTCTACTGCTACAGAAATTGAAGAACTGGACGACACCACTTATAAGTATCTCATAGGAGAACAGACTGAAAAAATGTGGCAACGCCTAAAAGGAATGTGAGTAAGCCTTTGCTTGGTTCTGTATTATTTTTTCTCCAAAGATTTGACCATTAATGTGACTCATGGTGGGTGCTACCTGCATTTGTGAACAAGTGTTTCCTTTAGGAGATTTTTCCTTGAAAACTAAGATGTGCTCATTCCAGCTAACAACTTGTTGAAGGCTAGAAACATTTTTGCACATGCATGCTGTTTGTAAAGTCAGGTAACTCCAAGAGAAGTCACTTCACTGTTATGGTACATGGCTTCTTTTCTGCACTTTGTATGTGCTGTTTGGATATGTGCTTTAGACATAAAGAAGTAATTAGAAAAACTGCTTGCCAGGTACTTGCTGAAATAAAATTTTCTTCCGTCAAGGAGAGACAGAAACAAAACTGGTACTTATTCTGTAATTAGATTTTGAAAAACGTGGGCAGGATTAATATGATAATTTTACACTACTGTGCTTATTCTTTGTGTCTTAAAATATTTCTATATGAAAAATACATTTATGTGGTAAAAACATTAGCAGCATAGCAAGCTTATTAGAATTTCAGCTTTAAATCAATCAGTTTACTTCTGAGTACAGAATCGCCCACAGTACATTGTCCTTAATAGGCTGGGTCAAGAACTGTGTATTTATGTCAAGCATGAAATGTAATTACTTGATTCAAACTTTATTTGCACTGCCATCACCTTGCTATTGACATCTTAAGCTTTTTTTCAGCTGTGTATGCTAATTCCTGTTTAGTGCTTTAGCATAACATTATGTTTATGCTTTATTTTAATTGTCATAACTTAAAAATCAGTTCTAACAGTTGAGAAAATGTTAAATATGAATATTTACAGGCTATTGCAATTGCTTAGTATATTTGCTATCACCATTGCTTAGAGTATTTACTTTTCTATGAAAACAGCTAAGGGAAATACTACCCCTTGTGAAGTAGAGATTTTCTAGGGTCCATGTCTTTATGCTATGTCTACATATTATTTGATAAAATATAGCAAATGAGTAAATTTGATATCACTGTTTTGATATATCTACTTTTGAAAAGGAAAATTATATCAAACTGTTTAAAAGTAAAAATTCTACTTCCCTCTATTTGAATATATTTAATGTTGTTTATATATTTTAAAAGTGCTCTCTGTATATTTTCTTACTACTTGAAGTAATAAATGACATTGCAGTGCATTAGAATAAGAGCGTGCTAATAATGCAAGCAACATTTAGCAAAGAATAACTTTTAAAAAGGAAGCCATCTTTGCAGCATTTGAATGAACTAGAAAAATCTGTTTTAAATATCCACTGGTAGAACCACATCTTTTGGTGTGCTGAGTCTCTAGAGAAAGGAGTAATTCTATCAAAGCAAATAACAGCTCACAAAATTAATTAGCATACATGCAAATTAAACATTAGTTGTCATCAAATGATTTGTATTTGAACCTAATGAATGAATGAACATCTGCACTGGAAAAGCTATAACTGAGATTACAATCTATTTCAAATTTTCTTCCTTTAGAAGGACAGGATGTTTTGTTATTATTCTGCTTTTCTGTAGTTACTTGAATAGATGAAGATGTATGGTGATGGACCTATGTATATGTCTTTAAGAAATTTGAAAAGTGGTTTCATGTTTACCTAATAGTTTAGAGGAAAGTTATCTGACTTTTCACTTTATCAGTTGGCCTAAAAGATCAATCTGTCATTTTGTTTCAGAAGAGGGTGATGGAGTCATTCAACAGTGGAGCTTTACTAATTAATACTAGAGCATATCAATATATGCATATGTTAAGTTAATAGATAAGTGTGTCTATCTCAAGCCATTAAATGGCTATTAGTGAGTTTTTAAAAAAAATCATTATTGTTGAACTGACTGGAATAACTGATGGTTTTTGTATTAAAGAAGGAAGAAATTTGCATTTTGGTACTATCACTTTAACTTGTACTTTGACTTAACACATTCCCAGTATGCTAGGTTTAGGCTTGTCAAAGCAAGAAGCTCTGAATCTAAAATCTGCATGACTAATGACAACCAAATTGTTTAATTATGGTCTTTTGTGTAGTTTGCATTCAGAGCAGTGATATGAGGGACTCCCCATTCCACTGCTGAAATGCCTTGCCTGTTTAAAATGCAATATTGACTCAAACAGAATCTCAGCCCATGAAAATTGCTAGTGCTAGAATTCTACTTTTAAATATTGGCAATTAAAAATCATGGTACTCATGAATGCTATCAAATAAACGTGCAATGATTTTCTTATTTTTGGTGAGATAGACTCACTGGTGGTGGTTAGATATTTGTTTGGGAAGTGATTTTTATCTTTTACTATATCTCATTTAACAAATACATTGACTTACTTCCCAAGATATTCTGTTTCTAATTAGGATTACAATATGTACATTTTGAGATTAAATAAAAATAGAGACAAAAATAAGATGTTTATTCAGTTATACCTGGAATGACAAAACATGAACCACTACAGACAGAATAATTCTCTTACAGGAATTATCATATAATATAACATTTTAGACTTTTGAGTCAATGGAAATAAACTTTCAAATTTTTGACGCACGTGGATAACATTGGTAAAATAATCTAAATATCAATTCTTCCTTACCATTTAGTTGATTTCTTTAATTAAGTTCTTTCTAAATTTCCTTTTCATAGTATTTGAGATACCATGTAAAATGATGTGCCAAAAATTTAGTTCCTTTGAGAACAAAGATTAAATAATTTCCTGCTCCTATTCTTGTATAGACTTTATTAATTTTCTTTTTATAGTTACAAGGTTTTTCTTTAGCTATGTTCAATCCATCTTCAGTATGGCAATTTAGATTCTACACTATGATTCAACTTCTATGATGGTGGAAATATTTTTAAAAAACTATGACATTAGGTCCTTCATAAACTATATTTTAAAAGAATCATCTACTTGGCCATAAATTATCAGTTGGTTAGAGCTTGGGAAATACTTCCTATTTCTTATGGCATCTCAACACGGGATGAAATTTCTTGTTTAGAAGTTTCTTGTGCCTCTGGAAACTAGACTTCTTTCCACATTAAGGAAGGTTGTGTACCCTGGTTTTTGCAAAGATTGTTTATTTATTGGTTCCCATGAGGAAAGTTGATTTGAAGATTTAGTCAATTAGGTGTAATTGTTTTTCAATTTTAGAAAAAAGGTCTCTGTGTCATGGTGCTGTTCCTCTTTTTCTTCTCTAAATTGTGAAAAGCTTCTTCACAACTGTGGATTTTTAAAAAATGAAACTTCTTCAGTTAATGTTAGTCTGGCTTTTTCCAGTCAGTGGCATTGTTCTAAGAATTCAGTCTAAAAGGTGACAGCATTTACAGATAACTTGATTAGGTCGAAATTTTAATGAAAATCACTTGAAATTGTAGGAAAAACTAAATCAAAGTGTTATTTTACTTGGTTGCTCAAGAGAAGAAAGGAAAATTTGAATTTCTCAGAACCATAAAGTAACTGCAAGAAATGCAATATCCATAACTTCATACCACTTTTTGGGTGTTGCTTCAGGTTTTATAAATGCAGGACTAGATCCTGTCAGAATTTCAGTTAGAAACTAACTGATTGTTAATTTTATATGTTTAAATACATACTCCCTTGTCTCTCCCATCCTGACAAATGTCCAGATATTAAGATCTGGAATTGTGAGTGCAATGGTTGAAAAGCATCAAGTTGAGCTTCTTTTTTCTTATTGCCTCTTTGATTGATGGTACATATGATCATCAGTAGGGAACGGTAAATAGCAGAGAAGCAGAAAGTGTAGGAGGAAGAAAAGTGGTATGATAACTCTTTAGTTCCAATAAACTGTTATGTTAAAAAAGCAGTATGCTGAACAGTTCTTACATGAAGGCCCTCATTTCTAAGATGTAGCAGAAATACATATTTAGAACAAAAGTAGGAAAATATTATAAATGACAAGAGATATGAGTACCATATTTCTAATCTAGAATCATACTTTAGGATGAAGAAGCATTATAGATAAGAAGCAAATGTGATCCCTTTAAATCTCTTACTTACCACCCTTTAAAGCTTTCTACTGCCCTCACTTCAAGTCATAGCATCCTTTGCAAGGTTTCTGTGTACCTAGTCAATGTTTGGAGTCTCTCATGCCTCTCTCTTTTGATCCCTTCCCAACCAGCTCCAAGGTTGACCACCTCCCCCAAATGCTACTTCCTACTCATTTGCTTTTGCTAATTTTAATGAACTCCATCTTTCAGTCAATTAGCCAATACTATAAATGAATAAAATTCTGCATTTTATACTGACTAACTAGAGCATTAGGAAACCAGGCTACCAAAATAGGGCCTAAAGCTAAGTTGGAGGATGGCAATAGAGAGATGAAATAGGGATAGCCATATGGTAAGCAGACTAGTTGATCCTCCAGAGATGTCCATGTCCTAATCTCCAGAATTTGTGAATATGTTAACTTACGTGGAAAAGAAGAATTAAGTTAGAAGGTGGGATTAAAGTTGCCAATCAACTGGCTTTAAAGAAGGAGAGTAACCTGGCTTACACAGGTGAGTGTAATGTAATCACAGAAGTTTTTTACAAGTGGAAGAGAGTGGAAGAAGAGGAGGCCAGAAGGGTGAAATGTGAAAAGGACTTAACTCATGTTTGCTAGTAGTGAAGATGGCGGAAATGGGCCATGAGCAAAGAAATATTGGCAAGCTTAAGAAACTAGAAAAAGAAAATACTCTCCTGTCAGTCTCCAGGAAGAATGCAATCCTGCTGACACCTTGATTTTAGCTTAATGAAACTTACATCCAATATTTGACCTACAAAATTGAAGATTTGTGGTTTTTTTGTCAAGCCACTAAATTTGTGGTAAGTTTGTTAAGCGGCAATGCGAAACTAAAACATGCCTTCTGTATCCGAATAATAGCACAGTTAATCTGGCCATTCCTATCCTCTCCCATCTCTCTCTCTCTCTCTCTCTCTCTCTCTCTCTCTCTCACACACACACACACACACACACACATACACACACACACACTCCTTAGAGGTAGAGATCAGACTAGGTCATTCTATGACACATTTGAGTTAGGTAATCTTTATCTTCATCCATTGAACAACTCACTGTACCTTCATCTCATCCTGATTTACATGCCAAAACCATCAGTTTCCTTGCCAAGCTCTGATAGTGAGGAATAGTGCATTCATTTCAAATGTTAAAGAAGAATGATTGTGCTATCTTTCTTGGAAATTCTTGATAAATTTCAGTTCAGTAATCACATTGTTGAATATATGACTGTTTTAGTGGATTAATCAGGTAACTTAGTTTCAAAATCTGTCCTCAGATTTACATATTATGGTTGAGGTGAAATACATCAGCAATTAAGAAATCAAATTCTAAAGTCAATGAGATATTTGCTAACCCCACCTGTTTTGTAGCGGATGACCATGGAAAATTTATTAACTTCTCTAAACTGCATCTTCCTTATCTGTAAAGTCCAATTATTTCATTATCAGTCATCACTCATTTACTCATTCAATAATTATCCAATGACTATGTGTGATGTAACAGGAACTTATTTTCTAGTAAAGTAAATAAAGAACAATAAACAAATAGGGTAAATAAAAAACAATTAAAAATCAAGCTATAAAAAGCTAGTAAAAAGTAAAGACATGATTTGAAGAAAATATACCAGGTGATGTTTACTTTGGGAAGTATTTTTGATGTTTTCTATTAGTATATTGGACAGTTATGGATGACTTCTCTTTAGTGACTTTTCAGCTGAGAAATACACACAACTAACAAGATATTGGGGTGACTGGGTTGTTATTAAATGATGCCTCTAACTCCTGCTGCAGTTCAGCATTAAGCGAGGGATAGGTTTAGATTCCTAAACCTCCATTCAGTAGATGAGATCAAATATCAGTTTTATTGCAGATTATGGCTTTGGAGTGCAGCTTAACAAGCCAGAGTTCCTCTAAATTCAGTTTACCCCTTCCCCCCAAATGCTGCCCTCTTTGCAGGAGGACAAAAATCTCCCTTCCTAAACTTAAGCCACAGCCTGGGGCAGATGAAACCACATTTTATCTTTTTAAAAAATTTTTATTAGCAAATGTTAGCTGTATAGGCATTTCATTGTGATATTTACTTTGTGCTTACAATGTATATTAATTACATTTAGCTTCTCCATCATTCTCCCTCTTTCCCTTTCCCCCATTTCTTAGAAAAATTTCAACAGGTTTCATTGTTATATTTTCATACATATATAGATAGTACATTGACCATATTCACCCTCCTTCACTCCCTCCCTTTCCTCCCTTTACCCTCCCCCTTTATACTGGTACCCTCCCCTGGACAGGACTTGTTTTACCTTTCTGTCCTTCTTTTTTTTTTTTTTTGGTGGGGGACTGGAGCTTGAACTCAGGGCCTCACACTTGCTAAGCAGGTGGTCTACCTCTTGAGCCACTCCAACCCACCCCCTTTTTGGTGCGGGGGGGCTATTTTCAAGATGGGGTCTCGAACTATTTACCAGGGGTGACTTTGAGCCATGATCCTCCTGATCTCTGCCTCCCCACTAGCTAGGATTACAGGCATGAGGCACCTGTGCCCAGCTCTGTCCTTAATTTTTCTGAGGGTAAATTGACTGTTACATGGATTTTTGCCTTAGTATTTCAAACGTATATATTGTACTTAACCCCCTCTATTACATACTCTTACTCTATCAACAGCTTTCAATGCATTTTTCTATATCATCTTTATACACAAATGCAGTGTATTTCAACATTAATTCTCTATCATTCTCTTTTCTTCTTCTGCCTTCCTATAGTTCCCTCAGAGAGAACCACTATCACAATCATATTCTCTCTATATATGTGTAATAAGATTACATATGTATTTATATTTACATTTTTCTTTTAGGTCTGGTATCCATATGTGAGGGTAAACATGAGCTTTCTACAAGCACAAACTCTATCCTCTCAAAGGAGGAAAGAATGCCTCTCCAGGCCCAATTCTTTATTTAAAAATCACTGGCCAAATGAGCTGTTCCTCCTCCTCTGTGAAACAATGTGAAAATAGCAAACAGAGGCCTGCGAGGATTCTCTAGTAGAAGTTTCTTCCACTTAGAAGAAAACATCAGGATCTGGAAATCCATATACTGCCCAAATCAAGATAATAAAAAGTACGTAGGATAATTTGTGTCAGAAATGTAGCACAGAACCTTGCACACAGTAAGTCTGTAAAACATTGTGATTATTAATATTCCTATAACCTTATCCATTTTCAGTGTATTCCAGGCCTATTTACCAGCTTTATGATCTTCTCTGTGTTGATTTTTTTTCTCATCTGTGAAAGAGAAGTAGTAATATTACCTAGATCACAGGTGTTGAGGGATTAATTAAGTCAATGCTTGTAAATTGCTTAGAATGATATCCATCATTCAGTAATCCTAGCTGTTGTTATTATTGCTAATATTACATGCAGAGGCAGATTTTGTATTTTTAGGTGCTCTTGTCAGAATCAGTGGGCAAATAAAAGTTTTCAAGATGAAGAAAAAAGGCTTTCTCTTAGCTTTTTGCTTCAACTTTTTGTTGTAGCCTTGGGATATAGTTTAGTTCTTCACAAGTATGACTTAAGGCTAGAATGATCTAGATCACTGTGAATTGAAAAATCATTAAGTCTTTTCTTACTCCAAATCTTGGTCTGGTTCTCCATGAAGTTGACTTCCAAGTGATTGCTGTGATATCTCATATCTGTCCCCTTGCCAATCCATTTTAGAAAATTGCATATTACCATCATGATTTTAGGTTTTGTCCCTTACCATATTTCAGTCACTTAGTCAAATGTAAATATTTGAACCAGTTTGACTACCATGCATTGAAGGACTGTGTATAGCACTTTTGGATATGCAAGAAGCTGTTCATTAACATCATCAAAGAGATGATAGTCCAAAAAAATAGATGATAGTCTTTAAGCTCATTAGGATCACATATTTCACAGATCTGGTCTAAGCATGTATTAGGCATGAGTAACTATAGTTGAAGGCATAAAAAGGATAATGGGTCATTAGAGGCATAACAATGAAAACCTATGACCCCCTTTGGTCTCTCCTTTAACTAAACTCTCTTGAAGCTTTTAAAAGATAGTTTATACAATACTTGAAAACAAATTTTTATTTAAAAAGACCCCCATATATATGCTCAAGCACACAGATAGTTTTTTTGTAGGCAAGACTTGATATTAATTGCTACTCAGACAAGTTTATAATGGCTCATGAAAAAAGTAACAAAATATCTAAGCACCCAGATGTTTTAGAAGGAGAAGATAGTTTAAGCATGATTAAGCTTTGTGTAAGGACAGTGGTAGAGTACTCTCCAGTGTGGACAAAGCCCTGGATTCAATGCCTAGCAGCACCACCATACTACCACAGCCAAAAGCTTAAAACTTTGCATAAGTGTAGCGATCAAGGAATTCTCGAGAAACAAGGCCTAGATAATTTATAACAATACCCAAATAAACTTAAAAGAAAAGCAACATTGTGCTTACTCTAGTCTGCTTTAAACTGGACTTTCTAAGAGTTGGTTCAAACCATAGTTGGAGCAAGATAAGAAAAAGTGTATAACTTGTATATCAATCACACTTCTGATTTGTTTGAACTGTTTAAAAGTCACCTCATAATTAAATTATACTAGTAATTATGCCATACAATTTTTTGTGCCTTGTGTGTTCCAAAAGATTTTTCTTTTGATCTGTGTGTCAGAACAATCATCTCCAGTTTTTCTGATGAGAGAGCTGAGTTTTCGAGACATTATGACTTGACCAGTGCTTCACAAGTAGTAGGGAAAGAGGTGTGTTCCTAGGGTCACCCTTCCTTCATTTAACAGATTTAGATAATTCCACTTAACACCAAGACTCACTATCAAACCTGACATTTCAGGAGTTAAAAAACTCTTCTCTTGTTTTGCTTTTTCCACAGTCCTGCCATCTGTTTGCCTCCTTTTGCACACTGAAAGCTGAATACCAAAGGGAGTAAGCACTTGGCATATGTTTTAGATGTCAGAAACTCCCCAGTCCTGTTTCCTTCCTTCTTTAGGACAGGCACTACCATTACCTCTATAATTTATTTGTCTAAACAATGATGCTAGCTAGTATCTCAGGAGAATTTGACTTTTCCAAAAGCCTTTTCTCCTCAGAGCTTGGACTTTGCAAAATCATCCTAATTAATATGTGACCTTTGCTAGCCCAACCAGCAGAGAAAGAAAACCCTACACATTAATAATGTCTAGGTTCCATTCCTGAATATTTTTATTTGCCATTAAAAATTAATCCAGGAATTCTAATAGTTAAAACTGGGTATTTTATACTTGTTTATGCTACCACTTCTGTTCTCATTATAAAAGATTTTAAGCATGTGAGAATGTTCTTTCCTGAGGTAAAGTGAGAAGTCTTCCCCTTTTTACTCATTTCAGAAAAAATTGACTTAGTGGAGTTGATTATGTTTTATATCCCAAAGTAAACCAAATCCTTTCTTTGTCTGCATTTGGAGATGGTTGGAATATGGACTAGAGAACTCCTTTTTAACTTTCAGAACTTAGAAAATTTCCCATATTTTCCATTGGTTACAGTATGACAAGTGTCTCTGTGTGTGGCCCAGTTGATATCTTATTCTCCAGCAAATCCCTGCTTTAATATACAACAAACTTCTGTTTTCCAGAAATCCTTCCATGTTGTTGTTTACTGTAATGGCCCAATTTGACTCCCTGCATCCATACTTTTGGATTATTTTTCCCATATTGATTTTTGACCAGCAACTTGCTTTGGCTGATGGGACCTTAGCAAATGTGATGCAAGCAAAGGCTTGGAAAGGGTGTGCAAGGCACCTTACCCTCTCCTGCTGCACTTTAGAACTCTCACACCAGCGTGTGAAGAAGCCTGGTCAAACCTATCCAGATAGGTGTACAGAGCAAACAGAAAACTTTGCAGCAGAGCTCCCTCTAGATCAACCAGACACAAGAGTTAGGTCAGCTTAGATTATCCAATTTCTTCAATTGTGAGAAAATAATTAAATGTTTATTGATTTTGGTTACTCACTTGTGGGGTAGTTTATTACACAATAAACTTAACTGATATATGCCCATAATCTGCTCTTAGCTTCTAAATATTTTTCCTGCAATTCTCTGGTTTCAATAGTTTCTTCTACCTTTCACTTGTTTCTTCTCTCTCATCTCTTATCATTTATTTTTTACTTTGAAAAGAGGTTTTATTTTCACATTGGTTGACAATTATAGTAAATACATATCCTGGTATAAAGACAGAGCCTTTGGATTTAAAATACCCCACTATAAGATTATATACATAAAACTCCAATTCTTTTTTATTTAGTAGTACATTAAATAATCAAATTACAATAGTTATACTATCAATAATAAAATGAAAATGAACTATATCAAATAAATAAGATATATTCACATTTAGGTCATATGTTTCTAAAATACTATCTTGTCATATTTGTTATATTTCCATTTAGCTTCAATTTCACATAAAATATGTGACTAAATAATAGTAGTTAATTTAAACTGAAAATGAGAGAGAAGTCAAAATATTTGGAAAAGAAATGTCACTTTCACATTGGTCTACAAAATAGTAAACACATTTTTTGGCATAGAGACACAGCCTTTGGAGTTTAAACTAGCCCACTGCAAGATTACATACATAAAACTCCAATTATTATTTATGCAATAGTGGATAAATAACCAAATAAAAATAGTTAGAATTAAAAATAGTTAGAATTAAATGCAAATAAGATAGAATGGAAATAAAGTAAAAAGATTCATATTTAAATCATAAATTTATAAAATGCCATCCTGACAATTATAATTCTATTAATCTTCAATTTGAGGTAAAGTGTAATGACTAAATAACAGGAGTAACTTAAACTGAAAATGAGACAGAAGTCAAATGTATTTTCAAAAGAGATCTTACTTTTACATTGGTCTACAATTATAGTAAATACATTTCTTGGTATGAAGACAGCCTTAGGGTTTAAAATATCTGCACTATAAGTTACATAGATAAAACTCCAATAATTGTTTATAATAGTGGATTAAATAATCAAATTAAAATGGTTATACTATCTAGAATTAAATGAAAATAAAAGAAAAAATATAATCTAAATAGACTAGAATGGAAGTAAAATTATAAGATTCATATTTAAATCATCTATACAGTATTACCCTGAGAATTATAATTGTATTAAGCTTCAATTTAAGGTAAAGAATAATGAGTACATAACAGCAGTTATTTAAACTGAAATTGAGAGAGAAGTCCAAAGTACTTTGAAAGGAGCTTGAAATATTGCCGGGTTTCTTCTCTTGGTCTTAGAGGTTCAGTAACAGTATCATTTTAAGGTGGAATCGACTTGAAGAATGCTCCCTTCTCCTGTGACAATGTGGATACAGTGGGGGACATCCAGATCTTGGAGGGAAGATGATTGAGGAAAACACTTAGTGAACAGACATTTTTCACTGGGAGTGAGGATGTGGTGGGCCAGGGAGGTCCCCTGGTGGAAAATAAAATCGAGATATTCCAGACATGTTTCCTGAAGACAACAGAGGAAAAGGAGGCCCTTTCTTATGCATACTTTGGGAACACATCCCCTGATGGTAAGTTATCTTGGGGAGCTCCAGACGTGTTTCATGGAGGAGATGAAGGAATAGGAGCCCCTCCTCTCCTGAAGCTGCTCCTTGGATCCTTTGGGAACACATCGTCAGGGGGAGAATTATCTTGAGGATCTCCAGCCTTGTTTCCTGGAAGAGGTAGAGGAATAGGATTCCCTCCACTAATGAGGTGACTGACTTGATCCTCTGGGAACACATCCTCAGGTGGAGACTTATCCTGAGGATCTCTAAACATGTTTTCTGGAGGAGGTGGAGGAACAGGATCTCCTAGCTCATGAAGCTGCTCCTTGGATCCTTTGCAAACACATGCGCTGGTGGAGAACTATATTGAGGATCTCCAGACATGTTTCCTGGAGGAGATGGAACAGGAAAAGAAGGCTCTTTTCTCATATACTGACTCCTTGGATGCTTTAGGAGCACAACCTTCAGTGGAAAAAAATCTTGAGAAGCTCTATACATGTTTCTTGGATGAAGTGGAGGAAAAGGTGCACTTCTTCCCATGATCTGACTCCTTGGATCCACTGGGAATGAGGGATGTCTGATTGGAGGAAAAAACCAGCGCCTACTACTTTGCTTTCAACAGGCACAGATAAATCAGGCACATTTGAGTTATGACTCTGGAGGAAGAGTTGGATCAGTACATGGTTGGCCTGATGGAGGAGTCATCAGCCTTCCTTCTTGTTTGCGGGGAGGAGACAGGGAACCATTCTCAGGAGGTACCTTATAGTGGCCAGTCAACCCTTTATAGCTTGAGTCTCTTCTTTCATTACTAGTGTGATGGTCTAGATGATTATCTGGGCTTCTTGTCCCTGGTGAAGCAAAGGTGGAGGTCTGAGTGGATCTTCCAACATAGTTGGGCAGAGGAAAGCTCTCCTTTCAGATGAAGGTTGAGCCAATGGTGAGGGGCCACATGGAAAATGTTCCCTGCCACATGCTACATTTGAAATCCCAAATGAATTTGGATCTTTTTCTAAAAGTTTAAATTCCAGTTTCATTTTCACTAACTTTTGTCTGTTGTTAACATTTACCTGCCTAAGGTACTTGAGCTGTTTTTCAGCATCCTGGGCTACCAACCAATTAAAATGAGCTTTCTTCTCATAGGAAATAATCTTCCTTTGATAATAATGATTGGTTCTCTTCAATTTTTCTTCAAGCTCTCTGGCTACCTTTTTATAGGTCTCTAGCTCTTCAGCTGTGTGGTTGATGTTTTCTTCTACTTTGGACAGTTTCTTCTCTGTGTCTCACAGGTAATGGTCCTCTATCATTAATTTCCTGTAGAACTTCATTTCATCTTCTTCAAACAGTTCAGTAATTTTTTTTTTAGCTTTCTGCTGAAGCTTCTCATTCTCAGTTTCAAACTGTGCATTTTCAGACTGTAAAATGACTTGTTCACTCTGGACATTTTTAATATGCTCTGTCAGTTGTTTGCTTGCTCTCTCACCTTCACTCAGCTGAGTATAAACTTGGTCTCTTTATTGTTCTAAGGATTTTAAAGAAGCATTTAACTTCACAGCATATATCAGTTTCTGCAAAGCTCCTTTGATCTGATTAAGTGAGCACAATTTCCTAAACCACGGTTCATTGCTGTTTCCAAGTCACCACCATGTGTTATGTGTTCTCCAAGAACAATGGCCCAGACTTTCAGCTTTAGAATGGCTTTAGTTAGTGAACTGATGTGATCATCTTTATCTTTTAGAATTCATCCTGCAGATGTCACAGCATCTTCAAGTGTTATTTTCTGTTATTAAGTCTACTCACTTGTTCCTTCCACATTTCAGCTTCTTGTAGAAGCTGTTTGCAGCTTTCCTGAAGCTGGGAATTTTCTTTCAAAGCTGGTGTTGTTGAGTCCTTAAGATGTGCTTCATCGACTTGAAGTATTCTTAAGGTTGTTTTGGCTGTCGCTACTTTTGATTTGAGAGGTTTTGATTCATCTTCTAGGGACTGTATCATTTTTGACATTTCCACATTCAATTCAACTTGTATATAATGTTTATATTTCTCTTCTATCAGGAGTACTTCCTTGAGTTTAGACTTGGATATGTCCAGCTTTTCACAGGCTGCCTCCAAGGTCTGTGCTGGGTTCCTTTAAAGATGACAGTAAGTCATCACAATGTTTTTGAACAAGGCTAACTTTTTCAAGTAGCTCACATTTTTCCTCAGTTAGTCTAGAAAGCTTTAGAGTGAGCTGTTTTTCTCTTTGCACATAAAGTCAGCTTCTAACTGATTGAAAACTTCTCCACAAAAACAATGGAATAGAAAAAAGTCCAATAGTAGTTACACATATTACGGGTTCCCATGGAAAATCATGGGGCTTTCATCTTAGTTCTGCAGGGTCTGTTGTCATAACCCTGCAAAATTCCTTTAGGACCAGCCCCAAGTATGTTGGAGGGACAGCTTTGGGCACATCCATAGCTTCAAGTGCTGCTTTGGCAGTTGCTAAGGCAAAGCTGAGCCTCCAAAGACAACAAACACTTTAAGTTCTGCCTAGAACACTGACACCAGAGCAGACCACTGTGGAGCTTGGTGGGGGGAGGGAGGGATGTTGGTTAATGTGCAGTTTACCCTGCCCACAGGGGAGGAGGTTTTGGCCAGATCTTGGCCTGGAGTAAGCACTGTATTATATAAAATGGACAGAGACATCCAGATGTCCTAAAGCTCATCTAGACACCTTCACAGATAGAGCATAAGAAAAATACTATTTTTTTGAGGGTGTGGGGAGGTTACCATTGTTTATTACTGAATCTAGACTTAGAGTTCATTGTAGACAAGCCACAATTTGTTCACAAATTTTGAACAAATACACCAGTCTTATTTTCCCTTGCACCACAACACAGCTCCTCTGCTTCCATCAGACTGGTTCCATTGGTACTTCCTGAAAATGCTGAACAGAGACTTTCCTTGTCATTATTCTACCTTTCATATTTTCTTCTTTTTTTCACTTTTGTTAGGATATATTCATTGTACAGGGCAATTCATTGTGCCAATTCCTAACAGCCTTACATTGTACATTTGGTTAGGTCATTCCTACCATCTCCCCCCACCCTTTCTTGCCCCACTCAAATCACTTGCAAGAGGTTTCATCATTCTATTTCATGTATGTATATGAAGCCCATCAACCATATTCCCTCACTTTCATCTCCTTCATTCACTCTCCTCTCTTCCATAAGTAACCCCCACTATACCAATTTTATAGTCCTGTCTTTAATTTTTAATTCTGAAGTCAATGTTCAAAGGGATTTCTCAATGTACCCAGCTATGGGTATACTTCACTTTGTTCATTCAACCTACTCTATATAGTTTCTTTCCTTCTAAATGTATTGAGACTTGTTTTTATGATCCAAAATTTGACTCTGGATTAATGATCATCACGAATGATCTCTGTGCCTTTTAAAAGCATTTTCCATCCCACTATTGGGTGGATTGTTCTTAAGTTAGTTAAATGGCATTATCCAGTACTTTAGATAATTATCAATTTCTGTTTATTTTAACAATTCTGAGAAAAGAGTATTAAAATCTCCAGCTGCAATTGTAAATTTGTCTGTTTTTCCTTTCACTTCTATTAGTTTTTGCTTTGTGTGCTTTGAAGCTCTGCTAATGGCTCCATTGCATTTAAGTTTTTTTTCCTGCATCATTACTTTATTGTTTATGTTGCATATTCCAATGAATCTTCCTTAAAAAGAAAGGCACATGAAAACTTTGTGCAAGTTCCACATTATTTTAAAATCCTACTGGCTAATAGAAGCATTTCAATTATAGAATTGCAGGTAGAAAAGGCCTAATACACTAGTTGCATATAGAATATCTGAGCTATTATTATGTTTCACTCATGGCACAGTCAGCAAACCAAAGGTTTGTATTATAAAAGTATAGCTACTGTTATAGCAAAACACTAATCAGCTTATTCACTTATGTACAGCCAGGTCCCCAAGTATTAATTATACAAAATCTATAGGAGGAGCAGCATCTGACTGTGTTTTGTCCTGTTTTATCATAGGTAAGGGATTTGGCATTTTCGGTCTTTCCTTACATGTTATGGTGATACTTGCAAGGCTTGTTTATACAATGCTGAAGACCATGGAGAGATACTGCTCAAAGACACCATAAACAAAAAACATATGGTAGATATTTCAGAAAGCTTAAGCAAATCCTATGAACAAAAATATGACAATTGAGATTTCACAGACCCTAGAAAAATGATAACTTTTCTGTGTTCTTTCAGTTTTTTAAGTTGCTTTTCTTCTTTATATTTTTGGAGCATTGTTTTCATTGATCACTTTCAATAGTTTTCTTTGACCTTGGCTTGATATTGGGCTTTTCTGTAATAAGATTTGGCAATGTCTCATGTATGTTAACAAGAACTCTACTTTCCAAAAATGAAATTTTGACATCTTTCAAACCAAAGTTTCTATTTTGTTCATATTCCTTGTGTCTGTTTTCTTTCTGAGACAGTGATTTTCTATAAGAAATTTTACTTCTAATCATTTCAGTACTTAAATTCTTCCTGAGACAACTTGCAAAATGTGATGAAGACATTCTGGTGAACCTTCTTGTGTGAAACCTCAGCCAAAGTAAAGGTGGGGGAATCTTCTGGGCCCATATGACCTGTCACCTCCTAAGCAAGAACACCTACCAGCTGAGCCAGAGCAAAATTCAAACTTCCAATTTTTGACATAATCAACAATTAAATATTTCAGAGGGAATGAAAATAAAAAAATGAGGTACATCTTTTTAGAAAGTCAGTCCAATACAACTGTCTTCCACACTGTTTTCACTAACAACAATGCCAATGATATGTAGCCACTTCAATATTTCTTCCAAGACTTGCTCTTTTCATGGTCTGTGTATTGAAGTTGTATTGCTCTTAGACTTCAGTGAATGAATATTATTTCCCATTGAATATAAGAGAACCATAGAATAAGGCAAGTTGTATAGTTATATAAAAGAAGATAGTTCATATCCTGTTACCTTAGCAACAGACACTAGAAAGTCCAGAGCTTCCCACACATCCTGTTGCCCTGACAACAGGTCACACAGGGCATGGGAAGGCCCAGTTCCCAGTCTTCTATGTCTCTTTGCAACTACAAAGAAAAAGGACAAAGTAGTGTTGCATCTTATTCCTCCCCACCTACATATTTCTTCTAGTATTCAAACCACTCCAGTATAAGATTATCTTTCCAAATGTAGGAGAGGGTAAGAAAACAGTGACCTGCTGAGAGTTGATTTGGGGTATGGATCATTTGGTAAAATTAGTTGGACTTAACTAAATACTAAGAGAATTCAGTGAATGGAGTTACATCTGTGAAATTGCTTCTTATTTGGTTACTTCCATTTTGTGAGCAGGCAATTCACAACCAACCATCATAAAATGATGTTATGTTATAAAAATTCTTATCAACTTAATTCTCAGGTCAGTACAGATTTTTCATATTCAGCATTTATTTTCTTTCCTCACTGTTTCTTGCCATGTAGAGTTGGTAAGAAAGCAATCTGACCAAAATGTTTTCTTCCCTGCCTCTTTGATCTTGAGAAATTGATTTGATTATATAAAATAAATTTCATTTAGGTTTATACTGGGCACTGAATAATTATTTGTATTTATAATTTGTGGTTATATAAAGTAGTTTTGTTCAAAACTGATAAATACCATTAATTCTGCTATTACTATACTTTACCAATTTTCCTGTGAATTAAAGTAAATTTAGTTTATACCTCTTTAAAAGAAGAGTAATAGTTTTAAGTTCTATACTGAAACAGAAGTCTATTTGGTGAAGACAAAAGTATTAGCAAACTTTTCTCAAAACACAGGAAATAGAATTTGTAGAGAAAAGATTTTGTAATTTAAACTGAATTGAAAAGAAGTATAGATTTGTGAAGAGAAAGTATCTTTGGAGGATGTGATCACATCTTGTTATTGCATCCCCAGTGCTTAGTATAGAAGATGGTATAAATTAAGAACTTAAAAATGGTTCAGTATAACGAAGAACAATAATCAGGCAATATGTCATGTCTTTACAATTGAGTGATGCAGCCAGTAAAAATTAAAGTTGTTCAGCAACAACATGAGTTCAAGTTAGTTCTATGTAGTATCTTTGAGCTGCTTCTGGAGAAATACTTGGAAAAACCTGACTAGTAGAAATCACTGGGTGTGTTACTATATCATAGTCAACAGCAACAACAAAAACTAAACCATGTTCAATGGAACTTAAAATGCTAGAAAGATTGTTGCGAGGGATTAAAAATAATGCAAAGAGCCCACACCCTGCATATGGTACTGAATGAGCATCATAAATGGTAGCTGTGATTTTAAATTACTTTTGTAATTTTTTGTAGCTATTCCTAAAACAATGTGTTTGCTTTTCCCCCATTCCTTTACTCCAAATAAGATTAAGTTAAAAGTTGACCCTTGGTAACTATGTTGTGGGCAGAATGCAAAGGAGATTCAAACATTGACTTACTAAAATTCTTGCTTCTAGATTCTAATTTCTTAAATTCTCTACCATTCATAAACAGGAAAACTCAAGTTTCTCTTTCATGATGTAGCTGAATGATTAGGATTATGTTGAGAATATCTCGCAGTGATTAGTGAATGTTCTGGCTCATGTGGCCTTGGAGTCTGGGGAATTCTTTGTGAGTGCAAATTGCTGTGTATCCCATGAGAGTTAATTGCCTGCTGAAGTTTCTAAATCTAATGAGTCAGACAGAAGGAGATAACCTGACAGAACTTGGAAGCAATCAGGCTAAATACTTTAATATTAATTTCCAGACTACAATTTGTTGTCTGCTACTTAGTTGAGCACTGATTCTCTCTTTTTAAGCTACTCTTCCAAGAGAAACTTATAACTACAATGAGAGGTAACCTTGAAATTTCTCAAAGTGATTGAGCAGTGATTTTAACAGTTCTTGGTTTTTGTTTTTACTAGACATTCAAATTCAATGTGTGTGACAAGGATTGAAGTAATGCCAATATTTAATATTTTTTCTGACTTCATGTGATCATGTGAATCATATTCCAGTTAGGGATAAGTATTTCAAAAATGTGAATCAAAATATGCTTCTTTCTAAAGATAATCTGTCTATATGAAATCACAGATTAAGGAGATCATTTATGCTCAAGACAGGATGTTCTAAAATGAAATTTACAACCAAAATAATATGTCCAGTTTAAGGGACTAAAATATTCCTACCACTATTCCTCAAATGATTTTTTTATGTATACTTTTCCTCTATTTTACATGCAACAATATTTTTTAAATTCCTTCCTATAAAATGTTTGCAAAATAAAAATGATAAAATATAATGCTAAAATTATTTGTTTACCTTCATTTTTATATTTCTTTAATTTCAAATTGTATACTAAATTTATATAATATGTACTTTCTGTAATTAAATAAGTTTGATAGTAACCTGAAAAATAGATAGCATAAAATCACGTTAGAGCACCTCCTTGGAATTAGAAATGTATGCCAAGTAATCTTAAACCACCTAGAAACAGGAAGAATTTAAGTTCACAATGAAATTGGAATATAAAAAATTTCTCCTTGATAAATTCGGGTTGTTTTGTTAAGTATATGTCTTACAGTTATAGAAGTAAACACTAATTAACACAGTGTGAATCACACTGTGGTAATCTTAGTTACTGATTAGAACTAACTTAAGAATGAGAGTCATTAAGGAAAAAAAAGTAGCCTAAGAGCATCCAGACTATATTGCCACTTGCAAACACGTTGAGGTACTTTAGAAAGTAGGACTAATATTATTTCATTAACCTAACTTGGCTGACTTAGTACAAGTTAATTTTCTTGTTCATTCAACAAATATTCACTCACTGGTCACATGGAGACTACCAGCATTATCCTAGGCAGCAGGGATATAACGGTGCACTGTATAGAACGGATTTGCCATCTTCGTACATTTGCCTTGTGATTGTGAGTATGGATAACAAACAAATGAGAAACACATGTAATGTAATTTCAATGAAGATGGCAAAGCAACAAAGTTCCTGAGAATTTAAAAAATGGCAATTTTAGAAAAGAGTGATCAGTGAAGGGCTTCCTGTGATAGCAGTTTTGTGAAGAGCGACCCCAGTGAAGTGAGAAGTGAGTTGCACCAAAGCCTGTGCAACTTCTGCAGAAGGAAGCAAGAACAGAACCTCTGAGGTAGAGTGCACTTGGCATGTTTGAGGAAAATCAGGAAGGTTTTTTCCTTACTGGGGCTGGAATGAGGTGTGGGAGAGTGAAAGAATTGAGAGTGCAGAGAAAGGCAGTAATCAGTTTATGTAAAATCCAACAGAACATGATAAAAAACTAGGATTTTCTATCCTGCATAATAGAAGCCTTTAGAACTTCGAGTAATAGGGATGGAGGATCTTACCTATGTTTGAAGAAGACTTCCATGGACATTTTGTGGAAAACAACACTAAGGAGTGGGGAGTTAAGGAAGGACACTATTAGAAACAGAGGTACGTTAGCTGAAAAGGTGAAGTTTGGGTAGCTTTGGTGATACTGGAACCCAAGATGGTGGTAAGAAGTCCCTTAGTGGATACCTGAAACTGTGGATGGTATAGAGTCCTATATACAATGTTTTTCCTATACATACCCATAAGTTTAATTTATAAATTTGGCAAAGCAAGAGATTAACAATAATAACTAATAATAAAATCAGACAATTACAACAGTATCTAATAAAATTGCCAGAATCAACACTTCTGCATTTTGGAGCCATTAGTAAGTATAGTAAGGTTACTTGAGCATGCATACTATGATAACATGACAGTCAATCTGATAACTGAGATGGCTACTAAGTGACTCACAGATGGGTAGCATATACAGTGTGGGAACATCCCAGGTAAGATGGTGCTAGATGATATGAGATTTCATTATGTTTCAGAACAGTGCCTGATCAAGACTTAAGAAGCATTTATTTCTGGAACTTCCTGTTTAATTTTTCAGACTGTTGTTGACCTCATGTAACTGAAACCACAGAAAGCATAACTGTAGATAAGGGGTAATTACTGTATGCAGATTCAGAACATATTTTAAATTGTTTTGAGTGGCTCACAGGACTCACTAATGAAATGGATGTAAGGTTGGAAAGAGTGAAAATCCTTTTAGGAGTGGCTTGATAAAGAAGTGAGTAGAATGTACACTAACCTTTTCTGTAAAGGCAATCATAAAGATAAGGTGATAGAAGCCAAGTGTGGAAGGCCATACCTATAACCCTGGCACTCTGGATGCCGAGACAAAAGGATCATGTGTTTGAGGCTAGCCTGGGCTACAAAGCGAGTTCAAGGCCAGCCTGGGGTATATAGTGAGACCCTGAGTTTGTTAAATGTGGAGAATATTATTGTAGATTTCTGCTGGAAATACTGATCAGAAGGAGTCTGTAGAAGTGAAAAATGAATGGAGAGAGGGAGAAAGAAAGAGAGAGAGACATAGAGAGAATGAATGAATGAATGAGAATAGAAAGAAGGCAGAATGAAGCAGAATGAGGCAAAATGTCTGGGACCATTTGTAAGCAAGTAGGTGAAAACTTGGTGACAGTCCACTATGGTCACTTTTATACTCTTGGTGGAATGTAAAGAGATGCTATTTGCAGAGGGAAGAGGGAAAGTGGCATCTGAAAAGAGAAGAGAAGGTGGAAATTGTCACCTGAGAGAGAGGTATGGCTCAGGACTAGTGGTGAGTAGGCAGCCAATGTAACTGTCCACCAGTGATGTGTGTCTGGGTGAGCTCAGTCTCCTTGTGTGCCTTTCTCCTGTGGATCATTCAGTTCAGTGGTTTCCATGCAGCTCAGAGCAGATGCAGAACTAAATGTTTACAGAGCTCATATTTTGTCAGAAAACATAAGTATTATGGGTAAAGAAAAGGGAAACTGGGTTTGATGGTCTCTTTAAAGGCATTAAATCTTCACTGAACATGAGATCTAAGTTGAGTAAGAGGAGAAATGAGAGCATGAGGAGAATGGTGGGTAGTGGAAAAGGGGGTGAGATCAAGGGGTTGGAGGCTGAGAAGGGATAATGATTTGTTAGAACGGAGCACTGGAATCAGAAATCTTTTGTACTTGTCAAAGGCCCATAATTATATAACAAACACTCTTTCTGTGAGGCATGCTTATACAAGAGGTAAAATTTGTGAAATGAATATATATATATATATATAGGCGATTTCATTTTTTCCTTTGCAGAAGACCTCTGTGAGCTCCTTTGCATTTTGTTACTAGGTTTTCTTTTCAAAACAGAAGAGGCTGTTAAAAGCGTGGCCATTCCTGTAAAGAAAACAAAGCTGGCAGATCTAATTTTAGGATGCTTTTCCTTGACAACAGTCTTAACTATTGCCTATAACAATTGGCTCCAGAAATTAATGACACTATGTTTGGTCAAGGAAATTAAATTCCCTTTTACACTTGAACTTCTCGCAAACAAGGCTTCCCTTCACCTTTCCTCAGTGACCGAAGTTTTACTGTTTGTGACATTGATGACAGAGGATGGAGAATTTCAACGCAAAGGTCAGTAGCACCAGTGTGTGTGTGTAACGAAGGGCCACTGCAGGATGTGAGATTGCTCAGTCCTGACGGGTTAGTATGCCTCTGTTTTCACTCACAGAGACTTCAGCTGACCTAAATTGATCTTTTGAGTTCCCTCTTGAGAGCCACATTTTTTTTCTAAGTCTTTACATGCCAAGCAAGCAATTTATTGTCCCATTTCCTGAGGATTTTGTTTCCAAGAAGTTCACTTCAGTTGACATTTTATAACAAAGTAGTCACACATATACATACATAGATACACACAAACACATTCATATGAAATAATGATATATAATTATGTATTTTGGTGTAAATGTAGCTGCCATTCAATAATATTGTATTGATCAGATAGGAACAGAAGTAAAAATTATTGATTCTTTTTTTATTTTTATTTTTATCATAATGTCATCCTAAACAGAATTTGGTGAGTCATGATATTACAGGGTAATAAGAAAGGTGACATCTACTTTTGGTGTTTAAGAAATTGACTTCTGTTTTTATGAAAAAAAAACAAACCTTATTTGGGAATATGTATGTTATTTTGATAGTTTAAAAATTCACCTTTTGACATTTTTGCTAATTTTTTTTTGGCTGATGCTAGAGATTGAAGCCAGGGCCTCATGTAGCTAGGCAAGCACTCTACCTGGCTATACCCCTAGCCCCATCTGCTGAATTTCTGCTTTCGCATTGCAGGGTTGCTCTTATTACTGTTTTAAAAAAATTATAATAACCTAGAAGACTTACATAGAAAGCTGAAAATAGGCTTGATTGGAATTCTTTTTAATTGACACATTATAACTGCACAGATTTATGGGGTAGAGTATGATAGTTTGATACATGTATACAATGTATGATGATTAAATTGGAGTAATTAGCACTCCCCATTTAAACAATTATCATTTCTTTGTGTTAGGAAACTTCAAACTCTTCTAGCTCCTCATAAAACATATGATAAATTTTTGTGAACTATAGTCACCCTTCAGTGCTATATAACATTAAAACTTATTCCTCTTATGTAACCATATTGTAGTACCTGTTATCCAACCTTACTCTATCCTTCCCACTCCCCTTCTAGGGCTCTTGTGACTTATTCTACTCTCTACATCTATATAATCAATGTTTTAGCCTCCACATGAATAAGAACATTCTTTTTTACATCTTTCTGTGTTTATTTCACTTAACAATGTCCTCTAGTTTCCTCTACATTGTAGCAATTGAAAGGATTTCATTTATTTGCAAAGGATTTCATTCATATATGCACAACATTCCATTGTGTATATATACCATATTTTCTTTATTCACTCATCTGTCAAAGCACACCTAGGCTGATTGCGCATCTTGGGCATTGTGAACAGTGCCATGATAAGCACAGGAGAACTGGGTAGCTCTCTGATTTATCAGTTGCTTCCCAGGATTGAGGGTGGGTGAGTGGGGTTGCCTGGTTGCTTCCCAGGCCACAGGACACCAAGTGACTTCAGGTGTTCAAAATAATTCTTGCAGTTCTAAAATCCTTTGTGGGAAGTCTCCATAGGTAATACTGTTCATTTTGTCATTGATAAATTGAATTTTTTTCTTAGTCCCTGGAGTTCCTTTCTCCTGCTGTTCTCCCCCTTGAGGATTGGACTGAATATTATCTGAGACTGCATGACTCTTATTTATTCTGCTATCAAAGATATACTTGCATGTCCCCAACTGCCAGTCATTCCATTTTTACTAAGTCCTTAAGGAAATATAAATTTGACTTCTCTGGTAGTAATCTTTTACACTACATAGCACTTTTGCTCTCAAGAATAATTCTCATTTTTATTAAAGTAATAGGATAGTGCTGTAAGACAATAAAATAGGAGTTTTCTTCCCCAACCTTGGGTGTTACCCAGGTCTACTTTCTGTGACATCAGCATTTACCATTTAATTTTTCTCCCTGCATTTCTATATGTATTTTAAAATAATGATTATATGTAGTTGTCTCTTTGTCTATATTAAATATTATTCACTGATTTCATATAGCAGTGGATAAATGTACGATTTTAGACCAAGCTCTGACCACCTCTCTTGATTTACCTTTTCCTATCCTCTCCTCCAATCCTATAACCATTTCAGTGGATCAATATCTGGAGATTATACAGTTATGACTGGATTGACTTCACTTTCAGCTGAATCATGAAAATGAATATGCTTTCTGTAGAGCGTGATTCTTTGTTTTTCTTGGAATTAATATCTCATTTTAATGGTTAGTCTTTTTTTTTTTTTGGCTTCAGTTACTGCATACCTATCATTAAATCTCTCCAAGTTTACCAAAAGAATTATAATGTGCCAGTAATATATTTCCCACACTTTTCATGCGCGATATACTTTTTCTCTGACCCACTCTTTTTCTGGAACATGTTTTTTTAGCTTTTGTCTCCCAGTTCTGAGACTTTCTAAGGCCTGAGGCACAGCTGGGAGTGTACTTTGCTTGCATTGTGGGAAATTCTTTCAACACATCAGGAACTGAGTCTTTGTTTCTTGGATTTTCCAGGATCCCATTCTTTCTTGGTTTACTCTCATTTAGGGGATGAGCTTCTGTAACAGTCCTGTGATAGAGAATTTGAGAATTACGTTTTTAAAGTGAATTAATCTATTAAAATACATTTTTTGGATGTAGCTTAGTTGGCTCTAAAATATAAATTAAAACTATTTTTTCTTTCATAATTTCGAAGCAATGGTTCATTCTCTTTTAACTTTCAGTATTGCTACCAAGAAGTCAGACACCACTCAGTCTACATTTCTCTATGTGATGGTCTCCCTAATTCTGATGATCCAGGAACTTTTTAAATTTCTTTGTTCTGAAATTTCATGGTAATAATTCTAGTGTGAGAACTTTTATGTTAGAAAATTGGTTGCTTTTTTTCCAGTTTGGAGATACATGCCTTTCAGTTTTGGAAAAGCTTCTTCATTTTTTAAGTTGATAATTTTTTACCTTCTCCTTTTAAATTCTTTTTCTTTCTAGAACTTTTATGTTGCATTTTGGATTAAACCCCAATGTTTCTTATATTTGTTTCCTGTTTCCTCCTGTCAATTTTTTGCCTTCATTTAGAATTCAGTGCGTATCTAAGACTTGACTTCATTCTTATATTGATCAACCCTTATTTGTAGTACTACACTTTTTTACTATGGATATAATAACAATTTTTATAGTTCTGAAATTATTTTAGTTGATTACCAACTTTTTGTCTTTATGAAGTCTCATTTTATGGAATTGTTTGCTGTATCTTTGTTTTAGTGTATCTTTCATCTTAAAGGCTTTCTTCAGAGGTCTGATGATTCTTGACTGTCTCCTCACATTTAAAAGAGACCCTGAAAAGCTAATTGATGTTCTTATTAATGGATAATGTTTGTTGAAGCCCATATCAGATGGTAGATACTCCATCATTTAATTGGATACCAAATGTCAGCATCCACAGGTTTTCTCTGGATGTATAGATTATAGGAAAATAATTATCTTCCTGTCTAAGATGTTTAAATGCTATTTGGTTCATTCTGTAACTAAATGAGGAAAGAAACTGGGGTCTTACTACCCATTATGTAATTTTTACTTACCTTTTTAAGTGTAGCAGTTTATCTCTCTTACCTCTGTGGTTTGATTTCATGATGAAATAAGCATCTGATCTTTCAGAGTGATATGGGAGCACTAGTTGCTACATACTGAGGGGGAAAATGAGGGTATGCCTTCTCTTCATTCAGTCTTTCAATCAAAACTCTGATTCCCTCAGTTCTACAATACCTGTTGCTTTCAGTTCCTGCACCCTTTTTAGGGTAACCTTTGCTTCTAACTGTTATCCTTTGCTAAGATTTCCACTCCTCCATCTATGTTCCAAACTTCCAAAAATGAATTGATTCTTTTCTGTCTTGTTACTTTCTTTCCTATTTACTTGGTCATTCTGAGGAATTTCCATATCTGTGAGTGTGTGTGTATATATATATATATATATATATATATATATACATATAGTACTGGAGTTTGAGCTCAGGGCCTTGAACTTGCACTTGCTAGGTAGGTGTTCAACCCCTTGAGCCATGCCTCCAAGAATTTACATTTTAATATTTTTCCTGGCATATTAATGGTATTAGCAATAATAAAAGCATGTAGGCATGGTTAAAGAAAGGATGAATTAAAGATTTCAGTAGACTGGACACTGGTAGTTCATGTTTGTAATCCCAGGTACTTTGGAGGCTGAGATGGGGAGAATTGAGGTTTGAGGCTAGCCCAGGCAAAAAGTTTGCAAAATTTCATCTCTACCAATTGCTAGGTGTAGTGGCATGCCTGTCATCACAAGCTATATTGGAGGTTGAAATTTGAAGTTTTGCAGATCCAGGTCAGCCTGGGCAAAAAGGTTTGCAAGACTCCATCTCAATGGGAAAAAGACTGGATGTGGTGGCTCTGACCTATGATCCAAACCATGGCAGAAAGCCAGTCCAGGCTGGCAGGGGGAAATAGCAAGACCCTGTCCCCAATATAACCAGAGTGAGAAGGTTGAAGGTATGACTCAAGTGGTAGAGTGCCTGCTTTGCGAGCATGAAGCCCTGAGTTCAAACCTCAGTACTGCCAAGGGAAAAAAAAAGGATTTTCAATAATTTAAAATTAATTCAAGTTTTTTCACTTTAGTTGTTTTGAAAACTCTGTGAGGTAAGATTATGTGCTAACTCCATTTATCATAGGTAGTCATCTTAAAGGAATTATATTGCATAGGGCTCTGTGAGGGAAGTGCTAACCATTCTGGTGTTTGAAACAGAAAGGGAATTAGATACAGGAATTAGATGCTTACAAAATTGTCCGAATGCTTGTAGGAGCTAGAAGTCAGGGGCCAACATTGAACTGGCAAGTTGAATCTCAACACGCCATAGCTGTGATTCTGAGTCAGGAACCTGCTAAAGTTGGGCTGGCAGCACTGATGATATCACTGCACTGCCTCTTGATGTCTGCTAATCCAGTAGCTGGAAATGCAAAGATGGAATCCAGCCAATACCACTGTCTCACACTCTTGTTGTTAGCCAAAAACAGTAGCACAAAGATGGCTTCTTCTCCCTTTGCCTTCCAAGTACTTTGAGACTGCTTTCAATTGGCATTACCTAATTCACACCTAGAACCTTAGCTAAAATGGTCTGGAAATGTAATTTTAGCTTTCAAATCTCTCTAAATAGATTGTATTTGTGACAAAGCTATGACTAGATCCATTTTTGTGACTTCTGATATTTTTCTTATTGTTTCCTTCCATTAAAAAATAGAAAATATAAAATAATATAAAACATACAAAAATTGCATTAAAATTATTGTTTGGATGGAAAAATTATCTAAAAATACAGCAACAGTGTCATCAGCATTTTAATTTTAGGTCTTTTGTTCCCAGTAATCTTTGCTAGTTAGGGGACTACAGAGGAAAAGAGAAGACATCAGAATCTAGAAAGAACCAATGCAGGAAACTAATTGCCTTTGTTATAGAAAATCATTACATGCTCCATAATTGCTTCCCTTTGGGGCTTAGTAAATTAGAAAGTTGGTGAGGAAGAAAATTCTAACCTGAAACATGTTTCCCTTGGGAGCAAGGAGGGTAAAGTTGGAAAATACTTCTCTTCGAAAGAATATGGAGTTCTGATCTTTCACACTGGTGTTGGTCATTTTGACTTGAGATGAGACTTCTCTTTATTGAAAGAAACCAGTATATGTATGGGATCTGGATTTCACTTGGCAAAGAAACCCAGAAGGTAGATATAAGTAGATAATGGGGGAAAGAATAAAACATTCCTTACAAAGCCAGTATGTTCTTAAGCACCCAGTTTACAAGACAAAATTGTGGGTTCTTGCTTTGCAATCTCTGCTAGAAGTGGTGAGTACCAAGTGGAGATAGTATGAACGATTATGTCAAGAAACAAAAGATACAAATCTTTCCTCATAAATTGTCTGTATCTTGGTTTGTTGTTTCTTTCCTTCAAAGAATCCAAAGGCTCTTACCACACATTTTGACGAGTGAACAAAGTTGATAGTTCTAGTGCTTTAGATGTGTAGATGGTGAGGCGTTACCTTAGCTTAGATGTTTCAGGAATGACTGTTCAACTTTCTTCAAATGATAATGCATGACTCAACTGAAGACTCTGCAATTCTAGTATGTCTTTTATGTTTCTTTAAAGTCCACTGCAATGTACATTCCTCAAGACTTATCCAAGACACCAAATTAAGGATTAGTATAATTCCCCAAGTTGCCCAAGTGACATCATCTGGAATTTGTTCAAATGTTAGTGTAAAATACACTGAGAAGTTAGTTCAGAAAGTCCCCTTGTGATTAAAAGTTTGTGTTAGCTAAGGAGGGATTTTTGTTATGTAGAGCAAGACATGTTTACCCTAATTGATAAGATTTTTGTTTGAGCTCCTGGTAGTGTTTTGTTGTTTGGGGCTCTCACAGCTGCTGTAATGACTAGGATGAGGTTAGCACAGAATAGATGTATTACACAATAGAGTGTGGTTGAAAACCTTGCTGGTTTTCTGTCCTTTTGTAGCTAGAATAATAGGATCTGAGGGCAGTACACTGCCTGGCATCCATTTTAAGCCTGAAAATCGTGTAATTTCCCACAAATTGACTATGTGTGTAACAAAGGCAGCACTAATGATTTTTGGCATGTGGATATCTCTTGTCACAGAATTTCTTTGAAATTCAGGCATAAAAACATGTTTTCTATAATCAAAACATCACCATTGTTTCAAAAAATAGCAATAAATAAGTTTGTGGTTTCCAAAAACACATGACAGAAATATCAATTCTCCCTTAAGTGAAATTCATTCACAAAATATATATTTTGATTTTGATCCATGGTAGATTTTAAGATCACACAGGCAAAAGTTCTAATTTATATTATGATTCTAAACAATTTATATCAATTAGTGAAGCACAATTTTATGAAGTTTGACAGAATCTTGCTATTGTTACAAATTTTATAAGAGATTTATGTTTGCAAACCTAAAACGTATAAACTTCTTTATTTGTCCATTCATCATCCATCCATCCATCCATGCATCCATCCATCCATCCATCCATCCATTCATTCATTCATAAACTCATTCTCACATTCAATAAAATGTCTGAAGTTTCTATAATGTGTAGAGCTCGAGGCTTGCTTTTTTAGATGGATAAAAAGATAAATGCAAACATTAGGAGGTGGGGCAGTTACAAACTAATATAAAATTTAGAGATTAGCATAATGTTAGATATTGATACAAATAATTACAGTAGGTGTCTAAGTAGGTATGAAACAGGCTGAGAAGAATAAACCTGAGGTTTTATAGATTTAATACTGGAAATTATCATTCTGGACAAAGAATCTAATACATATTTAAAGGGATTGAGGTGTGGTCAACATGTTGATAATGGTAAGGCAAAGCAAGATGCTAGGAAATGAGCAAAAACAATAATAATTGGGGCTGGGACTGGCAGAGTGGCTCAAGTGGTAAAGTGTCTACCTAGCAAGCTTGAGGCTCTGAGTTCAATCCCTCTTACCACTAAAAAAAACATGGGATCTGAGCATGGGACCATGGTAATGATGATAAAGGTCATGTGAGCAATATCATATTTATTTCCAGGGAGGCTCTTGACTCTGGATTTCTGTGCCCTTGGTGAGGCAGAATGTTATGGCAATGAGCGTGTAAGGTGGAGGAGTTTGTTTACCTCATTGTGGACAGGAAGCAGGGAGAAAGAGAGGAAAGGGGCCAGGGAGAAGATTCTCTTAAAAACCCACTCTCAGTGACCTACTTCCTCCAGCTAGGCCTCTCCTCACTGTGAAGTTTCTCCTTGGTGGGGATCTAGGCTTTAATATATGAGCCTGTGGGGGACATTTTATATTCAAACCATGAATGTAATATTGAATATAAATATAAAATGAGCGTGAAATTGAATATATATTACATATATATATACACACATATATGTGTATACTGTGTGTGTGCACATAGAACCTGGTGTCTGACATTTGTTTTTATAACATCTTATTCATTGCTGCTATATTTTCTTAATATATTATGCTTTAAATACGGACATGAAGTTTATCTTAGTCTTCTTTTTTAATGGGAAATTCTGTTGTTTCTGATTCAAGGCTGTTATAGATAACACAGGGAAGCATCTTTCCCATAACTTGTGTTTTTCCTTAGAACAAACTTCCAAAAGCCATTATGCTGGGTCAAATCTAAAATTCAAGTAACCAGCTTTCCAATCACTGTCTCTTATTTTCCAGCCCACTCCTTTTAGAGCATCAACTCCAGTGGTTTTCTACCCGACTGGAGTTCCAACTCTTTATCCCTTTATATTGCTGCAGTGGTGTCTTATTGTATCCTTTAGATGGATGATTGTTAAACTCTTTTATCCCTTTCATGTAGACACTTTCAGAAAAATCTTGCTCTTGATTAAATCCTACTCTCTTTCATTTCATGCTTGCATTCATGCAACTGATTGTAACTGGAGAAAAACACATCACTGTGCTGATTGTTCTTACCTTAATTGAATGAGCAAGAAGCAAAAGTATACCCTAATTGTTATCCACAATTCCCCTGCATTCCCTATAACTGTGAATGATTAATTGTTCTATGCGTTCTTGTTCTCCTGTCTCCTCAAATTCAGATACATACTTTCTCCTTGTTTTCTATTTCACTGAGCAATTGAATGAGCAAAAAGGCCTCTTCCTAGCCATATCTTCCCCTACATACTCTGTCTTTCCTTCTGTTTCAATGAATGAGTTATCTACTGTGGTCTCAGGACATCTCCTGTGTTGTGTATTACAGTATATTTTCACTCAAGGACATCATTCTTATATTTATACCAGCTTTAGTTTGCATTTTTCTTTCTCTAGTGTATATAATTCTGATCAGTATATAATGGATGGCAAAATTTCTAGGTTAGAAAAATGAAAATCTTCCTCCATGTAAGTAAAATCTCCCTTTGGCGATAAAACTCTTTAAAAGAATTATCTGTACTCGTTGCACCCTCTGTTGTTCCTCTATCTGCTTTTGAATCTGCTGTAATAATTTTTATAATCCCCCTTTTCCACTAAAACTACTGTCAAAAAAAATCATTAATGGCATCCATATTACCAATTAATGAGCACTTCTCCATTTTTATCTCTTTTGGCCAATGACAGCATTTGGCTTAATGCTCCTTTTTGACATACATTCTTTACTGTTGCCAAAATAACATTGTTGTTTCCTTAGCTATACTATCTCAGCAGTCACTGGTGATTTCTTTTTATTTTCTGTCATCTGAATTTAGAATGCACCATGACTCAGTTCTTCATTAGTGCCTGTGCTCCATGTCATCACATCCAGCATCATGGTGTTATATTCTATTAATCTATTGATTAGTGCCAAATTTATATCTCTAGACTTTAAAGTCCATAGTTTATTCAACACCACCTGTTGCTCAAACTTAGCATTTATGAAACCAAACCCAACTTCTCTTCTTTTCCCCCTTTAAAACTGTCTCTTCTGAGAGACTTCCTCATCTAGTCTCCAAGTTCTAACTTGGAGCAGAAGCTTCCAGAAGCTTCAGAGTCATTCTTGTCTTCCTTCACTCACAACCACATCAAATTCACCAGAAAGTCCTGTAGAATGTTCCTTCAAAATATATCTAGAATTTAACTACTTCTCACCACCTCACATGAAAGTTCCCTAGTCCAAATTGCTGCCATCTCTCACCTGGAATTCTCTCACCTGTCATGGCCTGCTATTGTCTTACTGCTTCCACTTGTGTGTGCGTACCCTTTCTCACGAAGGGTTGGACGATCATATCAATTCTCTGTTTTAGAACTTTCATTAACTCTTTGTCTCAAAATAAAATCAAATGTCATCCCCCTTTATGAGACAGATTGAGTTAGAGCCATTAGGCTTTACTTTCTTTAGGGCTGTACTCAAATCTCACCTCTCAGAAAGGCTTTCTTTGACCATGTTTTGTAAAATAGCTCCCCAAATACCACTTGGTAGCTCTTTGTTTTAGTTTTCTTATAGCACAGCTCATGCTCAGAGGATGATACATCCTATTTATTTGCTTAATTTCCTACCTTTCATCACAACCCCAGCTTCACGAAAGCAGTCACTCATTTTTGTTCTGATCACATCCTATCTCTAGGGCCTGGATAGATCATGTCTCTGTAAGTACATAGTAGATAGACATGGAGTTATCACTGTTTTAGTAATAGTTTGATGTTAATAATATATGAATTAAATTTGTTAGTATAGTATCATGCTGAATGGAAACTAGTATAACAAGACACATTTTTGAATAACAAATAATAAATCACATTTGCCAGATGAAGTGAATACTTGAACTTCTATTATTTCCTTTTTCATCTGTTATCTATTAGATGTCATTAACAGGTTTATTTGCGACCAGCTATTTGTTCTTCCCTTAAGTCAGTATATTCAGAAGGTTATAGTTGTGAAGAATACACTGTAATCTTTGGTAAATTCAAAACTGACATAGAAAAAGATGGAAACATATCACAAGGCTGTAGTCATGGTAATTGAACCAAAACGGTTCCTCATATTTAATACTTGACAGATTGCAAATAGTGAATTGTACCTGGTTATGATTTTCATATTTATACAGATAATTGCAATGAAACTGATTTTGAGAAATTTTTAGGAAAACATAAGGGTTAATAATAATTGTGAAAACATATGTATTATGTAAATCCAAAATTATGTGGTTCAATGCATACTTTCTTTTTTTCTTTCTCTTTTTATTTTCTTGTTTTTACATTTACTTACGTGTGTATATTGTTTGTGCCACCTCCCCCTCCAATGCGTACTTTCTTGTTTAATATTTTAAGCCACTCTGATAAGAATTTACTTATAATAAAAGAAAATTACAAGTAGTGGGGTATTCAGATCTTGACATATAAATTTTAAATAATTATTTGCTTTTTTCTGACATTAATTTAATGAACTACTTTTGAACATATTATGCATGAGCCTTTCTGCTACAGAATATCTTTCATTATAAAGTTTCTTAGGAAGCAAGCTTCAAATAAAAGCTTTTGGTTTAGTAATGACAGTTTCAAACAGCTTTATTAAGGTATAATTTACATATCTTAAAATCCATTCATTTAAAGTATATACTTCAGTGCTTTTCAGTAAATTTATAGGCTTATGAAATCCTCATTGTGAATCAGTTCTAATACATTTCTAGTGCCTCATAAAGTCCCCATATGTCAGTTTGTAGCCGTGATCCACTCCTTTTGGCCCCCATCCTGGGTTCAGTCAATGTTGATCTCTGTCTGTCTCTATACAGTTCTGCTTTTTTATTTTTTTTAAATTGTATAAATAGAATCATGCAATATGCAGTCTTTAATGTCCTTGTAGTATGTCAGGAGTCTGTTACTTTTTGTTGCTGACTAGTATTCTGTTTTATGGATATGCTACATTTTGTTCATTCATCAGATGGACAGATTTTGGCTATTGTAAATAATGCTGTTATGAACATTCACGTACCGGACTTTATGTGGGCCTATGCTGTCAATTCTATTGAGTAATTTCCTAGCAATAGGAATGCTAGATCCGATGGTAAGTCTGTGCTTAATCTGTAATAGCCTCTGAACTTTCAAAGTGGCTATCAACTTTATATTCTCACCAGTAGTGTAGGAGTGTATGAATTGTGTTCCAGTTTCTTGCTAACTTCTCGTTTTGAGACTGATAGATACGATTTAAAAATATTTTCTCCCAGTCTATTGTTTGTCATTCACTTTCTTAATAGCATCTTTTGAAGAACAACTATTTTATATTTTCACAAAGTCCAATTTGACATTTTTTCTCTTATAAATTTTTTCATATGCTCTTAGTGTTTTATTGTTTTCGTTAGTATAATGAAATAAAAACAACAGATTTTCACCTATTTTCTACTATAATTGTTCATAATTTTAGCTCTTACCTCTGGGCCTATAATCTTATTTGAGTTATTTTTTGGATATGGGTTGAGGTAAAGATCTAAGCTCATAATTTTGCACATGAATGTTTAACTGCCCCAGTAACTTGTGGAGGCAAGCCCCCATCCCCCACTGGTTCTTTTGTTGAAAATCAGTTGATTGAAATGTAATGATTTACTTCTGGTCTTTCAATTCTGCTCTATTTATCTATATCAATTTACAGCAAAACCAAATGTCTTGGTTACAATAGTGTAAAACCTCCAACATTTTTCCTGTTTTTTTTTCTTTTATTATTCATATGTGCATACAAGGCTTGGGTCATTTCTCCCCCCTGCCCCCACCCCCTCCCTTACCACCCACTCCACCCCCTCCCTCTCCCTCCCACCCCCTCAATACCCAGCAGAAACTATTTTGCCCTTATTTCTAATTTTGTTGTAGAGAGAGTATAAGCAATAATAGGAAGGAACAAGGGTTTTTGCTGGTTGAGATAACGATAGCTATAGAGGGCATTGACTAACATTGATTTCCTGTGCGTGTGTGTTACCTTCTAGGTTAATTCTTTTTGATCTAAACTTTTCTCTAGTTCCTGGTCCCCTTTTCCTATTGGCCTCAGTTGCTTTTAAGGTATCTGCTTTAGTTTCTCTGCGTTTAGGGCAACAAATGCTGGCTAATTTTTTAGGTGTCTTACCTATCCTCACCCCTCCCTTGTGTGCTTTTGCTTTTATCATGTGCTCAAAGTCCAATCCCATTGTTGTGTTTGCCCTTGATCTAATGTCCACATATGAGGGAGAACATACGATTTTTGGTCTTTTGGGCCAGGCTAACCTCACTCTGCATAAACATTTTTCCTGTTAAAAACTTTGTTTTGGCTATTCTAGACCCTTTCTAATTCCATATCAACTTTAGAATCAGATTTCTAACTTCTGTACAAAAGTCTGATGGGATTTTGAAAGGAATATTAATGCTTCTTTAGATCCTTTCTGAGGTGTTGCCCATGCTTACAATATCAAGTCATCTCCATGAGCATTTTAAAAATCTGTAATTTCTCTCAGTAATATTTTATAGTTTTCAATGTATAATTCTTATATGTCTTTTATTAAGTTTATTGTGAAGTTTTTTGCTATTTTTGATGATATTTTGAATGGAATTTGTTTTCTTCTCCCCATACTGAATTGTTGCTACTACACAGAAATATGATTGAATTTTCATACTGATCATGTATTCTGCAAACTTACCAAATTCATTGATTAGCTTTTATTAGGTTTTCTTTTACAGAAGTTTTGAAAGAATTTTCTTCATCTGGGTCATGCAGCTTGTGAACAAAGGCAGTTTTACTTTTTTTTTTTCTACTTGTTTATCTGTAATCGCCCTTTGTCTTGCTGCACTGGGCAGATCCTCCAGTATGAGTAGGAATGGTATAGCAGATGCTCTTGCTGTGGTTCTACCTTAGGTGGTGAACATTCAGTATTTTTGATAGAAGATGTCCTCTAAGTTGATCATGTTTGTTTCTCACTTCCTTGTTTGTTGTAAAACCATGAATATGTATTAGATTTTGTCCAATGCGTTTTTCTCACATTTATTGGGATAATGATATGGTTTTTTTTTGTTCTTTGCCCTCATAATGTGTTGTGCTAATTCATTTCCATATTTTAAACCAACCTTGTTTCCTGGCGTAAATCTCACCTGGACATGTTGCATAATCATTTTACTTGTTGTTGGATTTAGTTTCTTACTATTTTGTTAAGATTTTCTCTGTTTGGAGCTGATAGTGTGACTCAAATGATAGAACACCTGCCTACCAAGCACAAGACCCTGAGTTCAAACTCAAGTACTGCCAAGGGGGAAAAAAAAAAAAAAGATTTTTCTGTCTTTGCATTTATGAGGAATATTGTTTTGTAGTTTTCTTTTCTCAGGATGTCTTTGCCTGGGTTTGACTTTATGATCTGAGTTAGGAAATTTTACCCAATTCTATTTGGTAAAACAGTTTGTGTAAGATTAATCTTATTTGCTTCAAAATTTTTAAAAATAAAATTCATTAAGGAAGACATTTAGACATGAGTTTTCTTTTGTGGGAAGATTTTAAATTAGTAATTTGATCTCTTGTTATAGATCTATTCAGGTATTCTATTTCTTTAGCAGTCAATTACAGTGATTTATGTCTTTCTATGAATTAGAATTTCATATAAGTTGCCTAATTTTTGGCATAAGGTTGAACTATTCCTCTATGGTTCTTTTATTTTCTAAAGGGATGTTAGTGATGTTCACCATTTCATTTCTGATTTTGGCAATTTATGTCTTTTGTCTTCTTGCCTAGCTTTGCTAAAGATACAATTTTCTTGACCCTTCAATTTGCCAACTTTTCTTTATTACTTTATGATATGTATAAATAGATTTCTGGATCTTTATTATTTCCTTCTTTTGCTCACTTTGGATTTATTTACTTTTTTGGGCTCTTAGAGAAGAAGCTTGGATTATTTATTTCTAACCTTTGCTTTTCTTTTTAATAATACTAACATTGGAAGCTACAGATGTTCTTTTAAACTCTGCTTTAGGTGCATCTCATACATTAACATGCTGGGCTTTCATTTTTGTTAAGTCTATAATATACTCTAGTTTCCAAATAATTACATTTATTCATGTGCCGGGATCTTGAGGGTCCCTGACACGAGTGGATCTAAGGAAGAACTGAAGACACGAGACACATGAAAGGACTCACTCACTCAGGAAGGGAGTGACGAGACGCAAGACCAGAAGGCTGGTGACCTAACTGGCAAATTTTTATGTTTGCATCAGGCTTTTTAAGCCATACAAAGTAGGAAGTTATACAATGTAAGAAGAACTTCTTTTCCTGGGAAACAATGTCCTCTACCTGAAAAACAATGCTCTTGCTCCAATCTCCTAGGTTACACAGCGAAACTAGGACCCTCCTACTTTCAGTGAGGACACCCAAACCTCCCTGTTTTCATCTAGCTTGCTTGGTTTCACATACGTAAAACTCAGGCCTGGTTGCGAAGTTCTTGTACCCTGTTTCTGACCTTTCATAAACAAATACCTTCAGGTTAATATTTCTTTCCTCCAGACAAAGGGAGCCACTCCATGTTTCCTCAAAGCCTCAGTGAGAGACATGGTGCACCTGCAGTCCCTGACCTTGTCAGGATCCTGCTAAGCTGCAATGACCTTGTCAGATTGTGGCTCATGGCTCCCAGCATTCATGGATTATGCTTGTTTTTCTATGTCTGTAGGTTCTCCAGATTTCTTTCTGTTGTTGATTTGAATTTAAAAATGTTGTGGTTGAAGACAATACTAGAATAATTTAGATAATTTTAAAGTTAGTGATTCTTATTTTATAGCCTAGCCTAGTATATAGTCTATTCTAGAGAGTTTTTCGTCTGTACTGGAAATGAAAGTGTATTATGGTATTATTCAATGAAGTGTTCTCTAAATGTTAGGTCCAGTAGATTAGTCATGTTGTATGTTCTACATCCTCATATATTTTTGTCCACTTTTCTTCAAATAATGAGAGTGTGGTACTGAAATCCATAAATATAATTGCTAACTTGCAAATCATCTTTTTTCTAATTGTCCCTAATTATGTTATTAAACTCATCCCTTGTACACAAAATAAGAAAAGAACATTCTCTTTTCAAATTTTTTCACTTTTAGTTATTAAATGAATTCCTTCGCTTTCTGTAAGTCTTAAACTCTTCACATAGATCCCTCAGTCTGAAGTGCAAGGGTAGGAGGGGTGGTCTTCTCCATTCAGGCCATTCCTTACCCCATCATCCTTCCAGGAGCCAGGTTGTCCAGTGTCACATCTGAAGAAAGGTTTCCAAGGTGAGTTCCAAGCACAGGTAATGGCTCCAATGGGAAGCAGGGGGGAGATGCCCTTCTCATGAAGGTAGCCCTCTCCCTCCCTCAAAAGTGGACTTCTTCTTCCTATCACTTATCTTTTTATATTAGGGGTGTGTGTGTGTGTGTGGTATGTGTGCACATGTGCATTTACTCTTCAGCACATGTGATGAATATTTAGTAGCAAAACTTCATTATAGTTGAAATGATGAAATAAACCACACTGTAATCATTTAAACAGATTTGTTTTCCATATGAATTAGATACAACAGAATAATTTTCAACAGCTTAGGGAACAGAATTCATGTTTAGTCAATGCTGTTAATTTTCCATGGAAGGTTACATGTACATAAAAGAGTCAAATGACTTCTGTGGAGAATCCTTTTAAAAAGACCTCTGATAATGAAATAAGTGTGAACAAGGAATTGTGATGCAAGATATGTGCCAGATAATTTAGACATATAATAATTACTACTTTTTTCACATGTAATTTATGCTTTATTATGTGTTCAAAATATTTTAAGGAAATGCAGAATATAATAAAGACTGAAATGCTATGTGAATTTATCTTCAAATTATTTTCATATTTTTAGTGTTGTGCCAATCCGTACTAATGCATTTTAATACTTTTGAGCTAAGTGAGTCATGTCTTAAGCCTACCTGTCTACTTCTCTGCCTACTTCCCTCACCCTTTCCTTTCTTTCTTTCATTTTCCTTTGTGGAGAAGAGAACGAATTTACATCTGTGATGTTGATACAAAGATTCTGTCAGCTAGGGGCTGTTGTAGAGCTTTCACATTTTGATATAACTTGTGATGCCCAGATTTATATAAGAAGTGTTGATCGCCAATACTGTAAGCTGTCAACAGATAACTACCTTTGGGATGAATTTACTTCCAAGTGGGTGTAAATGAGATGACAGGCATATTGCTTTCTGCATCCTTAAGATTTCCCACAAATGCTGATTCTTTTTGTAGAAGTAAAGTTCACTTTTCATGTTCTGAATCTAAGAAAATTTTAACACTTCCAATATAGACTGTCCTATAAATATGATCTGAAGGAATTATCCAATACTTCAATTAACATTGACTTTTTTTGTGTTTGGGGTAGTTAAGGCTCTCATCCTTTTTTTTCCTCAATATCTAAGTAAATTAGATCTCTAGGAGGTAATATGTGTGTGTGGTTTCAGTAACTTCAAGTTAAAGGAAGTATCATCAATCATATCTATTGTGTTTTGGAGCAAGATGGTGTATATTTTCCATTATAAAATAATATAACAGAACAGCAGTCATTTATCAGACATTGTGACATTTTCATATTAGTGTGGAGGAGGGACTCTTATGGTAGAAAAGCTGCTCAAGGCCAGTTCAGAGGAGACAGTAACACATTAAAAGTGATAAGCTGAATTTATAACCCATTTGGTTCTTGCATGATGAAAAATGTGAAGCGCTTATTGTACTAGCCTCTAAATGGTATTGGGCCAATAAGAAGTTCTATTTAAAAAGGAAGGCCAGGTGTCGTGGTGCATGTCTATAATCCCAACTACTCACCAGGCAAAGATTGGGAGTATAGCAGTTTGAGAAAGCCAGGGCAAAAAGTTAGTGAGACCCTACCTCAACCAATAAGCTGGGAGTAGGGATGTTTACCTGTGATCCAAGCTATGCAGGAGGCATAGGTAGGAGGTCTGCAGTTCAAGGTTGACCCTGGGCCTAAACACAGATTCTATTCAAAAAATAATTAAAGCAAAAACGGTTGCGGTCATGGCTCAAGTGATAAGACTGCCTGTCTAGCAAGCATGAGGCCCTGGGTTCAAACCATAGTACCTCAAAACCAAAACCCAAAAACAAAACAAAACAAAACAAAAAAACAAAAAAACTAATAATAAAATGAAATGAAATGAAACAAAACAAAAAGGCCAACCTTACCAAACTAAGAAAAAAGTATCTGCTGGCCAAGAAATTGCACAAGTTTTTCCAGGCACCAGAGCAAATGTGTAATGTCTGTAAATCAAGTCTAGATGGACTCAGTACAGGTGTAAATTAGGCTTCATGTTGTGATATTTTTTAGTCTTTACTTGATTTGGACTAAAAGTTATTTGCAGGGATACCTGAGGTAGGTAAAATAAAATGAGAGAATATATAAGATTAAAGGGTGCTCCTAAAATGGAGCAGTGTACATGTGGCATGCACATATGGTTTTTTCCCCTTCTGCACCTATGCCCTGTATTGTTAGCCCATCATAGCATCCTCTCTCATCAAGGCTGGACATGATCCCTAGCCTAGTGTTCCAGGGATCCATGGCTGATTTTTCAGAATTTAGAAAGCATTTGGATTTTTCTTGTATAATAGGAATAACTGTCTCAGTTCTTGATTCTTAGCCATAGTAATGGATATGATTTTCATAAATTAATGGGAAGACTTCATCCAGAATTTATAATATTCCTTGGATATTTTGTGAATTGTAGAAAGTACAGAGCTACTTTTGTCCAAAATTTGGTGAACAAAAGATTCATCAAAAGCAACAACAGAAGTGTGATTATGGGTCATTTTATTGTTTCATTTCATTGGTTGGAGTAGCTTCTTTTTGGGATGAGTTTCAACCCTGCCTGCAGCTACTCTCACAGATCCCCTCCATGTTGAAGCAAAGCCATCCTTTGTCATGGCTAGAATGAGTCAGTCTTCTGCAACAAAATCTCGCCTTTCTTCCTACACACCTGGTATCTTGAGAATAAAGATGGCTCAGTCCTCCACGAAAAAGACATATATCATCCAAATAATGCTTTTGAAAGATGTCTTACAACTCTGTCAAAAGTATGGGAGTGCTTTGAACTTCAAGTCTGAGTGAGTCTGTGCCCAGTTTATACTGATTATACAAGTCCTGGGCTTTTTCACCTTCAGTTTTCTAATCTGTAAAATGGACATTAGTCTGATAATATTTTCCACGTCTCAAGCTTATTTTGTGACATGAAATTAGACATATGAAAATGATTGTTCTGTTTTAACTCCGTGCCAACTCACTCTCAGCCCTGCATGGTGTGCTCTCAAGAACACAAATGCAGAGGCGAGACCACCCGCTACTTAAAGCATTTTCGTTGAAGCCGAACACCTCAGGATCACATCTCGATTTCACCATTTACTATGGGCGGCAGGGCACATTCCTTAGCTTTTCTGAGGCCCATTTTCTTAATCTGTCTGAAAGAAAAATGGACTGCTAGGAGAGTTAAGTTGTTAAAAGTGGTTGACAGGGTCATTGGCACCCAGCAGGCAGTCAGTTAATGGCAGTTATTAAAATCAATAAATGCTACTTGCCTTAGTGAAGGCTGTGATGCAAGACAGGCTAACTACTCTACATGTTTCTTTTACCCTCCACATGAATCAAGCCATCAAAGAGCTATGCATATGAATTATTTTGCATTATCTTGCAGTCCAGTTGCTGCTACAGAGCCTCAGCATCCTACATAGTGGCTTTTTACTGATGTTCTTTTGAAGAGATGGAAATACATGAATACCTTTGACTTATTAGGATATGCTGTTCATTTTGGTTTTTTTCATTTCATTTGGAATCATATTTAACCCGTGTGAAAAACTCCTAACAGAATTTAAATATTAGTTAAAAAAAATTTCCTTTCTTTTGATTTACTGGTGTTCCTCTTTTTATGAGATAAGATGATCTGTGTGTAAGGCATAGAGTTTCCCCATTATTTTGGCTGGCAGGAAGCACAAAGCTGCCTTTTTTACTTCCACAAAATCATAGCTATATTAACAATTGAGACTTCCTTAAATATTTATTGTTTCCTGATCACTTTTATTATTGGCCTTTTACCTCTTCATTCTCATATTCATATATTCTAGTCCTGTACCTTCTTTTTTTTTTTTTTTTTTTTGGTAAGCTAACCCAAAAGCTTTAAAAGTCCCTTTTAAAACAGATAGCTAAAAATTAGAAAACTAAAAAAGGTAATCTATTTGATTTGTTAAATTTTTGTTCCATCTTTGCTATCTTCAACATTTTGAATTACTTTTATTAAATCAGACTTATTTTTGAGACTTAAATAAAATGTCTCAGTCAGCAATGTAATATGTTATGCATGAATAAAAATAATGTAAGCTATGAAATCAGACTCTATAAAGCTCGATGTTAATTTAAAATTATAATTTATTCTGATTGACAGTTAACCAACCTGTGTATATAGAACATAAATATTTATTGTTGCAATAGTTCACCTTTAAAAAAATTGGTTGCAATATCACAGGACCCCTTTCAATGTTAGTATGATTTCTTTTTTGAGCTCATGGTGTATCCTTTTGGAAGTAAACTAAGAAAATTTTTCTTTGCTTTTATAGTCTTAAATGCACAAGGTTTTGTTTTGTGTTTTTGTTTTTAAATCAGTACCCTGCCTTCTCAAAACTTTACTGTTATCTTAAGGGCAAAGGACAAATTAACAAAACTATCATTATGTAACATTTTGGTTAGCAGGCAGTTCAGGATTTATTTTTCTTTTGGAATTCTATGTTGTCTTCATGCAAGTCAGACTTTATAGCATCATTTTGGGCAATTGAGAGTTCCTTTTCTTCTTCTTCCCTATGTTTGTTTGTTTGTTTTTGGACAGGGTGTCGCTGTATATCCCAAGCTGCTCTCAGTCTTGAGATCCTCCTGCCTCAGTCTCCTGAGTGCTGGGATTACAGGCATGTACCACCATGCTGGTGTTCCAGTTTTCTTTTCTTTTCTTTTTTCTTTTTTCTTTCTTGAAGGTGAAAAACAAGGAGTTCCATTAAGGTATATGTAAATACAACTGCATTGCTCTCATATTCTGTAATTTATTTTTTCTGACTTATTGAGCAAAAGCAGTTACTTTATAGAGCCTCTCTATATCACCAAAAGAACTGACCTAATTAAGAACTTACTAAGTTCTTCACGATAATTTTATTAATGATCTCACAAGATCATGAAATTTAGAAATGCCATTTTACTGGTAAAGCAAACAGGGTTCAGAGAGATGAAGTAGCTTGCTCAAGACCACATAGCTAATTATGAATGACGTTAAGGTCCAATTGTAGTGGACCCAGAAGTCTGTGTTCTGACCATTGGCATCCCTCAGCAAACTTACTCCTCATCCTTTTAGAGACCTGAACAGTCTGACTGGCAGGCTGCTGCACATTATTCCTGATGCCTTCCTATTGGTCCTTTCCTTTGATAACCATGCACTACCAGGACATTTGTCCTCACTCATGAAGAGCCTTCTTAACTGAAGTTAAAGTAAAACTTCCATCATGAAAAAATATCTAGACTCAAGTAAACTTTATATTTTCATTTATCACTTAAGACACAATAGGTGCATAATACATTCATTCACATTAAACAAATGTTTATATTGAGTTTAATTTTTGTGCTTACATTTTAGTATTGGTGAAGCTAATAAGTCTGGATATTAAAGATAGGTTGTTATATTTAAAGAAGTCCTTCTAAGTTCCTAAGTGGATTTTAAAATAAAGTTTTAGAGGACGAGTTTCTCATGAAGCATTTTTGCCATCACAGTGCTGAGCCATTGACTTTCTTGTTGACATTCAGTGAAAAGTTGGAACACTGAGTGGTGTGATAATTTCTTTCCTGTTAGAAAAAGTTTTCAAAGAAAAATCTTAAAAAGGAAGCAAATGACAACCTAAAACTTATGTTCCCAGAGTGCACTGTAATAAAGAAGTGAGTAATGTACTGCATCATAATGTGTATAATGTATTGATTGGGCTGGTCAATTTTAGAGAAGAAATTCATTAAACACAATTACCTTATCTTCCACCCCACACTCAAATACCAGTCTCATTTTACCCAGATTTGAGAAGTCTCAACTTGGACTAAAGGGGGATCTTTCTGTTGCTTTCTTTCAATTGGCTGTGATAATGGCCAATAATTGGACTGTGTATAAAAGAGTCAAGGTGTATAATGATTATGGGAATAAGTGAGAACAATTTCATTCTAAGCATAGGACAACTTCTTACCTCTTACCTGACATGTATTACATTTTAATGTTATCTTCTTTAGTAAACTAATAGTTATTAAAATATATCACTTCTTTATAACTTTTTAAATATTCTAAAGTCACATAATTCTGGATTATAGCTGTTGGTTATAGTGAATACTTTTGCTCTGAATGTAAATGTATTGCTCTGTAGAGCAAGATGTTTTCCATGTTACCACTTAGAAGATTTAGTTCACTGAAATTGTTAAGAGTGTCATTTGCCTACCCTCTGTTTTTTAGATAAGTGTATATAATTTTAACTATTTGAAATGTTATTCCACCTACATGCAGCACTCAAGTGCAAAAATCACTTAGAACATAGACAAGGTAATTCATGAAAAACAAATTACTGTATCAAAATAGTCATAGTATCTCTGTAAAAATGTGAAGTCAAATGTCATCTCCCACTGGATTGAGACTAATGTGCCATGTGCAAAACCTTTTATTCTAAGTGTTCTATAGCACAATGGAGTCTCTTCATTGTGCAAATATACCCATTTATATTGCCTACCTGAAGTTCCATGAACAGTGTATCCTGTCTCTGTCTCCCCTCACTTCACTAGGCCAACTCCTACCATCCTTAAGGTCTCTAACTATAGAAATCCACTTTCTAAAGCTTTCTCGAATTTCAAGACTGGATAAAGGGTGCCTCCACTTGACTTTATAATATCCTATGTTTACCAGCATTGCAAAACTTATGTCTTATTTCTCTCATTTGCTAAACTCTAAGTTCCTAAATGACAGAGACTACTTTCTTATTCACTGTAAAATAGCTGTTTCTATAATAATCTTTAGCAGAAAATAGCCGTTCAATTATACTGGGAGAATAGAATAAAACTGAAAATTTAGGATGCAAGAAAGCATAGAACTTTGTTAGCTATGGTTTTTCATAGGAGCATAATTAGGTTAAGAACATTCCTTTTAAGTAGTACAGAAACTTTAAAGCGACCGAGGCCAATAGGAGAAGGAGATCAGGAACTAGAGAAAAGGTTAGTTCAAGAAGAATCAACTTAGAATGTAACACATATATACATGGAAGCAATGCTAGGAATCTCCCTGTATAGCTATCCTTATCTCAACTAGCAAAAACACTTTGTCCTTCTTATTGTTTATACTCTGTCTTCAAAAAATTAGAGATAAGGGCAGAACAGTATTGCCTGGAAACGAGGGGGTAGGGGGAAGAGGGAGGGGGTGTTGGGGGAGAAATGACCCAAACATTGTATGCACATATGAATAAATGAAAATAAACAAATAAATAATTTTTTAAAAGAACATTCTTTTTAACTCTAGTTTTCTGAGAGGTTTTTTTTTTATCATGAGATGGTCAATTTTGTTAAAATTCTCTCATTGAATGTTTGAAATGATTATATGTTTTCTCTCTATTCAAGTAATATGGTGAATTATATTGACTTTCAAATGATAAATCAACCTTGCATCCTCACATAAATACCTTTTTGGTTATTTTTTTTTAATTTTTATTTTTGCATCAATGTTCATTAAGGAGATTGGCCTATAGTTCTCCTTTTTGGAGGTATCTTTGCCTGGTTTTGGGAAAAGTGTAATACTGGCTTCATAAAATGTGTTAGGCAGTTTTCCTTCCCTTTCTATTTCATGGAACAGTTTAAGGAGGGTTGGTATCAGTTCTTCCTTAAAGGCCTGATAGAATTCAGCAAAGAATCCATTAGGTCTGGACTTTTCTTTTTTAGGAGACTCTTGATTGCAGCTTCAATTGCATTTTGTGTTATAGATCTATTCAGGTGATTAATATACTATTTGTTCAGTTTTGGATGGTCATCTGTATCTAGAAATCTGTCCATTTCTTCAAGATTTTCGAATTGATTTGAATATTAGTTCTCGAAGTAGTCTCTGATGATTTCCTGGACTTCCCTGGTGTTTGTTGTTATCTCCCCTTTTGCATTCCTGAGTCTACTAATTTGGGTTTTTTTCTCTCCTCATTTTAGTCAGGTTTGTCATGGGTCTGTAGATCTTGTTTATTTTTTCAAAGAACCAACTTTTTGTTTCATTAATTGTGTGGTTTTTTTTGGTTTCTATTTCATTGATTTCAGCTCTTATTTTTATTATTTCTCTCCTATTTGTTTTGGGATTTGCTTGTTCTTGTTTTTCTAGGACTTTGAGATGTATCATTAGGTCATTGATTTGGGATCTTTCAGTCTTTTTAATATATGCACTTATGGCTATAAACTTTCCTCTCAGGACTGCCTTTGCTGTGCCCCATAGGTTCTGGTAGGTTGTGTTTTCATTTTCATTGATTTCCAGGAACTTTTAAATTTCCTCTTTTATTTCATCAATGACCCATTGTTCATTAAGCAATGAGTTGTTCAGTTTCCAGCTGTTTGCATGTTTTTTGTCTTTATTTTTGTTGTTGAGTTCTAGTTTTATTGCATTGTGATCAGATAGAATTCATGGTATAATTTCTATTTTCTTATATTTGCTGAGGCTTGCTTTGTGCCCTAGGATATGATCTATTTTAGAGAAGGTTCCATGGGTTGCTGAGAAGAACGTATATTGTGTAGAAGTTGGATGAAATGTTCTGTAGACATCAACATGGTCCATTTGATCTATGGTATATTTTAGATCTTGGATTTCCTTATTGTTTTTTTTGTTTGGATGACCTATCTATTGATGATAATGGGGTGTTAAAGTCTCCCACAACCACTGTGCTGGAGTTAATATATGCTTTTAGGTCCTTCATGGTATGTTTGATGAAATTGGGTGCGTTGACATTGGGTGCATACAGATTGATGATTATTATTTCCTTTTGGTCTATTTCCCCTTTTATAGTAGGTTTGAAGTCTACTTTATCAGAGATAAGTATTGCTACTCCTGCCTGTTTTCAGGGGCCACTGGCTTGGTAAATCTTCTTCCAGCCTTTCATCCTAAGCCTATTTCTGTCAGTGAGATGGGTCTCCTGTAAGCAACAAATTGTTGGATCTTCCTTTTTAATCCAGTTTGTCAAATGGTGCCTTTTGATGGGGGAATTAATTCCATTAACATTAAGTGTTAGTGCTGATAGGTATGTGGTGATTTTGTCATTTAGTTGTCTTAGTTGTTTGAAGGTTTGATTGTGTGTACCTAAATTGAGGTTATGCTCTACTTTCTTGCTTTTCTTTTCCTGTAGTTTGGTGCTGCCTGTCTTTTCATGGTTAAGTTGGTTTTCACTTTCTGTGTGCAGAATCCCTTGAAGAATCTTTTGTAGTTGTGTTGTGGCTTTGTGGTCACATATTGTTTTAGTTTCTGCTTATCATGGAAGACTTTTATTGCTCCATCTATTTTGAATGATAGTTTTGCTGGGTAGAGTATCCTAGGGTTGAAGGTATTTTCATTCAGTGCCCGGAAGACCTCACCCCAAGCTCTTCTTGCTTTTAATGTTTCTGTTGAGAAATCTGCTATGATTTTGATGGGTTTACCTTTGTATGTTATTTGTTTTTTCTCTCTTACAGCCTTCAATATTCTTTCTCTAGTCTCTGTACTTGTTGTTTTAATGATAATATGCTGTGGGTTAGTCTCTTTTGATCTGGTCTGTTTGGTGTTCTGTAGGCCTCTTGCATCTGTATGGGCATAGATTTTTCTAGATTTGGAAAATTTTCTGTAATTATTTTGTTGAATATATTACACATTCCCTTTGCTTGCACCTCTTCTCCTTCAATGCACATGATTCTCAGGTTTGGTCTTTTGATGGAGTCAGTGAGTTCTTGGATTTTCTTTTCACAGGTCTTGATTTGTTTAACTAATAGTTCTTTGGTTTTTCCTTTAATTATCATTTCATCTTCGAGTTCTGAGATTCTGTCTTCTGCTTGTTCTAGTCTGCTGGATTGGCCTTCCATTTTGTTTTGCAATTCTGTTTTATTCTTTTTTCTGAGGTTTTCCATATCCTGAGTCATTTCCTCTTTAATGTTGTCTATTTTCATCCTGAGTTCATTTATTTCTTCATTAATCGTGATCTTTGCTTCACTTTGGTATTTATACAGTGCTTCTATGGTTTCTTTTATTTCTTCTTGTGCTTCCTCAAATTCTCTATTTTTGTTGTCTTGGAATTTCTTGAGTGTCTCCTGTACATTTTGGCTGACCAAATCCAGTATCATCTCTATAAAATTCTTATTGATTACTTGCAGGATTTCTTCTTTCAGATTGTTCTTGTGGGCTTCATTTGGTTCTTTGGCATAGTTTATCTTCATTTTGTTGGAGTTTGGATCTGAGTATCTGTTTTCTTCATTTTCCTCTGGTTCCTGTACTAATTTTTTGCTGTGGGGAAACTGGTTTCCCTGTTTTTTCTGTCTTCCCGTCATTGCCCTTGGTGGTGTTATTGTCCCTGTATTTTGTGCAATTAAGTATTTTCTAGCTTGTAATAATAACAATAACAATAGTGATATTTAGAATGGAAGGGTGAGAGGAGAGGGAAAGCAAAGAAGGTAAATAAAAAGGGAAAAACAAATAAACAAGCAATAAAAAAACAAAACAAACAAACAAATAAGTTTCAAAGGTATAAACAGGGAGAGATAGTGTACTAATCAACAGTAAGCTAAACAGGCATTAGAGAGACAGAGAGAGGATTGAAAAATAAAATAAAATAAATCTCCAAGTTCAAATGCAATAAAGTTTCATTCCTAATAATTTTGGTGTTAGTCCCTCAGCCTCCAATCCTGGAGATTGTGTCTCAGAAGTACTTCTGTCGTTGTCTCATCAAAGGGGAAAAAGAACCAAAAAAATCAGAACACCACAAAGTGTTCAAATGCCATACAGTTTCAGTAAGTTTTTCAGCATGCAGGTGTAGGTTGTTTGTTGTTTCATCAAAGGAAGAGAGAAAAAAAAGAGTGTGGAGACAGCTTTGTGAATGGCTATCTGAGGCTGTGGCTTACCTGCCTGCTGCTGTCAGCCAGCTGTTGCTGGAGGCTTTATTTATGCAGATTTCTAGAGTGAGCTTAACACTCACCTAGCCCCCGAAGACTTTGTTTACTCAGAGTTCTCCTGGGCACAAGCTCCACTGTTACAAGCTTTCCCCTTTCCCAGCACACTGGGGGAGGTGGCACTACACCAGCTTTCTCAGGCCAGCGTGTTTATTTACAGTTCACGTGGGAAGTGGGTCTTCCCCCCTCTCCTGTGGAGTTTTCCTCCCACCACCACTTTTACAAGCTTTCCCGCTCCTGGTTGCTGGGCGTGTGCTGCCGCTCTTGCCTTCTCCATCTGGCTTGTTTGTTTACAGTTCTGTGGGGGATTGTCCCTCGCCCCCCTTCAGCACTCAGGGTGTCCCGCCCTCTTTGCTATGTGTCTCTTTTGTTGTTTATTATTCAGTTTCTCTTTTTTCCCTGGGTGGGGGTCGGTCTGTCCAGGGGGCTATGCTGATCTGGCCCAGAGTTGTCTGTGGGAGTACTGCATGCCGCTTAGCTCACCCTGTGGCCCATGTGTTCCCAAGCAGTCTGGGTGCTGGCGTCTGGTGGCAGCCCAGGGGCCCTCCTGGTTTCTCAGTTTAATGTGGAGTGAGAATGCTACGCGTGGGCTGGGGTTGTGGAGGAGTCAAAGTTTTGCCTCTTCTCAGTGGTTTTTCCTGTAAGGTATATCTCCAGTGTCTCTCTAAGATTTTACTTTAGGAAGCACACTTTGTGCTTCCTCCCTCTAGTTGCCATCTTGGAATCCTCCCTTTTTGATTATGATATATTGTTCCTTCTCTTCCCCTTCTTTGTTTCTTTCTCTTCCTTTCTCCCCTTTCTTTCTTCCTCAGATATGAGCTGTACACACATTTTAATCTCTAGCCATTGTTATAGCCTGATTAACCTAATAGCTCTATAGGGTAACTGTAAGAACTCCTCTTACTTTTTCATTATGACCATTTTCCCTAGGCTTTTATTCATTGAAACTGTGCCCATATTCTGCTGGCCTTTCAGTAGTAAGAGTTCCTATAACTAGAAAGTATCAACTAATTGGGATTTACTTTACAATTCTAACTAAAAGTTTTACCTCCAGCACCATAATCCAATTGTATGTACTTTTTGGATTCTTTATTCAGGAACTCCTTCCTGAAAATTGAGTGATAATTATGACTAACACTCACTTGTTTTTCAAAAATGTTTAATGACTTCCTCCAGAACAAAGCACATAATTTTCTGTTCAGTATTCTAAGTCCATGTGTTAGCTTTTTTGTCAGTGCAACAAGATACCTGAGATACATAACTTAAGGGAGGAAAGAATTGTTTGACTTCATGGTTGTAGTTTGTGGTCAGCTAGATCCATTGCTTTTAGGTCTTTGACGAGGCAGAAACATCATGGCAGAAAGACATGGTGGAGAAAAGCTGCTCATTTTATGGCAGCCAGAAATGAGAGAGAGAGAGAGAGGAGAGAGAATGAGAGAGAACACCAGGGAGGAAAGAAGATATACCCTTCAAGAGCATGCCCTCAGTGATCTACTTCCTCCATGACCTCCCAATAATGCATCAAGCTATGAATCCATCAGTGGATTAATCCACTGATGATAGAACCCTCATGATCCAATCACTTCCCCAAAACTCCATTGGCAACCAAGCCTTTAATACAGGAGTCTTTGGGGGGCATTTCAGATTCAAACAATGATAGCCCTCTTCTCTCTGGTCTTTCTACTTTCCAACTTTTGATTTCATTATATTTCCATCCTCACCTCTCTTCAAGTGAGATGGTTTACTATTAAGTGAACTTGGAGAAATAAGGCCCAAAGAGGGGGCATAAATTGATCTATATCAAATGCTTTATTTAAAAGAGAATGGGAATGAGAATCCATGTCTAAGATTTTTCTTTCTTAGGTGAAGGGTTTGACATTTCTCTCGTGAGAAATAGAGTGACTTTTAGGTTTCTAGGAAGATAAGTCTTAGGAAGAAAATGTGGTTTGAGAAAAAGAAAGCTTAGTTCTCTAAGTAGTAAGTTGGAAGATGAAATGGAACAGTAAGAGGCTTGATGTATCCCTGATGATCCAGGTCAGAGTGTATGGGAGCAACAGAAAGGCATGGATTTAAAGACATTATGAAGAAAACAAGTGGCAGTATTCAAAGTTTTGTGAATAAAGAATTGGCAGGTTACAAAAAAGTTAGTTTGGGCCACACCTTAAAATTCTTTCTCTGAATAGTCCTAAATCATATCAAATTTTGTTTGATATAATAAATTGCATATTTTTATTTACATATGAAAATTTCATTACTCTCTTCAAGACTTGTTCTAGACACTGGAAATGTAAGCATGAACTATTTATTTTTACCATCAAAGTCACGGGATACTATATTTAAGAATGAAAATATTTGTGTCTAATGAGCAAAACCTACATCAACAGATTTTTAAGTTACAGTTTTAGGGATCAGTTTATATAATGCTCTTCCCAAAAATTATACCAATTAGAGGACAAAATAATGGAAATACTTTCTCAACTGAAGAAAATCTAGTTTTCCACTTAAAAAACATGTGTAACTCCTATGGCTTGTTAAGAATGATATAACCTCTAATGGTATGTATCAATATAAGCATTAAAATTTTTTGATATCCTATGTGAATTTTTTTCACCAAAATATATTTAGGTTGTCAAATTCCAGTTCTTTATATGTATGTGTGGAAAGCAAAAATTCCTAGGCATAGATATTTATAATATAATAGGATAAATGCAAAAAAACCTACTCCATCATTATTTGACTAATACATTTTAGGCTAGATTTTTTTTCATTTTTTTCTTTCTCCTTTTATTTTATCATTTTTACATTTACTTACATGTGCATACATTGTTTGCGCCACCCCCCTCCCAGCCCCCACTTCCAGTCAGAAGCTGTTTTGCCCTCTTCTTCTCTGATTTTGTTGAAGAGAAAACATAAGTGTTAATAAAAAAGACATAGCATTTTAGCACTTCTCTATTGCAATCCACATTGGTTCCTTTCTACCAGACCTCTTCGCTACTTCTTGGTCCCCTTCCCATAGTGGCCTCTGCTAATTTAAGATTACTTTATTCACTTATTAACCACTTTCAAGTTTTAGGTTTCCTTCCCTTTCCCTATTCTTCCTGTGCGTCTTCTCCCCTTAGTGTGTGACCCATGTCCAATAATATTACTGCATTTGTTTTAGGTCTATAATCCACATGTGAGGGAAAACATACAATTTTTGGCCTTCTGAGCCTGACTAACTTCACTTAAGATGATGTTCTCCAGTTCTATCCATTTACTTGCAAATGATAAAATTTCATTCTTCTTTGTGGCTTTGTAGCTGAGTAAAATTCCATTGTGTATAAATACCACATTTTAAAAATCCGTTCATTAGTAGTGGGGCATCTTGGCTGTTTCCATAACTTGGCTATTGTAAATAGTGCTGCAATAAACATGGGTGTGCAGGTGCTTTTGTTATAAATTGAGTTGCATTCCTTCGGGTGTATCCCTAGGAGTGATATTTCTGGATCATATGGCAGATCTATGTTCAGTTTTTTAAGGAGCCTCCATATTATTTTCATAGTGGATGTACTTGCTTACATTCTCACCATCCTTGCCAGCATTTGTTGTTGATGGTGTTCTTGATGATAGCCATTCTAACAGGGGTGAGGTGGAATCTTAGTGTGGTTTTGATTTGCATTTTCTTTATGACCAGGGACAGTAAGCATTTTTTTTCGCCATTTGGATTTCTTCCTTAGAAAAAGTTCTGTTTAGTTCAGTTGCCCACTTCTTTATTGGTTCATTGATTTTGGGGGAGTTTAGTTTTTTGAGCTCTCTGTATATTCTGATTATCAGTCCTTTGTCTGATGTACAACCAGCAAATATTTCTCCCACTCTGTGGATGGTCTGTTCAGTTAGGAGACTATTTCTTTTGTTATGCAGAAGCTTTTTAATTTCTTGTAGTCCCATTTGTCCATCCTTTCTCTTAGTTGCTGGGCTGCTAGAGTTCTATTGAGAAGTCCTTGCCTATACCTACTGCTTCCAGAGTATTTCCTGATCTTTTCTACATTAACTTCAAAGTTTCAGGTCTGATATTAAGGTCCTTAATCCACTTTGAGTTGATACTAGTACAGGGTCACAGGCATGGATCTAGTTTCAGTTTTCTGCAGGCAGATAACCACTTTTCCCAGCAACATTTTTGAAGAGGCTGTCTTTTCTCTATCATATGTTTTAGGCACCTTTGTAAAAAATAACGTGGGCATTGCTGCATGGATCCATATCTGGGTCCTCTATTCTGTTCCACTGATCTTCATATCTGTTTTTGTGCCAGTACCATGCTGTTTTTACTGTTACGTCCCTGTAGTATAGTTTGAAGTTGGGTATTGTGATACCTCCAGTGTTGCTCTTTGTGCTCAGTATTGCCTTGGCTATTTGTGGTCTGTTGTGTTTCCAAATGAACTTTAAGGTAGATTTTTCAATCTCTGTGATGACTGTCATTGGAATTTTGATGGACATGTAGATTTTGTTGTGCATGTAGATTGCTTTTGGTAGTGTACCCATTTTTACTATGTTGATTCTACCAATGCATGAGTATGAGAGATTTTTCTAGTCAATATTGTCATCTGGGGATGAGCATGGTGGATCATGCCTAAAATCCCACCTACTTGGAAGGTGAAGATAAGATTGTGGTTCAAGTCTATCCCAGCCAGCAATTAGAGAGATCTTATCTCAAAGTCAGTCATTGCAAGATAATGCACACTTGTGATCCCAGCTATTCAGGAGGTAGAGGTAGGATGGTGGTCTGAGGGCAGTCTGGGAAAAGTTAGCACCAAGTTAGACCCTATCTGAGAAACAAACTTAAAAAGTATTAGCTTATGACCATCCAAAACTGAGCCAAGAGGATATTAGCCACCTAAACAGATCTATAACATGAAATGAAATTGAAGAAGCAATAAAGAGTCTCCCAAAAAACAAAAGTCCAGGACTTGACAGATTCTCTGTGGAATTCCGTCAGACCTTTAAAGAAGAACTAATACCAACTCTCCTTAAACTCTTCCATGAAATAGAAAGGGAAGGAGTACTACCTAAATCCTTTCATGAAGCCAGTATTACACTCATCTCAAAACCCGACAAAGACACATCCAAAAGGAGAACTATAGGCCAATCTCCTTAATGAACATTAATGCAAAAATCCTCAATAAAATAATGGCAAACTGAATCCAACAACATATCAAAAAGATCATTCACCATGACCAAGTTGACTTCATCCAGGGATGCAGGGGTGGTTCTACATACACAAACCTCTAAATGTAATACAGCACATTAACAGAAGCAAAGACAAAAACCACTTGGTCATCTCAATAGATGCAGAAAAAGCCTTTGATAAGATTCAACACCACTTCATGATAAGAGGTCTAAGAAAACTAAGGAATGTATCTCAACATTGTAAAGGCTGTATATGACAAACCTATAGCCAACATCATACTTAATGGAGACAAACTGAAACCATTTCCCCTAAAATCAGGAATGAGACAAGGGTGCCCACTCTCCCCACTGCTATTCAACATAGTCCTAGAATTCCTAGCCAGAACAATAAAGCAAGAAGAAGAAATAAAAGGAATACAAATAGGTAAAGAAACTGTCAAAGTATCCCTATTTGCAGATAACATGGTCCTATACCTCAAAGACCCAGAAAACTCTACCCCAAAACTCTTAGACACCATAAGCAGCTTCAGCAATGTGGCAGGATACAAAATCAACTTTCAAAAATCATTAGCTTTTCTATACACCAACAATGAACAAATTGAGAAAGAATATATGAAAACAATTCCATTTATAATAGCCTCAAAAAAACCCAAATACCTAGGAACAAACTTAACAAAGGAGGTGAGTGAACTCTACAAGAATTATAAACCTCTGAAGAAAGAGATTGAGGAATAATACAGAAGGTGGAAAGATCTCCTGTGTTCATGGATTGGTAGATTCAACATAGTAAAACTGGCTACACTACCAAAAGCAATCTACATGTGCAACACAATACCCATCAAAATCCCAATGACATTCATCACAGAGATTGAAAAATCTACCGTAACATTCATTTGGAAACACAACAGACCACAAATAGCCAAGAAAATACTTAGCAAAAAGAGCAATGCTGGAGGTATCACAATACCTGACTTCAAACTATATTAACAGAGCTAAAGCAATAAAAACAGCATGGTACTGACACAAAAACAGATATGAAGATCAGTGGAATAGAGTAGAAGACCCAGCAGCTATTCCTACCTTATTTTGACAAAGGTACCAAAAACATACGGTAGAGAATATACAGCCTCTTCAACAAATGTTACTGGGAAAAGTGGTTATCTGCCTGCAGAAAACTGAAACTAGATCCACGCCTGTGACCCTGTACTAGTATCAACTCAAAGTGGATTAAGGACCTTAATATCAGAACTGAAACTCTGAAGTTAATGTAGGAAAGATCAGGAAATACTCTGGAAGCAGTAGGTATAGGCAAGGACTTCTCAATAGAACTCTAGCAGCCCAGCAACTAAGAGAAAGGATGGACAAATGGGACTACAAGAAATTAAAAAGCTTCTGCATAACAAAAGAAATAGTCTCCTAACTGAACAGACCATCCACAGAGTGGGAGAAATATTTGCTGGTTGTACATCAGACAAAGGACTGATAACCAGAATATACAGAGAGCTCAAAAAACTAAAGTCCCCGAAAATCAATGAGCCAATAAGGAAGTGGGCAACTGAACTAAACAGAACTTTTTCTAAGGAAGAAATCCAAATGGCAAAAAAACACATGAAAAATGCCCACCATCCCTGGCCATAGAGGAAATGCAAATCAAAACACACTAAGATTCTACCTCATTCCTATTATAATAGCTATCATCAAAAACACCACCCCAACAAATGTTGGTGAGAATGTGGGGAAAAAGGAACCCTTATACACTACTGGTGGGAATGTAATCTAGTGCAACTACTCTGGAAAAAATGATATGGAGGCTCCTTAAAATACTAAACATAGATCTGCCATATGATCAGCAATACCACTCCTAGGGATATACCCAAAGGAATGCAACACAGGTTACTCCAGAGGCACCTGCCCACCCATGTTTATTGCAGCACTATTTACAATAGCCATGTTATGGAAACAGCCAAGATGCCCCACTACTAACAAATGGATTTAAAAAATGTATTTAGACACAATGGAAGTTTACTCAGCTACAAAGAAGAATGAAATTTTATCATTCACAAGTAAATGGACTGAACTGGAGAACATCATCTTAAGTGATGTTAGGCAGGCTCAGAAGGCCAAAAATTGTATGTTCTTCTTCATAGGCAGACTTTAGACCTAAAACAAATGCAGTAATATTATTAGACATGGGTCACATGCAAAGGGGAGAATGCATACAGGAGGAATAGGGAAAGGTTGGAAAAAAACTTGAAAGTGTTTAATGTGCCCACTGTAGGGGAGTGAATAAAGTAATCTTAAACTGACAGAAGCCACTCTGGGAAGGTGAACAGGAAGTAGTGAGAGGTCTGGTAGGGATGAACCAATTCGGGTTGTAATACACATGTGCATGGAAGCAATGCTAGGAATCTCTCTGAATAGCTATCCTTATCTCAACTAGCCAAAACGCTATGTCTGTCTTATTATTGCTTATGTCTTCTCTTCAACAAAATTGGAGAACAGAGCAGAACAGGTTCTGCCTGGAAGCAAGGGGTGTGGGGGAGAAAGTGGGGAGAGATGTCCAAACAATGTATGCACATATGAATAAATGAATAAACAATAAAAAAACTTTAAAAAAGTATCAGGACTGGGGCATGAGTCAAGTAGTAGAGTACCTACCTAGCAAGTGCAAGGCCCTGAGTTCAATTCCAAGAACTGCATCACAGACAAACACACACACACACACACACACACACACACACACACACACATTCACACACAGTTATGTTACATTATTATTATAAGAGTCCTTGTGAACCAAAGCCACTGTTCCTTTTTCTAACCATCACCATTTATTCTATATGTTAGGATTAAGTCAATCAAAGAAACTGAGGTAATGCCAAGTTAATCAAAACAAGAGGTAGACATACTTTTTTTTTCTCTCATTCTTTATTTTTTTTATTACTCATACGTGCATACAATGCTTGTGTCATTTCTCCCCACTGCCCCCACCCCCTCCCTTACCACCCACTCTACCCCCTCCCTCTCCCCCCACGCCCTCATTACCCGGCAGAAACTATTTTGCCCTTATTTCTAATTTTGTTGAAGAGAGAGTATAAGCCATAATAGGAAGGAACAAGGGTTTTTGCTGGTTGAGATAAGGATAGCTACAGGGAGTTGACTCACATTGATTTCCTGTGCATGTGTGTTACCTTCTAATTCTTTTTGATCTAACCTTTTCTTGTTCCTGGTCCCCTTCTCCTATTGGCCTCAGTTGCTTTTAAGGTATCTGCTTTAGTTTCTCTGTGTTTAGGGCAACAGATGCTAGCTAATTTTTTTGGTGTCTTACCTATCCTCACCCCTCCCTTGTGTGCTCTCTCTTTTGTCATGTTCTCAAAGTCCAATCCCCTTGTGTTTGCCCTTGATCTAATGTCCACATATGAGGGAGAACATACGATTTTTGGTCTTTTGGGCCAGGCTAATCTCACTCAGAATGATGTTCTCCAATTCCATCCATTTACCAGCAAATGATAACATTTCATCCTTCTTCATGGCTATATAAAATTCCATTGTGTATAGATACCACATTTTCTTGATCCATTCATCAGTAGTGGGGCATCTTGACTGTTTCCATAACTTGACTATTATGAATAATGCTGCAATAAACATGGGTGTGCAGGTGCCTCTGGAGTAACCTGTGTCACAGTCTTTTGGGTATATTCCCAGGAGTGGTATTGCTGGATCAAATGGTAGATCAATGTTTAGCTTTTTAAGTAGGCTCCAAATTTTTTTCCAGAGTGGTTGTACTAGTTTACATTCCCACCAACAGTATAAGAGGGTTCCTTTTTCCCTGCATCCTCACCAACACCTGTTGTTAGTGGTGTTGCTAATGATGGCTATTCTAACAGGGGTGAGGTGGAATCTTAGTGTGGTTTTAATTTGCATTTTCTTTATGGCTAGAGATGGTGAGCATTTTTTCATGTGCTTTTTGGCCATTTGAATTTCTTCTTTTGAGAAAGTTCTGTTTAGTTCACTTTCCCATTTCTTTATTGGTTCATTAGTTTTGGGAGAATTTAGTTTTTTAAGTTCCCTATATATTCTGGTTATCAGTCCTTTGTCTGATGTGTAGCTGGCAAATGTTTTCTCCCACTCTGTGGGTGTTCTCTTCAGTTTAGAGACCATTTCTTTTGATGAACAGAAGCTTTTTAGTTTTATGAGGTCCCATTTATCTATGCTATCTCTTAGTTGCTGTGCTGCTGGGGTTTCGTTGAGAAAGTTCTTACCTATACCTACTAACTCTGGAGTATTTCCTACTCTTTCCTGTACCACCTTTAGAGTTTGTGGTCTGATATTAAGATCCTTGATCCATTTTGAGTTAATCTTGGTATAGGGTGATATACATGGATCTAGCTTTAGTTTTTTGCAGACTGCTAACCAGTTTTCCCAGCAGTTTTTGTTGAAGAGGCTGCTATTTCTCCATCGTATATTTTTAGCTCCTTTGTCAAAGACAAGTTGGTTATAGTTGTGTGGCTTCATATCTGGATCCTCTATTCTGTTCCACTGGTCTTCATGTCTGTTTTTGTGCCAATACCATGCTGTTTTTATTGTTATTGGTTTGTAATATAGTTTGAAGTCAGGTATCATGATACCTCCTGCATTGTTCTTTTGGCTGAGTATTGCCTTGGCTATTCGTGGCCTCTTGTGGTTCCACATAAATTTAACAGTGAATTTTTCAATCTCTTTAATGAATGTCATTGGAATTTTGATGGGAATTGCATTAAACATGTAGATTACTTTTGGGAGTATCGACATTTTTACTATGTTGATTCTACCAATCCATGAGCATGGGAGATCTCTCCACTTTTTATAGTTTTCCTCAATCTCTTTCTTCAGAAGTTTATAGTTTTCCTTGTAGAAGTCATTCACATCTTTTTTAGGTTTACACCTACGTATTTGATTTTTTTTTGAGGCTATTGTAAATGGAATTGTTTTCATATATTCTTTCTCAGTTTGTTCATTATTAGTGTATACAAATGCTAATGATTTTTCTATGTTGATTTTATATCCTGCTACCTTGCTATAGCTATTTATGGTGTCTAGGAGCTTCTAGTAGAGTGTTTTGGGTCTTTAAGGTATAGGATCATGTCCTCTGTACATAGGGATATTTTGACAGTTTCTTTACCTATTTGTATTCCTTTTATTCCTTCTTCTTGCCTAATTGCTCTGGCTAGGAATTCCAGTACTATGTTGAATAGGAGTGGAGATAGTGGGCATCCTTGTCTGGTTCCTGATTTTAGAGGGAATGGTTTCAGTTTTTCTCCGTTAAGTATAATGCTGGGCTGTAGGTTTGTTATATACAGCTTTTAAAATTTTGAGATACTTTCCTTCTATTCCTAGTTTTCTTAGAGCTTTCAGCATGAAATGGTTTGGATCTTATCGAAGGCTTTTTCTGCATCTATTGAGATGATCAAGTGGTTTTTGTCTTTGCTTCTGTTAATGTGGTTTATTACATTTATTGATTTTCATATGTTGAACCACCCCTGCATTCCTGGGATGAAGCCTACTTGGTCGTGGTGAATAATCTTTTTGATGTGTTGTTGAATTCGGTTTGCCATTATTTTATTGAGGATTTTTGCATCAATGTTAATGCCAAGTTAATCAAAACAAGAGATAGACATACTTTTAAGACTTTTGTTTAGTTATCATTATGACTCTGCCCTGAATTAATTGTTCATTCAACATGCTGAATGCCCAGCATGTGCCAGTCCTTGTGCTTGGCATGCTGTATTACAGAGATGAGCAAAGCTTAAAGGCCCATTAATAATGGTACTGGGTACTCTAACCACCCTGGTCTACCTTTAGCAGAGGGAAGTCTCTGAGATAAGGTCTCACTACCTTTTGCTGAACTGGACTTGAACCACAATCCTATCTCTACCTCCCAAGTAGTTGGGATTGAACTATCAAATCTAACTTAAAACTTAGTAGTCAAATCATAATGGAATAGTTTTGCATTTATCCAATAATATTATAAATTTGTTAGGTCTATTTAATCAGAATCCTTTCTTATCCTTGATACTTCATTTAAATTATTTTTCTATCCACTGATCCTTACCCTGACCCTTGACTATGAATTCCCACTTGGCCATGCTACATTCAGAATTGAGTTCATCTCTGTGCTGAAGTCTTCTTTCTCTCTATTACAATAATCATAAATACCATCTGGCTTGTACCACTTTTGCTACTGTGTAGCTTTGGTCTTTCTTTGACAAAGGAAATTTTAAAAAAATCCCTGAAACAAGAAGAAACTGATAGGTAGTGTATTTCAGACAAGGTGGTCAAAAAAGACTCTGCTAAGAGGTAGTTCTGCTGAGTGTTGGAGATTTATGATTTGATTGAGTCACAAAACTGGATGTAAGGGCTTGGCTTTATAGCTTCCACAAAGCAAATTAACCCCTTTTCAAAGACTAGGATATGAAGTAACGTAGCTTCTCCCATACATTAGGATGCCATTTCAGTTCTGACACCTCCCCTACATGCTGAGAGACTTGCAAAAGACATTAACAAACTGGAAAAGTGGAGAAGGGCTTGATATTTCTGGAGGTAATAATAAGTTTGGTCTTTTCATCATTTTCCTCATTTTTACAAGTAAAAACCTGCATTTAAAGGTGAGTCCAAATGTTGTTTTTATAAAATCAAATTTCTGGTATTTGTCTTTAAAAACAGTTGACTGCATTTGCCTTATATCCTGCTTAGTTTTTCTAAGTGTGATATGTCTAATGTGGCTATCCCCAAATATTTGGCCTTTGAGAGACCACAGAGGTAGTGTGAACCTTCTGAGCCTCTCCTGCCCTTCTCCCCAGAAGCAGACACAAAATCCAGAGTATAATTTTTTGAACTGTTCCTGAAGTGGGAAAACCCTCACGTGAAAGACACCTACCCTATTCAGAGGAAAGGAATGTCCTTATATCTGAAACACAGGGACACAGAGAATTTGAACAAAACAAGCCTAGCTCAGTCTCCGCAGTTGATTGCCATTAGATCAGGCACCCTCTGTCCAGCCATATTTGTGTGTAATCACGGTGCACTCCTCATTAAACCTTAGCATGAAAACATACAGGTTTCCCTGCTTCTTAGGGTCTTCATTTCTTTATGAAAGCCCCTGTATCATTCAGAACTAACAGTAAATACATTTTTTCTTGTCACTATCTTTTATTGCAAGTTCCTCAGCCATAGACCTGGTGATGGATAAGGAGAGAAATCTTTTCTCCTCTACACACCTTTTGAACTGAGTGGAAATCTGTTGTTTCTATAATAACTGACTGTGACAGGAAAGAAGTTATATCAGTGAATGATGAGAGTACTCACTTGGATAAGCATCTTTGCTCTCTGATTAAAAGGAAAGTTGAGTGTACCCTGTAGTATTTAATGGATTTATAAAGCTAAAGTGGCTTCACAGTAACTAAATGATTTTTATAGTCCTCTTCTTCCCTAAACTTTTTCTCTCTGTCTCATTTCCTAGGTTCTACCTGTTAAAAGAAATCTAAAACTTCTAATAAATACAATCTTTAGTCAGAGGTAAATTGCTCTTAAACAATTCCAGATAGATACTCATCCTATTTTATGTTTTTAAACAAAATATCTTAAAAAGAAAATATTAAGTTCTATGACTGTCCCTATCTGGTATCAGAGTCTTTATCTGTAGAATCAAACACAAAACCAATAGTTTGTGATTTACTACTGACAAAGATTGTTGGGGTTGTTAATCTTTAGTCAGATTCTTGAATCCTCTCCTATACCCATCTGTATACTCAGTTGTAAAATCTTGTTTTTATAAAGAATCCTGCTAGGTCAGTTTAACAAGAACTCCTGCCCTCAATATCTGCTCAGGCTCCTCATCCTCTACCACTGCTCAAGTGGCATCTGATCACCCTGGTCTGCTTCTTAGCAGGAGTACTATTAGGTCATTTTAATCAGAATTCCCTTCACTCCTGATGCTTCCTCTTGTAATTTTCCATTCATTGACCCCTTCCCTTGCTCTTTGATTGGGAATTCACTCTGGCCCCAGCTGTTTTTACAATTGAGCCCATCTGTCTACCCCACTACAAACTCCTGTTTCAAAAAGTCCCTTTACCTATCATGATGGTCTTGAATAAAGTCTTCTTATCATGTTTTAACCATTATCCTTGAATGATGTTTCATTAACACTCTCAGAATTTCAGAAGGTGAACAATTTTCTGAGGGAGATCCAGATTCTTGCTTGTGTGGTATAGGTGAGTAGATCAGGATGGAGAGGAGGGCTTTAGTAGGTAACATGGCTCTCATTGTGGCTCTGAATTCTTGTTCACTTATGACTGAGTGAGAAGTTGGGCTGGCATAGAAGCATTTCTTTTCTGTCATCACTGGCTTACTATCCTTGCCAGAAGTTTCCTTACCAGGAGATAGCTTGGTTACCATGGGCTCCTAGAAGTGTTCCTTGGCAGTCTTGAGTGAATGCAGAATGTGATTCCATACTTATGTGACTCTGTAGTTTGTGTTAATAATGATTTTAAAAATTAACTCTGAATTTTAATAAGTGGTAAATATTTTTCATATTACTTTAACTTTACAGGGACTTGGGAATTATCATTTGTATGTTTGTTAATCAATCTTAACAAAAATATGAACTTTTCACTGTTCGAAATACTCTTCTTTTTGTTTTTATAAAGCAGTATGTGAGTGGGAAGATCTTGAATTTTCTGTTCTTGCCAGAAGAAAATAAAAGTGCGTCTCCTGTAACTCTTTTCTTATGGTAACTAATGTTATTTGAGGCTATCAAAATGCCAGCAGGTGACTTCTTTTCTTGTTGAAGTACAATGGAGCATAAATATTCTCTTCTTTCACATAAGGCAATTAAATTTAGGCTTTGTCTCCTAGAGCTAAAGATTGAAGACCATAGGATAAGATGTGCAAAGTATATTCTTTGTATTGTGAATGCTACAGCATTCATGGGGATGACACATAGTTTAATTTTGTGATTGGTATTTGTTTTAAGCAACTTTGTTACATACATTGAGACAATCAGATTTTGGATCATTTTATTAATATAATGTAGAAAATTAGCCACAGGAAAATATATTATCTGATTTTTAACCCCCTCCCCCAATAATACACATTACTTAAAACATAATTCCATCAATTGTTTCACTTTAAATTTTCAAAAAATGAAATAAAAATATTTCAAAATGTTGATATTTTTGTTACTAATTGGAAAGAACCAGGAGAGAAAAGATCCAAGTGTTTCTTGCTTGGGAAGGATAATGCTGACCCTCTCCACTCTAGCACTGCCTCTGTCTGCTCCCTGCTTACCATTTTTTCTTTCTCTTCCTCTCAGATGTGGAGGTATTGCTAATCTGTTTAGCCATTACCTATGAAAATGGGTCAGAATCCCTGCAGATTGATGGGCAGGACCATGCCCTGTTTCTTCTTTCTCCTTCTCCATATACATATCGAGTAGACTGGGAGCTGACCCTGTGTATTGTCCCTTGGCAAAGTCAAGCATGAGCCTAACAGAATGGTAAACACCAAGATTTCTAAGTTGAGGTTGCTGATCAGAATCCAGTCTTGCTTTAAAAAAAATAATAAACTCAGAATTTTTTAAGAAAACCTCTTCTAGTGTGAGGTTTCATGATGGGATTGACTTTATTCTCAATACCAGGAGTCCCCATTGGCTTAATTAAGCAAGCATTTTCTATCTTCCTGGTCCATAAATGAGCAGGCAACACAATTAGAAAACAGGAGAGAAAGCTTGTGGGGTTTCTGGGGAAAACTGGCTTGCATCTTCTCCCTACTGGATGTGGTAGTGTGGAGACATGAGGGTTATTGCTGTGCTGCCTGACAGGAAGCACTAGCAATGGGGTCTTCTTTTATGGGTCCCAAATCAAGTTCAACTCAGTTGAAACACACTGGACCCTATGTGTTACAAGAGAGTACACAAGTACAGATGTGCATTCCAGAGCAGAATATGTGATCACTGCTGAAGGGTTACTGGTTGCTGGCTCAACTAATAATAATGTGACAATTTGTTTCCCAAATGGCTGTTCCCAAGGCTTATCTCCCTTATAAGAGAGAGAGATTGGGGGTCCAAATAAATAGCAAGACAGATTCAATATTCCTGGTTTTAAAATTACATAAGAGCGTAAACCTGTGCTTCATCGTGCACAATGTGCTCCAAGGTTCTTGTTTACTTTTAAAATTTTTCATGGAACGAACTTAGTTAATAATATTTAAATACTTTTATGGTACATTATTTCAATGCAAAATATGTGTGCCAAGGTAGATGTGGTTGAATTTTATATAATTTTTCTTATTCCTTTCAGATTCCTATAGTTATTTGCTATAGAATAACTTTGCTGAGATAGTAGACCAGGTCACTTAATGAGAAAATGTTTCCACTGCCAAATTAGTATATGAAATGCTACATAAGAGGTCACCTTCTGACAACTCACTAGATATTTCAGTATGTTAAAAACTTTGACACATAGTAAAGAAGCTTGTTTATTATTGCTTAGTTCACTTGACTATGAGCCCTCTTCTCCATTGGGTTACCACCTTTTCTTTGTAATGCCAAGTGGATCAGAGTAAGTTATGTAAGAGTGGTACTATAATGACAGCCTTCTCTTGGATTAAAAGCCTACTCTTTTTGCATTTGCAGTATATAGTTATTCCCAGCATGGCTTATTGTTTTTGCTCAAATATGAGTAGACAGTAGGCTCTATTTCTTTAGATGCTCTTGTTTGTACATACTTAGTCCAAGCTCTATCCACCAATAATTCTTTGTTTGAATTCTGGTTTCATGTATTTTAAAAGAAGGCAACTGCTAAATTAAATTTACATACAGATTTAAAAATCCTAGGGGATCCAGGGCTTTTGTGTTCTTGAATGGAAGATGGAACTGGGGAAGAGAAGTGGCAGGGGAAAGTGAGGTTCAAGCTGTCTCGGGAGATGAGTGTGCATCTGCTGTGAAGAGGCTACTGAGATTATGGGGAGTAAGACCTGTGAATTAAAGCATCATGGTGTAAGATATTCTCTTGCCTTTGAGGGACACAGCCTTTATTGGTGGATTTTAGGCAGATCGATATTTTAGGAAAACCACTCCCGTGGTAGGTGGGAGGATGGATTGGAATGAGTGGGAAAGATGTTAAAGAAGATTGTGCCAATGGATGTGTCACCAACTGAGTGTCAGGTGTGAGGAAGAAAGAGGAATAAAAGATGACTCAATATGTGTCAGTGAGCAGAGAGTGATTTGACTAAGAAGTAGGTTCTTTGACCATAAGGAGTTTAAATTTGAGTAGTGTGATGAGACCAATTAAGTATTATTTATTTGGGCCAGGGGTATTGTGCTGAGGACAATGGAGAAGATTACTGTTTTCTAGAAACTTGGACTTTTGAGGAAAATACATGCTATGGTGGATATTTGCTAGGATTTAAAATTTTTTTTCTTTGCTCACATTGAACCACTTTTGCAGAATGACCATGGAGTATGTACATACTGTTGTAGGCAATCAGATATTTCCTCTCCTTTCTCACTTCCTGGGTTCCTTTATTGACTCAGGTTCAGTTCATTAAACTCCCGATCAGACTCTGGATTTGAAGTTGCTGATGCAAAGGCACCGGGCCATTAGAGGTCAGTTGCGGGTGCAGCCACTCAGGGACCTTCCAGGAAATTTCTGAGTTGACCAAGTTTGAACTGGAAAGTATAAATACAGGCACTAGTGTGAAGGGCAGAACACAAACCATTTAGTAGAGTAGGAAAAGGAGAGACTTTTAAAGGATCCTGCCAACTCTGAAGGAAATTCTCCTTCAGAATAGTCCAACTTCTCAATATGCACAAGAGAGTGTCTTAGCAAGAAAGAGGATTATAGTATATCCTCCTCCAGGAGTTTAGCCTAAATTGACTCTGTGAACTCTAAGGATTTAGTGCTTTGCATAAGGACTTTTGTCTTGCTGTTTGTGCTTCAAACGTTCATTAACTATATATTGACAGTTTACATAGTAAACTCCATCTCTTTTTTTGGGATTTCATTAATAGTAAATGACAGATGAGTAATTGTTCATTTTAGAGATGAATGAAAATTGTGGAAACAATATTTTAAAATAATAAAAAGATTTCATGAGTTCAGAGAGCAGATTGCAAATGCATTTCTTATGTTAATGAGAAGTGTTTTTACTCTATTGTATAAAAATAGGTAGAAAGGAAAAGAAAACATTTTACTAAACATAAAAGTGATCTTTAGGATATATTAGATAAAAAGTTAGACCACTAGTGAATAAGAGAGTGTATTGGCACAGTTATCTGTGCAGTTGCGAGTGCACTTAACATGATTTTAATTATGCAATGTTGTTTAAGTTGTTTTCTAGTGTTCTTAAAAACTAGTTGCCTACAAATTAGTTCTTGCCTCCCCCACATTGTGCTTTGTTAAGAAAAGCATGTTTTTTAATCAGATGCAGTTAATATAGCAAAATGAGTACACGGTTGAGTTGGAATTCTAGAATTTAGTTCTGGATATGCTACTTCCTACAGTCATGTCTGAGTATTAGATTTCTCATTTTATTATCAGACCCAGTATTATTGTGAAGATTAAACAAACATCAGATATAAAATACTACCTCCATTACTCTCTAGTCCTCTTACACAGCCTGTTTATTCCTCTCTTTTTTTTTTTTGAGACAGTCTCACTATGACCTTGAACTTGTGACCAACCTGCCTCCACCTCCTAAGTGCTAGGATTATAGTGTGTGCCACCATACGTGGCTAGTCTGTTCACTGGCTATATCATTCCCCTCCTGAGCTAGAAGAGAAGCTCCCACAAGCAAAGGGAGTTTACACATTTTGTTCAGTGATAACAGAGTATGCACTGAATGAAATTTAGGTGACTGAACCATTAGATAAAGATACTGTTATTTTGTAATTGTGAAAGCCTTTTTTCAGAAGCTTCTCTTTGACTGGGGATTAGGTACAAAGCACTGTATTTTAGGAAGCCTTTTCCTTTTTGATTAGTAATCATCATCTGTTCTCCCTTGTACAACTATTATTCCATGTTCTCTCAAAACAAGATAAATTGCAGTCTCTTGAAATTTTCATGCAAGCTATAAGAACTACTATTTCTTACATGTATCTCAATGTCATATATTCCTGGGTTGTGTACATATGTACATAATATTGCTATCTCATATATGTGTTTCCTTTATCAATAAAGAAATGTGTGGGAACTTTGGCTTGAACCTAAGAGAACTTAAATTTTACTTTGTTGAACACAAGTCATAAGTAAAGCTTAAACAGCATGTACTACATTTTTATCATTCATGTTTCACTTCCTCATTACGTCAAACCTGTTCTTATTACAACCATTTAAAACTTCTCTTCTGTAAATGATTTATTGATTCAATTATTTTACATAAAAAGTTCCTTCTCCTAATACCAAATACAAATACATACATTTAAAGTACCTCCTAGAGTTATTTCTGTTTAGTACTGCTTGTTAGCGTGTGCTTTCATTCAATATTTAATTACAGAGCAATGAATATGTTCTATTTTGAGGTTTGCCAGTCACCAAATCATTAACTCCATCTCCATCAAAGCCATTCATTAGCATAAATCCATTTTGACATTCTGCTATCTAGTAGGAAATGTTCATAGAACCATAGACTTTCAGAGTTGAAACTCATCTTGAAAAATCTAAGTTTTTTAAAAATTATTTTTATCTTTATGTTTATTTTTAACTGATAAAGACATAAAAATTGTTTCTTTTAGTGGGGAGGTATATAATGTTTCAATACATGTATACATTCCATATTTAAGACAGGTTAAACACATTTATTCCAATGTTTATCTTTTCCTCATGGTAAAAACATCCTTTCTTATAGTTTTTTCAAGTGCACAGTGCATTATCATAATCTACACCTTCTGTACTGTGCAATACCAGATGAGAACTTGCAGCTCTTCTATAACTTAATGACCATTCCTCTTTTTTCTCTTCCCACTCACCCCAGCCACTGGTACCTACAATCCTACATTCAAATTCTATGTGACCAATTTTTATTTTCAGATACCACATAAAGTGAAATTCCACATAAAGTATTTTTCTCTGCCTGGCTTATTTCATTTAACATAATGATCTGTTTCCATCTATGTTTCTGCAAATAACAAGATTTCATTCTTTTTTGAGGCTGAATAGATTTCCATTGGGTACATGCACAACAGGATGTTTGTCCATTCATCAGTTAGTGGATACATTGTTTCCCTTTCTTGATCATTGTGAATAGTGGTGTAGTGAACATGGGAGCACAGATGTCTCTTCCACATACTGCTTTCATTTTCTTTGGAAATATACAGTACTGAGGTTGTTAGATCATAGCTCTATTTGTAGACTTTTTAGGAACCCATAAAGGCTGTACTTTTATTTCCTATGACAGAGTGTAAGAGTTCCCTTTTCTCTACATCCTCCCCCACACTTGCTGGCTTTAGTCTTCTTGATAATAGCATTCTTAGTAGAGTCAGGTGATAACTCATTGTGGTTTTCATTTGCATTTCCCTGCTAATTAATGACAATGAGCATCTTTCATGTACCCTCTAGCCATTTGTATGTCTTATTTTGAAAAATGTCTATTTAGATCTATTGCTCATTTTAAATAGGGTTATGTATTTATTTAATTATTTTTGATGTTGGGATTTTGGGGTTCTTTATATATTTTGGATATCAATGTACTGTCTCTTCACTGTGTTGATTGTTTCATTCTGATACAGAAGCTTTTCACTTTGATATAATCCTGTTTGTCTAGTTTTGCTTTTGTTTGCTGTGCTTTTGGTGTCTTCTATAAAAACATCCTTGCCCATTCCAGTATCCTGAAGCATTTCCCTTATGTTTTCTTCTGGAAGTTTCATAGTTTCAGGTTTTATATTTCAGTATTTAATCCATTTGAATTTGATTTTTGTAACTAGTGAGAGATAGGTCTGTTTTCACTCTTCTGCATGTGGCTATACAATTTCCCCAGTACCATTTGTTAAAAAGATTGTCCTTTCTCCAGCACATGTGCTTAGCACATCTGTCAAAAGCCAGTTGACTGTAGATGCATGGGCTTTCTTGTAGGCTTTGTATTTTGTTCCATTAATCTTTAAAAAATATATATATCAATCCTACGCTGTTTTGGTAATTACAGCTTTATAGTATGCTTTGATATTAGGCAATATAATACCTTTTATTTTGTTCTTTTTGCTGATGACATTGACTATTCAGGGTTTTTTTTTGTGGCTTTGCAGAACTAGAAAAAAATGGCAAAGAATGCCATTGATATTTTGGAGGGGATTGCATTCAATCTATAAATTGATTGGGTACTTTGGACTTTTTAACAATATTGATTCTTTAATCCATGAATAATGAATACAAGATGTCATTCCTGTGTGTGTGTTGCTGTCTTCATTTTCTTTCATCAATGTTTAATAATTTTCATGGAGACACTTTTTGCCTCTTCGGTTAAATTAATTCCTGTGTATTTGTGGTTTTGTAGATAGTATAAAAGGGGCTGCTTTCTTGGTTTCTATTTTAGATATAGTGTATATAGCAATGCTATTGATTTTTGTTTCTATCCTGCAACTTTGCTGAATAAATTTATTAGCTCCAATAGTGCTTTGGTGGATTTTTTAAAATATTCTCTATATAAGGTAATATCATGTGAAAACAGTGACAATTTGATTTCTTCCTTTCTAATTTGGATTCCAATTGTTTCTTTTATTTGCCTGATTGCTCTGACTGGGACTTCTGAAACTATGCTACGTAATGTGGTGAGTTGGCATTCTCATGACATCATTTCATTAAGATCTTGTTTCAGATCTTGGAGAGAAAGCTTTCAGTTCCCCTCTCAATATAATCTTAGTTGTGGACTTATTACATATGGCCTTTATTATATTAAGGTGCATTCCTTCTATACCAATTTGTTCAACATATTTTTATCACAAAGGAATGTTGAGCTTTATTAAATATCTTTTCTTCCTTTTTTGTACTTCATTCTGTTGATCTAATATATTATGTTTATTGATTTGTGTTATTGAACCACCCTTGCATCTGCAGGATGAATCCCACTTGATCATGGTGAATAATCATGGTACTATAGAAGAATAACTTTCTTCTTCTGTTGTTTTAATGTGCTGTTGGATTCTGTTTGTTAGTATTATGTTGATGATTTTTGCATCTATGCTCATCAATGATACCGACCTGTAGTTTTCCTTTTTTGTTGTTTCTTTGGGATCAGGTTTTGGTATTAGCAAATGTAGGCCTTATAGAATATATCTGGAATAATATTCTTCTCTTCTAATTTTTGGGAAAATTTAAGAATTATTAGTTTTTCTTTAACTGTTTGGTAGAATTCAGCAGTGAAGCTAACTGGTCCTGGATTTTTCTATGATGAGAGGCTTTTTATTACTGATTTGATCTCATTATTTATTACTGATCTGTTCAAGTTTTCTACTTCATGAGTCAATCTTGGTAAGGTGCATGTGTCTAGGAATTTGGGCATTTCTGGTAGGTTATCAAGCTTATTGATATATAGCTACTAATAATAATTTTTAATGATCTTTTGCATTCCTGTGGTATTAGTGGCAATGTCTCTTTTATCTCTGCTTTTGTTTGTTTGAGTGTTTTCTCCATATTTTTACCTAGGGTTTGTCTATTTTATTTGTTTATTTTTTTTAAAGAACCAGATCTTTGTCTTGTTTGTCTTTTTATTAATTTTTTCATCTCTATTCTGCAGCAAGCTTTTTCTCTCGCTCCCTTGTTATTACTGAACCTAACTGGGATTAACTGGGCAGCAATGGGAGAAAAGACACAGGATAGACAGACAGGCAAAAACTTGGGGCCAAATGTGTTGGGCCCTCGGGTGGAGATGCACAACCTTCATTGCTTCTTTTCTCTATTATTTCTCTTCATTTATTCTGCTTCTTTTCTCTATCTTTATTCTTTAAGGTCTTACTCCTTTACAATTCTTTAAAACCTTGCTTCTAAAGTCTTTCCTTAAAACATTGCTTTAAAGCCTTCTTTTCTGTTCTTTAAAGTCTCTTTGCTTAGACTCACTGTGTCCCATGTTTTCTCTTAGCTGTTCTTTACCATAATTGCTCTTAAAGTCTTTCCTCCCAGACTTGCATGATCCCATATTCTCTTTAGCTTTTCTCTAGCTTAGTTTTTCTAAAGCCTATGTATAAAGTTCTTGGTGCAGACTTGCACTGTCCCATGTTCTCTTTAGCTTTCTTAAAGTCTCAGCCCTCAGACTTGCTAGCAACTCCCTTTAGCAATTATTCTTTAGCAATTCTCCTTCCACAAATCTTTTCCCTTCAGTAATCCTCCTTTCAATTCATTTTCCCTTTTCAGCAATCTTCCTCCAGCACTTTCCCTTCAACAATTCGTTTTCCCTTCAGCAATCCTTTTCCCTTCCAAAGGCCTCCCACATCGAAAAACCAAAAGCCCAAAAGCCCAAAACAAAAGCCTCAAAACAAAAGCCCTCAAAGCAAAAGCCCCAAAACAAAAAGCCTCATGTCCTCCTTCAGCCAGTCTTTTATACCCAGTGGTAAACAGGGTGGAGCAGCAGTTCTCAGGCAGGGGCGTGACATTGTAACAGGAGAAGCCTGCATTCCTACTTCAAGTTAGGAGAAACAGCTGTTCTGTATTTTCCTCTTCTGTGGCCAGGACTGTGCCTATCTTGGCCTACAGATAAACATCTTAGGGAAAGATGCATCTCACCTTGCTTATGTCCAGTTCTCACAGTCTTCTCATAATCTGCTCTCCACACTATTTCACTTATTTCTGCTCTGACATTTATTATATTTTTTCCTTGTAGTAATTTGGAGCTTAGTTTGTTCTTGTTTTTTCAAGTTTCTTGGGATGTAGAAATAGGTTGTTTATTTAAGATCTGCTTTCTTAATGTGATCATTGATTGCTATTAACTTCCTTCTTAGTACTACTTTGACTGTGTCCCAACAGTTTTGGCATATTGTGTCTCCATTTTCATTTGTTTAAAGAAATTATTCATTTTTCTTCCTTATTTCTTGACTCATTGGTTGTTCCAGAGTAAGTTATTTAATTCCATGGGTGTGTATAGCTTCCAACACTTTTTGTGTTACTGATTTCTACTTTTATTGCATTGGGGTCAGAAAAGATACTCAAAATGATTTCTATTTTTAAAAGTTTGTAAGCCTGTCATATTATCTGTCCTGAAGAACATTCCACACACTGATGAGAAAAACGTGCACTTGACAGCTGTAGATGTCTGTTAAGTTCATTGGTCTAGGATGCAATTTAACTCTGCTATTTCTTGGTTGATTTTCTGCTGGATTATCTATCCAGTGCTGAAAGTGGGGTGTTAAAATTTACAACTATTATTGTATTAAAGTCTATCTCTCTGGTAAGGTTGATTAATAATACTTGCTTTATGTATTTGGGTACTGCAATATTGGGTGCATATGTATTTAGAATGGTCACTGCCTCTTGTGGAATTGATCCATTTATCATTATATAATGACCTTCTTTGTCTCTTTTTATTTAAAGTATATTTATCTGATATAAGTATGGCTATTATTGCTTTCTTTTGGATTTCATTTGTGTAGAATATTTTATTTCATCTCTCTACTTTCAGTCTATGTGTGCCCTTAGAGGAAAGATGGAAAGTTTGCTCTCTCTTTCTCTCTCCTTCCTCTTGACAGGCTCCCATTATGTAGCTCAGGTTGTCCTCAAACTTTCTATGTAGTCCATGCTGGCCTTGAACTTGTGATTCTTTTGATTTATCTTTCCTAGTGCTGAGATTACAGGTGTGTGCCACTATATCCTTTAAAATTATTTATTATAATTTTTTTGAGACAAGATCTTGCTATGTAGCACAGGCTGACCTGTAGCTTGCAATGTAGCAGTCACAATCCTCCTGCTTCACTGTTCAGCACTGGTATTACGGTGTGCACACTGAAGCATTTCTCTGTATTTTATTCAATCTTATTGAGTTCAAAGCATTGTTTTAATTTCTCTTAGAGTTTTCTACCACTGATTACTATAGTGTCAGTTTCTGACACATTTAAGTAGGTTAAGTCATGGTTTCCTGGATGTTGGCATGTGACATAATCTGGGCATTGAAGAATTAGACTAGAATTACATATTCCGGTCTTCCTAATGTATCTTTATTTGTGCCTGTCAACACATTCAGCTTCTTTTCTCTGAGACTGTAGTCACTTCTGTTATTTCAGCACTAGATTGAGTCTAGATCCAGATGTGATGGGAAATCTGTTGTTGGAATGTTGTCACTGTTTTAGTACCTGAAGGCAATCCAACCCTGTAATATTTGTCTCAAAACTCTGTTGGTATATTGCTCAGAAAGAACCAGGAATATAATGAGAACGAATAGTATGTCTATCAGCTTCTACCTAATTCTGGTGTAGATCCATATGCCTTAACCACAGTTATGAGCCTATAGTTAGGCACTACAGAATTCTTCCTAGTTCTGGGCAGAGTGACTGTGGATGAACCAACCCCAGGATCCTATGTCACACCTGTGGCTACCATTGCTGCTAAGCTGTGTCATGCCTAGAACTGATAACCCACCAAGAACAGCACAACACTAAGGTAGAATCAGCTACTATTGCTGAGGTGGACTCATGTGGCCCAAGTCATCTGCAACCAACTCTAAGTGATACTAACTGGGCTACAAGTCCAATTGACTAGGGTCATGTGTCTTGGCCCTGGAGCTTTTTCAGAAGTTCCAACCACAGACAGTCCTGGGGATTAGGGCATTAAGATCTGCCAATCACCAGCCTATAACTAAGTTCCAGGGCAAAGTCTTATAATATATACTACTCTGTACTACATTGGTGAATGGGGCATTGTATGATGCTATGCTGCCTGAGGCTGATAGATGGTAGTGTTAATGAAGGCAGTCCTTTGGTCACCAAGGCTGAAACTAATCTGAGTCATAACTAAGTCTCAGCTGCAAGGACCTGCACAGTTTCATGGACATACCAAGAATCATGTCACAGCCGGTAGTTATGCAGGCTGAAGTGTGAGGGTATCCCAGAGACACATATCTCTGCTTGGTGTTGGGGTTGTTCTAGAGCCCTGTCTGTGAACACTGGCCTGGTGAGCTTGGGGAGTGGTGGTGGAGACAGTCCCTTGACCATCAAGGCTGAGGCAAAACTAAGCTGGTTGTACCTGAGTCCTCCAGCTATGGGGCCCTGTGCCATTTCCAGAGGATGTGGTTGTATTGCAGGCCCATTCCAAGGCTAGACATCATTCAGAGCAAATCTCTATTCTGTCTCATTGGTGCACACATCTCAGTCTGATGTTGGGCCTGTCTAGAGGCTCTATGAGCTCTGGTCTTCATGTAGGGCTTTCAGTTTCTATCAGGTGCACTGGGCTTCAAGTCAAATATTGTCCTGTGCTAGCTTTCATGCCTTGCTGCCAGGCAAGTGGAGTCCTGCTCCCTTCTCTTCAGCCTCTGTGCCCAGGTTGGAGGAGGGGTGGTGAGGCCATGAACCACCTGGCCTAAGGCAGTTCCAGTAGCTCAGTCCTCAGGCATTGGTCTGGCAGTATGTGTCATGGGGCTTTGCACAGCACTTGTTTTTACTGTGGTGGGCCTGGTGTTGGGTTCAAGCCTAAGACCTATGTTTGATTCTCTCTCTCTCTCCCCAAAGCAGGTGATATCTCTCTCTGTGCTGGGAATACTTGGAGTTGGGGGAGGGGTCAAGTGGGAAACTCACTCCTTCCTGTCTTCTTCCATGAATCTTTTCATTTTGTTATACTAAAGTCAGGCACTATGGGCTCTCATCTGGTTTCCTTACCTGTTATGAAGTTAGTTTGGCATATGAACATCTGTTCAGCTTAGTGTGTCTGTGGGGAGATGCTGGAGGATCTTACTTGGTCTCCATCTTGCTCTGCCTCTTTCTTTTTTATTATTGTGCTGGGTGGGGGTATATTGTGGCATTTACAAAAGTTCTTACATTGATTCAAATATATCATACTTGAATTCAACCCCTCCACCATTCTGCCTTATCCCTTCCTCCCTCCATTCCTAGAATGATTTCAAGAGGTATAATGGTTTCAAGAGGTATAACTGTGTACACAATTTTTCCACCATATTCACCCTCCTACACCCTTTCCCTGCCACCTTCCTCCTCCCACTGGTACCACCCCCCTCTCCCACAGAACCTGTTCTGCCCTCCTATTTTCCAATTTTGTAGAAGAAAGAAAAAAAAAAGACATTTTTGCTTCTTAGAGATAAAGGTAGCTACATAGGGAGTTTCCTTGTGACATTTCCATGTACATATGTATTACAACCCCAATTGGTTCATCAACTCTAATTTTCTTCATTTTACCTTAGTCCTTTTCTTATGGTGGTTTCAGCTGGTTTAAGAATTCTATAATCATCCTTGGATAGAGAGTATATCAACCATATTCAAGTTCTTAGTTTCCTTCCTTTATCCTTCCCCTTCCTATATTTGTCCCAATGATTTAGGGACACCACAGGTATTTAATGTATGAGGTGCTAGCAGTCCTACATTATGAAATGCTGTCTCTCATCCTGAAAAATTTTCAAAACCTTCAAATTCTTCACCAGACATTTGTGTAGGAGAAAACCTGTATATCTACCTACCTTATCTATCTATCTATCATCTATCTATCTATCTATCTATCTATCTATCTATCTATCTATCATCTACTAGTCTACCTATCTATCGGTCATCTCTTTATCTAATCAGAGCACACACACAGGTATACACACTCTGTATGTTTTTGACACAGTTTTAGTATACACTGAATTTTCCAGGAATGATACTTCTATAAATATTGGTAGATGGTTGAAGATTGTATTTTTGTTTCATTTAGAATTTCCTGGAGTGTGTGAAGGTTTGTAGTCCATTTTCTGTTACTATAACAAAATACCAGGGATAATTAACTTACAAAGAGAAAAGGTTTGTTTTGGTTCACAGTTTTAGAGGTTACAGTCGCGATCAGTTGGACCCATTGCTTTGGGCCTATAGTGGTGTAGCACATCATCCTTACAGCACTATATGGTGGAGCAAAACTGCTTACACCAGGAGCCAGGTAGTAAATGAGTGAAAAAGGAAGAGGCTGGAGTTCATAATGCCCTTCAAGGTCACACACTCAGTGTCCTAAGGGCCTCCCACAAGGCCTTGCCTCTCAAAAGTTCCACCATCTGACAATAGCGCCACCTTGTGTACCAATCCGTTAACATGGGCTTTGGAGGGTAAGCACACCCTGCCCCAGCATGGAAGAGTCAGTGAGTGTCATCTGGCCAGTACCTACTCCTTCAGCAACTAGACTCCCAGAGGTCTTCCACCTTCTTTCTGCTGAGGCTTTTGCACAAGCGCGGAAGGCATTCTTTGGCAGAATATAAAACAATCCACAGACAGCGCATTCCCTTCCAGGGCTGCATTTAGTCTGTGGGGAACCTCTATAAATCTTCCCTCACCAACAGCCCCGGGAATTGTGCTGACTCCAGCACAGCAGTCTCTCCTCATCCAGGCGTCAAGTAGTTCTTTGCCCTGTAGAGTTCTCCTGGGTAAGCCACATATCAGGCCTTGATGTAGTTCACTGAAGGGAACTGTCAATCTTTCCCAATGATCCCACTAAAGCCATATTTTCTAGGTTATAACAGAAGCAAAAATCACTACAGTGACCTCTGATAGTTCCCATTAATAACATATATTTGGGAGAGAGTATGTATTTATGCCATTTCACATTTCCATATATATGCTAACATATTATTCTGTATTTACACACTTAAAATATTTTATAAAGAAAAATATCTTTAGGGTATGTATTTCTGAAGCATTGGTCATTTAAATATGATTCACAATCCAACCTTCATTAAATTCAGTATAAATTACGTACACAGCCTGAAACTGTTTATAAATTAGATTTGTCAGAAGGCAAGGACTTGCATATGGTGATTTATGTACTTTTGATCTTCTCAATTGTTTTTAGAAACTAGTACACAAACAGCTACCTATCTAGCTGTGAATATCTATGTTTTCCCTTTTGGAGTAAAGATGCATCAATTCCTGAAAATGTGAGCAATTATTCTTGTATTGTGCTTTATGTATTTTTATCCACAATGAAAAACTAGCATTTCACACACTGTAGTATTAAAGTAGCATCTTTCCAGGGAAGAAATTATAATTTCCAAAGCATGGCTCCTTGGCAATTAGAAAAACAAAGCAAACAGCAGTAGAAGTAGGAAGTCTGCTTTGATGTAAACCAGTTCTTGATTTAATCAAACTGCAGGGGGTTTTCATTTCCCTAGTAATGTTGTTTATTTTATTTAGAAAAACATTTTTGAGAACTAGCTTGATGTCACTGGTATACTGTTTCCTGCCATGAGCCAATAAATTTACTTTTATAGACAAATGCTTACGTCTTGGCCTCTGGGCTAACAGGACACACGAAGTGAGGTGGAGTTACAAATTGGCCAGTCCCGAATTCCACTCAAGGGAGATTTTAAAGCTTACTTCTTCAAATGAACGTTTCTGCCTCAATTTGATTTTATGCCCTTATTTTATTTTGTTCTTTTGCTCTGTTTATTCCCTTGTTTGTTCTGGTTAGTAAATTTTTGTGGGTGCCACAGTGTTTTTAGTTTGATGTACACTTGAAGATGCTTTTTTTTTCCTTTTGTACAGGACAAAAGAGAAGGCAAAAGGAGTCATGAGAGATGATGTCACTGATAATAATGATGCGACAGTTAAAAAGCCAATATTTACTAAGCTTCTACTATGTGCTAGGTACTGTGCTCAGCTATTTATATCATCTTATTTAATCTTGAAAATAACTCTTTGAGGTAGAAATAATTTTATCTAAAGTTTTTATGTTTTAGTATTACAAGTGCTTTACCTGGATTAAGATCTAAGTTGATTTAACTTAGTGAAATCTATAATAGGTGAAATCTAAATTTTTTTTAAGTCAATACTACTTACACAATATAGTTGTCAAATTTTACTCTAGGTTTCTTTAGTTATTTGAGAAGCCCTATGAGGTAGTGGAGCTAGTGTTGTGAGGTAGTTATTATTCTCAATCCTTTTTCAAATATGGAAACTAGGGTACAAAGATATTAAGAAAACTATCCAATGTCAGATAACTAATAAGTAGCAGAGCCAATATTTAAACCTAGGTCTTTTTTACTTTGACTTTATGAATGTTTGTACTTTGTGATTCTTTTTAGTAGTGAAGTTTAAGTAAACGTTAAAGAGTGGTGTTGAGTACCTGTAAGAGAAGATGGAAAATCAATCTGTATGGAATAAAAATCAGACTGATACACTCTGTTCTTTAGACTTGAAATGTGGTTGACAATATTGAATCTCAACACCCTCTCCTGCTGAGAGAGGGGGGTAAAGAGGTAAGGATGTGAGAAAATTATCTTCCCTCCATTATTTTCACTATTAATGATAAGTAATGAGTTTTCTATTGAGGTGTCTCTTTGTTGTCATTGTTGTTGTTTGGTATAGCTGAGTTGATCATCTTTTCATTTCCTTTTTTATTTTAGTGATTTTTTTTTCCTGACTCAGCCTACATATTTGGCAAGGATACTTCCACATTAGCATTTGTTGTCATATTATGTTTCATTCTTAAACTAATTATGAGATTTGACAAAAAGACTACTATCCTAAGAAGAACTAGCAGGATTTTCTGGTGTGTAAGTGTATGTGTGTGTGTATGTGTATATTGCATTTTGTACAATTCTGGTAACCTCCAAATAGTTCTTATTTTAAACTTTCAAACTTACATTTGAAAATATAGTGAAGAATTAAGTTTGAATTTGTGGAATAGAGGACACCAGTTTGGTACATCATATAACCTCAGTTTCCCCAGAGGAAAATACAGAGTGTGAACCAATGATCTTTACATTACCATTCTATACTAGCACCATAATTAAAGTTTGTGCCTACCAATGAGTGGAGTCAGATAGATCATGACTACTCAGTAGGGCATATGAGCTTCAAAATTAAAAAAATAATTTAGACTTCAGCCATTAGCCATACCAAACTAAGCCAACTTGGAACCCTGTTGAAAAGAACTGTGAGTGAATACATTTGTTGGTAGATGAAAATTGACTGGCGTGCACAGTCATTAGCAGTGGGTGATAGTTTTTTTGGATGTGATGTGAAAAGATCAGAGAGCAGTTTGGAATTCCTTTGAAGTTTTTCCTTTCAGGTCTAAATATCTGAGATTCTTTATAAATTTCACAGCAGCATGATCTGCAATTTCTGTTGGGTCCTAAAACATCACTTATGATTTACAATTATGGTATTGCAGACTTTAACAGGGGCAATCATATGTTGAAAAGAATAATCTGAAGATATCTTTAAATTACCTTTCTTTAAAAATCTGCTCTCAACATGAGAAAACAAAATTATGTAAATAATAAGACTAAGCAAATGATGTGATTTTATTTATTTGAAATCTATGTTCCAACATAGTTTAAAAGAGAGAAAGGAGGGGAAAAGGGAAAGAAGGAAGGAAGGAAAAAGTTATTGAGCACACTTATATGTCAAGCATCAGTGCTAGGATCTTGAAATAATAAGAAAACCAAGGATCTGCATAATTAAAGAAAGTTTCCTAAGCTCATAAGGTAGCACTAAGTTGTTAAAATAAAGGTGTGGTCAAATGACCTGACTGGGATCTGGGAAAACAGCAGTGACACCCAGGGATGTGGTACAAGATCATGTAGTTAAAATAATAAAGCCAGACCTCCAAGAATAGCTTGTGTTCTGCCCTATAACATTGAACCATTGCCCAGTGTTGTCTGTGCTCATCAGTAAACATCAGTATGACAGATTATGGTTGGAATTCTGAAGCACAATGTTGCCTAAGTATTCAGACACAGTTCAAGGAATGATATTTGATGTTCATTGATTCATTCTTCCATTCATTGATTAACCACTTATCATCTATAATGCATGAAAGTCTAGTATTGAAACATACAAAGGGGAAGAAACTGCATACATAGTAGGAAGTCATGCTATAAGACTGTGTAGGTATGGTTTGTGGTTGCTCAGAGGGAGAGAGTTGGAGACACCAGAGAAAATCTGGTTGAAAAGATTGAATTGAGCTGAGCCTTCTAGGGGAGGCATGGGTACCTCATAGAATGGATCCCTTAGTCTCCAAATCTGTACAACATCATCCTTTCTGGGAAGTGTAAACAAACATATTTGGTGATGGTCTTCAGCATGTTTCTTCTATTCGTTGTACCACTTATAAACTAAACTAGTAGTGGGAAGGGTTGATGGGACATATCAGAATTTGGTGGAAATGGGAAAAAGTAGGGGATCAGGTATATGTTTGCAATCTGAAAAATCTCCTCACTGATTCTGATATGGTCTTCTTATATGACCATGTGATCCTTTTTACTCACTTTGAAAATATTACCCATCGATGACCTGAGAAATTAGGATATCAAAATTAAATGCAACTTTATCTGAGGATATCGAGAAGCACTAAAGTTTGTGAGTAGAAGTATCTTGTAATAAAATATGAACAAGAAGTGTGTGTGTAAATGAAAAAATCCTCAAAGTGAACATTTTGTTAGTGATTGTCCTTCTGAACCTAACCAAACTTTAAAGTAATTCAGGATTAAAATGAAGACATTTTGTGCAGGTTTACTACATATCAAGCATTTATCTAAGTGAATCTACCTATACTATGTCACTTGAAAAGCACAGATATCTCATAAGGTGGTCATGATTATTTTCCCTTCTTTGCAAATGAGAGAGTTAAGATTCAATTATTTTATATTACTTCCCAGATTATCACACCCATTATTAGAAAAGGATCTGGGATTCCAAACCAAGCAGGCCACTCCAGAGATCATGTTCTATATTCCAAAATAGAGAATGCTTCTTAATAATTTAAAAGTATATGAAATTAATATTTAAGCGTTTGAACCAAACACTCCACATATGCTTTATAGGTCAGCGAATTGATCAAACATCAAAACTAACAACTTTGCTAATATCTTTTCTCCTTATGTTGTGTCCACTTACAAGGCAACTTGTCAATCTGAATAATTACTCTTTGCTTTGAATTAAATGGATATCTGTCATCAGTTCTTAAATCTGATATTTTAGACAGAATTCTTCCTCAGTTTGGTATTCTGTAATAGCCATTCCTAACCAAAAGAAGAGACTGTATCTAATTTTAAAAATATTTAATGGCAGTTGGCTTTCTCTCTGCTCCTTGATCGATTTTATTTGTGGTAAACAGCATGCCTTTATGTGATCAATAGCTAAGGTAAATTTATCTTTGTCCTGTGTTAACTGAACCTTGTGAGTTTTGACTTCACTGGTATGCTGCTCTAACAGAGCTGAGTGGCCCATTATCTCTTCCAGGCAACATACTTGGTAACTGTGCATGCCTTTCATCTAGAAAGCATTTTAAGAAACTGTAAAGGGCCTGGGATATAGCCCAGTGGTAGTGTGCTTGCCTAGCACGCTCAAAGTCCTAGATTCAATTTCCAGCACTGAATGAAATAGAAAGACACTATAAAATATTCCTGGGAAACCACTCATTGCTAACCATTTTTTCCCCTAGTTAATTTATTCTGCATGTTACATTTAAAATAGTAATATAATAAAAGCTGAGAAGGTGTAAATATAATGCTATCACCACAACAAATTTAAATGAATTAAAAAACTGTTATTTTTATCTTGCATGTTAACATTTTAAATCCTGCTAAATACTGAATATTCATGGCTCAGCTTGTTAGCCCATTTTTATCATAAATAATTGCCTGACGAGGTTCCGAGGGTTGAAATTCTTTTTTGATGCTAAAGGCCCTTGATCTTATTGAAAATATTTAAAATGTCAATTCATGATTGAGGGTTAAAGAAAATACTTTTAGAGAACATGTGCAGTTTTATGCCAACACAGTAATCTTTAAAACAGTGCAAGTAATTTTAAGTTTCAACAATGGAAAAAACAATGTTAGGCAGGAATGAAACAGGAAATGCTTACATTGTTATTGTTCTAGGTAGAGATAATTCAAGTAATAGAATTAAAAGAAATACAACAGCTTGACTTTTAAGATGCTTAAATCCTTGAATTGTTTTCTTATGCTCAAGATTTCTCTCTTTTATATAGCTCTCAAACTGAGGCTAATTTGATTTTTATTGGCCTAAAATATTTTCCTTTAAATCCCAGATCAGTTTTCTTTTATCAGTTTCAATTCTCCTGAAGGGAATCACCAGCATCATGGAACCCAGAAAAAAAAATAAACGTGTTTAGAAGCAAAACAATGTCATTTGATTCTATGTCAATTGGGAAAGTGGAATGTTTATTTTGAGGAGATAGCTAAAGGCACAAAGTGCTCTAAGCAATTTGTTTTACTGTTGTTTTTATTTCAATAAAAAGCTGACTTTAGGGTTTGCAATCAACCCTGTTGAGATCTTAATATTTATATTCAGAAGGAAGTTTCTTTGTAAATTCTCATTGTCTTTGGGAAATATTTATATTTCCATAGCTGAAGGAAGTAGTGTTTAGAAGTTAAACTCCTTTGGTCTATGCCTATTTTGTCTATACTTGCCATAAGTGCTGAGAAAAACCTAATCAATCACTTTCTAGCAGACATAAACTCAATCTCATTGAATGCTCAGCCATCACCTTATGCATTTCCAAACACAATTATAGTATGCCCTAACATAATCTAAAATTCCATTTTCCACAGCCAATAAAAACAGGTTTTTGGCCCAGATCCAAAGTATGCCAAGTTTAACTTGTATATCTCAGGACTATTTTAGTATAGTAAACCCCAAAGGGTTAGCTATCTTTTCCACTCTTTTTCCTTGTTCTATTCAAAAGGGAGAATGAAAGTACTAAATTAAATACTGAATATATTCTCTTGGAAAAAAATAGTTATAGTTGCATAGGCATATGTGTGGACAGATGGATAGATAGAGATTTCTTTTAGAAGATAATAGTATGTAGAAGCTAAGGTCTGGGAGCTAAGAAAGGTCATTGCTACTGAACATTGCTATTTCTAAGCCTTCTTGTGGACAGAGAAAGAAATATAGATAGAAATACAGATACAGATAAGATTTCTCTCCAAACTGAAAATTCTTAACTAGCATTTTGCTGAGGTGTGATATAGGTATACATTTGTTCATTGCCAACCTATTTTGTATAAACAGTATTAAAGAAATTCACAGAATACAGGAAAATGTTATTCTCTCAATCATGTACAAAATAAGAAAGGAAAGTTATAGCTACTGGGAACCAAAAGAAGTGACAGAGCTATTGCAATTGTGTTGCTTAATATCCCAGAGGTAGAAGAGATGATTCCAAACAACCACAAAGAAGGGACAGATATCTCAGGTTTGATTTTCAGGGAGGCCTCCAAGAAACAAGAGATACTACTGCTGAGGGTTTTGTAGTAAGTGTTCGGAAGCAGCTGGGGGAAGACTTTGAAGGAAGTGTATTCCGTCCAAGCCAGGGAACTTGGAACTTGTAAATTCCTGGAAGGAGAACACAAAGATTTAGATAAACTGAAAGTGTTCCAATGTGGCTGAAGGCTAAAATGTGTGTCTATGTAATAAATGAGTGGGTGGGGAGAATTTGAGAGATCTCTAGAATATATTATGCATGTGATTTATGAAGCATAAATACAATACTCAATATTTCATTTTACAGAATATGAGACTAAGTTTTACCATCTTGAGGACATCTGGGAACAACTGAAAGATTTTGAGCAAACAAGAATTCTATTTTTAAGAAATTTTACTTAATCAAAGAAATGTGTGCACATATAAGACAGAAAGTTTCTTGTGTCCTAGGAAAATTAAAAACAATGATATGTGAGTCAAGAGTTGGAAGAATAGTTCTACTTCTTGAAGAGCTCAAGAAAACCTCAGTGAAGAGGGAATATTTTGGTGGAGTTAGTTCTCAATAGGGTCATAGGTTACTCATTTTATTTATTATTGACTTTTTATAAATCACTGTGAACATAAACAATGTAGATATCAGTCTCCCAAAGTTTTTAAGTTGCTTCAGAAATATAGTATTATGAAGTTTTAATATAATAAAATTTATTTTAAGATACAAAACTTCAAGATAATGCTGAATTATATATTTCTTTGATTTATTAGTCTAAGTAAGATTTCAATACAATTTTAATTCCTTAAAATCTTGAGCATCCTTTACAGATATATCATCCTTAGTGCGGGACCAAATCTAGGGTGATATATTGCATTTAGTTGTCATGTCTCTTTAGACTATAACATTTTCAACTTTCTTTGTCTTTTTTGACCTTGACATTCTGAAGTGCAGAATTATTTTTAGATATTCCATCACTTTGGTTATGTCTGGTATTTCCATATATGTGAAATTACAACTTTTTATTTCTACAAAAATGAGTAGACTTGTTTTGTGATTTGGGGTCTGCAGGTGCATGTTGCTGGTTTGCCCTAATAGTGATTCAGTAATGGTGAACAAAACACTTACATTTCTTGTTGGAGAAAAGTGCTGCATCCCCAGTTTCTCCAAGTTAGCCCATCTTGCCCTGGTTGCTATGGGAATAGTTTCTGGAGGGTAGAGTTGCACGTTTAGCTTAGGGTGTAGCAGGGGCATCGGGGTAGGCAGATGGGACTGCAATATTGACACTTTCTATGTCAATTCTGCCACTACTATGGAAAGCAGTATGGAGGCTTCTCAAAAATCTAAAAGGAGAACTACCATCTATACCACTCTTGGTTATACACCTGAAGGAATATGTGCCAGTATACAATAAAGCCACTTGCACACCCATGCATGTTTACTGCAGCATTATTCACAACAGTCAAACTTTGGAAACAGCCCAGATGCCCCACAACTGATGAATAGGTTAAGAAAATGTGACATATATACACAATTTAGTGTTCATTCTTCTATATTCAACCATAAAGAATGAAATTATGTTGTTTGCAAGTAAAAGGATGGAACTAGAGAATATCATATTAAGCAAATTAAGCAAGACTTGAAAGGTAAAAGGTCGGATGCTTTCCCTCATGTGGAAGCTAGACCTATATGATAAATCTACAATTATATACATGTAATGTATATGTATATAATACATGTTATATACATATGTATATATAGCTCACATATATAATGCATACATATTATATACATATGTATCTATGTGTGTGTGTGTATATATATATATGTAGAGAGAGAGAGAGAGAAATATCGAGAACATGATTGTATTAGTGGGTCTATCTGAGGGGGCATTTTAAACTAGAGAAAATTAGAGATATTTTAATGAATAGTGTTAGGATAACAAATGATTTAGACAAGTTTTTTAAAAAATTAAATTATATCAAAATATTGAGAGTATACCTCAAATTTTATGTGTGGTTAATTCATTTTCCAAAATAGCAGTATTTTTATTTGGAAAATGTCTGTTTTTAAAATGATACAAAAATGTTTCAAATATTTATTATTTCTTTTTTATAAAGTCATGACAGAAATTTACTATACTTGAAAGGGAATAGATAATACCTGCATATAATTAGGAAGAGCAGATAGCTTTCTATGTGGTTTGATATAAAGCACATTTATAACTAAATAGCATCGTGTGAGTTCCCAATAATCACATTCTGGAATATAATAGTAGATATTTATCATCTGCTAATCCTTCAAGTGGATTTGATTTCTTTTCAGGCCAGCTGGCTTATAGTACCATTTTTGAATCAACAAAACACAGAATAATTGAGTTTTTGTAGACTTCAAGATGGAAAAATATGTTGACTGTTGACTCTAGATGGTTGCTACAGTTTGGGACTTGGTCCTCCAGAAATCAAGATAGGACCACTGGGATTCTGAAGCAAATTCTGAATGAAAGATGGAGATATATGAGACAATCTGTGCAGGGCCAGCAGAGTGTCACTGTTTGCATTAATATAATAACTACAAAAGAAGGTTATCCAAGTCAATGCCAAACAAAAGAAGACAAAACCAGGATAACTTTGTCTGACATTTTCTTATATTCATTCTTCTTTGAGTTCTTGCACACATCCTTTCAAAAAGAAACATTCCTCAAAAACTTTAAACCAAGACAACAAAGTAGAAGAAAGAAAGAAAAAAGCCCAACTTCCTTGTAGCAAAATGTTATCATATAAACAGTCATATTTCTTCTTTCTGTTACTTCAAATATTTATATAGTTAGCTCATGTTTTTTCTTTTGTATTCATTTTCATAGGTGCAATTGACTGAAGTTTTTGGTTTACCTGGTAAAAATTTCTGTACGTTCTCCCTAGGCATAGTTTCACATTTGTGCAGTCTCTATTTTATTTCTATAAGTGACTTCTTTTCTCTTTCATCAACTCCCCACCCATTGCCATCAATTCAAATATCCAATTACGTATCAACTATCTCCGTTTGTGTCATTCTTTGGTATTACAAATTCACTATGCTTCACTGTTGATCTCTCTTTTTTGTTCTTATTACCAGTCTGGTTTTATACCATCCTCCTAGATAGCAAGCCAGAAACCTAAGAATTACCTTAGAATACTTTTCTTTCTCATTTAGTACACTTAACCACACATAAATCCCCATGCATTATCCATTTTAATTTCTCTTGAATATGCTTTCTTTTCCAATTAATACTTTTGCTTTACTTCCAGCCACAATCATCTCTCACCTAGATTACTCTAGCATACTTTTTTACTGATATCCCTTTACCCACACTTGTATTCCTCAACATATATTCTAATCAGATTGAATTGATCTAATTAAAATATATTCTAATTAATGAAATCTCCTAACACTGCAAAGTTGAAGGTACCATTACTCTGACAGCTGCCTACCTGTGATTTCTCATGGCCTATTGGTTACAGCCTCAGCTCTCTTGTATGGAATATGTGAATTGGCCTCTGATTTTCTAGTTTCATCTGTTGCTCCCCCTCAAACTTTTCTAGCAAGATACTGACCAATTCCTAAACACTATGGCATTTCATGATCCTGCTTATTTTCTACCTCTCTTTGATTGAACTGTCATTTCTCACTTTGTGTTTCTGTAAATGATTCTTAGCTGGTGAACGTCTAGTTATTGGCTAAACCTTTGTAAAACACAATTTCCTCTGTGAGTCTTCTTTTTGTTCTGATCTTTTGCTCCTTTTATTTATTTTATGAGTGAATCTATTGAATTGTATTAAAGTTCCTTTGGTGAAGGTTATGCAGCAAACAAATGAAAAAATTTAAACTTTAAGTGCTTTAAAAATGATTCTGCTTTCCTTGGTTCACTGACTTATGCATATATGAGGCAATATTTTGAGAATAACACAAACCAAACTATTGCATTTTTGAAATCTAGTCTAAATTGCTTTTGGGGTTCAACCCAATTAAAATTATCAAAGAATTATATATATATAAAGATATAGTCACCCAAGATGCTTTCTTCTTTAAGGCTGCTATTAAAACTATGAATACAGTCAGAGAGAGGCAGTGCAATATGTTAGTAAGAACAAAGTTGTTGACAGATAGAATTGGATCCAATTTCTATTACTGTAACAAAACAGCTGTACAGCCTTTAGCAACTCATGGAACTTTTCTGAATTCTATAGTTTCTTTGCATGTGAGATGAAGGTATGAGAATCTACCTTTTAGGTGAATTATATAGAATTAACTGAATGAGGGCATGTTAAATATAACTCCTGACACAGTAAATGACTGACAAGCACATGTCAGTTCACCTGCTTCCACAGTTTTCATTGGGTCAAGTGGAGATGGGAGAACAGGGAAGACTATTATTTTCTAGGACTATATAACTATATGACAAGATGTAGGTTCATAATATTAAAAAATGCAAATTTTCAAAGATGGATTTGATTTCCAGTATTTCATTTTGGTATTAGGCCATGTATCAGATAACACAGTGGCCAATGTGTCCAGTGTTGATCTTGGGAAAATGTCATTCACCAGTTTGAATCCTATATGGAATTGGAACAGAGTTTAATAAAATAAATGTATAAATAAATTATAGTTAATATAGTACATCAGAGACTAATTAATAGCAATCATGCATTCATGAGAAAAATAAGATAATAATTCAGGAAATGATATTGGTGAGGACAAATCGTTGTAATAGACTTAGAGTGGGGAGAATAGTCAGTAGAAGCAGAGAGAAGAGCCAAAGCTGGAACCTATCATGCATTTTATTGACAGTTTGGTAAATTCAGTGGCTGCTTCTATTCAAAGCCAGTATGAGTCATGATTATCTCTCTTGCTGTCTAATTCTCAAAGCTTGGAGAAGTCAATAGGTTAGCATTAAGGAATTTTCCATTTCTTGGTGGTAGTTCTGCACACTTACTCATATGCATTACTGTAAGCTTAAGACAAACTTTAAAAACTCTACTAATTGAATTTAGAGTCATTTTGAAACAAAACTTAAATTATAAAGGAAAGCCAGTGATGATAACTCAGTACTGAAGCTAAGTTGATGATTTAGTGATGGACTCCAGAGCGGCAGAGCCACTAAACAATCCTGTATTTGAACAACTTTCTCCTGACTGGAGATTTCAGATAAGACTATCTTTGGCATATTGTGGGGAGTAAGGAAACCCCTGAATCACATGCTTTTAAATTGCGATATCACCGGGATTATATCCCTAATTGCTGCCCCTCCTCTGTAGTGGTGGGAACTGCTTTAATTTTTCAGGCTAATGTGCTCTCCTAATCATGTGCAGTGGTGTGGTGCTTCAGGCTTATGAAACTCTGCTCACTCAAGATATGCTTGCTGAATATCTATTCATCCTTTAGGACCTGTCTGCTTTTTAATCTTTGGCTCAAAGGGAATTTTATATTGAGGTGGTTTCTTTTTATGATGTTCCTTCAACTACCCATTATGCAAAAGTCATTTCCTTTTGTAGTAGATTTATATATTGATTGATTGCACACTGAGCAATGTGTGTTTTGCTATTAGAATCTGTTTTAAATGATTTCTTTTGTTGTTGTTGATGATGATGATGATGTGATGTTTTCATAGAATGTCACACTACTCAAAGGAAGTTGCTTGCCTGCTGGAAGTGAAGGCTGTTGGAACTTGTGGGAGGGCTAATCGGAGCCAAACTTTAACTGATCTGCTTCTACACTTCACAGACAAAGAATCTCTCTCACTTTGTGAAGTGGAAGTCTCAGGACTGATGGATATAAAGGACTGGAGTTAGCCAATTGGGGGAGTAGCTTTTCCTTGTCACTAGAAGTTACAAATTAGACTTTCTTATGAATTCATTTAAGAAAATAATAAGTCTGATGTATTTTGTTATTGAATAAGTAGCCAATAAACTTTAAGACTAATACATAAGTCAGGGAATCTAGGCTAAAACTATTTACTAAAGTGGAAAACATTTGGGGGGAATCTGAGAACCACTTCAAAAGTTGTTCTCAATTATATTGTCAATCTTAGTATTCTTGTTAGCTATAGTTTGAATTTGTCCCCTCTGAAAGCTAAGTGTTAAGAATATGATAAGAAGAAGCCTTTAGGAGGTAATAAGGCTATGAGGACTGCTTCCTCCTTAAGAGGATTAAGGCCCATATTAAACAGCCTACTGGCAGTGTTAGCCTGCCATTCTACCTTCTGCCACCTGAGGATGCAGCAAGAAGGACTTTCCCCAATCAGATGCTGGCACCTTGATCTTGGAATTCAAAGTTTTCAGAATTATGAGAAGATGTTTCTAATCTTTATAAATTACCCAATATCAGGCCTTTTTTTATAGCAGCACAAAATGGATGATGACATCATTGTATTTGTTCTCAGGTATGTAAAACTCCTGATTTAAGGACATGTAATGATGAATATTTCCAGATAAGACACCTCTATGTACTAGAAAATGTTTTGAAGCATCACAGAGAATAAGTAAGAGTCTATTTTTTGGTTCTTACAGTTTGCATATGAGGAAAAACATTTTTGGTATAATTTGACTTGGTTTGTTTTTATTATAGCAAGGAAGAGTTAGATGTTCTGATCTTTTCTTCAGTTACAGCATTTATAGAACGAGTTTATTGATGCATCAAACAGATACATTTGTAAACCAATACATATAATACACACAGATTATGGTATTCTCTATGAGGGAAACAAAGACATCTTGTAGGTATGTGAAATTCAGATGGGTTGTCAGGACAGTCACCTCTCTCACGAGGTAACCCTATAGCTGAAATCCAAGCTATAAACCGGACAGAAAGCATTTCAGACGGAGGGAACAATATGCCTGGAAGAGGAAAGAAGACTGTGGAAGACTGAGGGAAAAATGTCCATGTAGCTAGAAAGGAATGAGCTAAAAGTTCAGAGTTTTGAGATGTGGGTGCAGGAGGGCAAGGGCCTGATCAGGCAGGATGTTAAATCCTGCTATGGTTCAGTCACTGGACACCCACTGGAATGAATGAGTAAGAAAGCTTCAAAATGTAATGGGGACAATTTGCCTTTCTCTACTTGATTATCTGCCTCACAGAGGGGTGGGAAGTAGGATGGTCATTAGCAAAGATAAAGGCAAAAACAAGTAGAAATCCCAGATTGGAATTCCTAAATGGAAATTTTGAGTCCCTTGTAAGACAACAGTCTCACAATCCAGGCTTTGTTCATACTGGAAAAGATTCCCCAAGTTCCTGATGCATAATCAGGCCTATAGACCTGAAAAGTGGATTTTTTTTAAACCATGGATGATGGATACTTAGAAAATAAGAGATTCTCTGTCACATAGGATAAAGAAAGCATACCTCTTCTTCCCTGGTAAAGTATAGAACAAAGGACCCAAATAGAAGATGATTTGTGTAAATGGACAGTATTTTGATCTCTTACTGTAAGATGAAATCCCACTGTAGGAACATGTTTGGCTGTAAACAAAAGCCTAAAACAGAAAGGATTTTGCTGTTATTCTGTGAGTTAGCTATGAAAAAGTAAAAACTCTGGTAGGCTAATCCTTAACCTTCCTTAAGGTTTGTTTGGGATTGAGGTCTAAGGAAGCCATGCCAGCCCTGTGGGATTTTAGGAGTCAACTGAAATGGGGACAGTGTATCTGTCACAATCATGCTATGTCCACTGCAAGGAGTTGGAGAATCCTAAATGGTTAACAGCCTCCATGGAGGTCCAGATGAGGAGATGAGGAAGAATTAAAGGATCTCTCAGTGTCAGTGAAGGTTCAGGTTGGATCAGGCAGCAGGGAGTAACTACAGTTCCCAGACAGAGTCAAGCAAACTGGGAACCATGAATTTTAGCTACAGATGTCTACATGAAGCCACGTGACCACCTAGACAAGGGACACTACTGCAAAGACCAGAGCACAAGGAAAGTGAAGACCTGTATTTTTGGACCAAAGGCCACCATTTTGCTATCACCTCAAAGTCATAGAAACCCACTTCCTTCTAAATTCAGATGAAAAATAGCTGGTAGGAAGCTGGTAGGAAGAAATATCTTCCACCAAATACAATGAAGTTTTTAGAAAAAGAGTTTTTACAGACGGAGATGATGGGGTACATTAATCACTTTGTTCACATATTCTTTAATTTAATAAGTAAGCATTGAGTGTCTCTTCTAAACCATGCATAGGAAATATAACCGACTAATCCCCGCCTTCCTAGAACTTCCGTTGTAGTGAAAGTAGTTCCAAGTTTAAGCAATAAGGAAACAAGCAAATGGCTCAATTAGAAAAGTCAAATATACTAAAATTTATTTTCACATTTGAATAGCAAATTCTATTTTTAATCCTACAACAAAGTATTAAAAGTATTCTGGTGGCACACATAACCTCAGTGAGGCCAGGAAAAGCTAAAAATCAGTAGTTTATTCTTGATTGAACACTACATTTATTTATTTATTTATTGGCAGTCCTGGGTTTGAAGTCAGGGTCTTGTGCATGGTAGGCAAGCAGGCTACCACTTGATCCATACCTCACACCCCTTTTTACTTTATTTTATTTTTCTGACAGATTTTTCCACAGGCCAGCCTTGGGCAGTGATCCTTCTACTTCTAGTTCCCATGTAAGTGGGATTCCAGGCATGTACCACCATGGCTGACTTGTTTTTAAGATAGAATCTCACTAACTTCTTTCCCTGGGCTTGTCTCAAACTGTGATCCTCCCATCTTTACCTCCCATGTAGCTGGAATTTACAGGTATGCACCACCCACACTCAGCCCTCTGGATACTAAATTTAAATAACTAGACATTTTATCATACAGTCAATGTGTCACAGAATTTCAGATCAGGAAAAGAGCCCTTAGAGGTCATCTGGCCCAACCTCCTAACTTAATTCATGAGGAAACTGATCATATACAGGGGATTACAGAGAAAAATTGCTGCAAGAGCTGGGGTTAAAATACATGTTCTTCAACATTTGTCCAAGGCTCCTAAGAACAGAACAGAATTTCCACTCAGATCTTGGTGGGAAATATTCCTTGAGTAGCCTGTTCAGTTTACTTTCATATCAGAAGACCCTTTGCAAGGGTTTCTAAGGTTGCTTTTATAAATACTGAAAACATAATGGACAGTGTTATATGATACTGACATAAGAGAGAAAGTTCAGAGAAGAATAGACACTTGTGACAGTCCTTAGTTGCTCCTCCTTTTTCTCCAACAATGTTAAATGTAGCCCAGAAAGAGCCTAAGGAACTTGAGCGGCAGCACACCTGCCTATGTGATAAACTGCTTAGTAGGACACAAAAAGTTGGGCCCAGGAAATTGACATTGCGATTCAAATTCCAGCTCTGTCTGTATCAACTAGCTCCTTAATTAGTTGTGAAAACTGTAGGAGGAAATGTGTTGTGAAAAAAATTTTTAAAATGTTGAAAGCCGTGAATGACTTACCTGGAAAGAACAAACCAGATCCTCAAAAGGATACCTCTCACACACATATTGCAGAGGAAAAGGGGCATGGGTATGGGTAATCCATCAAGAATAATACACACTCTACCTTCTATCTCATGGTATAATTGACCAAGTGAAGTTGCCTTTTACTGATGTGATATCTATAGCTATGACAAGTGAAAATTATGGTAGTGCTGCATTTAATGTATTTTTTTTTTTTTAGGTTTTTGTCAAGACCTGGGTACTTTTCTGGAGGAGTGTCACATACACGTTTCATGACATGCCCAAGCAAATGAAAGATTGGGATTAACAGAAATGGAGTTTATGTGTATAAGATACTCTAGTCATACACAAGGCTAGCTTTAACTTTGGTGGAAGGCATGGAAGCCAGAGTGAGACAGGCAGGGTTTTTAAAAAATTAAAATAATTAAAATTATCTTATTTGTATATATTGATAAAAGCTAAGATGCCATTCAATTTTTTTCCTTACATTTCTTTTTCCTCCCTCTACTTAAACTCTCTTAAATATATAATTTTTGACATTGTGTTTAATTAAATTGTGTCTGTAAAGATCAGTTAGAGTTGAATCAACATGGGTCATAACACATGGGTATATGAGAGCAATAGTAGGAATCTTTCTGTATAGCTATCCTTAACTCAACTAGCAAAAATGGTTTGTCTTTCTAATTATGCTTACGTCTTTTCTTCAACAAAATCAGTCACAAGGGCAGAACAGAACCTGCCTGAAACTGAGGAGGGGGAGGGGGCAGGGTGGAGAAATGACCCAAACAATGTATGCACATGTGAATAAATGAACAAAAGAAAAAAAAAGAAATTTTCCTAGAGAATAATATAAAATGTCAAAGATATGGGGAAAAAAAGAAGAAAAGATAAAGTTTCAAACCAGGAAGTACAAACCTCAGTACCACCCCAAAATTAAAATAAAACATTTAAAACTTAAAAAAATTGTATCTAAAATGAAAAGAATCTTCACTTGATCTCAGACTGACATTTGTCTAGACTTATGTAAATAAAGTGAAAATGTGTAGACAAATCCATTTTCCATTGCTTGAGTAGTCTATCAAATGATCTTTCTACCATTGCATGTTATATATTATAAGTGGAGCCAGAGAACAAGCTATAACAATGAAGAAAACAAGAAAAAGAAAAGCTTACCTATTTTTCATGATAGTTAAGAGAAAATACCATAGTACTCTTAATATCCTTTTGCTTGGAAAAGTCATAATTGATCCATGTATCTCATCACACAAAATTAATTGGTTAAGAAGGATATATTGGTGTTTTTCAACTGTTTTTAACAAATTAATGTATATTTATTTATTGAGCACTTACTATGACCGAGTCTAGCAATACTGAGTTGGGTAAGGTGTGTGTGAGCATGTGAGTATTTGTGTGGTGTGTGTATGTGTGAATAGATATGTGTGAGACCATATTAGACAAAGTCAGGCTGCATTTGTTTTACCATATTAGGAAAAATATATACATCATTTCTGATCCCTTTAACCCCAAACCAAAACTATTCATAATAAATTACCTTTAGCCTATTTTAAAACTTAAATTTTTAGTATTTTGCGTAATACAATTGTGATAATGTAAGCAGTGTATTTTTGTAATTTAAGCAACAACAGTGAGGTCTTTTCATCTTATTGAATACTACATTAAAGTTGAATGAGTTAGTAAAGGAAACTTTACTATTTGATACTGTTTAAAACTGAGAAAAAGTAAATGAAAACATTTAAAAAATTACTTATTTTTCTTTGTGCTGAGTGAATAAATCTTCTTACTGCTCATTAGGATAAAGATTGGGTATAAATATAATACTTAATACAAATATCAATCTAACCTGTCTCTCGTAATTACTCAGGAGTGATTAAGTGGAAAGAAGTTATATAATTCCTATGGTTAATAGGAATGATCAACTTCAGAGTCTTCAGGTGATAACAGTCTTTGAGCTTTGGGTTCAATGGTACACTGACTTGCTTGCCCTTTGAAATTTACCTTCCTACATGTTTATTGCCATTTGTATTGAGCATCTTTCATTAAGTTCATGAGAAAGTCAAGTCGCATTTTTAGTTCAAAAGTAGAAAAAATTAATTTTTGAACATTATGGATTATTACTCTCTTGGATTATCCCTCGGGAGGAATATTGATGTTGAATTGATAGTAATAGAATTAAGCCATTACTATAGAAATTGAATGCCACCCACAAATAACAAAATTCCGGAAGAACTCCACAAAGTGTAACTGCTTATGTACCTGCCTATATAACAAAGAATGTCAAAGCATATGGTCATAAACGTAGATTTGGATCTGGGTGGTCTCCATACTTAACCACTGTATGTAACTCATGTGAATTTATGATTGGATGCTTATTGATAATAATGGAAGCACTGATTTAGATGTCCCTATGTAAATATACCATATGTAATTTAAAATTATCTTTTTATATATAACTTATTTATTTGTAATTGTATACATGTATAATTTTTAGAGCTTCAGGCATCATAACTTCTATGACAGTTTATTTGAAAGACGCAAACTAATTATACTTGGATATAACATGGTGGTGCCATTAAAGCTTGAAAGGAACCATAGAATTCAACTAGTATTATAATTTTATTTTACAAATGAGGAAATAGGGGCTCAGACAGGTCAAGAAATTTGCCCACCATGGCCCAGCAGATTCATGGTAGAACTAGGACTGGAACCCAATTATTTTATTTTTAGTTCAATGCTCTCTCAGACTGATTAAATTTCCAAGTATGGAAGTATGGAATTAGAACTTGTTGATAAAATCAGTGATTTCTTTATAATCTTCTCTCCTTCCTTATCTTTCCTCTATGAGGAAAGTGAAGGTATTTTTGCTTCTCTAGAAATATTTACAAATGTCTATAGGTCATTTCCTCCTTTGTGGCATTTGATCCTTATTTTTATGCATCAGTCAACTAAAGGCATGTGTTACTCATTTTCCCCGTCATTACGTGTACATTTTAAAATATTTTAATATGTTCATATGGTTAATTTTATCACATACCAAACCTTTGGCCTGGAATCTCATGACGTTATTATTAATTGAAGAACTTTGTTAGTGATTCAGAAAAGTCTCCAAAATAAGATATGTAAAAACATAAGGATTCACAGTCTGTGTAACTAGAACAAAAGTTCCTACAGTATAAGTCTGAATCTTTTAAATAAAACAATTAAATGTCATTTGTTTTCAACTGTTCAAAAAACTCTCTTTTAGATTTGCTTGCTTTTCCTTTTGTTTTTTATAAATTAGCATTCCATCATAAAATAAAACTTTAAGCTCCCAGGCAGTTTGGGGGATTTTTTTTTTTTTTGGTGTGTGTATATGTCTGTGTTTGTTTCTCTCTCTTTTATTTTGGCAGTGTTCCCTCATAGTTGAAAGGTATATTTTGGTACAGACTTCTGGCTACAATGTCACCAATAGAATTGAGCAATTTTTGTTTTCCTAACCTCTGTAGCTCTGGCCGATTTCACACGGGCTTCTATCAGTTGAAATGGCATCTTCCACTTCAGCCAAGTGTAGGTTATTAGGTTCTGAGTGCCAAAAATGATGAGTTGTCCACACTTCATCCAGCACGAATGAAAGCAAGATTGTAAAATAATTATAATCTCTTGAAGCAAAGCCAGCAGTGTAAACCAAGTCCATCTTTCTTCATTAATTTGTATACAGTTCTTATTTTAACAGGACAAACTTTCAGAGGGTACTCACATGGGACTGCTGAACCAGCTGTACAACTTTTATTTTGAAGAAAAAAAGTTGAGCCTCAGAACAGGCTGTTTTAAAGACAGGGAGGGACTTACCCTTTCCGAACTTGACCAGCATGTGGAAAGAGAGCTCTCATGGCTGCAATAACTTAAGGAGCTCCTACCTGGGTGACAGGGGTACGAAGTTTTCGGTTTGTTTTGCTTTGTTTCCGAGGGTCCTGTGCACTTCTCTTGCCTGTGTCAACGTGACTTTTGGTGGTTTTTGCACACCCTGCTCTGTGGGGGAGTGCCCCGACGTGCCTGTCTTATGTGGCCTCTATGGACACATTGCTCAGCTGGCAGAGAGCAGGGAAGTTTTCTCTCAGCACCCAAAAAGAGAAAAAGGAAACTACTTTTTCCTTTGGGGCTCTTTGCAGCACAATAGATCAGGATAAGCTTCCACATATCCTCCCTGGATTTTCTGGAGTGGTTTCCAGGAAGAAGTTAAACGTTCACCTTTAAATGGATGACCATGTCACAATCAGGAAGAAACATCTCCAAAGACCCATCTTTAGGTAAGTAATGCTGGATCCCAGGTGGCTCTAGGGCTGTCAGTGACAATAATTTCTCTCCTTCCTTAACTTGGGGATTCTGACTCTGAACTACAGCAGAGCAATTAAGAGTGTGCCTAAAGTTTAACTATGTGCATACTGAAGAAGTATTTTTATTTTCTGTTTTCTGAAACTCTTTATACCAGCTCTTATCAATTCCTCAAAATATATTTTCAAAACATCTTAACTATTCAAGTACGTGAATGACATAGCACTGGAAAACTTTTGAAATATTATGCAATCCCTCACTGTTTCAGAGGGCTGTGCAACAGCCCTCTAAATGGGAAATACTGTGCTTGGTTCTTTCAACTGATTACACTCCAGGGCAGTGTTTTAGTGCTGTAAATGCTACCTCTTTCTGAAGTAATGTGTCACAAGATACGTTTGAACTTGATAGCTATTGCACTAGAGTACACATTTTATAGTTCTGGGATATCAGACCAGTAGTTAGGAAAACAATAGGTGAAAGGAAAAAATGTACACTGTGGTGAGATCTATGGCTAGTGAAATGTAGACAGAGTAAAATGGATTGAGCTAAGGCTAACTTTGGGGGAAAGGTCACTCTTTCTCTGAGGGAATAGCAATTTCTCCATTGGCTCTTTAACTCTTGATTCTTTAGTTATCTTATGTACTTTAAGATTTAGAACTGAGAACAGATAATTTTAAAGTTGCTAGAAAGTTAAAACAAATACTTTTTAATTCTTAAAACATAAGGCTTTTTTGAAAATAGAAGTTAACTATATATCAATTTTATGCTTACTTCAAAATCATATTCTAAACATATAAAGTTACTATATGTTAGCAATAGCAAAATACCAAAAGTCAAGTTGTAGCCACTGGTTGTTGATCTAGAATTAAATACAGAATAATAGAAGTTTATGGATGGAACCCCTGTCATTCTGTCATTGCTACATAATAAATAAGAGGGTCCTTGAAGAGTGTAATTATATAAAAGGTGGCCATTTTCTTTACTCATTAAACATTACTATAGTTTTATTAATATAAATATATTTTTGTAATGCTCAAAAACACAGTGCTAGTGCAAATTTGTTAAAATTTTCTTTTGAATAAAAATTATATTTAAATTTGTATGTATGGATTTATGATCATAATGTTCATCCTCTCAAGTATGCATTTGCACGTTATGTAGCAATAGTGATAAATAATCAAAAATTCAATATGATCCCCAAAATGTATATACTCCTATTATAACTCCTCAAAAGTTCTCCCAATACTATGTAATTAATCTCTACTGTCACCCTAGTGTCTTTGTGACTTTTAAAAAGGCATGAGAATTACACCCATGATTCCAAATTCAACCCTATTGAGGCACCACTCATATAGGGCACTCACTGCACTTTGAGAAGGTGTGGTGGTGTTGGATAAAGCCAGGTTCATCTTGCCATTATTTCTTGTGCAATGGGGAGTTTTTTGAGATCAAGAAGATGGTTTTCATGCCTACTCCTGATAAATTATATGCTTAGGTGCTATTTGCTGGTGGGTAACAGCCTCATGACCTTTCCATTTTTTTAAAAATACAAAGAATGAATTCTTTGTAAAAGAAATTTGATAAAATTAAAATAAGATTTGGTAAATTCAAATGATTGTTTCATGATCTTGGTGATCTAGAAGAGAAAATGTAGCTACCAAAGAGGTCCTACTCTCTCCCAGGGAATTGATTGAAGCAAATGTAGAAATGGATCTCTGATGAAAACAGATTTAGGCTACATGTGGGAGTTAGATTTATTGGTCAACTGCCATGTGCACAATTGACATTGCTTTTGCCATGGTATGACTGTGATGGGAGAAAGAGAGGTGGCGGGTATAGCCATAATTCCTCAGAGAAAAATTGGGACTGATTTTCAGTAAAATACAACATCAATTTCTTGATAACTATTTGTACTTTTAGGCAAACTAGAAAGTAGGTTAAGACTGTCTTTGGCATTTACGCCCTTATCCCATGCCCTTCTCTGAAGCATTGAGTCATCTTTTTCAGGCCTGACTTTTCTGGTCAGAGACTCATATACCAGACTTTTCCTTATTTTGTTCTTGTCTACACTCCACATCCTAAGGGCCTTGCATACTTAGTGTTTCTTAATCCATTTGGTAAGCATATCTGTTTCATATGTGCTAGTGGGACTAGTTATAAATTTAATAGAAAATTTGTGAAAATAATATCTTGGTTGTGATAAGTCATTCATTTAAAATTTCAGAAACTAATACAGATCAATCTAGGAACTTGTATTGAAATATCTGACTTTTGACACAATTCCAATTTTCTTTATATAGGCTAATTTCTCATGTAATTGAATTGATAGCTTTAACTCAACTCACCTGGTATTCTCTGATAGTCTTGGAGTCCACTAGATATATCATCTATTTTTGCCTAAGTAAGTATGGTTCAGTCAGAGGATGGGTGCCAAAAAGGATATAATAATGTCCTTGGAGAGGACAAATCTCACTAATGACTAATTCTGATACCTAAAAAAAAGAAAAGATCAGGAATTTTTTTAATTTTTGAAACTGAATCAAGATCAATTTCTCCATCTGCATATTTTCTCTAAATTTCAGAAACTAAAAATCATTCATCAAATGAAACAAGTTAGCTCAGAGTTTTGGAGTAGATGTGCTCATTGAAATCCATGGCTGGATAAAATACCAAGAAGTCTGGGAGGAATCTGACATTATTTAGATTCTATTTCTAAGAATATCTGGGCCTCTTTCAGAAAGATTCACATCATCTTATATAGTTAGTTAGGTTACCAAATCCATTTTTAGTAAGTTTTCCTTGGACATTTTAGATATATATGTTCACACTTTATCTGTGAGGCAAATAACAAAGGCAAAGTTTCTTTAATGGCCAAGATAGGAGTTTATATTATTTCTTTCACTAATATCATATAGACTTTGGGGTCAATGAGATTGTTCAGCTCTGAGCATTTATTTACAAATGATGTCTCCTGAACGCATTTTGTGGTTCTGCCTGCAAATGCTCTTACAGGCGAGTCTAGTGTAGAGAAAAGATGATTCTCCTTTTACTCAAGAGAAATACTTTATGCTTTATAATTTCCTAGGAAGAAAACATCACTGCACAAATTTATATTAATATATTTATTGCCAGCAACAGTGATTTTTGTCCCTCAGCACTTATAAAATAAAATTACACAGATCCTTGAAGTCCAAGATATAAATAAATACTTAATATTAGATACCTTGCATAGGAACAACTTTAGTCTTTGAAGAATTCTTATTTTTATATTGCAAGGGAACTTTATTTTTGATAATTATAATCATTTATCACTTATAGAATGAGTCATAATTTATGTTTTAATACTATATAACACATTCAAATGAAGGACCTTTGTGTAACTTCAGTAAAACCATTGATGAAGACATTTTTATCTCATTGCAATCTTATATTCTTTAGAAACTTTCTGTATTCCCATATGATGTCAACCTTAGATTGTGATGCCAAGAAAAATCTGTTTCTACTGAATAATTTGCAGCTGTGAAAATATTTATTATCTGAATTTCATTGCCATGAAGAGTTTAATTCTGATATTTGGCTATTTTGATCTTCTACTTTAAGATCTTTATTTTGTCAAAATCTATTAAGTGCATCCTTTTCCATTTGTTGCTTTAAATTCTAGATATAGGTAGTGAAAATAATGAATTTAAAAATAAATTGAAATTATTCTTATGGATTATGTGATATTCTTTGGAAGCAACAATCTTTTGAACCTCTTTCAGAGTTGAAAAGTAGTTAAATTGTGTTTATGGTGATTTTCCATTAGGAGTACCACTAAAAAGTCACAAACAAAATCAAACTATGCAAATAGTTCTTCATTAGCCCTAGAATTAAGGACTGGTCTATTCATCCAGGGTATGAGACACTGAGTGCAATGCTGTCACGGCTCAAGAGTAATGAAAATTGTGTTGGGATCTTCATAGCATTTAGAACATGCTGTTTCTTCTCTTTATGTGTTTTCAAAAGTTTTATTTTTACAAGTATCTGTTAACAGTGGAATTCTGAGTGTGTTTTTGGCAGACATATTCCCTTCACATAGAAATGTAGAAAGCAGTAGGGTAGAATAAGAAAATCTAGAAAAAGATCCTATTTTTCTCTGTGACCTCATGAAGATGGTTAGTAGCCTATTGCTGTGTCTAAATTCTAAATTCAACATTTGGGATTTATGTTTTATACAGGAATATCATAAGAAATGTTGTATATTCATTAGGATCATTAACCTTTTTTAGTTTAATCATTTATGATTATTCCCATATTTTAGCTCAGTGTATAAACATTAGAGTCAAACTAAGCGAGAAGTTGCAAATATGCAGAAATTGTGCTGCATTTCAGATTTTCACACAGTAAAGTATTTAAGCACGTGACTGACATTACCAATTTACAGTAGTTTTCTTAGTTAAGTATCCAGATAAAAATCAATTACTTAGATGTTTCGGGTCCTTTTCCTGCAGTGCTTTTGGAAGAATTAAAAAACATGAACAAATAATATAAAACACAAGTCACTTCAAAACTTAAAATTGCAATACACTACTAGGTTTTTTGATTAATAAATGCTTAAATATTTATAATATTTTTTGAGTTAAGCCTCATTTTAACACATTCCTCTCACCAGAAATAGATAATTTAGACAAAATACAATTTAGTGCAAAGCCATTAAAGTGGAAAAAAGTACATAGAAAAAATTAAGTATGAGTTGATGAAATAGTATAATTATATAATACTCCATCTTTTTTTATTCAATGTTTCCTCATAGGAAAAACCTCTATGTTAATCAAATCTGAAATACAATATAATTCTATATTTATAAAATTGCTTACGAGTATTTTGGCTATAAGATCAAAGCGGTTATGAGAGAGAGAGAGCAAGAACGAATTTATCACAAGGGTGAAATTTAGTTTAGAGGTTTTAAAGAGTGCGATTGATGATTTTTATGCAAATGATGGTTAATTGAAAGGAAAAAAAATCATGTTATTCCTCTTGCTGTTAAAATGGAAAATACTTGTAGAAAATAGACATAGTGAAATTAATTGAAAGCGTATGACACTGTAGGACATGATACTCATTAACAGAGAAAATATTTTTATAATGACATGCTTACTAAAAGCTAGTATTTTTGTGTCTAGTTCCAGGTGTTATTGCTGCTGGTCAAAGGTTATTGTATATATAGAATAAGGGAAAAAAAATGACCTTTAAAATAAATTGTAAAGATCAAAGCAAAACAACCTGAACATAATAAATTATACACATATAAAAAACATCAAAGCAAAAACAAGCATGTTTGAATATAGGGCAGGTAATTTTATGGTGAAAAACATTATCGGACATTATTGTGCCTATTTATTTTCCTAATCATAATAGAAGTAGCTTTAATTTTCAAAAGATCATCATAAATTGATAGACTATAATTTGCTATGTATTTTTATGTCCGGCTGTAAGTGATTTACTCTTGTTGAAATTATTTCATCCAATCAGCACAAGTTTAAATTTCCTCCAATAAACTTGCCATCATTGTCATCAACAGTAGAAGGTGGTCACACTAATACTAACATTAAAGACTTAGTACATTCACAGGCACATTATATGCACACAGTGATCAGGACAACTCCACGAGGAGGTCTGAAATCTACAAGTAATAATTTTTGGTAAGGAGCTAGCAGAAGGGAACAGATTAAAGCCTGGGAAATTGTCACTTAGAGTCACACACATCTTGTTTTCTAAACTAGACAGCTTAGTGATATTTATGTTTATCTTAGGCATTGGTAAAACTTAAAAATGACTTTTTCAAAGAGATGCAATGTTTGAAATGAGGAAAATCAAGATTATATAGTAAAATAATCTATTTAATGATTTTATGTTATCTGGCAACCTTTATATTTGTAACAATTGGCCTTTTACACAGTGTTTAAATAAAAGGCAAGGAAAAAAGGTCATACTGGTGGATACTCACTTAAAAGATGAACTGTAGGTTGTAGAGACAGAATAACTTTAAAGAAGTCTGCAGTATTTATAAACCCAGACTCTTTAGTTCTGTGCCTGGGCATAACAAAGTTTTGACAGTTTGTTCTCATGGGAAAGCTTCAGTTTATTTATGTATGTGATTACAACCACTTGGACATGAGCTCTAATTGAGGAAAATCCAACATTTCCTGAATTGGAGCTGCTGGAAGTGGGTGGCACAAGTCACAGTGCATTTGAAGGGGTAGATGATGATAACACTGCCAGAGGCCAGCACCCGCGCCTACTCAATCAAAGCCATACTTTTTGTTGTGGAGAAGCATTTGTTCTGAGCCAAACTGGTGTCCACTTTTAGTATTTTGGTGACTTTGGATTTTGATATTTTAGGATGGGATTTTTAGCAGAGCTTTTAAAACAGACATTTAAGTATTATATACTTATTAACTAACCGTTTATAGGCATGGAGAGTTATGGACTTTTACTATGAAAATCACTTTAACTTTAGAAATACTAATATTTAATTTGACTGTTTTAAGGATCAAAGAGTTTGGAACAAATTGATTAAAGATCCATAGTAATGAAAACCAGTAGGGCTGTGTAGTGGCAATTGTGTGAGTCCTAATTGAAGAAGGAAAAGAAAATCCCACTATGTCAAGTCACTCTTAAATTAAAAATTGATTTGATTTTTAAATTAAAAACTTGATTTAAATTAAATCAAAATTTGGATGAAAGTAGGGACATGAGACAAGCTGGGACCACTTGCTTGTTAGACATCTCTAATCAATAAATAAATGCTTATATCTATTATAATGCATCTGCTATTTGGTTCTTGTTTCTAGATATAAGCTCTGTGAAAACTAAGATGCCTGAGGCTAGAACCACCATTGAATTTGTAGTTTTTTTTCTCATAACTTTTAGGAGAATGTGTATCGTAAATATGTATTTACTCAAGGCTTCAAACTTAAATGCCTGAGGGGTTCAGCTCAATATTGTAAGTATTTTAAGTAGGATTTGTGGGAGATCAGTGGTGATCAGAAATTAAAGGCATTTGTTCTCTCCTTCCCTCTCCTCTTTTCCCTTCCTCTCTCCCTCTCTGCCTTTCTTTTTCTCTCTTTTTTTGCTGAACTGAGCGATGAACTCAGGAATTCATGCTTTCTAAGCTGGAGATCTACCACTTCAGCCACACCTCCAGCCCTTTCATATTTTAAAAACACTGGAAGACTAAACAAAATCTTGCTGCAGACTGCTAGTTAGTGATCCTTAACATGATAAAAACTAGCGTAAATAATTTATTTTCTTAGGTCACATTAAAGGAATAGATAATATATAATTTTTGAATGAATAAAACATTTGCATCAATCTCAGCTTGAATTATTGTAATATCAAGGAATTCAGTGTCTATAGTTCATTCCACCTTTGAACAACTATGGCTTGTTAGAAAATGCTTTCTCAAATTGAAATCTGTTTTACTGTCAATAAAACTTTTTTTCTCTTAGTGGAACTGAAACAAGAGATGCTAAACTTTCTCTTTCATAGGACAGCTCTTCAAACGCTGAAGGCAATTGTATCAGTTATTACTATTTATGAAGATTCCTAAAATATAATGGCTAAAAATGACACAAGTGTATGGGTAGGCTGAATGGTTCTGCTGATCTGTGCAAGGCTTGGTTTATCTCAGTGGGACTTTCTCATGTATCTATGGCCAGATGGTGGGTTTTCTAAGGATTGGGTGGCATAGGAGGTCCTTGGTTCCACGTCTTGTCGTTCTTACCTGTGTCTCACAATTGTTCAGCAGGCTAACCTGGACAGGGTCTCACAATAATTATAGGAAGGAGAAGTAGAAACACTTTCTTCAAAGTTCTGATTGAATCTTATTGAATCAAGTTGCTATTAGCACCTTGGGAAAAGCAAAAAGTCACATGACAGATCCTACAGTCTTTTCAGACTGAGCCTAGAGTCCATATACCACAGGGCACAGATAAAGGGAAGCACATACAATTGGGTCAGTTGGTGCAGTGCATCTGCTCTGAAAACTCTTAGGCTTTTTATGATTATTCTTTTTGTTAGTTTGTCTATTGAAAAGATGGTTCCTAATTTGAATCTTTCATGTTGTAAAGTGGTTTGAGTGACCAGTTGAGGATAAGGGAAAATATTAACAGAGTAGAGAGTTCCAGATGGCTGTCATGTGACCTTGGGTCAAATGTGGCTCACCTGACTCCAGCGTTATAGCATGCCTGAAATTCCTGGTTAAAATGTTTTAATAAGTTAAAAGTTAAAAATAGTCTTACATGATTTCCTAAAATGTGTGCTGACAATGGCTGCCCACATTCTCCAGTTCCTTTTGGATAATTGGTTTTCACCAAGTGTCATGCTAGCACACTTGAGGAAATTAGGTATTCTGATAGTAACTGAATATAATTAAATATATAATTTTGGGGAATTCAATTCTAACTCTACTAATACTACAACATGGAAAGGAAGAATTGAAAGTAATAATAGTAAAGTAAAGCTTTCCTGTATGCATTTAAGTTACATTTGAGTCACATCCATAATGCATAGTCTCATGGGATTGAGGTTTATTATCTTTTAAGCATTATTTTTTTCTTTATGGCATATATTTCTGATGTTTTTTGTTGCTGAACTTTCCCAAACACCACTACCATGTGTAAATGTGTTTGTGAAAGCTACAAATTATGTAGCCTCTCTTTTGAATCAGTGATTCACAAAATCAATCTGTTTAGTATTGACGTTAGCATTGCAGTTTACACAACAAGCTTCTGTAGCCCTAATCTTGTAGATCCTGACTCATTAGGTCTGGGGGCAAAAAGATTTGATAAATTTCTACAAACTCTCCATGTTTATGCTGATTCATAACTAGATTTTGAACCTGTTTTCCTTAATGATATAATTAATATATAATAGGAATAGAAGAGCAGACTAATCAGACTAATCTGGAAACTCTTTAATAACATCAGTATCATTATTGGAAATATAAGCCACATTTTTTTCATTAAGAAAATCTCTCTTGGTTCAGGAGACCTATGATTATGACTATGGAGAGGGTTTAATTTCTCCTCTTAAAATGTCTTAAACACTTTTTTTAGGGCACAGGTCTACAAAGAACTGAAACATACTATCATGAGCTCCAATGCAATGGTTCTCTACAAATTGGCTGTGTCTTGCAATAACTGGGGAATTTTTTGAAATCCCATACCCAGGTGGTATTTCAGAACTACCAAATCAACATTCTGGATGAGACTCAGGAATTAGTGCTTTCTTAAACTCCCTAGTTTCCTAGTGTATAGTCAAGTTTGACAGCTTCGGTCCTAAAGAGAAGCACATAGGAAATGCAATGGTGGAAGACATTAGAACACTTGAAGGTGACCTTTGGGGGTTAAGTAGGATTCTGACGGCAAATAGAAGAAGGAAAGTACATCCAGAAGAGCATGAGCAAAACTATAGGTTCAGGAAAGTGCATGAAGTGTTTGAGAAAGCTCAGGAGTACAGCATCTGTGGATGGAGTGATGTGTGTCTGAAAGTCTGCTTTGGGCTTGAGAGTCAAGGTTGCACTGAATGTATTTTGTAAATATGCACTGTCACCCATGTGATCTGATTCTACAACTGACAAATCCTATTAAGTCTTGAGTTCAGCATTTCCAAAATCCCATTTTGTCATAGGACACCATTTCATTCCTGAGATATTCCGAACAAAAATATCAAATCAATTTTGTTAATTCTACTTGTCATTTGTTCCCCTCTAAGGGATTTACAAAGCATATTAAAAATTTACAGCAAAACTTAAGTTTATTTACTTTAATACTTCTCAAATTGTATTTTATTTCTGCATAATGCATGTTAATATTCTCAGAGAATAGTACTTCAAAGAAACACTATTTTCCTCTAAATTTTTTCCAAATGTACTTTCTTAATTTTCCAAAATTCTCTTTCCTTCAGCTAGTCTTTTTTCTTCATTTAATTATTTCTTTTCTTATTTATATTATCTGGAAGATAGTTGGACCTAAGAAATTTTTCCGTAGTTAACGTTCTTCTCTCAGAGAAGCCAGGCAAACAAAGTTGCCTAGCTAGGAGAATAGTTAATGTTATATTACATAACTGTGATGGTGTGAGTTTAAAAAAGGAAGAAGAAATATTTTGAAAAGATTGAGAAACAAGGAAAAATGTCACATTATTGAAACAGCTGAGGGTAAATTAAGAAATAACAGATGGAAGTTATGTGTGGATTCTCACACCTAGGTGTCACCGTATACACAAATTTGGCAGCATTTTACCTAGACCTTGAGCCTTTTCTGCATTTCATCCTGAAAAGATTTAAAAAAATTATTTTCTTAAATTAACACTTAGTGAAAAGTAGACAGTTCAAAGTCTACAATTAATGCCATCTGGAATAATGATTAAAATGATGATAGCTTACAGTTGTGTAGTCCCATATCAATAGCTTTAATTTTTAATTTTTGTACATGAGTTACACTATTTGTTTGTGCACTGTCCTTGTAAAGTAGAAAGGAAACCATATGGTTCCCCATTTCATAAGTGAAGAAACTGAAGCTCAAAGGGACACAGGAAGTTAAAGGAAGGGATATTAAAAGCAATGCCATCAGGTAAAAATAGATTAAGTGCATTTGCTATTACAGATTTTATCTTAATAACAGGTAATACATGTGTAACACCAGCCATGTGATTCTTCTTTGAGGTGTGGCCCATTCTTTCTAGCCCAGGAAATGAAGCTACTCAGAATTATTTAATGTTTATGATTTCCATGAAAATGTTCTCTTCCAAGATAGAGAGAGGACAAAACCTGAGCCAAATTAAATTATCATTGTCACATAATTTACTGAGATGACAATACAAACTAAGTCTGACATGTTATATATGATTCACTTTCAAGAACTTTAGGACAGATAGTTCTGACTCCAGCAGAAATAAAGAAAGAAGAGGGAGAAGAAAGATAGTTAAGCCAGTTGCTTTGAAAGCATTTCTAAACAGAAGAGATTTGTTGCTGTCATAATATAAACAACATTTTCCTAGGAAGAAGAAAGACCCTTGAGATTCTGAAGGATGTGCCTACTAGGTTGTGCAAGACTAGGACTAGATATAATTAATGGAAATTATTAAAATATAATTTGACAGTAGCCATCTTATTAGTCTATATTAAATAATATTATTTAATATAGATTAATTATTCAATATAGATTAAATTTATGGAAAGCAATGCTTTATAACATTAATATCCAAAATGTTGAAATTTCACTTTTTAAAATCTGATGTACTTGAAGAGGCAGGGATGTAGCTCAGTGGTAGAGTGCTTGCTTAGCATGTGTAGTGCCCTGGATTCTGTCCTCAGCACAAAAAGAAAGAAAAACAAAAGACAGGAATATCTTTAGGAGACAGGCCTCGTAGTATATGCCTATAATCCCAGCACTTGAGAGGCTGAGGCAGGAGAATTGTCAGTTTGAGGCCAGCATGGGCTAGATAGCAACATGCCGTCTCAAAAAAAAAAAAAGAAAACAAACAAAACCACAAATAATTAATGTACTTGAGGCTATTTTTGGGTACCATAAAGTTTCTGTGTTTTGTGATAAAATATTTTACTTTATTGTAAATTTTCTTAAGTATCATACTAAGAGTTTAGTTTCTAAAGAGAAAACAAATCTCACATTCTGTTAAACAATATAATGCCCTTAGAATGCTATCTTCTCTTTAAGAATCAAATATTTAGAAATCTTTCCTAAAAGCAATACAGTTGAGGTGGTACAGAGTAGCAAAGCTACAATTTGCTTAAAATGCATCCATTCCTAGGGTAGACCCATGAGTTCATGGTGCTTGCTTTAATAATAATAAACCATCCCAAACTGGTGCTAATTTTAAAAAATGGAAAATACTTTCTGTCCATTCTCTGGGAGTTAACAGCTGTGCCAAATGATCACTAAGCTAAACATTTTATAAAAATTGTTATTGATTCTAATGTACCAGCTTTTAGATAAATTGAGCTGGAGATTAGGCTGCTAATATTAAATAATGTAGATAAGTGTGTCTAATCAGGACAGCTTTTTGTGTGGTATCTTTGTTTTAAAATTACTTTTATACTTTATTTTTATTATTGTTGTATTGGGAGTACATTGTGACACACAATATTTCTTGTAATATATCATAGTTGCATTCACCCTCTCTGTCATTCTCCTTAACCTGTCTCCTCCCATTCCTGGAATAGTTTCAATAGGTCTCGTTTTTCCAGTTACAAACATGTGTACATAATATTTCTACCATATTCACCCTCCTACATCCCATCTTTATATCCTTCTCCCACCCACTGGTACCAACCCTCCAGATGGGACCTGTTTGCCTTCCTGTTTTATGTATTTGTAAAAAAAAAAAAAGGCATTTTCGTTTGTTTAAGATAGCTATCCATGGTGTTCCTACTTACCAGGAAATCGTCTCCCCCTCTCTCTATTAACTCAGTTCGCAATTGAGCCTCCCTCCTCCATTTCATGGAAGCTATGTTGACACTGAACTGGTGAAGGCCCCTAGTTTCAATTTAAGTTTCTCTTTCTTCCCCCACTTACGTGTCTAGGTAACAAGATGATATTGCTCCTTCCCGTTTCCTGCTGTTTTCTCTCTTCCTCTCCTCATTTGCCAAACATCAAAATGCCTGTTGTTTCTTAGGTGAGATGAATGTGCTATATACTCAGAAAACTCATGGTTTTGCCAAGTACTGTATTGTTTTGAGGAATTCTACCTACATCTGTAAACATTGAGCCATTTAAGGCTACCTTAGAATAATGAGTCTAAATCTGAGCAGAAAGTGGCCATAGGAGTCCCTGGGGTGATGTTTCTGGGGTTTCCATCAAGTTACATTTCAATTTCTCTTCCGTTCATTGGTTGTTAAAATGTAGACCCTGTCAGCTGCTTCCATTCCTTCTCATTAATTTCTTCAGTCCCTTGCAAAAACACCTCTTCTAATCTCAGTGACACTTCCTGTTAAGGGATTCCTACATTCACATTTGATGATCTCAATTTTATCTTACATAACATTTTACATTTTTTCCCATTGTACACATGCCTACCCGATGACCTCCTGATATTTGTTACTAATTTATCCAAATAGATTTATTATAATACCTACTATTCTATGATAGTCAATTCCAAAGCATATGTGTGCATATTCCTTCAAACTTTGTCCCTTGAAATGCTAATGCCTTGTGAGATTTAATAGTGTCACAGACACATACACAGACAAACATATACATACGCAGGTTAATAAGTGGGACTTCACATAAGGTTTATGTTCTTGCTAAGTGTAGTGTCCAAGACAAAGATATAACAATTGGGGTTTTCTTAATTGACAGTGAGCTTTCTTTATGCTACATATTGATAAACATTTCAAAGACTGCAGCAAATTTTCCCTCAGTAAATTGTTATTTAAGAAAAGGGGCAGAGAGGATGGGGGAAGGGGACAGGGTGGAGAAATGATCCAAACAATGTATGCACATGTGAATAAATGAATTAAAAGAAAAGAAATACTGCTTAGAGGAACAGTTTAGGCTGGCTCCTTTGAGAATCTTGGTTGATAGCTACTAAAGAATGTATAAGCCACTTCCTATATGCCTAATCATTACTCTTGTCATTTAGACTCCAACTCTCAGTTTTTATGACTCTCTACTTCTTATCTTCCCTAACAAAATAATTATCAAGTCTTTTCTTATTTCTCTGGTTTTTTTCTTTGTGCTTCTTTATGTCAAAGCCTAAAATTTTATGATGTTTTACAAATTGAGGTTCTAATTTCCAGTTTCCCTTCCACAGATTCCTGGGTCCTTTTTTTTTAATGATTTAATTATTTATTTTTTATTTTTTTTATTCATATGTGCATACAATGTTTGGGTCTTTTATCCCCCCTTCCCTCATCCCCTCCCTTCCCCCCTCCCCCTCCCTCTGCCCCCCTACCCCCTTGCTACCAGGTAGAAACTATTTTGTCCTTATCTCTAACTTTGTTGAAGAGAGAGTATAAGCAATACTAGGAAGGACCAAGGATTTTTGCTAGTTGAGATAAGGATAGCCATACAGGGAGTTGACCATCATTGCTTTCTTGTATATGTGTGTTACCTTCTAAATTAATTCTTCTCGAACTAACCTTTTCTCTAGTTCCCGGTCCCCTTCTCCTATTGGCCTCTGTCGCTTTATAGTTTCTGCATTAGTTCCTTTGAATTGAGGACATCAAATACTATCATGTTTTTTTTTTTTTGGGTTTATTGCCTATCCTCATACCTCCCTTGTGTGCTCTTGCCTCATCATGTGATCATAGTCCAATCCCCTTGTTGTGTTTGCCCTTGATCTAATGTCCGCATATGAGGGAGAACATATGATTTTTGGTCTTCTGGGCCTGGCTAACCTTGCTCAGGATGATGTTCTCCAGTTCCATCCATTTATCTGCAAATGATAAGATTTCATTCTTCTTCATGGCTGCATAAAATTCCATTGTGTATAGATACCACATTTTCTTAATCCATTCATCGGTAGTGGGGCATCATGGCTGTTTCCATAACTTGGCTATTGTGACTACTGCTGCAATAAACATGGTGTGCAAGTGCCTCTGGAGTAACCTGTGTCACATTATTTTGGGTATATCCCCAAGAGTGGTATTGTTGGATCATATGGCAGATCTATGTTTAGATTTTTAAGAAGCCTCCAAATTTTTTTCCAGAGTGGTGTACTAGTTTGCATTCCCACCAGCAGTGTAAGAGGGTTCCTTTTTCCCCACATCCTCACCAACACCTATTGTTGGTTGTGTTTCTAATGATGGCTATTCTAACAGGGGTGAGGTAGAATCTTAGTGTGGTTTTAATTTGCATTTCTTTTATGGCTAGAGATGGTGAGTATTTTTTTCATGTGCTTTTTTGGTCATTTGAATTACTTCTTTTGAGAAAGTTCTGTTTAGTTCACTTGCCCGTTTCTTTATTGGTTCATTAATTTTGGGAGAGTTTAGTTTTTTGAGTTCCCTATGTATTCTGGTTTTCAGTCCTTTGTCTACTGTTTAGCTGGCAAATATTTTCTCCTACTCTGTGAGTGGTCTCTTCAATTTAGAGACCATTTCTTTTGTTGAGCAGAAGCCTTTTAGTTTTATGAAGTCCCCTTTATCTATGCTATCTCTTAGTTGCTGTGCTGCTGGGGTTCCATTGAGAAAGTTCTTACCTATACCTACTAATTCCAGAGTATTTCCTACTCTTTCTTGTATCAACTTTAGAGTTTGTGGTCTGATATTAAGATCCTTGATCCATTTTGAGTTAATATTGGTATAGGGTGATAAACATGGATCTAGTTTCAGTTTTTTGCAGACTGCTAACCAGTTTTCCCAGCAGTTTTTTTGAAGAGGCTGTCTTTTCTCCATCATATATTTTTAGCTCCTTTGTCAAAGACAAGTTGATTATAGTTGTGTGGCTTCATATCCGGGTCCTCTATTCTGTTCCATTGGTCTTCATGTCTGTTTTTATGCCAGTAACATGCTGTTTTTATTGCTATTGCTTTGTAATATAGTTTGAAGTTGTGTATTGTGAAACCTCCACTGTTGTTCTTTTTGCTGAGTATTGCCTTAGTTATTTGTCGTCTCTTGTGTTTCCAATAAATTTACCAGTTGATTTTTCAATCTCTTTGATGAATATCATTGGGATTTTGATGGGAATTGCATTAAACATGTAGATTGCTTTGGGGAGTATAGACATTTTTACTATGTTGATTCTACCAATCCATGAGCATGGGAGATCTCTGCACTTTCTATAATCTTCCTCAATCTCTTTCTTCAGAAGTTTATAGTTTTCCTTGTAGAGGTCATTCACATCCTTTATTAAGTTTACTCCTAGGTATTTGATTTTTTTTTTTTGAGGCTATTGTAAATGCAATTGTTTTTATATATTCTTTCTCAGTTTGTTCATTATTAGTGTATAGAAATGCTAATGATTTTTCTATGTTGATTTTATATCCTGCTACCTTGCTATAGCTGTTGATGGTGTCTAGAAGCTTTTGAGTAGAGTTTTTTGGGTCTTTAATGTATAGGATCATATCATCTGCAAAGAGGAATATTTTGACAGTTTCTTTACCTATTTGTATTTTTTTATTCCTTCTTCTTGCCTAATTGCTCTGGCTAGGAATTCTAGTACTGTGTTGAATAGGATTGGGGATAGTGGGCTTCCTTGTCTCGTTCCTGATTTTAGAGGGAATGGTTTCAGTTTTTCACCATTAAGTATAATGCTGGCTGTAGGTTTGTCATACATAGCTTTTATAATGTTGAGGTACTTTCCTTCTATTCCTAGTTTTCTTAGAGCTTTTATCATGAAATGCTGTTGGATCTTATCAAAGGCCTTTTCTACATCTATTGAGATGATCAAGAGGGTTTTGTCCTTGCCTCTGTTAATGTGGAGTATTATGTTTATTGATTTTTGTATGTTGAACCACCCCTGCATTCCTGGGATGAAGCCTACTTGGTCGTGGTGAATGATCTTTTTCATGTGTTGTTGAATTCGGTTTGCCATTATTTTATTGAGTATTTTTGCATCAATGTTCACTAAGGAGATTGGCCTATAGTTCTCCTTTTTGGAGGTGTCTTTGCCTGGTTTTGGGATAAGTATAATACTGGCTTCATAAAATGTGTTAGGCAGTTTTCCTTCCCTATCTATTTCGTGGAACAGTTTAAGGAAGGTTGGTATTAGTTCTTCTTTAAAAGGTCTGATAGAATTCAGCAGAGAATCCATCAGGTCCTGGACTTTTCTTTTTTGGGAGACTATTGATTGTTGCTTCAATTTCTTTTTGTGTTATAGATCTATTCAGGTGGTTAATGTCCTGTTGGTTCAGTTTTAGATGACCATAAGTATCTAGAAATCTGTCCATTTCTTTAAGATTTTCAAATTTATTTGAATATAGGTCCTCGAAGTAGTCTCTGATGATTTCTTGGACTTACATGGTGTTTTGTTATCTCTCTTTTGGATTCCTGATTTTACTGATTTGGGTTTTTTCTCTCCTCATTTTAGTCAGGTTTGTCAGGGGTCTGTCAATCTTGTTTATTTTTTCAAAGAACCAACTTTTGTTTTATTAATTCTTTGTGTGGTTTTTTTGTTTTCTATTTCATTGATTTCAGCTCTTATTTTTATTACTTCTCTCCTTCTATTTTTGTTGGGATTTGCTTGTTCTTATTTTTCTAGGAGTTTGAGATGTATCATTAGGTACTGATTTGAGATATTTCAGTCTTTTTAATATATGTACTTATGGCTATAAACTTTCCTCTCAAGAGTGCGTTTGCTGTGCCCCAGTGTTCTGGTAGGTTGTGTTTTCATTTTCATTGACTTCCAGGATCCTTTTAATATCCTCTTTCATTTAATCAATGACCCATTGTTCATTAAGCAATGGGTTTTTCAGTTTCCAGCTGTTTGCATGTTGTTTGTCTTTATTTTTATTGTTGAGTTCTAGTTTCAATGCATTGTGATCAGATAGAATGCATGGTATAATTTCTATTTTCTTATATTTGTTGAGGATTGCTTTGTGTCCTAGGGTATGATCTATTTTGAGAAGGTTCCATGGGCTGTAGAGAAAAATGTGTATTGTGTAGAAGTTGGATGAAATGTTCTGTAGATGTCAACTAGGTCCATTTGATCTATGGTATGTTTTAGATCTAGGATTTCTTTATTCATTTTTTGTTTGGATGTCCTATCTATTGATGATAGTGGGGTGTTAAAGTCTCCCATGACCACTGTGTTGGAGTTAATATATGCTTTTAGGTCCTTCAGGGTATGTTTGATGAAATTGGGTGCATTGACATTGGGTGCATATAGGTTGATAATTGTTATTTTCTTTTTTGTCTATTTCCCCTTTTATTAGTATGTAATGTCCTTCTTTATCTCGTTTAATCAATGTGGGTTTGAAGTCTACTTTGTTCGAGATAATTATTGCTACTCTTCCTGTTTTCGGGGGCCATTGGCCTGGTAAATCTTCTTCCAGCCTTTCATCCTAAGCCTCTGCTTATTTCTGTCGATGAGATGGGTCTCCTGTAAGCAACAAATTGTTGGATCTTCCTTTTTAATCCATTTCGTCAAATGGTTCCTTTTGATGGGGGAATTAAGTCCATTAACATTAAGTGTTAGTACTGATAGGTATGTGGTGATTCCTATCATTTAGTTGTCCTAGTTGTTTGAGGGTTTGATTGTGTGTAGCTAAATTGATGTTACTCTCTACTTTCTTGCTTTTTTCTTTTCCTGTAATTTGGTATTGCCTGCCCTTTCATGATTATGTTGGGTTTCACTTTCTGTGTGCAGAATCCCTTGAAGAATCTTTTGTAGTGGTGGCTTTGTGGTCATATATTGTTTTAGTTTCTGGTTATCATGGAAGACTTTTATTGCTTCATCTATTTTGAATGATAGTTTTGCTGGGTAGAGGATCCTGGGGTTGAAGTTATTTTCATTCAGTTCCCAGAAGACCTCACCCCAAGCTCTTCTTGCTTTTAATGTTTCTGTTGAGAAATCTGCTGTGATTTTGATGGGTTTACTTTTGTATGTTATTTGTTTTTTCTCTCTTACAGCCTTCAATATTCTTTCTCTAGTCTCTGTACTTGTTGTTTTAATGTTAATATGTCATCAGGTAGTTCTAGTTTGGTCAGGTCTGTTTGGTATTCTGGAGGTTTCCTGTACCTGTTGGGCATAGTTTTCTCTAGATTTGGGAAATTTTCTGTTATTATTTTGTTGAATATATTATGCATTCCTTTTGCTTGTACCTCTTTTCCTTCTTCAATGTCCATGATTCTCGGGTTTGGTCTTTCGATGGAGTCTGTAAGTTCTTGCATTTTCTTTTCTCATGTCTTGAGTTGTTTAACTAATAGTTCTTTGGTTTTTCCTTTAATTATCATTTCATCTTCGAGTTCTGAGATTCTGTCTTCTGCTTGTTCTAGTCTACTGGATTGGCCTTCCATTTTGTTTTGCGTTTCTGTTTCATTCTTTTTTCTGAGTATTTCCATATCCTCTTTAATATTGTCTCTTTTCATCCTGAGTTCATTTGTCTCTTTATTAATCATGTTCTTTGTTTCACTTTAGTGTTTATATAGTGCTTCTATAGTTTCTTTTATTTGTTCTTGTGCTTTCTCAAATTCTCTATTTTTGTTGTCTTGGAATTTCTTGAGTGTCTCCTGTACATTTTTGTTGACCATGTCCAGTATCATCTCTATAAAATTCTCATTGATTACTTGCAGGATTTCTTCTTTCAGATTGTTCTTGTGGGCTTCATTGAGTTCTTTGGCATAATTTATCTTTGTTTTGTTGGAGCTGGATCTGGGCATCTGTTTTCTTCATTTCCCTCTGGTTCCTGGTGGTCTCCCAAGCAAGTTAGGAGCTGGCATCTGGTCACACCAGAGCCCTCATGGTTTCTTTGTTTAATGTGGCATAGGGATTTTATGTGTGGGCTGGGGGTATGGAGGTGTCAGACTTTTGCCTCTTCTTGGTGGTTTTTCCTGCCAGGTGTATCTCCAGCATCTCTCCAAGAGTTTACTTTAGGAAGCATGCTTTCTGCTTCCTCCCTGTAGTCGCTATCTTGGAATCTCTCCCTAGGTCCTTGAGTTAGCAGATTAGTCTGTAAAGTTTTGTCATGGGTATGTCACTCCTTTCTTTTGTAATTTGCAATGATCCTTCATTGCTATCAGGTGAAATAATGATTCTTCTGACACTCCCAACCGTATATACCTAGTCTCCATCTACCTTGCCTCTTTCACAACTCTTTTACTAAAATCATTCAATATGACTCCTTGTTCCTCTGCTCCATCTTCTGTGTGAATCTTTCTCTGTTATCATGCATGCTTCAAGTACTGGTTCAAATGCCACTGTCTTCAGGAAGGGTCCTCTGACTCTTCCACCTATAATAAGCCTTTCTTACTCTTGGACTTTAACGGCAATAGTACTTTATTTGCAGCATAGAAATATGTAGCATAAGTATTTTTGAGTATATTTTCAAAAGTTTTTATGAGTTGATTCATGTTTTATTTCCCCTTGCTAGTATGATCCTATCAATGAATGAGACCTTTTCATAGTCATAGGATTCTAGAACATTCAAACTGGAAAGTCCCTGTATCTAGTGCAACTCTCTTATTTCATAAATAAATAAAAATCTCTGAGACAAAGTTGTCATAGCGAGTTAGTACTAAAATTAAAACTAGAATATTTTCAAGCAGATCTTTCTAGTTGAATGTACTTACTACTCTGCTAGCACAAGATAGTAATAATCATTGAGCATTTATGATATGCCAGGGATCTTTACATTAGGTCTAATCCTAAGCATAATATGAGAGTGTGGGCGTTATTATCCACATAGTACAGATTAAAAAATATACAGTTCATTGAGGCTAAGTAACTTGGGTAGAAGAGTTTGTCAAATTCAGCTCCACTTGCTTCTAAAATTTATACTCTAAGGTCAAAAATTGAATAAATATGGAGGGCTGTCTAATTTAGGGTGTAGAGTAGACACCTTGAGAACCTAAAGATTTGGATAGTCACCTAAGAATCAAGTCTCAGTATTTAAAATGACAATATTTATTCAGGGAAATACAAATTAAAACTATAGTGTACTACAATTACATACCTTGGAGAAAGGCTAAATGCAAAATATAAAGTACATACCCAGGTTCAGTGAGAATAAGAGCAAGGTTTCTTAACCTCAACACAATTAACTTTTTAGAATAGGTTTTTCTTTTTTGTAGGTGATGTCTTGTTCATTGTAGGATGTTGAGTGGCATCCCTGGTCTCTATCCACAAGATTCTAGTAGCTTCCACCCCTAGTTGTGCAGACAAAAAAATGACTCCATTGCCAATATAATGCTCAATTAAAAACCAGTGACTTAGCTAGGCATGGTGGCTCGCTCAGGAGGCTGAGGCAAGAAGATCACAAGTTCAAAGTCAGTCTGGGCTATATAGTGAGACCTTGTGTAAAACAAAAACAAAAACAAAACCACACTTATTTAGAGTAGTTGAAACTCTAAAACATTACTTGGGGAAACTGGAAAATTGTTTATATATGTACTAAAATTGAACATGTGTGTATATAGTAATATCATACTTATCAAAGTGTACACATATCATAGTTGTCAAAGACCTATGCAAGCACGTTCTTAGAAAGAGTAACTCATTATAACCTCAAACAAAAACACTCAAATGCTCATTGACAGTAAAAAGGATGCTACTTAGATAGGATTGTATACAGCAATGAAGAAAGATGAAGCAAAAAGACATATGTATACAAACATGACAAATATAATATTGAAGGAAAAAAGACAGACAGAAAAGAGTGTACAGTCTATGATTCCTTTTCTTTAGACCCTAGGAACAGGAAATACTAATAAAGAACAGTGGTTAACCCTTGGAAACACTTGAAGTGAACATGAGATTTCTGGGTATTGGAAATACTGGTTTTTTTTTTTTAAAGATCTGGCTTCTGATTACATAGTATATTTAATTTAAGAAAATCTATCAAGATGACACATATTTATGCATTTTTCAGTAAGAGTGTTATACTTTATTGAAAATAGAAAAAAGTCTAACCCAAACCAAATCAAAATAAAATTAAAAAACCCAAAACAAACCATGAGAGCAGCTTCTGTTTGGAGGAAGATACAAACATTCCAAACTACCCAGCCGGTGAAGTGGCTTCAGGGAACACCTGATGGTGGTGTTTGCCTTTGAGGGGGATAGGTAGGTGTGAAAGTAATGAACCATAGTTTCTTTTTTTTTCTGTGTGCTAAAGAAATAATGAGGCAACTAGAAATTGTTGGGTATACATTTAACTTTCACATCTTCCATGTTTACTTGCATATCTCATATATTTTATTATTCTACATTGTTAATGAGAGTGGTTATACTATCTTTATGAAGTAGAGGCTGAGAAATGGAAATACTTCACATAAAATGATACAGATCATGGGAGCTGGCTGCACTATTCCATTATATAGCCATCTATTAAATGTACTGAATTTTATATGATCATGAAAGAGAGATATTCCCACATTCATATTTAAATTGCTTGTTATTATTGTTATGGCTGGAAACAATTCATATATACATGCTTAATTCAAAATTATACATTAATAACTCTTTTCATACTTTCGTATTGTGAGTGCATTTTAAATGGAAAGTTATTTGAACTGCTCATTGTACAATTTTTTTCATAAATTTGTTCTTACAAAGTATAAATTTAGAAACCATTCATTAAGTGACATTTTATGAAATATCTATTCTATTATGAAATATCTATTCTTCCTGCTGGAAGAAAGCAGGGAAACACATTTGATATTACTCTTACTATTAGTGTTGTGATTTAGATATTAAATGATGTGATTTAAATGCCTCTACCATGAAGAAACATAGTATTTAATTTATCTTAATATTTTTACCTATAGGCCATATAGCAAATATAATTTTAATATTTCTGGCTACTTTGGTTTAGTAAAATCAGCAAAACTGAAGGTTGGTCAGTTAAAAGGGTTTTTGACTTCCCTCATCTCTATAGTATACCAAGTAGTCCTCACATTAATTTCATTGCCATGAGTGGGAGAGGAGGTAGAGCAGCATCCACAGAAGTATCAAGAAATGAGAACATGGTTATTTCAGTCCCTTGTACGTACTGTTTGAAGTATTTATCACAGTTTCAGCTATAAATTTTCTGTTATGATTGCTTTAGCATCTGTCTTTTTTCATTACAATGTATATTCTGTGTCAATGGAATGGGCACTGAACTTGTGCACATTATCTCTAATGACTTGAAAGTGTCTCCTCAATAAGAGCTAGATAAATATTCATTGAATGAATGAATAACTTGAGTGAATTTTTACAGGGTTGAGTTTTTTAATTAGGTTTAAGCCTAGTATTCGAGATTAATTACTGAATCCATTACTCAATTCAGGTGGAAATATCTAGCACATTATTCACAATGTAGGAGTGGAGCTAGAGTGGTATTTAGGAGACACTCAGAGAAAGTTGCTAGTTGAGGAAGGGGGAAAAAAGATTAAATTTTAAAGAAGAAAGTATAAAAGGAGAAGGGAAGAGGACTAAAGAAAGAAATAAGAGAAATGGTATCATTAGGAGAGAAGAGGAGATTTAGAGAAGGAAGGAAGAACACAGAGTTTCAAAGCAGCAGCTCAAAATTAATAAAGATGGAGCAAAAGCAATCACTGAAGGCAGATGACCTGTGGCTCTGGCTAGCCTAGGGTCTCTGCTCAGCCTCTATCTAGTGGGACAAATCATGTCCAAACTTCCTTTCCCCTCTGCAAGATGAGAAGTATGGCTTCTAGTGGACCCTTGTTTCTCTTCTAGTGGCCATTACAGCCCATGAATTTTGTTAAAACCTCTGGTGAGAGTAAGCAAAGGCTATGAGGTTGGTGCATTTGTTAGTAACATCTAAGTGCCACCTTTAGAAGAATAGAAGGAAGTGGGCAACTTAAGAATACTGGGTAGTGATTAGGAGGGAGCAGTGGTGTATATCATTCTTGAAAACAGTTTCTAAGAAACTACATTGGTAGCAAAGAAGATGCACAAATTCTACATGGTCTTTTAGGAGAAAATAAACCCCTTTCTTTAGTCTATCCTCAATCATAGGTAAATACTGTCTAAGAACTCTGAAATGCTTAAGGGTGGTACATCCAAAGTCATAGATAAGGGACAACCATGATAGTTACCATTTAGTAAGCACTTGCTATACAAATAACCTTTTTATATTTGGTACTTATGTAAGGTATGTCATCCCATAAGAACTTTTCAGACTTGAAAGAAATAAGAGTGACTCTCAGAGACATTAATTAACTAATTTAGGGTAATGAAGCTAGTAGATAACAGAATGAACTTCAAGCCCCATCCATACCTGCCAAATTACAAAAATCCCTGGGAAGCCATATTTTCTCCAAATAGCTGGAAGTAATAGTGTTGGGAATACAAGGTAGACAGTTTGGGTAGCCACTATTTTAAATTAACGAGTACATTATAATTAACATTATTGCATAAATTGATTGATTAACTCCACTGGCTGAAGCAGTGATATTCCAAGTATGGGAGACTGGAGAAAAGACTTCCTTAGGTTCAAGAAATATGGACTTGCAGTTCCTATAGAGAATTTGACCATAATAGTAAGCAGTTAAGAACTGGACTACTTTTTGCTGTCAGCAATTCTAAATAATATCAATAATAAAATACTGCTCAAAAGTCCTGTGTTTGTTCAACTCCTAAATATTTGTGGTTACTGTTCACTTCTATCTATATCTACATATATATCTATCATCTATCTATCTATCTAATCTAATGTGCATGCATATATAGTATATATACACATATATCTATGCTACTTATTCTCCAATTAACATTATATTGAAGGGAAGATACCCTGGGGAAATTTCTAGTTAGTCTCCCAACATGTGAAGACTTAACTAAACAAATTTGTTTGAGGAATAAATATATGGTTTTTGGTCTCTGTGGCATCATTGGTTTCAAATATACCATTTAAAATATGTTTATTGCGGCACTATTCACAATAGCCAAGTTATGGAAACAGCCAAGATGCCCCACCACTGACGAGTGGATTAGAAAATGTGGTGTTTATACACAATGGAATTCTATGCAGCCATGAAGAAGAACGAAATGTTATCATTTGCTGGTAAATGGATGGAATTGGAGAACATCATTCTGAGTGAGGTTAGCCTGGCCCAAAAGACCAAAAATCATATGTTCTCCCTCATATGTGGACATTAGATCAAGGGCAAACACAACAATGGGATTGGACTTTGAGCACATGATAAAAGCGAGAGCACACAAGGGAGGGGTGAGGATAGGTAAGACACCTAAAAAATTAGCTAGTATTTGTTGCCCTTAATGCAGAGAAACTAAAGCAGATACCTTAAAAGCAACTGAGGCCAATAGGAAAAGGGGACCAGGAACTAGAGAAAAGGCTAGATCAAAAAGAATTAACCTAGAAGGTAACACACACACACACAGGAAATCAATGTGAGTCAATGCCCTGTATAGCTATCCTTATCTCAACCAGCAAAAACCCTTGTTCCTTCCTATTATTGCTTATACTCTCTCTACAACAAAATTAGAAATAAGGGCAAAATAGTTTCTGCTGGGTATTGAGGGGGTGGGGGAGAGAAGGAGGGGGCGGAGTGGGTGGTAAGGGAGGGGGTGGGGGCAGGGGGGAGAAATGACCCAAGCCTTGTTGTATGCACATATGAATAATAAAAGAAAAAAAAATAAAAGTGAAAAAAAAATATGTTGAAGAAATCTTCAACAAAATTAGAGATAAGGGCAAAATAGTTTCTGCTGGGTATCGAGGGGGTGGGGGGGAGAAGGAGGGGGTGGAGTGAGTGGTAAGGGAGAGGTGGGGGCAGGGGGGAGAAATGACTCAAGCATTGTATGCACATATGAATAATAAAAAAATAAATTAAAAAAAAGAAAAGAAAGCCAAAAGTATACTTAAAGCAAACTCAAAATCTTCTGAACAATTCTAAAGTTTGTGAAACATTTTTTTTCTGTCAAATTGAGGTTTGAACTCAGGACTTTATGCTTGCAAAACAGGCATTCTACTGTTTGAACAGCAGCTCCAGTCCCTTTTCCTCTGGTTAATTTGGAGATGGGGGCTCAGGAATTATTTGCTCAGGCTGGCTTCAAACTGAAATCCTCTCAATCTCGGCCTCCCAAATTGCTAGGATTATCTGAGCCACCACCAGTGCCTGACAAAACTGTGGATTTTTACCTAGTATAACACACATGTACGCTTTTTAGGTAAAGACTATTTAGTGGCAATTTTTGACTGCAGAGATATTTAAAAGCTGTTATATTAAATCATGGAGAAACAAAAATGTACAGTATTTATTTGTGAAATAAGATTTCATTAATTTCTGCTAAACTTGTTAAGACTTTTCTTATATCTTTTGATATGTATTGTTTCATACAAAGAAAATATTTTGAGAGTGAAAGCAATAAAAAGTATTCTGGAATAGTTAAGATTGACTGACAAACCTGGCTATGCTGTCCTCTGATTGTGGATATTTGAAGATGAACATTATTGAAAAGTATATAGAAGTTAAGGCTCAAAAACAGAAATTAAAATTTTAAATTGCTATCACAAAACATAGTCATAGTTTATGACATCTATTGCCTATTTACAGACAAAAATAAATTAATATAATTAAAAGATCAATACATTACTTTTTCATTTTTATAGTATCTGCAATTTTTCATTATTTATATTTTGGAGTGGTTTACTGGCATCAGTTCAACTACATGAAATGTTTATTGTCTTCATTTCTTTTCTGTTATTAATGTCTCATTTTCTGATTGTTTCTGAAAATAAGTCTTTTATACATACAAAGGGAATGTTAAAATGTGGTCCACTTTGTGTCAAGGATGCTAAGTATGTCATGAACTAAAGCTAAAGTTTATTTTTATTTATTTATTTTTTTTTGGTGGTACAGAGGTTTGAACTCAGGGCCTATAGCTTGAGGCACTCCACCAGCCATTTTTTGTGATGGGTTTTTTCAAGATAGGGCCTCAAGAACTATTTGCATGGCCTGGCTTTGAACCATGATCCTCTTGATCTCTGCCTCCTGAGTAGGTAAGATTACAGGCGTGAGCCAAGATTATTTTTTCAAATGTTCCTGGATGAGTGAGGAAGAGTGTTGTATTTCTTTGTGTCCACCAGAATTCTGAACAGAGCAGCTGATGATACATACTTGTTGAATGAAAGGACAAATGATGCAGGAATAATAAACAAATGTTTAAAATATGCCATGTTTGGTAGGCTAGCATTACTGGCAATCTATATTTTTACTGTGAGCCTAAAAACCTAAAAATAACTTAGTGGCTAATCAAAACTATCCATTCAGGTTTGTACTAAAGATGAAAACTATAGAATAAATGCAGTGAATTTGGAATGTTTAAGGGGTGGACCCTTTAAATTTTCTGTAAAAGATTGTGGAATTTAGGCCTGGTTTGAAATTTATTTCATGATCTGCAAAATGAAAGACTGATGGTAGTTTCATGTTGGGTTCAAATTAGAATAAGGTAAGATAGCATATAATAGAGTGCTTAACAACACACAGTATCTTAAGTACTTGATAAATGATAGTTATCATTATCCCAGAAAATTAAAATTAAAATTTTTTGGTAAAAGCTCTTTTTTTTATGGGTCCATAAGCTTTGAATTTGAGAAGTAAACATTTGTTGGACAATATTTTATTTTTTTTAACTAGTAATACTTAACTTTTAAAAAATTATTATCACTGCTAATGACAAATTATATATATTCATGGTTACATTGTGATGTTACGATGTATATATATGTATATGTATAGATATATATATAATGTAGAACAATTAAATCAAGCTAATTAACATATTTATCACCAGAAATTCTTATTTTTCCTATGAGAACATTTCAAATTTACTCTTAGTAATTTTGAAATACAGAACACATAATTACTAACTATAGTCACATGCTGTGCAAAAAATTATTCCTCCTGTCTAACTGAAACCTCGCAGCCTTTGTACTACATCTTTAATATCTTTGTACAATACCCCTTGTGCTCTGCACAAGCATTTGTGGAGAGTAGTTTTGACAAAACTCATGGAAGCTGGAAAGTAAAAATTAGGAAATGAGTAAAAGCCATTTGGGGAGAAAGGAATTAAATCTTCTATGAGAGACATATTGAGTTCCTTGAAAGTTGAGTTTACATCAGGACTATTTGACACAATCCTATCTAAAGATTATTCTCATGAATTACAATGTTTCATTGGGGGTACTGTGTAGCAGCTATGACCTTCCTTTCAATATCAGCTATATCTTCCTGTTTTCCTTATATAAATGATTCCAGAGAAAGTGAAAGAGTAATTCTAAGTTCCCATACATGCTCATGCAACTCATGTTATCCTAGAGATGTGCTTTATCACAGAATCATATATATATATGCATATATGTGATATATGATATATATGGCATATTATATGTATATTTGAAACTCTTCTTATCTTCTCTCAGTTATGCTGATGTCATTATCCAATAGAGCTGTCATATGTATGACTGTTGCTCGGTTGTCCATCAGTTTTATTGCTTCAGTCTGGTGTCATTTGGATATCTTTGGCTAGAGTAGACCCTCTTTTTATTTCCTGTTTATTTTGGTAAAAACATTTGTTACCTCCATTTTTCCTGTGTGTCACTACAGAAATAATAAACTTACCTATCTGGGATGTTCTATATTTCATAAACATTTTTTCTATTATTTTAAAAGTGTCAGCCTAACACTTATCCTGGAATGGGGGCAAAGGTCAGCATTTTTTCCCACATGTATTACAAATGACAAGGTTAGTAACTGAGTCCAGAGTCAGAGTAGTCTGGTGAGAAAACAGGGAAGTCTGGCCTCTGCATTCCCAGTCTAGAGCACTTTCTACTTTATAAGAACAGTTTGTGGTGAAAGTATTGTCTGTGGCTAAAAGACATTAGGTTGAGAAATTGCTCTAGACAGTTGATAACACTTAACTAGGAATGTGCAGTGCTTTTTAATTGTTGTTATATTTTATTTTGAAACAAAGACTGAATTAATACATTTGCTTTTTCAAATTTTCTATTGAAAAATATTCAAGTTAAGGTAGAAGTTTTATAGTTATTGCAATAGCAATTCCAACAGTGGTTAGTAAGCAACTCTGAAAGGAAAAATTTGTGGTGTACATTTTCAAACACTATTATGTTTCTGCAAATTATGGAGTGGAAGAAGAGCTGGTCACCAAAGCAGCAGCCAGTAAAAATTTATATCTAAATCTAGATCTTGACAGCCAGTCTTCTGTAATTTCCATTTATAGAAATTATGGGTATAACTAATCAACTTGTTTTCTATTGAACTCTACTCATTGCTGCCCACTAAACTAAACATCAAATAAGGCTTCTTTACTATGTGGTGAACTGAAATTCTTATTTCCCCACTGCTTGCTACTGGTAGGACTTAGTTTAGTTTCATAAATGAAGCACTCAGTAGTGTGCTGGCAAAGTAGCCCAGTGAAAATAAAAGCTAAAATCCCTGATTAACTTGTTTTTGCCCATTTCTGTGTTGTAAATATTTCTATCCTGGTCAATTTCAAGCTGTTACATGGTGTCACCTACCACTGGACTTGATGTTAGGAAGAGACAAGTTCAATGAATTCTCAAGAACTGGTAGGATGGTGGGCCTGGTGACTCATGTCTATAATCCTAGCTACTCAGGAGGTGGAGATCGGGAAGATTGTGGTTCTAGGCGAGCCTGGGCAAAAAGTTCATGAAAACCCCATCTCAATCATAAGAAGTACACGTGGTGGTGCACACCTTTCATACTAATAACATGGAAATCATAAATAGGATGATCATAGTCCAGGCCATCATAGGCATATGTGAGACCCTATTATCTACATATGTACGTAAATGGAAAAATGAGACATGTTGAAACTATTCCAGGACTGAAGGGTCAGGGAAAGGAGAATGATGGAAGGGGTGAATTCAAGTATGACATATTTGTTATATTGTAAGAACTTTTGTGAATGTCACAATGTACCCCCAGTACCATAATAATAAAATTTAAAAATATAAAACCAACTTATTCGAAGAAAAAAATGCAAAAAGGATTGTTGCTCAAGTGGTAGAGCACCTTCTTGGCAAGGTGGTATGAGGTGGCTCCAGAGCAAGACTAGAAAGGTGCAGTGCTCATTCACACTGACCCTCAAGTCATAAGGAAAGAAGCAGACCAGAACAAAAGCTCAATGTTTTTATTTTTTCCTTTAGCAATGGGTAACTAATTTAGTAATTTACCATAAAGTACATGAGAGATGGCGATGCAGCAGCTTATCAAGAAGAAGCCAAATGTCACTGTAAAGGGTCTTTGGGGGAATGAGATAAAGCTATTATCTACTGACAGCCAAGAACCAAACCAGATCAATGACAAGAGGGGTGCAATTCCTAGCTACAGATACTACTCTGTAACTAAAACAGTTTTAGACTGACTTTTATCAACATCCAACTAAAAATCATTGTGCATTGGAAAGGTATCTGCAGCCTCTAACAATCTGTTAAAATTCACGTCTCTATTTTTATTTTTCAGTCAATGGGAAAGACACAGAGTAGTTTCCTAATGGTTCAGTTAAGTGCTTGCCCAGAAGTTTATGGTATAGAAAGTCACCTAGGAATTCACTAGGACACATAAAGTGTGAGGGAGAGAGTCTTACAGGATTCGCCTGTACATTTTCTGACTTTCTGTTCAAATTCCATCACGTAATGTATTACATCATTAATTATAGTGATTTCATTTCTTAGATTTGAATTGAACACAAGTCATGGATTTTTATCTCCTAAGTCTGAATCCCTTAATTAAATTGGTAATGTATATGCCATGTTTAGCCAGTGCAGAAATGGGAATCAAATGGAAAATGCAATTAGCATTATAATCATATGTCTAAAAGTAAGAATGAATAATTGAGAATTCAAAATTATATATAATCAGATTTATAATCTTTTAGATTTAGAAAATATTATATATTTGAACATTTGCCTAAATTCTATCCAAACCCTTAATTATATTTGTCTTAACTGAATACTTTTTTGGGGGAAAGGCCTCAAATAGAATATAAAAGCAGAACTGAAAAAGAACAAATTGTGTTTTGCAGTGTGTGCCAGCTTCAATTATTATGTACAGTGTGTTAATTTGTGATAGCAAAGGACTTTGATGACATGCTTATTAATCTGAAGAATAAAAAAACTAAAATTTAAAATTTTTCTAAGGATACAGCAGAAGTTTCATGCCAGAATGAGTGGACACCAATTATTTCTATTTTTACATTCTAGTTACCAATCAGATTATGTTATGCACACAAAACATAAAAAACATCAATTTTATAAATTGAGACAAACTTTCTCTGCTATCTGCTCTTCATGCATTAGTCAGGGGGTCTGGCTATGAACTGTGCATGACTTCATATTTTGTAATGCACAATTTCATTGTGTTCTCAGACACAGATTTATAGACTTCGGAAAGGCTTTAGGTCTGTTTTATTTCTTTAATTAGTTTAACAAATGAATAACATAGAATCCAGACACCTGATGAGGAAAGCACTCGCAGACAGCAGGAATATGCTGTCACTTGGGGTAATCTAAGACATACCTAACCTTCAAGCAATAGTACAAGATGACAAGACAGGAGGGCTCACAAATGAGTAGTGTTTCTTTGCCAATTAACTTACCAAGTTGAGGGTCAGTGACTCTGAGTGTAAGAGTCAAGGAAGACTTTGTACAAGGTAGAAAATTATTTTCCTCCTGAAGGAGGACTGGAGCTACATATTTGGAGAGAAAGGAAACACTGTGTTGAGGTGGGGAGAAGAGCATGGGGATGTGCTCAGAGAACAGACCAAGCATATGGGATGTTTCAAGGATGGTGAGTTGGCTGTTCTGACTGAAGTTAACGATTAGCTTAATTGGACTATGTGTAGCATTTCTCAAATTGTCATGTGTATTCAACTCACCTCGAAAGCCTATTAAAATGCAGATCCTGAATCAGTAGGTCTGGGATAGGGTACAAGATACATTGTCAATCAGCTTTTAGCTCTGCTATTTTGTGTAGACTGCATTTGACCAGCAAAGTGTTTGTTTTTCTCTTTATTTCTAGCTCTTCACCTTGCATTTTAGCTTGAAAACGTTAATTAGAACTTAAATGAGACTTACTAGAATTCATCTGCTCTTATAATTACTGACCTAACGTGACTTTGAGGCTGTTTGCACGCTTTCAAAAAGTTTCCTAAGGGAGAAACTGCCATGGTTTCAAGATGTTCTCATACTAGTTTCTGCCACCCTGTGTCCTTGTGCAGTTTCTGTCGTAGCTAAGGCTCGGTATTGTTGGCTAACTCTCCATTTCAACCTCATCACACCTTTTGGTGCTGTAATGCTGTCTTTCTGGATAGAAATATTTACTTTGTGTCCTTCATTTAGCACGTCATCTCAAATCCCTTATCTGTGCTTTACTCTGTCTCCCCTTATCCACCATGTCCAGGTTCCTCATCTAAAACCATCAGATAAAGGGTCAAAGAATATGTTGGGTTCAAGTTGTGGAGGAAGTTGAAGTCCATATTAAGGAATTTAAATTTTACCTTAGAAATAAAGGCAGTGATTTTTTTGTTTAATATGTAATTTAATTGATTAAGATTCCCTCAAAACACTAAGGATTTCCAGTGAATGAAGTTGAAAAACACAATAATTAAAGTGTTTCAGGTTATCTGAAATCTGTTTTATCTGCATATAAGGGGCTTTAAAAGTTTCTGTTAGGAAAAAATCATAATTTTGTTAAGAAAATTACAATTTTCAGGTGAGAGAAATGTTGGTTTTTATGCTCACCTTTTAGATGTAGAAGAGTCTTCCTGGGATGTCATTTTGAAAGCCCAAGTATCAGTCATCTCTGTTGGAACTTGGCCTATGGAATATAAAAAACTGCATACATTTCCATAGCAATTTCTCCTCTGTTATCCTGGGGCCTCAAGCAAAGTATATTCAAGAGATAAAGATGGAGTTTCCAGGTTTGGAGCTTAGATGAATTTTCAGCCTATTTCAGCATGAAACTTCTTGGCTTACTTCATATTTGCCATGAATATGTTGAGGCATACTTTTCTTGTAGAATGTTACTCTCATAAAAGTTTTATCCTTATTGACATAAGTGACACCCCAAATTAATACTGGCCTTTTATTTTCTTTGGTATAGAAAACCCTTGAAGAATATAGAGACATTTTTATTTATAACAAAAACAAGAACCAATGCAAAAACAAAATTTCCTCTTAAGTAGAAGTCAATGTGTCACAACAGAACCAGAAGGTCAGAAATGTGCCGACATTTTGGCACAGGTAGTATTCTCCACAAAACATTGTGAAAGAAGCATCTGTGACAGGTTTAGAGCTGGTCAACCAAAATAATGCCCGCCACTATTCATCCCAGCAAGTGGTCCTTCTTTTGTCTGCTCCTTTTGGGCCTCAATTTCCTTCTTTTTTCCAACCAGTTCCTCCCTTTACTGAATTAAACCTGAAAAACGCAATTTCACTTTCTCCTCTTGGCTTAAGAGAGTCTCTTTTGAATGAAAACATTATTATGTTTCTTCTTTTAGTAGCTTAATAGGAAAACTCCCCAGAGAGCTGCCTTTGAGAGTCATCCGAAGACTATTTAGGACTGCAGTATCTAAAATGACATTGCGTTGCTCCGGTAAACATGGAAGGAGATGGGAGATATACATACAAATGTGCTGAAATCCCTTACTCTGCCTTGTGCGAAAGCCTGTCATCTTAGGGCATTATTCATATTCATAAAGGGTTTGTTTCTCACATCGTGGAAATATGTTCTAACATGGAAAAAGATATTGCTGCCACATCAGAAAGATTGTGAACTTGAGTAATGTTTGGAGAAGATTAAGGGAAAATTTAATTTAGTTAGGTCATTACCTGCTATCTGTTAAGGACATGTGATCTTCATTTAATCTGGGTGGAAAAGACACACAGCACAATAAAAATATGCACAAGGAATTTAAGAAAAAAAAATCAAGTGACCAATAAATATATAGAAATGCTGATTTTCTTCAGTAGAAGTCAATTGGAGGAAAATTAAGCAAAGTCCATTTCTTTAACTAATAAAACCAAATAAACCTAAAAAACAATAGCATCTATTGTGAGAGGAATAAAGGGTATCAATTTTTACTATCTTCTTTAGAAATAATCTGATAGTATCTATTAAAATAAAAAATACATACTATTAGATAAAGCAAGCCTATTTTAGATATATTTCATGCATAAATAAAGCACAAGTTTTATTTATTTAACATTAAATTTTGATTTCAGCATTGTCTGTAATGCCTAAATTTGAAACAATCTTAATGTCTCTCAATATTGATGGTAGGTTTAATAAATTCTATTATAATCAAAGTATGGAGCATTAGGCATCTACTAAAAAGAGTGAAATTGATTTCTACCTTAATATGGAAATATTTCCAAAATCTATGATAAAAGTAAGCTTTGACATCAATACTAGAGTAGTTTCACTTTTTGTAAAAAGGAATGAAACTCTGTGTAAGTTTACCTGTATTGATACATGTAAATAAATTGAACACGAAGAAAGTTACAAAAGGATACATACCATACTGTTAATGTTGATTAATAAAAGAATGATATTGGCAAAGGGAATGAGAATAGGCTAGATTTTGCATGTATATTTTTAACTTTTTATAATAAGCATGTAATAATTGATGATTAATGTATAAAATTAAGAGTATATCAGTTGTTTTCAGAGATTAGTAGTTGGAGTAAGGATTTGGCTTAAAGTGACAACATAAAGAAATTTTTTAACTTATGGCACTCTCACCTGTGTCTTGATTCTTATAGTGAATGAGTACACAAAAACATACGAATATGTCAAATTCATAGAATTTTACCCCAAAAGCACAATTTATTGTATGCAAATTTAAAAGAAAGTATAAATACTAGCAAAGAAACAACTATGAATTTCCAAAAAGTACTAAGAAATCGGTAAATCAGTAAAACACAGTTTTCTAAAACCTACAAATGGTAGGTTGAACTTAAAGACATTTTTTTTCAAGAGAAAATTCTACATAATTTTGAAAACTTTGGGGTTGTTTCTTAATTTCATTTCACTTAGTTATGGATAACCAATAAAATAACTCAGTAAGTCAACAGGATAGGCCAGTAGATAATATTATTCTTCTTAATTAATTATTTAACTCATTATTCATCAATGGTAAGACTGAATTTTAGGAGAATTTAGTAATTGACCCAGAACTACACATCTAACAGCAGATCATATTGAAATCAAACTTTGAAAGTAAAGTAAAATATACATAGAATAAAAACCACTTTTATGAACTAGCTATACTAAGACAGTAAGGAAATGACTAGCTTCTATACAGTGAGAGTAATAAAAGTGATCCTAGACATAAGTAACTACTTGTGGCCTGTACCTATCCAGGTATTTATACTGGAAGGTAAGTGGACAGAGTGATCCCAAATTATCATAACCATTTCAGCAGCAAACCAGGATGTTAACAAAAAGGAAATACATTTTCACTAGGAATCTTGATTCTGCAAAGAACTTGACCTACTCTCTTGTAAAGGAGGAGGTTTTAATGAATAATAGGGGCTAAAGAGTTTATGACAAATTATTTAACATGAGGTCATCATAGTGAAAAGAAAATATAATAAATTTGAAATCTGTTTAATAGCACCATACCCACATCTTGTGAGAATGTTGAACTCTGTGTTTCATGTCAGTAGGAGTTAAGTGGCACAAGAAATTAAAGTTACATTTTCAAATTAGACAGTTTTCATTGTAATTAACGGATATAGCCCTTTTTAGTATGAATGTTAATTATCTGTCTGTTTTTCAAGTGATCATAATTCAAGACAGCACATTTAAAATATAAACTGTTTTACAAAAATAGAATAGGAATTTTCTCATTAACTTCATCCAACTCAAGCTTCTCCTCCTTCCTCTCCCCCTCCCCCTTGGTTTCCCCTTCTTCTTCCTTCTTCCTCTTCTTCTTCTCCTTCTCCTCATCCTCCTCCCCCATCCCCCTCTTCTTCTTCTCTCTGTTTTGTTACTTTTTCAGTGTCAAATGCTGTCTTCATTTTTACTACATCTATCCAAACCATGGACATTCTTTCTCGGCTTGATTGAAATCCATATTTTTTTTTATGGAAACAACTTTGGAAATAAGGCTTTTTATTTTTTGAAATCTTAGTGCACTTGGAATATAATGTTCTATAGTTCTATGTGAGCTGATTTCACCTCTTTAAATAAATTTTAAGTACTTTAAATGCAGAGACTGTATCATGCACCTTTTACATTTTTCTAGACCCTTTATTCACTCATGTAGGTGTTGATCACCTTTTCTACTCAAGGTATCACGCTAGCTGGCGAGGGAGGTCCAATAGTGACGTAAATATGATCTCTGATCTTAGATATTTTACCATCCAGTAGGACAGAAAAGGCTTGTTACACATTTAACTTCAATATTTGACATGATGTGGTGTCAGTGATGAAGAAAGAGAACAAAGACATCATAGTGTTGGTGTAACAATAGGAAGACATTTATTCTAATTGGTCTTTGAAACATTTGGTGAAACTATTCTCCTTGTCTGATTTCCTTCCCGGGAAAGTTTATTTAAAAATACCAATTTTTATTCTGGTTTATAGTCATACAAATAGTGTCTTAAATCACTTTGGGAGATATGATAATCATAACACATTAGGTTTGTCAATATTCAATTACTTTTGACCTACAAAATAGCAATTTCATATGAGATCATTGCTAGCCCATTTGCAAACTTTGTCATTTCTGTTCATCTTGTCATCACCTCCATTATAATAGGTGAATTACTGTTGCTATACATCTTCAGCTACTTCCCCTCAAAATGTCCTTAAAATATGCTAGCTATGACCTGGAGGCAGGGCTTAAGCAGTACAGCACTGACCTAGCAAGTGCAAAGCCATGAATTCAAACCCCACTACCATCCTCCCCCCAAAGACTAGTTATTGCACTGAAATGAACTGAAATTGTAATTGTGCATGGATGTGGTGGCATGCATCTATAATCCCATTTATTCAGGAGGCTAAGGTAGGAGGATTGCCAAGTCCAGAGACCAGTCTGGAAAACTTAGCAAAACACTGTCTCAAAATAAAATTAAAGAAAAAAGGGCTGCAGATGCAGCTCAGTGGTAGAGTTGCTTGCCTAACATGCATGAGGCTCTAGGTTCAATAACCAATCCCTAGTACTGGAAAAACACAAGAACACAAACAAAAACAAACAAAAAAAACCAAAAACCAAAGAAAGATAATGGTGCATGCAGAAAGGTATGGAAACAGAGAAATGGGGCCTAAATTTGACATTGGAGTACATATTAATTATGGATAAATTAAGTCAGTTTTTATCTTCTTTTTTTTATTAAAAAGTAATAACCAAATGCTTGAAGAGACCTCAAAAAAAAATACCCATAAGTAGATAAAGCTGAGCTACGTTGTTCCCAACTTGCATTACTAAGCACTACTTTTCACTTCTCAGTTAATACAACTAAAGACAAGAGCAGTTTCCACATCACCTAAATCTGATAAAAATAAAAGCCAAAGTGATGAGAAGCTAGTGTGACCACCAATGTTATGCAGGAATATTATAAAGCGTTTTGTTTTAGTTTAGATGGAAGCTTTCTTTCTTTCTGTCTGTCTTTCTTTCTTTCCTTCTTTCTTTCTTTCTTTCTTTTTTCTTTCTCCTTCCTTCCATTCTTTCTTTCTAGTGGAACAAACGTAATAGTGTGCCTTCCAATGATGATGTTTTAATTTTTGTGCCATAGAGTAATTTAGATGTTTATTCTTTCTTAAAAAGTCATTTTAAAGTTGTTCACATAAATCATGCTACATTACATTCACCTAAATTACATACAAAAAACCCCAAAAACCAAAATCAGTCTCTTCAAATGACTATAAACTTTTGGAGAACACTCAATTGGCATATTTTCTTTTGCATCCACTCAGGGATAAGATGTAGCTTAATTTACATCTTCTTTGCCTTTTATTATATATAGTTCTTATCTTTCAATTTTCTTTCATATTTATATAAATCCAAGTCAACTGACTTTACAGATCATTTCATTTGTATGCCATGATATCTGCCATCTAAGAAACTATGATCTCTATAGAGAGAGATCAGGTAAGGAAGAGTTCAAAGTGACATTTGAGATGACAGAAATAGATAATGATGGCCAACAAATAACAGCCCAGACCAACATCACAGACAAGAAATTTGTAAACAATGAGTTCAGATAAAGAAGGAATCTTCATGTCAGATGAAAGGGGAAAGAAACCTAGGAAGGGCTTTATGTATTGAATTTTGAGTAGAAACTGAATAGGAAGAGATGAAGAAAAAGGAAGTCCAGGCAGTGAGGAACAGCTTAATAGAAAGTGTCTACTCGCAGGTAATAGGGAGGTTTGGGGAGTGGGATTAATTGCAGATGAGGCAGAGAGACTTAGGACCAAATTGAGGAAGATCTTTAGTCTGGATTTTAACATATTAGATTGTAAGGAGTAATCATTGTCTTGGTAAGTTTCAATAACTTATCTATGGAAACTTCAAATTTATCAAACATCATCCCTTTATCTTAAGTACTTTTTAAACAAATGTTTTCTATAAGATATTAGTATTTTCAGGCTTTTAATCATTAATTTATACAAAATGTAATGTTTTATATTTTAGAAGATGTCTATTTAAGTGTGCTAGGAATAACAAAATGAGAGTGCCAGAATAGAATAATTAGATAATAAATGAATAGTTACATGTTCTGGGAATATTTTTCACAAAAATAAAATATTTTCCAAATTTACATTTTTTCTAAATAGTAACGTAAGCTATATGACTCTCAGTTTTAAATGCTGTATTAGTTTTCTTTTACTAACAAATTATCATAAAAGGTGGCATACAATACTATCCATATATTAGCTCAAAGTTATATAGAACAGAAATCTGAACATTTTAGGCTGGGTTTTATTTGTAGAGTATCACAAGAGTGAATTTGGCCAGGCTGGGTTCGTATCTGGGGATTCTGGGAAAGAATCTGCCTCCAAGTTCATTCTCAGGGTTGGCACCATTTAGTTCCTTGCACAGCTGTGAGGCCGAAGTCCCTGTCCCACATTGGTTGTTAGCCAATGACACTCTTTGGCTTCTGGGGACCATTCCTGGTCCCTGTACATGGCCTTCTCCATCTCCAAATTGTATGTGGATTCTTCTTACTCTGAATGTCTCTTTTTCTTCTGCTTTTCTCTTATGTCACCATCCAAGGAAAATTCTCTCCTACAGGACTCATGATGAGATTTCAACACCCATATCATTTCTTTTTTAAGGTTAACCTTACTATATAATGTAACACAATCACAATAGAGTGATATTTTATCATATTCACAGGTTTGACTCAGATTCAAGACAGGGGATTACAAAAGATAGGGTCATTGGGTCATTCTTAGAAATCTTCCTACAACAGTTAGGTATTTAATGATTGCCAAAGCTTATTTTTAATATTACACATATAATTAGTACAAACAATAACTTACAGAAATGTTTGGCTAGAGACTAGTGAAAAGACATCATCATCATCCAGAAACAATGATTATATTTCACCAAGAATACCATAAAACTAAGTAAAAAATATGTAAGTGGTTATTCTTTGGGAGCAAAAGTTGAACTTAATGTAGCTCTTACAAACTGTATGTATAACACATGTGTTACATGTGTTAAATACTTTATGTATGACACATGTCCCTATACTGACACATTCAATGAAGGCCCTTCTAAAAGACAGTGTGCCCCATCCCATGAACCATGTAAAGTGGCTCTTCGTTGAGCTCTCTGGAAATCATTCTATATCACATTTTTGTCTGATCAGATGTCATAATAGCAAATTCAAGAGTGTCATGTCTGGTCTGGAAAGGGTATTGTGGTGAGGGTGTTGAGGGGCTGGTAGAGCAGGTTCCCTTTCCTCCAAAAATCCTAGACTAAAATATAACTTAACTTGTGTAAAAAATCTATCACAACTCCAGTAGTTATATCTCTTCTGAGAAATGAGAGACAGAGAGAGGGAAAGTAAGAGAGAGAGAGAGAAGAAGAGAAAGAGAAGGGATGAGAGAGAGAGAGAAACTATCACAGTTATAACAAAGTAATTATATAATTTGATTATCTATACTCTTGTTCTGACCTACTCTAGATCCTCTGTGCTTGGGCTTAACCATAACCATGACACTGCCATGGATAGTGGACTTAATTGCTGGTCACAGGGCAGGAAGCATGCTTTGTGTCTGACTTCTTACCTCTAGGATATTGGTAAGTCCTTGAGTGCTCTCTCTCAGCATTGGCCCTGCTGAGGTCTGCTCAATAGCATCCTTGCTGTACTCAATAACCATGAGTTCTGTTAACTTGTGAGTTAGAATTTTAGGTCCTATTAATGACTTCTAAGAATGTCAAAGATAAAGAAATGATTTTCCCAAGTTAAAAACATATGCACACGGTTATTGAAAACAGATAATGAAAAAGTAAAAAGATAGGGTTACTTGAAATATAAATTTTAGAAATTTCCAGAATAACTCCTTTAACAGATTCTGTAAAATAAACAAGGTGCATCATACGCCATGGATGGGCAGAGAGAATAATCTGTTAAGTCTGGACAGAAGAGGACTAAAGCTGGGAAGGTTTAAAGAGGAAGTGAATCTTCTAAGATGAGTTGGTTGGGAGAGGGATTAAGGAGAAAATAAAGATAGAGAGGCATGATAGAGCAGGGAGTGGTAATGAAAAGCATAAAGAGGACATACAGCAAAAGAAAAGAAAAAGAAAGTAATATGTTGGTGGCTTGAGTCTGTCATGGTTGGGACTGTATCATAGTGGTGCTGGTCCAGAATCTCCAGCTTTGCCTGAGAATTACTGTAAAGTAAGGTGCTTGTTCAAGACCTTCATCATCATGGGTGAACTGAACAATGAAAAGGTTCCTTTTCCATACCAAATCCACTCTTACCACTTTAGACCAAGCAAGACAATCTTGACAACTACCCACTTTTGGAAAGAAAACAGGCTTCATAAATAAATACTTGACTATCTTTATTTTGAACTAAGGATAATCCTGTTAACACTTTGTGTCACTATAATATTTTGTCCGACTTCAGCTTTACAGAATGACGCATTTTAATTTCCTCCATTTGCAGAATGATTAAGTCATGCATAATCTTGCCCATGGGTGCTGCTTTATTTCTGTTTGTACCACTAAAGTTCAGCCAGATGGAACTCATCCAAGCCCTTATTCTATCAGACGTTTGAACAGCTGGGATTCTGTAGTTTTTGAGTCTGAGGCAACCAATCTGCAGAGCTTGTGTGAGCGAGAGCCTTGTGCTCCCATGATCTCGCTTAGTAACTTTATATTTACCAGTTTCATCTGGAAAACCCTAATACCTGTAATTTGTGCCATGATGGAAGAGAGAGCCAGAAGGAACTGTGTCTAATATCTGGCTTTTAGCTGTAGGTGTTTGTGACTGCTTTACTAAATCCATTTAAGAAAATTGTAATTATGTCATTATTCCATCTTATGAAGTCATTTGGCATGAAGCATAGATTTAAGTGCTCAAATGGAATTTTCTTTCAGAGGGAGTCAAGATTCTCTAAGTTTAATTTAGATTGCTAGGTGGAAGATAATGAAGATAAGTTGGTGCTGGTGTAGCATGTGAGGTATATCTCAAAGACTAAGTATCTCTCAAAAGTTTTAAGTCATTTTTTTTATACTACTGAAGAAAGAGTGGAGGTCATTGTTTTAAATTTGGAAAGTAGTATCAGTGGGATTTAAACAAAATTATTTCTTCTTTAGTTTCAATTTTGCAATCACTTAACCTAATTTTCATGAAAACCAACTTTAAATGTTTTGTGAAAGTAAAATTCAATGTGTTGCATGCTGTCTTTGTGGAATATGCTCAAAGTCTAAGCAAATTCCATGTTCAGATTAAGACTATCTAGTATTGATGCAGATAGTTATTTTAAAATCAGAATGACCTTTAAAAATCCAAAATGCTAGATAATAAAAATAGTTTAGTAAAGAGTTACAATAACAAAAACACTGTAAAAACACTGTTCTGATAGGAGATGAGGTCATAAAGTTTGAAGACTTGAGAGTCTTTGAACAATACAATGCATGATATCTGAGTCACATTTGGACAGTCCAAATGTGTTTGTGACAGAGCAAATTTAAGCTCATTAAGGATTTACTAATATTAAACTATAAAACAGTAAGATGCAAATATTACTAACTGTAACATACTGGGTTTCTTCAAATTATTTTCATTGTAGCTAATAGATGGAAACTTATTACAGTCTTGACAAAAATATTAGAATAGAAAGAAGCTTCTAAAAATCATTTGCTCAAAACTACTTTATTTTTATTTACTGAGATATACTTTACATATAAAACACAGGTGGCATTTAGTTAGATAAAATTTAACACTTCTTATACCATGTGGCCATAACTCCAATTAAAATACTGAACATTTTCATATCTCCAAAAAGTTTCCTCATGGCCAGTTGACATTGGCACCCCTATTACCTATCTTTATTTTAATTTCTATTCCCTTACCATAGTTTTGCCTGTTCTAGAGCTTCATATAAATAGAATTATTCTTTATGCATACTTATGTTTTATAGGTTCTATGGTTTGCCATAGTTTTAAGATTTATCCATTCTGATTTATGTACCACTAGTCACTTTTTTCTTAATTTCTGAGTCGTATTTCATCCTATAATGTGTTCATCAATTTTCCAAGGTGGACATTTTGGCTATTTTTCCATTTGGAAACTAGTATGAATAAAGGTACTATGAATATTCTTATATAACATTTTTGTCTTTCTGTGGACACATTTTATTTTTTCTTGAATAAATACCAAAAAGTAAAATTTTGGATCATAAAGAGGTATATATTTAATTCTATGAAAAACTGCCAAACTAATTTCTAAAGTTATGATAAAATTTTTCAGTCCCACCAGAAAGGTACGAGAGTATTTTTAAGCATATTTGCTTAATTTTTGCATCAACATTTGATAATGTCAATTTAAATTTCTTTTCCAGTCTAGTGAGTTCAAAGTGGTAAGTCACTACTATATTACATTTAATTTGGTTTCCTCTGGTAACTACAATGATATTAGACATTTTCTTATGTGCTTATTTATCATTTGTGTATCTTTTGAGAAGAGTTTCTTCTAGTATTTTGCCCATTTTTATTGGGTTGTTTTGTGTTAATTATGGATTCATAGGAAATCTTTATGTAGTCTGGGTGTCTTTTGTTAGATAAATGTCTGCTGAATATTTTCTTTAGCCTATGATTTGTCTTTTCATTTTTCAATGGAATTTTTTTTGTGGTTTCTTTTGAAAAATAGAGGTTTAATTCTGATGTAGCTAGCTTTATCAATTTTTCTTTTATAGCTAGTGCTTTTAAAAAATATTTGCCTGCACTGAGGTCACAAAGATATTCTCTTATGTTTTATTCCATAAAATTTACAGTTATATTATTTGTGGGTAGGTCTTTAATTTACCCTGTAGCAATTTTTGTGTATGGTATGGGGTAGGGAATAAAGTGTATTCCCTGCATGTATGTATTCATAATTATAATAGTATTTTCTGTATGTATTCATAATAATAATACTAATTACAGAGCCTACAAACCAACCTCTGAGAGTTGTCTATTTGAAGCTGATGCATTTTAATTTTAAACCTCATATATGCAAAAATACATATATGTTATAATGAATTGTTTACTAATCTTATTATGGATTATATGGCTCTGCCTAGCTAAATCTAAAGTATTTTGAATGTCAGTACTCTGTCTAATATTTTTCTTCCACCATTCATCACATATTCAGTAAATGTTTACTGATTGAATGATTAAGTTTGAGGACCATTAACATTTATTGGTTTTTGTACTTTTCCATTTACACATGCCTTTTTAGTCCCTTTATAAAGTTTGCACATGATTTGATTTTTCAATGTAGTCATTAGGTGAAAGTCTAATTTCTTTTCCTGCTCCATTAATAATATTTCCTTGTCATATTTCTCCCACAAATATTTCCTCTTACATTTATTTTTAAGTTCTTTCTCTGCCTTAATTCCTTTTTTACTGCCTTCAAACAAGCTCATGTGTAAAAACTACCCAGCTTTCAGCTTTGTTAGTCATCAAGCACCAACATTTACCTTTCTTCATTTGTTTACTTTTATGTTTCTCAAATGAACTGCTATGATAGAATTTTGGATATATACAAATTAAATTTGTTAATAAGAAATTAAATTTTTACTTTAAGGAAAATCTGTAAAATGGCTTGTGTAAATGACTTTTTTTTATTATTGTTGTACTGGGGTACATTATGGCATTTACAAAGTTCTTACAATATATCATAGTTGAATTCACCCTCTCCATCATTCTCCTTCATTGCCGCTCTCCATTCTTGGAATAGTTTTAACAGGTCTAGTTTTTTCATTTACATACATGAGTGCTATTTTTAAAAAATGTACTTTGAATTTGTGTTTGCAAATTTACCATGAAATCACTACTTAATAATTAAATTGTTATTTGCTTTGACTTTATCATTATACATTGTATACGTTTTTTGAAACTTCACTTTATATCCTGTACATTTTTTAGAATGATATAAAAATAAAATAAAGCTTTAAAAAAAGTCTCAAGGCTCACTAACATCATACATTAGTGTGACATTACTAATAGACTGTAGAAGTAATTTACTCTGTTGGTTTATTTGCCATTTTCTTCTCTCCTTTCCTTATCATTCTCTTGCCATTTGGTTTTGCCTTCCATCATTTTATTAAAATTTGAATTCTTTTCTTGACAGTACCATATTCAGCCTAGACCTACTGTTGGTTCATTCCTAAAAAGAGAAGTTGGAGAGTAATCGACTCCCCTTTCATTACTGCTATAATGCAGTGTTTGATGCTAAGCCTCAACATTCAGGATGTACCACCCAAGTGAATAAGTGGGCTCTTGTGATGCCTTTTCCCTCTTGTCCTCTTCACTAACAACCACATGTAGCATTCTATAAGGTAACAAAACTGCCAACCATAACAGGTCCTCTTTTTACTACCTGGTGTCCCAGTCCACAGGGTTTAGGCATGATTTTTTCTCCCTTTCCTTAGCCATGAGGAGATCCCTAGCCTGGATGCTACTCCCTTTCTCAATCTCTGTTCTTATGACACCCTGTTTCCCATGCTGCTTTGTACCAGTCTGTCCTCTGTTTAAGAAGTAGAGCCTAGTCTTATAGCTCAGCTTGGTGTTTGAACTTTTCCTGCTTATGGTAATGCTCCTCAGAGTGATAGCCTTTGATCTCCCTTACTCCTGAGCATGTAGCCAGGTCCAGAATTTCTTTGTGTTCTGTACTGCCCCTCAGATTTGTTCTCCAGTTCTGAATTTGGGCCTAAGATTGTGACATAGCACCCTCTTACATGTACTACCTTCCCACTCTTCAGAGAGAGACCATGGGATGGAGCATTTTTCTATAGCCCCCAACCTGCCTGGCTTTGGAATCCTCAGTAATCCAAAAGGTTTTACATCTTTTGTACCTAAAGAACTGATGTGATACTGGAATGTAACCATGTAACTTGCTTAATTCTTGGTTGTCACTGTTCTCACATCCTAGTCTATAACCTACTTGGTTTTTCTTGAAAATGATTTTGAGTAAAGGACAACAATGATACCCATTTATGCTTAAATAAAGCCTAAAAAGGAAGTGATCACCAATATTATTTTATTTATCTAAGAAATGTTCATTGAATTTATGCTACTTAACATTTTAGCTAAGATCTAAGATGAATTCCCATCTTTACCATTATCTTTCTTCTTCCATAACTCCAAACACAACTCTTTCACCATAGCAGTCATGCAGTAGATGAGATATGCAAACACAAGAGTTGTATAACTGAAAGTAAAACACAGTTTTACTACATTTTCAAAAAAACAATATTTCTTCATAGATAAGTAAATATGCACATTTGAAAATTATGTCAATTAACAGTAATACAAATTCTCCAAAATTAACTCATGTTGGAGGCCATTTAAACATTTGTAACAAGAGTGATAATAATGCACAATTCCTAATAAGGAAGATATAACTGAGTGTCAAGGACATCTAAATAAATAGCTGCCACTATCACCTGTAGGACAGGTCACTGTTATCCTAATGAGCATCTGTGACCTATTGAATCTCTACTATGCAAATGATTTGAGGGAAAACAACAAACATATTGATAAGAGGGAAACTATAAATGTGTTTATTCCTCTGCCTACCTGCTGAGACACTGGAGAGAGTCTGCTTATAATTGTATTTGAAGTTTTTTGTTTCTTTTCTCTGTGTAATTATTTTCCTTTGTCAATTCCTGCAGTCCTGCTGATAATAAAGTTTTATCAGGGTAAATTTTCATCTCAGGAGACCATAAAGTCATTTTTAGAAATAACATTTCAAATAATATTACTTGGAGAAATTTCTTTTGGTTTTCTTCCCTTAACAAAATAAAATTTGGCAGAAACTTGATCTTAAATAGGAACCTATTCCTGCAAGTATTAAAAGAATAATTTAATAAATCTTTATTTAAGAAATGTTTATAATACACATTTTATTATTACTTTTTCCATAATCTTTTTTTTGGAACTCTTGTTCTAATGTTTCTGAATGATTTTAGAGTTGAGTGACATTAAGTTGTGAGTCCACCTAGCTGCTACCTTGGAAGGGCAGACTTTCTGCCTCGCCTACCCTTGGAAAAAACTTTATCCTGTGTTTCTGAGACACGTTCATTTATTCTTCCTATATTTTTCCCTATATTATTTGCATTTTTTTCCTTTCTTCTTTTCTGGGTCTTTTTGGAAGATACCTTAAGGTTCTTGAAAGATCTTATTTCAGTATCTTCAGTGAAAATCCATTTAGCAAACTGTTTACCTCCTTGAACACACAAACTTTTCTATTTCATAGCCCTGTCTTTGGGATCTTGAACTTTAAAAGTCCCTTTTCTGCCCACAGTTCCTGTCCTTCCATATTGCCCAGTAGTAGTTACTGTAATCCCTTACTCCCAGTGTTCCTACTCTGGATTTCATTTTCTTCATTGTAAGTCTTAAAGCAGTCTTGCCAGTGTCAATGCTTTGACACATTTTTCTGTCTTGCTTTGTCTACTCTCAGCTCAATCATCTGCTTTCTTTCTGCCTGCAATGGCTTGAATGGTGCTGAAGAAGGAATGCCTGCCATTCTGGTCAGTTATGATTTGGATATGAAGTGTCCCTTCATTAAATTCTTGACTCCCATTACAAGCAATGTTCAAAGGTGGAGCTTTGGGGAAGTGACTGGATCTTGAAGGCTCTGCCTTTGTCAGTGGATGAACTCACTTATGGATTCATAATTTGATGGCATTATTGGAAGATGATGGAAAATTTTGGAGGTCGAGTCTAGGTGGAAGAAGTAGGTCTCTGGGGGCATGTCCTTGAGAGCTGTATCTTGTGTGGCTCCCTCTCTGTCTTCTTGGCTGCCATGAGCTTTGCTCGGCCATGCCTTTCACCATGATGTCTGCCTTATCTCAGGCACAGAAACATGGAGACAACTGACCATGGACTGAAACCATTAGCCAAAATGAATCTTTCCTCTCATAAGCTGCTTTGCTGGGGTATTTGTCATACCCCATGAAGAAGGTACTTAATACATCAGTCATCCTTTAAGAGCATCCAGTCTCAGTCAGGTCTTCTTCAATCCTATCAGTGTCTTTGACATTCTCTCACCAACTGCTCAAATGCTTCACGACTTTGCTTGAACACTCAGCCCAACCCTTAACAAGATGTCCATTATCATACTTTAAAAAAAAAACTTGAATTCATCAAGCATATACACTATTAATTTCATCCATTTGTACCTCAAAGTTTATTAATCAGTCACCCTTTTCTCACCTGTTTCTATCTCAAAGAAAAGCTAAAATTCTTTTCCAAGGCTTCATAACTATCTTCATTTCAAGTAATGAGTTTATTTCTAACTTTTCACTTGTCACCAAATTAATTTTGATTCATTGTTTCCCACTCCTCATTTCTAGTTCATTCTTTATGTAATTTAGTTTGGGTCCTTTCAGTATCAGGGGAACTGCTCCAAGGTCTTCAGAAAGTTTTTTTCCTAACTCTCCTTTTCTTCTCATTTTCCTTGATCTGGATGCAGAATTTATCACTGTGTATCAGTTCTCTGCCAAATGTTTTGTATCTTTTGTTTTTATAACACCCTAGAGACATGAAATTCACTGTTTTTTTTAATCTTGGGAAAGATGTAGCTAACCCCAGGCAGTCCCCACCTCCATTTCTAATAAATGCTTCATTAACATGAGAAGGAGCACTTGTATTCTTACTGCAGCTGCCTTTTCAGCAATTAAGCCATAGAATTTAAAATAGAACTTAATTTTATTTTATGCCTTCTAAATTTAAATAGATTACAATGAAATGAAACAATTACTACGTATCTGTGATAAGCATTGTAGATAAGCAGTGTATTAAGAAGATGAGATTAGTAAGGATGTATACCTGTTGGCAACATATGTGATGTTTTGATCTATGTACACACTGTAGAAAGATTCATTTAAGCTAAATAGCATATTTATCACCTCAGCAATTTATCTTTTTTTTAACGAGAAAACTAAAAATCTATTCTTTCAGCAGTTTTGAAATACACATTATTTTGTACTTTACATCCCCATGTACTGCAATAGATCACTAAAACTTATTCCTCCAGTCTGATACCGTAGCTTTTGAAGGGATGAAAATAGATATTTCATTCAAATGGGAATCAAAAAAGAGAGTGGCTATACTTCTGTCAGACAAAATAGATTTAAAGTTAAAAACTGTAAAAAGAGACAAAGAGATCATTCATTAAGTTGTAATAAGAATTGCAAGATATATGTACCTAACATACTAAGTATATAAAGCAAATATTAATAGATCTTCAAGGAGCAGTAGATTACAATAAGATAGTAATAGGAGCCTGTTAGGACCCGGAATCCTATTCCCCCGAGAGACAGAGAGCCAGGCGTGAATGCAATCAACAAAGCAGAGTTTATTGGACTGGCTAGCCAGGGTCGAGCTCCCACACGGACACGCAGGACCGGTTAGGAAAGCAAGACCCTGAGCCTCTTAGGGGGAAATCTTATATAGACTGCAGTGGCGTGCATATTTTTGTTATCAACATTAGACAAGCAGGCAGAGCACATCCTGCACGTACTTCACATCTTGCTCGTACCTCACATCTTGCTCGTATCTCACATCTTGCTCATATCTCACATCTTGCATTCCTCACATTCTATATGCCCTAACTGAGCCCTGCCTCATTGCTTATCTTATCTACATGGGATGTTTGGTACTGGTTTCTCCAACAAGGGGGTTGGGGCCCGCTGAGACCTCATATTCCTTTCATTCCCCCCTTTCTTATGGCCTAAATTGAGGAATCATCCTCGAGAGGATGAAGAGCCTGATATTGTTGGCGGAGGACCAGAAGTTGGATAGTATTAATTCGACTTTTGACAAAAGTCATAAGTCGGTTTAGAATCCAGGGTCCTATGGTAACAAGTAATAGGATGATTATTATTGGCCCTGCCAGTGCAGATAAAAGGGTAGCCAACCATGGGGACTGGTTAAACCAAGACTCGAACCAGCTTTCCCCTGCCTCTTTTTCTCGTTTTCTTTGTTCCAGGCTCTTTCGGAGTTTAGACATGGAGTCACGAACAACTCCGGTATGGTCAGCGTAAAAACAACATTCTTCCCCTAGAGCAACGCATAGTCCCCCTTTTTGGAGGAACAACAAGTCCAGACCTCGTCGGTTTTGAAGTACTACCTCAGACAGGGAAGTGAGGGATTTTTCTAGGTGGCTAATGGAGGTTTCTATTCTCTCTATATCTTCATCTATGGCTGCGCGCAGCGAAGACATCCCTTTATGTTGAGTAGCCAGGGAGGCTATGCCGGTCCCTGCCCCAGCCACCCCTAGGCTAAGTAGGGTAGCAATGGTTAGTGTAGAAATAGGCTCTCTCTTCTTTCTCTCACCTGTTCCTATATTCCAGTATGAATATAGACTTTCCTCCGAATGATAGAGGATGCGGGGCAGCACAACCACTATAACACAGAATTCTTTAGAGCTGTTAAACACCTTAGTTGATAGGCATGGGGTGAGTCCGGACCGCGAGCATAGCCACCACCCATTGTCCTTTGGAATTACCCATTTAATAGCATTTCCCCAGGTAGAACTGGCGTTAATAACAGTACATAAGTCCCGTCTGTTCTTTGGCACTTTTCCTAAGCAGGTTCCTTGGCCGTTTACCTGCTGTATGGTCAGACCTCTCTTACGGTCTCCCCAGGAACATTGACTAGGGTTTTCCTCAGATGAGGTATCGTGAGTGGTGTTTAGCCCTATTGCCTCATAGAATGGGGGCCTCACATCATAACATAACCAACAGGAGTTAGTCATGTTAGGGTTGGTGTGGTTTAACGTCAGGAAGGCAGCACCCACTAGCTCCCAGAGGGGGTCTTTAGATGCGGTCATGAGACTGGGCCTCACCAGGGGAGGGCTGGTTTCTGATGGTCTTGGAGTTGTAACATTAGCCCAAGCTATGGTAGAGGGAAGGTGGTGAGTTGTGGAAGGTTGGGGAGATGGCTTTACATTGGGCGGCCTAAGTACCTTATTGGGGCCTACTGCTGTGGACGGTGGCCCTATGGGCTCAATTTTTAATCTGACCACTATGGTCGAGCCAGCATGTCCACCATATTTATAAAATACAAGTCCCCATACCTTACCTTGTATCCACCCAGGGGTGTCCTTCTTGCCAGTTTCAGTGAAAGTGACCTTGATTCTATCTAGATCCGTGGGCTGGCATTTATGGGTGGGTATTGGAATTCTGTGCCCCCTTAATATCCCATTTACAAAGGCAAATTTGACTAGGTCTGATTTTGATATCCCCCATTTCCATTCACTATCATTGGATGTGACACATGCCCATGACCTACAGAAGGAGTATTGTATCCCCCCACATTCCTGGTTCTTTTTGTGGCCGGGGCAGGCATAAAACCCATAACGTCGGGCTGACTCCGGGGCAGTAGACTTGTAGGCAGGATTGATGTCTCTGAAGCAGAACTGAAGCTCCGGCCACCAAGTTCCTATGGGGGCAGTGCGAGTAGTCTCGTTGAGGGTGGTATGAGTCTCCCCATCGGTGAGTATCCAGGTTTGCTTATAGGGCTGGTGAGGGTTGGTTTCTGCGAGGCTCCCGCTCTGGGCATTGAGCAAGATCAGAGCGATCAGCCACCCCATCCGTGGCTGCTCCTGAAGGCTCTGCATGTTCCCGGGGCCACAAAAGCTTTAGCTTTAATGGGTTGTCTGGGTGCCGCCGTACAGTCCACTCCTTGACCCCTTCTTGTTTTTGATGATTGGCTCGACGCACGTGGGAGTGGTGGATCCAAGGTCCGATGCCATCAACCTTGAGGGCGGTAGGGGTAGTAAACAGTACAACATAAGGTCCTTTCCATCTAGGCTCTAGGGTTTTGGACTGATGCCTTTTAACCCATACCATGTCACCCGGGACTATGCCATGTTCCGGAGCCGGGTCCCTCTTAACAGCGTGGTATGCTTGAATTAAGGGCCAAATCCGTTGTTGCACTTTAGCTAAAGCCTGCAACATGGTCAGGTAATTTGGGGCCAGATCACCTAGTTCTGGGCTTAAGGTCCTCTGAATGATGGGGGGTGGAGCCCCATACAGGATCTCAAAGGGAGTTAGCCCATGGACATAGGGGGAGTTCCGGACTCGGAAGATGGCCAAGGGAAGGAGCGTCACCCAATCACCGCCAGTCTCCAGGGCCAATTTGGCTAAAGTCTCCTTTAGTGTCCTATTCATCCTTTCTACTTGCCCTGAGCTCTGGGGGTTATATTCACAATGTAGCTTCCAATTGGCCCCCATAGTCTGGGCTAGTCCCTGCAGGACCTTACTAACAAAAGCCGGACCGTTATCTGACCCAATTGCCTCGGGCACCCCATATCTGGGTATGATTTCCTCTAGCAAAGCCTTTGCCACTACCTGACTCGTCTCCTTCTTTGTAGGAAAAGCCTCCACCCAGCCTGAAAAGGTATCTATGAATACCAGCAAATATTTGTACCCAAACTTTCCCGGTTTTACCTCAGTAAAATCCACTTCCCAACTTCTTCCCGGAGCCCTCCCCCGTTCCCGAGTACCTGTATGGTGCCCCTCCCTTCGTCCTGGTTTCATGATTGTGCAGCTGGCACAATCTTCCACAATTTGGCGGACTGCTATGGTCTGGTTCGGAAATCGGAGCTGCGCAGATGTCAACAAGTCTAGTAATTTTCTCCGCCCCAAATGGGTGGACTTATGTAAGTTAGCCAACAGGAATCGTCCGAGTTTTTCAGGCAGAATTAACTTGCCTTCCAAGTCGCTTTTCCATCCGTCTTCCCCTTCTCTAAAGGGGGAGTGGGCTCTCATCCAAGTGAAATCCTCTGTGGAGTATTCTGGTCGGGGGGGTAGCGGAGGGAGCTCTGGGACCGGCACGTCTATCGCCGCAACCGTGGAAGGTTGCCCTGTCTCCATGGGAGGACTCACCATTGCTACTCTCTTTGCTTCTTGATCTGCTCTGTTGTTACCGACAGCTTCCGGCGTCTTGGCAGACTGGTGGCCTGGGACATACATCACTGCCACTGCCTTCGGTTTTTCCACTGCCATTAATAGACGCTGGACTTCGGCTAGGTTCTTTAGATGTTTTCCTTCTGCTGTGCGGAATCCTCTTTCGCGATAGATGGCCCCGTGGACATGGATGGTACCGAAAGCATAGCGGCTATCGGTGTAGATATTGACTCGCTTTCCTTTTGCCCTCTCCAGGGCCTCTGCCAAGGCAATTAATTCCGCTTTTTGGGCTGATGTTCCGGGTGGGAGGGCGCTGCTCCATACCGTATTTCCTTCTTGGTCGACTACAGCTGCCCCTGCCCTTCGGGCTCCATCTTGGAAAAAACTGCTTCCATCCGTGTACCAGTTTAATTTGCAGCCGGACAGGGGGGTATCCTTTAGGTCAGCCCGTACCTGTGTAACTTCGGAGAGGAATTCTTTGCAGTTATGGACAGGTGTCTGCAGTTCCGGGTTAGGCAACAAGGTGGCAGGGTTCAGGATTACGGGATCTGTGAATGTGATCCGAGGGGAATCCAACAAGAGCCCCTGGTAGTGGGTGAGCCTGGCATTCATCATCCATTTCCCAGGGGGTTGTTTAAGGATTCCCTCCACCGGGTGAGGGGCCGTTACCCAGAGGGCCTGTCCAAAGGTTAGTTTATCGGCTTCTCTCACCAGCACGGCAATGGCCGCTATGATGCGGAGGCAGGGGGGCCATCCTGCCGCTACTGCGTCTAATTTCTTGGAAAAGTATGCCACTGGTCTCTTCCAGGGACCTAGCTGTTGGGTCAAGACTCCTTTGGCTACCCCCTTTTTCTCATCTACAAACAGAGTGAATGGTCTTGTAGGATCTGGCAAGGCTAAGGCAGGGGCCTGCAAAAGAGCGTCTTTTAGCTGATCAAAGGCCTGTTGTTCTCTCTCTCCCCAACTCCAATCTGGAGCTTCTTTGGTGGCCTCATATAGGGGTCTGGCTATTTCCGCAAATCCTGGAATCCAGAGTCTACAGAACCCCGCGGAGCCCAGGAATTCTCTCACCCCCCTAGTGGATGTCGGGGATGGGATAGCCAGAATAGTCTGTTTCATGGCATCAGTCAGCCACCTTGCCCCATCTGCAATCCGATAACCCAAATACGTCACTGACCTTTTACAGATGTGAGTTTTCTTGGCACTTGCCCGATACCCCAGCTCACCTAATTCCGTTAGCAGGTGTTCAGTAGCCTTGATGCACTCCTCTCGGGTTTCTGCCGCTAACAGTAAGTCATCAACATACTGTAATAGAGTGACTCGTGGGTGGCTCCGACGAAAAGGTTCCAGGTCCTGGCTCAGGGCCTCATTAAACAGGGTGGGAGAGTTTTTAAATCCTTGCGGCAGTCTGGTCCAAGTGAGCTGTCCGGATTGGCCCCCATCTTCTTGCCATTCGAAAGCAAATAGCGGCTGACTAATTTCTGACAATGGAATGCTGAAGAAAGCATCTTTCAAATCAAGGGTTGTATACCATACTTGCGAGGGGGGTAGGTGGCTGAGCAAGGTATAGGGATTTGGAACGGTGGGATGAATGTCCTCCGTCCGCTCGTTTACCTTTCGTAGGTCTTGCACAGGCCTATAGTCCCCGCTTCCCGGCTTTCGGACGGGGAGCAGAGGAGTATTCCAGGCAGACTGACAAGGTCGCAGTACTCCTTCCTTTATTAGCCTGTGGATATGAGGGGCTATGCCTCTTCGGGCCTCCTCAGGCATAGGATACTGTTTCACCCGAATGGGGAGAGCAGAAGCCTTCAATTGTATAACTACGGGCGGGAGGTGTTTGGCGAGGCCGGTTCCCGCAGTCTCCGCCCAGGCCGTGGGAAATCTTTTTACCCAATGAGTCATGTCCCCTCCTGGTTCCTGTTGACTCTCAAACAGACGATGCTCGTCAGCCAATGATAGGGACAAGACATGAATCGGGCTCCCTTCTCGATCAGTCACAATTATTCCATCTGGTTCAAAATGGATATGGGCCCCTATTTTGGTGAGTAGGTCCCGTCCGAGCAGGGGAGCGGGGCTCTCAGGGACGACCAAGAAGGAGTGTGTGACCTGGTGTTTTCCTAAGTTCACCTTTCTTTTGGTAGTCCATGTACATAACTGCGTACCGGTGGCCCCCTGAACAACACTTGTTCGTGCCTTGTTCAAAGGTCCATGTGCCTTGTTTAAAACCGAATATTGGGCGCCGGTATCCACCATGAACCCCATCGGCTTCCCCTCCACATGCATTGTTACCCAGGACTCGGGGAGGGGGTCTGAGCCCCGTCTCCTTCAGTCCTCTTCTCCGGCTAGTAGGACTCTGGCCTGCTCTACTGCTCGTTCCCTTTCCCTGTTTTCCCCCGGTCTCCTTCCAAACCCTCTTCTTCCCTTTAACTTAGGACATTCTCTCTTCCAATGCCCCGTTTCCTTACAGTAAAAACAGTGTTCCTTATCCGGGGTCCTGGCGTGGCCCCCTCCTCTGGGTTGGTCCCGGACACCCGCTAGGAAAATACGAGCCATTTCTCTCTGTTGCTTTCGGTTTTCCTTAGCCTGGAACTCCCGGTCCTCCTTTCTCAATTTCTCCTGGGCTTCCCTGTCTTCCTTTCTCTGTCTTTCCTCCCTTTCTTCTGGAGTTTCCCTAGCGGTAAAGACCTTTTCTGCTACCTGTAGCATTTCCCTTATAGTCATCTCCCCTAAGTTTTCCTGTTTATTGAGTTTTCTCCTAATGTCTGGGGCTGCCTGATTAATGAATGAGAGTACCACAGCAGACCGGTGGAGGTCCGCCTCAGGGTCAATCGGGGTGTACTGACGGTATGCCTCATAGAGGCGCTCTAAGAAACCGGCTGGGCTTTCGTTTTCCCCTTGAATGACTGCTTTTACTTTTGCAAAATTGGTGGGCCTTCTAGCGGCCGCTCGGAGACCGGCCATCAGAGTCTGGCGGTAGATCTGAAGACGCTCCCTACCTTCTGCGGTCCCGAAATCCCAATCAGGCCGGCGTAGGGGAAAAGCCTCGTCTATGGCCGGTTGGAGAGTTGTGGGTCTCCCATTATCCCCCAAGACATTCTTCCTCGCTTCGTTGAGGATGCGCTCTCGTTCCTCCGTCGTAAAAAGAGTATTGAGCAGCTGATGACAGTCATCCCAAGTGGGGCGGTGTGTATGCATGATGGACTCCAGGAGATCTATGAGACACTTGGGGTCTTCAGAAAAGGGCGGGTTCTGTGTCCTCCAGTTATATAGATCACTGGAGGAGAAGGGCCAGTACTGAAACTGTTGCCCTCCTCCCGGTCCCCCTTGGCCCACCATCCGGACTGGAAGTGTAGGGACAGTTTCCTCCCCCTGTGTTGATGAGGGGGGCCCGTCTTCCCCCTCCCTTTCCCGGATCCCTCGGGGGCGAAGTCTTCGACCCATTCCTCCTCTTGCTGCCAGTCCTGTTAAGGAGGATGAGGAAATTTCCTCCTCCGGGGCACTGGCTTGGCCAGGGGGAGTCACGTATGGAGGCGGCCGATCTTCCTCTGCCCCTGCGAGGGATGGGTAAAGGGGGGAACTCTCTGGTAAGACCGGAGATGGTGAAGGAGATGCCCTAATTTGAGGACCGGTCAAGGTGGGAAGAGGAAGTTTTTCCTCCTCCTTTATGACCAAGGTGGGCGTGACTGGGGTTTTAGCCCCGGGGGCCGAACTGGAGGGGTGGGTCAGAAAAACTGTTAACCAAGGGGGAGGGTTCCTCACCAGATCCTCCCAAACCAAAATGTAAGAAACTTGGTCTGGATGGCCTCGATTGTCTGGCTGAAAAATGACTGCTTTAACCTTAGTGATCAGGTCTAGGGAGAGGGAACCTTGAATGGGCCACCCGACTCCAAAGGTGGGCCACTCTGCAGAACAAAAGGTGTCGAACTTACCTTTCTTGATGACCAGACCCGCATTTAAGGCCCTTTCTTTAACTTCTGGAAAGTGAGAAAGGATCAGAGACTTTGGGGTTGTTTGTCCCTGTCCCATTGTGGAAGGAGACTCAAACACCAAGAGAGATAGAACAAAAAGGGTAAAGGCAACAATAATTCCACACACACACAACACTCTCCAGCACTCGCTCGGACCGGTCCTTCTCTCACACTGGTGCGCACCCCATTCAACCTCCTCACCGTCCAACTGGGATATCAGGCCGAAAGGCATCCACTTGACGGGTGGTCGGTCGACTAGCTCAATTAGTTCTTCACCTGGCGCCAGGGTTCCTAAAATGCTCGAGCCCAAATGAGAGGAAAGCCTCTCCCAATAGGACCCTGTGGTCCTCCTTGCGAGATTCCCAGAATGAATCTCCCTGGGGATTGGCCGAATCCCCGCCGCGGCCCAAATGGAACACTCAAGTTCCTCCAAATGAGGGTCTGGGATCCCCTCCCAACGCCTAGGACTTGGGATCGCCCCTGCTTTCTCGCAGGCAGGTTCTGTCTCTCGAGAAAATGAAATCTCGGTGGAACCTCCAAATGTTAGGACCCGGAATCCTATTCCCCCGAGAGACAGAGAGCCAGGCGTGAATGCAATCAACAAAGCAGAGTTTATTGGACTGGCTAGCCAGGGTCGAGCTCCCACACGGACACGCAGGACCGGTTAGGAAAGCAAGACCCTGAGCCTCTTAGGGGGAAATCTTATATAGACTGCAGTGGCGTGCATATTTTTGTTATCAACATTAGACAAGCAGGCAGAGCACATCCTGCACGTACTTCACATCTTGCTCGTACCTCACATCTTGCTCGTATCTCACATCTTGCTCGTATCTCACATCTTGCATTCCTCACATTCTATATGCCCTAACTGAGCCCTGCCTCATTGCTTATCTTATCTACATGGGATGTTTGGTACTGGTTTCTCCAACAAGGGGGTTGGGGCCCGCTGAGACCTCATATTCCTTTCAGAGCCTTGAACCCTTGACTTTCAATATTGGAAAAATCACCCTAGGCAGATAGATAGTCCGTAAGAAAACAGTGAAATTGAACTACACTTTGACTACCACTTAATTCATTTCTAAGCTGTTAATTTGCTACTGCTATGCCAAGTTGAAAACCAAAACTATTAAAAAACAAATGTTGAAAGAAAGAAAAAAAAGGAAAAAATAAATTGTAGGCATCACTTCACAGTTTCAAGTTCTGATTCATAAATTATCTTAGAATTTTAATTTGAGGGTTGAGAGTAGTGTTGGTGGAATGCTGGCCTATAAGGTACAAGATCCTGGATTTCAACCCTAGCACTGAAGAATTTAAAAAATTTTATTTCATTTTATCTTAATTGATAATATTCAAAGGGAAAAACCTAGGTATGGACTGAAACAGTTTCAAAGTTAAAAAATGTGGGTAAAAGTAGAGTTAAGAACATCTTTCTGAAGATTTTCAGTATATACATCAAAATCTTTATGAAATCTATATTTTCTCAGAATTTCTACTTCTAGGAATTTATTTTGAAAAACATTAAAATATTATTTACATATAAAAATTTATATATATTAAAGCAAGTTAAACTGAAAATTGGGAATCCAGAAATGCTCAATTACTAAAAGATAGGCTAAATACATTAAAGAGCAATTAGAATATAGTTTGGATAGTTGCAACCTTGTAATTCCTATGTGTAGTGCACTATTGAGTTAATTAAAACTAAGAATATACTATATTATGTGAGTGAAAGTAAATGACATGTTAATAGGCGAATATAAACATGTCCCTAACTACATATAGTTGGTAAAATAATTATCTTTTAAATTATCTGTACTTTTTTATTTTTAAATAACATATATATCTTTCATAAATATATTTTTTAGCAAAAGTAAACGAAAGAAAAACCAAACTATGCAACTATTTTACATCAAAACTAGCATGTTCTTTTCCATAGAGACAAATAAAGCTTGAAGTAATATAAAAGCAGTTACCACTTAATGAGTGTCTGTTATAGGAAGGAAGAGATTCTTTCATACTTTACCTCTTAATCATCCTCAGTTCTGTAAAGCAAATTTTATTGTTCTCATTTTTCAGATATGGAAAATGAATTTCAGTAAGTTTGGGTAACAAGGCCAAGGTCACTCAGCTGGACAGTAGTGCAGGCTACCTGCCCAACCTGTCAATTTTCAAACTTCTTGTTCTTCACTTTCAACATGCTGTAGAAGAGTCTATGTTCAACAGCAGAAAATCTGAGTTCCAGCTCTGTATTTCTATGATTTAGTTGTGTAACAGCAAGTGAATCACTTAATCTCCCTGAGTCTCTCTTTAGTCTTCTATTAAAAAAGGATGTGATAGGAAGGATAAGAAGAAAGTTGACCATATCTGAAATGTTGGCATTCTGCAGGACAACTGATATGGGTTTCTTCAACAAATAAATGACACGAATAAAAAGAAATGGGAAAGTCATCCATTACAGAATAAAAGAGACTTAACAGGCAACAAAATGCAATGTCTGGACTTTTGGGAGTGAATAGGCATTAGAGATGTTCTTGATTTAAACAGAAAATTGAAAAAATATACTTAAGAAAATCATAAAATTTGAACATGAATTGGTGTCTGATGATACTAAGAACTTACTGGTAATACTCTCAATTTTATCGTAGGTGTTTTAAATCTTCTGAATTAGAAAGTAAGAGAGAAATAGGTGTATACTTATCTCAAAACTCAGCAAATTGTACACTTTAAATAAATATAGCCTTTTGTATGTTAATCATATCTCCATACCTCCATTGGGGGGGGGGTGTAAAAAAAAGAAAAAATAAAAATGGTAAGAAAGATATCACCAAGTTCACATTCACATGTAACTTTAAAAACATGTGCATTATGACCTTTGTACCTTGCAAAGTACATTTATATTTTTTTCAATTAAAAATTTAAGGTATTAAAGAATAATTACCTTTTCAAAATTTTACCCTATCTCATAAATCCTGTTCTCTCCACCACATGCAGTTTCATGCCTGAATTGGCTTTGCTACATTAATTTGTCAGGATAATTCCATCAAGAAATTAAATACCCAGGATGCAAAGAAGTTCTTTAGTTCCACTTCCCTGACTTTCTTAGGAAAACATTTTCTTGACACAAGAATTTAAAATTTATCAGTCTTTGTTTTTCTAATGTTTAGTACAGGCTTTAATTTTTAACACTTATTTGAACTTGAAATAAAGGAAGATAAAAAAGACTACAGAAGTCTTGGTGAGCAAATTTGCTTATTATATCATTTAAAATGTGTATATAATGCTCATCTGAAAAGGGAACAAATTGTTTTACATCTGAGTGTAGTCATAAGAGAAGTAAATTACTACAAAGATTTAAAATATATCAGTAAGAAATAGATAAGAGAAGTAAATTACTGCAAAGATTAAAAATATATCAGTAAGAAACAGATTTTGCCTTAAAGTGCTTAAATTTTTTTAATCTTTTATATGTGATTTCCAAATCAAAGACAACAATAAAGCTAGCTTTTTTTTTTAATATCTTGCAACTTTTTATAAACCAATAAACGTTTTGACCAAAAGAAACATGCTAAATTTGGCACAGTGACCAACAGAAATGTGAAGCTTAAATTTTTTTAATCTTTTATATGTGATTTCCAAATCAAAGACAACAATAAAGCTAGCTTTTTTTTAATATCTTGCAACTTTTTATAAACCAATAAACGTTTTGACCAAAAGAAACATGCTAAATTTGGCACAGTGACCAACAGAAATGTGAAGCAAGATGGACAACTAGTACTTGAAACTTACTTTTATTGTTTGTAGTGTTTTGTCAGATTTATGGTTATCTTCTAGTAATAAAGCTCATGATGACTTCACATAAGCTTGTGATGATGCCTTACTCTGTTTATTTCTGTACCACTGGATTGCTCAAGAATCTGCCTTCTTAGTTTCACATTAACCACGACTGCCAAGTCTGCTAGTCAAAACATTTCACAATTGAACATCAATGGACTCAAGAACATTAGCAGAAGCAAATATAAGCAAGATGCCATAGTAACCCAAGGAGTCTGAGGAAGTGGTGTTCTATTAAAGGGGAAGATAATGTCCCCAAATTAAAACTTTACATAAACAGACTGTTTCTCATACTTTATTTTGTGAAATAGCTCCTAATTTCTTATTTTCCGTATTCCTCACTATAATCATAGAACATTTACAAATTTTGTTAATTCTGAATTTATTTAAAAATTTTCTAGAATAGATTATTAAATTAATGGGGGAGAGAGGTTAGGGTTATTTTTTAGAGATATAATTTACAGTGTTTAAAGTTATTTGATAAATATTATGAGAAACAATACTCATAGTTAATAGATCAATGTGATTTGAGATTTGGCTATAACAGAAATGCCACCTTACCCACCAAAGTCAAAGGAAACACCTCCCCCATTCTATTTACCTTTATAAAATATCTTTTTACTAATATTGGTTAATCACTAATTGGCAAATCAATGTTTATTACAGTGGATCTCAATCTTTTCATGTTTGGGGCAAGCTGTTTAACATTTGAATTTTTAGAATCTCCTTCAAAGGGACTTAAAAAGTCAAAATAACACTAAACACATAAGGAGTAATTAAATTTTCAAGATTACTCACACTGCCTATTCCTACAAAATAATCACAATTCATGTCTCCATCTTTCAACAGTGTGTCACTAAAATAATTGTTTATTGCCAAATAAATGTCTCTTAGTACTAAGTAGACAAATTCTTGCACAGTACAGTAACTCTTACATTTTTTTCAACATTTTGCCTAATTCCTAGGGAAGGTACGATAAAGGAGAGATTAGAATGAATGATTTTTTTGAATATCTACTAGCTACAAAGCTCTGTGATAAGTTCCATGCATCTTTCCCATAGTTTGATTTCAATTACATGGAGGACAAGAAAAAATGATAAATGAATTTCTAATAAAGACACTGAAAAAAATATTTTCTATCATATGTTCAACCAAAAGAATTCTAGGATGGGTCAGCATATTTTTAATGAGAAACAAAGGCAAGTAAAAACATTATTCTGTTATTGAGAGTGAAGACACGGTGAAATAAGGAGAAGAAAATAAGGTGAAGTGGTAGAAGAAAAGAAGGAACACATGAGTTAGAGATTTACAACCAAGAATTAACTTAGAGATTTGCATTACCATTAGTTTTAAGTGGTCCATTTTGCATTTGAGAAGTCAATTCTATTTAATTTGATTTTCTTTTCTTTGTAATATATATTTAATATATTTATACTAAGCTAAGTTAAATGTACAGGGTTCAATGTCATGTCAATAGAACAATGACCTAAACAAATGAAGTTGTATTTAATTTCATGACGATAAGACAGCTGTGGTATAAATAATCACTTATTCTAAGCATTACTTTTTAAAAAGGAATCACATATGCTCATTGTGACTGTATGTGTGATAATTATTCCTGCTTTTTTGTTTTGCATCATCTCAGTTTATACCTGCTGTCTGTAAATGATTACTATCAGCGTTCTATTTCACTCTTAAAATTTTTTGGTTTGCATAATAAAGCATATAAAGACCCTATCATAAACTAAAGTTGTAGTAATACAGATTTTTACTGAAAATACGGAAGAACTTTCCACAGTTATAATTGTCCAATAATAGAAGACATCACCTTAAAAGCCAATGGAATATCAGAAGTCTTCAGAAGATGCTGGAAACTCTGAGTTATGGGTTTATTCAGAGGGCCATTCCAGATAATGGTTACAATAGCACATCTCCTCATTTGATTATATGAGAGTGTCACTGTTTGACTGTTTTAGGCCTATGAAAACATCAATTTTATATGGTCCAACCTAATACAATATCTGCCAACACTCTGGGGAATCTACTTTATATTTACAATTTTATAAAAACACATTCTATATACTGGAAAGCAGCCTATGATTTTTTAAAAAATGTCTTTATCAGGAACAATGAAAGTTAAAGTTTTTATTTGTTATGATCTTAGTACAATGTTAAAGCACGTATATCAGAGGGATGGCACTGAAAACTGAGAGAAAGTTGGGTATACTTTAATGCCAGGTTATCTAGAAATGTCAGAGCTGTGTATGAGCCCTTCCTGTAATGCGTAAGATTCCTAAAAAAAGAACTTAGAGTTTTTATGGAAAAAACAAAGTGTTCTAATATAATCTGGCAATGTTCAAAAAAACATGCTGGATTAAACCATGACTGATAGCATTTAAGATTAGCTAAAGGCTTACATTATTGATTTATAAGATTGCATCGTAAGAGTGTTTTCAAACAGATAACAGGCTTAGGGGCCTTTGTCCCAAGGGACATTACAGTGAGGCAATGGTAGCCTCCAGGCATACTAACCAGTAGAAATTCTTGAGACTCAAAGGGCAGAAAGACTCACAAGTCCCAAATAAGGTGTTTAGATCACGTTTTATTGAACTGAACAAAAGCATAATAAAATGAAAAGGGAAAGAGATGGAGGGAGGTTCACTGCTTGGATGGTATAAGAAGGATTGAAGAACTCTACTACCTGAATCTTATTTTACATGTTTATCCCTCAGCTATATCAGCCTTCCTTATTGAAGGTATTCCTTTTTTATCATTTCTTTTATTCATATGTGCATACAATGTTTGTGTAATTTCTCCCCCCTCCCCCATCCCCTCCCTTTCCCTCCACCACCCCCCCCAACTACCAGGCAGAAGCTATTTTGCCCTTATCTCTAATTTTGTTGTAGAGAGAGTATAAGCAATAATAGGAAGGACCAAGGGTTTTTGCTAGTTGAGGTAAGGGTAGCTATACAGGGAGTTGACTCACATTGATTTCCTGTGCATGTGTGTTACCTTCTAAGTTAATTCTTCTTGATCTAACCTTTCCTCTAGTTCCTGGTCCCCTTCTCCTATTGGCCTCTGTTATTTTAAAGTTTCTGCATTAGTTTCTCTGCACTGAGGGCAACAAATGCTATCTTGTTTTTTGGGTGTTTTACCTATCCTCATACCTCCCTTGTGTGCCCTTGCTTTATCATGTGATCAAAGTCCAGTTCCCTTGTTGTGTTTACCCTTGATCTAATGTCTGCATGTGAAGGAGAACATACGATTTTTGGTCTTCTGAGCCTGGCTAACCTTGCTCAGAATGATGTTCTCCAGTTCCATCCATTTACTTGTGAATGATAAGATTTCATTCTTCTTCATGGCTGCATAAAATTCCATTGTGTATAAAGACCACATTTTCTTGATCCATTCGTCAGTAGTGGGGCATCTTGACTGTTTCCATAACTTGGCTATTGTGAATAGTGCTGCAATAAACATGAGTGTGTAAGTGCCTCTGGAGTAACCTGTGTCACATTCTTTTGGGTATATCCCCAAGAGTGGTATTGCTGGATCATATGGCAGATTTATGTTTAGATTTTTAAGAAGCCTCCAATTTTTTTTCCAGAATGGTTGTACTAGTTTGCATTCCCACAAACAGTGTAAGAGGGTTCCTTTTTCCCCGCATCCTTGCCAACACCTGTTATTAGTGGCGTTGCTAATGATGGCTATTCTAACAGGGGTGAGGTGGAATCTTAGTGTGGTTTTGATTTGCATTTCCTTTATGGCTAGAGATGGTGAGCATTTTCTCATGTGTTTTTTTGGCCATTTGAATTTCTTCTTTTGAGAATGTTCTGTTTAGTTCACTTGCCCGTTTCTTTATTGGTTCATTAATTTTGGGAGAATTTAGTTTGTTGAGTTCCCTATATATTCTGGTTATTAGTCCTTTGTCTGATGTGTAGCTGGCAAATATTTTCTCCCACTCTGTGGGTGTTCTCTTCAGTTTAGAGACCATTTCTTTTGTTGAGCAGAAGCTTTTTAGTTCTATGAAGTCCCATTTATCTATACTACCTCTTAGTTGCTGAGCTGCTGGGGTTCCACTGAGAAAGTCTTGCCTATACCTATTAGTTACAAAGTATTTCTTACTCTTTCCTGAACCAACTTTAGAGTTTGGGATCTGATGTTAAGGTCCCTGATCCATTTTGAGTTAATATTGGTATAGGGTGATAAACATGGATCTAGTTTCAGTTTTTTGCAGACTGCTAACCAGTTTCCCAGCAGTTTTTGTTGAAGAGGCTGTCTTTTCTCCATCATATATTTTTAACACTTTCGTCAAAGATAAATTGGTTATAGTTGTGTGGCTTCATATCTGGGTCCTCTATTCTGTTCTACTTGTCTTCATGTCTGTTTTTGTGCCAGTACCATGCTGTTTTTATTGTTATTCCTTTGTAATATAGTTTGAAGTCAGGTATTGTGATACCTCCAGTGTTGTTCTTTTTACTGAGTATTGCCTTGGCTATACGTGGTCTCTTGTGTTTCCAAATAAATTTAACAGTAGGTTTTTCAATATCTTTGATGAATGTTATTGGGATTTTGATGGGAATTGCATTAAGCATATAGATTGCCTTTGGGAGTATAGACATTTTTACTATGTTGATTCTACCAATCTATGAACATGGGAAATCTTTCCACTTTCTATAGTCTTCCTCAATCTCTTTCTTGAAGGTATTCTTTTTAGGATCAGAGTTCTGTTGAAGAAGGGGGATCAGGAAAGGAAACTATTTGGAGCCAACATATCTTTGCTCTGTTGGAGTGACCTAGGAGAATAATCTGGCTAATTGCTATAGCTGTCACATCATCTGTGGAACAGCCATGTTGTCTTCTTCACATGTGAGCAAATGGTAACTGGGACCATGATACATATCACAAATGCATCATAGCTAACTTAGTGATGTCAATCTGGCAGTCCTTTGCTTACCATGATTTGATTTTCCCAAATTTCCTTTTCCATTCATAAGTGTTATTCATACTGTTTGTGTTATTCATTTAAAAATCATATATTCCATTCTCTCTATGTGTAAGATGAATATCCATATTTTAGAAGTTATGAATTTACTTTACATCTGCATTTGACACATATTGTGATTCTTGGTTATCTCAAACAAACTGCTTATTTTCACTATCCATATTTAATACTTCTTGTGAGTTTCATCCCATTTTTCTTCCTTGTTTTCCATATAGCAGAATTAAATATTATTTAAGAACATGGCAAGCACATCGCAGGTCCCACAGGAAGAAAGTAGGAGAGGAAACTATAGGTGAAAGGCTGAGTATCCTCATTTCAGCTTCAACCTGAATAGTTGTGCTTACAACATTTACTATTTTGTATAATCTATCTTAAATTGTCTGTGACAAAGGTTTTCTAGTAGTGCTAATAAGAGGATCTGAAAGCCAGTGTAGCCTAGTTATTTAGTTTATTATTCAACATATAGATTTGATTAGAAAGTCCATAACTCTGATATTTTAAAATACAAAAATGCAGTCAAACTATTCCTATTTATAGACAACATGATCTGATATCTAAAAAACTCAAAAAACTCCACCAAGAAAGCTCCTAGACACCATAAACAACTTAAGCAAAGTAGCCAGTTACAAAATCAATCCTCAAAAATCAGTAGCCTTTCTATACACCAATAATGAACAGATTGAGAAGGGATATAGGAAAATAATTCCTTTTACAATAGCATCCAAAATAAAATGCCTAGGAATAAACTTAACAAAGAAGAAGAAGAAAAAGTTATTAAAATATATACAGAATGAAAAAGTAAAAAAAAAAAAGGTATAATAGATCTCTATAGGAAGACTATAACCATTGAAGAAAGAAATCGAAGAAGACTACAGAAGATTGAAAGATCTCCCATACTCATGGATTGGTAGAATCAACATAATGAAAATGGCTTTACTATCAAAAGCAATCTACATGTTCAGTGCAGTGATATCTGTTGAAACTATTTCAGGAATGGGTTGGGGGAGAAGAATAATGGTGAGGGGATGAATTGAAGTATGATATATTTGATATATTGTAAGAACTTTTGTAAATGCCACAATGTACCCCCACCCAACACTAAAATTAAAAAACACAAAATGCAATGTTGTTGGGAGTTAAAAAGAAAATTACTACAGGGGTTGTAGGTAATAAATGAATCTCTTGTTTCAAACCATTCAACATAGGCACATACCTCTAATCAAAATTTTAGTCATGGAAATTTACTGAAAATCAGTTATTATCCTTATAATGAACAATAACAAAATAAATCTATCTTCATAGTTTAGAAACTGTGGTTTAAAAAATTGTTGCTCAAGATTGGAGTATTTCATTCATTTATCAAACTAAGTCCATGCTCTGTCTTTTGAACAAGTACAACTTAAATGTAATATACAGTGCTAAAAGCTAGTGATACATAGATTCATAATTCTTAGTGTCCATGCACAGCCTGCTAAGGAAGATAGAGAGGTAAAGTATACTTATAATTCAGTATTACCCTTTTAAAGGAGTCTGGCTCTAGAGATGCACAGGAATGGGATGGGGAGGCACTATGAAGGAAAGCTTCATAGGGAAGATGACGAATGAGTAAGAATTATGCAGGTGAGGGAAGAATTTGGGTAAAGGTAGTAGAAAACACTAGCTGTAGATAGAATAAACCAGCATTGTTGATGGAATAAAAGAGGAAGTAGATGTAGATTCCACTTGAAGAATCATCCTAGACACATCAGATTTGCAATGACCTTGATGCTATGAAATGAAGGTTAGAATTAATTCTGGAGTTGTAGGAGAGTGCTTAAAGAATTTCAAGTAGGAGAATGTCACAATCAATTTGCAACTGGAAAACAGTTTTACAAGAGAAAGATACAGAGGAACAAGACTAAGTTGATTAGTAGTATGATAATAGTCCAAATAGGAAGGCCATGATGACAGCCTTAAACTTCTATTTTATAAGGAGAGGAGGTCAAGATATTCAAGTCAGTTAGAGAGCTATTGAGGATTCTATCACATCTTTACTCACTGTCACTGAGACGTAAAAAACACTGGCTAGTACTTACACATCTGTAAAATATCTTTGCTTAACATTTCAGTTTGGAAGGTATATGTTGATTTTTTTACTCATTTCACTTGTTACATGAGAAAGAGTTTTGTCATGTTTAAACCCTATTACAAAATTTAAGACTAATGAAATTCACACACATTTGTGCTGTAGTATGTTTCAGTATTATCATTAAAATTAACATTATTGTTGCCAGTTAAGGCAACAAAGTAAAGTATTAGCTGGTATAAAATGAGTTATTCATGATATATAGAACAGCTGTTTTCCAAAGTAATGCATCTATGCTTATATTTAGATATCATAGAAACTGTATCTCTCATGAGATACGACTGATGAGATGTTCTGTAATTACTGTGCATGTGCATCAAGGATCTAGGCCTCTAAAATCATGTATCTTAGTTTGTGACAATGTATCTTTTAGTAAGGCCATTAAGTTAGATCTTCACTCTTTGTCAAATACATAAAGCTGGTTCCTTGCTCATATTCCCTCTGCTGAGAACACATCTTTTCTGCATATCTGCATGGCTCCCTCTTTTACCTCCCTGAAGTCCAAGTTCAAATTTCACCAATTTAGTGAAGTCTTCCCTACCATCCTACTGAAGGTTGGATCAATCTTTTCTTTTTTTAATGACATTTGAAATTTTCTAATTTACTATATGCTTCATTTGTTTATTGTGCCATTTATTTTCTCTCTCTTCTCCTGTACTAGAACATAATGTCTTTGAAGTATGGATCTTTATCTTGTTTTCTTTTCTCTATTTTGTCTAGGATAATATATGTGCATGCATTTTTATGATTCCTAAAAGTCAACACTCACAATATCTACAGATAAATTTGAAAATCAAAGGAAGATAAAAGTGTAAATTAATCACCAAAAAACATAAATTAAAAAATTTAAGGAAAAGAACATCTTAGGCACCTGGGGCCAGTTCACCTTGGACTTTTGTTGTTTTAGCACTGAAAATCCTCTAGGAATTCCGTCCATCACATGCCATCTGGGACATTTGATCACCTTTCATTCTTGTGATTACCTAACATTGTTTAATATTTTTATCACCTTGGCACATGATAACTACATTTACCTCTTTCCCCCTAAGCTGCTTCTTGATAGCACTATGATTTCCAATAATTTTTAATAGGACTGTAAATGTTTACCTGACATAAAGACCTGTGGTGGGGGTTCCTTTTTTCACTGATACATCTTTAAATTTATTTGGTCTTCTGTTTTGGTTTTGCAGAACAAATATATGTTCCTTTACTAACACTTATGCTATTAGTTAGAAGTAAGTACTAGACCATCAAACAGAACCAGATTCTAGTGTCAATTCTGTCCCAGATCTGCTCAAATTGCCTAACAGGCCTGGCCTTAGTTTTTTCTTTCATAAGATGAGAACAGATGTTAAACAAAGTCCTTTGCACCACTGACATTTTAAGATTCCATTCTGTGGGGTTTCTTCTGACCTGCAGTTGAACTGTTTCTTTTGCTTGGCACATGACTGAGCCTCTGCTCTCCCCTTACCTCCTTCCAAGTTCTTGTGGAACTAAATGAGATAGTGCTTACAATGTACATAGGAGAGAGTCAGACAAATAAGCTATTGTCATTATCATTTCTGTTTACAAATCAAGGAACTGGGGCCCAGAGAGGTTAAGTGATTGTTCAATTGACAAAACTTATGACTTGAAGATCCAAGTCATGTTTACAAGTCCAAGGCTTTCTCTCTGAGAACTACAGTCATTCTGAAATTTGTTAAGAATCCACCCAGGAGATCAACTGAGTTCAGAGCTGCATTGTGATTTTCTCAAGCTCCTGCACATTTTTGCCTTCATAGACCTGTCTACCACAGGGAAAAAATAAACTAAGCCCAGGTGGAATTCATTATGATATATGTACTACTATTATATTAACTTTGTTTTTATATTTTAAAGGGACAGTTACATTTCTCATGAGTCTTAAAACATGTCATGGGCTCTGAGTGTTGTGTCCACTGTGGCTATGGTTAAATCAACCTTGGTTCAGGCAAAAAAACCCAAAACTGCTTCAGATGGTCACAAACTTAATGAAAGAAGGGATTCTTTCATTCCTATGTTTGGTCTTGCAGTTCAGAGTTTTCTGGTGAGATCGTACAGCCGCTGCCACAGTGCCTCACAGAGTGTACTATAGTTAGCTTCTGAAACCAAGTTTGATAAAAACTGGGACATCTGCCAAGTCCTATTGCCTCACTCTGTGTGAGTGATGGATGGGGTTACACAAATTTAAAAGTGTACAACAAAAAGTTAGTATTTTAAAACATAAAACTCAGTAATTCTTCCACATCATATAATAAAATCTAAGATTAATCACAAGCAAATATGTACTAGGAAGTGTTGTAGTAATTTATCATGGCTTCTCCAGAAGGGGTGTCTGTGCTAACTAAGTGTTCCTAAACAGTGTTAAAGTCAGTGTCTGGAGTTAGTGTAATCAGAAAAAGAACCTAGAGTCATGCGTTGTAAATGTGTAGACTTCACATTATAATCCTTGAGAGAAAGAGGAGGAATGCGATATTGAAACTTCTGTAGCATTTTCTTCTTGTGATTTGAGTTTCATTTTGAGGACTCCATAGGATTTAGGGATTTAGGGTTCAACTGCATAAAATCATAAACTTATTGGACCATCTTGAAGAAACAAAGCTAAACAAACATGTCATTGCTTGGCAGTCTTAGGATAAGCTTGCCCTTCTTTGCTGGATAATGTTTGGCGTGGTTGATTGACCATCTGAGTTTCCTCAGACAGGAAGGTTTATGAACACAGGGAACAGAAGCTCATGGGAAAAGGCCTTCAATAACCTTTTCCCTATTACTTTACTTGACTGCTGGGAGCTTTTTCTCAGCAGCATAAAGTGTGTCTGTGGCATACAATCCCACGCAGTTTTTAACTACTCAATTACAATCCTGGCTTGGATGTCAAAAAAAAAAAAAAAAGGCTCGGTTAAGTTGACATTAAAAGTATTTCTAAGACACAATGGGATGTCTAAAACTGAGATAAATATGTTAGTATACACATAGTCTTAGACTTCTTAATCCTTAGACTCAAAAACCCATTTCAAACTGGAGAAGTCATTTACATTAGTCATTGATGTCTCCAGCTGAAAGCTTATGAATTTGCCATCTCTAAAAGCAGTTTTACATTATAAGTCATTCAATAAAACCCTTCAAGTACGGGACAGAGGGGTTTGTTGCCATTTGGTCATTTGGGATTTGCTTTTTTTTTTTAAAAAAGCTTTTTTTTTTTTTTAAAAAGCAATTAATCATTTAATGAGTTAATGTGCCCTGAAATAGTGTACTTAAATTTTGCTGTAAATGGATTCTGGCTATCATCATTTCAAACTAAGGAAACAGAACTGTTTATGTTCTGTTTAACTTAGATTTATTGAACTTTAAAATGTTTGCTTAGGGAGAAACTGTGCCTACCTTTCCCAAAGATCTATTCATGTATATTCAAACATTAATTAATTTGTTTGAGGAACATGAACAGTCACATGTTATGAAGTATAATAGATACCAAAAAGTGAAGAAAGAAAGAAAATGACAGAAAGGAGGAAAGAATAAGAGAGAGAGAAAGAAAGAAAGAGATAAGAAAGAAAGAAGAAAGATAAGAAAGAAAGAAAGAAAGAAAAGAAAGAAAGAAAGAAAGAAAAAAAGAAAGAAAGAGAAAGGAGGGAAGGCTGGAGGGAGAGAGGGAGGGAGGAAGGTAAGGAAAGAAAGCATAAGTCCATGTGGTAAATTGGTTAAGCAAAGAGTTATAGAGTCAAATGGCCTACATTTGAATGTCATTTCTTCTAATAACAGGAAATATAACCTTAAGGAGTTACTTCTCTTTCCCTCAGTTTCTTTGTCTTTATCATTGGGATGATAATAGTCCAACATGCTAGGATTATTATATGGATCACATGAGTCTGTAGATGTAAAGTGCTTTAAATCATGCTGGGCACTTTGTAAGTCTTCAATAGATGCTGTTGATTATCAGAATATCATTGCTGCCAAAGAAAGTAGTGAAATACAGAAATGACTAAAATTCAGTGCAGTAAATATAGTAATTAGAAAATAACATAAATAATAAAGATTAGGGCATGACTCAAGTAGTAGAGTGCTTGCCCAGGAAGCATTAGGTCCTGAGTTCAATCTCTTGTAGTGAAAAAAAAGACTAAAATAATAAATGAATCTAAATGAAGTTCAAGAGGAGGCTCAAATATAATACCAGAAGAAAAAAATCAATGTGATTAAGAAGAGGAGATGATAAGGGGCAAAAAAAAGTATGACTGCAGAATAATACAAAGAGCAGAGATTAATTCTGATTAAGCAGGTTGGACAAAATGCCAAGGAAGAGTCTCAGAAACATAAACGTTTTAGAAAGCATGCAGCCAAAAAGTGATCAGCAAAGGTAGGTTTATAATCAACATTACATAGGCTTATGTATCATCTAATTGGTTAGATGATACTCAAGGGAGAAGGAATATCAAAATTGAGAGAACTAAGTCTAGAAAGGTTAGAATCAGCCTATTGATGACTTCCCGTTAATAACATATACACACTAGAAGGCCAATAAAGCATTTATTCTAAAAGGTGACATCACTGGAATTGTCAGAAAAGAGAACTCTTTTCTTTTATTATTGTTTTATTATTCATATGTACATACAATGCTTGGGCCATTTCTCCCCCCTGCCCCCACCCCCTCCCTTACCACCCACTCTGCCCCCTCTCTCTCCCCCCGACCCCCTCGATACCCAGCAGAAACTATTCTGCCCTTATCTCTAATTTTGTTGAAGAGAGAGTATAAGCAATAATAAGAAGGAACAAGGGTTTTTGCTAGTTGAGATAAGGATAGCTATACAGGGAGTTGACTCACATTGATTTCCTGTGCGTGTGTTACCTTCTAGGTTAATTCTTTTTGATCTAACCTTTTCTCTAGTTCCTGGTCCCCTCCTCCTATTGGCTTCAGTTGCTTTTAAGGTATCTGCTTTCGTTTCTCTGCGTTAAGGGCAACAAATGCTAGCTAGTTTTTTAGGTGTCTTACCTATCCTCACCCCTCCCTTGTGTGCTCTCGCTTTTATCATGTGCTCAAAGTCCAATCCCCTTGTTGTGTTTGCCCTTGATCTAATGTCCACATATGAGGGAGAACATACGATTTTTGATCTTTTCGGCCAGACTGACCTCACTCAGAATGATGTTCTCTAATTCCATCCATTTACCAGTGAATGAAAACATTCCGTTCTTTTTCATGGCTGCATAAAATTCCATTGTGTATAGATACCACATTTTCTTGATCCATTCGTCAGTGGTGGGGCATCTTGGCTGTTTCCATAACTTGGCTATTGTGAATAGTGCCGCAATAAACATGGGTGTGCAGGTGCCTCTGGAGTAACCTGTGTTACAGTAGAAAAGAGAACTCTTGAGTGTGAAGTGTATAGTCATATATACCAAAACAAGAGCTAAGGAAATTAAAGCAATTGTGAACAAAAGAAAAGGTGCCTGAGAGATTGTTGAGAGGAAGCCAACAATGTAAATTCACTAAAGGCCACAACTGAAACACTGCTTATCACAAGGAAAGAGATGTCCACCACCTACCTATCCCATGTCCCTTGGTCTAGAATTCTGGAACTTGAGTATGGTGGGGGGCAGAGCTACATGCTGCATTGGGACAAGTTGCTTAGAAGTCTAGCTTATATATTTTATGATGTACTGATAATAGCAATATATTTGAGGCACGTGTCTTATTATGAAGGAGCTGTCTTTGAAATGCATGAGAGATATTTAAATTAAAATTAAGTTTAGAGCTTAACATTATTCAGATTCCAACAAAATTAGTTACAAAGTTGATTTCTTCAGACTCCATCAGAAACAATTTAGTAAGCAATTTACAAATTGTATTTACCATTGAGCATTTTTTATTGCTTAGAATTTGAGTAAAGCATTACTAAGACTGTGGAATGGGGTAATCTTTGTGGTCTATTTAAGTTTATTTATTGTCTCTTCAAATGCCATATGGTTTGGAAATACCATAGATCTTACAGAAATACATTAAAGTCTTCTTCAGTCTTTAGAAAAACCTTCCAGTAGTTACTGGGTGTTTAATAGAAATTTGTAAGCACTGTCCATTTTACTATGAGTTTGTACTTTTCCTTTTAACTTTTTTTATGGTAGTGGGGTTAGAACTCAGGACCTCACTCATGCTAGGTAAGAGTTCTACTACTTCAGCCTTGACCCAAGCCCAACACTTTTTTTCTTCTTTTTAGCAGTCCTAGGATTTGAACTAGGGACCTCACACTTGCTAGGCAGGTGCTCTACCACTTCAACCTTACCCCCAGATCTTTTTTTCTGTTTTAGACTTGAATCATTTTTGAATTCTTAAAACACTCTGGTATTTCATACAAATACTCACATTTCTCATGAGGATTTTCGACAGGACATTATTAATGCTAATCATTCCTGCTGGGATTTGACACATATGAAGAAGGGATATTCTGATTTAAATCATAGTGGTCCTAATAGCCACAGAATTAAACACACTTTTTTTGCAAAGATTGTTGGCTAACTCAGTGCAGCTTAGTCTTTCAGCATTATAGATTGAATTCCTATCTTAAAGAAAGGCCAGTGAAGTAGAGATAGTCTATGTAATATTGTTTGTTAAACTTTTTCCTGTAAAATGAAGATGATTTAAAACAATGACCTAATTTCAGGAATTGAAAATATTGAAGTAATCTAAGTGTGTAGACTAATAGTTCTCTTTAGTTTTCCTTTACTCATTTCTTTTTCCCTTATCTCTCTTCCTTTCTTCCTCTGTCCCACTGAACCATCAATTTAAAAATTATATCAGAAGAAGTCAACGAGAGAGCATCATTTTAGTATCAATGAGCTAATAGTTATTGATCAGTATTAATTAATATTTTCAATATATTAGACGCAGAAAAGTATGTATGATTGTGTATTTGCCCAAGGCCATGTAATCTGATTTTTTTTGTTTGCCCTCTAGTCTATTGTGCTATCAAAGTATTTCAAAGTCTTTTTTTCCCTAGAATTTCAGTAACTTTGTATAATATCTTTCATTTTTTATGGTTCAATTGTTTCTTAATACTGATCAGGGTAGTTTAAAAGTTATTGTTATAATCAAACTGACCTTTAGCTGTCAGAAAATTGTGTAACTCTTATATGTTAGATATTATCCAACTCAGACTTTCCTATTCTTAATATAATCAAGACTCAAAATTGTTGGTAAAGTTGATTTCTTTCCAAGTCCCTACAACTCAATGCAACTTGAAAATATTTCAAACAAATCATTTTAAGGAGGAGAATGACTTGAGTTCAAAAGTCTAAAATTTATTAAATATGTTCTCAATTAGAATTATAACTTTGAACATTGCATCGAAGGGACCTCAATGAAATTATGTTATTATAGAAACAGCATTGCTGCCAAAACTCTACTTGAATTAAAAACCTTTTCAAAAATTTTAACATGAAATTATTTGTAAGAAAAATTGCTTTTATACAGTTGAAATTTGATAGCAATGTTTTTTGTATTAATGAATACATGTAAGTTTTAGATGTGTAATAAAGTAGGGTAAATTCTGCCTGCAACAATAGCCACATAAAATGTATGTGTAAAGATGAAATTGGGTCATTCATAAATCAGAATTTATTTTCAAAGATTTATCTTATAAGAATAAGACAAGCACAATAAAAATTAGAATAAAACTTAAGGCCAATCATTTTGACTTAAAGTTTTATAAGTATTTTTCATTTGAACACTTATTTATATACTTACTCTCTCCTTTATACTATATAAGTATGAAGATAAATTCAAAAATTGATTTGTTTTTAACATGTGATAGAATGTATTTCTAAATCTTAAAAGATTGGAATATAAACATTTGTTTTAGTCTAATTTAGCAACCAATACAATGGGCAAAAACATATTCAGATATGTATATCCCATTTTGCATTTAATTATATTTATTGTGTGTATAAGAAGAATTAGTTAATATTAAATATTAACATGAGTTAAAACACAAATTATCCCCCCAATTTTCCAAATTCGATTTGAGTATTTTACCAAGGGAATTATGAAATAAATAATCCATTAAAAGAAGCAAATTAACATTTCAAATATTGCTGCCTATTGTCATTAAATATGAATGAAAATTCTCTGAGGACCTTGCTAACAGTACAGTATCCACTATGATTCACTTTAGTAGATTGGAGGTGGGGTCCAGGAATCTGAATTATCAAGATGTTCGTTTACCATAAAGTTGTACAGATGCAGTTAATTCACAAACCACTAATATCCCAGTTTTCATTTTATTTTGTCTTCAAGGTAATATCAGGTACTAATATTTGAATGTTATCTGAAATATATTCTATTTCTTAAATTTTCTCACTTAAAATTTTTTCTGTTTCAAAGCTACATTAATTTCCTTTATCAATTGTCAATGACAACACTATTTATTCATGAATATTTGAATATATGGTCTTTTCTCAAGAACCAGTTACCACAGATATTTTTCAGTCTGGATTCTCCCTTAAAATGAAAATTACAGCCTTAATTGTCTTAATGTGTTCTGACAGCTACTCTGAAAAACTATAAATCAACTTTTAATATCTAACTTGTATTATCCAGATAATTTCTTCTTTTTGTTGTTGTTTTGGTTTGGTTTTTGGTGGTTTGAACTCAGGGCTTCATGCTTGCAAAGCAGATGTTCTACAACTTGAGCCATGCCTCAGGTTCCAGATAATTTCTTCTAAAGTCTGGCTTGGAATACAACCTATAGGAAGAAAAAATATTATTTCTTTTCTGTCAATAACTAGGCTTGTTATCTTTCTGCTATGGGAGGAGGAAACTATTCTCAATAGGATGTGAACTTGTTTTTCGTTTCAGATATTTTCAATGGATAGATTCTATAGTTGAGTAATGTCTACAGTAGTCAGTGTGACAGTGTGTGCAGTACAAAATAATTGGGTATTTATTTCTACTGGAAAATTATAGTATTCAGGATAGGATACATTATGCTAGTGTGATAACCCCAAAATTTCAGGGGACTAAATAAAAGATTTATTTCTTGCTTACATTTTGTGTCAACTCTCAATTAAAAATGAGCAGGGATTTCTGTTCCATGTCATCTTCACTCAGGCATCAGGCTGATCAAGGGTCCACTGTCTGAGGCATCATAGGTCACTACACCAGGAAGACAGATCTACAGAATGTCTCACTGCCCACTGGCCATTAAATGCATCCAAATAGAAGTGAAACATCATTTTCATTCAAATCTCATTGACCAAAGCAAGATACATTATGGCACATACCTCGAAGGGAAAGAGAGTCTGTTTGCCTGGAAAGAGGAAAACTGGAAACATCGCTAATCTTCTCTACTCAAAACCAGAGAACATGTATGCTCTCTAAATAATTAAATTACTTTTCCTACTATAGACTTATTCAGCTTATTTTAAATAAAAAGGGACATGATATCTCTTTCATAAAAGTATATCTTGGAATTTGATAACTAAAATGTTATGGTTATAAAAGTGACAGTTTTTTTGAGGTATCCAGTAACAGATCAACTATTATAGTCATAGCTACCTAAGAATAGTTTCTGAAATACAGGTTTCCACATATTATTTATTGGAATCACCACAAAATTATATTAATTAAAAACAAAATAAAACTCCTATTTAACCAGAAAATGTAGGCACTCAGGAGTTCCAATTTCTAAATATGTTTGTTAGCTGATATCTTAGGGTCGTGAGTATATGCACTCCATCTCACAGAAGTGAAACAGATGGTTTTGTATGTTATAAATATGTACCTGCAGTTCATTTTCCATTCTAATTAACTGAATTTTCATTATTGCCTTCTAGTATGTACATATGTAGATGTTGTAGATATGCATATAGACTCATAAAATCATGTCTTAGAACTTATGAGGAGAACTTATAAAGACATCTTAATATTCCATCTGTCTTCTGCAGATAAGACATAAATATCAAATTATACTAATACACCACAAAGAATACTTCCTAGCAAGTTAGTGAGCTGTGCTTTTTATTTATACTTCAGTTTGGAAAGGCAAGGGTTAAAACCTGTGTATTAAGATGAAGTGCAATCAGTAGCAGCCTACATGTGCATTCCATACGTTTTTCATTTTCATGATACACATTTCACACTAACAAATTCTGTATCTAGTGCGTGCAAGGAGGCTGTGACCACTGATAAACGCTATCAGCCTAAATAATTAAGTAATTAAACTTTAGAAAACAGGTGAAATATAGGCACAATTTAACTCACATGTCTACTGTCTCCATTAGCAAGTGTCTGTTTTTCAGTTCCCGACCGTGAAGTACACATCTGATTTTTCTTTGTGTAGCTGGAACAGTAATCGTCAGAGCACATTATTGTCTCTCCAGATGCTGGTATTTAACAGCACTACTTTGTAATTATCTCATTGAAACTTTTGGCTCAGCCCAAATGAAATATGCTGCTCAAGGAATGCATTTTTATTTATGCCTCATGTTATTTAAGGTACACTAGGTTAAACTGCTGGGTTGTTTTTAAATGATTTTAAAGTTATTCCTTCGCAGCAGAATTGGCTAATGGTTTGCTTGACTCAAGATAAAATGTATTCACCACTTAACTGAATGCAGCAGCTGTGTTTTGCTTATAAAATCTTATCTTAAATAAATGCTTTTTGCCACATATCAAGTCAACTTCTATAAGGCAGCTCCTTTAGTCCAGCTGGCGATTGGGCAGGACATCCACACAATTAAGAAGAAAATATTCTTTCTAATAAAAACAGAAGTGTTACTTTACAGTAAATCAAATGCCCTTGTTGATATTTGTAAAATAGCTTTTATTTTCTCTTTCTTTCTTAGTTTACTTCCTCTTTCTTTCCTTTCTTCTATTTTCATTGGAAGTGAAGCATAAAAACTATTTGGATATTTTTCTGTATCAGTGTTTTATATTTGAGCCTTTTTGTCTTGGAATAGATTTAACATTACCCATAAGACCATAAATTAGCCTAGTTACTTCTTTTGGACACTGGCAGAGGACATGAGGCATTAGTAGCAAAAAACTTTATTCTACCTAGCACTGCAAATAGCCTGAGCGTCAGTCTGTGTGTCGGTCTCTCTTACTCCCAAGAGCTGCAGGCAGGGGCCATGTAGTAGTTGGATCCAGGGGACACCATGGCATAGCTGCCCACACAATGGCAACCTGAGCATAGGGAACTCATCTTAGCAAATTATGGAAAGCCTGCTGTCTGTTCCATAGAGAGACATTCCTCATCACTCAAGGTTACTTAAGGCAAATACACTTGAGAAATTGCCTAGATAAAAAGTCATAGTCTGGAGTTTGGCACAGCCAGCAGGAACCCTTCAGAGACTCCTGGAGGACTCTACTTCACAGTACCCAAACGTGTGGAAATTGAAAATGTTTTGACCCAAGTGACTGAACTTTAGGTGTATATTTCCTATATTTATTGGGATTCGACAAAACTAAAAATGTATATGATAAACTATACAGCAACTCGTTCATAAGCTTTTTGTTTTGGGAGTGCTGGGGATCAAACTTAAGGTCTTACTCATGCTAAGCACGTCTCTCCCACTGAGCTACGTCCCCAGCCTGTTCACCTTCTTAATACAGATTATTTCCCAGAATGGTAGCATCAAGTGAATTATTAACATTAACTGTACAGATTCACTGCCTTAAAAATAACATCAGATGGTTCAGTAAAGTCTATCTGGACAACAGAACAGAGATGACAGAGTTTACATTTAGAAGCTAGAGCAGGTGCTATGATTGATCACAAAATGTCAGGGTAGGATACCAAAGCTGGCACCAAAAACACCTCAAATAATATGTGACATGAATGGGGAAACATTCCACATTTGTAACAAAAGGCATGACTTATTCTCTGATACCACTCTGTCGGAATGTTTTTACTTCCTATTCAATGCCACCTTTAGTTTTTATACATCGAATACTGATTTCCCCCCACTTCTAGCTTAATAATCAGGCCCTAAAAGATATCTGCCAAATATGGAAAATCACTCTACAACGTTCCATTCTCTAAGAAATTGGATTTCACTATTTTGAGACATTTGGATAAAAGTAAGCATCTGGGAAAATAAATGCTTACTGTGGCCATTGTTAATGAATTAGAAGTCTTAAGAGCTTGTCCACATTTAAAACTATTAAAAAGATGGTAATTCTGATGACTAGTTGGGAAACACAAGTAAAACCGTATAATAGTGAACTAAGAAAACACCATCATCTGTAGTCTTCAAGTGTGAGGAGATGTCAGAGTTTAATGAACCCTCTTCTCAAATTTCTGGGAGTATCTACCTATTCCAAATGAATTTTCTCATTGCCCCAAGAAGGACATAGTCTGTTGCCTACTGTGACTTCTGGTAATACTGCTGAAGCAAGAACAAGCAAAATGGCCATCTTTCAACACAAGTCAACCTTGAGTTTATCATAGTTCATAAAAAAATAAAAAAAAGCTCTACAAACTACAGAGTTGTAATGACCAGAACCATTCCTTGGGATAAAGAAAATTAGGAATCTGAGTATTAGAAAGGAAATGGAAAGAAAGGAGAGAGTCAGGTGCTGGTGGCTCATGTCTGTAATTCTAGCTACTTGGGAGACAGAGACTGGGAGAATGGTGGTTCAAGGTCAGCCCAGGCAAAAATGTTCATGAGCTCCTCTCTCATTCAATAGCTGTTTCCATACCTGTCTATGGAAGGCAATATAAAATAGGGGAATTGTGGTCCAGGCAGGCCTAGATCAAGCAAAAATGGAGACCCTGTCTCTCTAAAACAACCAGAACAAAAAGAACTGAAGGTGTGGCTCAAGTGAGTCCCTGCTTAGCTAGCACAAAGCTATGAATTCAAACTGTACTACCTCTAAAAAACAAAAAAACAAAGAAAATAAAAATGAAGATAGAAAAGACAGATGAGTAAGAGGGATTGTGGGGATGATATTGATTGTGGGGAGGGTTGGGGTCAAAACTATTCTAACAGTAGGCGTCTTGTGCTTTGGTCCCTGCTCTGGCCCCTCTGGTCATGTCCCATTCCACAGATTAAGTAGTCCATGGAGACTGGAAATGCCCTCTTGGTGTCTGCACACATCTCTTCCCTTGACTGTGTTTGAGAAACCTGGAGCCCCAGAATTTGGTGCCTTAGTGAATTAATATCTGCTTTTAGGCCCTGCATGGGCTTCCTTCATAGGTCTGTTTCCCCAACGGTGGCCTAGCCTCATGTTGATAATTTCCAACATTTACTTCCCAGCTTCGATCTGTTTGCTTCCATAATATACTTTTCTTCAGTTGATATTCATGTGATCTCAGGCAGAAACAGGTTTTACTTACATGTTTTTGAGCTCTATAGCAAGGGATACATTCTGTAGTTCTATTTGTGTCTACCTGTAGTCATGAAGCACTACAAAATCAATGCGAGTCAACTCCCTGTATAGCTATCCTTAACTCAACTAGCAAAAACCCTTGGTCCTTCCTATTATTGCTTATACTCTCTCTTCAACAAAATTAGAGATAAGGGCAAAATAGTTTTTGCAGGGCAGCGAGGGGTAAGGGAGGGTAAAGGAGAGTAAGGGAGGGGGCGGGGGGGAAGAGGGGAGAAATGACCCAAACATTGTATGCACATATGAATTTAAAAAAAAAAAGTACAAATACAAATGGCTTCTTTCTTGGGTGAGACTCACTACTCTTACTTTTGGTCATTTGTCCAGCCGTATCTCTGACTTACAGACTTCATTTCACAAACAGATAGTATTTATTTTCTCTTCAAGAATATTCTTGACTTCCAAGAAATTTCCTGCTCCTGCTTATCTTAGTTGACCTTCCCAATCTTGATCCCTGCCTGCTTGTGTCTGTTGTTTTTCTGCTCTCTCTTTTCTAGTGAGGCTCCTGTTCTGTTCTTTTTCCAGTCAAGCAGTAGAACTTCTCTCTCTATTCCTAGCCAAACGTTGTCTTTTACAATACATTTCTCCTTCTTTTTTGAGGATGCCTTTGCTGTTCACTTTAGTATTTTAAATATAATTACAAATGTTGATGAATGGTATAAGAATATATGAAAGGATCTACTAGAAGCATTCTTTTTTTGTGTGTGTGGTACTGGGGCTTGAACCCAGTACCACACACACACTTGAGCCACTGCACCAGCCCTTTTTTGCGAAGGGTTTTTAAGAGATAAGGTCTCGTGGAACTATTTGCCCAGGCTGGCTTTGAACTGTGATCCTACTGAGCTCTGCATCCTGAGTAGCTAGGATTACAGGTGTGAGCCACTGATGCCCGGCTAAGCATTCTTTTTTTAAAATAGGCATATTATTGTGAGTGGTCTTTTTTTGTATATGTACTTAGGTTTGGCTTAATGGATGTGCAATCTGTATAGTCACACAAGGCCCTGGGATTAAAAAGGCCTCACTCTTGATTTAAAGCCATGCTGTTGCCATCTTAGCATTGGTTCAGAATTTTCCCTTGAACTCTTATAAGTGAAGCCCAATGGGACAATGGCACATGTACCAGGAGCTTAGAGCCAAGGCTCACTCCTAGGGACACCTAGCACCACTCTGCTGGTCACTACTCCTCTATTTTCTGGGGCCCACGTCCTGCCTGGCCTTCTCCTCCCCTCTGTCTTCTCTAATGATCACTGCTACTTTCTAAGAATTGGAGGAGATAACTCATTATATCCATGGGAGAAACAGGGTAGAATGAAAGGGATGGCTGCATTCACTGAGTGCCTCCAACACTGGTAGGGAGTGAGGAGGATTGGGGTCTGGTACCAAAAGTCTCAGGATAAGAGGTAGTACTTAGTGCCCTGGCCATTGCTGTCAGCAACACAGCCCATTTTTAAAGACCTTTGGTGGTTGCCTGTTTGTCATAGGTTGGGGCAGTGAGTTTGTGGAAGGAAAGATGCCTAATTCAGTTCCCCAGAGCCTGCCCCAGTTATGGTTTAGCACTCTGCTCCAGATGTTGGTAGAATTGGAGATCCAGTAGCCATCAGACTTGAAGATGCACCTGACCAAGCTATGAACTGGGCCCCTGCTTGCCTGGAAGGTTCTGCAGTCAACAGTGAGGATCCAGGGCTACAGGGAAAGTTTCATTGGCCAATGTTGAAGCCCCTGTCTTCCTTCTTTCAACTTTCATGAGTCTGGTTTGTGTGAGCTTGACCAATTCAAGGTACTATCTTCTAAAATAAAAATTATGCAATTTTGCTGATTCCACATAGGAGTACTTTTATATTTTTCATTTGCAACTGATATTGCACAACAAAGACATACAAGATAAGTTCATATTAATCACTTAAAATCTTTTATTTTTGTTTTTCTATACTTAAAATGTTATTACACAGCAAATAAAAATCATGTTACAAGTTAAGAGAAAGATCACAGGAGAAAAGAAAAAGCTAACTGTACCTTGTCTTGCTTTTTTTTTTTCAAAAAAGGAAGCCTGGCATTTTAATTTTTATTATGCCTTGCAAATCATGTAGCTGTCCTTATATGTAGCCATTCTTCTAGAGAAACACTTTCACTTCTACTGATTGTAAAATAAGAATACAATAGCCAGCAAATTAAAGCTGACCATGAATATCCTCTATAACTTATCAGTTCCACTTCTGTGAAAACATCTATTAGAAAGTCATACATATGACTTCTAAAGACATTTAAAAGACTATTCATAGAAGCACTCATTTTACAGTCCTAAGCTGAGAACTATTCAAATGCCCAACAAATTTTGAGAACAGGTTACATCTACAAACAACAGCTAAATCAACCTCACAAAGAAAATACTGCATGAAATAAACCAAGCTGAGAATAGCACATACAATATAATATCATTTATAGACATTCAAAAAACTAGGCAAAAGTAATCTGTGGAGGTAGTTTCTGTGATATTTGAATTCAGGATATGGTTACTATTGTGGGGAGAGTAGAGAAATATGGAAAGAAGGAATAAATGGAACTTTGTGGGTCCTGATTATATTCTATTTCTTTATCTTAGAGCTGGTGATGATGACGTGCTCACTTTTGAAAATTCAAGTTGTAAATTAAGATTTGTGTGTTTGAGCCGGGGAGGTATCTTGGTTGTAGAGTGCTTGCCCATCATGCGTGAGGCCCTTGGTTTGATCCTTAGCACTAAACAAAAAAATTGATTTATGTGTTTTCTGTATTTATGCTATAATTCAATTAAAAAGTTCAATAGTATAAAAAATCTTCTGTTTTTATGATCACTGCTAATGTTAAGTAAGATCTGATTTTTTTTTTTTTTGATGGGACTGGGGTTTGAACTCAGGGATTTGCATTTGCAAAGCAGGTGCTTTGCTGCTTGAGCCACACTTCCAGTCCATTTTGCTGTGGTTATTTTGGAGATGGGTCACATAAACTATTTGCTTGGGCTGGCCTTGAACCCCCATTCTCCCAATCTCAGTCTCCCAAGGCATCTAGGATTACAGGTATGAGCCACTGGCACCTGGCCTAAGACCAGAATTTGTAAACATGAATTTCAGTAGATGAAGTGATAAAAGGAGTTTCTTTTCTCTTTATGCTAGAGTTATAGGCGATTTAGACAAAGAAGAAGGCACTGTTTTTGACCAAAATTTTCTAAAAGTAGAAAGAGTAATAAGAGGCAAAATATATGTATCAGTTCATTTTCTTTTTCTTTTTTGGTGCAGAACAAAGGATTGAATTCAGGACCTTGTGCTTATATTTTACCACTTGAGCCAAGCTCCCAGTTCTTTTGCTTCTCACTTGTTTTTTCAGATAAGGTCTTATGCTAACTTTCTTGGGGCTTCTTTAAATCATTATCCTCCTACCCCTACCTTCTGAGTAGCTGGGACCACAAGTGTGCACCATGCCACCATGCCCACCATGTTTTTGAGACAGACTCTTGTTAACTTTTGCCTGGGATGGCATCAAACCTTCTGTTTGATCCTCCTGTTTCCTACTCAAAGTAGTTGGGATTCATTAGTTCATTGTTACTATAATGAAATACCAGAGGCTGGAAAACTTTATAAAGGAAAGAGCTAGTTTTATTTAGACTACTGTTTTAGAGATTAAAAACCCAAGATAAGGGTGCTCCATTGATCCAGTCACTGGTGAGGGTGAATGGCAATAAGGTGGGAGATATGGAAGGAAAAGAGCTTGCAAGAGAATATTCAGAGCTTCAGCTCAGAACTTTATAGCAACTCATTTCCCAAGAACTCACTCAAGGAGATCAACATTCCTTTCCAAAGGCAGATCTCCCCAGTGACCTAAGGAAATCCCACTAGGCCTCACTCCTTAAATGTTCTATCACCTCCCACATTACTACACTGGGACCAAGCTCCAACACATGAAGTCTTGGGGGACACACCCACTATGTTACTATTAAAAGAGTTCCCAGGTAATGACTAGAAATGACTGTCCATGATGGGCAGGGTGATATTTTAAGAGATGTCCATGGAGTTTAGGTGAGGAATTAGAACGTTCCTTGATAAGATTAAAGAACTATGTTTCTGTAATTAAACTTCTGTTGAGTATGCAAAATGGGTAATCTCCTATTGATTTAATCCAACCATACATTATTTTTCTCATTTTTCAGTATAGAACTATGATCCATCAATCAGGATAATTTTCAAATATCTTTAGTGCTTTCAGTGCTTAGGAGCACTGAAAACCATGTAAACTTTGGCAAATTGGAGAGTGCCAGCCGGATGCAATTCTATCAAAATTAAAGATAATAGAATACTTTTAAATAACTGATATTTTCTACAGTCTCATCACTTGTTAAATCATTTTAAACCCAGGAAAGAGAAAAATAATAGAAAGCTAAATGTTTAATGATAGAGTATTTAACTAATGAATCCCTACTATATCAGCAGCTTCCTGCTTGCATTGTCTGTTAACAGAAATTTTTATCACAATAGTTAATTCTTTAAAACAAAATCTGATAATGTTAACTCTACAGAGTTTCATTTGACTTCCTCTGATTTATTGAACAAGATACAGTTTACTTACTTTGATCTACAAAGTCCTTCACAGTCTGATTCTGACCTGGTACCACCTGTTCCTCTTACTTTGTCTGCTGCTATGTCTAGCCATCTTTCCCTAAGGCTGAACCTAGTGTAATTTCAGGCTTATGTCAGGAACTCTCATATATCTGTTATTTTATTTTGTGTATAATAACTTTACTGTTGTAAGTCTTCCTTCCCCATCCAGGGATAATAATCTCCCCTGGTCATTTCTGGAATTTTATCATCTATACATATTAGTTCTTAGCTCAAAATACTATCATATTTTTATTTTATGTCACTTGACTGCCAGGAGGCAAAGTAAATTTATCCCCATATCTAAGGGTGGGATTAGGTCAGTTCCTTGTTGGTGTTCAAGATGTTACATGGTTGAATGATTATTATAAAAATTAAATAATGATAAAAGTTGAATTACTATAATCTGAAACATGCTGGAACCTGATGAATTTCTATTGTACCTTGTTATTAGGCAAAAACTTATCCTAGTATGATAATCAAAACAACATTTTGTAGCTAACTGTGGATGTTTGAGAATTCCCTTGGTATTTAGGATAGTTGAAGGCGTACTGGGACAGGACAATTACCTGTCTGAAATTCCATCCTATTTTTTTCTGTAATCATGGCATAGTAAAATATTCCCCTACTGCTAACTTTTAATGTCTTTCTGCTTAAATGTGTGTGTATGTGTGTGTTTATGTTTTAATTTTCAGGTCAGTACCATGTCAAGAAGTCTATGGAGTTGGAAAAGAATGCAGTTTGACAAATCTCAATCTTTTTCATCAGAATTGATGGTTTGCAGAAATTTCAAGGGCCTTTCAATGTCATAAACACTGCTAAAAGTTCCACCAATCTGGTCTCAACCCAAGAACAACAAAAAACATGACAGAAAATCTAAACATAAATGTGTCACTGAGAGCTTTTCCATTCAGATTATTGTTGGAGTTAAGCTACAGAGAACTGGACAGCCATATTGCTTTCCTGACCTGTACTGGCACAGTGGGAGGCCAGTATGTGATTTTGGCAAAGAGAAATGGAAAGTGTATCTTTTTCAGACAGAGTCTATGTTTATCCTGTTTATTTATGATATTTTAAAAAATAAGTTGCTCACCCAGAGAGGCTTCCCTTTTCCTTGGTGAGCTCCATTTTGTAATCTTCAGTATATTGAAATACCCTCCTGGTAACCCCAGAAAGAGTTTTCTGACTAAATAAACAGCAGTCAAAAGGTTTGGTCTGTACACTCACTTGGGTTATTTTCAATTCTCTTGAGACTGAAATCACCATAGCAATGACATTTTATTCTACCTAGATCCTTACTGGAGATGCCTATTAATATAACATTTATCAGAACAGATTAGTTTATTTTGGTGCTATAATAACACTTTTTGTAGAAATTCAAACTGTCCCACCTCCTTTGCACAGCCTTTTCACTCTTGATTTCTTTCCCCTGTCCAAAGACAAAACCATTTAGTTCAATATGCTTTAGTAGAGAAAAAGTGCAGAATAATTTGAACTCAAAATTTAGAATAAGGTTCAATTCCCCTTTTAGGCATATAGTAGACTGGAACCTCTGGCAAAAGGTAGGATTTTAGATCCAGGGATACAGCTTAGAGTGCAGCTAGACCTAGAGCTAAGGGGAGTCAAAGCCTGCTTTCTGGGTTAAAGAAACCATGGAATAGTGGAGCCTGAAGAATCAGTTGAAAGATGTGACCTATACGCCTTAGTGAGATGTGCTGAGAGGAACATATGAAGACAGGAGAAATTTCCTTAACCATGACATAACATAGAGGAAACTTTTTCTGAGAAATCTATGGTCTTCCTGTCAGCTGGTCTGAGCCAGTTCACATAGGCAATGTATATTCAGAATGTCAGAGATCACAGATTATCTATATGTTCGTTTTTCACTTTTGCTGTGTACTCCTCTTGAGTCTGGTCATTTCCTCTTCTTACTGAAAGAGTCCAACCATCTGCCTGACTTGTAAAGGTTCCTAGCAACATACAGAGAATGGGAAAGTGGTCTTTTCCCAGTTTTTTTTTTAATCGTTTTTACATTTACTCACATGTATATACATTGTTTTGGCTATCTCCCACCAGCCCGCACTTCCCTGCAGAACCTGTTCTGCCCTCTTGTTCACTGATTTTGTTGAGGAGAAAACATAAGAGATAATAAGAAAGACTTAGCGTTTTTGCTAGTTTAAGATAAAGATAGCTATACAGAAAGATTCCTAGCATTGCTTGCATGTACATGTATACTTACATTTGACCATGTGTCTTTTTTAAGGCTCCTAACATAAAGTCAGTCTTTAACACATACATTCTTTTTCTTAAAGATTTGGGATTATAGCTAAGTAATGACCAGTATGGCCAACATACTGGTCGATTATACATTGATAGAGCATGAGTGAGTTTGAGTTTGACAATGTCCTGGAGTCTCCAGAAGTGCAAATCAGTGCAAATGCATCATTTCATCTGTAACTGGCATTATAATCTCATTTTGGGAAGTACTGGGTTGAATTTAGGGCATTGTACTTGATAGGTAGGCACTCTACCACTTGAGCCACTCTGTCAGCCCTTTTTGCACTGGTTATTTTTGGGATAGATTTTCACTTTATTCCCTGGGCCGGCCCAGATCATAATCTTCCTGTTTGTGCTTCCCTATGGCAAGTGTGTGCCATTACTCCCAGCCATTGGTCGAGATGGGGGATCTCAAGAACATTTTTTGTTTGGGCTGGCCTCAAACTGCCATCCTCCTGATCTCTTCCAGAGTAGCTGGATCACAGGCTAGAGCTACTGCACCCAGTGGTATTACAATTTTTTTCATGAAAACACTTGTTACTTCCATTAAACATAATTGTGTATCACCAAAACTCTATGACTTTTTCTTATACTTTTTTTCTCATCTGTCATACATATCTTAGTTTTTAGCTTCCCTGCCCACCTTTATGAAGCTAATTCTGATTCTCTCTGTTAGTCTCTCCTTTGAACCTTCTAGTACTTTGTTTCTATCTCTTCTGAGGCTCTGCATGATAATTATTTATGTGCATCCTTGTCTTTTCTACCAGATGATAATTTCTTTGAAAATATTCTATTGTACAATATTATTTTGTACAGTACTTAGCATGGTGCCTTTCTTAAATAAAGCACTTGATATGTACTAGAGAAAGAGGTTTGCTATATGGGTGAAAAAGCAATTTTCCAAGGTCTGAATTCATGCTACTGTTAATAAGATTTGAATCCATAATTATATCAGAGGCAAAGAAAGGAATGCTATTAATGGAGATCATGAGGGAAACATAATTTTAACAAAGTGAAATGGATACACACATGCATTAATATTGAAACTGAATACATGAGTTATGCAGAAATGTAGCACAAATGGCTATTAGACTGCAGACTCTCAAGGTTTTAATATTAATTTCTGAGTTTATATCTTTAAATTGGTTCATAGTTAAGGTTAGGTGAATTGCTTTCTTTGTAGCAGAGTGAAAACAGTGTGTGTCTTTTCCCTTCGCTATGGGTTATTAGCATGAGATAGAAGCAAATATTTATTAAAGGGATATCCATGAGATTCAAAAAAATTAAAATGAAAAAATCCTTATCAGTTTTTAAATCAAGCATTTTCTGACCAAAAGGCTTTTATTTAGGCCAGAGGAAAAAGCAAAGCTTAGGTTCTTGATATAATCTGTGGTTTCTCACATGAAAGGACATTTAACCATTAACAGTCTGTCTACCACTATAAGCCTTTATTTCAGATTTTGTTTCAAAATAATTTCTTGAAAAAGAACTCAGGGTTTTAGTAGTCTGTTCCTTAACTGGGCACCAAATGAAGGAAACATGTTTTTATGAAGAACAAGTGAATTTTCTTGAGTGAAATCTTAAAGTTTTTTTCCTTTTTGGTAGATTTTAGATTCAGGTAGGTATAAACTCAAATCCTAGATCTACCATTTATTCTCTGAGAAATTGTGGGATTGTCATTTAACTCTCTGAGTTGATTTTCTCATTTCTTAAATAGAAATCAAGAACCATTTGCATAAAGTTACAGCAGTACATGAATATGCATTTATTTGTATGTATAGATCATAACTAGAAGGTTATGGATCTTTACAGGAAGAGGAACTAGATACTCTCAGGGATAAGGGATGAGAGAGAACATTACTTTTCTTTTTTTGGTGGTACTGGGGCTTGAACTCAGGGCATCGTGCTTGCAAGGCAGGCGCTCTACTACTTGAGCCACTCCACCAGTCCTAGAGAGTTACTTCCTATTGTGTATACTCTTTTTATTTTCAGAGTAATTACCATTTCATGGTTATCCTTTCAAAAGTAAATTGCTTGATTAATAAGGAAATAAAACTTCCAAAACAGATTCTGACAAGGCACACAATAAATATTGGTGCTACCTCTTCTGTTTTATCCTACCACATACCCTCCCTGATCTGGTGTCTACAAGAAAACATGTCTACTCTGTTAAGGAAATTTTAGTTCTACCACATTTTATCTTAATCTATCTTTGTGTTTCATTAAAGGAAGTTTTGGTTTTTACCATTTCAATTGTGGCTATAGCTAAGCTAAAGTTCAAGGTTATTTTTAAAAAATTTATTAATTTACTTACTTATTTTTGCAGTATTGGGGTTTGAACTCAGGGTCTCAAAATTGCTAAGCAAGCACTTTACCACTTGAGGTGTATACTCAACCCTTCAGGGTTAATTTTTCTCAAGTTCTAGTTTTCTTGCTCTTTTTGTTTATTCTCATTGAGAAAGCTAACATATTTTAGAATGTTAAATTTTTAAAATTATTAGTAACAAAAGTGGATAGTTGCTAGACATTGATGTTTTTAGAAAATCGAAATTTTCGTGACCTTAGTTGTTATCATTTTTTGTCAAAGACACACACATATATACAAGTCTGATGAGAGTGCTTTCCTTCCTCTAATAAATATTTATCTTGTCTATTGCATATCTAGATGCTGTTCTAGATTCTTGAGTTACTTCATTTGAACAGGCAGACAAGTTTCTTTGCAGAGGGTACATTGCAGGAGACAAAGAATAAACAATAAGCATGATGAATAAGTAAATTATGTAATATAATGCAAGAAGGACTATGCCAAGCAAATAAGACAAAGAAGATGAGGGTGTCAGCATGGTTGGTGGCTTTAATTATGGTAGTCAGAGTGAGAAAGAAACTTGAACAAAAGATTGAAGTGGATGAGGGGATAAACCACATAGATATCTGGGGGAAGAGCATTGCAGGCAATGGGAACCCCATTGCAAAGTATGCCTGTGTGTTCCAGGAGTATCAATGGAGCCAGGAAGACTGTGGTAAGAGTAAGCTAGCAGAGATATGGTAGTAGATTGAGGTCACAGTTACTGTGGTAAGATCAGAAGAGTAGTTTAAGACATATGTAAGATGTCAACCTTTTCTTTGAGATAGAGAAAAATGTGGTTTGGTTATAGAAGTGACAAACTCTGACTTTTTAAGGTATCATTCTGACTGCTTTGTTCAGAATCAACTACAGAAAGACAAGAGAAGAACTAAAACAGAAATATTTGATTATTTAATATAGGCAAGAAACTGCATCCACATTGGTGGCATTGGGTGTGAAAGACAAAGTCAAGCTGTGGGGGTCACATGTTGAAGCATGTGTTGCCATCAGCTGAGATGGGGACAAATGGAAGATGATCAGCAATGGAAATGTGGGCATTTAGAAGGTCGAGTATGAGATACTGCCTAGTTATCTAGGCGAGAATGGTGATGTGACAGAGGTAAGCCCGAGGAATATAATTGTGGGCATCGTTTATTAAATAAAACCTTAAAAATCGCTAAATAAAGTCTAAATAAAGACTTCGTGAATAGTCACCTCCTTTTAGTCTCAAAAACAAGCCAGGAGATCCTCGCTGATCCCAAGAGCAGACAGTGCAGTCTTGGGAGAAAGCCATGGAAAAAGGAATGGTCACCGAATTAGGATATGGAGGAGATGGCTTTCTGTATGGTCACTTCAGAATGAGGCACCTGGTTCTGGAGCCTGTATTTAGGACAAGTTTTTTTTCTGCATAGTAGAACTGCAAGTAACTGGCATTTTGAACCTGAGCTTTGAATGAAACACCTTCTTAAGATCTTTTAAATTTTGTGTGTGTGTGTGTGTGTGTGAGAAAGAGAGAGACAGAGAGAGAAACAGAGAGAGAGACAGAGAGACACAGAGAGAGATAAGAGAAACAAGAAAAAAAAAACCCAACACACACAAACATTACTACTTTAAAGATGCAAGCATTTTCTGTGATGCAAAAGTAAAGATTCGTCTTTGGTGCTGAATATTTCTTCGTCCAGAAAAAAAACCTGACAAGAGTGGTGGTTTAATTGTAATGCAGAGGGCATTTAAGGAGCAAAGGAACAATAGGCTGAATTCTTTGAATGTGTACAAGATGTGTAGATTTGGGGATATTTTATTTCTATAGAATCATATTTCCTTTATGAAGTAGCTACTTATAAATTGTAGACTTCGCCATTAATTTGTTTCAGTTAATTTTTTTATCTTTAGCAGTGGATGGTTTAATACTAAAGTCTTCTCTCCATTGTGTTGGAGTATTTATAAGGGAAGTTTGTTGTCTGTACTTTGGTCCCTGAGGCCCTGTATGAGCAGGACAAGGCACCTAGATGAAATGTTAGGGGCCAAAAAATAGGGCTCAGATAATTTGGGAAGATAATGTATTTATGGTTTGATCTTCTAGATGTACTTAAGATGAAGAAAATGCCAAAAACAGGATTGAGATACTGCAGCTCCTTAGGTTAAGGCCAAAGCTAGCAGAATCTTGCATACATATGACTATGTTTCCATTCATGTAGTCAAGGCAGTGAAGCCTGGAGACGATTAAGTTATAATTAAGTTCCAATAGCTATGAATATAGAAGCCAATTTGCTAAGAATGGTAAAATTCTATATAACAGTAAATGTTTTTCTTTTTAATCTTTGTTATTTTTTGGTAAAGGTTGTAAATATTTTACTGCATATTTGCAACCTCCCTCATATTAATTTATTTTATAGCTATATGACATACAAACAATATGTTCAATTAAATTTCAGTGATGGCATCAAAAACATTGATTAAGGTACTACAGTGTCTCACATGTAACATAATTCAAGATTGCTAAATATGGTCTTTGGATATTCTTGCCAATGATAAAGGCATTTGGTATTTTAAGTACTAAAAATGAAATATTGTTAAGTGATAATATAATCTGGCACTCTTTTATCCAATTTAATTGTGGTAATTTTGGTAAGTATATTACAATAACACTTTAATAGTCTTGAAGACATAGACCTGTGCAAAATGCCAATATTTTTCAATTAGACTGCAAAATTGCTTAAGAGTAAGAATTTTTAGAGGTTGGAACAATTTTAATGACAATTTTTTAGTTGTTTTTTTATTTTAGGAGAAATATGTAGCCTAATTTCTATAAGAATAAAATTCAAAAGATTACCTACTTAGGTCAGCTGCTTCTGGAATCTATTAAACATCTTCAAAACTCTTTCACATTTAAAAAATGGATATATACTTTGAAGTGGTCAGTTGCTATATGTTGTATACTTGTTCAATGAAGAAATGAATATCATGCAGCAAATATTCTATAGATGTTTATTGAATTTGATTTATAAATCAGACCACATTTCCTTATTTTATTTCTTATGTCATCATAATATAAAGATATTTACTATATAAAAATGTTTACTCTGAATCCATAGGCCATACAAAAAAGCAATAATTTAATGCTCTTTTTCTAATTTTTTGAAATGAATACTTAGCTCATTCTAGCTTAACTTTTCTTCATTCCTAGTATATACATTTAATGCTATACATTTTCATCTGTTTTGTCTTATGTATATCCAATGTTTGGTATACTTTATCGTTCAGTTAAAATATCTCTATATCTTCTTCTAACCATTACTTCATCACAAAGTTGTGTCTTAATTTCCAAGCATATGAGAAATTTTCTACTTAGCTTTTTGTTACTGATTTCTGTCACAGTTGTATAGTGAATAGAAAACAATATGATTTCAAGTCTTGGAAACTTTTTGAGATTTTCCTCACAATCCAGTATTTTGTCATTTTCATAACTGTTTCCTGTGAACTTGAAAAGAATATGTGTTCTGTACTTGTTTTGTGCAGTGTTGGATGCAGTTAGGCACAGTGTCTATGAACTTTCAATGGATTTGCTCAAGTCTTTGATGTACTTTTTATTTTATTTCTTTTTTCTCAATTACTAAGAGAGGTTTGTTAAAATAACCCATTATGATTTTTGATTTATCTGTTTCTGCTTATAGTTCTATCACTCTATTTTACACACACATATATATGTATATATATAATCTATGTATATTTAATGTAACTGTTAATGTATGTTGGCTTAAGTAAAGTAACCTAGAATTTTCTTTCTTTTCTCTTATCTGTTATGTTTGTCTTTACTTTCTTCTAAATTGGTGGCATTATATTTATTTATTTTTGTGGTTATTACTGGGGGCTGAACTCAGGGCCATGTGCTTGCTAGTCAGGTACTTTATCATGTTGACCCTCTTTTCCAGCCCTTTTGCATTGGTTATGGACTTCAGTCCTTCTATTTATGTTTCTGTTTGGCTGACAGACAGGTGAGCACATGCATTCAGCCATCATTTGAGATGGAGTCTTGCTAACTTTTTTTGCCTGAACTGGCTTTGAACTGTGTTCCTCTTGATCTGTGCCTCCCAAATAGCTAGGATTATAGGCTTGAGCTACTACCCCTGGCTTGATGACATTTTTTTGATATTTTAGTTTTTATTCCTATGTTAGTTTAAAGGCTATATACTCATTTTTTAGTCTTTTTAGTGATCAGTACAAATTGCAATATTCATACTATACAAAATTTAATGTTATATCACATTTTTATCTTTTTCCTGAGAAATACAAGGCATTGGATATCCTAAAGTTCATTTTCACTTTAAAATGTTTAATTCTGCATATATCTTATTCCACAAAAGAAGTTTGTATTACTTTTACACAATTTTCAATTAGCTTTATCTACCCGTTTCTTCCTATGATACCCTTCAATTCTGCTTTACAGCCACAAACTTCTCAAACTTCATCCTTAACTCCATTTTCTTTTTCTCTTTCTGGGCTCTAAATATCATCTGTTAGATACTCAGCCTTCATACTCCATATCTCTTCTCTTCTCTGCCTTTCTGCCTCTATCGCATTTTGGAAGGTCCTTTTGCTTAATATACTCTTTATTTCTTTTGCCTTTGAGTTCTTAATTATAGCCATATTTTATCAGATCTAGAATTTCCATTTGATAATTTTTTTAAATCTTCTCTCACATTTTATACTTATTTCTTTTTGTACCTGAATACCCACAATATTTTTCTTCTTTTCTTGTTTTTATAATTTTTTTTATGGCACTGGAGTTTGAACTTGGGGCCTCACATTTGCTAGGTAAGCTTGTCTTATACTTTTAAATTAGCATAACTCTCATACACATTTATGGTGTATAATATGATAGTTTGATATATAATGTGTAATGATCAAATCAGGGTAACTAGCATTTGTACTTCTTCAAATATTTATCATTTCTATGCAAGTTTCTAATTTCTTAATGTTATTTTCAACTTGACATTTCTCCTTAGCTATTTGGTAGTGTGTGTTTGCTAATTCTAGCATCTGGAGTCTCTGTGGTTCTGTTTTTATCACTTATTTTCCTCCTTTTCATTCATGGGGGGCTTGTTTCTTGTGTATTGATTTGTCTTTTTTGTGTGTGGGACCAGGGTTTGAATTCAGATCTTCAAGCTTGCAAAGCAGACCATCTACCATTTGAACCACACCTCCAGCCCATTTTGCTCTAGCTATTTTAGAGATGGAGTCTGATAAACTGTTTGCCCAGGTTGGCCTCAAACCTCAATCCTCCTGATCTCAGCCTAGCAAGTAAGTAGGATTATAGAGGTGAACTACCAGGGCCTGTCTTAATTGCTTTTTGAAAATTGGATTTCTAAATCTATTTTCAGAAATAATTTGAAACTTAGAGGTACTTTATCTTCCTTAAAAGGTAATTTCTAAGTTTCTGAATCTCTAATGATTGTCTTAGCCAAGTTTATGTTTTTAGATTATGTAGGGCTAGAGATAAGTATGATTAGTTAGCACTTCTGGAATGAAGCCCTTCAAAGTCACAGCACAAAGCTCCCTGAGATGGTTATTATGACTTACCAGGTCCCCAGTCATAGTAGACCTGAGGATCAAACTTCTGTTTCCATGTCAGTGTGACGTTCAACTTTACAGCTTTTTCATATAAGCAAGCACCTCAGTTGCATTTTACGAAAATGAGCCCACTTCTCTGAATTCCCATTCTTTCCAATGTACTAATTCTGCATTATTTACTCTCCTGTTACATCATGCTGATTTTAAGAAGGCTTTGAAATACTTTAACTGTCAAAATTGTCTTTTGAAGCAGTATTATTCTGAATTACATAGCCCCATTTACAGGAAGCAGAAGTGATGAGCACCATCTGTATACTAACAGTTACAGCTCTACTTACTACTAAACTAAAAAGGAAAATTTAAGTATATAAAAAAAGAACCTTCTCTACTGACATTTATGTCATATTTATGATATTTATACTTATGGATATTTAGATTATCCATAGCAAAATGCTAGGGTTCACTTGGGCATCCTGTCCTGCCCTCCCTCCTGTTCTCCTCACCTTGCCACCAGCCTATTTTTTAAATTCCTCTCCTACAATTTTGTCATCCACTCAACCTATGATCTTTCATTCAGATATAAACCATGTATCTTTAATGCGCACAGAATTCTAATAAGTACGACGCAAAACAGAAACTCAAATGTTGCAGTTTTTTGTCCTGTAGGTTTAAAGTCTACTTCACAATTCAAAATAAATTTATGAACTATCATTTAAGATAAGAATAAGACCATGAGTATCACCTGTTCAGTGGCTACATTGTAATTCAACAGTACTTTGAGTCTCAAAGGAGAAAGCAGAGTTGTTGGTAATGATTAGATTGTACTAAATGCAAGGCTGAAAATTTAGAGGTGAGAGGGATTATGATTTAAATAAATTATTTTCAGCCAGGATGAGAATTAGCCAAGTAGGATAACTATTAACTTTAATTTATAGTTACTAGTCAGGATTTAGATCTGTTTAGTGTTCAATTTCCACCAAAATACCAAAACAAAACAACCTTGAACTATGGCTGGAAGCTACCTTGAGCTATAACTGGAAAGGAGTATAGAAGTTAATTATCCAGACTCTTCATTTTACAGATGAGGATTCTGTTACCTAAAAGGCACATTTGTCTTCTCTGCGGTTCTATACCCAGTAACCCGGACATGACTCTAATGCATTACTACCACACCATTACATTGGCTGATGAGGAAGGAGAGCATATACTGTTAATAATCAATGAACCTATTTCTTGAGTGACAATTCTAAATATTTACTTTAAAGTTGAACAGATGTGTTACCCCAAATATGTAAATATGTAGTGAAAATCTTGCATAAAATTTGAGATTTGTAAAATCACAATATGGGCTCATTACATAATGTATACATTTATATTTCCAAAATTTAATAATTTGTATGTTAGATACTATAAGATGAGCCTGCTCTTGTTGGAAACATAGTTAATTATCATATTTTGAAGGTTTGGTAACCTTTCACTTACCTTCCATCAATTTAAACAGTGTTTTTTGGTGTCAATTAAAAAAATCATCTTCCAAAAACTTTCTTTTTAAACATAATTATTCTTATGCATCTTATAAAAAAGGCTCCGTACATGAATTTGCTTATGCTCTTTTTTAAATGGGAAGTCCACATTCAACCATGTGCTCTGTCTAAAAGGTAGAAGTTAAAAAAAACCTCTACAATTAACCCATTTGTCATGTCAAAATATTCATCATCATTAAATTATTTTCGGCAACTAGATATCAGTTAATTTCCTTCTATTTTAATCTCGGTGCTCTAAAAAGTTTCTTATTGTACTTCACATTCTAGTTATTTTAATTATATGAAACATAATCATACAATTTTCAGGGAAAATTCTTCCTTAACCACTTTCTTCCCACATGAAAGCTTGAAGATGATAGTTCTAGTTAAGTACTAGCTTCCCTCCTTGTATTCTGTTTTCCCTTCTATTCTAATTTCAATAAGACAAGGTGTCTTTGGCTTACTTTAATGACCAAAAGAGAAAGGAGGGGAGGAGAACCAAAATAACCTTTAGAAGTTTTATTCTTTAGTATCCACTCTATTTGTAGGCTCTGAAGCTTTTGACAGCAAGCTAGTCTTCAAAGAGAAGAACAGGCATTTACTATGTAGATGTTTTGAGTGCATTTTATTCAACAAACTTTTTGCAGAATAACATTTAAATTTGATGTAGTTTGAAAGCAAATAGAAATATTTACTATAAACATCGCAGATGACCTTAAAAGTAGTTATTTGTTTATTTTGAAACTCCTTTAGGCAATTACATAAATCTACAGATCACATATACCTCATTTTGCTGTTTAACCTATGAGCTCGGTCATAATTCAATCCTTCTTCTTTGTTACATTCTTTAATGAAAGTAGCATTTCCCAGTATAGTCTAATGGTCTATGGTCAAAGTATATAATAGAAGTTTGGTTTACAGATTATGTTTTAGTGATTATTCAAGATTTATATTATTAATTAAAATATTTTTCAAATTAAATAAATTAAATTTTATTGAATTTAGTTTGTGTTTGAATTTAATAGCTCTTTTAAAAATCAAATTTCAAGGAGTAGATTTTTATTGACCTATGGTCATTTATGAAATGGAAACTCATGGGTGAAAACATGTAGTTTTACTAAATGTTTTTAAAGCAACTAGAGAAATAAAAAGGTTTTATGCAATGAGGCAGGGTAAAATAAATGCATCTCTGAGAAATAAAAATTTCATTTAAAAACTTCACAATGTTTTAAGCAAGTGAAGAACACTCTTTCTATTTATTATCTCTTTAAGCAGTCTTCATTTCACACCCAGTAAAATTTTTTTTTGTGCAGTGGCACACGGAAAAGTAAATGTCTTTGAGGTTAGGGCAAGTTATCCTTTCATAAGCATATTGAAAAGATAACATTATCAGCACAAATTCATGAGGAAGACATTCATTAAAGTTCATTTCATTAGGAAGTTTCTAATAATCAAGTAAAAACACGGTCAAGGGTTCAAACAGTCCATCAAATGCAATCCAGTTACCGCTAGCATATGGGTAACTGCCACTGGTGCAGTTATGTTAGAGAAAGCAAGAAATTCTTTCCTGCCATCTCAGAGCTCATCTTCTGCTTACAAAAAAGCAGAAACATGCTTATCAGAGGGGAGGAATTGGTGGCAATGGCTGCTGTGATGAGAAAAGTAGTTTTGACTGCATCTGTGCTTATTCAAGGAAATAGCCTAAGTGCTAATCCACCAAGAGAGTTACTCTCAAGTCAGTTCATGTTAAGCAAATCAGCATTTATTAAAACCATTTTACATTTTGTGAATTCCTTGTAGAATAAGCAGTACTATGTGTGTTTTATAGATAAGGAAATTGAGGCCCAGTGATGGCCTAAGTAATCTCATATAATATTGTGGATAGTTGAGTCAAGGTTCAAGTGGATCCAGCATCATTGCTTTTCCCTTAGCCCCATTCAAGGCAGAAAGAGAAAGAACTCAATTGACCTGAAATGTTATGCATTTTTGTATGACTTTCTTTTAGTGCCTTACCCCTGAAATGATGGTATTGGAGTGTATAGCTATCACTAAAGGACATTAAAAATGGAGGATCTAGTACAAATATAACTAAAAGTCAAATTGACATAGACTCTAGAACATCAAATGACAGGAAGTTCATTAGGATCAAAATTGACTAGGAAAGTTTTGGCTAGTGTCTGATATTGTGACACAGACATTTACCTATGACAGTGGGATAACAGTTTGAAGAAAAATTCCTGTTTATCTTTAGTGCACTGAAAAGGAACACCTTGCTTTCATCCAAAGGCCAAACAGACTCATTTAATCTAATTTCACAAAACTCTATCCTGTGATAACGTTTAGAAGAGGTAACTGTTTTGGATAAACAAAGTCTAACCATGTGTAGGGAAATTAAATGAAGGAGCTTTTTCTGGCCATCCTGTGCATGTCCCTAAGTAACCCAGCACTGAAAGTATAAGACAGTGCCATTTTCCAAACTACATGACAGAACAAGTGAAACACGAATTTCTAGACTTTAGAGGCTAATTTTTATAGGAGATAAAATGCATGTTATCAATGTTTTTGGTAATTAAATAACTATAATTTAAAAAATGTTAGACTTATTCATTATTCTGTCAAAGATTCCACCAAACCCTCCCATTTACATGGTAAAGTAAATATAACTCAGTATTATGTGAAATAAATATTATTCATATGCTAGAAATATAAAATTAACCATGAAACTCTTAACATATAGGAGTTTTTCTTTCCCTTTAGTTTCTTCACTGATCTCTTTTCTTATGGATTTATCTCATGTGAAAGTTCAAAATCTTTCTTTCCCTGCTCAAATCCTCTCCCTTTATTTAAGGTCTTGCCTTTTACTTTATAATATATAATGCAAAGGGTGTATAGATTTAACCTCCAGATAAGGAAAATAAAACCTAACATGGATTTACTATTTACAGTGAACCAAGTATTTTCTTCTTACTATGTACTCCTCTAAGTACTTTACATGTATATTTCAATTCTCACAGTCTATTTGTCACACGGGAGCTAGATTTTTATCCTCCTTTGTAGATAAGCAAACTAGGGTACAGAAAAGTATCTTACCCAGTGGCAATATTCAAATTCTGAAGTATGATGCTTCTGAAGAGCTGCTCCCTAACTATGTGATCTTGGCTAAGTTACTAAGCTTCTCTATATCTCCATCTGCTCATCTGCAAATGAGGTGGTGGAGATACAAAATAAACAGATAAGCTTCAAAGAGCTCACATTCTTCATAGTGGAGAATGAGCAGGTAATAATATGGCTCTGAAATTTAAGAGGCAAAGTGGAGCACAAAGCCTAGAAGCCAGACATCTGTAGTTCCCAGTAGAAGCCCTCAAAGTGAATAAGACTTCCTGGGGGAACACAGAGAGTGAGATGACACCAAGGTGCAGGGGGAAGCAGAGGCTGCCTGAGTAATAAGAATGAAAACAAGGCACTAAAGGAGAATGTGGGAGAGAGGTTCAAGAAGCTGGAGCAGAACCAAGAGAGCAATGGGAGAGAAGCCAAGAAGCTAGCCAGAAAGACCAAACACAACTGTTTATATTTTAAGGACTAAAGTCAGATCACTATGTTTGGCAATGAGGTCATCAATGACCTTTCAAGTGACCCCTTTGAAGAGTTGCAGCAATGGAAGTGGGATTCTAGAGGGGGCAGAGTGAGGAGGGCAGGAGTTGGATGTAAGGTAAAAAGGAACTGTCCAAGGAGCCTGGGACGAAGTGACAGAGGCAGCCAGAGGAAAAACAGCCGAGACATGGGCTCCTGGATAGGGGACACTCAAGTGTGTTTCTTGATAACATTTAAGAATCAGACAAAGAACAGGGAGTGAGAAGTAGGGAAGAATAGAATAAGGTCAAGGAGAAAGAAGTTGGCCCATAGACATTCTGAAAAACATTTGTATTTTAATAGATACCTCAGTCCTGCTACCTAAGAAGTAATTGATGACAGTTTAAGATTCATTCAATAATTAATGTTTAGTCAGTATGCATCAAATAATATTCTAAGTGCTGGAAATACAAAAAAAAGGGTCAAATTCTCATTTTTATAGAGCTTTTGTAGCAGAGTATGTCTAAAATAAGCAATAAACATGCAAATGAATAAATGGAAAATATGTCCACTGGACATAAGCTGGAGGAAGAAGAGTGAATTGGAGAGGCAGGGTGGCCCCTGGAGGAGTGGTGGTACTGCTGTAGACAGGAGCTAGCAATCCTGCTGATAGGAGATATTTGAGCTGAAATCTGAAGACAGTAAGAAGCTGATGTTTATGAATTAAGGGCCAGAAAAAGCTGCAGAGAAAAGAATGAGTGTCATGGCTGAAAAGTGCAGAGGTTTTGGAAGATTCAAGGAATTGCTAAGAGGCCATTATGGCTAGACTAGAATAATATCATGGGAAAAGGGAATGTGCAACTCAAATTGTACACCCATATAAACAATAGTCTGCTGTGCATATGGGTAAATGTAGCTTTGGGACTGAGCGCCAGTGGCTCACCCCTGTAATCCTAGCTACTCAGGAGGCAGAGATCAGGAGGATCGTGGTTCAAAGCCAGCCCAGGCAATAGTTCCTGAAACCCTATCTCAAAGAAAAAAAAAATCACAAAAAAGGGCTAGTGGAGTGGCTCAAGGTGTAGGCCCTGTGTTCAAAACCCAGTACCACCAAAAATAAACAAATAAATAAATAAAGGCAGCTTTAAAAATGGACTAATAGACAACATTTGTATTACTACCCTTTTGTTTTTATTATGTGTAGTTTTTATATTTTGTGGTATTAGACCATTTTGAAAACCTGGCAAAAGCTGAGTATTGTCACCTTAGAAGAAAGCAGAGATTTACACTAAGAAAAGGAGTTGTTTACAAGACTTGGGATCTTGGAACTGCAGGATCCCTTTCATAGACCACAGCTTACAAGTTCTTTCTATGGAGGATAGGTTACTTTCCAGCATCTTTCTTCAGTGTGACTGTGATTCTAGATAATTCAGAGACCCTTACATATTTCTCTTTAGCTTTTTCTGCATTCATTATCACTTACGGCAAAATCCCAATGTGTTCTATGTGCTATCTCTACTTTCTCTTTCATTCTTCTCAAACACACTTGAATCAGGCTTTACCCCCATATCTGCCTAAAATCACTCTTGTGGGGCTTCAGTGGCTTATTTGCTAAGTGGCTTATTTCAGTCTGTGTATGGGAGCATCAGCAGCACTGAAGTGACGAGTGTTCCCTTGTTCTTGAAATAATTTCTTTACTTGGTTCCACTCTCATCTCACTGGCCACTCCATATCAATGGCTTTTGTTGATTCTTCTTTATCTCTTTGCTTTCAAAATTTGGAGTATATTAAAAACTTCTCCGCTAGCCATGCTCACCTCAAAATCTTGGACTGAATCTCAGCAATAACGTTCCATTGACCCTGAGGGAGTCATTGAGCCTTTCTGAGCTGTAGGAGTCATAGTATCCACCTCAGATGATAACCTCTGTGAAAGTAACTGGCATGTAATGAACACTTAAATGTTTGCTGAACCTATTGCCCAAGACTAAACCACTGATTATTTTCCCCCTGAATACCAATCTCAACTGACTGGTCTTGCGTGGATGGCAATCAGCCATACAGTAGGTAGAGGATATAGAGGGCAAAACACTCCTGCTGGGAGGAAGAAGCATGAATAGAAGCCAAGGGATACCACAAAGGCGTGTGGATGTGGATGAGCATGTTGCTGAAATAGGTACCCTTGGAGTACCGATTCCTTTCTTTTGTAGATGTTGGGCAAAATCTACAACGTCAAGCAAAAAAAGTAATGGCAGTAATAAATTAAGACTGCTAAATATTCTTGGCATTTGGGTATAAAGTCTAAAGTGTTTGGCATTAGATAGAAAATCTAAAATTTTCAGATTTCCATCTGTTTTTGATTTTCTCCTATACACAATTATGATGTTACTATATTTTGCAATCCCTATATTTAGGTATTAAAGTATTTTATATATTTCATTTTCTTATTTAGCATAATTAAAAATTTTAAATATGTCTAAGATTGTATACATTGATTATCTCATGTTCATGGTCCCAAAATGAGAGTTCTAGAGTAATGTGATGAAATCAAGATTCAGGTGTGGGGATTATGATTGGATAATTCTTCTTCCTGTTCCCTAACTTCTGACACTTAGAACCTATAGTATTATTCTTTAAATTCAATAAAACCGAAATAACATTTCTGAATCTATCTCCTTACAGTAATACATGGAGGCTCAAATGAAATTAGGATAGAAACATACAATAAGCATTTTTTCCCATCACTAGTCTAGGAAACAGTAAAAATAGTTACACTGGTATTTATGGGTCTGTCTTCTACTCTCCTCCAGGGTCTTAAAACAGGAATGTCTTCCCTAGTGGCTGTGCTGAGTCTCTGACCCACTAAGAAAATCCATGCTGTAACTAAAAACCTGTTCACTGAGAAACTCATGCAGTATCACTGCAATACCAGCCCTGTAGCTGTGTGTAGGATGGTGTTGCTACACAGGCCTTCCTGGCCTAGTCTGTTAGGGTGGAGCTTCTGGTGGAAGCCCTAGAAAGCTGGCACAGCTTCATATTGCTGGAGAAGTGGGGTGCCTTGGAAGGCTACTGTCAGAGTACTAAGATGCTGTACTTCCTGTTAACATCCTCCTTGTGATCCACATGGCTTGCCTGACCTGTTCACGCTGGTGATTGTAGGGCTCACTTCTCCAGACAAGGACCATGCAAGCAGAGTCCCTGCTGGAAATGGCTGGAGATGGATTTTTCCAGTGCTCTTTTGATGAGCACTGAAGCCTGTGAAGAGTTCTCCCTTACCTCTTAAGACTGGAAAGAAATTTTTTACTCTAATGGCTAGATGTTAGGACAAAGATAGTGATGTTTCTCCCCAATTATTTTTTGTTGTTGCTGGTTGGTTGGTTGCTGTTCTTTCTGGCTGGCTCCAACTTGTGTTCAACTACTTGATAGTGATTTTCTTACAGAAAAATACTAATTATTATAGTTATTAGTTATCTTGTAAAGGACTTTTCTTTATAACTTTTGTAACTGTATCTCTCTTTTCCATTGAGAAACATGCAATTGTTTTATTTGGGGAGGAGAAATATGAACTTGGAGTTTTTTGTTTTGTTTTGTTGGTTTCCATAAAATCATAAGATACAATAACTAGTATTGATAAATCAATATTTTAATTAACCACAAAGAAGAGAGAAATTGACTACTTTTTCTGTCCTTTAAAATATACATATCTCATTTCCTTGGAATGTTCTTATTTTCTACTACTTTAACTTGTTTACAAGTCCAAAGACTTTTATAAGGCCATATATTTTAGATTTGTAATAATCTCATAATATTAAAATATTTATGATAAATTTGTAATAAATCAGAGAAGATAATTTTTCATGAGAGTTACAAAATATAGAATAACTATATTGTATAATTATACCATGTAACACTCTTAGGTTTTCAACTAGACCTTACCTTGAAGATGCTACATGTAGTTTGAAATACACTAATTTATATAGTTGTGATATTATTTCCTTAGAGCATACTCTAATTAGACTTCTACCACATATAATTTATTGATCTTGAGAAGGCATTGAATTTATATACTTCATCATTATTTTTCTTCTAAAATAAGAACAATATCTATAGATAAGCATATCTTCATGCCCTGTGACTGGCATAATTAACTTCATAACATTCTGAGTATCTCAAGTGAAAAGTCTAATCAGGATAAAAATTGAAACTGTTGATGAATCATGTAACTTTATGTATGCAACACAGATTCTGCCTCATGAAGAATGAATTCAGTTTCTAATATTTAGGAAACATAAGTTTGGTATTTATTCTATGATTTACTATTTATGGTCAGTATCATTCTAGGAAATTTCCATATAATCTTGAGTTCAATCCTGTTGATGTAGACTCTACTTGTATCTACTTTTACAAGAGAGATGATTGAGATTTAGGAAGAAAACCTAATTCTCCTAAGGTCATTATATGTGGTAGAAGAAAAATTTAACGTGCAATATGACTTCAGAGGTTTCACTTCCAGAAATGAGTGACAACATAGTAGACTTTTCCAAAGATCATTACCTTGAAATTATAAAGCCAGAGCAAAATATCATTTTCCAGAACCCTTGAATGATGGATCTGGAAGAGAACTTAATATCAAGCCTAGTGGCTTATAATTGGCTCTTAGCCATGACCTCTTTTTTCAAATATAATCTTACCTAGAAACTTGTAGAGGTAAAATATGAACATTTGGAGAACTCTGGTGAAGAGAAAACCTTGTACAATTCTCAGCATGAGGTGTTTTCTGAGGGTTTCAGGAAATAGTCCTCCCAGATTCAAGTCCTTAAGATGTTGAGAGACCATTATGAAGTTCAGCATATTCATCCATAAACTAAAAAAAAAAAAATGGTTGTTACAATATAGTTAAAATTTAAAAAGCCACTTCCTCCTCAATCAAAATAATAATTCCCTTCTCTGTACTTTTTCTCTCCTCATCTTCAGTCCATATAGTAGAACATTGACCATATGTTTTTCTTCTTTTTCTCATTAATTAATGAGACTGTGTATGTGTGTGTGTGCTAAGATGTTGGAAAGAAAAGTAATTTTTACAGCTACATGTTGATTTTCAACTAAAATCTTCAGGCTTTTCTAGCATATTGCTTTGGAGAGAGCTTATGAACCATTAAAAATGGGACACCATGTCCCTTCACAGAGAAATAAGCAAAAAGTGAAGAAGTGTGCCAAATGGAACCACAGGAAAGCTTGAAAATTTGCCTATGATCTGATGAACTGGAATCCAGTCATAGGGCACTAGTAAATGTTCTTTCTGGAAAATGCTATTATTCCTGTCTTGTTTTCATATCTTATTCAACATGTAGAACATCTATCTGCTTTAAATAAATGGTCATACATAAGTCATTAGCAGTCATTTGCCTTAAATGCTATTTTGAGCTTATCATTAAAAGCAGATTTATTTTCCTTAAGTACTTTATTAAAACCTATTTCAAGAGATTCAATTGTGATACTAAGATAAGTTGGTAAATAATTTAATTAATGGTTACAGATTGTATATCCACTGGTAAAAGAGGACAAAAATAGATTTGTGATAGATATTTTTCATTACAGTATATATGCCTTGGAGATCAGATCTCATTAATACAAGTTAAAATCAATAATAAATCTGTTCTTATAAACTATCAAGAGTCACTGTAAATATATGTATGAATTAATACAATCACAAGTCTTGTAATAATTAATTTACAAGTTGTGCAATGGAAGTTAGTTAAAACGGCAGGAAAGCTAACTCAAAAAGTTAGTTTTATTGAGTCTTAAAAAGTGTGAATTCAAAGAAAGTGTTACTCATTGCTAATATTTATTTATTGAAGATAAACATAAATTTTATAAAGATATGTTTTCCAGAAAATATTGGTCATTTGTTCTTATTTAGATTTACAATATACTTTTTAAAAATTATTTTAAATATTATGTCTTAAGCCTGTGTAAAGCTGTATTCTTTTGCAAGTTGTCTTCTGCAAATTTCCTTCTTGTTAATGTGACCTACATAAGGACAGAAAATTCTTATCCCAGTAGCTCACAGAAGATCTGGAATATCACATTAGCTTTCTGCTGAATGAGTATGTACTTGCTTTGGTCATTGTATGTGCATCCATTCAACATGTAAATAACCAACCATGTTCTTGAGTCTCAGAATACAATCACGAAGGAAATACAGGCCTCCCATAATGAGCGTATATTGTCACTAATATAGATATCAGTACCTACCCAAACTCATTATTTGGAATGTTTATTAATTAGGCAGTTATTGTATTTGTCCAAAAATAAGCCAAGACAATTTATATAGCTTTTAGCTGGCCCTTATTTTATAGATATTTGTGAATGAAATCACTGAGTGTTCATGATGCAGGGCCAAAAAGCAGTTAAGTATATGAAGAGAATGCAGAGCACTGGGAAAGAATGTATTATTCTAAAGAAGGAGGAAATTTGAAAGTGGGAAACTGTTCAGAATCCTTTAAGGAATAAATAAATATTCGAAATTTTATTGTCTAACATTATAGAAAATAATCCCATTGCATGCCAATTAAACAATGTGTATCATTTTTATTTGCTTTGTTATGCCAATTTTTGGAGGAATTACATCTTTGTGTGTTCTTTGGTGGGTTGCTGCAACCTCTTAAGAACAGCTGTGCAGATATGGATGACTCATTTCACAGGAGAGGGAAGAAGACTTAAACATATTCTCCACATTTCTCACTCCTATTGTTCCCTTGGGTTCTCAGAGAACCCGTTGACAAAAATGATCCTTTAGATTGTCATGTTAGTATTTGAAGTCTGCAATGGTATCATTCTTTTAATACATATGTGAAGCAAGAAATATAGGATAAACTAAAGATAGTATTACTGCTAAATATGAATGGATTTAAGGTGCAAGATTAAAGGTAAGACCGTGGTGAGAGCATCTTTAAATTTGTTGCTTAACTTAAACCAAAAAAAAGGTTAAACTGGGATTTAAGATTAATTTATTGTACAATTTTAAAAATAATCTCCTCTGATCACTAGAACTTTTCTCATCGATGTCATAGTTAACAGTGTTTGTTTAATATTATCAATAAAGACCAGTAGAATATGTTCAGTACATAAAGATTAGATGTTGTCAAGTTTTCCTCTAACTTCAGATAATTCTGTTGCAATTTTGTGATTCCTTTAAAGAAATAAACAAAAGATCACTTTGTTTGGAGATAAGAAGCACATTGCATGATTTTCTATATTTCACAAAACAAAAATTACCCAAATTGGAAAATCAATACATGATGTGAAAGAAACTTGCACTTTCAGTACATGAAGGCATAAAGGATAAAAAGAGAGACGGGGAGATGAAGTGAAAAGAAAACATTCTCAAAGGCAGTGCACAAGGCATTTATATAAACATAGGAAGAATGACTAAGATAATGGGATGATGAATAATTCATGGTGAGAATACTATGACATACTGAAATAAACGTGGGCTGAACAGAGTCTTCTTAAAGGTAATAAGAGAGACAGGAATAATGGAAGACCCCATATCATGCAGAAGGAGGTGGGGATGACTCCAGAGACAATGAGGTCCACTAGAGTTCTACGTAACTTTCAAGCCATGAGAATCGTCATGGTGCTACAAAGATTTTTTTTCCTTGTGGAATTTTTATGGCATGGAAGTGATCATTTTGTCAGCACTCTGACTCTGTGAGAGAAGTTCTTCTCATTCACATGATTTCACATAGGCACCAAGATGCAGAGCTCCAGGGAGTGTGAGAACAGCACGTTTACCCTTGTACCATTTAATTTTCTGCATAAGAGCTGACCACCTTGTGCTAGTGCTTTCTGTGAAAACTGCTTCTTGATTGTATGGTTTTATGTTTATAAAAATGTCAGTCTTTTAAAACAAAGGATGTTGAAAATGGCAAGCAGCAATTTCTCCACATCTGGCAGCATTAGGACAGCCTAAGCCAGTGAAGAGCAAGATGTGGAACAGAGGTTTTCAGGAGACAAGCAGATAGAGGAATGGGTGGGGGTTGAAAAACATCATTCACATTGTGACTTTATGTTGCAAAATAAAAAATATGATTTGACTTCTGATACAAACTACAGAGATAGAAATTCTTGGTCAGTGAAAGTACACAGATTGCGGTGATCTTTCTTGAAGGCGCAGATTTTATCCACTGGGAGTAAGGGAGGGTAGTTTTAAAATTTGTGAAATGCAGAGAAAGGTTCTAAAGTACAAGAAACTGGTATAATTCAAAGAGAATGACAGTCAAAATATTTGGCACCCAGCCTGGTTTGTTGTGTAACCTGGGTTACCTGACTTATGCTCTTGGAGCCTTATTTCACTGCTCCATAAACTGGGAATAATCATAGAGTTAAATCATCAGATTTTTACACAAAATAAAATAAATGAAGATGATAGTATTTAAAGTGCCAGCCATACATGCTTACCAAGTAGTAATTAATTGTCTCCCCCTTTCTTCCTATTTCTATCTTCCTCTCACTCTGCTCTTGTTTTTTTCTAGCACCTCCACCTCTCTTTTCCCCATGCAGCATATAAGCATACTTAAGAATCAATTAAAAATTGAAGAGTGGTTCATTTGCTCTTACATTCCCACCTGTTGTCTTGTAATGAGTTGCAATTTACTGAAGGCTTCTTCTTCTTGTACACCTCTGGACTTGTTCTGTATGTCTCCATTCTTCCCTTGACAAGTACCTATTCTAACTTCAGCACTTATTTTAAAGCTAACCCCCCAAATCCCTCAAGACTTTCTACCTCATCTGAGTTGAAAGAGCTACCTTTTTTTTCCCATAGCAATGTGCTCTTTCCTTTATTAAAGCACTCATCATCCCACCTAGTGATTTTCAGCGCATTTGTCTGTGGGTCTAGATTGTGAGAGAGAGAACCGAACCATTCATTTTACAATTGGCCACAGCATGCACAGCACCTTGTGCCTAGTAGATATTCAATGTGTGTTTGTTACCATAATGCCTTGTGAACTAATAGTCCTTGAAGGTGAATAATTGTGACATTGGGAGTAGAGAAAGTTCCTGCTCACAAGGTATTGACTCAGTGAATTGTAATTTTTATCAAACAATACACTTGCTTTTTTTTAAGCATATGAGAAATGTTCAAGGAGCATCTGCTTTCTTAAAAAATTAGCATAAATATTTAAAACTACTCTGGAACTACATATCGCTACAAGTGTCATAAGATATAAATGCATGAGAATGCTCACATCTGGTTAGCATGGAAGTGTGTTTAACAGTCTGTATTAAGATCATTGCATAACTAAACTTGTCTCAATTCCAAACCAGGAATTTATTATTTGGAAGCAAGATGAAACTAAAACACAAGCCTTTCAAACCTAAACAGAGGACTGTCAAAGGAACAACAATGAAAACATATCTATCCTCGAAGTCCTGCAAAAGGATAGAAGCAATTTTTCACTGTTTTTAATGAGTGCTGCAATCCAACAGCAATTTGGCAGGTTTTTTACATAATACTAAGCCAAAAATATCAGACAAATGCCTATGTTTTACCTTTGGTTTTCAACAATTAACAATACTCAGTTTGTACAATTTAAAAATTTTTAATGTATTCTGAGTGTGTAGTACATATAATACCTATTGGAAATAAAATTATATATGTAATAATCAATTGTAATACATCTTAGAAAATAATAAAAATTTAAAGTAAACTCTTCATTTCTGATTTTCTGTTCTGATATTCTCTTTTCAATCCTCCAAGTGAAGACTCCAATAACTTTTTATGAATATTATTAACCATCAATAAAATTGGCATTGAAAATTGGCTTAGTAGGATGCAAAGAACTTAAGATGGGAATGCAAAATATCAGTCACATTTGGGTGCCTTATTAAATATGGAGTCTTGGGCAAAAAGCCCATGCCTTTTGAATTTTGGTTCACCCCTCAATAAATAGAAATAATAATTACTGTTTGCTTACTTAATGAAGTGATAAAATATATGAAAGGTCTTTGTACAACTTTAAATGTGTATAAACTAATTCATCAGTATAAGTAATGCATTGCTAGTTTGTAAAAATGCTTTTTAAAGTTTAACATTTCATTACCTCAGTTTTTTTGAGAGTTATCTGTTACTCTATTGACCAAGTGGATGGATAAGGATAACCCACAGTGCACCCTATTCTTGAGAAACTGGGTAGTATGTCATGGACTCTCAGATGTCCCAGCCTCCACAGGTCATCCAGCTACATTAAGACACTTACTCAGTGACTGCTGGAAAACACCCAGATACCTCTTCTGAGCACACAAACAGCTTTCAATTCTTTATCCCTAACTGCTTGGGCTAATTGTTACCACTTTGAAGGCCCTTATGGGCAGAGTTTGCCAGGTTCCCTTAGCCAGTGTCCCTAGTGGAGATAATGGTGTGTTTGCCAGGATCTCTCCCTCTTGATACCCTCCAACACTGCCAACCCATGAAGTGCAGTTGATCCTCTCTCCTGAAACCACACAGTAGATGTTGAAATGGTGAGAGTACTGTTTCTCTCCCCTACTTTGCAATATACTTAATTCCCTGTGCACTAAAGCATCTTGCTTATGCCCCAGGGTTCCATAAAGACCCTTATGAAAGTAGCTATCCAGCTATGTGGCCTTTCCTCTAGTAGATTCAGTCCTTGAAGCTGGGCAAGAGGACGATGACCTGAGAAGATTTAAACTGCTCTCATTGTCTCCTTGAGCTCAGCTCCTCCTCTCAAGGAATCTATAAGGAGCTCTTCCTTTTTAAACCAAAACACCTTAAAGTTCTGGTGTGGCTTCCTCGAAGGACATTGCTTTCTTTTTTCTTGTGTTATAGAACTTAACGTAAATAAATGCGTAATTATACGCATTTTACTTTTAATTTATTGACTTACACCTGCTGCATAGTTTTCTAGAAGTAAATTCCAAGACAATAGGTCTGTGTGGATTTTGCTACTATTGTAGCTCTAGTACTTGGCATATAGTAGGATGTCAAAAAATAATTCTTAAATAATGACTAGATAAATGAATACTTTGAAAAACATATTTAAAATAATAATACTAAGTTATTACTGGAAATGATTGACAGACCACGTGTTTATTTATTGCATTTTAATTTTGGCCTTTATAAACTTGGGTGTTGTTAAATTTTTAACAAAGATACAATAGAGCAGTCTCAGCAATAAGAAGGAGCAAAGTTGTGACACATTCAGTGACATAAGTATGTCTTCATGCATTGTCCTCAGTGAAGGGAGCAGACACAAAAGGCTACAGGTGATAGCTTTCCATTTGTATATACATTTCAGAAAAACAAAACTTTAGGGACAGAAAATACATTGGGCACCAGAAGAAGGGAAGGAATTGATAATGTGATTTTAATGGGTGATAGGAAAGTTCTGTGTCTTTTTTGTGATGGTTTCATGTGGCATACATATGTTAAAATTTATTGATTTGTAGGCCTAAGAAAAATTATTTCTGCTATATAAATTACATATTAGTGAACCTGACTTTTAAAGAATAGATTTACTAAGCAGTAAATAGAACTGATGAGTAGTAGAGGGTATCAAGAAATGCTATGAAGGTCACAAAAGTTTTCCTGGAGCAGGTTCACTTGAACTTGGTCAGGAAATGGAGTTCCTGTCTAAACTAGTGAAGTGAAGAGTGAAGCTGTGATATATATTGTGGAACTCTAACTGCTGTACTGTAACCACAAATCTTAATGGCTTAATGTAATAATGGTATTTTTGTAACTCACATGGCAGTCCACTTCAATATTAAGGACAGGTCCAAAGAATCCTCCACTGTCTCCTGTGTATCTGGAGATAGGAGAAGTAAAATAAGAAAGCAGAGCATTTGCATGTCAGTCAAAGTAAGAGATTTTGGAGGCCAGGCATGGAAGTTGTATATATCATTTCTAACTGTTCTTGATTGGCCAGAACTTGATCACATGATCTCTTATCTGCAAAACCACATGGAAATGTTATGTTGAGTTCTCAGGTAAAAACAGAACTGAGTGTGGTGAGCACATAACAACCTCTCTTTGTAAATGTGATGTGTATAGCCATAAAATAGAGAAGTCCAGTTTGGTTTTAGGGAGCTTGTAAGATTTCTAAGAGAATATAGGAGGAAGTAAAAGACAATACTGAATTCCAAGATTAAGGAGTTTATGTTGTCTTTAGAGAAATTAATTATGCTTAACAATGTTTTGGAAAATAAGATGACTTACCAGTCAAAGGTATACTGAGGATGTTACAAGATAATATGTTAGTACTGTCCTAGGTTTATAAAGCACTGAGTAAGTATATGACACATTTGTATTAATTTGAAAAAAGTATCCACAAATGCAAGCAAATTCTTTTTTTTCTTTCTTGCTAACTTTCCTTGGGAAATTCAGAGTTTTTCCACAACTTTTGAACTTTGCTAATTAGTCCCTCTATACCCCCCGAAATGAATAGTTATTTCCTTTGCATGTCTTATTCCCTCTAAGGAGAACAAATTAATAAGTTATTAACTATAAAGGAAAGGAAACCACGGGATTTCTTAACAGCATTTCTTTTAGATCCTGCTGTGCTGTAGCTAAGTATACAGTGTTGCCATCTGTGCTAATAAAAATAACAATAATATGCACTACTAATGTTGAAGTACAAAATGATAGACTGGTATTTTAAAAAATGAAACTAATTCCTGATTTGTTTCTTTTTTTCTGCAGGTTTCATTTTTCCTCTTATTTGCATGTTCACTGTGTTCTCCCTCAATTACTTGTAACTCTTCTTACCTCAGGGATGTCTGCCAAGGAGACTTCTGAAACCAAATTGCTATTGTTTATTGCACTAGCATTCTCTCCCTCTTTCTTTTAAAATTCCTTCTCAATACCTGTGAATCCAGTTTTAACTATTTTGTTGAGTTCCAGAGCAACTTTTCCACCGTTCTCAAGCTATTCACATCAGACACAAGCAGTTACTTCACTTTTCCATATCTTCATGTCAGAAACACTCTTAAAATTGTTCTTTGATATTTTCCGTCAACTGTATTATGTGCATACTTTGTCTTAGCTGTATATGTTCAAAAAATAAGCTTTTTCTTCATCAGTTCACTCTTCTTACCCTTCAAACAACTGTTTATGTTTTTAGGGATTTTTGCTAAAATGACTAATTTGCTAATCAAATTGAATAGACCCTCATCCATGATATTTTCTGATTATAGTTCATAAGATATGGATACAGTAAATATAATCTTAGAAATAATTGTGATTTCATCACTAGGAATCCAGTCCTCTAACTTTCCTCTGGTACATATTTGGTTTTGTGTGTTTTTGTTTTCTTAATTTTCAAAGTCTAATATTTCATTATTAGAAATGGAAATGTTTTAAATTTGGTTAGATATCAGAGCAATAAATTACCTTTCATTTAATTACTTATTATTATGGAATTATAATAATGGTATGTCTCATATTATTCTCAATTCCGAAACAACAAAATCTCAATATAAGCATAGCACACTAATTTTCCTATACTTAATTTTGAAACATTTTAAAGTGATGGTTTTCATAAACTCCATCCATCTTTATAAAAGTTAAGTAAAAGTAATTTCTCTTACACTAGTTACATAATTGATTTAATTATAACATTAGGCTTTAAAGAACAACCTATACATGCTGCTAAGTATTATATATGTTATATGTGGTATTTCTTTCCGAGTACTTTATGCTGGTTGTGATTTTGTTCTGATTTAGGCTAAAATTATTAAACCTATGTAGAATAGTATTGCCAATAAGGTCAGCTATATGAAAAAAAGAATAGTTTCCCCAGTACAAGTTATGTTTCAAATTGTATCTTCAATATAATTTTTAATACCTTAATTTCAAATATTCAATAATTAGATTTAGTTTTTCAGGAATCTCCACACTGTTTTCCATAATGGCTGTACTAATTTACTTTCCAATTAATGATGAACAACGTTCCCCTTTTCTACACACCCTCATCAAAATTTAACTTTTGTGTTTTTGATAATAACCATTCTAACAGATGTGAAGAAATTTTTCATTTTGGCTTTAATTCATATTTCCATAATGAGTAATTATGTTGAATAGTTTAAAATATACCTGTTAATTATTATGTCTTTTTTGAGAAATGTCTGTTAAGGTCATTTACTCCTTTTTTTTCTTGCTCTGAAATTTTTGAGTTTCTTACATATTTACCATTTTAAGCCTTTATCTGACGTATGGCTTTGCAAATATTTACTCATATTCTGTAGGTTTTCTTTTTCATTCTGTTGTATCCTTTGCTTTGCAGAAGGTTTTAGTTCGATGTAATCCCATTTGTCTATTTTTTGTTTATATTGTCTGAACTTTTGGAGTTATTCCTCAAAATCCATTGCCCAAACCAATGTTACCTATAAATTGATTTTTACACATAAGATAAAGGTCCAGTTTCATTCTTCTGAATGTGGATATCTAGTTGTCCCAATACCATTTATTGAAGAGAGATTGTCCTTTTCCTACTTTGTGTTCTTGGTACTTTTGTCAAAAATCAAGCAATGGTTCTTGCATGGGTTCATTTCTCAGCTCTCTGTTCTGCTCCATTGATCCATGTGTCTATTTTTACACTAGTGTCATGATGCTTAGTTACTGTAGCTTTGTATATAACTTAAACTTGGGTAGCATGATGCCACCAACTTTGTTCTTTTTGCTCATTTGCCTTGGGTATTTGTGGCTTTTTGTGATTTCATAGACATTTTAGGATTGTTTATTTGTGAAAAAATGACATTGGAATTGTGGAAAACTGACACACACAGAGTGGGCTCTGGCATCCAGGGGAAGTCCTCAGATAGAAACTTAGTTACTGGATAGTGGAAGTGGGGGTGGGGTAGGAGGAATGTCTAAAATGGTAACACTTGAATAGATGTACAGAAAGCACTTATAGCATCTTTTACTAGTGATTAGCTTAACATCATACAGTCTAACATGGTAGAATGGAAACAAGAGCTTAGGTTTTCTGAACCTTACTTTGGCAATCTGATCCTATTTTGGTTGTTACTGTTATATTCATCCTTTAGAGAATGTCTAGTTTTTAATTAAGAGTGGCATTTATAAAAATGAATTGCAACCTAATTTAATGAGAAAATTCCTTTTTTTTTGGCTAGCCTAAGGATAAAGATGTAAAAAATTTTTCTCCTTTGAGCTCAGGAAATGGAGTTTAATAAGCAAAGACAATGTTCTTATGTGGGTGGGAAGAGGGGAATAGGATTTTTTTTCCTACTAATGGAAAAGATCAAAACAAACAAACAAAAAAAGACAGTGAAAGCATTTTGCACCAAGTAATAGAATTTTGTAACCCTAGAGACAGTGAAGTTACTTTGCAGTTAACCAATTTAATACAGTTAAATCATAACATGCTGTATTAGGGCTCTCCAGAGAAGCAGAACCAGCAGGACACATGCATACATATATGAGTGTGTGAGTTTTTGTACAGAGATTTACTATGAAGAATTGGCTCAGGTAATTATGACGGCTAAAAAGTCCCACATCTGCTGAATGCAGATTGGAGGCCCAAGGAAGGTAATGATGTAATTCCAGTCCAAAATCCTAAGAACCAGTGTATTTTGTGCTGTAAACCCCAGTCCACAGTTCAAAGAAGACTGATGTCCCAACTCAAGCATACAGAAATGGGGGTGGCAAATTCCTCCTTCCCCTGACGTTTTGTTCTGCACAGACCCTCAATGGATTAGATGATGCCCTCTACATTTGAGTGGGCCACCCACCTATTTTACTAAGTCCACTGGCTCAATTATTTTGTCCTGAAAACCTTCACAGACATTCCATAAATGGTGTTAATCTGGGTACCTTAGATGGAGTTGACACATAAAATTTGCCATCACACATCCCCACACGTTTGCAGATTAGATTTTCAAACTTTGAAAGGCAATTTTCCCTGGGGTTCCTCTCTTGAATTAAGTGTTTTCATCATTGGGTGGTCTAATTTCTCTAGGGCAAGAGATTGTGAGCTACCCACTGTTCTTCCCTTAGGGATAGGAGATCCATATCTATATCCATATGCACATTCATCTATCTATATTTAGGGTTTTCCCAGCAGCGACCACATACAGGCAGACAGCCACATATTTGGAAAATTACAATTGTTTCCTTTCTTCGGTGTACCCTATTTAATAAGAAGCCAATGTGTGCCTTGACCTCATTCTCATGTCCCATGTGTATGACAGTAAGGGGATTATATTAGTCAGGGTTCTCTAGAGAAACAAGACCACTAGAATGCATATAAGAGATTAATTAGACTGACTCGCATAACCAAAGTGACAGAAAAGCTCTATGATGACTGTCTGCAGACTAGCAAGCCAGTAAAACCAACTGTGGCTCAGAACCAGAGAATGATAACGCAGCTGCAGTCTGGGGCCAAACGTCCAAAGTCCCCTTTAGAGGCATTGGCACAAGTCTGCAAAGGTTGAAGAACTTTAGTGTGACGTCCAAGGGCAAATACACCCAGTTGGAACAGGAGAGTGTTTTCTTCCACTTTCTGGTGCATGTGGATGCCCAGCCTGTTCATGTTCAGGATTGATATGCTAGTTAGAGTTTTCATTGCTGTAACCTAATAACTGAGAAAAACAATTTAAAGGTGGCTCATGATTTCAGAGGTCGCAGTTCATAGTCCTTACGTCCATTGATTCTGGACCTATGGTAAGGCAGACCATCTTCATGAAGGGAGCATGTGGCAGACAGGAAGCAGAAAGAGACAGGAAGGGACTCAGGACCAGGTATAGCTTTCAAAGCTATGCCCCACCGTGACCTACTTCTTCCAGCTAGGCCCCAAGCTCCTAAATTTCTACCACCTCCCAAAATAGTGTCACCACCTGGGAACCAATCATTAGTACATGAGCGTGTGGGGGGTATGGTATTTCATATTCAAACCATAACAGTGGGCCTTCCTCCCTCAGTTCATTAACACACATGCCAATCTTCTTTGGAAACATCCTCACAGATGCACATGTAAGTATGCTTTACCAGTTCTCCAGGCATCTCTCAGTATGGTCAAGTAGACGCTCAAAATTAACCTTCATGGGGATGTATCAAGACCAAGAGGAAAATGATAGAAATCTACATTATGGGACTAAGCCTTTATTTCAACTATTCATGGATATAATTTAATTTCTATATACTGATCAGCATTGAAGTTGAGATCTTGAAAACGTCGTCTTGCTTAAAATATTCATCCAGTTGTGAACTCTGTTTTATGCTTTATTTAATTTGTCATATGTAAGTTAATTAACTAATCGGATAAGACTTTGGTGGCTTTCTTTGTAATGCACAGTATATTGGATAAACGTGACCACAAAGCTCCAACTTCTTTTCCTGGTAAGGATAGTGAGTTAACAATATCCTGGATTCTGCATTTTTATAGTGCTTTTCAATAGTAATAAAATACTGCTATTCTTTTCTCTATATATTTCATTCAAAAGTAGTTCTTCAGCTAATTTCATAAAGAGACAAATTTAGAAAGTTTGAAGTGCTTTAAAAGTATCTATTTGGTCCTCAATCTATATGACTATCAGAATAATATTAAGGAATTTATTTAAAATTCTGAAACTAAGACATTGTCATATCCCCGGAGATAATGATTCAGTAGGACATAGTTAGTGCCTGAAAATATGCATTTATAAAACTCTTCTGTTGATTCTGACAATCCTTAAAATTTAAGAAAGCAATAGTGAATTAAACATTCTTTTGACTTCAAACGATTTGTGTTCCACAATCAACTAAAATACTGATGATCATGTGATAGTAGATATGTGACTTCAATTCTGTTGGACTTCATTATGAAATGGGGATAAGGTTAGTTATTATTTTGATTGATCTCTTTTGGTTACAAAACCAGAGATTTAAGCAAGTTATCTGAAGAAAACTGGGGCTGTTCTGGGGTACCACCTCAATCCTTCTCCCTACCAAGAGTTAACAGTCACTCTTGCATAGCATTTCTGCTTTCCTCTGCTCCCTCAGAATTTTAATTTGTCATGATTCTTTATGAACACGATTATACTTTATGGCTCTTCTCTCTAAAGGCCCATTCTTCTTTACCTGACACAATGAATTTCTGAGTTCTTGCTGTCCAATTCATATTTCTTTTTGAGAGAAAATCTATTGATCTCTGATGAATTTTTGACCAGTCTACATCATATAGTGCTTGCTGCTCTGTAAACTGTGTGACCTTGGGTCAATGTTCAGCTCTTCCCTGAATCACTAAAAGATAGAAACATGTTATGTTAAATATGATGCCTAAAGGTTATCTTAGAGAAGGGACTCAGACTTTCCCTAAAGACAAAATGCATAAGCAATATTGTCAGTATCTATGTAGCACACATACTTCACAAGGGTGTTTCATGCATAATTGAGATCATATATGTGAAAGTATTTTGTGAATTATAAAATTCTACCCATATTTGAGTTATTAACACCATTAACTGTGTGATTAAATCATAAACATGCAATGGAATCATTAGTGTTCAACTTTGATAAAAAGCTAACATTAAATAAAAACATATTTTTGTTATTTGAAGTTAGATTTAAGAATTCTCATTAATGGGTCCAGAGTTATAGTTCTCTGACTAATTTATCTGTCATATGTTTATTTGTGTTGTATTATTCATATTCTTATACTTACCACATTTTATAAATATATATGGTACTAGAGGTTGAACTCAGGGCCTTGTGTTCACCAGGCAGGTGCTCTACCACTTGTGCCACTCTGCCAGCCCTTTTTTCGTGGGTTACTTTTGAGATAGGGTCTTGCTTTTTGTCAGATCAGGCCTGGACCATGATCTTCTGTTTGAACTTCTCAGACCTCTTTGGGTTGACAGGCTTGTTCCCTTGTACCAGCCTTTGGTTGAGTTGAGGTCTTACAAACTTTTTACCCTGGCTGGCGTTGACTAGCCATACTCTCAGTCTCTGTCCACCTCTCAAATAACTAGGATTACAGGTTTGAACCACCATGCCTAACCCACATTTTGTATTTTATTTGGTAAGATATCAATTTTTGATAAGACCATACTCTGAATATACTGTGTGACTATATTTCAAATACCTGAATATTCTTGCTATTGTGGAATATATACTTAAAAAAATTATCAAATCTTGTGACATAGATAACCTAAGCAGAAATTTGAGCTAAAATGCTATCTTAATTAAGTATTAGTAGGCTAATTTTTAATGTAGCTGATTTAGCTCATGGTAGAGCACTTGCCAAGCATGTATGAGTCTCTGGGTTCAATCCCTGACACTGCAAATAACCTCAAGAACAACAACAATAAAAACTTATGAGGAAAGGGAAAACAAGTAAATGAATTCTTTTTTTGTAAATTTCAAAATAATCAGATCTATAGACACTGAGTTCTCAAATATTTAATTGCTAAAAATTTAAACTTGAAGTATAAGTCAATACAAGTAACCAAAGAAAAATCTCTCCAAAGTATCTTCAGTTTTAGTTGATGATGTATTTCTGATCTTTTAGATGTTTATAAAGATAACACTCATGAAACTACTTACACACACAAAGCATGTTCAATAATCTAAGCACTTCAAAACAAAAAAACCTCTTACCTCCATTGTGCAGGTACTCATTTCTAAACTGTGATGCATTTTCATAACTCTACTGTACTATTAGTCTTACCTTTAAAATCAAGAAATATGTCACTTTTGAAACTATCAGGAACTGTTATGCATCCTGAGCATCTGTTTCACTCAGCAATGATTCCAAAGCATATTTAGGGAGGGGGACATATGAGTGTAATCGGTACTTCATATTATATGCAAAAATGTGATTGAGAGATTTTAAGAAAAATCTTCTGAATGCCAGAATTTACGTCCTGTGAGTAGGAAAATGACTGTTTCTTCAAAAATCCAGCAGTACCCTTTCTAGAGACCCTTCAGCATTGTCATTATTTAGGACTTTATCATTCTTCTTCTGTGTTTCTGCTATTGCTTTGCTTCCTGGTTATCATTTTCTACCCATCACAATTTATGTTCTAAGCTGTTGTTGTATTACATTCCAAATTAAACAAATTCTGTTTTAACCAATGTTCCCAGAGAGAATTGGTTTCCTTTTTCTGCTGAAAACTTAAGATCACTAGCCATAGAGATGCATAGCTATAACCCAAGGCTTTGAAGAGCACAAAATCCATAGACAATGCAATCATGTTGACACCTAACCATTGCACAGTGTGGTAAATTTTTTTAAAAAAGATTATGTAGCACATGTAATACTGTCACAAGGGTGGGTAATTAACTATGCATTGGTAGGTCAAGAAGAATCTCACAAAAGAAAAAAAAATTGATCTAATTCTCAAAGGCTGACTAGCTGTTTGTCCCCCAGGTTTAGATATGCTTAGAAATTTTCTTTGGAAATATGTAAAGGCAATAAGGAGCTGAAGGGTTTTACCTTGGTTCAATATGTGGTAGTGTTAATAGGAAGTTGTCTAGACAGGGCAAGAGGGTGGGAGGTCTTGAGGTAGAGAGAGAAGTTAGTAGAGTTAATAGTCCAAGAAAGAGACATTCAGAATCAGAACTAAAGGTGTAGCTGTAAGAAAGAAGAAAAAAAGTTAGATACATAAGATAAGGTAGATAATCAGTGATACTTTTGTCTAACTGAACATGGAGGGAGGGGAGTAATGTAAGTGAGATGGAGACTTAACTACATCTCTGGCTTGTATGACTGAGTGAGTGCAGTGCCATTACAGAAAACACAGTGTAAAAAGGAAAGAACAGGTCTGGGGAAAAGTTGATGAGTTCCACCTGGGGTTATAAAGGTAGAAGTTACTGGTTGAAACTCTGAGCAGTTCCAGTAGGAAGATTTATACACAGGTTGGAACCTTGAGGAGGTGGGCAGAAAATGTAGATTTGTGTCATCAGCATACAGATGACAATAAATTTTGGAGGGGATGTAGACTAAAATGAGAGGAGAAACAACACTAATATTTAGGCAGCAGAAAAGGAAAGAAAACAGCAAAAGGTTCTAAGGAGTGTGTGTGTGTGTGTGTGTGTGTGTGTGTGTGTAAGCTTACCTACAAGAATCACACAAGACACATGAATCCTATATAATTTCTTTTCTAAAGTTTGGGAGTAATGAATTTTGTCATTCCTGACCTTTAATGGATAAAAAAGTTATAGAAAATGCAAAACTTTCTTTAGAGATAATTTATGAGTGGCCTTAATTACTAAGCATATTACAGTAAAGAATCTTTAATTTGTTATTTAATGGCACACTTGCTAGTTATTTAATTTTTATATCTTGAATAATGTAACAGCATGCATGTTTCCAGCAATATCAAGTGAATTTTTTCCTTTATGTGGATGATTAAAAATAAACTCTATCAAATTTATTTGAAAAACCAAGTACACATATAAAATCTAATATAAAGTTTATGTCAATACTAGAGTGTTAAGTCTACTTCAAAATGAGATCATATTTTAAATATTTTTCTTTGAATATTTCTGTAATTATTTAAAATAATTGCTTTTTATGGCACTGGAGTTTGAACTCGGGGCCGCACACTGGCTAGGCAGGTGCTCTTACCACTTGAGCCACTTCACCAGCCCTAATTGCTATTTTATTTACATTGATTTAAAGCATCAAGAATTTTGTAAACTAGGGCTAGTGGAATGGTTGAAGTGGTAGAGCACCTGCCTAACAAATGTGAGGCCCTGAGTTCAAACCACAGTACCGCCACCAAAATAAATAAATAAATAAATAAATGGACTGGTGGTATGGCTCATGTGATAGAATGCCTGCTTTGTAAGTATAAAGCCATGAGTTCAAACCCCAGTCCCACCCCCCTAAAAAAAACCCTAAAAACTAAAAAACTAAACTTAGTACCATGAGTTCACCATACTTAATATATACATAAATCAAAACATCAGATTGTAGTTCCCAAATATGTTCAAATGACTGTGCCAATCAAAAATTAATATTCTGAAATGAAAACCAAAAAAAGAAGTTTGTAAAATAAGAGTAATAATTGAATCAAGAAAAAATTATAATTTTACAATAAAGCACAAACATTTTCTATTTGTAGATAAAAGGCAATCATAAATTCTAGGTCTGAAAATGTAGCAAAGAAATTAAGCAAATAGTTACATTTGAGAAGATAACTGTAGAAAATGTCCTTACTACAATAGGTTAAAATAGCCCCTCTTGAAACCTGCTTTTTCTTAAAACTAGAAAAGAAAACTAAACAAAAAAGAGTTTGTGATTAAAGAGAAGATATAATATCAAAACACAGGGAGTAATGTCTGTCCTTAGTTTAAATATTTACACATGTGTTATCTAACTCATTCTAGCTGTTATGTTATCACTACTTCTCTGTTTCTGGGAAGCTACATCTATCTCCATAGGGATTTACGGGTCTCTATAAAATACCTCTCCAGTCACGAGAGATTTCAAGGGCTATATTTTTTAAATAGATAAAATTTTTACTAGGAAAGGGGAAAGAAACATTTCATTCTTTAACTTCCACTTAAAATAGCTGTAAGAATTTATTTGTGCAATTTTCTAAGATCTAAGCAAACAGAAAGATAGCATTGAGAGCACTGCTAGGGCAGTAGCACAGGTAGATCCTGGTTTTGTAACAGGGGTGGGTATAAGTAGAAAAGAGAGTTGGGGAGTGAAGCCGTAGCAAAGACAGAGAGGGTAGCAGGCATAGTGGTCCATAGAAAGGTCAAGAGCAAATTTATCAGCATCTTAATGATAATAGGTCTAGCACTGACGGTACATCAACACTCTGTTTTAGAGCTGAAGTTCCTTATAAACTCGCTGTATTTGTCTTCTCTGTGTCTCACACATGTAGAAACTCACACTATGAGAACTTCTGGAACATGTATTGAATTTCTGGCTCTGAATGTAATCCTGGGTTGACTTGTTAGAATCTACAATGCCTCACATCATTTTGGATTGTTATACAACAAACATAAAAAAAGAAGACTTACTAAAATGCTAGTATTAGAATTTAAGGTAGAATGACGGTTAATATGTAAAAGTTTTTCAGCCAACTGTCCAGAACAAAGCAATTACATTGTGATTTGCAAACTGCTTTTAAACTATGCATAGTGGTTCCAGTCTGATTTCTGGAAAAGTAAACTTGACCTTTTTAGGCTCCAGCTTCCTAAGCTCATATAATTCTTTAAGTATGCATGCATAGTGACTGGCATGTCAAAGTTTCTCAACAACTATTAAAATGCTGATTTTATTACTACAAATATTCTATTGGAAAGGAACAAAATGAAAGTTTAAGTTCTACATTTGTAGACATCAAATTAAAATTATATTATTAAAACAATATTAAGAACAATTTCATTGTTTTAGGTACCATGAATTTAAGGGCCAGGCATGGTGGTACATACCTGTAATCCCACCTACTTGGGACATGGATGTAGAAGTATCATAGTCTGAGATTGGCCCAGACAAAAACAGAAGTCCCTATCTGAAAAACAAATTAAGAAGCAAAAGGGATTGTGAGGAGGGCTCAAGTTGGTAGAGGGCTTGCCTAGCAAGTGTAAGGCCCTCGGTTCAAGTTTAAACCCCAATACCACCAAAAGAGAGAGAGGAAAAAAAAATTGGTTTTCCTTGTCACACAGTATTGTAAATATTTTCATTTTTAAAAGCATGCAATAAATTGTTCTATTTTTCACTAAGATTTCTCAATATAAACAAGAAAAAAAATCAGTAAGTTAAAGAAGATATCTTGTGCCAGTCTGAAAAAATTAAGTCTTTCTACCTCATGTGAAAAATAAAATTTCTTCAGAAAAGTAATTTCTGACTAAGTGGGAAAAACACAGAAAACACAGTATATTTTCTGCCCTGAAATCTTCCATCCAGTTTTTTAGGCTTAGTGGACAGAGAAGTAGTTACAATAAATTAGTCAGTGCTGCAGTTCTTTAGTCATAATTTGAACAATTTATGTCTTAGCAAATTTGGCTTTACCCATGGATATCTCTTCTACTATTATTGTGGAAAAACAAACATGTTTTGTGTTTTTCAGTTCAGTAGAGTCAGCTGAAGGGATGAAAGTGTGTCTACCATAGTATTCAGTAAGTGCAACAAACTTTATTAATGAGTCAGACTTGAATGGACACCAGCCATGTGTCAAACAGAGCTGGCATTTTAGGCAGTAGAGGTCAGTGTTGAACAAAGCATGCAGGTGAAAGAATAAAGAGAAAATAGGTAGATAGATAATAAATAGATAGAAAGATAGATAATATATAGACGGAAACTTACCAAATTGGCCCAAGTTCTACACAGAACATTAAAATAGATTGATGTGATTGATATGGTAGAAAATTGCTGGGTGATTATTTTAGATTGGGCTGTCAGGGAACGTTTTTCAGAAGAGATATTATTTAATCTGAAGTGTTAGTGGGCGGAAGTTTCCCACCATGTAAAGATTGTGGAAGCATGTTCTAGAAAGAGAAGAGCAGCCAGTATGGAGGCCCCCAAGGGGGAATTGCTTTAAGTGGTCAAGGAACTGAAAGAAAATGAATGTGAATAAACCATAGTGTATGATGAAGAGAATGGTATGAAAGAAGTTCAGAAAGATAAAGCAGGGCTGACATTAGGAAGCCAAGATGAAGAATTTGGGTTTAGTCAATATTCTGCTGGAGGACTTTGAGAGTGTAAGCATAGGAAATGATCTAGTTTATATTTTACACACACATACGTGCACACACACACATACACACAACACACACACACACACACACACACACACACACACACACACACACAGCCTTGTGGCTTCTACCAGGAGGGCTAGGATGGGATTGGAGGCCAGGAATGGAATTGGGACAATGGACAGCCATTGCTCATCATGCACTTTACCTCTCTTCCATTGCACTAAGTTGGATTGTCCTTTCTAACCCCCCTTAAAGTTAGATGTGACCATCTGACTGATTTCTCCTCAGTGAAATATAAGTAGACATGAGGAGCACCACTTCTAACTCTCAGTCATAAAGTTATCCATCTATAACTATCCATGCTTTTTCTTACTCCATCAGCTTAACGGGAATGGCTATAGAGACATGGAAGACATTTATTGAAAATGGTAGCACCATATGTTGGGTAGAGCTTAGGTTCTGAATTATTAACTAACCAGGAACTCATGCATGGACTGCTTAAAAGTGAGAAATAACTAATTGTGTTAAGCTGTTAAGCTACCGTGTTGAGGGTTTTATCTTTTATAGCAATTAACACTATCTTAATTAAATAGGGATTTGTGGGGATAAAAAGCAAGTGAAGGATGGAGGAAAGGCGATGGATGGGTGGCATGTTTAAAAATAAAATTGAAAAAACTTGATTGCAGATTGATCAAAGGGGAGGCAGAAGAAGTCAGAGAGGATCTTAGGTTGTTCAATGCTGAACTGTGTTGAAGCAAGTTATCATTTACAATGCACACTAGAAGAAGGAACTGTAATGGGTTCATCTTGACACCTGTTGATTTTGAAATTTCTAAGTGAATTCCCAGAGCAGCTTTCTAGTAGTGTAAATAAGACTAGAGAAAAGGAAGTATAATAACAAGTGATAATTGGCTCAAAGTATATCATTATGCTAAGCATGTCACATAAATCATTTCACTTAATTTCTTTGACAATTCAAGCAAAGCACATGCTGTTATTTTTCTAACTTTGCAGATGAAAATGCTAAGACTTACATAGGCTACATAAATCGCCCATATCAAAGTCTACCGAGACGTGGGGATACCGAACCTTACCTCCAAGTGGTTCGCATCAGTAAACACTTGATTTCTTGCTCATTGGTCTGCAAGTTTGCAGTTTCTCTGCTGAACTCAGCTGAGACAGCTGAGCACGTCTCCTGGCTGCAGGTTGGACTCATATCTGCTCCACATTTTGTCTCCCCTCATTAAGCTGCTACTACTTAGAGCATGTTCTTAACACAGTGGGTCACAGGAGCTCGGAAGCCATGCCAAACTGGAAATACATTTGAGTTGCTGTTTGTTTCAAGATGCTAACTTTTCATTGGCCAAAGCAACTCACAGGAGTAAGGTCAACATCAGGGTAGGAGATGGTTTGGAAGGGAGGATTATACACTCATCTTACCACACCGTGAGGACACTTAACAGAGAGAAGGAAGAAAAATAAAACTACCACAGCAAACAAAGGTAAGGTATTGCCAGAGAAAAATGAGAAGAGAGTACACAGAAGTGAAACATGCCGCAGGTCCTACAGAAAGGTAAAGGAACAAGATGTCTCCTAAGATGTCATAGGCAAAGAAGGTTATATGTCACAGTAGGGGTAGAACACAAGCCTTGAGGAGTGAAACAGAGGTAACAATGTGATTATTTTGGGGGAATTTTGCTACAAATGAAGGTAAACATGTTCAAGAATGATAGCTAAAGAGAATGAGGTTAGCAAGAGACTACTTACAAGTTTTGTGACCTTGGGCAAGCTACTTAAGAATTTAGAGTAAGATTCCTAATCAAAAACATCAAGATACATGAAAAATTCCCTTATAGGATCAATGCAGTATTAAAGGAATTATTATAGGGTGCATTTAAACCAGTGTGACATTGCCCAAGTAGGGTTTCTACATTATGAAGTCCTAAGAGAGCTTGCTGCACAGAGGGCCTACACAGAACACAAGCCCAAGGGCTGTGAGGTTATGGTCTCCGGGAACTGAGGACAGTGACTGAACCCGTGAAGTTTGTGGATGGCCTGGTGACCCACAGTGGGAACCCTTTTAACTACGGCTTTGATATCACTATGTACCAGTGCTGCTCACACAGGGTGTGCTGGGCACCAACGTGAAGATCATGCTGCCCTGCAATCCAAACTGAAAGACTGGTCCTAAGAAGCCTCAGCCTGACCATATGAGCACCATGGGACCCATAGATGATACCCTGCCCCACCCCCACCTCAGAACAGAAGGGTGGGAAGCCAGAGACATCTGCCATTCCCCAGCCAGTCCCTCCAGCATAATAGGGTCTCCTTCACAGCTGTTATCTGGAATCTGGATATTGTGCTATAAAAATATTTAATGAAATTTTGTAAAAGGGAAAAAAGAAAGGTCATTTTATTTAGACCATTTGTACAGAGTGTGCCTCAAAGAGTTCATGTGTATCATTCAAATGTTTCAAGGAAGACAGTCTAGTCTTTCAGAGGTCATGTATCAGGGCTGCCGAATTCACTGTCATTTGCAACAAGAGGTTCTCCGTTCTCTTAAATCCCAAAGCCATTCAGATCAATTAGAATGGTGACTGTGTCTCTTCTATTACTATGGATTACACTGTGAAGAGGGATTTTTTTAAAGAATCTTGGTATTACCACATCAAAGATTTTGACCTTGTCTCTGGAAATAAAACAGTATCTTGTCCATGAACTTTCATTAGTTCCTGTATGGCCCTAAACTAAAAGAAAGGGTAGTCACAAGTCCCCTATTCTTGATATCAAACAGTTTGAAAACATTTCCATTTTCTAATAGGAGAACAAATTTCAGTGGCCAGGGGCTGTGGCTCAGATCTGTCATCCTAGGTACTCAGGAGGCCCGCCTCTTGAGGATCACAGTTTGAGGCCAACCCAGGGGAAAAATTAACGAGAACCCATCTCAACAAAAAAAAGCCAGGTATGGTGGCATACCTATCATTCCTATATACATGAGGCATAAATAAGAGGATCAAGGTCCAGGATGGCCAAGGAAAAAAAGCCAGACCCTATCTGAAAAATAACTGAAGTAAAAAGCATTGGGGGATATGACTCAAATGGCAGACTACCTGCCTAGCAAGCCTGATTTCAAACCCCAAAACTGCAAATAAATAAATAAGCATACAAGAACAAATTTAAAGTAAGTCTTATAGCCCATTTCTCCATTGGTAATGAAACACTACTGGAAAACACAGTCTATGATGACGTTGGTTACAGTTGTTCTTCCACAGTGAGAAAGCTATTTATCCAGCATGCCACATACAATATAAGTGCTTAGTGTTAGTTTTTATTACCTCATTTCCAGAATGGGAAAACATTCAATCTCATATAAAGGAAATGCTAAAGTCTAGGAAAGAGAGATGGGAGAAGTCTGATCTTTTATTTTCTTCTGCATCATTTTATCCAACATGTTCCCTTTCAGGCATCATCAATTCATTGCATATCTTACTGCTAATAGCGTTATAATGAATTTAAATTTCTATTCATTTCCTTCTAAAATATATTTTATTTGCACTTTATCAATAAAATAACAAAGTAGCTAATGCCTCTCAAAATTTATGGTTTTGCTTAATTTGGTTTTATGTTCCAATTTTGCAGTTTAGTCATTTAATTTAATTCTTGGTGATGCATCAATCAGGAAAATTCACAAGTGCAGCAAATTACTTATACTTATTAATATTATTTTGTATTTAAGATTCTCTTTAAGAATTAAGCCAAGTTAATCTATCCAAAACTGCTTTCATCATAAGCATTTTCTAAAATCATTCATGTCCAGTTTCCTCAAACTAGAATTTAAATCATAGACAAAAGGCCTCACCTCTTCTTGCCAACTCTTCTTCCTTTTATTCTTCCATTTAATTCATCTCCTTCCTCACTGTCCCTGTCCTCCCAAGCCCATCCCTACCTTAGGTCAGGATAGGGGTAGTATGTTACTTGCTGCTTCAGAGCTGGGACCTAATTCAGTTGAACCCAGAGAAAAACAGGAGATATAGTTAATTGTAGTAATCTTACTGTTAAGACCCAGCTCCTTGAACTTCTAATGGCCCACTGTTCCTAAGTAACACCAGGTCTTAGGTGTCATTGAAGGCGTGTAGCATCCTTAGAACAAAATGTTAAAATGTGGTTTGATAAACCACAATCTGAAGAGCGCCGATGCTTTCACAGCGTGGGTGGGTTGCTATGGTGTCCAAGCTAACCACTAATTTAATCAAAGCATTCTTCCTTGTCTGTCCTTTCCCTTTTTAAATCTTTATATTATTGCTGGGTTTTTGTTTCTTTTTTTTTGTATCATTTGATTTGGGGTCGAGGCCCCAGCTCCTAAGAATGATTTATTTTCATCTGGATGCAGTGTATGTTTTGTTTCCTTGCAGAATAACTTCAGATTTGTGTCTTTCCTTGTTAAGTTAATGGATGCTCATTACTTTTGCCTGTGTTCACTTGAGAAGATTTAAAACACACACACACACACACACACACACACATACACACACATGCACACACATATACACACACACATACCCACACACACACACACACACACACACACACATATACACACACGTTTCAGAAATAAATAATAGCAAAAGCCCAAGCACAGTTTTTTAGAGTTTTTCATTTTCTTAAATCTCTGAGTTTGTGTTACACAGTATTTAATGAAGCCAGCTACAAAGTTATAGCATTACATATCTGTGCATCTGTGTGTGTGTGACCAGATACATGCATGCACGTGTATGTAACTTTCAGGCTCTCTTTATATCAAAACTCTGTTCTTATATTGATAAAGGAAGACCCCACACTGTGGTAACAGTTGAAGAATTCGTTTTTATTCTTGGAAAGATTTTGTGGTTGAAAATTTGCATCAGAATCATTGTAATAATTCCATATGGGTGACTATTTATTACTTAGTATAGAACTTACTTGACTGTACACTCAACAGACTTTCAATGGATTTTGAAAAAAGAAATTGCTGTTAGGTTAATTAGTCTTTAGGAATTATGACATCAAGAGTGACTGTTTAAATTTTAAGGTTTTGGAAAGGGAAAAAAACTTTTCGTGCTGCTGGGTATTGAACCAAGGGCTTTGAACATGTTAACAATCTAGTCTCTATCCCCAGCTTGGAAATATAGCTTTCTTATTGCCTATTAACACTGATCAATATTCAAAGTATTTACTAAACATAATCATAGTCTTAGTTCCATATTAAATAAAAGAAAACAGCATGGATTTCTGATAAATACAGACTAGTTTCAGTGATTATGAAACTATGTGATTCAACCATATGAGTGTGGACATGTTAGTTAAAACTATAAGCTTCAATTACCACTTTTCAAAATTGAGAATATTACATTAGGGTTTTTGCCAGGATTAAGGAAGTGTTAATAGTTGAAGAAGCTAGACCACCAATGAAAATTAATGACTAAAGCATTTCCTACGCAGCAATCATGCATACCGACTACAAGTTTATCTATTGGGTCAATCTTCTATAAATTTCAGAAAACTCCAAACTATTAAGTGGGAAAATGATGTTAATATTAAGAATTTTGCTTGCTTAAAAATACACACACATATACATAACACAAACCATTGCTAGTAGGGTAAGAAGCATGACATGGGTAGAAGGAGACATAAGTGCTAGCATGCTTGAGCATGTTGCATGCAGTGGAACCAAGTGTTGAGATTTTGTGAGAATGTATGCTTTTGGGGAGAGTTTTTTGTAATCTTAAATTTACTGCAAACTGGGTATTACAGTAACCAGGACACATATGAACTTAATTATTTCAAGGGAGTGAATTTCATCCACAAAAGAAAGTTTTCCTTAGGGAAGATGTTGATAGCTAATATCGGGGCAGGAAGTAGAGGGGGGAGGGCAGTTAACAACATGATGGATACATGTATAATTGGGAAGCATCCAAGACTGCCACAACAGTAACCATTTCCAGTAACCATTTCTTTTTGGAGCAGAGGGATAGCCAGGACTTAATCTAGCATGGATGATGAAGGAAGATGCATATAACAGGGAGAGATTAAAATAAAGAGTTCAAAAGCAAGGAGGTGGTGAGGACCAGTGAAGGGAGCAAAGGTAGAAGGTTAGATGGTTGCTTAATACATTGCAAGTAAGTGATACGGGTGAATGAAATTATCCAGCAGAGGTCACTGGATGGGGCTATTCCCATTTCAATATTAAATTAAGTAGTATGACATCCTTTCTGCAATAAGCTCATTGCTATGTTGAGTGTGGCATTGCTCCGGATGGCAGAAAAACATAGTAATTGAAGAGTATGTCTAGGATTGTCCATAACTAACATAAAACTGGTGGGCAAGTAAATTAGTATAGCCATTATGAAAAACAGTATGGAGGTTATTCAAAAGCTATAGTGTGGATTCATCTATACCACTAGTGTGTATATATCCAAAGGGAATAAAATCACTGTATTAGGAGATATGTGACTCCCATGTTTATTGCAGCACTATTGACAGTAGCCAAAATAGTGAATCAACCAAGATATCAATGAATGAATAAAGAAAACACGGTGGAATATTATTCAGCCATAAAGAAGAATGAAATCCTGTATTTTGAGGCAATATGGAAAGAACTGGAGGACATTATGTTAAGGGAAATGATCCAGGCACAGAAAGGCAAATATCATGTTTTCACTTACACTTAAAAGCAAAAAAGTTAATATCCCAAAGTAGAAAGTAGAGTAGTGGTCATAAGGGGCCAAGAAGAGAGAAGGAAGGAGCAAGGATAGACAGAGGTAGGGTAATTGGTGCCACATAGGAAGAATAGCTTCTAGTGTTCCACAGCATAATAGAATAACTATAGTTTACAGTGATGTATCATGTATTTTATTTAAAAAAAAACTAGAAGAGAGAAATTCAAAGGTTCTCAACATGAAAAAATAGTGAATATTCAAGACAGTAATTCTAATGATTCTGATTTGATCGTTACATGTTATATACTCATGTTGAATTATCTTGCTGTCTATTATGTCAATTTACAAGGATAAAAAGGTACATCTTAATAACATATTGACTTCATTTTTTTTTCTTGTGAGACTAGGGTTTGAACTCAGGGTCTTACACTTTCTAGATAGACTCCCTACCCTTTAAGCCATGACCCCCAGTCCTTCTAAAATTTCTTAACTGTATATAATATTAAATTCAAAACCTATCCAGGCATTGTGGCACATGTATGTAATCCCAGCACTAGAGAGGCTAAGGTAGAGGATTACAAGTTTGAAGCCAGCCTGGGTTTTATGCCAAGATGCTACCTCAAAAAAATTAAAATCTTCTGGCTGTAGTGTTAGAAGCTGAACTAATCTTTTGACTATTTATGGCATTAAAAATATTTTGGGATTCACATCAATATTCACTTGCTAATTCAGACTAAGTGCCCAACAGTACCTTAAGTAGCCATTGAGAGAGGTAGTTTCAAAAAAAAATATTTTCCCACCCTTGCTTCTTTACATACCCTGACATTTGTTACACTCTGTTGACTTCTTTAGTTGTATTCTGACTGTAAAAACACATGGTGAGTGCAATGCACATTGAGCATGCATAATTATTTTTCCATCTTACAGCAGTAGCACGGCATCTGTTTAACGTCTGGCTCTTTCATGGAACGGTTGATGTTTAGAGTTCACTCTCCTTGTCCATGTGGTTAGCATTCAGATAGGTTTCTTGAGATTGCCTAGCTAGTTTATTGCTATCATTTTAAAGTTGTTGCGCAGCCATTTGTTCCACAAAGTAGTTTCTTTGAAAAGCAATGTTCTTTTAAACACCACTAAGACAAAGCACATATTATAACCGTCAGCGTGATATTTTTCCCCCGATGGGACATTTTAAGACAAAATTGCAGTAGAAAATAAGCACCTGTGTTACGTTATAGAACTTGAGAGAGAGCACACCTTCAAAGGACAATGCCAGAGTAACTGAGGCACACAAAAGAAATAACACTAAAATTAACAAATGAAAATGATTCCAGCACTTCAGAATATGCAGACTCCCTCAGAATATGACTCAGTCTTTATAGATATGGAGTTTGGGGGTGAATGGGAGTAATGAGGTGGCAAAACTTTAGGATGATGTACAAATCAGCAGACTGACTTTCTAGATCAAACTTGAGTCTCATTGCCAGCTTCATGGACTTTCAATTACGTGGTAACTCTTTATTCCCCCTATCATTCTTTCTGCCCCTCCCAAACCCAAAGAGATAATCTGATGATGATGAAAAACACTCCAGTTTTTTCAATGTCAAGTGGGCAATATCCATTTGTAGCAGCCCTGTATATTTCCTGCTTCATCAATGCTCTTTGTTTAGTTGTTTAGGGACTTCATTAAGAAGGGGTTTGGTGCCCTGTTATCATTAGTTGGACAGCAAAAAATGAAGTTTTTCCTTTTGAATAAGGATACTTCATTCTCTTGTATACCTGTTTTCTTTCCAACTTGAATGTCCCCCAAAATCACAGTAGAAAAACAGACATTTACAAATCCAAAAAAATCAAAGAAGACAAAAAGAGAAGTTATTGGAGTATAGGATATTTTACTGAGATTTTCAAATATAGTGCATGTAATTGTGGAAATTGTGGTTAGAGCAGAGTGACCAAGTATAAGAATCTGCCACAGCAGAAAAAATGAAGCAAAGCTTTTCAATTTTGAGAGAAAATATTTCTCAATCTACTTGGCCAAACTATCGATCATTGGGGTAGAGAACGGTTTTTAGCATTCAGAGATTCAAAGATTGTCATGTGTACACTTTCTTGGAAGCCATGGGAACATGCACCCTTTCCAGAAAGGCAGGGGAGAATTCAGAAAGGAGGAAGTCACAGGATCCAGAAAAGGGTTCTATAAGATTAGAGGTCAAGGAGGCTTTAGGATGGCAACTGTGTCTCAACCAGAGGACAAGGAGCTCCAAGACAGCACTCTCCAGAATGAAAAGGAATTACTGACTGGTATTTAGCAGATGTAATGGGATTGGGGTGGAGGGGATTTCTATAAACATGGAGAAAATAATGCTGGTTAAGATGAGGTAAATAATAACTTCAGCTAACAACAACAACAATATACAGGAATGTGATTATAACCCCCACACACTATTCAGTTATGTAATGAACATATTATATATATGATACATAATGTATTATCATATATATAATGTATAATGTATGTAATTATGTAATGAACAAATTATATAACATAGTATATATATAACATTATATATAACATATTATATATAACATATTGTATATATATGATTACAAAAATGTAAACATTGATTATTGTTAAGATCAGAGCATTGCAGGATAGCATTCAGAATACATGGTAGAAGTGCAATGGGGCAGATGCATGAAATACCTAACTTCTTATCCACCGTAAACTTTTTATTGTTTTTGAATTTTTCTGTTTTATTATTGGTGAATTAGTTGCATAAGTGAAGGGATTTCATTGTGATATTTCCATACATGCATATAATATACTTTGATCATATTCACTTTCTCTATTATTCTCTCTTACTTCTTCTTCCTCTAATCCCTCTTTTTTTAAACTTTCTTACAAATTTTTATGTGAACTTCATTAAGACCTTTTCATATATACATACAATCTGCTTCAATCTATGCGTCTCCACCCTCTCTTTTCTGCCTCCCACTTCCTACTTGTTCCTCCTCAAAATAGTTTCCAATTTACGTTCACGTCTTTCTTTTAAACACTTTTGTAGATCTAGATTCCATAAATAAAAGAAAACATGTCATATTTATCTTTCTCAGTCTGGCTTATTTCATTTAACATGATGATCTCTAAAATTTCATTCTTCTTTATGGCCGGATACTACTCCATAGTGTAAATATACAACATAACTTGGCTATTGTGAATAGTGCTACTATAGACATAGGTATGCAGATATCTCTGCTGTATGCTGACTTACGTTCTTTCAGATATATACCCAGGAGTGATACAGCAGGATCATACGGTATTCTAGTTGTAGTTTTTTGAAGACTTTCCATACTGATTTCCATAGTGGCTGCACTAATTTACATTCTCATCAACAATCAATAAGAGTTCTTTCCTGTTTGTGTTCTTGATGATAGCTGACTGGGGTGAAGTGGAATCTCAGTGCAATTTTGACTTGCATTTCCTTTACGGCTAAAGACATTGAACATTTTTTTCATGTGTTTATTGGCCATTTGTACTTTTTTTTTATTCATATGTGCATACAAGGCTTGGGTCATTTCTCCCCCCTGCCCCCACCCCCTCCCTTACCACCCACTCCGCCCCCTCCCGCTCCCCCCCCAATACCCAGGAGAAACTATTTTGCCCTTATTTCTAATTTTGCTGTAGAGAGAGTATAAGCCATAATAGGAAGGAACAAGGGTTTTTGCTGGTTGAGATAAGGATAGGGATGTGACTCACATTAATTTCCTGTGCGTGTGTGTTACCTTCTAGGTTAATTCTTTTTGATCTCACCTTTTCTTTAGTTCCTGGTCCCCTTGTCCTATTGGCCTCAGTTGCTTTTAAGGTATCTGCTTTAGTTTCTCTGCGTTAAGGGCAACAAATGCTAGCTAATTTTTTAGGTGTCTTACCTATCCTCACCCCTCCCTTGTGTGCTCTCACTTTATCATGTGCTCAAAGTCCAATCCCCTTGTTGTGTTTGCCCTTGATCTAATGTCCACATATGAGGGAGAACATACGATTTTTGGTCTTTTGGGCCAGGCTAACCTCACTCAGAATGACGATCTCCAATTCCATCCATTTACCAGCGAATGATAATATTTCGTTCTTCACGGCTGCATAAAATTCCATTGTGTATAGATACCACATTTTCTTAATCCATTCATCAGTGTTGGGGCATCTTGGCTGTTTCCATAACTTGGCTATTGTGAATAGTGCCGCAATAAACATGGGTGTGCAGGTGCCTCTGGAGTAACCTGTGTCACAGTCTTTTATCCCCAAAAGTGGTATTGCTGGATCAAATGGTAGATCAATGTTTAGCTTTTTAAGTAGCCTCCAAATTTTTTTCCAGAGTGGTTGTACTAGTTTACATTCCCACCAACAGTGTATGAGGGTTCCTTTTTCCCCCGCATCCTCGCCAACACCTGTTGTTAGTGGTGTTGCTAATGATGGCTATTCTAACAGGGGTGAGGTGGAATCTTAGTGTGGTTTTAATTTGCATTTCCTTTTATTGCTAGAGATGGTGAGCATTTTTTCATGCATTTTTTTTGCCATTTGAATTTCTTCTTTTGAGAAAGTTCTGTTTAGTTCACTTGCCTATTTCTTTATTGGTTCATTAGTTTTGGGAGAATTTAGTTTTTTAAGTTCCCTGTATATTCTGGTTATCAGTCCTTTGTCTGATGTGTAGTTGGCAAATATTTTCTCCCACTCTGTGGGTGTTCTCTTCAGTTTAGAGACCATTTCTTTTGATGAACAGAAGCTTTTTAGCTTTATGAGGTCCCATTTATCTATGCTATCTCTTAGTTGCTGTGCTGCTGGGGTTTCGTTGAGAAAGTTCTTACCTATACCTACTAACTCCAGAGTATTTCGTACTCTTTTCTGTATCAACTTTAGAGTTTGTAGTCTGATATTAAGATCCTTGATCCATTTTAAGTTAATCTTGGTATAGGGTGATATACATGGATCTACTTTCAGTTTTTTGCAGACTGCTAACCAGTTTTCCCAGCAGTTTTTGTTGAAGAGGCTGCTATTTCTCCATCGTATCTTTTTAGCTCCTTTGTCAAAGACAAGTTGGTTATAGTTGTGTGGCTTCATATCTGGGTCCTCTATTCTGTTCCACTGGTCTTCATGTCTGTTTTTGTGCCAGTACCATGCTGTTTTTATTGTTATTGCTTTGTAATATAGTTTGAAGTCAGGTATTGTGATACCTCCTGCATTGTTCTTTTGACTGAGTATTGCCTTGGCTATTCGTGGCCTCTTGTGTTTCCATATAAATTTCACAGTAGATTTTTCAATCTCTTTAATGAATGTCATTGGAATTTTGATGGGAATTGCATTAAACATGTAGATTACTTTTGGGAGTATCGACATTTTTACTATGTTGATTCTACCAATCCATGAGCATGGGAGATCTCTCCACTTTATAGTCTTCCTCCATCTCTTTCTTCAGAAGTGTATAGTTTTCCCTGTAGAGGTCTTTCACATCTTTTGTTAGGTTTACACCTAGGTATTTGATTTTTTTGAGGCTATTGTAAATGGAATTGTTTTCATACATTCTTTTTCAGTTTGCTCATTGTTAGTGTATAGAAATGCTAATGATTTTTCTGTGTTGATTTTATATCCTGCTACCTTGCTATAGCTATTGATGATGTCTAGAAGCTTCTGAAGTAGAATTTTTTGGGTCTTTAAGGTATAGGATCATGTCATCTGCAAATAGGGATATTTTGACAGTTTCTTTATCTATTTGTATTCCTTTTATTCCTTCTTCTTGCCTAATTGCTGTGGCTAGGAATTCCAGTACTATGTTGAATAGGAGTGGAGATAGTGGGCATCCTTGTCTGGTTCCTGATTTTAGAGGGAATGGTTTCAGTTTTTCTCCGTTAAGTAGAATGCTGGCTGTAGGTTTGTCATATATAGCTTTTATAATGTTGAGGAACTTTCCTTCTATTCCTAGTTTTCTTAGAGCTTTTATCATGAAATGGTGTTGTATCTTATCAAAGGCTTTTTCTGCATCTATTGAGATGATCAAGTGGTTTTTGTCTTTGCTTCTGTTAATGTGGATTATTATGTTTATTGATTTTCGTATGTTGAACCACCCCTGCATCCCTGGGATGAAGCCTACTTGGTCGTGGTGAATGATCTTTTTCATGTGTTGATGAATTAGGTTTGCCATTATTTTGTTGAGGATTTTTGTGTCAATGTTCATTAAGGAGATTGGCCTACAGTTCTTCTTTTTGGAGGTGTCTTTGCCTGGTTTGGGATAAGTGTAATACTGGCTTCATAAAATGTGTTTGGCAGTTTTCCTTCCCTTTCTATTTTGTGGAACAGTTTAAGGAGGGTTGGTATCAGTTCTTCTTTAAAGTTCTGATAGAATTCAGCAGAGAATCCATCAGGTCCTGGACTTTTCTTTTTGGGGAGACTCTTGATTGCTGCTTCAATTTCATTTTGTGTTATAGATCTATTCAGGTGATTAATTTCCTCTTGGTTTAGTTTTGGATGGTCATATGTATGTAGAAATCTGCCCATTTCTTTAAGATTTTCAAATTTATTTGAATATAGGTTCTCAAAGTAGTCTCTGATGATTTCCTGGACTTCCATGGTGTTTGTTGTTATCTCCCCTTTTGCATTCCTGATTCTACTAATTTGGGTTTTTTCTTTCCTCATTTTAGTCACGTTTGCCAGGGGTCATCGATCTTGTTTATTTTTTCAAAGAACCAACTTTTTGTTTCATTAATTCTTTGTATGGTTTTTTTGGTTTCTATTTCGTTGATTTCAGTTCATATTTTTATTATTTCTGTCCTTCTATTTGTTTTGGGATTTGCTTGTTCTTGTTTTTCTAGGACTTTGAGATGTATCATTAGGTCATTGATTTGGGATCTTTCAGTCTTGTTAATATATGGACTCATGGCTATAAACTTTCCTCTCAGGACTGCCTTAACTGTGTCTCATAGGTTCTGGTAGGTTGTGTTTTCATTTTCATTGACTTCCAGGAACTTTTTAATTTCCTCTTTTATTTCATTGATGATCCATTCTTCATTAAGTAATGAGTTATTTAGTTTCCAGCTGTTTGCATGTTTTTTGTCTTTACTTTTGCTGTTGAGTTCTACTTTTACTGCATTGTGATCAGATAGTATGCACGGTATAATTTCTATTTTCTTATATTTGCTGAGACTTGCTTTGTGCCCTAGGATATGATCTATTTTGGAGAAGGTTCCATGGGCTTCTGAGAAGAATGTATATTGTGTAGAAGTTGGATGAAATGTTCTGTAGACATCAACTAGGTCCATTTGATCTATTGCATATTTTAGATCTTGGATTTCTTTATTGATTTTTTGTTTGGATGACCTATCTATTGATGATAATGGGGTGTTAAAGTCTCCCACAACCACTGTGTTGGTGTTTATATATGCTTTTAGGTCTTTCAGGGTTTGATGACATTGGGTGCATTGACATTGGGTGCATACAAGTTGATAATTATTATTTCCTTTTGGTCTATTCCCCTTTTATTAGTATGGAATGTCCTTCTTTATCTCGTTTGATCAATGTAGGTTTGAAGTCTACTTTGTCAGAGATAAGTATTGCTAGTCCTGCCTGTTTTTGGGGGCCATTTGCTTGGTAGATCTTCTTCCAGCCTTTCATCCTTAGCCTATGCTTACTTCTGTTGGTGAGATGCGTCTCCTGTAAGGAACAAATTGTTGGATCTTCATTTTTAATCCATTTTGTCAAGTGGTGCCTTTTGATGGGTGAATTAAGTCCGTTAACATTAAGCGTTAGTACTGATAGGTATGTGGTGATTCCTGTCATTTAGTTGTCTTACTTGTTTGAAGGTTTGATTGTGTGTACCTAAGTTGTGGTTACTCTCTATTGTCTTGCTTTTTCTTTTCCTGTGGTTTGGTGCTGCCTGTCTTTTCATGGTTAAGTTGGGTTTCACTTTCTGTGTGCAGAATCCCCTGAAGAATCCTTTGTTGTGGTGGCTTTGTAGTCACATATTGTTTTAGTTTCTGCTTATCATGGAAGACTTTTATTGGTCCATCTATTTTGAATGATAGTTTTGCTGGGTAGAGTATCCTGGGGTTATTTTCATTCAGTGCCCAGAAGATCTCACCCCATGCTCTTCTTGCTTTTAATGTTACTGTTGAGAAGTCTGCTGTGATTTTGATGGGTTTACCTTTGTATGTTACTTGTTTTTTTCTCTCTTACAGCCTTCAATATTCTTTCCTTAGTTTCTGAACTTGTTTTAATGATGATATGTCGTGGAGTAGTTCTATTTTGATCTGGTCTGTTTGGTGTCCTGGAGGCCTCTTGCATCTCTATGGGAATATCTTTCTCTAGATTTGGGAAATTTTCCATTATTATTTCGTTAAATATATTATGCATTCCCTTTGTTTGCACCTCTTTTCCTTCTTCGATGCCCATGATTCTCAAATTTGGTCTTTTGATGGAGTCGGTGAGTTCTTGCATTTTCTTTTCACAGGTCTTGAGTTGTTTAATTAATAGTTCTTTGGTTTTCCTTTAATTACCATTTCATCTTAAAGTTCTGAGATTCTGTCTTCTGTTTGTTCTATTCTGCTGGATTGGCCTTCTGTTTTGTTTTGCAGTTCTGTTTTGTTCTTTTTTCTGAGGTTTTCCATATCCTGGCTGGTTTCCTCTTTAATGTTGTCTATTTTTGTCCTGAGTTCATTTATCTGTTTATTCATTGTGTTCTCTCTTTCACTTTAGTGTTTATACAGTGCTTCTATGGTTTCCTTTATTTCTTCTTTTGCTTTTTCAAATCCTCTATTTTTATTGTCTTGGAATTTCTTGAGTGTCTCCTGTACATTTTGGTTGACCCTATCCAGTATCATCTCTATAAAATTCTCATTGAGTACCTGTAGTATGTCTTCTTTTAAATTATTCTTGTGGGCTTCATTGGGTCCTTTGTCATAGTTTATCTTCATTTTGTTGGAATCTGAATCTGAGTACCTGTTTTCTTCATTCCCCTCTGGTTCCTGTACTAATTTTTTGCTGTGGGGAAACTGGTTTCCCTGTTTTTTCTGTCTTCCCGTCATTGTCTTTGGTGTTGTTACTGTCCTTGTACTGTGTGCAATTAAGTATTTTCTAGCTTGTGATAATAACAATGGTAATATTTAGAATGGAAGGGTGAGCTGAGATGGAAAGCAAGAAGTTAAAGAAATGGGAAAAACAAATACACAGACTGGAAGGAGAAAGCAGAACAATGATCAGACAAGAAGGTTTCAAAGGTATAAACAGGGAGCTTTAGGGTACTAATTGACAGTAAGCTGAACAGACATTAGAGAGACAGAGAGAGGATTGAAAATCAAAAATAAAAAAAAGATAAGAATAAAAATAAAAAATAAGTAAATGAAAGAAAAATCTATATATAAAAATGTATTAAAATAAAATGAAAAAATAGAAAATGAAAAAAACCAAAAAACCAAAAAACCTCCAAGTTCAAATGCAATGAAGTGTCAGTCTTAATAATTTGGGTGTCTGTCTTAGTCTCCAATCCTGGAGATGGTGCCTCAGATGTTGTTCTGTAGTTGTCTCACCAAAGGGTATGCATAAAGTAGAACAAAACTACACACACACACTCAAAAAAAAACCCCACCAAGTGTCCCAAGTTCAAATGCAATACAGTTTCAGTAAGTTTTTCAGCTTACAGGTGTAATTCGGTTGTTCTCTCATCAAGGGTAGGGAGACAAAGAAAAAAAAAAGAGTCTGGAGACAGTTCTGAGAATAGTATCTGCAGCTGTGGCTTTCCTGCCCACTGCCATCAGCCTGCTGTTGCTGGAGGCATTATTTATGCAGATCTCTGGGGTGAGCTTAGCACTCACCTGGCCCTGCAGGTGTTGTTTACTCAGAGTTTTCCTGTGAGCCTCTGCTACAAGCTTTCCCCTTTCCAAGCACACTGGGAAAGGTGACACTGCACCAGCATTCTCAGGCCTGCGTGTTTATTTACAGTTCACGTGGGAAGTGGGTCTTCCCCCCTCTCCTGTGCAGTTCTCCTCCCACCGCCACTTTCACAAGCTTTCTGCTCCTGATTGCTGGGCGGTGCTGCTGCTCCTGCCAGTCACCATGTTTGTTTACAGCTCACGTGGGAAGTGGGTCTTCCCTCCTCTCCTGTGGAGTTTTCCTCCCTCTGCCACTCTCACAAGCTTTCCCGCTCCTGGTTGCTGGGCGCGCCCCTGCTCCGCCAGAGCCTCTCCTGCTTGCCCGGCTTTTTTATTTACAATCCCGGGAAGGATTCCCTTCCCCCAATCTTCGGTGCTCAGGGCGCCCCACCCTCTTTCCCACGTATCTTTATTGCTCTTATTGCTTATTACTGTTTCTCTTTTTTCCCCAGGGGTCGGTCTGTCCAGGGGGCTATGCTGCTAGGGCCCAGGCTTGTCTGTGGGGGTACCGCCGGTACTGCAAAGCTCACCTGGTCCACGTCCTCCCAAGACTTCTGGGTGCCGGCGACTGGCGGCCTGGGGGCCCTCCTGGTTTCTCTGTTTAACGTGAAGTGGAGATTCTCTGCGCGGGATGGGGGTGTGGAGGGGTCAAAGTTATGCCTCTTCTCAGTGATTATGCCTGCAATGTGTGTCTCCAGCGTCTCTCCAAGATTTCACTATAGGAGCCTCGCTTTCTGCTTCCTCCCTCTAGCTGCCATCTTGGAATCCCCTTGTACTTTTTTTGAAAACTGTTCATTTGCCCATTTATTAATTGGACTATTTCTTCTTTGGGTATTTAATTCTTGAGCTCCTTATATATTCTGGATATGAATACCTTGTCAGATGAATAGCTAGTGAAGGTTTTCTCCCATTCTGTAGGTTGTCTCTTTACTCTGATAATTGTTTCCTTTGTGCAGAAACTTTTTAATCTGATAAAATCTGTTTATCAATTCTTGCTCTTATCTCCTGAGCTACTGGAATCCTATTAAGAAAAGCATTGTCTATACCTATATCTTGAAGTGTTAGCCCTATGTTTTCCTCTAATAGTCTCAATTTATCAGATCTTAAAGTCTTTGACCCATTTTGAATTTGTTTTTGTACTAATGAAAGATAATAATCTAGCTTCAGTCTTCTACATGTGGATATCCATTTTTTCCAGCACCAGTTTTTGAAGAGGCTGTCTTCTCTCCAAAGTATGTTTTTGGCTTTTTTTCTTTAAGTCAGATGGCTGTATCTGTGTGGGCTTATTTCTGGGTCTTCTATTCCATTCCATTGGTTGAAGTGTATTTCTGTGCCAGTACTGTGTTTTTGTGTTACTACATCATAAGTTTTTGGGGGGGTCAAAGGACAGAGGCAGGATTTCCACATGATAGGAGCTGTAGGAGGTTCATACAGAAGAGAGAAGGACTAGGGGCCCGCCCAGGGGGCATCTTGAACAACAGAGGAGACAAAGTGACCTGCAAGTGTTGAGTTGAGGAATCCTTACTATTCTCTTAGTTGTCTTATCTCCCATTATTCTGCTAATCAATTTCAAGAATTAAATTCTTAGTTTTAAACATCCAAAGATGTTTGCTTTCTAATTAGACATTGACTAATTCACCTAGGAGTATTTTTCTTCTATTTTTTTAATTCCTATTTTTAAGCTATACTAAATTTGAAACTCATTAGTTTATACCAGTGATGAGGCCATTCTCAAAACTGCTTCTATTATTGTCATCTAATTCTCTTAAAGGATCATAAGAAAAGAATAATTTACAATGATCCTGAGAGATTGTGAATATAGAAAGTACATTACTAAAAGGGCAGGGGAAATTTTGTAAAATTAAACATGAGGTTTTACTTGTTATACAATTTTTGTGGTGTCTTGAAGCCCAAGGAGAGAGGGAGAGAGAGAGAGAGAGAGAGAGAGAGAGAGAGAGAGAGAGAGAATTGTTTAAATTAGAAGGATAACAAATATGACATCCTTCACACACAAAAAAGCCATCTTCTCAGTCAATTCATTTGAACTCAGTTTGATTGCTTATTATGACGCAAATTGCATCCCTACAGAAAGCTCTGGCTTTCAAGAGTATCTTTAAATAACTCAATTTTCCTCTTGGTGAGTGTCAAGTGTAACAGAAGGATATCTCTACTTTCAGATAGTATCTGCTATGGAAATGTTTCTGTTCATTAGCTTTTCTTATGTTGTGTAATTTGTTGTAATTGGAAAAATTCCATGTTGACTTTTCTTTCTTTAGTTTTATTTTTTGTATGCATATTTCTCTAAAAATCTATTTTTAAATAATTTTTCCTTCTCTATGAGTATCTTTTTGAAGCCTGTTGGTACATAGCTCTGCATTAATTAAGTGTCCCAAGCCACTTGCTATATTTGTCTCCCCACAAAAATTGGATGTTGAAATCCTGATATCCCTATCCTCCAAGGAGATGGTATCTGGGGTAGGGCTTTAGGGATGTGAGTAGATCATGAGGACATGGCTTTCATGAATAGGATTCGTGCCCTTATAAAAGAAGCCTGAGAAAGCTCATTTGTTCCTTCTGCCATGGATGGTGAGATGAGGAAGGGGGCCCCTACCAGCATGGAATCTGCCAACCTTAATCGAGAATTTCTCAACCTTCAGACTCATGAAAGGGAAATTCCTATTGTTTAGAAGCTACTAAGAAATAGTGTTTTGTTATTGCTGCCTGAATAGACTAAGATATCAATTTTAAACTTATTTTTATGGAACTGGTGCTAAGATGACTTTGTTCAGCTAAGGTAATAGTAGACCTACCCAATCTTCTGTCTACACACTCTCAGTCATTCTGCACCACATTCTTATCTGACTTTTCTAAAAGTACTTAAATAATTTCCCTTTTTCTTGAATGTTAAAATACAAAATATGGCAAGTTGTGCTATCATAGTTCATTCCATGCTCATGTTTTATACTGTTTCCACTTTCTCTTTTTCTCTGAATATATATTTGCTTTTTTGTGTCTACCTCAAACCTCAAACATGTGCCTATAGTCAGTACATGAACATTGGATATACAAAGAAAAGGTTTACCTTTGGCTTCACCAGGTGTCCAAAATACCCTAGAACAACTAAAGTTTAACATTACCATCAACTCTTACTTGGAGTATGGCACACCCTTTCAAAATCCCTGTTTACTTACAGTTCAGTGTGAATTTTGATGTTTTGTTTTTTTAGTCATTTAAATTTGTCATGGTCAGTGATTCCAAAATTACCAATTAAAGAACCTGACTTCTAAATTAAGTCACTTTTTGTGAGCAAAATTTTGGATATTTTACTTTAATAGAGAGATATGTCATTAAATTCTTTTCATTGTTATCAAAATATCAATCAATTCTCTAGAAGTAAAATATCACAGCAGTCTAGTTCTTTTAGGTTCTTTGGGAGGAAGAACTATATTTCCGAATAATATACTTTTACTGTATTTCAGTTTATCAACTTCAGACTTTGTCTATGCACATCAATAATGATAATGGAGGAAGTAACTCTTTTTCATTTATTTGATCAATAGCCTTACCTTGATTTTTTCAAAAGAGCTATATTGCATCTTATTTTGCTATTATTAGTATTTATAGTAGCATGACTTTGTTAATATTATTTCACTTACCAATCAACTATTGAACTATGACTGTTCCCCATTATGGAGCAATGTTTTACTTCCTCTGAGTTTTCACAATTACTGTTTATGTGTGTGTGTGTGTGTGTGTAAGCAATAATTACATATAACAATTATATATTATACATATAAATTATAATATATACCAATTTTATAAATGCTCAACTGAAGCTTCTGTCAAAACAAGAAGTTCTAAACATTATATCAGTTCTATTGTTCATCAATTCTCCTATTTCCTTTCTTCTCCTACTTCAATCTGAACTGGCTAATTTCTAAAATGGACACACATCCCTTTTTCTGGGACATCCTTTCCCCACTTATTTGTATTAGATTTCCTGTTATGTCTTTGATTTGATCGAATACATCTTCCAGTGGCTTCCTGACAAAGAGTGCACAGAAGGTCAAAATTTTGGAAATGTTGAATATTTGAAAATGCTGTTGTTTTCCTCAAACTTGTTTGATAGTTTGAGGATAGAATCTTAGGTAGGCCCCAGGATCATCTGCATACTATATGCCCAGTGAAAAATAAAAACACACAGTCTGTTTTTTAAAAAATTAGTAAGAATTTCAAGATGGTGACAACAAAGCTCTCAACTAAGTATATGGCTTTCTAAGTATGAGACCAGTGTGACTAAAGTGTCACATGTTCAGGACCCTGGCCATGTGCTCTTTCAAGATGAAGAGCTGAGTTCTTTGGTAGTCTCTTCCACCTCTCCTCTCTCTTCTCTAGGTGTAGAACTTTAGTGAGCTGGATATTAGATCTGAACTAGTTATTTAATTTTGCTAACTTTATTATTGCAGTATTCATTTACGTTTTTGCTTCCAGATAGTAACTAGAAACTTCCTCGACTCCTTCAATAATCAACTCTTTCATAAAAACTATTGGTGTTAATTCCAAAAGCTTTCTCATCACCATTCATTCCATTTTTTAAAGTGATATTATCTCCTTGCTTCATGAATGCATGGCTTCTCTTTTTATTTAGAGCTCTTTTGTTTATTTTTTAATGTGTTGCAGGGCTTCTATATTTTTTCTGTTCCATCCAAATTTGTCTGTGTTTGTTATAATTTCATGCTGGAGATTTCCTTTAATGCCTGCTGACCAGTAATATGTCATTAATATTGAAGAGTAAGGTTCTGAAAACTTATTAGAATCTCTGAGTATGGGGATGGTACTTGTTACTTCCAGGCTGCCAACAGTGAATTGTTTTCAAAATTTCATTTCGCTGGGTCTCGTCACTCTCAACAGTAGTGAATCCTTCAATCTCATTGTATAAGTAAAAGAATGGAACCTGGTTATAATCTCTCAACATACTGACTTTCACAAAATCCCCATTTTGAATTGGCAGAAACCTTACCTTATATCTGGCTTCCTTGGAGATAGGTAAATGTAGTTCCTGGCTGCTTGGGGTGAGGAAAAACATCTGAAATCTCTAAAAAGATTCAATCCTCCTGTTTTGAAAGTAAAATCTGATTATTGTATGACCAGGTCTTTGGTCTCTGTACCTCCAGAGCTGCTCTAGGGTTCTGGGGGAAAGGGAGTGTTAATTTTCTTGCTGTCTCCATAATCACCCTTTGAAAGAAAGTATTTGTGTTTCTCCTTCTTGATATCTGTTGTCAGTTACCACAGTTCACTATTTAATTTTTCCAAAAATGTGTTATCAATATTTGTCTGCTATTGCTTTCTTTCCTGTTCTTTCTCTCTTTATAGCTGTTTCACCTTCTTAATCCTTTTATGTCATATTAATGAAATTTCAATGATGGGCAGTAATACCAGCATGACTTTAATCCACCAGACTTAAATGCAAGCCACAAATCCCCTCTTGTCTATTTGTTTGTTGTTAAACTCTAAGTGGATACTTTGGCTCAGCCTGTGTCCACATTCCTCAGCCCCAGTCAGCCTCCTCTACATGAGAGTATCAGTTTGGTCTGACAGATTTCTGGAATTTCCTATGCAGTAGCTGATTCTCAGCATTTTGTGTAGTTTTCTGGCTCTGTCAATGTCCAGATGCTAATCACTACAAAATAAATAAATAAATTAATTAATTAATAATAAATTCCAGGAAGCAGCTCTCTGGTCTGTATATTACTCCTCTCCGTGGAAACTAGACAGAAAAAGAAAAGGTGAATATAAGTGGCGTAAGTCTCCATTGACTTTAGAGACCTGACTCTACAGTTCTTTAGACTATTCACGCATTTGCACTAAAAGTCTCTGCTATGAGACAGTGGCATTGTAGGAGGTACGATAGAAGTAAGGCAAAAAAAACATAGCAGAGTCAAAATAGGTAATTTGACATGCAATTATTGTGGGAGTATTTACATTTGCACTTAAAATGATGTAATCCCTCTGGGTTAGTCACATGGGATGCTAGGGATGTGTTGTCATCATTGGACCTGAAGAATTTAGAAGTAGGACAATTAGAGAACTCAGAAAGAGAGAGAAAGTAACAGAGAGTGATTGAGAGACTGAGAGAGACAGAGAGCCATAGAGCGATTAGAGAAAGAGAGGCTGAAGGAGACCTCTGTAGAGGGCTGCCTGACAAGGGGCCCTCTGTGGAAAAGGAGGAAGAAGACCTCCAGAAGAAAAAGAAGAATAACATGGCACTTTCACTCTTTCCTCCCACCTGTTTCCTCTGATGTCCCCATTTGTGAAATCCAACTAGACCCTAATGTAGCCTCTACAGGTCAGATACACAGTGCAAGGATCATTTGGAGGGACAAATAAAACATACTTAGCATAGAATGGCTATCTGAGCTGAGCACTAAGTAGGATTTTTCCAAGGTCTATGAGAATGCGCTTATGTGGGTCTGCTATTTGTGTAACGTATTTCTAACCTATCTTCCATGATTTAAATAAATAACTTACTTCTAGGTGAAATTCACTAATGTTTCTCCATCAGAACACATATGTTTAAACAAATAAACTCATATATACATATATATATATATATACATTTAAATTGCTAATATTTTAAAGAATATCCTTGAGTCCATAAATTCTGCGGTATTTCAGAGGTCAGTGACCAGGCACAAATAATTGGTTCCTTCTTAGAGTCAGTATGGTCTTACTGTTTTCTTTTGTTGTTGCGTGGGGTCCAACAATGAAGAAATGGATCTTGAAAGCATTTCTCATTTGTTGTATCTCTGTACTCAAAAGGAACAATTAACATGCTGAGAATTATACAATGTCCATTTATAAAGAGTCAACACCTTGAAGTAAACTGATAAATAGTTTACTAAGTTGTGATTTTTTGAGAATAGAACAAATAATTATATATTACTTTGTACTGAAAAGAATTTTTTTCATCACAGACAGTAGGCCTTCTTGGTCACGGATTCTATGGCATGGATTCAACTACCTATGGTTTGAAAATATTGAGGAAAAAAGCAAAAATTACTGAGCATGTGCAGGCTTTTATCCTTGTCATTATTCCCTAAACAATTCTGCATGAGATCTATTTATTCAATATTTACATGGTTTTAGGTATTATAGGCAGTCTAGAGATGACTTAAAGTGTCGGGGGGATGTACATAGGTTATGTAAACTATTTTTTGTAAGGGATTTATGTATACACAGAGTTTGGCATCTACAGTGCTTTGGATCCCAATCCCACACAGATAATGAGAGACAATTGTGTTCTCTGTCTCAGTAAATCCCATTACTTTGCTCCTTTAAATGTAGACCATAATCATGTGTGAACATATTTTGGAGAGAGAGAATGTGATCAATACAGTTAAGCAAATCAATCCATCCATCATATCACTGTTAAATTTGTTTTGGTAGCAAAAATGCCTAAAATCTATTCACTTAGCAAATTTCCAGCACACAGTAAAACACAATTATTAATTCTAGTCCTTACATTGTGCATTAAGCCATTGCTCACATGTTCAAAGATTATCTTCAGTGACATAAATTGTTTGGGGAATTGTATATTTCATAAATCATCAATCAATAGATAGATACCATAAAATAAAGATGTACAATTATGTTTGTCAATGTAAAAGAAAAGTGTCTGAAAAGACTTCAAACCTATAAGCCCTGATTCTTAAACCAAGTTAGGTTTTAATTTCCTGAGTGCTGGCCTTCAGATTAGGCAATTTTATTATTTAAGATGTTCTTATTATCTTTTCATATTGCTTTAGGCTCCGAGGCAAGCAAGACTCAGTGAAAGCCGCACAGTAGCTTCTTGTTCTGACAGTTGCTGCCTGTGTGATCTCAATGCACCTGCTTGTGGCTATATTTTACTGCTAGTGCTCGTGGCTACCACAGGCACTGTCAGCTTCATCCCTTCTGATTCTTAGTGACTTGGTTTATAGATTTCTTCTTGAGATTTGGAGTTTGGATCTTTTAAGATTGTTCATTTTATCTGGGTGGTCTTTTTCATGAGCATGCAAATATGCACATAGTTGTGCATTCAGTAACAAATATATGCTCTGTACAGACAAAGAAGAAAAAGCGTTGTTAATAGCATATGCATGCACACACACACACACACTCTTCCTTTCAGTCTTTCTGGGCTGACAATGTGAGTTTGTTTTAAATACACGGAGCTGTCTTTGAAGGCCATGGCATTGTACAAGTACAACGGCCTCTTGCTGTCATTGGTTTCATGGCTGTGGTTGCTGATGGGATGATTCGCCCAGCACAGCCACAGGCTGGATGAGTCAGGATGCACTCCTGAACTCTCCTCTGAGGCACTCTCCTTTCACTTTATGTGACATATATTCCATTCTTGAGTTCTTTACTTTGATTCATTTCTTATTCATTTGATTTATCTGTTACAATTGTGTTCACATTGCCTATAGAGGGAATTCAAAATAATAGTGGCTCAACCCCAACCTTCATTATCCTCTCATCTAAAACAAGTTCAGATTAGGCAATTTCACTTAGATGGAGTCACAGCGTAATATCCAGGCCACTTTCATCTTTGTTTTCTGCCATTGTTAGCAAATGGCTTCCTTCTACCAGGTCATTGCATGATCCTTGATGGTGGCTGGACTTTTAGATGGTTCCACTGCATTCTAGGAGGTAGGGAATGGGCAAAAGACACAAGAGAACTCCTTCCAGCTGAGTTCACTTCCTCAAAATAATTGTCCTGAATCTTACCCAACAACCTCCACTTGCATCTCATTGGCCAGAATTAAATAACAAAATGTTTTTAGTGGGAAAAATTTCTAACTCAAATAGAAATAGAGTACAATTATTCAGAAAGAAGAGGAGGCAATGATCTGAAGTTCCTATTGCACTTTTATCTCATTTTTAATGTAAAATTTTCAACTGATACATAAAACAAAAGTTGTATACATTTATGGGGTACAATGTAATGTTTTGATACATGTATACATTGTTCAAATCAGGGGAAACATTTATCTTCTAATATTTATCATTTCTTATGATAAAAACATTCAAAATTCTTTCTTCTAGCTTGTTGAAATATACAACACATTACCATGATTTAGAGTTACCCTATTGTACATAGCATTCCAGAACTTCTTACTTGTAAGAACTTCCAACTGTAACTAAGTTCCCACTCATAACCTTCCCCCATCTCTCTCTCTCCTGCCTACTCTCTCAAGCCTGTGGTAAGTCACCTGACTCTCAGCTCTTATGAGATCAACTTTTTAATATTCCACATATAAGTCGATCCTGTAGTACTTGTCTTTATGTAGTGATATAGTATTGGCATAAAAACAGGTACATATGGAATGATAGGAAGAGCCTAGAAGTAAAGCCATGCATCTACAGCCAACTGATTTTCCACAGGGGTGCTAAGTACAAACATTTTAGAAAAGACACTGTTCAATAAATGGTGCTGAGAAAATTGGATTTCCACATGCAGAGGACTGAAAATAGACCTCTGTGTCACACTAATTATAAAAAGAATCCTCTCTAAATGGATTAAAGACTTAAATGTAAGACATGAAACGATTAAAAGAGGGGAAATGCTTGAGGACATTGGAATTGGCAAAGATGATTTTGGACAAGACCCAAAAAGCACAGGAAACAAAACCAAAAATAGACAAGTGGTACTATATCAAACTAAAAAGCTTCACACAGTAAAAGAAGCAATCGTCAAACTGGAGACAACCTACAGAATGGAAAAATATTTGCAAACTATACTTTTGACAAATGACTAATATCGAGAACATAGAAGAAACCTGAAAACCCAACAGCAAAAAACAAATTTAATAATGTGCAATAGACTTAATTAGATATTTCTCAAAAGAAAACATACAACTGGTCAGCAGGTATTTGAAAAAAGTGCTCAATATCACTAATGATTGTGGGAATGCAAATCAAAACCACAATGAGATAGTACCTCATTCCATTAAGAATGTTTACTGTCAGCCAGGCACCTGTGGCTCATGCCTATAATCCCAGCTATTTGGGAGGCTGAGACTGGAAGGATCATGGTTTGAGGCCAGCATGGGCAAATAGTTCATGAGACTCCATCTCCAAAATAACCAGAGCAAAACATGGACTTTGGAATTTAGGTGTGGCTTGACTGATTGTGCAAAGCCCTGAATGCAAACCCCAGACCCACCAAAAAAAGAAAAAATAGTAGAATGAATACTGTCAAAAAGACAACATTAAGTGCTTGTGAAGATATGGAGAAAATGGAACCCTTGCACACTGTTGATAGGAATGCAAATTAATATGACCATTATGGAAAATTGTATAGAAGTTCCTTTAAGAATAAAAAATAGAATTAACCATATGATCCAGCAATCCCACTACTGGATATATACTCAAAGAAATCAGAATGTGGAAGAGATGTCTGCACTCTCAGTTTATTGCAGCACTATTCACAACTGCCAAAAAATGGAAACAACCTGAATGTCCCATCAGATCATGGATAAAGAAACTGTGATACATATTTCTCATGGAATAGTATCAGCCATGAAAACAATCACTAACTTAGGTCAAGTACTTCTTGTTTTTAAACCATATCATACAACCAAGTACAACCAAGCAATACTCTAGCAGTTCTCACAGAAAGATACATAAGCGATAAATTTTTAAGCCATTGCAGAGATGGAAAAGAAAAACTCTTCCATTTACTTTTATAATAAAATGCAATTGACTATGTATAATATTCTTGGGTCATAGGCATTCCAAAAATCTGAAAGTCCTCTGTGTGTCATACTATCATCATCCCATTCAGGGTTGCAGACGAGCCTCAAAACCAGGGTTGGTTTTTCCATTCTACATATGCTGTTACAAGTTGTTATTTGTGCTTTACATTGTTGACTTTGTGCAATAAGACATTCCTTTGTACATAGAATTCATTTTACAATATGGTTGTCCACTAATATTTTATCATATGAAAGTAAATGGTGCAAAAGTGTAATTATTGACAGCTTCATAAACAAGAAGTTTACATTTAAGTGTATCTTTTTTCCATAGAGAAATAAAGCGATTCTTATGGGTGAAGGACTGTCAAATACCTTTGTTGAAATTCTTGTTTCTGTACTCTAAGGCTTGATATTGGAAATTAGCCAAAGAAAACTGTCAGTAAACTGGCTCCAGTTTCTCTAAGATAATGCCTAAATGTAGGTATATTATGCTCTCTCTTTTGAAATACCTTTGAATAGGAATGGAATTAAACTCTGTATGACAATTTAAGGAATGAGATAAATTGTCCTTACCTTGCTTGTCTATAGTCCTACTTGTATGCAGACTAAGGAATATGTGCTTCTTTTGTGCTTAACATCAGGCAGTATTTTCAGAAACATTTGGTTTACTATTTGATGCATATAAGTTTCCAAAAATTTACAAATTATTAAGGTAATTTATACTTCCATACTGTCTTAGATATCTATGGTTACATAACAATTATCTAAAAATTCAGTGACTTAAAACACTAACCTTAGTATCTTAAAGATTCTGTACGTCAGGATTCTAGACATGACTTAGGTGCGTTCTATGCTTTCAAATATCTAGGAGATTTAGGACCCCACATCCTATGGGAAAAAATGGAGAAAATAATTTTCAGATTTTCCTCAAGTGAAAAACTATTGCACCAACACCGCTATGCATTTTGATCAGTTTTTTTTTTTTGTCACCATGACAAGTAGCTGAGAGAAAAAAATTTAAAAGAGGAAAATTTTATTCTGTCTCACAGTTTCAGAGGTTTCAGTCCATCTCTGTGAGCCTGTGGTAAGGCACAGCATCATGGTGGAGAGGGTGTCATGGAGCAAGGTGGCTACCTCATGGCAGCCAGAAAGCAGAGAGGTGGGGGGGGGGAGGAAGAGGAAGATGGAGAGAATGCCTGCCTGTACTAGTGGACTTCCTCCTTCTTCCCCTTTTATTCCATCAGCCCCCTCCCCAGCCTTTGGGATGGTATTGTCCACACCACATTCAGGGCAAGTCTTTGGAAACTTCTGGAAATAGCCTCATAGACACACTCAGAGTTGTACTTTAAATAATCTCCTAGGTGTCTCTCAGTTATATTAAGTAGACAAAATTAGATACCACACACATGCATATATGTATATTCCTGATTAAAATTTTTGGAATTTTTGCCTTCTATCATTGTTTCTATTGTTGTATATAGTGAACAATAGCTACTGTGGCAGTTAGAAGAGCAATCTTTAAGTATTCCCTTAGGGTCAACTCCAAAGAAATGGGACTATAGACTAAATTCTAATGTTAGGAATATACTCTTATGAAATGTGTTGAATATATTGTCTTGAATTTTCAGAAAGACTGTCCTTGTGGTACTTAGACTAGCTACCTATGTCCCAAATATTCCTGAGAGGTAATATTTCTAACAATTACTTATGTTATAGTGACTGGTTTAATTTGTACAAAAAACTGAAAATATTTCAATTTGATGACATAGAAATAGGTATGTTAAAAGTTTTACTCAGTTTATATATTTAATGCTGCACTATTTTCCATAGAGTTATAATAAATCTCTCTACTGCTCTCTCTTTGACCACTTTTTAAAAATAGACTAAGATGCCTAGTGAAACAGCTGGAAAAAGGCGATGTCAACGTGGTGGACTTAAAGAAGAATATTGAATATGCTGCGTCAGTACTAGAAGCAGTTTACATCGATGAAACAAGGTAAGGCTTAACCTCTCTTCACTTTATCTTCATTGCTTCTTTCCCCTTATTCCTCTTTAACTCCAGCAGGAATTTAGCATATCTTAATATAAAACAAAAATCAAAACCTTACTAAAATTTGAATGATTCTTTGTCAGGTAGCTAATTAACTAGACTACAATTCTTCTTTAAAAAATATACACTTTAATCCAAATGCTTGAATATAATAAACCAGTTAAACAGAAAAGTCATAAAATAAATACAATGTCCTCTTTCTGTACCATCACTGTCCTTACGCCCAGACTTTCAAATGTCAGAGTCATGTATAAGCTTATATTGGTTTTCACTAATATAAGAGCTTTTCCTGTTCTCTTAGGTTCCAAAGATTCTTCTGAGAAAATAAATGGATGTTACATGCACACACATCTTTATGGGATCCTTTGTGGAGGGTTTGTAAATGTGTTATTACTCAAATCTAGCCTCCTAGTCTGTAAAGTGGTAAAGAGATTAAGAAAGGAGATTAGGGCAGATGGTCGTTAAGACAGTGCTGTGGCTCTCAGCCAAGCTGCTTGCCCTCCAAGGGATATTTTTGAAACTCAAGAGATTCAGCCAATGCCTGTTGGTGTTTGGAGAGCTCTGAGACTGGTCCCTGGTTGTCATCTCAAAAAAGACAAAGTGACAGGCTGATGAAAGCTACCTGTGAATTCTTGTTTAAGGAACCTGCAGAAGGAGAGATGTACAATTCCAGAATCTGGCTTTGAAAACATGCTGACTTTCTCAAAGCCATAAGGAAGGAGAAGTAGAGGTTTCTTGAAGTAGCAGAGTATTGACATCAAATGGTGAAAATAGAGGGATGTTAGGTGACGTCTGGTATAAGAAAGAGTGTAAGAATTGTAAATCAGCCATACTATCAGGAAAAATACAATATTCAAGGTGCTCTCTTGGAGTAGTAATCCCTGAAGGACCTACAAAAGATGGTCTTTAGGAGAATGATGGAGGGGGCAAATTCATCTGTGACATATTGTAAGGACTTTTCTAAATGTCACAATGTACCCTCAGTACAACAGCAATAATAAATAAAAACAAAAACAAAAACAAAAACCAATGGTCATTTGTAAAAAGTAGCCAGCATGTGGACATTTATTACAGGGCACCCAAATCACCAGTCTAGTAGATCATTTACAGGATAAGTAGAAGACAGAGAGAGTGAACACCCCACCTAGCCTATTCCCTCTGTCCATGATGGGCCAGACCTGAGCTGGGTAAAGTGAGAAATGCGCAACTAGTTGTGAGATCAAAGTTTTTGTTAACCTTTGTGTGCTGAACTTCACATGCTTACATACACACACACACACACACACACACACAGAGAGACACACATAAATAATGTTTAATAGGAAATAAATTCACTATTCAAAAATCAAAACAATAAAAGAGGGCTTATCCCAGTCTTCTCCATTGCCCACTAAATCTCATGTATCTTTCCAATGATATTATAATTTTTTTTTATTTTCCCTCCTCCTTTCATGGAAGATAGCATAGAATGTACATGGTCTTTTGTTTTGCTTTTTTTTTTTCACTAAAAAATGAAACTTGGAGATCTTCTTGTTTTAAACTTTTTAGTGTTCAAGGAGAATTTTCACTAGTAACTGACAGCAAAGGTCACAGTTGAAGGCTGTGGTGCACAGGTGCGTCGCCATTCCCAGAATGGAATTCCTCTGTTAAAGCCTGGTTGGGAGCTATAAATTAAGAGGGAAATCAAAGGCACACTATTAGATTATAAATTCCATCCAGAACTGTTTTCAAGGTTAACTTTCATTGAATGCGTATATGTATATATGACATTCTAAATGGACAGAGATCCAAAGTGTGAATTTAAAAACCTGATGTTTCTTTAATTTCTTTCATCCTTCATTTTTATGTGTGCTCTTTTTGTTCACAAGTTGACTGAATTTAACAGATTTCTTCAATCTCTCCTTGACCAGACAGTTCATTTTATATTATTTATAAATTTAAGAACTTTTAAGAATTACTTGAGAAAAAGAACAAAAGAATTATTTGGAGACTTACATCATTCATGTTACAATGACATAATGCAAGCTATTTCTTTTCCTTGAGTATCCTGTCTTTTGTTGGATAGATTTTGGGGGAGGCGGTACTGGGATTTGAACTCATAGCTTCGCACTTGCTAGGCAGGTGCTCTACAGCTTCAACCATATTTCCAGACCTTTTCATTATGGTTATTTGGAGATAGTGACTCACTTTTTGCCCAGGCAGTCCTGGACCACATCCTCCTATTTTAAGCTTCCTGCAGTTTCAAGGATGTACAAACACACTACCATTGAGATGGGGTCACGCAAACTTTTTAGGCCTGGCCTGGCCTGGAACCACAATCCTCCTGGTCCCATGGTGTAAATATTTCACTGTAACCGATTTCAAGCTCCCCATGTATTTATCACTGAGGGTGAAATTGGGAAAAGGCAAGATGTGAGATCTCATCTCTAAGTAGCTAAGATCTAAGTTAGCCACTGGCACCTAGATGATAGATTATTATATGCTACGTTTGTTAACTTTTGTGTTGTATTTCCCATGCCTGAAATTATGAATTCATGAATATTTTGATCAGTTATGTCCCAAAAATCCCTAATTGATTTAAATGTGTTATATTTGTAGCTTTTTTCCAATTGAAAATTGCTCTGTTATAGGAAAAAAGTTTAAGCACAGTGTTAAACTGCTTCATGGTAAATATTTATTTTTTTTCTCTCCTTATGAAACATTCCTAACAGCCCATCATTCCTAATTTTTACTCATAAAATAAAACTTTCTGTGCTTTATTTTAATACCTCTTGGCATTGTTATTTTTAATTCAGCTTAATTAATAATAATACCCCAAATTTATATTATCTTCCAAAGGCGGTTTCATTATCTCTCCACTATCATATGCAATTGTCTGAGTGACTATTTTCTGCTGCATTTTACTAATGAGATAACTAAACTCATTAAACATCATGACAATCTATGAGCTAGAAACTGTTATTACCATTTTGTATATGAGGAATCTAAACTACAGAAATTTTATACAGCTTACCCAATATAATAAGTGGAAGAGTGGGGGTAGAGCCTTGGCAATCTGAATCCAGGACTTAGGTGACTAAGCGCACATCTCATCCTCACTCCTCCTGTAACATTGGACTAGAAGGCGGCTTCAGAGACTTGCAGTAAGTGCTGATGGACACTCACGTATCTTCAGGATCTTCAGGCCCAGTATTGTGCAGGCTGTGTCATATCTATTCTCTTCCCAATTTCGCCCTCAGTGATGATACATGTGTGGTTTGAAATTGGCTACAGTGGAATATTTACACCATGGAACCTGCTAAATGCTGCAAATCAGATTTTACTTTCTCTAGAGAGTGAGCCCGTTGTTAAACATTTACCACCACACCACTTAAGATTACCTTTTAAGAATCTTCCAATAACTATGATTTTATGGTAAAAATATGAGCTTAAGAAATTTTATAACAACAATACTTAACATGGTTTTGATTTTCTATAAATGGAAGAAGACACCTCAGTAAACTGAGTATATTCAGATGTGTGTACAATTATTAAAGTATTGTTTGCTTTAGGAATGTTAGTGAAACTGAAATTATTTAAAAGGAATAAGGATCAAGAAGCATTTCATTTCTTTTAGACTTATATTTTTAAAACTGCTAGTTTCTAAAACTTTTTTACTGGAAATTTTATCTAGATAAAATGATTCAGTCAATAGTCCAGAGAGGTGTGGTATAAAGTTGACTGGACTTTTTAAAAAGTCACTATATGGTAATACAGGATAAAACAGAATCTTCTTCCTACTAGGCATTAATGACTATAGAGTTTGATTTGTTTTAGTTAAGAGAACAAATCAAAACAAAAATCTTGCTTTCAAGATGATTTTGGAGAGAAAAATGGAAACAGTTTCTGATAGAAATTGAATTCTGACTTTTGTGGAGATTACAGCAAAATTCTTTAGTGAATATGACCATTCTTTAGTTTTTTAAAAAGACATTTTCATATGCAAATGTCAATGCTTTATGAGTCTTACTTTCAGATGTGTCTTTAGCGGCTATTATTTTTCAAAGTTGCATGATAATTCAGAAACATGTGGCCTAAAAAAAAATAAATTTGTTTGTCCTTATTTGGTTTGGGACACTGCTGAGCAGAGTCACCTCCTTGACCTCATGAATAGCAGGGTAGGCAGCTGACTGGGTGGTATACTCACAGAGATGGATGTTGTGCTTGCTAATTCTAAAAAAGCTATAATTTATAACTTTATTTTGGTTGATGTGAGCCAATCTGTTTTTTGATTATCATGGTTAAGAGTATAAACTGTGGACTCAGAAATAGCAGGCTATTCAAAGTCTGAGTCCTCTATTCAGTGTTCTCTTTCTTTAAGAAAGTTACTTTACATCTATAATATTTAATTACCATCTATAAAATCAGAATGAGAACAATGCTCACCTTATAAATTTGACATAAGAATTATATGTAGAATATTCCTAATAGTGAACATTGGATTATAACCATTATTTTTGTTGTACTAATAAAATGCAAATATACTTAACATTTGGAGGACATATAGCACATTAAGATACATGCCTTCTAGTGAATACATCAAATAATTTCCTAAGAGAAGGTTTGGTCTTGAAGAAAGAAGACAACTGGGCTCTCACTGCCAGGGAGTGAAAGCAAAGAATAAAATGATGCAGAAATATTCAGCCCCATAAAAATATCTTCAATTAACTAGTGTGTCTTAGGAAGACTTAAGGGTGCTTAATTTGGGGATAAATGATCTTGAATGACAGTGGCATTGATACTGATCAGTACTCAAAAAGTTAGTCCCATAGAAATTGAGTGATATTTAGGGCATCTTGGAAACTAAGAACCTTGAAATCATTGAATATAGGGATTTTCCAAGGAACCTTCACTCACTTATCAAATATTTATAAGAACCTAAAGTCATTATTGTGCACAATGGTGATCAGATTCAGGTATACAGCAGATAGCTGGTGGTCAGAGTGGGTCAAGAATTTTGAAGACAAACCTGAGTATCAGGGCCCATGCTGACAACAAGAAAGAGGGAAGCTAAGACTTAGAGAGATTCAAGCATACTGACCAATTATAAGAGAAAGCACCAAGTAGCACTAGTGAGTCATAACCAGAGGGAGCAAAATGGAGTAAGAATTAAGAGATCTGACTAGGTCTGCAGGTGTTTCCTAATGTGAATGAGTTTGTTCCCTGGCATAGCTCTCCCTGCCTATTCTTAAAGATAGTGCTTCTAACAAGAAGACTTAAGATCAAAATGTCTGGAACATGCTAGATGTATGGGTACTGAAACTGAAAAATAGAATGCCAATTAGAGATATGAGAGGGGAATTATAATCCCCAGTTTCTGATTTTCTTGAAGTCTTTACTTTGATGCTAATCTTCAAGAATTAGAGCTCCTTTGCTATTTGGATATAAATAATAAAAGATGAGTGGATTAAGTAGCATGGGAAGGATATAAACCAACATTTTTGGGGTGTGAGCCTGATGAGAATTTAGTGCATTATGGAAACATGAAGACTTTTGAATTCTTAAGTTTAGGTTCAAATCCTATAATTCTAGAAATAAGAGGATTTGAACCTCTATAATTTACTCATCAAAACCAGACATATTTCTGGTTGTGATGGAATGCTCAATATTATGATTAAGAAAGAAACATATCATATGCATAGGGCTATGGTTAACGAGAGGAAATTTTTTCATAATAAATGTATTAAGTTGCTCATATTGGAATTGGGGGTTATGATGCTTAGATTCATAAGAAAAGGGCTGTTCAACATAGTTTTGATAATAGAATTGGTTGTGTGTACTTCTAGTGTAAGTAGATTGTGAAATAATCCTACGAAAAGAATCATTGTAAGTGCATGTATTATGGTAATATTTATATCCTGCTATAAAGAAAAATGCAAATGAACCTGTAGCATGTTCTACTTTGAATCCTGAAACTAGTTCTGATTCACCTTATGTCAGAACAAATGGAGCCTTGTTAGTTTCTGCTGGAGTTGAAATAAATCATATATGGCAAGAGGTCATATTGCTATAATTAGTCATATGAATTCTTGGATTGAAGTAAGTGTGGAAATTGTGAAGAATCCATTTATAGATAGGAAAGACAGAATAATAATAGCTAGTGTTACTTCATATGAGATTGTTTGTGAGATGGCTCAGAGTGTCCTGATTGGGGCATGTTTAGAATTAGGTGCTCATCCTGATCATAGAATAAAGTAAATTTACAGGCTTGCGATTGCTAGAATAAATAGGATACCTATATTTATACCGATAAGTGGTTGTGGTATGGAAAGGTGAATTCATATAGTTAGGGTTAGGGTTAGTGCTAATGTGGGGCAATGATAAGTAGTAGTGAGACAGTTTATTGGTTTTTTAACAGTTTTCTTGCCTCAGCAAATGGTTGAAGAAGTCCACATGGTCCAATTACATTTGGACCTTTCATAGTTGTATGTATCCAAGTATTTTCTATTCTACTAGGGTTAGGAATACTATGACTAGTAGGGCTGGGATGATTAGTATAAGAGGATTTATTACAAACATTTTATGTTAAGAAGGGTATCGAACTTTTGGGAATAAAGTTTTAAGTCTTACACAGTTACCAGGCTCTGGTTCTCAAAATCTTAGAGATTCTGAAAATATTCAGTGAAAGTTCACTTATCTCACTAATCTGTGGTAACTTACTTTCCTCTGCAGCCAATGATTGCTCCTAACTGCTGAATTGTTCCTGTGCACTCACATATTTTTGCCTCAAATCCAGATAAATACAGGGATGCATGAGCTGACTCCCTTCCTCCAGTTCCCCAATCAGAAGCTAAAATCAGGTGTAACTACAGTAAGACCTTACTGATAGATGATTCAGAATCCAAAATTCAAACCCTTTCATAGGGACACCCTTTTCAGCAATCCTGTGCATCCTCTGTGATCTGATGTTCATGTCACAGAACCCAGTTTACCATTCCCTGTGGAAATCCTGTGAACATGTTTTCCTACTATTCATTCTGGATCTCAAGCTCCAAGGCCAAAATAAAGGAAGGGGCTGTCAAGATAAATGTGAAGTTAGACATTCATCTTCCAAAATCAACACCTATGCTCAAAGCGTGTGCAATCTCATATTTAGAAAGAAAGGACAGATTTCTAAAGGACACAGTGATGCAGCTATGCTCACAATGAAGATAACTTCTATCTTACTGTTTAGAGAAGTTAAGCCTCTTGGAATCCCATTGTCTCAATCTTCTGTATGCCAGAATAGACCTTTCATTTTATTTTAGAGTAACTAAGAGACCTATTCACAAGATTTTTCATGAGACAAAAGAGCAGTCTTCACAGAAGGTAAAATAAAACCTTTGTAGAATAAGATGATTTTTTTGGCTTTTCAAATGTCAAATGTTCCTACTTCCAACCATTAAAAAAATTTTAAAATAAAAACCCTTGGAGTTTCATATCAAAATGGATTGCTATATTGCACTGTGATTGCAGTCAAGGGTGAGGGATGAAAATGCTAACTAGATGTGTGGAGTAGGAGGATAGTTAAGGACAGGTAGGGAGCTAAGGAAATTGCAGGTGCTTAAGGTTAGGCATGGAGCTATCAAAGAGGAGAATTAGAATAGGTTCAGAAGCAGGAGGCGTACCTGAAGAATTGGTGTGGCAGATTAGCAGAGAGCAGGGTTACTTTAAAAGGATAAATCAAATGTCATAGGGAGAGCCTTGATAAGTAGGAAAATTCTGAAGTACAGTTTCAGAAAAGAGAAAAACAGGGTAGCCATATTAAGGTAGTATAAGGAAATAATGAGGAATGACTTCATGAAGAAATTAGCATAAACTATTTTCTAAGAATTTACCAGTGTATAACAAATAGAAATAGAAAAATCTATTCATGAGGACATATAATTGACGAAGGTTTCTGTATGGTTTTATTTATGTTGTTTTTAGGATGACTAATGTCTGTAGCATGGAGATAAAGAGTCAAAGATCTGAAACAAAAGAAAAAGATGTCTCAGAAAGATTAGGTCAAGAAGTTATCCAGGAAAAGAGAAACATAGCAGAGCATAGGTGTAAAGTATAGATGACCATGGAGCTAACTAGCACACTGCAAAAGATCCTCAAATAAACAAACCTGAGTAGCACTGCCAAATCAGAAAGATTAGATAGCATTTGACTTTAAACTCAGCTGCTCAGCATGGATAACAATCTACAGTAATCATGGTCAAAGTGTGAATGGGTTGCAAAACTCAGGGATCAATGTGACAAGAGAGCAAGGTCTTAGTGGTTAATCACTTCAGCCTTCACATTATGATGCCATTGACTCATATGTGCTCCTTTGACATTTCAGTGAGATTGGTAAAGATGGAAAATAGAAAAGAACTGAAGGAAGGGATAGCTTCTACAAATATTTCAAATGTGACAGGAAACTCAACCAAGCCAGCTTGAACAAAATGGTTAATATTAATGGCTAGTGCTGGCTACAGGCACAAATGATGTCAACAGATCAATCTCTCTTTTGCTTTCTCTGGAATGATCTCTTCTGATATTTTGAATTATAGTAAGATGGTGGCATCTTGCTACATCTAAGTGTTACATCTTCAAACTGTCAAATCCAGTAGGAATTAAAAGGTTTTCTTTCCCTCAGGAGCCAACAAAATAATCTTTATGTATCATTGGCTCTAGTTGGATAACTTGCTTATACATCAGTCATTGTGACCAGGGGAATTGGATATACAAGTTCAGGGTCAAGCATCCCATGAGACAGGTACAAGGTCAATTCTACTTAAATCACTTGCTTACAAATTGAGAATGGAGAGTGGCTCCCTAAAAAAAAAAAAAAAAGTTACTGTGAAGATTAAAATGTTTATGTTACTATCACAAGCAAGGAGACCTGGGTTAGGTCTGTGTGGGACATTGAGAAAATTCCATGGCTGGAAGTTCAGCAACTCCTTCCCTGGCTTCACTCCAAGGCATGATTAGCCTGTGGGCAAGAGTTGCTTTTATTCTTTAGTAATTGCTTTTCTCACATGCTAGACAAAGTCCCAGTCCATTTCTGTTCTGGAATTCTGTGGTCTTACCCATGATGCCAAAGTCCCCTTGTAAGGACCTGCTTGTAAGTAACCTCTCGTGACCACAGGATGGTGGCAGGAGGGAGTTGCTTATTATTTGCTTAGTGGGATAACATTTAAGAATATGAACTCTTGTATCTTTTAGATTGTTTCCATGTGTAGGAGATGCTGAAGAAATGAGTTTGAGGGAAATGTGCTAAGATATTGCTGAAGCTCAGTGAATCATTACAAAGCAAATTATGATTTTTATGAATTTTATTTTGTGGTGGGAGTTGCAGGGAGGTAGCTGTTTAGAGTGCTCTGTTTGTAGGCTGTTCTCACCCTGAAAATGAAGTGTGAAAACCAGGCTTAGAAAAAATCACACTACTTTTGATTGGTTTTTATATTTTCTGTCCATCTGTGGTATATTACTGTCTACAAACTTTCAGAAACAGCCTCACTAGTGAAAAAGGACAAAAAAAAAAAAAAGTCTGACCAGATCTTTTGAGAAAGGTCTCAAAAAAAATTGCTCCATATATTAAATAAGATCTCACTATTGTGAAATTTTGAATTTGAGGTTTGTTGTCCATAGAAAAGGGTGTTTTTGTATATGAGTATGATGATTGAAACTGAAAAAGCCATCTCACTACAGCATAAAGCCAAGCCTGATTTGAAGGTTGATAATACAGAAAGATGAAAGAAACCCAAGTCCTTAATGATCTTGTTGATATACTGACTTTTTAAAAAAATCCCTTACTTAACTCAAATTAACTTTAATTATTTTCTTAAGGAAAATAACAAATTTTCTGTTTTAAGTCACTTTGGTTCAGTTTTTATGTTACTGACTATACTTACAGTCATATAGGGCTTCCTTTCTCCAAACCTATGCTCTTAATTTCTAATGTTTCCAGGAAATTGCTTTATCCTAGAAATAATTCCAAACACAAATGTTTCACTTCTAGGTTAGCTCCTTAGAATTCACAGTCTACTTCCCCATAAAACAAAGTACTAGATTGATTAAATTTCAAGATAGCCCACAAAATACATTAATTCTATGATACAGTCAACCAACATGGGTGGTTTTGGGTTTATATCAAGTATTAGAAATCAGATAGTATTTTCCCTTAAGTAAAAGGAAATTTCCTCATTACTTTCTTTCTTTATTCCATCAGCAAGCCTAGATCCTAAATATTTTTGCCTCTGTCTGCTGTACATCTCTTTTCTCTTGTGTCATTTCCATCAGGCCAATCTGAGCCAGCCATCTCATGAGGCTGTCTCAGTCTATATGCCTATACCCGCTGGAACCTCACTGTCCTCCAGGTTCCAACAAAGGACGGGAGTTGCAGGTAGAGTAAAGCATGTAGTCAGCTCCTGCTTTGAGGTCCTGGAAATTTACTTGGCATGTGGTATCACCCTCCTTATGATTTGTTCTTGTTAGGAGGTCAGACTAGATTCAATGTCCCTTCTCAAGTTCTTTCCTACTTTCCTTCCTCACTCCTCATTAGTTTACAGCATCTTTTACTAATCTCAGGAATGGAAACTTTGTTCTGACAAAGTTCCTAGTTTGTTGTGACATATTGTTCTAGTTTCTAGTTTCTTTGCCTGGAATTTTCTTCCTATTGAATTCAGAGTTTGGAACTCAAAACCAAGGAAATATTTTTTTTTACACCTCAAGTCATTGTGTGTCATATATAACTTGAGTTGGTGAATGAAATCATACTATCTATATAGACAAGGGGCACAGCTTAATAGGGAATATTTTAATTTTTATATCATTTTTTCACACATGAAGCAGAATCTGACTGAAAATGTTAACATATAAAACAAATACATTAAAAATAACAAACAAAAGTGACTTTATTCCTCATTTAGACTGTTACCTAACTACTGAAAATACCTGAATATTTTTTAACACTCTAAGACCATAGACTCTCTGTTTATGCTTTTATATTTTTATGTATTCATCCAATAAATCTTTATGAAGGATGTGCTATATCTGATGACTATTTTGCTATGTGGTTGATTACTGCTAACTTTCTGTTGCCATCATCTCCACTATTTCTTATGGGTTTAGAAGAAAATAAATTCCTTATCTTCCTTAATATACCTAGTTTAGTATTCATTACCCCCCTCTCAGCTGAAAATCAGATTTTGTATTTTGCAATCAAATATCCTACAAATAATTCCCATTTGTAAATTAATATAAATGATTCATTAATAAAGTTACCGTCAAGGAATTCTTCAATTTGTCCCTTTCCATGTAAGTCTCAGACACTGTCCATCACTGTCAGTAAAACAATGGGCATATGCAAATAAGCAGTACCTCTCCTCTAAGTTCATGTTACAGAAGAAAATTAAATCTTATTTTCCTACCAGAGAGCTTCCACCAATTTGTCAAGTTGTAAATGGGAAGAGCAGTGGTTTTCAAACATCAGTGTTCAACAGAATCCACTTGGAGGGCTTGTTAAAACAGTGTTCTGGGTTCCACTCACAAAATTTATGATTTAATAGGTCTTTGTTAGAGTCCTTGAGTTTCCATTCCTAAATTGTTCTTAGGTGATGTTCATTCTGCTGGTCAAGGACCACACTTTGAGAACTACTCAGTTAAAGGTTGTCACAATAAGGCTACAAAAAAGAGAGATGCAGAGAGAAATTTGATTCTCAGAAATTTAATGTGTTATCAAAAGAGTGTAATTTAGGTATTGCCCAAAGTTGTATGTGCGATGACATTGCACTGGAATGCCTCCCCTAACCGCTAGGAAATTTCCCCATGGGATAGGGACAATGAGCAAGGGGTGCTGAGTTAGAGATTAGTAATGCCTTACAGCAAATTTTGGGCACAGGGGAGGCAAAATATGTCATTTGATGTGTGGTTGGTCATCTCTCACAGGTCTGAAAAGCCATAAGCATCTTTAAGCATCATCTGTGGCTGCATTCACACACTTTTTCTCCAACCTATGGCTCTTGGCAGTCTGGGAAAGACACAAATAGATAGAGCATGGAGTACCCTTCTCTTATGTCACATTTCCCTTACTAGAAGATAAAACAGCATTCCTTTCCTCTTGAAAGTGGGGTGGGAATCAGAGCAATACTAGGTAAGTATTGTTTTACTGTGATAAAATACACATAACATGAAACTTGCCATTTTAACCATTTTAAGTACACAATTCAGTAGAAAGTACATTTACGATGCTATGCAATCATTACCATCTCCCACACCCAGAATTTTTTCATAATCTAAACAGAAACTTTGTACCCATTAAATGATACATTCATTTCCCCCCTCCTTATCCTAGTATCTCTATTCAACTAGTACCCTCTGTTCTACTTTCTGCCTGTATAAATTTCCTTATTCTGGTAGATAAATTTTTAATGTAGGCAAAAAATATTTTTGGAGATTTCTTCCTCTGCCTCTTCACATCCCATAGAATCTTTACTTTATACTTTGGCTCCCCAAAGTCTGCTTTAACCCCCTTCTTCCCACCATGCTTCACTCCCAAAACCATGATTCCCTTGCTTTTCTACATGTCAGAAACAGGAAATCTGCTTACCTTAAAGCAACTGAGGCCAATAGGAAAAGGGGACCAGGTACTAGAGAAAAGGTTAGATCAAAAAGAATTAACCTAGAAGGTAACACCCACGCACAGGAAATCAATGTGAGTCAATGCCCTGTATAGCTATCTTTATCTCAACCAGCAAAACCCCTTGTTCCTTCCTATTATTGCTTATACTCTCTCTACAACAAAATTAGAGATAAGGGCAAAATAGTTTCTGCTGGGTATTGAGGGGGGGAGCGGGAGGGGGTGGAGTGGGTGGTAAGGGAGGGGGTGGGGGCAGGGGGGAGAAATAAACCAAGCCTTGTATGCACATATGAATAATAAAAGAAAAATGAAAAAAAAAAATAAATAAATAAAAAAAAAAAAAAAAAAAGAAACAGGAAATCTGCTTAGAGTAGTTCATGCAGATATGTAAATAGCTAGGGGTCCACCAAGGGCTGACTGTGTGACAGACACTGTTTCAAATGCTTCTGTGCATTTATCAACTCAGTTCTCACACGTGTACCAATAGGGAGACTGTTATTAGCATCTGTCTTGTCTAACAATAGAATAGAGACCTACAGATAAAGCTTTTTTCCAAAATTACACAGCAGTTAGTGATGAAGCCAGGCGTCTGACTCCAAAGGCAGTTTTTTAACCACAGAGGATACTTATTAATCAAAGATTTGGCAATTAGTGGAACAGTTTTCTGCCTAATGGAATATTTTCAAAGATATTTTTGAATCAAGAAGACTTCTTGGTGGGAAACCAAGAATCAACAGCAAGGCCTAGGGCAGTTTTCTACTTCACCCATTTCCTCCATATCCGTCCCCAACATACTCCAAAAACACTATCTTGAGCTCAGCTCTTCAAGCAACTTGACTCCTTCTCAGAGTCCTTGCCCAACATTCCTGGGGACATGCCTGTCCTAGGGGATAGGATCTCCCTCTGCCTTGGCCTCTGCTTCCTTGGGTGGGTACAGCAAGGACACCAAGTCCTTCCTAGGCCTTCACTTGTAGAAAGCTATCCCCGACATCAACATTCTCCTTAGCCAACTTGACTTTAGTCAAGATTTGCTTCTTGGGAATTGAGCTAATGTCAGAATATCTGACTTCTCCATCCAAATGCTCAGTCTTCATGGCTTTAGTTGTAAAGATATGCAGTAGTCACCTTCTCACTGTTTAAAGTTAAAAAAAAAAAGAAGATAAACAAACCAGAAAGTGCATTGATTGAAGTTGTTAAGTTCACAGTAAAAGGAAAGAAACTGTTTTTAGGAAGCAAAAAACCTTCAAATTTGTGAATCTGTCAATTAAAATCCTTTTTGGAACAAGACAGGGAGTAAATAATAAATATGGAAGCATGCTTTGGTAGTGGCTTGGAAGAATTAATTCCAATGTATTTAGCACTCAGGAAGTAGGTTACTGATAATAGATAAGGCATTTCCCTTTTCTATCTTGACATTGAATTTATTGTACTTTAAAGTGCCCTGGAATTTTGCCATCCAGAAATATTTCTCCATAAGAAAAATGATTTAAATTCCAGCTTTGGAAATAAGTCTAAGGTTTCTCCAACCAAAAACCCCTGGTGGAACAAATACCTTTAAGGTTTTTTTAAGATTAATTATCTTTAATTCTAAATTTCAAGACAGGATGCTGATATTATTATTGACTGAATGTAAAAGTAGTCAAGGTACTTTGTAAGGAAAGCATACATTTGAGGTGAAGGAGACATCAGCATTTAAGGAGTCAGACTCCAACAGCAGACAAACTTGAGCTCACAGTTTTTCATGGCCACTCCTGGTTATTTGACTGAGCAATCACTTAAGGCCTAATGATAGTAATTATATCTTCCTCATAGTGGTATTATGAGTATTCAATGAGCTAAAGCTTGGCTTCTTATCTGGTTCATAGTATAAACAATAAAGTTAGCTAGAGATTATCTGGCTAACTTTCTATCCTCAGATAGTTCTGAAAGCTGTGTGAGGGACTATATTACTGTTAGGGAGGAATTGGGGAGAGGGGAATGGAGAGAAGATATAGGCAACTCAAAGCACAGGCATGTGTTAATTGTTAATCAAACAAATAGCATTAGTGGATTCCCTGTGAGGGTAACACTTACTCCAGAAGATTATTCATACTATAGATGGATGAGCCTCTCTTAATTCACCCAACTGTCCTGAAAGGGTTTCATGTGGAAAATGCTTGCAACACAAGAATTCAGTGCTTCCCTTAGCACCCAGTCAGTGGAACTGTTTCCATGAATACTACCTGACACTTTGGAGTCCCCAACAATGGCCTTCTTTTGGTGTGGCATTTCCCAGGGGGTAGTAGGTCTCCAAGACCATGAACAACCCAGGAGCCAATGCCCCTCGCTCCTTTCCAGATTCTAGGACTGTAGATATTCCTGCCCTATTCAGTGTGCTACTCTACCATATTTTGGGCACTGAGATCCCAGAATTCTCTATGCATAAGTCCCCAGGCCAGTTTGCTTAAGAGTTAGGTCTTTCCTCCAGAAAAAAGACATCATTTCATGTTTGCATCCCTCTGTTCCACAAATCAGCCCAGATGAATCTATTTTCAAGACTAGATGGACTGATGGAAATTATGCTTCGGGGCCAAGTTGTGCACCTGCTTCTGTGTAAGGCCTATAAAGTGAGAGACTGCACAGGAGGTACAGTGGGGCAGCTGCAGCCAGCTGTACCAGCCCTGACCCAACTTGTCAGCCTTCTGTGAATCTTATTAAAAGGTAGAAGATAGAACTTGTGATAGTTTGTTCACCTAACAAGTAGCTTAGTACTTCAAAGTACTACGTATGTAGTGTTTGGGAGAAATGTGCTCCTGCCCAGGTACATCAAATGTTAGGGCAGAATTGAATGAATTAGTTTCCTGTTATAATGTGCCCTTTATATGAATGGTAGGGTAGAAAAAGAAAATTTCAAGCTGGAGAAGTCAGTTTCCCCTAGTCACTTCCAGCTCTTGCATTTGAATATTTAAAATCAGGGGGCACCATTTATACCCCATATCTGTGTGGGTGCTTGGGTATAACTATTTTCCAAGAGTCAACTGTGGACAGAAATATTTTCAATGACATATAATTGTAAGAGTCAAAATCCCATGACCTCTCCTTCCGTGGTTGCCTCCTTCTTTACTTCCCTTTCCCTGAAAACTTTCTTATTCAAAATATAAGCCCTTTGGGAGATGTGTCATCTGATTTCAAGAGAAAGTTTGGAATATAAATAGCTCCCTAGGATCAGTTTCCTCACTAACACATAGCCATCTCTAGAAGCCCCTCACTTTATGTTTTCTTGACTCCATTAGGACTAATGTAATAGAGAAAGAATTTTTCAGTGGTCAAAAGTATTGGCATTTTATAGAAATACTCCTTATTATTTCTGTATAGTGCATTTTAAGAATTCCTAAGGAAAATACACCAATGATTATGTTTTCATGTTGTAAGTTTCTTAAACTTGCAGTCTTCACTTTTTTTTTTTCATTTTTCTTTTATTATTCATATGTGCATACAAGGCTTGGTTTATTTCTCCCCCCTGCCCCCACCCCCTCCCTTACCACCCACTCCATCCCCTCCCGCTCCCCCCCTCAATACCCTGCAGAAACTATTTTGCCCTTATCTCTAATTTTGTTGTAGAGAGAGTATAAGCAATAATAGGAAGGAACAAGGGGTTTTGCTGGTTGAGATAAGGATAGCTATACAGGGCATTGACTCACATTGATTTCCTGTGCGTGGGTGTTACCTTCTAGGTTAATTCTTTTTAATCTAACCTTTTCTCTAGTTCCTGGTCCCCTTTTCCTATTGGCCTCAGTTGCTTTAAGGTATCTGCTTTAGTTTCTCTGCATTAAGGGCAACAAATGCTAGCTAGTAAAATCACTCACCTTACAGGTGAACAATTATGCTCATTCTGCCTTCTAACAGGATAAAGAAAAATCAGGCTATAGGATGTATGGAAAGCAAAACTAAATATAATACTTGAGAACCCATTTTATCAACCTACTTGCACATATTTATCAAATACCAAGGTAAAACTCCACTGAACAATAAAGAGACACTTAAACAATGAAGGACAAGAATGTAAAACAAGTCATGTTAAGGGGAGGCTCCTAGTGGGAAGAGGAGAATAAAGGAAGAGGTAAGGGAGGGTAAATATGGGTGATATACTTTATATAATGTATGAGTATGGAACATTGAAACCTGTTGAAGTCGTTTCAAGAAGGGGAGTGGGAGAAGAGGAAGAATAATGGAAGGAGAGGATGAACAAAACTGGAATACAATATATGTAGATAAGGAAATATCACAACAAAACCCTCACGTGCAACTATTATATACTAATAAAAATGTTTAAAAATGAAATGAGGGTGAAATATGGTCTTATATGTTTTAGTAACATAATCTGAGTATCCAGATATTCCCATGTATAAGAATATAAGTATAAGAAATTGCTTATGATAACTCTGTCTATAGAAAGTCCAGGATTAAGTTGTAGTGTTTGTTCCAGTCTGATGAAATGACACTTCAAAAACTCCATGGAGCTAAGAGGGAGGAAGACACAGAGTACAAGGCAGGAGCTGCAAACAAAAACAAAGGAAGGAGAATGTAGGAGGCATGAGCAGAAATACCTGCCAATAGTTTTGGGTTTTTTTAAACTTTGCTTAAATTTACATATTATCCTTCTTTCAACTTTTTTCTCTCCAAACTGGAATATTTATCTAATGAGTCTGCTACAACTTATTTATGTATTCCTTAGGAATTTCTTACCATACTCTATTTGATAATATATGAATATAAAAGAGTTGTATTTATCACACACAAGAAGCTTGAGCCTGTAATTCTAGGTTCTTGGGAAACTGAGATTGAGAGGGTCATGGTTCAATGCCATCCTGGGCAAATAGTTTGCTAACCCCTTGTCTCCAAAATAACTAGAGCAAATAGACTGGAGGTGTGTCTCAAGTGGTATTGTACCTACTTTGCAAGCCCTGAGTTCAAACCCTGAGTTAGTATTTGACAGAAACACTGAGGTCCTTGGCTAAAGGTATGAAAAGAATATGTACAAGTTTTTATTTCCTTAATTAAAAATATTATCAAGATGTTTTCTCCACATCAAATATATGGGAAAGCAGTAAGCATTCAGTAGACACTACACTTCTAATTTTGAGCTTTGGTCTTCTCCTAACTAAGGATATGCCAAGCAGTACCTGAAGCTGGGCAAGACAGTGAGTCCAACTCCTGATCAATCACATGATCACTACAGTGAGCAGCTGAGCTTCTACAGTGTACTGTTTTGCTTATCTATGATGTTCAGTAGGTTAGGTGTAGTAAATGAATTTTCAGCTTAAGATGTCTTCAACTTAATAGCGGTTTTATTAAGATGGAACCCCATCATATGTTGAGAACCATCTTTACATGTTTTCCTAACATTTGTTTCAAATAATTTAAAGTTCTTATTCAAGGAAAAAATAACCTTATTCAAGGAAAGTGATGATGCACAACAGTAAGTATTCTCCCGGTGTGCTATCATTTCTTATAAATCTAATGACACAGGACTCTGAACTAAAACTTCTACCATTTCCATCCAAATCCAAAGGTAATCAGTTACAATAGTATATTGTAACTGATTGGATATTTTCAATATGTTTGATGGATGCATATACATATATGTGTGTATTTAGATAGATATATAGATATATTTATCCCCTACTCTGTGCCTTGTATCAGTTTAGATATGGGAAATATAACAGTGTACAAAAGAGACCAACTCTGTTTTCAAAGTCTTTATAGTCCAGTCCACTAGAACGTAAGTATTAAATGAGTTTTAAAAAACAGTACCATATGGTGTGACACCAAATAGTGGGAAGTGCTAAGAAGGGTGTAGCAAGATTAAAAAGTCAGAATTAAGGTGTTCATTATGGGTGGCAGAGAATCCCTCTCTATCTGAATGCAGTGAGGAAATGACCCATCTCAGTGTCTTTAGTAGAAGTTTCTAAGCAGAGAGAGCAGCAGGTGCAAACACCCAGGAAGCAGAAGTGAATTTGGCAACTTTGTATGCCACAAGGAGGTCAGGGTTGATGAACAAAATGAATCCCAGGGGAACTGGTTAATAGACATATTTGGAGACTTGGCTTGACATGGCTCCTGTAGGGCTTTATGAAGCAGGTGTTGACATGGTCTACTTTATACTTTAAAAAAGGTGGTCTGGCTGCAGAGGGAAGAAGAGACTGATGGAGGTCAGGGGCAAGAGCTAAAAAGTCAGGTAGGAATGCTGCAGCTGGCAAGGCAAGAGATGCTGCTGGCTTGGCCTCACACTCTTGTGTTGCTGGTCAGAATGCAAAATGGTAAAGCACTTTGGAAGATAGTTTGGCAGATTTTTTGCAAAACTAAACAAAATTTTACCATACCACCCAGACATTGTATTTCTTGGTATTTTCTCAAATGAATTGAAAAAAATTGCACATGAATATTTATAGGAGCTTTTTCATAATTGCCAAAACATGGAAGGATCTAAGATGCCCTTCAATACTAGAATACATCAAAAACTATAGTACTTCCATATAATATAATATAAAAAAATGAACTATGAAGCCATGAAAAGACATGGAAAAAAATTTAAATGCATATACTAAGTGGAATAAGACAATCTAACAAGATATAGTCTTTTAGTGTATGTTTCCAGCTATATGATAATCTGGGAAAAGCAAAACTATGCAACTATGGAGCCTAAAAAGATAAGTGGTTGCCAGGGACTTGGAAAGGAGGAAGGAAGAAGTAATGAATAGGTGGAGCACAGGGAATTTTTTTAGGGCAGTGGAACTACCCTGACATGTCATACCTTTGTCAAAACCAACAGAATGTGCAACAGAAAGAATGAGCCCTAATGTAAACTACTGACTTTAATTAGTAATCATGAAACAATATTGGCTCATCAGTTGAAATAAATGTAGCACAGAAACATAAGAGGTCAATAAGAGGGGGCATGTGGAGGTGGGGTAGAGATGTCATGTGTGAGAACTCTCCACACTATTCATTCAACCATTCTGTAAACCTAAAAAATAGAATCTATCTAGACATAAATGATGACAATGATAACAATGGGACATAAGAGTTTGAGGGGGACTGTCTGAGCAGGGATCAGTGGAAGGGGGAAGAGGAAATATAGTAGGGTGGTGAAGAGGATCAAAGTATGTTTTGATGCATATACATAAAAGAAGAGCATAATGAAAGCCACCAAATACTGTTTGAAAAAGGGAAAGAGGAAGGAGTTAAGGGAATATAGTAATAAAAGGGGTGAATTTGTTCAAAGTGTACTGTATGCATCTATAGAATTATTGAACGATTAAGATTAATATATGATGATAAAAATTAATAAAGTCTTTTTTTTGGGAGGTATGGGGGTTGAACTCAGGACCTTGTGCTTACTAGGCTGGTTCTCTACCACTTGGTCCATGCCACCAGCCCTTTTTATTTTGGTTATTTTTGAGATAACGTCTTTTTCTATGCCAAGGACAGCCTGAATTGCAATCCTCCTATTTATGCTTCTTTGAGTAGCTAGGAAGACAGGTGTTTAGCACTGCACCCAGTCATTGGCTGGAATGGGGGTGAGTAGTTCAGATTTATAAGTGTAAGCTACTGTGCCTGGCCTAATTTTTTTTGAATGAAGAAGTGCCCAATATTATGATTCTCTGGCAAGGAGGGCAGAGCACAGAGCTTTCAAGAATGGGATACTCATAATAATAGACAAAGACAGAAGCTCCTTATCTAGAATATAAAGGTCAAAATATATTGACTGGCTGTGAAGAGCTCACCATGACATAGGATGGAGTAGCAGACATAGATGCATAGATGGGTGAAGATACTTATAGGCTAGTTTGCAACCATGCTGCGGAGCAGAAAAGAATCTTGGAGAAACAGACCTATAGCTGCCCATTTTTGTCAGCTGAAGAGAGAAGAAATTCAGACCCATTCTTACATATTCACATTCTGACTGGTTTCCATCTCGTCTACTGCATGAAGATAAGGCTTCCCTTTAAGCTTCTGTTTAGGTAAGAAATAACCTCACCCAAAGATGAACAATTGCATGCTAAAAGCATACTAACTGGCTAACTAACTAACTAGCTAACTAACTAACTAACTGATTGACTAAGGGACTAACACAGATACCATATACAAATATATGGACAATATACAATGATAGAACAACAATGAAACTTGTTGAAATTTACTAAGAAAAGGGGAGATAGAATGAAGCAGAAGTATGGAGGGGGAGAATCTAATTAAGATACATTGTAAGTACATATGTAAATGTGGGGAAAAGTTAATAAATTTGGTACAAAGACAGAAAGGTTCAAGAAGTACATATTTGCAATCCAAGGAGGCAAAAAGTGGGCAAACAACCCAGTAAGTGAGTGTAGGAGGAAAACAAGAGTCCCCAGTGGAGAAAGCCACACTGAAAGTGACAAAATTAGAAGAAATTATTGAACACATAGTAAAGCATTTGGTAGGTAAAATACTTTAATTGTAAAGATGAGGTCAACACACAGGAAAAGGGCAAAGACATTACTAAAGAGATCCTTTAAAGGCTTTATCTGTTTTCTTGAAAAAGAGACCCAAAATAAAAAACAAAAAGTAATCATAACCTGTAAAACTGTTAATAAAATGCCATTAAGACTTTGACCCTTCTGTTAAAAGGACATAATGTTATAAGAAAAATGATATATAATACTCATTATCAGTTAAGGCTTTAGAAAAGAAATTAACTTCTGAAATAAAAGACAATTATGCTCAAAAATCTACAATGAGATTTTTTTTGTTTTTTAGAAATAGAAATCATTAAGACATTACATAGTAGATATGAAAAATCCTTCTAAGGCTCGTTATTAGCTGACTTTTCCTTTCAGTGACCTCTGTTCCTCAAACAACTCAACACTGAGCCTGCCTCAGGGCATTTGCACTTGTTAGAATGTCATTCCCCCAGACTTTCTAATGTCTAATTCTTTCTCACTCCCCAGATCTTCATTCAAATAACACCTTCCCTGACATCTAAAGTAATGTTTCCTCTCCTAACTAAGCCCATTATATCACCCTCTTTAAAGTCTCTTTCATTTAAAATTTAAATCCATATGGGGGGCATTTTGAGTTGTCAGTTTTTCATCATTTCCTGGGTTGACAACAATTTTGTAATGTCTATCACACAGTATTCATGAATGATGGTGAGAGAGAAGGGGAAGAGGAACAGAGACAGATTTAAGAATTATTGGGGTTTGAGACTAGCAAAGCAGGTCAGAAAACTGGAAATTCCAGCAGTAGTAGTCTTGACTCCTAAGGCAGTCTCCTAAGGCAGTCTGGAGACCAAATCCCTGCATCTTCAGAGGATCACTATCTTTTTTCTTAAGGCCTTCAACTAATTGGACTGGACCCTTTCCACGTTTTGGAGGGTAAATCTTCTGATTTAAATGTTAATCATGTGTAAAAAGATATCTTTGTAGAAATACCTAGACTGGTGTTTGAACAAGCAACTGGGCATCATAGCCTGTCTATGTTGATCAATCAAGTTAACCATTATAGAAGTGTTTGTTGCCTTTTCCAGGTCAGCTTTTCTTAGTCAGACAATAGCTTATTCCAGACTTTTCTCTTTACACACTCCTTTTATTTCTATAACTACTAATTAATCCAGATCAGACTTTCCCCCTGAAGTTATATGTTCTCTCATTCTCAACAAATAAGCTCAGACGTTGTGACTAAGAATTGCCAGATTCCTGAGTAGCGAATGCATCCTGATGACTTTCAACCCTGATCTTGTCATATTTGATGATCTATCTTGGATCATTTCTGACATTAAGATATATAGCTTTAAAGTCATCAACATACGTTGGCGAAGGAGAAGTTGGTGACCATTACTGTATGTTTGTCAGTATACTGAGATCAGCTGATCACACAAGGTGGCTTGGAATAATTGGAACCTAGTGACATCACCATGTTACACCACAATGATTCCTGTGCACTTGTCTGGTTTTATTTGATCGCTGCATAAAAGAGAATAGAACTGGCAGAATCCTAAAGTGATGCAATTGTGAAGTCATGTAGCATAGTATCTTGAAAATATGAGCTAAGAAATCTAGTCCTAAATGGGCAAAAAGGCAAAAAAAGATTTTTGCTTTGAATTACAATGCCCCAGTGTTTTAAGGGTAAATCAAAATCATCCAAATGTAAGAAACAAAAGAAAGTTAAAAATAGCATAAAGTGAGTATGAATCAGCATTAATATTTGACTATATGTCTTTTTGATCTTCCTGTGTACATGTAGTTTTGTAACTCCAGAACTTAAACTGTGTTTATTTGTTCTAAAGGTATTTCACAAATGCATTAGTGTCATTTAATAAAATGGAAAATAAGTAGTGACATACTTCTGATTTATATGGAAAGCAAGAGCAAGTAAAAGGCACTTAAGGAGACAGGAAGAGTGGTTCTCGCATGGATTATCTTTTGAGCCTCTCTTTGGTCCACACTAGTGCATGAGACAGGCCTCATCGTTTTTGCCCTTTATGTGTTGCTGCCTTTCTGGGGTAATAGGACATTGTCCCTGAGCTTTCTTTAGCATACACTGTCAACTGGTTACCTTCCCTGTATCAGCTCATAACTTTTAGGCCTCATTCTGTGTAAAGAGAGTTACCAAAAATGAATGGAGCCCAAAAGTCAAAGCTAAAGGTGTGCCAAAAGAGCCCTGAGTTATTAATCCCTGTTGTGATAAGGAAGTAACCAAGTCACATGACAGGCAGAGCCGGCCTGAGTTCTTCCTGACGGCAAAGCTTGGGTACTCTGTAGAGCTATCTTTGTATTCTGTGGGGAGTCTTTCACTCATTTTAGCTACTTCGGGCCTTCAGTAAGTCCTTGAATTTTGAGGCTGACAGGTCTTAAAATAAGGAGGCTTCCTTGGTTCCCTATTCATTGGTCAGGTAGATCAAGTTGTACAACATCGGAATGGTCAACTTGATCTACCTAGAATTTATTCAGGAGAGACTAGGCAGAGATTTCAAGTCCCTGCTTACTACTTCAGGAACTCAGTTGAATTTTTGCCAGCAGTGTTGGTTGGCTTTTTTTTGTTGTTTTTCTTTTGAGACAGGGTCTTGCTATGTAGCCCAGGCTACCCTAAGTCTTGTGATCCTCCTGCCTCTACCTCTTTAGAAAAGGGATTACAGGCAGCACCACCATACCTGGCATTGGCCAGCAGCTGTAAGCCCATCCTTTTCTTTCATTTGTTTTTTGCTTTTTTTTCTTAATATTGAGGATTGAACCAAGGGTTCTCCACATGCTGAGCACTTGAACAACAAACTCTGCACTTTTGTTTGTATTTTTGTTTTTGAGATGGGATCTTACTACCTTTGTATAGACTGTGATCTCCTGCCTCCACCTCCCCACACAGGCTCCTAACTGGAAGTGTTTCTTCCACCTAGACTGTCTCAGTCTCCTGAAATGAGCTTTCAAAATCCAGTTGGCTGTCTGTATTTGTGAGTTCTATATCCATGGATTTTACCAACCACTCATCAAAAATATTTTTAAAAAACAACCTTGTGTCTGTACTGAACATGTGCAGACTTTCTGCTCATCACTCCCCAAACAGCACAGTATAGTAGCTATTTACGTGGAATGTAGATTGCGTTAGGTGTTATAAGTAATGTAGAGATGATTTAAAGTATACAGGAGGACATTTGTAAGTCATATGCAAATGTTGCATTTTTTATAAGAGACTTGAGCATGCTAGGATTTGGGTGTCATGGTGGAGGGTTGTCCTAGAATCACTTCTCCGTGGATTCTAAAGGACAATTATAATCCATTTATTTTCCTTTGTTTACATTTTTTTTACTTTTTAAAATCTGTGATGTTGATATCGGAAAGACTCCTTTAGAGTACTTAAGTCATTATTTTCTTAAAAATTTGAAGAATAGTGAAATAGTGCCTGTGGATGGCATCAAAGCCTATTCAAATAACATGTATTATCTATATTAAGAAGATTGTTAAATGTAAGACAATGATGATAGCTTCCACCCCCTTTTTCCTTTCCACGCTAGTTGCTTCCTTTAATAGCAGAATTATCTTCTCCATCTTTTCTTAGTTTTAATCATTATTAGAATGGTATATTAATGAAATTAACCATTAATGCCTCTTGGTACTTCACTATTTGGGAAGCTGTGGGTGCTCCTGTGTATTGGTTCTTGCCTTCAGAAGGAAATAAATTTGAAAAAATAAGAACTTTTCAAATAGTTCATATTAAGAATAATTAGAGTGACATGCTATTTTTAAAATGCATTGCAATGCTTGTTTTCTTATTGCTAGTTTTTCTTCACCTTTTCCAATGCTTAATTTGTACACATGCTTGTAGAAGACTGCTGGACACTGAAGATGAACTCAGCGACATTCAGACCGACTCAGTCCCATCAGAAGTCCGGGACTGGTTGGCTTCCACCTTTACACGGAAAATGGGGATGATGAAAAAGAAACCTGAGGAAAAACCAAAATTTCGAAGCATTGTGCATGCTGTTCAAGCTGGCATTTTTGTGGAAAGGTAAGCAAAATTGTTCATATTTTAAGACAATAAAATCTGAAAGGCAGCAAATATGTTCACCACATGAAAGTTATGAGAGGTCTGCATTTTACTTCTTGAGGAAAACTGAAATTATAGCTACATTGAAGAGGTTTGGGATTTTATGCTGAATTTACCTTTAACAAAAATGCCTTGTCCTGGGTGATTATTTTTTACATTAAGTTGACATCAAGAATGGGAACAAAGGCTTTTGAATGACCATTCTGAAATGAATCTTTGTATGTAACTGTTTAAAAATAATTCTAAAACATTCATATGTAATAGAACTAATCTTACCTGAATTATTATGTGTCATTAAATGAATTCTACAATACGTAACAATCTACATTTAAGTCAAGCAGGCCTTTTTTGGTCTGAAAGAGACAAGATCATCTTCTCACTTTCCCATTATAGATGAAAGCTTTTTCATTTCCACCTTTCAGGGGATTTGTTTTTGTTTTGTTTTTTAGTATTTTTGTCACTTAAGACCCCGTCCCACCCACACCACAGAGTCAGACCACCAGAGTTTCTACTGTGAAACACATGTTAATAAGACCCAATTAATTTTACATTCTTCTAACTTTTAAGACCATGATTCACTTTTCTCTCTAGGAAACAAGATATTTCAGAACTAAAATTATAAAAGACTAAAAAATAACATGTCCAACAAAGCTGAAAAGTAGTTATCAGAAATCTCATAGATTAAAAGATAATCAGATTATATGTAAAAAGATTCCTTTAGTATTTCAGAAACTAATGAAATTGAGGAACAGAAAACATTTTGTAAAGGTACTCTTTTTGAGACATGGTTTTTCTACAGTGGCCCAGGCTGGCCTCACACACATGATCCGCCTGCTTCAGCTGTCCTACTGCTGGCATTTCAGGTGGGCTCCATCATGCCCAATTTCAATGTACTTTAAGTTTAAGGGAGACTGCATCATTATTCATCTTGATATCTCAAGGCATTACCTCCAACAAAAGGAATAATGGAAAAGATACTTGAATTTTAAAAATGTAAATGAGAATGCACTTCAAGAATATTATAAAGTTTAGATGTAATGCAACCATAGCACATAAAACTTCTGATAGCTTGTATTGTGGTTATATAACCCCAAATAACATCCACTGAGTGACTATCTAAACTGTTTTTCAAATTTCTTAACCATATCTAATTGGCTTAGATTGAAGAACTCTAAAAATTCATAGTCTGATTAGCTTGCTGATATGACACCACCCTCTTCAGTGCATAAGCTTATTCTAATTTTGCAGAACAGAAGTCTGAAGCAAGGAGGCAGGGCTGAGAGTAAAGAATGTCTGTAACCAAACTTTTTTTTGAAAAACAACTTTGGCATATGTGTGACAATTGTTGATTTCCCATAATGTTAGATCTAAATTATCTAAATTGTATTTTAGGAAGTCAGTGAGAGAATTGGAGATTATGTTTGATTTGCTGAAGCAATATATATCTTGTATGCTTTGTTTGAGAAAATATTGCAGAATTTGTCAAACTGAAAGGAAATGCAAAGTATGGAAGAAAACCGACTGAATCTGCATTTCCATTAAGACAAGGTTAAGAAGAATTTATGAAATTGTGTTAACATGCTAAATTTCCATTTTTTCACAAGCTACTTAAAACAAATTTTACTTAATTGGCTATAGAAATATCAAAATATACATATGGTAACTAAATTAGCAAACAATCTTGAAGTTGACATGCTCAGAGCATTTAAAAATGAAATATTTTTTATCACTGTTGAATTCCTATTAGTGACGTTGAATTTTCAAAAATAATTATCTTTGATGATGAAAATTAGAAGTCTTCAGGAAGTCTTGTTGCTCCCTCACCTGAGAGTCAGTGCAACATTAAGTCCTGGCAATTACTTATGCAAATGAGTACTCACCCCCATTCCATAACCCCAATCCAAGTCTCCATGATTCCCTATTGGAAATACTACTGAAGCTTTCTAACCAGGTTCTTCTTCTCCTCACTTGCCCTCTCCAAGCAGGTCACTCTATACAGTGCTGTGAAATATAGACTTGTTCCTGTGTTAAAGTCATGTGATGGTTTTCTTTTTCACCTGGTAATCAGACCTTGTCCAATCAGGCCCCCTCTTAATATCTAGCATCATCTAATGCTGCCTTCATCCTTGACTGAACAGCTATACCAGCAGCAAGTCTATTTACCTTGTTCTCCACTAAATGGTGTGTTGCCTGGCACAGAGACTAGAATAAAATAGTGTTTGGTTTTGCTTTTTTTTAAGGTTTTGACTAATATTTTGTAATTGTAGTAAAAACTTCCAAGAATAATTCATCTTATTTTCAATTGGACTTCACCACCTGTAGGATCCTAGGAAATTTGTTACTCTTTTCCAGAAAACTGTGATATATTTATCAAAGTGTAAGGCAACTGGATTAATGTTTCTCTCTTGCTCATTCTGATTCCAAGAGAAGTCATCTTAATTTTTCACCTAATTTTCTATTTCTAACTTTCCATACTAGAATTCTATTCCTGACTAGAGTATTAGAAATGAATGCTAATAGGGAAATTTTTCAAGCTCTTCAGAAGGAAAATCCTTTTTGTCTTTTTTTTCATTTCATATGAGGAAATACATCAATAATCATGTTCTCAGCCGATTCCTAGTAGAAGAAGCTCACTAGTATCAGAGTTCTCACTGAGCCCAAGCAGCTCTGAAAAATTGAGCTGGACAATTGTGGGACCAGCCTCACAATGAGAATGATTACAGTGATAGTAATCATAGCTTTCTTACGCTGAGTACTAGGTTATATCAGGCATTTATATCCTTTACTCTTCACAAAAAGCTTATAATTCTCAGTTTGCATGAAATAGCTAACATTTCAAAAGTCACACAGCTACTGAGTACCTTTTGATTAAAGCATGTGTTCCTTTCTGTACCATGAAATCAAACTGGTTTAATATTACTCAATATTTTAAAATTTTTTATTCTTGGTCAGTTTTTATATTGAACTTTACCTTGTTCGTAGCCCTTTCTTTTCCTCTGTACCTCTGTTTATCTAAAACTATAGTAATGACTAAGGAAATAGGCAGAAAAGACTTTGTTTCCTAAAACATACCCACAGCTAAGTATTCTGATTGGCTAGGGCTGTTTTCTAGATCTTTTGTAGTGTGATTAGTACTTTTCTTCTTCTGTAGGATTAGAACAATTATACCTATCTCAATTTAGTAATTATTGGAAGAATTTTTACTTATAAACACTTCTAAAATCTTCCAATAAAGAGTAAGAATAGTTTTTTATGATACCTTTTCACCCAAATCCAAAAAATGATTTATGGTCATTAAAATAAACATAAAATTGAAACATGAAAATAAAGTAACAGTAATCTGCTATTTTAATAAGTCTCTGTAATTAAATGGGGGAGATACTTTATCAAGAAAATGTAGGCTGGAGCTAAAATTAAAATGATACTTTAATTCTGAACTTCCAAGAAGTCAGGATTTATTTTATCTTTTGGCAGTACTTGGGTTTGAACTCAGGGTCTCAGACTTGCTAGACATGCACTCTACCACTGAGCCATACCTCCAATCCCAGAAGTCAGGATTTAAAAATAAAACATGATGAATTACTTGACTTTTATTATCTTTTAAAAATTATGGCTTTCCATGTACACCAAGGAATATGTCATCTCCATTTTTAACATATGGTGATTGATTCAAAAGGGTTGGTATTTTCCACAGTGATTTTAAATGCAGAATATTTTCCACATAGCTATTTATTATATTGACCTTACTTATCATTACATTTAATTAAATTATGGTATTGTTCCAGAATTTTGGGGGGAGAATGTACAATATAGTCTAGGAATACAGCTTATGGTAAACCAACTTGATATAAAAATTAAGAGACACAACTGACAATTGAATTATTTCTTCCCAGGACTTTGTGAGGAGTTCATGGTCCCAAATAAAAGTTTACTGCTATTTCTACATGTTAGAATAGCTTTTTGATCCTATGCTTACATGAACCCATGGAAGGAAAGGTTCTTATATTTGGTTTATGTCTTTGGTTGCTCATCAGAAAATGAAGAACAAAATTACTGATTAATTAAAGTGTTTTTGTTATTATGGAAATAGGACTTTATTTTCTTTCTGAATAATCTTCATTAAATTACATTGGATGACTGTTTGAACAAGTAATTTTTGTCAATATAATCTTCCTCAATATGCTTAATAACAAATTCCGATATAATTTCTATTTTGTTAAACAATAAAATAACGAAGAGGACATAAAACAAGAATATCCTGCTGTCATGGATGTGGTAGGATATAAGAAAGTGTTGTCACATATGCAAGGTATTGTCCATCATTTAATCAGATGAAATTCAGGGGAAGATATCCTTACATGGAAACCAAAATCACATTAACTTTACAGGGCGGCTATGAATAGACAAAATGCTACTAACACCTGTCATACTGCAGACACATCAATGGTAGCAGCAGTTATCATTTTTGACACAAAGGAAATCTGTAGTTAATGGTAAAAGGTGACCAAGTCAAGAGTGATTTTTTTCCCTTATATTTGAGAAGCAGCTGTAAACTTTGAGCAAATGAATATTATAACTATACTTATTTTTCTCTTTTTAGGATGTACAGAAAAAGCTACCACGTAGTTGGTTTGGCATATCCAGCAGCTGTCATAGTAACCTTAAAGGTGAAATAATTTCAACTATTTTCATTTATACAATAGTCATTTTAAAAAAATCACCATTATCCCAGTATTGTCAATAATAATAATAATAATTATTATTATTATTATTATTATCTCAAAATGTCTGGGAGAAAACAAGAGTAGGTCTTTGTTGTGTGTACATAATGGAATATAAAAATTATTTTAACCATTTACAAAATGTGATGTGTCCCAAACCGTGACTTATTATAGACTTACATGAGGATTGAGCTGCACGGTACTCATGCATGCATGCATACACTTGCATGTGTGATGTTTTTTCCGTGCTTTATATAGGTGGATTTTGAATCCCATTTTGAGATGGCACTGTTATTTGTCAGAATACACATATTTTGTTACAAATCTATGAGGGGAGAAAGAATAAGAATGTGTTACGAAAAGATGTTTTAGGTTATGTTTAAATGACAAAACATATGTAGAAGAAAAATATTTAGTGTTTTAAGTCTGAGAAAATATGAAATAAAATTAAGAAAAAAAATGGAAAAGAAATTTGTCTCTTTTGCCTCTGGTTTCTCCTGTGACTACCCTAATCCGAAGTATAGCTGCAATATTTGTGTTAAGAAATAATTAGAGTTAAAACTCCAATGGGCAAGTTGTTGGCTCACTTCCCACCAGTTTGTGTGTGTCACGTATGAGCACACTTGTCATACATGGCATTTCTGTAAAGGCACTTAGCAGGTTCAACCTTTATTTCTTTCTGTCTCTTAATTTGGTTGTGAGAGCTCAGATTTGTCTCTTAAAACAACTTTGAAGCATTCAGAAGGTCTTGGATTGCTTTATTCTGATTTATTATACTCCTTACCCATATAAAATTTATATTGCTTATTTGTACGTTTTAGTTTCCGTTAAAGAATCCTTGTTGCTTTTATTTTTTTTCTCTTCTGTATATTAGACTTAAATCTTATTAATTTAAAAAGTGAGTTCATTTTTCACAGATGCTTTTTAATATATTTATGTTTCTAAAACTATAATAAAGATAAATGTATGACTGAAGTGTTACATAGAGTTTATTAATTAGTACTCTATTCTTGAGGGTTTGCATTCCCTCAACAATGTTCAAGAAAATTACATAGTTTTATTTTATTTATTTTAAAAATCTTTGCTTAAAAACCAACTTAAATGTTTTTGTATGAAAGAATATAATAGTTTTTTTAAAATGCAGTTTAGTAAAAACACATAAACTAGGAGTTTGAAGGAGGAAAAAAAAATCACCAAAGAATAGTTTAATTAAATAATTTATTTTCTGAGAAACCTTGTCTTGTTTGTTCTCAATCTGACAGCAGAGAAGCCAAGCATCTGCAGTAGTTTACAAATGTAAATCATCACTGTTTATGAAACTCCCCAAGAAATGGAGCGCTGACCCCACGCTCGGTGGGAAACCCCAGTTGGAACTGTAAATAGCCTTGAAAATCTGAACTAACTCTTCGTGTTAGCTTTGGAATGTGATAAAAGATTTGTTGGCCTCCTTTGAGCTCTACTAATGTAAAAATCTTCCTAACAGAACCTTTAGAAAAGATTTTGAATTTACAAAGAGATAAAGCAAGTGTTTGGGGATCAAAATTGGAGCCAAATGGAAAGAATTTAACAGTGGCCTACAAGGAAACCAGAAAATGCTTCATTAGTGTTTTGTTCCAAGTGATTAAAACTACCATTTGAGATTGATACTATTACCTTCAAAGGAGGCATATTTAAAAGAGACTTCTTTCATCAGATTTTCAGTTACAGCACATAGAGTTGGCTTTCTTAAGAATGTTAAAATATTAAAAGGATTAAATTCTATATAGTACCTATTGAAATGTAGAGCTTTAAGATTCAATATTAAGTCTGCTGTATGTGTAAACACTAGGCCTTCTTTACTAACATCTCTAGTCATCTTTAAAATGTAATGCTGTGATTCTCTAGATTTTTTAGAGCAAAGTTGTGAGGTAACTAAAGTAGTTGGAAAACCTTGCTTACTGCCCACTCTGCACTGTTAACTGGGTACTTTCCCATTGTACCTGCCTGCTTCCCTAGGAATTGCATGAAATGGCAAAATTATTATCCTCCTCCTCAATCAAAAGACCCACTTCTTTTTCTCAACACCTATCTCTGAAGAAAAGCATAAATGAGTCAGCCTAGGTTAGAGTAATATTAAGGTAGTGTATATTCTGCCTCTCTGTGTATTTGTATTTAAAAGAAGACAGGTGATATCAAAGCTTTAAGCTACCTTACAAACTCTTATGCTGAAATTTCAAGCAATGCAACAAGCAGGTGGATGGGTGGGTGGAAAAGATAAAATTGGTACTCTACCCTTACTCCCTCAATTGACATCATCCATATCACTAGCAATTCTACTTTAAAATGGGGCCCACTCTGGGAAGATGATTTATGGCAAGAAGTTGGGGAGAGAAAGATAAAAGTATGATCAGATTTATTCTATCAGTTTAATTAAGCATTATGACCTTACTTTTGTGGCCCTGTCATATCAGATTCTGGTAAAGTATAGTTTGACATGCTGAACTGAAATATTACCTGTAGAATGCACAGTACCTAATTTTTCACAAAAAGGCAACGGAAATATAAGATATTGCCACTAATGTGTTTATTCTTTTTCCTACAGGATGTTGATAAATGGTCTTTTGATGTATTTGCCCTAAATGAAGCAAGTGGAGAGCATAGTCTGAAGTTTATGATTTATGAACTGTTTACCAGATATGATCTTATCAACCGCTTCAAGGTGAGAAACATGAAACCAAAGTGAAATGCTCTTAGATTCGGTTATTTAAATAAGAATGAACACGCAGAACACTGAGCAGTCAATCATTCCATTCTGAATGTTTCTAGTTAGCAGGTAATAGACTCAGAGGATAAGTTCTCCACATGATGGAGCTTTCACTGGCATAGCTATTCACTTGGAGATCACAAAACTGCAATAGCCTGAATTCTTAAAAGACACTGACATCACTGAACTATGCACAGAACACTCATGCAGGCACTAAAAGCAATGTCTTAAAGAAATATGATAGCTCTCCAGTGTTCCTAAAGCACAGAAAGAATCTTTATCACCAGTTTTTCTTTTCTTTTGTTTTTGGGACAAGTTCTCACTACGTAGCCTAGGCTGGTCTTGAAGTTGCTGTGTAGCCCAAACTAGCCCAAGAGCACTGGCATTATGGGCCTGTGCCACCATGCTGGACTTACTTCCAGGTTTTCTTAAGCTGAAATGATTGAGATTGACAGTCTACTTGACTTCATTTGCAGCCATCTACACAACAGACATGAGCTAGTCTTCTGAGCAGTCTGTAGCCTGTAAATTATGACATTGTGAGAGCTCTAAGGTATTGAGAAATTGTTTAACTCCTTGTTTTATGTGTAGGAAAACTAGACTTTGCTAATTTTAACTGGGAATGTTTGCTTTTTTAAGAACCAGCCTTGTACTGGGGGTATGGCCCAAGTAATAGAGCACTTGCCTAGCAAGCAAGAGACCCTGAGTTCAGTCTTCAGTACAAAAAAGAAAACCTCTGGAAGATATAAACTTAAAGCTATATGTTCTGGGTAAGACTGTTATTTCATCTGGATTAAATAGTTGAGGCTATAATCCTTCTCAGGGATGAAAGTTAACATGTTAGCAATGTGGGTTTTCAGAGCAATCCATATACAACTTAAAGAAAATACAACCCACATCTGACTCGCTGATGGGCCCTATCCCCAGACATTGTGCTCATGTTGATGTAGTAATGTGCTTTTGGCAAAAATATAATCATAGCTATTACTTTCCACAGATTCCTGTTTCTTGCCTAATTGCTTTTGCAGAAGCTTTAGAAGTTGGTTACAGCAAGTACAAAAATCCATATCATAATTTGATTCATGCAGCAGATGTCACTCAGACTGTGCATTACATAATGCTTCATACAGGTATCATGGTAAGAAAGCCTTTATGACTGACATTTCTTAGTTTGGAGACATTAAATTCCATTCCGTCTCTAAATTCTACCCATGAATGTATGATATGTAATAGTTGTTTGGATTTTGAGTTTACTTATTTATAACATAGATTTTTCAGAAAAACATTTTACAGTTAAAAAAATAAATTAAGGATAAAGGTAAATTAAAATATATTAGTTTTCCAAAATTTGGATTATAGATCATTTTTGTATGTAAATTGTTTTTTCCATAGGCATTAACAACAAGGAAAAAGTGACCTAGAAAGCCTTCAGAATAAATTACAATGCACTTACTTCATTCCAAGTCTCCTCCTAAACTATCTTTAGGAGCTATTCTCTTTTGTTTACATTACTGAGCCTAACTAAATCCTTTTAGGGATTTGTGGAAATTTTTCATGTAAATTTTTCCAAATGTTCCTTCCTCTCTGCATCTGAATGAATCAACGATGAGAGAATAAATGACTCAGGAATGTAAATCCTGGGATAACAGTGAGTATATGACTAGAGTTCTGGGAAGACTTAGAACCTCTGTAATGTCTTAGAGTTCAGGATGACTCCCAGAAGAAGAAAAGGAAGGAGAAGCCGTTCCTTGTGAAGGTGCCCAATTGACGTGGGCTCAAAAAGGTGTGGGCCATGAGATCCCCAAATCCTAATGCCTTCTTGATTTCTCATGTGCCAATCAAGCTGAGACTACGCCATAAAATGCCTGCATAAAATGCCTCCTAAACCCCTTAATATGCATTATCTATCTGTTTAGATTTCAGAAGCCACATTCTTTCTATTGGCAAGGCTCACTGGCATTTCGACCTATGTAACATGTACTCTTTGGGGCCCAGAGATCCTCGATACCATATCATTCTACATCATGGACTACATTACTAATCTGGCCCCAAGCAAATCCCCTGGGGTTCTTGTAATAGAATCTTAAAGATCTTGAAAACTTCTTGCAGGTTATAATTCTCCAAGGTTAGCATTTACAAGATATTTACCATCACCATGGCATTTTCTACCCAGAAACCAACTGTGCTATTTGCTACAGTAATATCCATTTGGAAGGAATCATCAAACAGTGTCTCATATGGTGACCAAACAAATTCTCTACTCCTCATTTTTTTTGCCTTCTAAAGTTTGCACATCAATCTACCTCTTAAGAAGTGATATATTTGAGCTTCCTTTCTAGTGTATAATATGCATGTACACATAGACACACAGAAATTCTTCTAAAGTTCTTTTTGGTATGTAAGACTTCACTGTCACAGCTGCTTCAGGAACGCTTTGCTGTCCTTTGGTTTCATATGCATGGTGTATCAATGTGAAAATGAAGGGCCTCCTGACAGCTACCTACAAATGCTGTTACACCTGGAGAAAGCTGCATTGGGAGCTTCCTTTTTACAGCTATTTGCTTTTCTCTTTCTAAAGCCTTTGTCCTGAATCTGATGGCAAGGTAATTTTTTTTTCAAGTGTTTGGCATTTTCTGCTTCCTGAATTTTGTGGGTTTGTAAAAGTTAACTGAAAAATGCTAAATGTCATTCAAAAATGGAACTAAACTGATTAGGTTTCCTCAGAACAAGACAGAATAGAAAAGTAATGCCTACTTCAGTATAATAAAATATATGCTTAATTATGAGGTGAAATGAGAAAATACATGCTATTTCAGGCTGGGAGGTAACCAGAATTTCATCATCTTAAAATATGCTCCTGCTCAAGTACATTTTGTTTTCTTTGGTTTTGTTTGCCACATGTATAAAGGGAGCCAAATAAAGGTCTTCTATTTTAGCTTTGGAACCCTTGGTTTGAAGGTGACATTCAAAAGATGGAGCAGGGGGAGTGTCGTGTTACTGGGTAATTAGAGAAACTGAAATCCATACTGTGACCCTTAGACTTCTAAGGAAGACTTGTTGCAGAATATAATAAGCCATTCCCCCTTCTCTGGAAGGCTAGGAAATCTGACCCAGGTTGGGCATGACTCCAAGAGAGTTGAAATCATTAGTACAGATCACACAGTCACTTTCTCAGAAAGCCATGGCTTATCAGACATAAATGCAACTTATCCTGCTGTAGCAAGATTGACATGGCAACCTGTTTCTGATTTTCTTCATCATTTAGCAAAGACTTGTCAGTGGGCTTTTTACTCACTCATTAGTTTGGTTGTTACAAATGTAGTCTGGTTGTAGACCTTTAGTTTTATACAAGATCAGGAAAACTAGAGAGAATAATGAGAAATTTTACAATAGATAGTGAAAGGGAAGGCAGAATGAATTCAGAAATGTGTTGACTATTTTGTCAAAATGAGGTTACATTACCAGCTTGACAGTTTTGGAAAGTTATTTTAATAAGCTTTTCTTTAAATGAAAAGGTGATTGTAGGTGAATACTAATTTTCATACATAGAGTATATTGGTCTTTAAAAAGAAAGCATTGAAGAAATACTGATTAGATAAAGCTCATCAGTATTTTCTGCCTCATCAGATTTGGTATGAAAAAGATGGGGTCACTTTTCCTTCAGTGCGTTAGTTGATGGCCCTGTCAGTGTGGCAGTCAACACTGTCAGATGACAAATGCATCTTGTCACCTGCAAGATATTCTGAGGACCATTGCCTGAAAGGAATTGCAATGAAGCCATTGTCCTCCTGTTTGTTAATGTCATAGGGCTCCCTCAAGCCTGAGACTTGACAGTACAGAGAAGACCTGAAGCTGAAGATCTGAGCTGCTTGCCTCTTTCTCCTTTTGTCACTTCATTAACTTATAGCCCTGTGCTACAAGTGATGTGCAGATACTCGATCCAGTGTTTTATGGAGTGCTGCCAAGCTAATTCTGTCTTTTTAAATACAAAATCATCCAAGAGCTTTGCCCAGAGAACACTTGCACTTGAAAGCTCCTGGCATTTTGTTCTCTCTAATACAGTAAAAGAAAGAGGTATACTTGCGGCCTATTTCTTTTGGAACTGGAGTCCATTTATGTCCAGAAGCAGTCTACCAAACTTTAAAATGACTATTTTTTCTCTGATCAATCTACAGAAAATGTGACACTATGTCCCTATTCTGTAAATTATGTGAAAAATATTTTCTTCTAAACGGTTTCAACACTGTAAGAAACCTTGTAGGTTTTGGAGGCCACTAGACATAGGATTGAAAACCATGCTGTGAGATTTCTTAACTTGCTAGCTCTCTACCTTAGTCCCCTTGTCACTAAAGTGAGTCAATGATACTGACTACCTTACAGGATGGTAAAGAGAAGTCATTAAGTTGTATTTGTAAAGCACCTAACCTAATTTCTGAAACAGATAACTATTAATACATACCCTATGGTTAATTTTACCAGCTTTCTATTCTGGTAAATTATAATAAATCTCCTTAGCCTATTCAGAGGGTTAAAGAAGGAAAAGTGCCTAATCCCATAACTTCAGCCTAAAAAGTTGTTGCTCTTTTGGACAGTAGGAATTAAAAATTCAGTATGATTTTTCTGAAATTCTTCCCACTCCAAATATATGCATGTACCCCCTCTCTATCACACACACAGTAATTCAGATATAAAAATTATATCTTAAATCAAACCAGTATTAGCTTTATACATTCATCTATCTAGATAAGTTACTTTGAAATTCTGCTTTTTGAAGCTTAGAAGAATACATTCAGTATTTTGTCTCTCTTGAATAATGAAAGCTATTGCAGACCACAGAAGGAAGAGAAAATTTGGAATCAATTTTGGTTTGAATTTTTGCTTTTGTCACTAGATGGCCTTGTAACCTTTGGGTCATGGATCTATTTCTTTAGGATTCAGTTTTGTCATCTGCCAACATAGCATAAAAATATCACCTAGTGAATGGTAATGGTATGTTGTATGGATTAAATGACACCATCTAGCTGGAGTGTCTGGTTAATGTCAGTTTCCTTCCTTTTCCGTCATCTTTGTATTGCTATTAGTAGTAATAACACATTCTTGAAATACACTTTTGGACTTCCCACTTTAGAGTGTGTCCACCTGAGCACTTCTTTAGGAAAAGTGCAACCTACAGAGAGTGCTTTGTTCTGCTAAGGGCTCCTCATTTCCACCCTTTATTTCTGCCCACTGGGAACCAGCAGGACCTCAATTTTATATTCCCCAGTGTTCTAGGTGGGAAGAGTGACGTGGTGGATTCTTATACTCTCTAGCTTGTCCTCATGAATTATTTTTAAAAATCTGTGAATTTAAACATCTATTTTCTGGACATCAGCATAAAATGAATCAGAAGCTAAGGAGCTAACAATCGGTCCAAAATTCTACTTTCACTAATTCAAGAAAGATGTTCAATTTAGTATGAAATTTCAGTATTTCTCTCTTCCCAAACTAGTTTGCAATGTAAACTTAATCACTATACCATAGTATGGCACTAAATAAATGGAGCTCATGGAGGAAGTTCTATTTATGGGAGGCAGAGGTTAATTAAAGGAAAAACAGGAAATACATTTATAATCAATTTTGACAACGAGGAAGATAATTTTAAATACTTATGAGCTACTCTATAATTAAATCCCTTCCTTGATTTCCTAACTTTCTTTTTACTTTTGCAGCTTCATATTTGATAATCTTATAGTGGATATTGAATGCTGTTCTCTTTTAAACCATAGTTCAGTCCATAAAGCTATAAATATAACCAATAAGAAAAAGAAAATAGGTGATTTTTCCCCCAAGAAGCAATTTTGTTTAATAAAACAATGGGTTTCTGTTGTATAAAAACTGGTTTAATTCAATTTCTATTCATTTCATGATGTTCAATTCCATAGTCTCAACAGGAACATTGGAGGCTCAGTCTCAGTTCAGCCTATAACACGGGCCATTAATGAGGTCACTTTCTTTCTTTTAAATTATTCACAATTAAATGCATCTGTACACAGAACATTTAGTTATATCAACTCCCTTTGTTCAGAAAGTCATTACTACTTCAGCCATCCAACTGTGAGGCATTTATACTTGAATTATAATCAGTTAAGTTAGCTGTTATCTTCCAGATTTAATGCCTTAAACAATGCAAAGTGGTAAGTTACCAAATGCCATTTATTATGTACTTTACTATATGACAAGTCTTGTGACAGGAGCAGAATATACATTAGCTCTAAACTTCTTTTAACCCCACCCTCCCGAGGAATAACCAGTAATCCCGTGTTAATGGTAACTGTATAGCTGAGTGGGTAAATAATGTTTTTTTTAATATCAACAGAGATTTAAATATCAGAATTGTCTGATCCCACAGTCTCTTTCCATTGTCCCTAATTACCTCTCTCTATGCAAATCAGATGAAAGTCGATTCAACAAATGTTAAATTCCCATTATGTGTCAAATATTCTACAGTTGTTCTTTCTATTTAAAAATCCCTCTGCCCATTGTCCTGCGCTTAACCACCAATCTTTGCCTATCCTTGCCAAATCCATTACTAACAGATAGCTTCTCTACCTATCCCTAGATTATGTATTTATCCTTTTAACTTTTGCCAGGTAGACATACAGTTTATATATTTTTATATTGTTTTGTGAAATATATTTAATTGTTTCAAATGTATAGAATAAGACCACTAATAGAAAGTTACATACCCTTTTGGATCTTCCATTCTTAAAACAGGAACTATATATTTGCAGTGCTGTCCAATAGAACTTTCTGTGATGATGGAAATTGCTTATGTCTACACTGTTGTATGTAACCAATTGCACATATAAGTAGTGAGCACATGAAGTGTGGTGAGTGCAACTGGGAAAGTGGATTTAATTTTACTATACTTTATTTACTTTTAAATTGTCACATGAGGTTGCCATATTAGACAGTGCAATAAAAGTGTTATACAGATGGTGAATGAAGAGTAGACTATTGAATTGTTGCCAAATAAACTTAAAAATAGTAGGGAAATTTATAAAGCCATCCAGTTGATAAGAGAAAGATTAATGTGTATTACACAGGTTGGTCTTGGATTTTACATGGAAGTAATTATTCTTTCCTTTATAATTATGAAGTTTATTTGCATGGTCATGTGTGGGCTTTGAAAATTTAGCAAAGTCTCAGGAACTCTTTTAAATCTTTAAATATAAAAAGAAGTTCAGTTTCCCTCATGAACAAACTAAATATTTTCAATATTTATGTGGAAATTTTTCTCACAGCTGGATTCTCTACAGTTGTCTAAAAATGATATATGAACTGTATGTTTAAAATCACTGGACAGCAATTGATTTCATGAGAATACAAGCTAGTAAGGCTGTGAATTCAAAATTCAGTTAATTTTTTAAATCATAGAAAATTATTCCTTTTCCAATTAGCAAGGAAAATTATATTTTGAATTGAAAATTTCAAACCTACAAGTCATGAAATAATCATAGACTTCATGGAGCTTCAATGAGGCAAAATAGGAAGAAAAATTTTATTTCAAAGAAACACAATGCGATTTTATATGATTTCACAAGTTTGGCACACTGAATCTTTTCTGTGAAAAGAAAAAATGACCTCTGCTTCCTGAACATGATGTGATCTTTCTTCAATTTTCCAGCACTGGCTCACTGAACTGGAAATTTTAGCCATGGTCTTTGCTGCTGCCATTCATGATTACGAACATACAGGGACCACAAACAACTTTCATATTCAGACAAGGTAAGTTCCATAAAGTATTCCTTTTACAGGTCAAATTTTAAAATAATTTTTCTGCATATTCCTTATTTTGGGTAATTTTTTTAAATGAAGATTATAATAAGAATAGGTTTAAGTGACTTCCTTATCCTGTGACCACTTAAGTCAATCAACTGCTCTTGTGTATGTATGGCATATTTAGAACTTAAAATCAGAGAAATATGTAAGGCACTCTCTCTCTGCCCATAATTTACACTATGAGCTGTATCACACAAGTCAGACATATAGTCACTGAGACAAGTGTTGCAATATATTGTTCAATATATTGATTTATGTCATGACATATCTGCAGTAGTAAAATTGTGCGTCTGAAAAAATCCAGAGATCAAAGAAATCACATTCCCAGGCTAATATGAAGTATTAAATTTAAAATAATTGGAAATGAGATTCTTCAAAGGTGGTTATAATGGTGGAGTTATTTGAATCAAAAATACTGTAATGGATGTACATTAGTCTCCTAGGACTGCCATAAAAAATGCCACAGACTGGATGATTTAAGCAATACAAGTTTATTTTTCCAAGGTTCTGGAGGCTGGGACTCTAATACCAAGGCATCAGCAGGTTTGATTTCCTCTGAGGCCTTTCTCCTTCACTTGCAGACAGCTACCTTCTTGCTGAGTCCTCACCTGGTCTATTCTCTCTACACATGCTTCCTTGGTGTCACTTCCTTTTCTTAAAAAAGGCATCAGTCATATTGGATTATATTACCATTTAACCTTAATTATGTTACCTTAATTTACCTTATTACATTGCTTCATTTAACCTTAGTTAAGGGTTAGGACTTCATATGTATTTTAGGGGAGACACAACTCAGTCTATCACAGGAAGGTATGATAAGCTCTTTTTAGTTAGACAGGTATCAGTACTGAGAGCTAGAATTTAGTCCAGGACAAATCAGGATCCAAATCTCTTTCTATATGTGGGATCCTGATATGTCTATACGTCTTTCACTAGTCAAGAATGCTTAACAAGGAAATGCAAGTTAAGAGATTTATATTTCTCTCTGGAACCATGGTAGAACTCTCTGTTCCTATTGAAAGAAAAACTAAATCTGGTTATTTTCTATTTATTCATTTGTTTTATTTTGATAGACATTATTCCTTAGAGCAATTTTATGTTTATAGAAAAATTGAGCAGGAAGTACAGAGTACCTATATACTCCCTCTTGCCACCTTATAGTTTCACCCTATACTTTACCCTTCTGTAGGAAGCAGTGCACACATCGTGCATTGGTGTGGTAATTTTGCCACAATTGGTAAATCAATATTGATATGTTAGCAACTAAAATCCATTCAGTCTTTGTTTATAGGTTGCATGGATTTTGACAGATGTGTAATGTCATGTATCTATCATTGCAGTATCCTATACAATTGGTTTACTGTCCTAAAATCCCCTGTGCTTTACTTGTGCATTCCCCTCTCCCTTTCTCTTTACATTTGGCCACCACTGACCTTTTTAATGCCCTATTAGATTTTCCTTTTCCAAAATGTCATGCAGTTGAAATCATAGTATATACTCTTTTCAGAATGGCTTCTTTTACTTAGCAATATGTGCTTAAGATTCCTCCATGTTTTCTCATGGCTTGATAGCTCATTCTGTTTATTGTAGAATAATTTCCCATTCTATGAATGTATTGAAATTTATTTATCTGTTCATCTATTGGAAGAAATCTTGGTTGTTCCCAAATTTGGGCACATAGGACAAAGGTTCTATAAATTTAAACGTGCAAGTTTTTATGTAGCTGGTTCACTTAGTTTTTTAATAGAAATATTTTTACAACTAATTTTCCAGGTACAACTAGTTACTTTTTTGATGTGGGGAGTGGAGAAATAGTTATTAAAATATTAAGTATTTTAAAACTTAAATGTGCCCTGAGGTGACTGTAATTCACATTATAGATTATTTTAAGTCTCACAGTATAAGAAAAATCAAAGATCTGTAGAGATGAAGTGACCTGTGTATATGTACAGTCAGGTGATAGTGGTGCCAGGACTGAGATACTGAGAACTACCAGACTCTCAGTCCTGGTAGTGACACAACTCTGTTCCCACAGTCAGAGAAAGTGACTTGATAGATCCAAACTTTTATAGCCTGGAATGGTCCAGACTTACCATTATGCCCCTTGATGGAGATAGAGTTGAAATTCAAATAAAATATTTGGAAGGCATTCTATCTATTCCTGTTTTGGGTTAAATTTGAGTCTCCCAGAGTGACACAGAATGAAAGAAAAAGGAAAACCTTGCAATCTGATTGCACAGAAGCAATGTTATTAATCTACATATATTTGCAGAATATTAGAAGTTAATTTGCTTTTGTTTGTGTTAATATCAAATAAAAAGAAGACTATGTATATAATTTTTGCTCTTTTCATCCATAGAATGCATTATGAGGAGAATTTAATCAAAGACAGGTCTTTAGACTTAACTGGAACTCTGCATAGAACAACAGTGTTAGTGTTTGGAGAAGGGAATAAGTGTTTTGTTATCAATGAGTGCTTCTTGCCCTTTCTACTTTGAAAAGGGAAAGCAATGGACTGGCTTTTTTGACTCCTGTGTTACAACATCATGTCTAGTTTTCTCCTGAACTGAATGAATGATCTTAACTTACTACTGCTTTGAGCTGTGGAGAAAGAGGAAATGTGAAGAAGGAGGAACTCAAGGAGGAAGAAGGAAGAGGGAAAGGGGCATAGGAGGAAGAAAAAGAAATCTTTCTTAAGAAACTGTACACAAAATGGAGGAATCTATATTTTACTATAAATTGTCTACCAAGGTCAATTATTTAATGGTTTAATTCTATTCAGACTTGGAAATCCTGTGAGCAAAAGTGTTGTGACCAATCTGCAACAATATAACATGCTTTTTTAAATCTCACATAACTCCACATTTTGTCAAAAGAGAAATAAGGTCATATGACACTGATACCAATAATTCTATTTTATTTTATTCATTATTATTTATATTTAGAGTGCTTTTCTAATATGGAAACTCATTTACTGTATAATGCAAAATGACCAAAAACTAATTTAGAACACAGGGCAAGGCTAGATTTGAGTTCAATAAAGATATAAGGTACAAAATCCTTGAAAGTGTAAATAAATGGAAATAATTTCCTCTGCAAAAAATGCCAAGGTACATGTTGCCATGGATACTGGATGCTGCTTAGAGTCTTGTTCTTTTCTTAGCAGTTAAAAACCATCTCAAACATTAAGAGCATGCTGTATTCTTAGCATTCTTGTTGGATTTGTGAGAGAAAACATGCATACTTTGCAACAATTAATGTGGCTCAGAACACATTTTTGTTTCTGAAAGGGACAGTGACACTGGAGTTATGCTACTCTGACAAACCTGCTATAGCTACATTGGGGTCTGTATGATACAAATGAAATTATTGGAAAATCTCACTTTTTTTCTTGTTATCTTAGCACATTTCTAGCAGTACACGTTATTTGACTCAATATCTATTTCATTATCTCTTAAATAATATGGACCACATGCAGACTTTTCTAGCTCAGTTTTTTCTGCATTGAGTGGCGATTATTGGTTAGGAGACTTTTAGGCCTTAATTGAGAATACTGAAAAGAAATCAGTAGGCGATTCACGCTATTAGATAAATACGTATGTTATTTCACCATTACGATAATGCTGGAAAAAGAAGAAAGTATTCTAGTGCTTCATAGGTTATTTCCTTTTTGTCAGGCTAATAAAAAAGCTTGATTTATTTGGAACCCTATCAGACACAGATCTTGAGTAGACTGTTTGCAGCAGATGTTAGATTTCTTTGATTCTTCCTTTTTGAAAGAAGTAATTTTATGCATACAGTATACAACATGATGTTATGGAATACACATAGATAGTAAAATGGCTTCTCCGGGGAAGTAAATTAAAATACATATAATTTCACATAGCTACTCACCTTTTTGTTTTGTTTTAGTGGCAACTTTGGTTACTTCATCATTTTGTTCTTGCCTGCTATTTGGTAAGCATCCTGTGGCAAGGCAAGTGCTATGTTATAACTAGGACTGTACTGGAAACAGTCTTGAGTGAGGGTTTTATACCTGGCAGCTAATGGATCTAACAGGAGGAAGGGTGTGAGAAAGGCGGGGTACTAGGAAGTATGGTAAAAAGTTGCTACAGCTCTTAACTTTGCTTTCCTTTTGCTGCATAGTTTTGCTGCCTACTTCCACCTTGCCAACTTATATGAATGGATTACCACTTTAAGACATTGAACATAGTGGTTCTGCTTCCAGGTTACACCTGTAAAATGATCTGGCAGCCTAGGAGGATAGAGGGTCAGGAAGCAAAGACTCCCTTATGCAGAACTGAGAATGCTTGAAATATGTCAGACTTTATACTGGAATACCAAATTCATCTGTGCAACTTTAAGTCATTTATTTGATGATTAAATTTATGAAAATATAAACAGATGAGAAATAAAAAGTTTCACTTGATGATTTCATCATTTTAAAATAAAGTATGAGTTATTGATTGGTGGTAAAGCATACATTTTAAGTTTTGATTAAAAATTTTTCCCTAGTTGATAGTAAAGGATCTATAATATTTCAATTTAATCACATTATGTGGGAGGAAAAATTAGAATAAAAAGTAGACTAAATGGTTTCATCTCACTCACCCCCTAGTCTAAGAAATTTTAGACCAAAGGAATGAGGGTGCTAATCTACTACCAGAAGCAGGTGCAAAGGCGTTAATTCATCCCATGATTGACTGAGGAGGAAATTTGGTAGTGTTTTTTTCTTTTGGATATCTAGAAAAGGTATTTGCTTACAGACTGAAACTAAAAAGGCATAAAGATATTTAAGCTATGATAATGAATAGCACCACAATGTGGGAATTATCCCCTATATGCAAGCCTTGTTCAATATTTGAAATTCAATCAATGTAATCCATCCCATCAACAAGTTAAAGAAGAAAAATCATAGGATCACATCAATAAAGGCAGAAGAAAGCATGTGACAAAATCCAGTGCCCATTCATGTTAAATATAGTAGAGTAGGAATAGAGGAATACTCTCTCAACTTGATAAAGAGCATCTGAGAGTTACCATGGGGCTTAGGGGAGTAGTTAGGTAGATATTAGTCAAAAGATACAATATTTCAGTTAGGAACCGTAACTTCAGAAGATCTGTTATATAACATGGTGACTATAGTTAATAACCATGTGTTATAGTTTTAAAATTGTTGAGAGTAGATTTTCACCACAAAAGTGATATGTGAGATAATATACATCAATTAACACAATCTAGCCATTCCATAGCATTTATGTATTTCAAAATATCATGTTGTTCACAATAAATACACACAATTATTATTTGTCAAGGTGAACTATAAATACATTAAATAAAAGAATATCTATAAAAAGCTGTAGGCTGTGGTAGGAAACTTGAAGTTTTTCTATTAAGATAAGGAACAAGTCAAAGATGTTTACTCTTTACCACCAACTGTCAACATCAAACTGGAAGTCCCAACTAAAGCAATAAGACAAGAAAAGGGGAAAAATATATACATAAGGGAAGGAAGAACTATCTTTGTCTGTGGGTAACATGGTTGTCTATGTAGAAAATCTGAAAGACTTATCAAAACAACAAAACTAACTTTTGAACTAAAAAGTGATGAGAGCAGGGTTGCAAGATACAAAGTTAATGGATTGTAATCCATTCTGAGTCAATTGTTTTCTTATATGACAGCAATGATCAAGTAGAATTTGAAAATGAAAACAGTATTACTCCCAAATTGAAATACTAGTTATCAATCCAGCAAAACACGTAAGAAATCTATCAAGGAAAACTACAAAACTCTGATGAAAGCAATAATAAATGGAGAGATAGTCAGTGTTCATGGATAGAAAGAATCATATCATGGTGATATTTTTCCAACTTGATCTATAGATTCAATGCAATTACAAGAAAAAAATCTTAGTTTTTGGACATTTTCAACATGGTTCTAAAATTTGTGTGGAAAAGACCCAGAATAGAAAGAAATATGAAGGAGAACAAAGTTGGAGGACTGACACCACCTAACTTCAATACTTACTATGAAGCTGCGGTAGTTAACACAGTGTGGTATTGGTGAAAAAATAGATAACTTTATATAAATGGAATACCAAATGGGCTCATATGAATTTAGTCAACTGATCTTTGACAAAAGAGTAAAGGCAATACAATGGAGAAAAAACAATCTTTTCAACAGATAGTGTTAAAATTTAAAAAATCCTAGACATCCATATGCAAAAAAATATCTAGACACAAACTACTATAGTTTGAATGTGTCCCCTAGAATGAGTGTGTTGGAAACATAATCCCCAATGTAACATTCTGGGAGAAGTGGGGCCTGACTGGAAGTTTTCAGGTGTAAGGGTCCATCTTCACGGACAGATTGAAGCCATTATGAAAGGCTCTTGAAGGTGGGTTTGCTGTCTTGGACTCTTTGCTCTTCCATCATGTGTTGTCCAAAAAAGCACCAAGAAGGTATTCACCAGATAATGGCCCTTTCGTCTTTGACTTTTCAACCTTTAGAACTATGAAGTATAAATTTCTGTTCTTTATAAATACTCATTCTGAAGTCTCCTCTGATAGAGCACAGACCTTATATGCTTCACAAAAGTTAACTCCAAATAGATCACAGATGTAAATATAAAACATAAAACTATAAAATTCATAGAAAACAATACAGGAGAAAATCTAGATGACCTTGGGTCCTCATAAATAACACCAAAGGCAAAATCTATGAAAAAAAGAATTGCTAAGTTGGGCTTCATTAAAATTAAAAATTAAAAATTCATGCTCTCTTAAGACAGTACTAAAAAATGATGAGCCGTTGAGCTCTGAAAAGATATGGGAGAAACTTAAGTATATATTACTAAGTGAAAGGAGACAATATGAAAAAAGTACCGTATAAATCAAACTGTATGACATTTTGGAAAAGACAAACTATAGAGGCAACAAAAAGGTTAGTAATTGCCAAGGGTTGGGGTGGAAGGAGAAAAAAAGATAAATAGGTGAAACATGAAAGGGTTTTAGGGCAGTAAAATTATATTAATTATGATATTAGGTATATTTGTTCAAACCCAAAGAGTGTAGGACACCAAGAGTGAAACATAATTAGAGTATAGATTTTGAGTAGTGATAATATATCAATGCAGGTTTATTAATAGTAACAAATGAACAACTCTGGTGGAGTTGTTAATAATGGAGGAGGTTATGCATGTGTGGAAGTAGAAGGTATATGGGAAATCTCTGTATCTTCTGAAATTTCACTAAGAATGAAACAATGCTATAAAATTAAAGACTATATATAATTTTAAAATATCATACTAAGTACTTCCATAATTTTATGTGTTCAATTACAGGATTTTTACTGGTGTGATGACTTGAAACTTGATTACCTCTTTTTTATTAGACACTCATGCAGTCTAAAACAATTCTCCCTCAAATATTTGTTTTTAATTCTTAGGTCTGACGTTGCTATTTTGTACAATGACCGCTCTGTCCTTGAGAATCACCATGTGAGTGCAGCTTACCGCCTTATGCAAGAAGAAGAAATGAATATCTTGACAAATTTATCCAAAGATGACTGGAGGTGAGATGCAGAGGAAACTAAAGGAAATTTAATTTCAGGAAAAGAATGCACTGTGTGATTTAAAGTGAAGAAAACAGATGAAATCCCATGCCTTCCCATATTGCAAATTCAGTTACTGTTGACTGGATGACTCTGAGAAGGATCAGAACCTTGAAGAGTCTGTTCAGGACCCAGGTTTTTTGATTGAGCTGAAATATTTCCAGGGCAAGTCAACATATATACACATGTGTAAGACCACAGTAAATACTTTAAGATACATCATTATGTATTGTCTACAGTGGAGCTTTAGTCAATTTGTACCACTGTATGGTATAAATCATATTTATTCTTTTCTATATGTGGAGCTTAGATTTCTTAAAATAAAAAAATTTAACTATTTTGGGGAAAAAATTACAACTGTACTAAAATGACCCAAGTGCAGAGGGAAATCTTGCATGTTCCTTCTAGCCATCTGCTTGCTTTAAAAATTACATGTATGATGATACTAGCTGCTATGTAGGGAAAAAGAACAAGATGCAACTGACTACTCTGCATAATTTTTCTTCCTTTTTTTAACCTTGAAATATGGATATTTTCTTAAAGACCTGTAGCTTTTTTGTCTGTATATCTGTTTAGTTCTTAAAGCAACTTTAGTAAGAATAAATGCATTGATTTAATGTTTTTGTCCAAAAAAATCATAAATGAAGCAATATTTCTCTGGTGTACTGTTTTGTCTAGTTTATTGATGAAATGACTGGAATTTATTGATCATTTATATTCAAAGTACAGAATAGTTACTAGGTTCTACAGATATCATAAAAGCTTAGCTGCGATTTGCTTACTTCACAAATATTTTGTTCAGTTGCTATTCTAATAGATTGTGCCATAATTTTAGAGAAAAAACATAATTAAGAATGATTTTACTAACTACCTTTGATGGCTTCCTTTCCCTTAACATTTGAGTAAAATATTTAAGCAAGCTGTCCAATATTATAAACAGTAGCAGAATTTTGATTTCTTATTACTCACATCTAAATATCAGATTAAATTGAGCACCTACAATTTTCTATAACAAACTCCAATATGTGTTTGTTTTTAAAAATATATCATTCTACCATACCATTTTTTGGTTAAATATCTGTGATACAGATCATTGTTGAAGTTTACTCTTCACTTTGATTTATAATCTCTGGCCACATCCCAGACAGAAAACAAAATATGATTTCCTATATGTGTGACTTTTTCCTATCTGTACAGAGCAAACAATGAATTGTGGAACATGCAAGGCTTTGCTGGGGGTGACATTTTCTAGTTACTGTGACAATGAGAACATAGGCTTTTCGATACTATAATTGTATTTATAACATCTTGATTGAAAATTTCAGTAGTACCACTAACTCTGTCTGTTACGTAAGGTCAGTTCCCAAAAGCTTGAGCAGAATCCTCACTCACTTTAGTCTCTTGGCCTTTCTGGAGTTCTTGGGATGGGAGGTTGGCATACAGGAGTGGTTCATGTGCCAGTTTTGGGAGTGGGAACTCATATTAAACCTTATCTCTGCCCTGTACTGTCTGTGTTGGGATACTGAGCAAGAAACTCAAACTCCTCTGACAGGAAATATTAATAACCCATTGTAGGGTTGCTATGATGAGTAAATGTGTCGTAATATGATACAAAGCAATACAACATAATTCTAGGTCAATGCCTGGATGAGATAGATAGTACTAGTTTTATTAATAGTAATTTTATTACAATGAACCAAAAAGAGAAAGGAGCAGGGAGGGTCTTGTGAATCCATGCCCCTTTTTTGGTTCCTTCCTTGAGATAGTAAGCCTATTTGTTTTGTTGACCATATGAATTTAGAATGGTCTCATGCTGCACTGATTACATGTTTTACTTCCAAAGCATTAAAAAATTATATTTAGAACAGGATCTCTTCAGAATTGCCAAGATGCTTTCAGACAGAAAAACAAAACTTAGGAATTGTAAGTTGGGAAGAAGAGTTTTGGGGTGAGAAAGGAGAAAATCTTGTTCTTTAGGGGAATGTGAGACAGCATCACACACACATTACTTTGCTGGTAACTTCTTAAAACCATGAGTGTCAACAAACAAAATAATGTCAAATTTTTGTGAGCACTTTTAAAAAGTAGCATCTTTTGTGTTCATATCCATTAGTAACTATTTGGTGTGACTGGTATTTACAGAAATGTCCCACTTGAGATCAGTAAAGGCCAAATAAAACTTTGTTTTTTTAAATGCCTCCACAGGGATCTTCGGAACTTAGTGATTGAAATGGTATTATCTACAGACATGTCAGGTCACTTCCAGCAAATTAAAAATATAAGAAGCAGTTTGCAGCAGCCTGAAGGGTAGGTTACTTTCTTTTTTCATGTGAAAGTTCTATGGGCTTGGACTCAGGAAGGACTAATTGGTTATTTTGTCCTGATAATTTGAGTGTGTCCTTGCTTTGACAGGATTGATAGAGCCAAAACCATGTCCTTGATTCTCCATGCAGCAGACATCAGCCACCCAGCCAAAACCTGGAAGCTGCACTACAGGTGGACCATGGCCCTAATGGAGGAGTTTTTCCTACAGGTGCCTTTCTCACACTGTACAAATATTTTTGGAAATAGTAACTGTGTATATTGACATACCCCTTTTCTTTACAGAATCCACAGCTTCAGTTAGCCACAACACATTCTTAAGAGTCTTGGAAGAATTTAATAGTTTTTTAGATAAATGAATTAAATAACCTTATATAATATAATACAGCTTTAGAAGAGAGTCAAGTCTTGGATCTCAGACAAGGCTGTCAGGAAAGAAAGAAATAGGCTAATAGATGAGAATTGTTATCCGCTAGTTAAGAGGTCAATAGCTTTCACAATAAAAAAAGGGCAAGGGGAAGATATATTCCACTTCTGTGTACATCTTGTTGACCAGAATGTAGTCATCTGTTTATAGCTACACAAGAGGCTGAGAAATATGTAACTAAGTGTACATGTGCCTAACTAAAACAATAACCACAATGAATTACTTTTACATGTGAAAGCGAGCCTGGTGATGGAGAATGGCGGTGTTCTCTCCTATAAGTATTTACAGTTTTTTCTCTGTAGGGTACCTGTTGTGTTCACCACCCTCTATCCCCTGCTGGGGTACTACAACACAGCTGTGATGCTAAGCACTCAGAATTGGCATCAAGTCCCACAAGTTAAAGGCTCAGTCTTCCACAAGATTGGCTTCCCTTCAGACAGCAGCCACAAGTGTCCTACCAGGACCACACATTACAAATGCAAGGGTTATTATGAACCATACTAGACTGATCGTTTGCTAGAACCACCCACAGAATAAGGGAAAAGTACTGTACTTACAATGACACTTTTATTATAAGGGATACAACCCAAAAATGGCCAAATAAAGTCTCAGGTCTGGGAGGGTCCTGAGTAGGAGTGTCTGTGCAATGTCCAGTGTCCAGTGAAGTTAAGGTCTGTCATCCTCCTGACTGGTTAGTTTTTTCACTAGCCAGAAAGCTGAACTGAGCTTAATGAACTTCAGTGTCCAGAGATTTTATATTATCAGGTTTTCATGACATGGATGTGACTGATTAAACCATTGCTCAGATCATTAAACTTGATCTCTTGCAGGGGTTAGGGTGGCCCCAAGTTTCAAATCTCTAATCATGCAGTTGGTTTTTCTGGTGACTGGCTCTTTGTTTTCTTCATAACAAAGAGTCTCCTGTCACTCATTTAAATCTCTGTGCAAGGAACCAGAGATGAAGACATGATATATTCTGGGTTTGTTATTTTCTTTTTGGAGACTAGCTATACGGCCTAGACTGGCCTCAGCCTCCCAAGCAGGTGCTGGCATTGCAAGCAAGCAGCATCACGCTGGGATTTGATATATTTTTCTTATACCATATCCTGTTTAGAGACACCCTTTTATTTCTGTATTTTCAGGTTATTTTATTTCTCAGTATAACTCTTTATTTAGCATGGTTATTCTAAATTTTATAGTTATTTTGAAGATATAAACATCAAATATATTTCCCTGTTTGTATGACCCTGGTTCCTGTCTTTCATTGTTAATGGGTATAATATATGGTGTCACTCTAAAAATAATTGCATATTCTTGGATAAAGTTACTGAGTAGCAATACCAAATTCTAATGTCTTCATTGTAAAAAGAATTTTGAAATAATAAAATATTTTTATTTTAATGCACCTAAAAATAGACTAAAAGTTGGGGCTGGAGCTGTAGCTCAATGGCAGAGTACTTGCCTGGAATGCACATGGCCCAGCACCACCAAAAAAAAAAGTGGATTAAATGTTAAAACCTATCAGATTCAATAGGCCAACTCCCTCCTGTGCTCAATCGAAAATTGTAATGCTTTGCACTTGACCAATCAATAATGAGAAAATGAGAAGTCTAAAGAGGTCTTTAAGAATAGCCTTCTCAGGGATTAAAAAAACTAAAGCAGACCAATGATATGAAATAATTTTTGTCAGGTTAAAAAAATTTTTTAATATTTTAAATCAAATAATAATGAAAATATCACATGGGAAAATTTGTTGATATAATAAAGCAATATTTAGAGGACATTTTATAGCTTTAGATGCTTCCTTTATTGAAAAGAATAAAGGTTTAAAATCAATTATGTACATGTCTAGTTTAAAAGGCTGTGTGAAGTTAAAAAATTGGACTAAAATATGTTGATAGAAAGAGGTAATAAATAGAAAAGCAAAAATCAACAAAAAAAGACCAAAGACAAACAATAGCAAAAATGAATAAAGGCAATAGTTGGTTGTATGAAAAAATATTGAAATTACCTGCAAGATTAGAAAGGAAAAATTATAAATAGAAGAGGAGGTATTTTTATAGACCTTACATATGTCAAAAGGATAAGAAATATTATGCATAATTTATGCCAGCAAAATTGACAACGTAGATAAAATTGTCAAATTCTTTGAAAGATTACAAATTATCAAGCTAGACATACGAAAAATTATCATCTGAATATTCATATATCTATTTTTAAAAGTTGAATTTGTAGTAGAAGTCTTTCCAGAAGAAATCTGTAGGCATAGATGGCTTTAATTCTTAATTCTGATTTAAATCCCCATTACACAACTCAATTGATAGATGGCAAATTCTCTCACACATTTCAGGGAGAAATAATGCCAGACTTATACAATTTTTTTATGACAAAAAGGAAGAGGGAAAATTGGTAGCATACCCCTGACAAAACCTGACAAAGATTTTTCAAGTAAAGAAAATTATACACTCATGTTTGTTATGAATCTAGATGGAAAAGTCCTTAAAATTTTAGCAAGTCAAATCCAGTGATATAATAAAAGAAGACATATCATGACTTGATTACACTATTAATATAATCAATTAAAGTGATTCATCAAGAAAAAAGGGAAATCAATAGAGACACAAAATACGTTTGACTAAATTCAACAAATATTAATTATAAAAACTCTTGACTAACTAAAAATACAAAACCTCTCTCAACAAGGTGGAGTGTCTATAACTAATGTGATTCTTCATAGCAAAATACTGGACATTTTTATACTTAGATCAGAATATCTATTTTAGACACTTTTTTTTGAGACAGGGGCTTACTATGTAACGCAGGTTGGTATCAAATTTACAATCCTTCTACCTCAGCCTCTGGAGTACTAGGATTACAAGTGTGTACCACTACACTCTGTCTGTTCTAACCATTTCTCTTTATTTTGCATCTGAAAGTCCAGCCAGTGCAATATGGTGGTAAAAGGAAATAATTTGACTGGGCTCTGGAGGCTCATACTGTAATCCTAGATACTCAGGAGGCAAAGAGCACGAGGATCATGGTTTGAAGCCAGCCTGGGCAAATAAGGTCGAGACCTTATCTCGAAAAACACCCATCACAAAAATATGGCTGGTGGAGTGGCTCAAGGAGTAGGCCCTCAGTTCAAATCCAAGTACTGCAACAAAAAAAAAAAAAAAAAGGAAATAATGCATAGGTTAGATAAAAACAAATGAAAACTATCTCTATTTGCAGAAACATGCAACACTTTAAGGAATTTTCAAAAAGCCAAAACGAATGATTTCATCAGAGTTGTAGGATTAGTTGAATTTTTGTATTTGAGCAGCAATTTAAAAATGAAAATTTAAAAACAATTTTCATGATAGCATGAGATAATAAATTTAATTAAACACATGCAAAACCTCTACATGGAAAATCACAAAATGTTGCTGAGAGACACTTTTAATGATCTATAGAAATGGACAGGTAGTCTATGTTAATGGGTGAAAAACTCAGTATTAATAAGATGTCAAAACTGATTCATGTATTTAGCATAATCCTTACCAAAAATTGTATCAGGCTTCTTCGTAGAGGCTAAAAAGTTGACCCTAAGATCTAGATGGAAATTTAAGAATCTAAAACAGCCAAAACAATTTTGAACAGGACTAAGCAGTTAGAGCACTTCCTTATTACCTGATTTATAGACAGCTGCAGTAATCAAGGCAGTGTGTCATTGACATAAGGATAGGCAAATAGATCAGTAGAACAGAGAGCAATTGGAAAAATAGAGCCATGTGTATGGTCATATGATTTTCTTCAATGCCACCAAAACAGCTGTTTTTGCACAAATGAAAATGGAACAAGTATCAAATATCTGGGAAGAAAAGGAAATGTTGTTTACTTACACTTTACACGAAATAACACAAGATGGACCATGGGGTAACGCAGAAACTAAAACTTTAAATCTTTTAGAGGAACACAAAGAGGAATACCTCTTGTATCTTGGGGAAGGCAAATATTAGAGAAGCCACACAAAGTATTTCCTGTAAAAGAGAAAAAAAGTCAATTAGACAAAAGCAAAATTAAAAACTTCTGCTCTTCCAAAAACAAACACCATAAAGAAAAGACCAGCCAAATACTTGCACTACAAATATCCATCCACAAACTTTTATCTAGTTTGCATAAAGAACTATAACTCAGCATAAAATTAGGCCAATTTGAATAGGCACTCCATAGAAGAAAAGCTACATGGAAGTATGGCATGTCTTACTTACCAAAGAATTGCAAATGAAAACCATATTGAGAAACTACTATATCCTTACTAGAAAATGGCTAGAATTGAAAGGACTGACAATATTAGTATTGAAAATAATGTGGAAAAAACTGAAAGTATCTTATGTTTCTGGAGGGACTATAAGTCATCCCAACACTCTAGAAAACTACTGGTCTATAGCATCTACCCAAGTTAGGCTTAATTTCATTATGACTCAACATTTCCACCCCAGGTGTTTAATCCATATAAATTAACATCTATGTCCACCAAATGTAGTATAATGGTGTTACCTATAGTAGCCCAATGCTATAAATACTTCAAATGTCCATCAGAAATAGAAATGGGTTTGTGAATTGTGGTATAGCCAAACAATGGAATATCATGCAACAATAAAAATAAGCTAGTGCTAAGAAACAGCAATAAATTTCAAACAATGCACACTGGACTCCATTTACATGAAGTTCAAAACTGGCAAAGTGTATCTGTGGTGACAGAAATCAGAATCATGGGGATGGGATGCCCTGAGAGAGGTTAAGGGAACTCCTCAGGCTGATGGAAGTGCTCTATATCTTGACTTTTACACAGTGTGTTCATGATTACATACTTCAGATTTGCACTAAATTCGTCCTCAATTAAAATGTCTATGAGCATGAAGGTACTTCATTAATGACTTAAATTTTTAAAAATAAGCTAAAACCCTTTCTGACAAATATCACAGAATCTTGAAAATTACTATTAGATTTCTAAATAACATCATGACTGTGTCATCTTTTCATTTTACTGATTTCAAAATAGACAAAGAATACCTGACTGTAATGACAAAAAAAATGCAACTAAATTGAGTTGAGATGTGTTTTTAGATTCACAACTCTATCCTTGAATATTCCAGAAAGTTAACTGGCACAAGTAATGGAGCTTCCAGAAGGCAGCGATCTTTGATATCTGCATTTGTGGTAGAGGGAAATTGTTCCATAAACTCCTTAGTCCTTCTGTCATTCTGTGTGTGTGGCAAGCTGAGACTCACTTATCTATTAGAGATTAAAACACATCAAAATAAAAGCTTACATCTTGGAATAGGTAACCTCATGATACTTGGAGTGGTTTTGTGGTCTTAATTTTTCAGGTTGTATTTAGCGTATGGAGGTAACAGGTTTTTGTTTTGTTTGTTTTTAACAGAGTTCTTGGTAGAAAATGATAGGCATTTGTATAAACCCCGAGATGTTCAGAAATGGACAATCTTTGCTTAATAACCATAATACTTAAGGCAAAATTTTTATAGCCCAAAAGGGAATGAAGCATGTATGTTACTATGGACTGTTATGAAGTCAAACTATCTCTGCAAGCATTGCTTACCTCTTCCAAAATGAAAATATTCTTAGATCATCATAAATTGACTTAGGACTTGAGTTTTGAATAGTGGAATCTTATATTGAAATATTAAGTCTTATTTTCTGGATATTTGAAAGTGAATGACTTTCAAATCTCCTTTAGAAACACGGAGCAGAACAGAAAAATATGGAGGTAAAGATCAAAAAGTAAGTTTGTACTGCCAACAAATATGTTTTTCAAGAAAAAAAGTATATTTGTCTGAGACTCACATGCAAATATGGTATTGATTCTAACCAGTAAAACATTTTCTTGCATTTAGGCATTTAGCTAAGTAAAATCCACAGTATTCTTACTTGTTTTCAGTCACACCACATATTTCAGCCTTTTGGAATGGAATACAGCAATGATTCCAAACTCCTTGGTGTGTGTATTGCTTTGAGTGTATCTGGTATATACCCTTGAACTGGATTTGCAATTCTGTGCAGATATCCTAGATGTTGGTAGGGCTGCAATGATTCTTCCATGTGTTTTCTCATTTTTGTTCATCCTCACCTAGCAGTCTGTGAAATTACCAGTTTGTCAAATTCACAGTATTGATAGATATCATCTTGCTATACATGTAACCAAGGTAACTGGGGTTTTTCATCTCAGACCATGATGCATCACTTTTATAAAGCAATTTGCTGATATAATCCTTCATTCTTTCAGATTGTACTAAGAATCCAGTACAGCATCTCATGATACACTTGTGCTAAAGATTTTGAGGTAAATCAAAGGAAGCCTACCCAGAAAGTTTCATAACCCTCACTTGCACTATAAATCCACATATTTTGGATGGTTTTTGGTTGCTATTATTCTTTTTTTCATTTTTTTAGTGTTGTTGATCAAACCCATGGTGTCCTGCATGCTAGACAAGCACTCTAGCACTGAGCAACACCACCAACCGCTTCTTGTTAAAGAAAGTATTTTACGTACATTGGTCAAACATAAGAAGCCTAATAATGCAAAATAAAAGTAGCTGGATTTGGTTCATGAGATTTTCAGCATAAGCTGTACTTCCATCTCCGCAGCAGATGGGAGATGAGACCTCTCTGTTGTTCCATGTGTGACCTTATCTCTATCAGTCTGACTCCTCCCCAGTATGGCTGTGTAACAAAGTGTAGAAAGATCCACAAGGGGCTTGTGCATTGTAAACCATAACAAATGTGAGGAATTGGTAGTATTTGTTATTCTTTTGGTCAATTTTAAGTTTTACATTTTTCTGAGGCAAAGTTTATCAATGAAACATTGATTATGAAATCACAAAATTTTAGTTTTAAAAGCATTCTCCAAACAATCATAAGCAAAATCTACATTCATTAATAAATATTACATTGTTACCTAAGTAAAAACAAGTGATTGGAAAAGTCAATTATTTGGAAGGTCAAAATGATTATTTTTATCCTGCATTGTACATAGTGAAGCCTTTCTATTCTCTAGCATTGCTAGGTGTCATGTAAGTTATGTTATTTCGAAGTAAATTTTGTTTCCCATACTACAAAATCCATTCTCAGTTAAGAAGCTGACCTCAAACAAAACAGAACAAACAGACAAACAAAACCTAGGTATAACCCTCCAAATAGAATGAGAGTATAAAAATCAAAACTTCTATTTTTAAGTGGCAAAAAGCACTATAAACAGCAATTACAAGGGAGTCCTCATGCTCTATAAAATATTTATAATACTCACAAAAATGATATCATACCATATCATAAATTTTACTGAAAGTAGATGTGTTAGTTGCTGTAATCATTAAACATTTAAACAGTTTTGCTGACTTTCTGGGAACTTAAAAGAACCCATTTTTAGAAGGAGTGATGAAAGACAAACAAATTACCTAGTTTCCTTAAGAAAGCTGTGCAGGGAGGGCTGACCACGTGTGCATTTCCCTCCCATGTAGAACCAGTGATCCCTCTACTTCCCCCTTGACCTTGTGGTGGCTCCTAGGCCAGAGGACAGGTGCTTCCTGAATGCTTGCTGTTGATGTTGCTTATGTGACTAAAACTTCAGCTTCAGTGTAAGAGGGTTCCTAAGATTTCTGTACTTTACCTTCTCTTAGTTTCTTCATCTCTTTAAAACTATAGAAATTGTTTTTGGTTCAGAAAAATGAAAAAAAAAGTGCTGTTCAGTCACTGAATTTGACACCTTGCTGATAGCTGTCAGAGCCTTTTATTCTGTTAGGCAAGCAGAAAAACAATTACTAGCTCTTTGTCATGGTCTTTCTGAGGAGAAACCTCAGCAGCTCCCAGGGAATTGCTGAGGCAGGTATGAGCTGTCAGGCTGCTGTTTCCATTTGGATGGGGACACTTTGGCTACCTCTGCACCTGCAGGCTTATCCACAGAACACAATGCTGAGACCCAAGCACATCACTGAGTAACATCAGGTAATTGATGTAGGGTTTGCTCACTTGCACAAGTCAACTTAAACACCAGAACATGGATCTATGAAGCTATTAATTTTAAAAACTGTGTTTTTGGCTTCCTGAAGGCAGTCCCCTCAAATGAAAGCAGTCTCTGAGAAAAACATCAACTGATTGTCTTATGTAATACTTATCGGTGGTTGACCCCTGATTTATTTTGATGTAAAGTAAATATTCCCTATCCAGGGGTGGAACAGGGACAATTCAAAAGTTGATCAAATTTATACTCAGGGAATGTAACTTTCCCTTTGAATATCTTTCCCCTCTCCTTTCCTAGTAGCCCTTGTCTTATTGGGTTTCTAGTTCCTTCATAGTCTAGCTGCAGGGCCCCCTCCTAACCCTGCACTTGTGGCCTTTATTCATCCTAAAGAATAAATAGCATTTTGAAATATTTATAAATAAATTGAATAATTAATGCACTTTAGCATTCAGTGTGCTTTAGCAGTGGAAACTTGGTATTCTAAATTAATTGTGGGGTGAAGGAAGCAAATAGAATATTAAATCTCCAACTCCCTCTATAGGAAAGTCAGCCTTGCATGTGTCACATGCTTGAGTCATATATGAAAATGTTATCCAGAATTCTATAAAATTTAGTTCATAAAAAATAAATCATCACAGTGATTTCAGGCCTAAATGATCAGTGGGGGGCTACCAAGCAATCATATGACATAAAAATATACCTACTGAATTTGTGTTCTTAAAAATATCAGACAACACTACCTTGACCAGTAAAATTAGTTAATTGCAAGTTAACTGCATTTAATAAAGAAAATCATACAATCAATGAATCAATAAAACAGAGCTGTGGAAAGGTACAACACTCTGCCTGTAATCCTAGCTACTTGGAAGGTAGAGATTGGAAGGATCACAGTTCAAGGCCAGACTAGGCAAAAAGTCTGCAAGATCCCATCACAACTAATAAAAAGCTGGGTGTGGTGGTGTACACCTGTCCCCCAGCTATAGGAGAGGCATAAGTAAGAGGATCATGGTTTAGATATATCAGCCTGGGCATAAACATGAGAACCTATTTGAGAAATAACAAAACTGAAAAATGCTTAGGTTGTGGCTCAAGTGGTAAAGTACCGGCCTGTCAATTGTAAGGTTCTGAGTTCAAATCCCACTACTGACAACAAGGAAAAAGAAAGGCAGTTATATCTATGTATACCAAATAAATAGTCTATTAACAGTCTTATTTCTATTTTAATACAGTATAATTATTTATAAATTAGTAATTAATGATATTACTCTTACACCTTATTTTTAACATTTTAAAAATCCAATTCACATTATTCTTCAAATCTGTCCCTCATGTAGGTCCTCTTATTTCCATTAGCATACAAACATATAGACTTCCACTCAGTCTGGAGTCCGAGAGTCATCCTTAATTCACCACAAGCCATCCTTCAGACTGTTGACAAGTTATTCTTTCAAAAGTAGAACTCCTGTCATGATGATTCCTTGCTAGAAAAACGGAGAAAAAGCCAATGCCTCTCCATTACATCCTAAACTAAGTAATAATTCTTTCTCCAGTGGTTTAAAACCATCAAAGATATCATAAATACCTTTGATGTACACAGCTCATTGTTGCTGTTATGAATTATGATTCTTATTGGCAAAATGTAATGACTGTTTACTAAATGTCACACACTATCCTCAGACTTCACCTAAATTATCTTAGATAACTATAAGGTAATCCCATGAGGCAGATACTATGATATTTGTTGTATTTTACTCATAAAATGAACAGACCAAGATCACAGATGAGGGACAGCTGCAAAGGCTGGCCCTGTTGCAGTGACAGAGGAGCCCCTCTGACAACAGTGATTCAGCTGACCATCTCTTTTTACTCCAGGCCAATGGCATCAGTAATTCCCTTCCTTCTGTACCTAACTCTAGGTATAAATATTAATTCTAAATAAAATTGATGCTACTAATTAGGGGAGTTGCCAGCAAAGGTCACAGAAATTTGCATTCCTTGTTCTCTGTAAAATGTTCCTGTTTATAGCTACTTTGCCTACTTCTTTGGTGACCACAATTACATTTTCCCTGACAATTCTGACTTCAAACTTTCTGCCTGTCTCAGAGTTATGGCTAACAGGTAATACACCAAAACACATCCCACAACAATAAAAAAATTCAAGACCATATTCACCCCATGTAAAAATCAGGATAAAAAGATGTTAGAGGGAACAGACTGAAAGGGAACCATGACTTTTTTAGCTAGGCGTTGTTTTCTAGGCTGTGACTTTTTGCAGAGATGACCAATGGTTCAAAAAGAAAATAGGGAGTTCAGGAAGAATTTGTCCAAACAACCAGATATGTGAAATGAACAGGAACAAGGAAATATCACCTCCCCTCTTTCATAAGCACATCTTGAAGGCAAAGAGAAGAATCAATAATTGATAAACTTTGTGAGAAATAAAGGTTCATCCACAGCCACCACCTATTAGGAAGTGAAAATCTACTTGTCATGATGCAAAACACAAAAATAAATGGAATTCTTTAACATATGTGCTCAATGAATGTACTTTAGAGAAGAGTAAATGATCATTGGCATTCTAATTCTCTTAGAGAAGAATATATTAAAATAAAAATATGCACAGAAAATGGAAGAATTTTGAACATAGTCATCATTACCTGTTGTGGGAGATTTAAGAAAACTTAAATGGATAGAAAGATGTTTGAAAATGCTTATGCACATTTAACTTGAAAAAGCAGTATAATCACAAAATATCAGCCCTCTGGTATACTTGGTTAAAAAAGGGAGCAGAAAAGTCTGTGAACTTCATTGTTAATTACATAATACACTGAGATGAGTAATTTACAGTAACTTCAGGAAATTCCAAAGAGCAAAGGTTTTATAATCAAGGGGTTGGTACTACTAACACAAAACCTATGGGTGCTGAAAATAGTTTTTCTCCTATAGAGGGTTCCCAAAAGAATAGCACCTGAGGAAAATTATATAAACTGACTTTTAGCTATATATGTTAAATAAGTGAAAAAGTCATGTCAATCAAGAAATGAAAGATGTAGCTCCTTAGGGCTTTGTACTTAGGCTGTTCATCTCAGCTTCTCCAGCCCAAGTCTGTACTAACATGCCTTTCTTTTCACAGGGAGATAAAGAAGCTGAATTAGGGCTTCCATTTTCCCCACTTTGTGATCGGAAGTCAACGATGGTAGCCCAGTCACAAATAGGTAATACTGAAGGACAGTGGTCCTAGAGGGCAGTGACTGATGATCACTTTTCAAGTATGTAAACTATGCTGTTCAGAGTCCCCCAGGAAAACTACATTATGTATTCAAATTTTGGCTTTAGACTAATCTAGATGGTGCTGAGTATAAATTATTGAAATAATTTTGCAAAATGAATTTAATAAAGCAACATTAGTCAATGTTATTCTGGATTTAATCTTTTTTTTAAAAACAAAATAAAAGACTTCTTGTGTGAGGGACTATATTTTTAGTCTATTGTTGGTTATTCCTCATGACTAGTAAAGATCACCTTCTTACCTCAGGTGCTCTAGCAGCATCTGCCATAAAACCAAAGGACTGTCCAAAAGCTGTTGGCTGTGACCTTTTCCTCTTCGTAAGCCAGTTCCACCAGCTCTTTATCAAAAGCCTCAAACACAGGTGCCTATCAGTGTTTAGAAAATGTGAATGCAGCAGGTTATGAACCTCATCTCCCAAACCAGGAAGGACTGACGCTCCTGATGCTGCCGGCTACAATACCAGGCAATTACTGCCATGCTAATGGAGGTGATGCTTGACCAGACAATATACATGCCCTGGGAATTTTAAACCATAGCAGAGCTCAGAATAGCACCCTGGGTGGACGATTAACATTGCTTTGATTTGAAAGTGTCAACTAAGACACAAATTATTCAAGATTTTAAAAATAAGAATAATCCAATTACTTGAAATATGAATTACTTTTATAATCATCCAAGGGATAATCTTATGTGCATATCTCCCAGGGCACAAAGACCTTCCTTCCCTTTATTCTCTTATGTTCAGATAGTCCACTGCTCTCATTAGGTTCAAGACAAAAGCACCAAATGGCTCCTAGAACCTTGGGTGGTGAGATGTACACAGACCTTAGAATAGTTGTCTCCTCCTCTGCCTAAACACTGGGTGATAAATGCTCTCAGAGTACAAGGCCTTGTTCTTTGTGTGTCATTTTCCATCTTGACAAGTCCTTTAAATGTAAAAGTCATCAGTCAATCCTAACTTCTCAAAGTGGTGAGATTAATGCTGTCTCCCAGAGATGTTACTGTGCTCTCCTCTGATTTGACAGCACACCCCCAGAAGCTGCAAACTAACACTTTACATCCAGAGAATAATAAACAGCAATTCGAAAGATTACAAAGCTCTGACTAATACACTAAGAGAAAAAAGTGGTTGCCATCCTGCAGCCTGAGGAAAAACTTTAATTATTTCGCTCCTCTTAAATATTATCTCTTTTTGGCAAGTAATAAAATTCAACAGCCAGTGACCAAATGAAGACCTTTCCAAAAGGGTAATGAGCCCTCTTGTTGAGAGGAAAATATATTCCTGCTCATTAGGTCTGAATCTATTATTGGCAATAGGATATAAGGTTGAATATTAAATGAGAAAATCAATGTCCTTGCATTAGCAAGCTTAAAATGCACCACCTCTACTGCTTGAGAGATTGTTTTATAGAGCAGTTAAACCATCTCTAAGGATTGTGTTACTATACTAAAATAATACAAAAGGTAAGCAGAACCAGTATTATACTTGACACTTGTCTTAGAAGCATGCCAGGGACTGTTAGTCACTTCAGAATTCAAGAAATTGTAATATTTTAATTTATTTTTATTTTATTAATATATTTTGCTTTTGCTTTTTTAGGTTTTATTGATTTCATAGTAGAGCCAACATTTTCTCTTCTGACAGACTCAACAGAGAAAATTGTTATTCCTCTTATAGAGGAAGCATCAAAAGCTGAAACTTCCAGCTATGGGGCAAGCAGGTATGTTATTCTTTTGCATCATTTTTCATCTTCACTTAATGACCATCCTGATTTTTTATAGCTGGACAGGGAATTCTTACAAGAATTATTAGGTGGTACTGCCACCTAGTGGCATTATATTGTATTGCATATGTCATTGAAATTGAGAACTGAGGTCCAGTATTTGGGGAAAAAAAAAAAAAGAATCAATGAAAGTAGTCAAGTGTGCACTAAAGACAGTCCTTGATCCCCTCTACATGGGGAGGAAGTCAAGGAAGGCGATCCACATGCTTAAAACTGGGCCTGTTCATCTGCTGCTTCTCCAGTTAATTTTAAGTTTTTCAGGCATTGCTCTCTCATCTCAGGTGTTGACCTTGTTGTCTCTTGATTTCTTTGGTTGTTTCTGTTAGCTCATCCACCATCGTGGGATTACACATTGCCGATTCTCTGAGAAGATCAAATATGAAAGGCTGTGTGAGCGATGGGAGCTATTCCCCAGACTACTCCCTCACAGCCGTGGACCTGAAGAGCTTCAAAAACAACCTGGTGGACATCATTCAGCAGAACAAAGAGAGGTGGAAAGAGCTAGCTGCACAAGGTAAAGTTGTTTCTGATGCTTTCTGCCCTGACTCTATCTTAACTCCTCTAATAATTTGGATTTTCTTCCATTCAAGTTTTTTCTTTTATAAAATATGCAAGCTCTTGGTGGTATTTGGAATTTGGCTATACTTTGGTTACTTGTGAAAAAGTTGTATTCTTTGTTAGATAAAAAGGTATTCTGCTCTGTTTATGTCACATGGGCTACAGATGTGTGCAGCAGTGGGTTGTGGCAACCTGGACATAAAGGATGGATGATAAAATGGTGACAGAAACTAGGGCTCACTAACCTCCTGTGCTTCTGCAGAGGTGCTTTGGAGCCTGTTTTAGCCCCAAGAAAGAAGATCACAAGCTCTTGGCTGCTCTTACCTGAATCTCCAGACATTTTCTTAAAGAATAAAAGCTTCTCAAATGATTGTGGTTCCATTGATTGATTTTCAGTGTTGTAATTGTTTCTATCAATCTGCTTAGAAGTATCTGGAATGGTAAGCACTGTATGAGTTGGCTGCTATTGCTATAGTTTTTACTTATTGTACATCTGTAACATAGTCCAAGAATTAGAGCTACAGCAGAGAACAAAAGAGACAAAAATCCCTACCCTCATGAAAAAGTGAGAGACAATTAGGGGTAGGGTTGCAATTTTAATAAGATAGTCAGGAAAGGCTTACTAAGATAGTGATAACTTAGATAAATACATGAAGGAGGTTAGCAAGAGAGTCATGGGGAAGTCTGGGGTGGTGGGTTGATAAATTTTTAGACACATGGAATAGCTACACATTACCTGGGAGACAGAGCTTACCTTGCATGCAAGCAACAAGGAAGCAGGGAGAAATAGGAAGCCAAATGAAGGATTTTAAGAAGAAAAATGAATAATTTGAACTAAGGTTTTAAAGAATTTCTCTGACTATAGAGTAGAAAATATTCTTTGGTTTGAAATGCAAAAATGTCACCTAGGAGGTCAGAAAGAAGGGTGCTGTTCATAGCTCAAGAGAAACATGGGAGCATAAACCATGCAGTAATGGTGGAGACTGTCAAAATTCTGGATGCATAAAGATGGGGGCTTGAGCCACCATGTATGCAAAAGGATATGCAAAAGAGATAGATTTGGGTATATTTTGGGAAGTTGAACTGATAGGATTATTTTGTTATCAGGTTGGATATGGACTACAAAATCAAGAGAATCGTCAAGATGCCAGGCTTTTGGTTTCCTTACACATTATTTGTGTACATGTAATTATTTCACAGAGCAATTTGACATTCTAGGCAAAGATGAAGATGTACATGCTACATTTCTCAGTAACTGAACTTCTGCATTTTTACCATAGAGATACTTTTGCTCCTGTTCTTCAGAGGACACGTCCAAAACGTTTATATGGGCATTGTTCATGAGTGCAACATAAAGTGGAAAAAAAACAGTAAAAGGAATTTATATGATGTGCTTGTTCATCCTATCTAACAGCGTGCAACTGTTAAAATAAGGGAGCTATATAAATGCACGGATAGGGATGAAGGACACAAGCAGTAGTGATCAAAATATGCAACCTGCTCAAAAAAAAAAAAGAGCAAGGCGTCTTTTACAGAAAGTCAAAAAAACTCAAAGCTAAACAATAGGTTTTAAAAACATGTATAATAAAACTCAAGAATGATAGGGAGAAGTATTCAGAATGGTTCTAGGAGGTAGGGCAGGTTATTTGTTTAGAAACTGATACCATTTTATTTCTCAGATTGAGTACTAGATAGATGTTTAACATATCATTTTATCTAACCTGTATGCTTTATATATGTACACATGAATCCATTTATTTGGATACAATGTTTCAGAATAACAGGAAAAATGGGCTCAACTACAAAAATGCATCTTTAAAAGACTCATCAATTTTAAAATGAATATCACTCAGATATTACTATTCTAATTTCCCATTGCCATCACTTTCAGCCTTAAATACACTGAAAGTGGAAAAGCTCCTTTGTTGTAACTACACTGAAATTAAAATAAGCAGGTCACATGGTGCTTAGAGCTTTGGAACATTAATTAAGCATCAAGACTTTGAAGAGAGTCCCACGTTTGGCATCATCTTATTAACCTTCAAACTTTACTTCATAGCCCCTCAAAACCATCCCACTAATCCTAGAGCAGCCAAAAGCCGGAGATCGTCAGACTCCAAGGTATGATGCTCTGGGGTCATCAATAACACAAAAACGCTTTTGTCAATTAAGTTACCCAGTAAGTCTTCTCTTGAGGAGCTAAGCACATCTGTCTAAAACTACTATATGTAAACTTCTTTTTTGAAGTGCATCTCAAATGTTCACTTTTAGGTTAAAATTTTATCCATTTATCTAATTTTTTATCTTCATCATTATTTCAGCATCCTCAATATCTTATGTCTTATCCAAACTCTGCCCTTTTCTGTACTAATTAAGAAGTGACAAGAGATTTTAAGAGGATCTGTGACTATTCTTTTAGTGAGGGCTGTGACAGGCAGGTAGGGATTATGAGAGGAGCTCTTCCCACTGTTTCTACTCGTAAAGCCTCAGGCAAATCCTGTAACCTTCACTAGCCTCAACAAACGCAGTTACTGAGATAACAGTGTCTTCCCTGGTAAAAGTTCACTGTTCGTTCGGGGAAGCAGACATTCTCAGTTATCCACAACTCATTTCTAGATGTGCTCCAGAGTCTTGAAGATCTAGGATGCATCTTTGAGAGCAAGGTACCTGAGAAAGTGATGGGGAAAAGATCATAAGCGCCATACTGGTGCTCAATGCGATTGTAGATGTCTTTTATTCACAACAAGGAAAATCATGTATAGGAAAGAAATATATAAAATTTAAAGTGCCATATAAACGTAGCTCATTTGCATTCATAGCCTGCCCTCCATGCTATGAGCATCACCTGCATGCTAGAGCTGAGGTGGAGTGGATGAGGCTCCTACTGGGAACTGTTAGGGGACACACTTCTAACTTAGAGAAGCCCCTGAATGGCAGGAAAGCACAAATAGCAGCTCTCCCTCACACCAAAACAGTTTTTTTCATAAGCCTCCTGAGAGTTTGGTCAATCTTAGACACATAGAATTCATTCTGAACCAGCTCTACCAAAGCACTGTGCCTGGAACAAGACCAGGAATTGATCCCAGACAGACTTTTTCTTTCTCTCCTCTCAAAGAGGAGAAACAGTTGTACCTAGAAGTCTCCACATTCTGGCATCACTCTGGAATGGAATGCAATGTATTTCTTACCTTCTGTGTTTTAGCAAGCAGGAGTGGGAGTGGAGTTAATGATACATTTCCCAAAGTACACGCCTCATTGAGACTCAGGCATCCCCCTTGAAGGTGTGCACCTTCTCCCCACACGACAAGATCTAGTGCATATCATGATCCAAGTCTGCTGCACATGTGGGAAACATGGAACCTGACAAAAGGTTGATAACCACCAATGAAGTCATTGCAAAATTATTTATAGGGACTTCCTATGCACTAGTGTGAAATATGTGCCTGTATTTTTTGGGTTTTTTTAACAGCAGAATTCATGGGGTTATGGTTAGGGTTAGAGTCAGAGTTAGGACTTAGTTCTCTGGTAGCTCCTGTTAGATAACAGGTTAGTCAGTATTGTTATAGGAAATTTTACTGTTCTTTGTGGAAGACTGATTTTAATAGTGAATACATATAAATAAGATGGTAATAACCCAGTATTTTGTTCTATTTTTTCTTCAGCTAAAAGACCTAAAAATCCACTGATGAATGGCAAAAAGGAAAGCTAAATGTATGAGACAGTCCCCAAATCTTATCTTTTTGTTCTATATCTGCACTTGCTGTTTTTCTGACACCCGAAAACCTAGACACTTGCTTAAATTTTACTTTGCAATATGAGTAATGACTATAAGATTTTACATGAGTTTTGTGGGTCTGGAAAACCCTTGATTAAGGAATGTGACAGTAGAAATTTGAGAAATACATAAGGTGGTGAGGAGGAAGAGAGTGGTAGTGTGGATCACATTCTTTATTCTAAGCGTATGTTCCTTTCTTTTCATACTCTGCCTCTAAAATCCCCTCAGTGACTGAGAACAGTTTAGTTCTGGCCCGAAACAATCCATTCAACAAAACAAAAGCCTGATATGGCCTAACATTGGGATTGTCTAGGTTGATCATACTTTGATTATTATTTTCAACTTAGAATCTCTTTTTTATTATTCATTTATTCACATGTGCATGCATTGTTTGGGTCATTTTTCTATAAAATGTTTAATTTCCTCACCACTCTCAGGACATATGTTGAAAAACTTTATCATATAAAATCATCATAGTGTTACTGGAAGTTTTAATTGGTTCTTGCTTTCCTGCAAGAGATTTCAAGCAAGACACAAAACGTAATGAAGGTAATAGCAAAGTTTATTAAAAGAAGTAAGGATACATTTTTATAGAGGAGAGCAGTTGTCTCAGAGATCAACTCGGCACTTTTGTGTACCAGCTTTATTGGGATTTTAAGAAAAGCTTGTAGAGAGACTTTTATAAAGCATTGAGTTTTCTGTCAATCATATCTCATCACAAACACTACCACAATCCTGCAACAAGCTTTTACCCTCCTAGTTGTACCTATGTATCCATGTCTGCTTTGGAACAATCCTTTACTTTAAGAAAAAAATTTATCTTACCATGTCAATAATTTTTTATCCAGAAAATGTGCTCTTACATAACTTTCTTATTCCTCTTCATGCCCTACCATATTCCATTAATTTTATCTCAGCATAAACTCTAACACAATCCTTTTGTGACATGTTTTTAGCCTTCCTAGTTTGCTCTTAACTTGCCTGTTTTCATTCTTGAACAATCTATTTCTTTTAGGACAACACCTTATTTACATACAAAATCTTTTCTTACCTTCTTTATAACTTTTTTTACATCTCCTCATGAGTGCTTTTACATATTTCTCCCCTTTTGGTCTTCATGAATTTAAAAGTTACAGAATATTACATTCCAGCTAGGGCTGTCTAAGAAACAAAACATCCAAACAACCTGGAACAGCAAAACTATCTTAGCACAAGCAAGAAGTTGGCAGAGGGAGAGAAAATCTTTACATGTGAACCCTGTAGTTCCAATTTACAATACAAATGGCAAATAAATGGGTAATTATTTAATGTTCCCAGGTACAAGAGAGAAGAGGAATAAATCGCCATTGTGCATATTTTGTGAACAAAATAGTACAGAATGGGAGATTAAAATGAGAAAGATGGTCTCCCAATAGTGATAAGGAATCGGGTAGGCTTGCTAGAATCAGAGAAGAATAAAGTCACTTGCTCCTGAGTAGAGATGGCTTCAGCCTCCTGGCTTGGCTCACCAAAATATGTCACCAGATTTAGTTCATGTGTTCCTCTATCAACAGGAGTTACTAATGAGTTTTCTTATTTTTTTTACATTTTTATTAATTTGAAATGTTATTAGATATATAATATTGCAGTAAAAAGGTTTAAAGATTTTGTTTATTGCTAGAAAAACTAATGAACTTTCTCAAAGGGAAAAGAAGATTTTAAAGAGTAGGTTTTGTATCATTGTTTGAAAAATTAAAACACAAGGCTAGAAATATTTCTTACTAGTAAGAAAACATTTAAAACTGATGAGAATATCCACATTTTTTTAAAAGCTTGAATTTATATTATAATTAGCATGATATTTAAAAGGTTGTGATAAATCACTAATTCCATTAGTTAGCTTTTCATCACTGTAAAAAATACCTGGGAGAAACACTTTAAGGAGGAGAGGTTTATCTTGGCTCATGCTTTCAGAGCTAACGGATGAGTAGCAAATATATTGTGGCCATGCTGAGTAAAGGGTGACCTATTATGTGTGGTAAGTGATTTTTGTCGTTGTGTTGGTAATCATGCCAAATGAATGTAGATATTTATGCTGAGTTCTCTCACAGCCATTATCAGCCCTAGGATTTAGGTAGGTGCAAACTACCCTACGATTTGCAAGGTGCAAACTGAGTCTAAGGGAGCCGAGTATGTCACCAGAATCACAGGTCTATACGTATATTACAGATGCAGCTAACATTCTCATTCCCTTCATAGCTTCACACGATGCCCAGACAATATGATAAAAATAGGAAACACTTTCTTTGGATATCTTATTCCAGAGTCTAGCATAATTGCTTCATCAAATCTGTTTCTGCTAATTATATCACAAATGACCCAATGAGCTTTCAAATGTGCTCATCAAATCAGTTATGTCCTGTAGACATTTTTATTTTAAAATGTTAAAAATTTATCAATTTTCAAGTGAAATTTTATGTCATTTTTTTCACTCACAGGTCATTTCTATAATAATTTATTCTAGCAACTCAACAAAGTAAGAATTGTAGTCTCATGAAACTGGAGCTGAGAGAACTTAATTTGTCTACTTTCAAACAGTCTTTAAAATGGCTCCACGTGGTTTGCCTAAGTTCAAAGTCAGTAACTTCCTAGATCATATTCTAGAAGTTAATTGTAGCAGGTTGGCTTGCTTTTCACACACGCAGACACACACACACACACACACACACACACGTTAATGATTTTCCTGATCTTTTCTCAGTAGATTAAGGAATGGCAGAGGGTTAATTCTACCTAAAAGTCATGCTCTCACCTGTATAATACAGAACATTGGTCCCTCTAGCTCTGTATTTCTGTAAGAAATTTGGTTTTCATTGTTGGTAGTTTATTAAATAAGATTAGTAGGGAAAAAGTTTATTTTTTAAAGGAATGATCAAAAAGGAAACATGGGCATAATCATTTTATTTTCAAATGAATCACAAATTGAATATTATATCCTTATATGATATAATCGTGCACCCAGAACCTGTATGCTATTTTCAGGAAGACAATATTAGTATTTTTCATTAGATAGTCTCATTTTGTTACTTTCATTGCTAAACTCTCAAAAGATTTGGAGACTGCCTACTCTAGTTGAAATCAACCAGAATTGAACTCCTTGGGAAAGCAGGCAACAATTCAAATGGAGAAAAAAAAAAAATCAAATTTTTTTTAAAGAGACGTCTCAAGATAACCACTAATAAATACAAGAATCATAAAAGGTTTCACTAACAGAAGCAAAATATATCAAAAATTAAGAAAAATGCACCATATTTATCTTTGTAATTTTAACACAGTGATTCCTAAAAGCATGGCTGATTATACAACTAATTACAATTTTTTCCCACAGCTTCTTGACAACATTTTCTCTACATTGTTAAAATGAGTACCTTTTTTTTTCAGAACCACAACCCAGTTCACGGAAGTGTAAGTTTTCCCGTCGTAAACACCTTAATTAAAACCTCCTTGAACTCTAATTTGACCTAAAGACTTGAAGATTTTGATATTCTTGCTGGAACTCTACCTGGGCCTGTGTGAGAAAGGGAATCCATTTTTGCAGATTGCTCAATTTACATCAAAACTATATAAATAACAGCTACATACTCCTTCACTGAACATGGCTCAACCAGTGTGGAATATAGGTTCACCTGAAGCCACATCTGCATCTTTATGCTTTCACACATCATTTTAAATAGTATTTTATGGCATTTCTCTTTGCTGAGGTGATAGTGAGTGCCAATAAATTTTCTTCGAGCAACCAATCACTAATTTTGTCATTTCTTCAAAAACACTACCCATCTGCTTTCACTTCAGTCATACCTTTTCTTAAATGTCTGAAAGGTAGTGTAAATTTCATAAACATTAACTGATCTTTCATGTTAACTCTACCGTGTTTCCTTCTGAAAAAATGTGCTCTAATGGCTAAAAGTGATTCATAAAAATTTTAAGGGACAGGTATCAGGTATCTTACAAATAATGTTTATATTATGATGTGAGTGAAATGGGTTGTTAATATACTCTTTTAGTGGGATTTAAAAGTTTGCCTACTACATAATTCAGTTTAAGATTAGCCAAATTATTTTCCATCTGAAAAGATCCTTTAAAAGTTTTTTAAGAGCTGCTTTGCAATACTTTTTAAAATTGCAATCCCCTTACAACTGACTTAATGGTTAATTGTACTAGGCTAGGAAAAGTGCTCCAAGAATTACTTAGATAAGAGTAGCTGGTATCTAATACTGAGCAATTTATTTCCTCAAATAATTATATTTATTTGTAATGTCTGACTCTGCCCCCTTCTGGAAAAAATTGACTTATAGTATATCATCATATTTAGGGGATGAATTTGATCAAAGTACATTATGAAAAGGTATGGAAATACCACAATGAAACTCCTTTGAACAATAAGTATACATTAATAAAAATGGGAAAGGAAAAGAAAAGGAAAAAAAAAGAAAACAAATACCAAATCTGGCCACAGCCATTAGAGTGAAACAGATATTTTCTGGATCTTTTACCTAAAGTTTTGCTAGTCAAAGAAGAATGGGAGTAGATTTAGGCATATTACTACTGTGTTTCAAATGTAAGGCTTTGGGTTGACAGAGTGGCACAAATGGTAGTGCACCTGCACAGGAAGCATGACACCCTGAGTTCAAACCCCAGTTCTACCAAAAACCAAACAAAGGTAACACATATACTCATACTAAGGAAAGACAAAAACACAAATGGAATGAAATTACACCTAGGGAGACTGTAAAATATAAAGTTCTAAGACCTGGAATTAAATGATCTTGTTCAATTCTGGTATCATAATTTATTTATTATATAACTTTAAACAGTTTAATCTCTTCAGTTTTCAGTTTGTTTGATTGTAAAGTAAGGACCATAAAAACAGTATCTATTACAAGATCTATTATAAGGATTAAATAAATCAACGTATGTCAAGTATTTAGTACCTAGTGTTTTCTACATGAATTATTATTTTGCTGGGTTCACATATATGCCTTCAGACTACATGGAAATCTTAAAGAAGGCTTCCCTAAAGAAATTAAATATGGGAAAACATTCTTACTCATAAGAATTTTGATATGCGATTATGTTCAACTGATAACAAAAACCTATAATGGCGCAGTTGCATCAATTCAGAGGATTGCTTCATGGTGGATTAATCTCAATAACAAAAGTGATTGCCATCACCCTTCCATTCTTAATTTATCCATCAAGACAGCATTCAAAGTGCATTTCTCAAATGCCTTTAAAATCCATCCAGTTTTCTGCATGAGAGAATGAAGGAATTGAATTGGCTTATTCTAACAGTTGATAACATCTGCCCACTTTGTAAAACTGTCAATGAAATACCTTAATCGAAATATTTTTTTCTGTTGAGGATTCTGCCACTTCAGACATGTGCTTTAATTTTTCCTCAGCACAGAACCCTTTAGGGATGGAAAGTGATTTTTAAAAAGTGTTCTGTGGATCTAAACACTCTCAAAAAGAAGACACTTGGTTAATTCATCAAACTTGGTTTATGGCAATTCAATTCCTTCATGAAAGAATTTTTACCATCTTAATATTTATCCCACAAAGTATGCCTAATTTAGACTTTATATGAAGTCAAACTTTTCAGCACTCCTAACAACTTTCATTTTTGTGACTATTGCTCATAATTTGGCTAAATAATTTTCCTGCATTAACTCTAAGAACCTAGGAGATTTCCAAAAAGCATGCAAAAATATTTACAAGTAAAGCATTATATTTTACTCATGTGCATATGAGTATGAAAAACATAATTTCCAGATTTTGTTCTTTCTCTAAGAAATTATAAAAGGTGAAAAAGAAATAAAAAGTGATCCAAAAGTTCTCTTCAGGTAGAATTCATTACCGATGTCTTCAAGAAGAGATGGTGAGAGATTCAAGAAACTGATGCCAAAACTTAAGTATAATGTCAGCTTCCCCCTCCCCCCCACCTTTTGAAATCTTTCTTGGAAAGTTTCTTTTTTTTGGTGAGACAGGTTGGAACTCAGGGCTTTGCACTTGCAAAGCACATGCTCTACCAGTTGAGCCACAACTCCAGTCCATTTTGCTCTAGTTATTTTGTAGATGGAGTCTCCAAACTATTTGCCTGGGGTTAGCCTCAAACCTCCACCCCCTCCATCTCAGCATCCCAAGTAGCTAGGGGTTACAGAAATGAGCCACTAGTTCCCAGCTCTTGTGGTTTTTAAAATGGGCCTCAGTATGGCTTTTCATCCATCATACAATGTACTAGGGCTGTATTTTCCTTTCCATCCTCTTTTCCCTTTTCCCATCTCCCACTGGTTTTCCCAGTAGTCCTCCATTTCTGTTTGTATCCATTTTTTTCTTTAGATCTAGTTTCTGCAGATGAGAGAGAACATGCAGCATTTATCTTTACACTTTCTGATTTTTTAAGTTATAGACGTGTAGTCAACATACTTATAGACTTTAAATTTAATAACTTATTACTCCCACAGTTATAAGACTATTATTTCTCCGCCATGCATTTTGTGGCCCTTTCTTGTGTGGCCTTGACAAGAGAGTCTCGTTTCTTACAAAGTGCTACTCACACTTGTTCCTGTCAGACTACTTGGTCATCCCCCAAGGAACTAGGTTTTAAATCCTGTAGCTTTTCAGAGCAAGAAAATGAGAAATGTTGTTCATTCCAGACTTCTGAACTTGAAATTTCTCAATTATATTTCCCTAGACAACCAGGAATGTCTCTTGCTTTTTTAAATCAGTGGAAACTTTCCCCGTTGGAACGGAATTAGCCTGTGAACAGCCTCTTCAGTTCAGGCTGCAGTATGTAGCTCTGGAACTGAAGTCCCAACTCTGTTCCTTACATGGTATGTGACTTTAGGCAAAAAAAAAATGTCGATTGAGTGATGAAGTATGTAAAACACTCAACGCGGTGCTTGTCTTATAGTAAGCCATGCTGAATATTAATTTTTTGCTCTTTATACTATTACTATTATAAGCTTAAGTCTCTTTTACTCATTAATTTATGCTTTTATGCTTTTCCTTATAAAGATCACTTGTGATTTAATAAGTCAAGACATACTAAAAATTTGTGTCAACATACAAATAGATTTTGATAAGAATTTAAGATATAAAGGCGGTTGTACATTGTAAAAAGTTTTTGTACAAGAGTCCAGAATTTAAAATTGGACTGTATCTTCCTTATGTCCATTTTTGGACTCCCTTTAAAATACGAGAACCGAGAACTTTATGGAAAATTACAGGCCAAAAGTTGCAGATAAGTGGTAACATTGAAAATGTGAATATATTATTGGTATTTCTTTCTAAAATTCATTAAGTGAGCAATTTGAGAAATGATTTCTGATACTAGTAACATTGTTATAAAATTCCACATTGAAAATAAAACCTTCAATCAATTTTTTACTTAGATTTAGTAGAAAATCTACTACAAATGAGCAGATTCAAGAATGGGTTTTTAAAAGACTGTATGCATTAATTTTGTGCTGAGTATTTTTCAGACACTATATACTATTGCTGTTAAAATTAGAAATTTAACTAGAATGTTCTTCTGAGAGATAGATGGGGTCTGTCTCACAGATTCACCTGGGCTACGATGCCCTGGGATAGTCCATTATTCCTCTGATTATGTGCTCCTTGTGTCTGAGACAGAAAACATAGTGATGATTTTCCTATGGACATGCAGACATTGTTCACTTAGATAAGTCAAAAACAGTCCAAAATGATTAATTATTGTTTTATATAACTATAGAAAAATGATCTTCTGTTAATTATGAGTTTTTTGTGTGTGTTGTATTAGAAAAATGCAAAACTCATGCTAAATTTATTTCTTTTGGTGAAGGAAATTATTATTTAGAATAAAACTATGAATTGCTTTAAAAGGAAGGAAAGTCAGTTTAGAGGAGACTATTAGGTGAGAGGATAAGATGTCTAGTGGAGGTGCAGAAACGGTGAAGATGGTAGCTGACCGTAGTTTGGGCAATGTAATGAGGGATCAAGATTCTGGTTGACTTTATCAAACCACCTGAGACTCTGGGCAGATGACTGAAGCTGCTTGTTAGTTTCCACAGTTGTTAAATCTACTTCCTAGGGCTGCTATGAGGGAAGTGGATGACTTACAACAGTACCTGCTACCTATTAGATGTTAAATTAATCCTAACTTTATTTTCACATAATTAGTCAATGATACCACAACTGGAGAATTGGAGTCTCTAATGTCCCCTTATGTGTTTTGTATTATTCCCTGCAAGTGTTACTCATATTATCTATGTCTAACATAATGTGATTCTAATATACTAAAAGTGATCTTGGATTGCAGTTTAAAAGCCAGGATGCACTAAATTTAGAGGATTTCTGTTTGTTTAATATCTCTGCTAACCACCATGCCTTCTCTGAATTTAGACTCTCTGAAACAAAGCCACAATGTTTCCATGATTTTACAAATTATTTATTTGAGTTTGAACTTTAGAAAGTGGTATAGATGAACACCACAATGGCCTTGAGATGAACTGAATTACTGAGGGCTCTTGCTTCACCGTCTGTATCCTGGCTGACAAGTTTCTATGCACCTGCTGTGAATAGAACACTTACATTCATTCCTAAGATGTAGCTTCTTATATGGCTGAGTCTGCAAATCCCTTCAATAAAATGAATTCCAAAGTCACTTTAGTGCTCTTGTTGAAGTACCAGTTGAAAGCCAAGTGCTTTAATGTGAGGTTATCTATTTCTGGTCTGTATTGGAAGAAGTCACTTGATTATTCTTGGCTTGTTTCATACTTGCAAATGAAGCTAGACTAGAACAAAAGTTTAACCCAGAGTTGTACACAAGGGATATGTGAACTTGGAGAAGAACTTTTTATTTAACTGCTCCTTAACTGAAATAAAGCATGACCATCATTTGTAAGCAATAATGCACATTAACACTTGTTGCATTTTATGTTTGATATCAGCAGAAATCATAGATATTTTCATAATATATTTAGTGGGTAGATCTTGAAATATCATTTGATATTATTCCTTCAAAGTTGCACATAGACTGCATGCATTAACAAAGAAGCTAAGAAGTACTACCATAGCTCATTGCTACATCTACTTAAATGTACCATAGCCATATTATAATATTAGCGAAATCCTTTTTAATCATATGTATGTTATATTATTTATGAACTTTATTTTCAAAAGAAGACCATAGGTTTTATCAGATAAGAGAGACTCAGATTAAAAAATGCTGGGAATTCTGACCTATATAGATGTTTCTCAGGATCTTTTACATAGGCCACCCTTGGGCTATGGAACTCATCTAAAATTATCTTCAGTGAGTTTTACATGGAAATCATTTCTTCTTTTCTGGCAGATTTATATGTCAAAGTGTGACTTTCATGTTCACGAAATAATAAGAGTGACATACAAGCACTATTACCTGAGTTAATATCTTCTATAACTAAGGGTGAACTAAAAGTAATGTGGCTTAGGTTTACTGAGGACTCTGATTCATTATTTTCTTAAGCAATCCACCTTGAAATTTCTTGGCATTGTTGTGTGTGTGTGTCCTTAACAACAACTGGAATTTTATAATTTTGAAGACAGATTTTTAGGTTACAAAATTCTTGAGTTGGTCATAGTATTCTAATTTTATGTATAGAATTACTCTTGGATATAATTTGTGCATCATTTTGGGATTTATTTACATTTATAATCACTGCATTGTTACCATTTTATTTTGTTGTCTTCCACTCTTACTGGTGAGTTCTTCATCCACTAGAAATAAGAATATTTGGTTGTAGGTAAACTTTAGTCTTTTACCTATTGCAAAAAATTCTTTCAAAATTTTGAGAACTACTGAATCAGATGAGTACTTATATTCCTTTCTCTTAATTTAGTCTATTCTTGTCACTTTCTTCTATTCTGTCCCAGACTATTTTGTTCTGTTCTAATCTAGTCTTAAGTAACAGGATATTAAATCAGAATTTAAACCAAGATTTCAAGATGATAAATGTCAGAAAACAAACTGAGTTCTAAGACAGGAATTTCAAAGAATATTCAAAAGTCTGTCACAGAGTGCTTAAAAGCTTTCACTCAATTCAAACAAATGAAAGGTTAAGTTGCTGAAAGTTGAAAAAGAATCTATGAGGAGGATTTTGTTAAACACATCCCTGCTATTGGGGAAGAGGTAGAAATACATAGTTTTTTACAACAAATCAAGGGAAGAGAACTTCAATGGGAGCTTGAGGCTGAATGGATATTGGGAACGGAATCTGGTTCCTGCCTGAGGGATCTGACAAGTCAGATGGTGACAGGTGCCCATGGAGGGGAGGTTGTGTAGGCTTTGGCTTTTCCTCAGATAGTTTATAACAAATGCCTCAGGAGGGTTTCATGAGAATTAAATGTGTCCACTCATTTGAATGGGACTTCAGTACAGAGAAGCTGGAAATGTGCCAGCAAATTTCCAGGTACTGTGGGCATTGTTAAGAAACCAGGGGCTCTTTTGCCCTCAGCAAGATGGTAAGAGGTCCACATCATGGACCTTGGTAAGAAGTCTCTTGAGAGATCCTGGATGTGCTCACCGGAAAAAAATGTGAGCTCTACAACCTGTTGGGTGTAAGGAGTCTAAAGCTGTCCTGCAGGGGTGCTGGTCAGTGGGAACTGGCTCTTGCCTTAGTCTCATCCCTCATGTACCATCTCAGGAGCCCAAAGCAGTCAGCAGAAAAAGAGGAAACAAGGAATGAATGATGCACCCTCTATCCACTGGGGTCTGCAAGAAGCACAGTGTGGGAAAGAGTGATATTTTCATTTGATGATTGCTGTGTAAATATGACTTGAGACTCTGGCAACTTAATGTGATCATAGGATGCTCTTTATTGTCTAAGAATGAGAAATCTGACATTTTGATCCTGCAACAAAGGTGTTTCCCTCATTGAATATATTTTGAAGAGCTAGTGGGAGAGAACACACATTACTTCCTGTGAATTCTACATACTCACCAATCATATCATGCCAAGAAAAACTTCTTACAACTGAGTTGGTTATGGTGGCTCATGCCTATAATCTCAACTATTCAGGAGTAGAGATTGGGAGGATCATGGCTCAAGGCCAGCCCAGACAAAAAGTTAGCAAGACTTATTTCAACCAAGAAGCTGTGTGTGGTGGTGCATGCCTGTCATCCCAGTTATGTGGGAGGCTGAGGTAGGAAGATCATGGTCCAAACCTGGCTGGGCAAAAACATAAGATCCGATCTGAAAAATAACTAAAAGCAAAAAAGGACTGAAGGTGTGGCTCAGGTAGTAGAGCATCTGCCTAACAAATGTGAGGCCTTGAGTTCAAATCCCAGTACTGCCAAAGAAACCCAAAACAAAACAAAATTAAAAACCCCTGCAACTGAGTTGACAAAGTTTTATAGTATATGTTGAAGGGATTATCTAAGAGTTAAATTGGTGCAAAATTTGTTAGAAATCTTCACATTTCAGACAGGCAGAGCATTCCATCCTATAAGATTATTTCCTGAAAAATCAAGGTATATTCAGCGATTGACTCAAAAAGTTAACTTCTGCTTATTTTGTTTACTCTGTATCTTGTGTAACAAGACTCTTTTAATGGTACATTATGTTTCATAATCCTAATTTTGATCATTTCACTACAACTTTTCAAGAAGTGCTGAAATATTTTCTGTGTTCCTTGATTTTTCTTTGAGGTTTATATAAAACTTGAATTATTCTAAGATTATAAATTCCATTAACTTGTCTCAGCAGATTATTTTATTTTACACATTACTAATCTCTTACACTCATTCTTACTTGTTTCTACACTCATAGCAACTAATTAGTGTGGGATAAAAGACACTAATCAGTAGGGGGTTTAAAAGAATTCATTTCAATTAAAAATATTCAGGAAGAACATGCATAAGTTTTATGTGTGGTTTCATAGATGTTTAAATATGTCTCATATATTTCATTTCTGTATTCTTAGGTAAAAGTGCAGTTTCAAAAGTTAAATACTCACCAGAAGATGATTGGCTCTACTCTATAGATCCACAGGCTGAAAAAATATATATATACTTGGTGTCTTTGGAGAAATGTGCTACAAAGTCCATTGGAAAATCCAGTCTTCAATGTTTTACAAATTGCTTCTTTGTCCCAACCTTATTAGGTTTTGTCAAATGCATCCTTTGTTTTGCTATTTGTTATTTTTTTTAGGTGAAGTTGATCTTCATAAGAACTCAGAAGCTTTAGTAAATGCTGAAGAAAGGCATACTGATACAAATCCATAGGTCTGAAACACCTTAGAAGCTTCTGTCATTTTAAGCATGAAAGGTAATTTAATTTTTATGACAACAGCCTAATTTCTAAAATCAGTGATTTGCAGAGTACCCTTAGAGTCAATGCTGTCTTATTTGTAAGCCCTCCTAGACCCTTTAAAAAGATCTGCATTTTCAGTCTTCTGTGGTAAAACTTTAACAGGTAAATCTTAAATATCATCAATAAAAATTATATTTACTGAGGTTAAAATTTTAATTCTTTATAGATAGTAAACTATAGTCTATAGGCATGTTCATTTCTTTTTCTATTTCATGGAGGAAATATAAATATTTTATACTGATCTATTTATTTCATATAAGAAACATGAATGTTTATGTATGCTGATAAAAATATAACAAATATGAAATAATATGAAACAAATATATTCATTAAAATCTGTAGATATATGCATTAGTGGTTCTTTTTAAGGAAAATTCAGCTTCTCAGACTTGCCTTCCATCTGCAAATTATTAACTCTGGGAGTGATGCCTTAGAAATATGAATTTTTAGTAAGCCCATCTGTTGATTTTTGTGTTCATTAAAATTGAGAACTACTGTCTTGGGCCTACAGAGGAGGAACAAGAAGTTGGAAAGGAGGGATGCATATGAACAGTGGAGATGCCTTAATGTCTCCTAAAAAAAGTTAAGAAACAAAACCCAAGTACACTGCTGAGTCTTTCTGCTAGGGTAGTGATGGGAGGAGGATAAAATGCTGAGGGCACCACACCAAGCCTTTGAGATGTGATCATCACCTCCTTCAGATGTTGTTTAGACATCTTTAGACATGAAAGAGTTAAAAAAATGATTTTCTTTTAAGATAATTCTTTCTTCAGTGTTCTTGAGTTACAAAGACAGTTTTAAGTCTGTCACTGGGGAAAACATCTTACATATGTTATCTCAATTAGTCCTTTCAACCATTCCAAAGTTAGTGTTGTGATTCCTATTTTCTATATGAAATTTGGAAAAAAAATCAAGTCACAGACTGGGTCTTCAGCAATTCACACACATCACCATATTAAACAATTATAATACATTGTCTCATGGTACCTGCAACACTTCCTCTCTATACCATCCACCAGATTCTACATTTATTATCTTTAGAATCCACAGTTATTTCAAATATGAGAGAGCCCCTGAAGTATATTCTCGGGAAAACAATTGTGCTGGGATATTATAGATGTTTTAAGTAAGAAAGGGTTATGTTTGTAAATAAATATTATTTATAAAACAGAATAAGATGAAATTAGCAAGATTCTTTCCTACAGGATATGATCAAGACAAAGTTTGTCCTATACCATCAAAATAAAAGCAAAAGCTTTAGAATAAACATTGCCTAAGCATTTGTGATATGGATCTGGAATATTTATGAACATTTTCCAAAAAATTATGAGTAGGCAATATAGATTATCAGTATATTTGTAAAAATGACCATTCAGTGTGTGAAAAGTTTTACTTGGATTAAAACACATTCACGCATACACAGAAGTAATAAGAAGAATTCCAACTGGTATAAAACCAGTATCTACTAAATACTGAGAATTTCCTTATTTTTGACAAAGTATATAAAATCCAATGTGAAGTTGCCACACAATAATAGCTCCGTATGTAGACTAAACCATAATTCCTTTTTCTTTTTATTTATTAGTTGACCTAATTATATTTATTTTCCACACATGTTTTGAAATATGTATTCCTTGTTGAATAGTTAAATACAACTAATTAAAAAAGTATAACCTCATACAACATTTTCCCCAATAAAACAAGATCTACTCACTTAGCAATTTTCAAGAATTTGATACAATATTATTAACTACAGTCGCCTTCTTGTACCATTGATCTCTTGAACTTACTCCTCTTGCTTAACTGAAATTTGGTATCCTGTGATTAACATCCATCCCCTCTCTGATCTTCATTTTCATTTGATTTTTATTTTAGGATAATGAAAACAACATGAAAAGCATCTGGAATACTCAACCTCCCACAATAGTATATTCTCCTCTTTCAACATGGTTCCAGTGGTTTGGCTCAAGTCATTTTAATGGATTCCTCCATAATGAATAAGAACAACACAAAATTTAAGCTAGTGACTGCCCAAATAAGTACTCTGAAGTTGTGATTGGAGTTTGTGGCCAATGCTTCTACCATTGTTTTTCTTCCACAATTGGTCTTCTTCATCGAGGCAGAGAAATTTTTAAGGCAAAAGTTGGGCAGTTTCAATTTTTCAGCACTTTTAACCCCTCATACTGACTATGCAGGAGAGGAAACATTTCTAAATGTACTTCTTGCACTGTCTTACGCAGAATGCTGTAAGTATAAATTTTTCAAGATCTTAAGTAGAAAGCAAAAAAAATTATGAAAAAAATTTTGCAAGGCTGGAGAAGAGACTATTTAGATTCCTGATTTTAAATGCATGTGAACAGAATGAGAGCTGGGGCTGCCTAGATGCTGTAGCTGAAGTCCTGGTGTATCGGAGCTGCAGTTCACTGAGCAGAAGAACACCTCATTGTAACTTTCAAGCTGGAAAACAATTGTACAACCGTCTCCTGGAACCAGAGGACCAACGTACATCCATCCCTGTGGTTTCAAAGCATCACCTACATGGATGTGGTCACAGCACAAGTTGCACATTACCAGCCCACAATATCAAGGAACATCAGCCATTGTTGGAGACAGACACTTAAGGGGAAAATGGAATTTGCTTCCTGGGGTATTGATTCCATCAGGATGTAAAAATATATATATTGTAGGCCAAGGGATAAGAGGGGAGAAGTGTGTGTGTGTGTGTGTGTGTGTGTGTGTGTGTTTGTGTATGTATATATTAAAAATGTGAAAATAGAAGCTAACACTTTTCTGTACAGATAACATTACTCCATGTGACTTTTTGATTTTACTAAACAGAAACAAACCTTCTGGGGTCCTGCTTCTGTGTTATGTTTTACCTGAGCATGTGCAAAGCCTTTCCTTTGCCCCAAACTGAAGAACTGCCCATACTTGTTATTAGCTGACAAGAAGGGTGAATCACACAATTAGGTATTGTAGCTTTCATTGTACAAACACTTCAATGATTATGAGCTGAAGTGATTTTGTTCCCATGAAAGGTGGAAATTGAATGGAAAGAATAAGAATAGCTGTCAATTAAATGATGTGAAGGAGCGTCCCCTCACCCTATGAGTTGCCTCTTGAGTGGGCTTCCTTCCCAGGTCCCACAGTGTTAAGCAATATCTTAGAGATGGATACAATCAGAAGCTTTTAAGCGTAAGTAGTGAGATTTGATAACTCACAACTTAGATTTCTTTTAATATGTAAGCCATATTCTATATGCATATTTCATATGCATCATTGTAATTTAAGATACATTTGTGTGTAGAATGTATAAAATGCTTTTTAAATGTTCTGTGAATAGGTCCTTAGCTTTAGTTTCTTCTGGATCTCATGCAGAGCACAGCTAAACAATTGTATTGTATCATAGACATTATAATGCAATTGATATTTTAAATATAAGCAGTAAAGATTGATCTATAATAATGTGTTGGGGAAAAATTTATAGAAATGTATATCATGGTGACTTTTTGTCCTTTAAAAATGGATTTTTCATTTCTATTTATGGAGAAATTATAACTACTGCTTTTACTGTGTTTTTAAAAAGATGACTATTTACTAGCTAGAAAATATTCTGCATTTAAACTACAACTGACTGTCTGGGAACTCTAAGTACTTCTGTCGCTATTTGAGCCAGTTGTCTTTCAGTAAAGCTATAGACTCTCTTGAAAGAGGAATAAATTGAAACACAGTTTCTCAAATGGCATAGGAAACACATGCACTTTGTTCCTTAAATACTTTAAGATCTCTATTGTTTGTTATTAAAACTAAAGGAATATAAAGAATTCATCCATTTCTATGTATGGGCCTTATTCTAATATTCCAGGTTAGTGACTTACAAAGTACTGTCAATGAACCTGCAGAGGGAGTGGGGAAAAGCCACCACTTTAGAGAGTTGTCACACTGATTTTCCTAGTCTCCTCTTTTCTTTCCATCTCCCATGTTCCCTACTCTTCTTCCCTTTTTTTTCTTTCATATTCCATCCTTCCTTTTTTCTCTATAAGACAGTTATTATTTGGCACTTATTAGTAGCAAGTCAGACTGGAGGTTACCTGTGCCCATTGTTTTTGCAGACACAATGTTGAGTCCATTCTGAAAGAGGGACTGAGGACTTAGGTTGCTGCACCTTGAGCATCCCACTTTGCGTTTTTATTCACAGATACCCAACATACATATCTTGCAAGTTCATACATGCCTTTTTATTTAACCAAAATCTCTTATTTAATTTTTAACAAGACAACCTATAATTCTTGTGTTTTTATTATGTTGTAATTCTCTGTATTTCCTATTATATATGATCGATAAATAAATCAGATTAGATGAAAAATATCATGACCTATTTGGTGTTTGATGTAATTTATTTTGTTGGGGGCCTTCAAAGGTTGTAGAAATTGTGAGAAACTAAAAGTAAATCAAGTCAAAAATTGACATGAGTTTTGTCAGAGAAGGATTTTGTTGTATTAAAGTAATATTACTTAAACTTGTTATTATATTATTATTACATTATTTGACCAGAAGTGAAATATGAAAACTTGAGTATGAAGATTTGAGTCTTCCCTCAGAAATTTCAAGTCTTATAAAGTATGATTTATATATAATAACTAGAATGCCACATATAAAAGTAGCTAGACACAAATAAAATATACGTGGATATTATAGGAGGTAAAAACTGTTTCCATCATTAGAATTTCCAAAAGACATAGTTATGCCTGAGCTGAAACTTAATAACAAATGATAAGAAAATCTTTTAATTGCTACCTACTTTCTACATGCAGCCTCTTATAAATACTTAACAACTATGACTCCTAGTCTTCACAATGTATTAGTAGCACTGATACACCTAAAGGAAACCACTCTCAGAGAAAGACTTATTGAAGGCCACACAGTTCTTCCTCAGCAGACTCCACATTGTATTTGATACGAGTTCTCGTGGCACCAATGGGCTTTTTTACTTTGTATTGCAGCCATGTGGGATAGGGGAGAAGAAGGAAGCTCTGTGAAAAGGACCAATGTGAACAAACAGGAAAAAAAGAGTGTCAAGTCAAGGTGAAGACTTGAGTTTCAGTAAGTGAATTGAGTAATTAGTCTGATACATAAAACCTCTTATGCTATGGGTCCCTGATACCAAAGCATGCCAGGTGAAAATGTAAAAAGTTACCTAGTCATCAGATACATGACACTTAATTGAATTTTTTCTTTAAATATGACTACATGATAAATTTTCACCTAATATCAAAATATTTACAGGCTATATTTTGACTTAGAAATATAACTTAGATATAAAATGCATATTTCCTATATTAAGCCATTTGAACTCTAATTGCTTTTCTAAATACTGCAAAGTTTACCCATAATTCAGTACAAGCCATAGACAACAAAGACAATGTAAATTTTAGACTCAAAGCATGAATACCTAATAATGTTCTGCATTGTTATTATCACATTTCTTTGGGAAAAGTTCTAAATATTTAACATAAAATCTGGTATGTGGGCTTACATGTATATTTAAAACTCCATTGTAGGCTTTTTGTATCAGGATATATTTGTTGTACAGTGGGGATTCATTGTGACAATTCCAAATAGCTTTACACTGTACTTTGGTTGGATTGCCCTCACCATCTCTGCACCCCTTCCCCCACAAACCCTCTCCATCTCACTTAATTGCAAGAGATTTCATTCAGTTTCGTGTACTCATATGAAGCCCTTCAGTATTCCCTCACCTTCATCTCCTCCATTATCCTTCGCCCTCCCACAAATACCCCCCACACTGTACCTATTTTATAGTCCTGTCTTTTATTGTTAATTCGAAAGTCAGTGCGCCAAGGGGTTTCTCAAAGTATTCCTGCTGTGAGTACACTTTACTTTGGTCAGTTCATTCCCTTCCGTTACTCTCTCCCACCCCTCATTATTCATCAGCTTTCAAGACATAATCCTTATATCCTCTATCTGCATAGATGTTATATATTTAGATACTGTTGACTATCATTCCATAGAATAGTTCTACTATTATAAACATGCTCTCTATATAAGTTTGTATGTGATCATGTTTATTTTTGTGCACATATTTATCTTTTGGATCTATCTTCTACATATGAGAGAAAACATGTGGCCTTTGTCTTTCTGAATCTGGCTTACTTCACTTAACATGATGTTCTATAATTGCATCCATTTACCTTCAAAATAGGTGGTTTCATTCTTCTTTATGGCTGAGTAAAACTCCAATTTTACTTAATCACATTTTCTTAATCCACTTATCAGTTGTAGGACATCTGGGTTGCATCCATAGCTTAGCTATTGTGACTAGTGCTGCAATAATCATCTGTTTTGACATGTCTCTATTGTATCTTGATTTACATTCTTCCAGGTAGATGCCCAGGAGTGTTATCACTGGATCATATGGCAGTTCTAGTTTTGGTTTTTAAAGGAATCTCCATACTACTTTCCATAATGGTTTTATTAATCTATAGTCCCACCAACAGTGTATAAGGATTCCTGTTTAACTATACCCTCACCAGCATTTGTTGGGTTCTTAATGATAGCTATTCTAACTGGGGTGAGATGAAATCTTAGTGTAGTTTTGATCTGCATTTCTTTTATGCCCAGGGAAGTTGAGAACTTCTTTCTGCATTTATTAGCCATTTTTACATCTTCCTTTGAAAATTCCCTATTCAATTCACCTGCCCATTTCTTCATTGGGTTGTGGATTCTGTGGAAGTTGAGTTTTTTGAGTTCCCTGTAGATTCTGGGTATTAGTCCTTATAAGATGAATAGCTGGCAAAGATTTTCTCCCCACTCTGTGGACTGTCTCCTAAGTCTGTTTCTTTTGCTGTGCAGAAGCTTTTCAGTTTGATGCAGTTCAATTTGTTCATCCTTTCTCTTATTTGCTGAGCCACTGGAGTTCTATTTCTGAAGTTGTTGCCTATGCCTTTGGTTCCAGTGTATTTTCTACTACTTCCTGTAATTGTTTCAAAGTTTCAGGACTTATATTAAGGTCCTTAATCCTCTTTGAGTTGATATTTGTACAGGGTGAAACACATAGATCTAGCTTCAGTTTTCCTGCATGCAGATATCCAGTTTTCCCAGCAACACTTTTTTGAAGAGGATGCCTTTTCTCCATTATATTTTTTGGGTGACTTTGTTAAAAAAAATCAGATGGGCATAGCTTTGTGCATTCATATCTAGGTCTTCTATTCTGTTCCACTGATCTTCATGCCCGTTTTTGTGCTGGTACCATGCTGTTTTTATTGCTATGGCTCTGTCGAATAGTTTGAAGTCAGGAATTGTGATAACTCAGCATCGTTCTTTTTGTTCAATATTGCCTTGACGATTCAAGGTCTTTTTTGTTTCCAGGTAAACTTTAGGGTTTTCAATCTCTGTGAGAAATATCACTTGAGAATATTGGAGAACTTCCTTTGTATCTCAAACTGGTGCTTTTTAAAATCTCACATTAGTAGAGATTAAAATTACTTAGTTTTTCCAGTTTATTGTTGTCTCACTACTGTATTACATTATCCCCTATATTCTCTGTAACAATTCCTTGAGGCATCTCAAGTTTCCCATCTACAAATTAGGAAGTGTCATGAAGAGAATAAAATAATTTTTGCAAAGTTGTGAAGCTATTAAGTGGAGAAACCCAGATTTGAAATCTAAAGAATTCTGACTCTTAAAACCAGTATGCAACAGTCTACCTCCATACCCATTACCTTCTTTTTGTCTTCTTTATTCCATTTATCAGGAGCTTGTCTCTAATACTACCATCCTGAGTGGGCAGGATTTCCAGTGATGTGTGTGGGAGTGTGGTGTGTGCTTTTATGACCAATTAAACTATGTATTGAAGTGGATGAGGTGCTTTTGATTTTCGTAGATGGGAGGAATCATTTCCCATGCTTAATATGAGAACATAATGTGTGTTTTTTCAATAACCACTGATGCTCAATCTAGAGCCTTGCTACTCAAGCATGATCCATAGCTGGAACCCTCTTAGAAATAAAGAATCTCAGGCTCCAGTGAGACCTACAAAGCTGAAATTTTAATTTTAAGTCAATAACTGGGTGACTTCTATAAATATCATTGTTCTAAATAGTTAATAAATATGCAGGTGATTATAAGCACCTACTAAGCACTTACATGCAAGGTTGTTTTTCTTCAAACTGGAGGCACTTAATAAGTGCATTTGACACCTCTGTGCTCCCTCAGACCCACCAAAACACACCCTGGAACCACAGCCACAGGTCCAGACTTTTGTGTCTTTTAGTGCAATGTATATATCTGTACTAGTGAAATGTAATTCCTTACATGAACAATTAATGGACGATCTATGAAGGCTTGGGAAAAAGGTTGTGTGACCATTTGACCTTCAGAGCAAAAATTCTGGAAAAAAAAAAACTTTATAAAAGTATCAACACAACTTACTCAGTTTTCATTGGCTGGTCAAGCACTGTGATTGAATTATGCAATGTACAATGGCCAAAAATACTTTTACAAGTGACAAATGCATTGTGTAACTACTAGCCTCAAAACACAGTTTTTTGTGTTTCATTCTTTTTTTGTCACCTTTTCCAGTAAACCTCAGCATTATAGGAGGTGTTGTGGAAAATAGGTTTAGAATGTATGGGGCAGCATGAAAATGCACTAAACCTCAGAACTGTTTCACCCAGGGTGAAAGGAAGAGGATTTGTGTTCAGTTTGGTAGCAGCAACTGGTCTGAGTTAGGAAACATAAAATTCAAATTTTAAGACAATTCCAATTCTTTGGTCCTCCAAAGAAACAATGGCTCTGGCTTCAGTTAGGCAATTTTCCCACCACTTTCTTTGTCCCACATAGGGTACTATTTTCTATCTTTTTGAGTGTTGAGCTTATGTCCTGGCATAATTCAACCAAGATTGCAGTTGCCTCATTTGTAGGTATGTTTTTATCCACTTAGGATTCCCATGTTGAAAATGCTGAAGCATGCATGGAATTCTTGTGGTTCTCTCCTAGCCTAACTTTTAATCATTAAAAATGGATACAAAACTCACAACATTCATCTTTGCCTCAGGCAGAGCCAGGCACAGAAAGTCCTGAAAATGAGACAATATTGCCTATACAGGTGTTTCTTGCTTTCAGAGCACAAAGTTCTATATGTCCCCACCTACTTGGAGGTGAGAGGCTCCAAAGGTTAGGAGAACCAAGTCTGTGAGGAGGTTCAAAACCAAGAGGCCGTGGTTAGAATGGGAGTGTAGCTCAGCGATGGAGTCTTTCCTATCATGCATAAGGCCCTTAGTTTGATTACTAGCATTGTAGGGGGAAAAAAACTATAGTGTCAATCACGTACTGTAATTTTGAATTTTTAAAATAATGAAGAAACCAACAACACGTTTGACAAACTTCTGAATTCTGGAGGACAAACAATAACAGTCACTGAATAATATTGTATCTTAAAATAAATGCAGCTGAGGTATATAAATAAGGAAGAATGATGTATTATTCAGAGTCATAGCTAGTAAAAGAATGTACGATGAACCATAGTCTATTTTTCCAAATGAGTAATATCCTTTAAATTATCTTTAGGGAGTACATAAATAATTTCTCATCTAAAGAAAAAAATAGTGTTTTTTTTCCAAAATCTATACTTTTGGATATTAGATGAAAGTTCATTTCCCTTCAGCTTTATTTAGCAAACCATCTTGTCATTCCTAAATTATTACCAAATGTAGAAATAAAGTATGCTCCTTTTCTTATGTACTACCCTGAAAGACATTAAACTATATTAGAATTTATTTTTAAAAATCAGTTTTCTAGTGAATATAATGCATACTTGTAAACCTGTGGGAAAAATACTGTCTACTTAGAAATAAGAATCTTCCTCTGCATCACACATGAGTGAATTTTACCTTGGTATATGTACATATGCATGTATATATGAATATGTAAAACTTGACAGTTTCAGAGAAAATATTAAATTAAAAACTTCAAATTTCCAACCTCCTTGTTTTGTAATTCCTACTCCAACTAATTAAAATCACAATTTTCCTTCTGATGGACAGAACCAAATGACAACTACTAACACTTTCTTTTTATGATCATTTTTATATTTATCTCTGGTTACAAAACTATTCTCTCAAAACTAAATCAGGGCTGGGAGTGTAGCTCAGTGGTAGAGCAGGTACTTACCATATGTGTAGTCCCGGGTTCAATCTTCAGCACCAATTAAAAAGGTAAATCAAAACAAACCCCAAGAAATTACAGAAGTGGGCTAATTTTATGATTTCTTCAATTGTTGAAACCATATCATGGCATAGTGCTTGGATCAGCTTGAAGTTTAATCATATAATTGCTATAAGGATTATAAAGTCAAGCTCAAAAAGCCAAATATTGCACATTTTTACTTATGTGTAGAATCTAGACCTAAAATGGTGGTGATGGTGGTGGTGGTGATGATAACACACACACACACACACATACACGCGTGCACACACACACACACACACACACACACACACATATATGAAAAAGTGAGGAAGGGGATTAAGAGAATATCATAGAGTAATAGAGTTTACTATATACATTTATGGCATTATCACAATGAAACTATCTTGTAGTATTAATGTATGCTAACAAAAATAGTAAAAAAATTTTTCTTCTTACCATTCAAGTAACATTGCATTATTTATGTCTTTACCACCTTATTTGTATTAAATATTTGACTTCTATGCTTTCAACTCTTTCTAGTTTTCCTTTTCTGCACACTGTTATTATGTTAAATCTCCCTAATGAATTCTTTGGACCTATCATTCCTCTTTTCATAAACAGTTTCTCCTTGTCTACATCAGAGATCAACAAATTCTTCCATAGAGTCAGAGAAGATTTTAGACTTTACAACATACATACCATTACACCGCCTCTCCTCCTCCTCCTTCTATTTCCCCTTGTGCTCCTCTTCCTCCACCTCCTCCTTCTTTAACCTTCCTTTCTTCCCTTTTCTCTTTCTCTTCCTTTTTTCTTTTTTCTTTTTCTATCTTTTAATCCCTTAAATAGGTAAAGCCCATTCTTATTCTGGTGGAGAGAGGGCGTATAAAGACAGGACATGTGGCAGGTTTGACTCACGAGCTTCTTCCACATAGGACTGCAGCCCTCGGGTACAAGAATGAGGCTGCTGGTCCCAACAACAGTCATGTCCAGGAGTCCAGCTTCCCCATGCCCTGCCCAGCCACCCTGAGCACTGGGAAGGAGTATCATCAACACACCTGTCACACATACCAGCACACTTTCATTCGGAAGGGCCAGCTACCGGATGGGGCTCAGCCCTTAGCATGCATCCCATCACCTGGACAGTTGTAAACTGCAGCTGGAGAACACTACTTCAGAGAATTCTGATCAGAAGGTTATGATGGAATCTCAGGTGAAGCTGGCATCATCGGACTGACAATCTCACTTTGAAAGCCAGTGACCTATAGGTATCACATGCAAAAACTCTCACCATCTAACTCACACCTGTCAATAGTCACAGCCTTCATTACAGTACTCACTGTTGTGGGTTTCTGCCAAGTCTTTGCACACAGTGCCTCCCCTACCTGGGTTTTCTGCTTTCTACTCACCTTTACCTCTCACCCTCACTCCTTCCTCTAAGGAGCTCTGTAGATGCAGTTCTCCCATAAAACTATTCTCATTACTGTGATCAGACTCTCAATCTCTCTTTCCTTTTATCCCTTCTGTGGAAAAACTGTAGTTTTCCATATCATATGCCAGCTGCTGGAATTTGAAGGTAAGAAATTACTGAACCCTCCAGGTTGTGTGTTTGTATGTGTTTGGTGAATTTTGTTGAATAAATGAATATGTTTAAATAAATGAAGGCATTTGTTCTTGTTTGTTCTGATTGGTATATGGTTGAATTAAGCCTTTTCAGATAATATCACTAGTTAATTCAATCAAAATGAGACTCACTTTTGAAGTACTTTGGATCTACAGAATTCCAAAAGTCATTCATGTTTTTCTGAGTAGACAAATGAGGAGTGCTTTAATTCTTAATGCCATATTAAAAGCAAACCTGAATAATATGGGAGAAACATTAGGATCTTTCTATCTGTCTCTCTTGTCTCTACCATTGGGGAGATGATGTTGTACAGTCATTGTAGTGAATCCTCTGAACTTTGCTAAGGAGAAAATGTCACATTTCTTGGGTGATTTCCTACATAACTTGATGATTAAAAGTGGAAATCATACAGAATTTGGAAGAAGAATTAGCTTAATTCTTAGTCTTTAGTGATTGGTAGCAGTGAACCTTAACATTTTCTAATCTAGTTGTGGAGTTATTGACAGAATGTTAAAATAATAATGAAGAAAGTTTAGAAGATCTGGTCAGTACCTAAAACATTGCTGGCCCTCAATGGACAGAAATAAATATTTTTTTATATTTATCCAGAGGCCATTATTTCTTTTTGAATTTTATATAAAAGAACTGAGGCAAGAAATACTTAAGGATAGAATTTAGCACTTTATTATTTACCAGTCCTATGATCTTGGACAAGTCTAGTTTTCACATCTATAAAATGGAGATAGTAAAAACACCTATCTTACGGGGTTCTTGGAATGACTAAATAAAATTACCCATGGAAAGTACTGAGAATATTACATGACATATAGAAAAAATTGAAATGATATGGGCTATAAAAAAAGAACATTCTAGGAGCTACAACTCATTCCTTTAAAATTAATAGATGTTTTCACTTTCAAGAGCATAGCATGGCTTTAACTCAGTAGCAATATTCAAAAAGTCCACATGATGGGGAGGTTGCTCCATGCAAAGAGCAGTCCAGAAATTCCAAATAAAGAGTATATTACAAGAAACTTCAGTATTTTTTGTCCTTGCTTAAGAAGAAAGGCAAAATTAATATAGATAGTTATAGATATAGATGATATAGGTAGATCCAGATTGAGATATATATATTGATGTAGATAAATAGAAAAGTAGAGATGGATTAATTAGTGGTTGATATAGCAAGTAGACAATCTATTTTAGTGATAAAATTTTAATGTAAATGTTAAAGATAAAAATATCAACATAAAGGTAAAATAACAATAACCTTTAGACTTTCTTGATGGCTTGATAAATAAAACATATTATTGAATCCCAGGGGAAACAGAGAAGCACCAATAGCAATTTTTTCAAAAAGAAATCTACACATACACTCCAGTAAGATCCCTTCACAGAGTCTTCATTAGTAAAGCAATAAAGCTTTCTTTGGAAGAAACAAAAAGAGGAGTGCCTTTCAGAATGCAGAAAATATCTATGAGAGAGGAATAAACACCAAATATGGTGAGTCAGATGCAGTCTAGAAGCCAAGTGGGTCAACACTGGAATCATAATCTTTCATTTCTGCTAGAAATAACCATGGTGTAACAGAGGCATTCATATGGAGAGGCCTTGGCTGCAGTGGACAGGAATCTAAGAGCCAGTTGTGTGGTCAGGCACAGGGAGAAGGAAGGACCTGGCATTGCTTCTCTCTCAAGCTTATTCCCTACATTCTCACCTGGCTTCTTCTCAACACAGGAGATTATGGAAATAATTTTGGGAAGTATTTATTTAATAAAATTTAATTCTCTGTGTTTACCAGGTTAAATTTCTTCTCTTTCTTTAAAAGTTTCTTTTTTTAAAACAGCTATTTATTTTAAAGATCTCTATTATAAACTGCTTAAGCTTTTAGCATATAAATATGTTAACATCTTGAGGATGGTTTTTATTATAAATTAAATGTAAAAAGTTATTACTCTGTTCTACTGCTACTTTTAAGAAAGCAGTTTTTAAAATTTATTTCAGTCAGGTCTCATTAGGATGCAGGCATTCAAGAGTTAATACTCTGGCTTAGAGCAGAGGAGAAAAAAAAAATGGGGCCACAGCCTACAACAGGAATCTTAAAATTTGGGTAGTTAAAAATGACCTTAGCCTGTTTCATTCTGTCATAAATAAAATCTGGGACTTAATTGTCTCTTATAATACATGGGTCCATTAACAAATGGGCTTTCTATAAATTGTTTTTATTCAAAAAATAATTTAAAAGTTGCTTTCTTTCTGGTTTTTTCCATACAAATATAAGGTTTTAAGTTAAAAGGTTTTATGAGTTACTTTCAACAAGTAACATATAGATATATGTATATATAGATATCTGTCATTCAGGGTATGGTTTTTAAAACTAAAAGGTTAAAAAATACTTTTAAATTAAAAAAAAAAGGATAAAGCCAAGCTCCCCCAGGGGATACAAAATAAGTTGTCATAAAGGTATAGAGTAAGTTGTCATAAAAAGCTGGAGCTTATAAATGCTTATGTAAGTGATTGAGTTGACTAAAATCCAGTTACATTAAAGGTTTTTTAAGGTCAAAATTTAATGTACTGATGTTAAACTAAAACTTAATTCTTTAAGCTCATAACAACAAGACTATACTAAAAAATATTGTTCTTAATAACATTTACAAAAACTGTCTTAAAATGGTTTTTGTTTTGTGGAGATAACTGTCAGAAAAATTTGATACTACAGGTTAATCCACAAATTTATCAAAACAACAAGAGTTTGCTAAAACACAGAGAAGCAGGAGACAGCTGACTACAAGGAGTACTGCTGCACTGATATGAAGGTTGAGACAAATTTACTTATGTAAAGCAAAGCAAAAAAAAAGCCAAAGTACACTCTCCAGATAAGATAAAGAAATAAAAACTCAAAAAGTAGCACTACACTAGAGGTCAAGATGTCCAATTTTTATTAGATTCAACAGAGTGGAGATGTTAGTCCTACTCCTTCCACATTGCAGGTAGAGGGAATTTTTGGCCTAGGATGGCCAGATTGGGCCTGTTATTTTAAGGGGGCTCCATTGACTACAGGTTGGTGGGATCCTGCTGTATGTCATAAGCCATCTGTTAATGTCAACAATCTGGGATGTGATCCCTTATCAACATCTGAGCCATGATTCTTGGCCATTAATTTTCCTAACTCCACACTTAGTCTCCATTAATATTTACCTGTGTTCTTTGATTATATTTGTTGGGATTTTAACTACTAAGGTAACTGAGTCATGTTCATCGAAGAGTTGGTTTATGTTGGGGTTAACAATGAGGACAGCCATGTTAGGGCCAGACCCCTTTCCCTAAGAAACTCCCCACTCAGCCTCAAAGACTGACAAAGAGACAATTGTTAACCTTTATCTTCCTGGATGGATGCCAAGGACAGTTGGGCAGACAGTGACCTAACTACAACTTATCTTTCTTGATTGCCCAGCAACAATATCCCTTAGTAACCTTCCTGGTACTTTTCCACTAGCCCCCTATATCTAGCACAAGTCTGTGTAAGGCAATGGGCTCTAGCTCTTTTGCTGGCTCCTCCCTGAACAATAAACTCTGTGCTGGTGTTTGAGCCATCTCTCTGCCTCTTCCATGCCTCTTATCTTCTAACAGTTTATGTAAAATCTTCTAGATGACCTCATGGTTAAACAACTGTTGTCTTGGGAGATTCTAATACTGTTGGTACACTGTATGTGTCTGTGACTGAGCTATTTGGGTTTACTAAAACTGTTCTTCCCCCACAACTGATAAAAATCTAGTTTTACTTCAAGAACAACAACTAAACTTGATATGTATATATAACTTTATAGAGCCATGATGCTATTGCTGTTTCCTTATACTAAATATATTTATGTTTTTCAAGTATATCAAGCCTTCTAAAATATGACATTTAGATAAACACAGTAACAAAAAGTTAGTGGTGCTGATATCCTGTTCTGTTACTTGCTAGATTGTCCATCAAAATTTTAATCATGGCTCTTGTAAGTTTTTGCCATTACAGTTCTGATCCTTCTGGGGCACTTTCAATCAAATCCATAAAAAAATGACTCTACTAAGGGCTTATGTGTCAACCAGGTTAGCTTTTTAGACATCTGCTTTTGTTGCATTTTGTTTTGTATTGTCCTTGTCTAAAAGCCTAAGGGCCACTCCTTCTAAGTATCTTTGTTGCTTAAATTTGGCCCAAAGGGTCTAGTTGGCACTGACTCCCAGCTGATCCTCTCATTATTTCCCCCAACCCCCCGCCCCCTGATGAGGGACCAAAATCAAACAAATAAACAAAATCCAGGAAAGAGCAAATCCTCACAATAAAAATAGAAAGTGATCAGTCAAGAAAGATCTTCAGTTTACGGCCATACCACCCTGAATGTGCCCAATCTTGTCTGGTCTCAAAAGCTAAACAGGGTCAGGCCTGACTAGTACTTGGATGGGAGACAAATATTCAAAAGAGACTGCTCAGAGACAAACAGTTTGGAGACAAGGGGGGAATACCATCAAAGTTCAAATGGAGTCATTCATGCCAGATCTCTCAAAAATAACCAAGCCCTAGAGGATTGAGGAAGTGGTTCTTATACACATGTGGCCATCTGGCATGTAAGCCCTTTCAGATACAAACTCATATATTTAGACAGGGTCTTCTACTTAGAGACCAAATGACTATTTTTACTGGCTCTAAACATTTCATTTGATACCTAAAGATGGTGATTTTAACTTTTTTAAATAACGAATTTTCTTGGACATATATACTGATAGTATATTATTGCCATGGTAATTCTACTCAGCTAAAAAAAAAAACAAAGATACTGTCTTGGTAAAAGAAGAAAATATCCAACCATTAAAACCCCATTAGAGGGGCCCTTTTGATGTTGTCTATCCCCACTACAGTTAAAGTAACAAAAACTGCTCCCTGGATCCACCACAGCCGAATAAAGCCAGGCTGTCCAGAGTAGGAGTGCATCCCTACTCAGCCTCACCAAGACTCTACTTCCCAGGAGACAACAGGGGACCACAAACAACAGGACAACAGCCCTACTCTAGTCACTCCAAAAGCTGACTAGTCTACACACAGAGGAAGCTCAAACACTTGGACTTTTACCAAGTGTTCTCCTCTTCACACTTGGACTCTTACCTTTTGGGTTGGCCCTTGCAAGGTTTTTCCCATATATTAATGTGATAAGAGAGCCATTGTTGGGACATCTGCACAGCCATACTTTCTGTCATGAACCCACCAACAGGTCAGATGTTAAGTTGGCTCATACACTCCCAGGTTAACAAGGTTGCTGATAAGTGAAACTAAAAGTGCCAAAGTAAACAATACAGACGACATTTGTCATAAAAGCCAGGTGATGGGTCTTATCCTAGGAACATGCTTACTATTACCCTGCCTGGTTCCCCTGGTATTGCAGTCTATCAGGACCATTGTAGAGGCCACTATAAAAAGAAAAGCAGCCACTCATGTAATGATGATATGAAAATACAAACCCTAGATCAAGACGATGCTCTTTGACCCTAGCTGGGTCCAAGCATCAAAGTGGGAAATGATGTAGCAGGGAGGAAGACCAGAAGAGAAACAGGCAGTCTGTGTTCTGACGAGACAGGGGAAAAGGATGGCAAAGCAGAGAGATAAAACTTAAAGAATTGAAATACGAAGAAGGTCACATAGCACTGGGAAAATGAAATAGCCAATGAAGTCACATGCAGCCATACGTGAGCTGAGCTTTGCTTTTTCCTTCTGTAACCTGCTTGCAAGGTGAGACCTCTTTGTTCTCAGGGCTCAGCCTTTGGACACAAGTGGACAGCACGATAAAATGTTGCTTCCTGCTTAAAAAAAAAACAGTTTCTATTTTTTATTTTGGTGTCATAAAAAATTTCATATATACATTATACATGTTATATATACATTTACATGTGTGTTTATATACAGATATAAACAGACCTACATATAAATTCTATATATACACATTTCTCAATAGAAACAAATTTTACTTCCAAATTTCACAGTGTAAGAAAACAAAGAGACTGATTTGGGAACCAGGTTTTCTTTGACATATTGCATTAAATTATTTGATATAGATAAAGTTTTGGTAGTTTTCAATGACAGTGTCTAATTTTTAATACTTTTCTGATCATGCAATAAAAATTATTTTAATAAATTTTAAATAGAGATCAATCAGTTCCATGGCTGAAGGTGTGGCTCAAGTGGTAGAGCACCTGCCTAGCAAGCACAAAGCCCTGAGTTCAAACTCTAATACTTCCAAAAAACAAAATTCTGCATAGATATCACCAGTTTCAATGAATTGCCTCATATGTAATTCATATGTAAACTTTGTTTACACCAACAGTGAAATTGTGTAGCTAGAGCTTGGTATCATATACAAGTCCAGGATTTAATAGTATAATTCCTATCTTGGTAATTATTGACTTTCATGTCAAGTTTTAATATTTAGACTGAGTGTTCTCATAAGCAAATAAAGCACTCATAAATGTTTTAAAACACTCAACAAATGTAACAAACAAGTAAAAAATTCAAAATAAGAAACCTACATCTCATTAGAGTAAGAGAAAAAAGAGGAGAGCAACATATGGTAATATAATTAGTAGGATGAGGGAGTCACATGCACAGAATTTATGCTGCAGGGAAAGTATAATGGGAAAGCTGCTTGTCTGCTTTCTTTAAACAATGAAGAAGAAAGAAAAGACCTTCTCTTGTAATGATTAAAAAGATATGCAACCATCTGTGAACTACTCATTTTTTTAAAGTTCTTATCATTTCCTCGCTTGGAATCCTATAAAGCCATACCTTTGTCACATTTGAGAAAGATGGTATTTTGAAAACAATTAAACTCATTTCTCAACTTGAGGAAAGCAGCAGGTAGATTGTTTTGCTTTGGTTCCTCATTAAATAACATATTGTTTCTTTATCAAATCCTTAGCATATTCTATAATTACACATTTAGGTCTGTGGTAATTATACTTAGTTCTAGCATTGTTATTTCTTCTGTAATATAAAGTTTGGAAGTACTAACTAAAAATTATTAGTCTTCAAATCCTGGGGCAGGGTAGGGAAAGGATAATAATAAAAAGGGCAATTTGTGAAATGATTCTAATTTTTATTTTGAAATTTATTAGAAAACAAGAAAAAGAAGTAAATCGAAAATATTGATAAGGATTGGTAGCTTGTTCTATAAGATGGTCATAAACCCAGCAATACACTCTTGTTCAGATATTAAACAAGAAATAATTCTTTTTAAAGTATACATTTAAGAATAGAAAAAGCTTAAAAATGAAATGCCAAATACTTTAAAGAGAGTTTCAAAGTTGCTTCTTTTATTTGCTGTGGATCATCTTAGTTGGACGTGGCAGCCAAAGAATCCAAGTAGAGCACAGATTTTCCTTTCTACCCAGCCTCATTAGCAGAAATCCCTCCAGTATGTTATGTCTGAGACTTAAGGTAGTACCAGGTCATCGTGTAAGATGGAATAGGCAGCACAGAAGTCTATGGGTCCTAGAGAGGGCAGGCTTTTCTACCCTCAAAACTATCACTACTTCCTAACAGATAAGTTAGGGTTTGTTGAATTATGGACTCATTTAGGGCCACTTATTTTCTTTGGATTTCAGTTTCCTTATCTATTAAATAAGTCCTACTTGTCATATACACTTAGCATGATTATTAACAGTGAAACTACTTGATTAACTGGAAAAATATTTACTAATAAAATGACACCAACAGTACCAGCTTTTCATTTTTATAACTCTAATGCTTAAGTCAGTAGTTGGCAGGTAGACTACCAATAAATATCTGTGGAACTAAATTGAGTCAAAGCCAATGGAATTTGAAAAAAAGTAAAGGAATAAATAAACACAGTGGAATTTGCAAAAGAAACAAGGAAATGTGTTGGAAAGTTTCCCCATTACAAGAGAAGGCTGAGATTCCAGAAGTAGAAAAACCAAAAACGAATCACTTTAAGTTTACCCAAATTCAGGATCTCTCTTTAAGTTGAAGAGAGACATAAAACCAAAAGGAAGAACTTGTCAAATAGTGTAAATAGTTAGAAATATATAAAATGAAGGAAGACTTTCTGAAAAACATGTCCATACTTACGCATAAAATATCAAGTGTTTCAGAAGGCAATCCAGTAGGGAGCAAATAAAATGAGGTGGAGGTGGAGGTAGTGGTGGTGGTGTTTTGTTGGTGTTAGTGTTTTTCCAAGCTCAAGTGGAAGCACAGCACTGACAAGTCCACTTCTTGTTGCTCTCAACTCACTTCTTTGTACCTGGAGGAGAAAAAGAAAATATGCCGAAATACAGTGGAAACATTCCAGAAAATTCAGTACACATCACATAAATCTCTGGAAAAGGAAAAATCTGGTATGCAGAACTTAATGGCAACACTGTTTGCATGCTAAAAGAGAGTAAATTATCCAATTAGTGATTTGTGGGAGGAAACTTTTCTTGGAAGAACTTTTAAGTCTTAAAAAACACATGCAAACAAACAAAAACATTACCATTTTTAAGGTCATTTTCTAGTTTTAAAGACAGAAAACAATTGTGTACAATGCTGTTACATACATATTAATATATATATATATGTCTTTGTACATTTCTAACTCAATTTTATTCTGTTGGCTGGCATACAAATGTACAAGAATGTCCCCTTTTTTCTTCTGATCCTATCTTGCCCTAAAATTGTTGCCTTCTGACTCTTCTCATCTCTTCTTTTCTTCTTTGCTGCTTGTCTACCTGAAAGAAAATTACAGATGAGAAAAACATACCTTAGCCTTAGAAGGGCCCTCATATGAGTGGATAAGTGACTTGCCCAACGTCACACTGCACAATGAATAAGGGACATCACCCTCTGCTATATCACCTTGTGTTTTCTTCCAGGAATTTATCATTTTCTGAAATGATTTTATTTATTTATTAATTTTTATGTATATTGACTGTTTTCAAAACACTAAAATATATACCTTTGTTTAGAAAGAACTTAATTGTCTTATTAACACGTGTATCTCTAGCACTTAGACAATGTCAGAGGCATTCACAAATATTTACTGAATAATAAACCGGAATTTTGTTTTTTTGTTAATAAAATATACTTTTCAATACTATAGAAGAGTGAATAAGAATATCTGGAGACTTTAACCTGCTGTGGATCTATCATTACCATTACCTTATTTATACATTTTTAATCAACACACCTATCTAGAGAGTATTAATGTTTTCAACACTTGACATTCATAAGTAGCTTGTGCTTCCATCCCCCCAGGGATGAGATGCTCATTTGGAAATCAGATACTGCTGTCCGTTCAACAAATATTCATGCTCACTTTCATCAAAGAACCCTAATTTGGTTGGGATATGGCAAGATACCCAATTAAAAAATTATTTTTTTTCAAACTCCCTTTCATCAAGGTATGGCCCTGTGTGTGACATTTCTGGCCAATTAGATGTCAGTTGAGAGTTTCTGGAAAGTTTTATTTCTTTGCAATAGATTTTCTCCTTTTCTCTTCCCACTGTTCTTTCTGCTTGGACCAGACCACATGCCTGCAGTAGCAGCTCTCTTGCTAATGAGATGTCAGTTGAGTTTCTGGAAAGTTTTATTTCTTTGCAATAGATTTTCTCCTTTTCTCTTCCCACTGCTCTTTCTGCTTGGACCAGACCACATGCCTGGAATAGTAGCTCTCTTGGGACCATGAGGTTACAACTCTGCAAATGTAGGAAAATAAGAAGTGCCTGTTGCTCTACTGTTCTGGTCCTGGATGTTTATTGAATGCAGAGACAAACCTCAGTAACATCTGCTGATTTTTCTATTATATTCTGGTAAATACTTTCCTGTCTAACACGTTTTCAAGTGTTTATATCTGTGGAAAATTTTTCTAGGCTTTAGTTTTCCCACTTATGGACATAAACCAGAATTTGGTGAAGTTTTCCAGTTCAAAAAATCTAACACCTCTAGGTTGGTCTCACTTCTGGAAAACAAGGCTTAGGTAATGTGCTCTACAAACCATCTGAGCTTATTTCATCACTGTCTGCCTTTGTAAATTAACACGTATTCTGAAAAGCAACTTGCTGAATATTCTCACTTTCAGGGTTCTGATATAGCAATGTCACAGACTCCTGGGATTTACCATACTCATTCTCTCAAATTACCTCATTGTTACAGAAAGTCAGAGAAAAGGAGAAAAAATACAAAATCATATTGGTAGAGTAAGAAATAAAAATAAAGATAAATACAATATCATTTTAATCCACAGTTGTTTCTTCAAGTCTCCAAACTTAAATTCACTCCTACATCTCTTTTCCCTTTAATCCACTTCATCTTCCCTCTATAGATCAGGTTTCCACTATATGCATGAAATGATGGTTAAATGTAATTGGGGGGAAGGGCTGCAACACTGTCTGTTTCCACAAAACAAATGTCGAAGAGAGAGCTACAGTTGAACAACCTCTTTATTTATAAAGCATAGTCAGGCACCTAAGCATTCATGTGGATCAGTTCATTAAATTCACATGCCATAGCAAAGTAGAAACCTTTACCCTCCTTGCTCTCCAAATTGTGTGGGATGTTTGCAAAGCTTAGCACCTTCTTAATTACTTATAATGTCATTCAAAACTAATGATGTCCCCCAGCATTTTCCTAAAGGTCTTGGATATTTAGTTCTTCAAAATGTTATGACCTTATGAAGTGTAATCATTTAATTTCTTTAACAGATTTCACATTTCAGCAACCTGTTTATTAATTAATATACTTGCTTTGAGGGTTTTGAGGACTGGTTTTTGGAATCAGTAACTTATAAAATAAGTAAAGGTATTTCTTCCCCTAGGCCCCTTAGTCAGAGAAAGCAAATATTCAAACTTGCATATTGGCCTAAATATTTTCATGGAAGTAGATATCTTTTTATAATTCATTTTGCACTTAAACTGTTTGCTATTAGATGTGGATAAAGAAGCATACAACAAAGACTTTTAAAATTAGTGCAATATACATGGTTTATTTATGAATTCATAAATCCATATTGCAATTAAATGAACTCTGTAATACTTGCACTTAAGTTATTTGATAATATCCAAAACCAATGCTTCTGAAAATTCATTCAATGGTATATTACTTTTATGAGTTGGAGGTACTTCCTCTTGCAAAGTGATTGAATATATTTTTTAAGTGGACTTAAAATATTTTCATACTTTCAACTGGCCCCATCCTAAGCAACAATAGCTACAAAATCATAGATTTGAAGTTGTTGGTTATATGTTTTTTATACATATTATGATACTATGCATTACTATAAAAATAAAAATAATTCATTCTTGGCCAAACTGAAATCCTCTTATTTCCCACAATGCAAAAAATGTTGGTATACATTAAAATTAAAAGTGAATGGTGAATATTTAAGAACAGAAATTAATCTGAGAATTTTTTTAAGTCTAAAGATCCTTACTTTGGACAACTTTGGAGAGAAAAAGGGCTTACAAATTGATTGTACAATGAGTGCACCTGGCCTGGACTCCTGCCTTGCCTTGCCACATTCTCTGCCTCTTCTCTTGTATAGGGAGATAGAAAACTAATCCATGACTTATTTACCTAACGTAACCTTTCTTACATTTGGTACAAACAACTGAAGAGGATCCAAAAGTCAGTGGATAGGGTGATGAGAAAAGTTTAGGGGAAACTGGTGATATTTTATGAAAGAAACGAGGCAGGTTAGGAGAAAGCATCAGAGCATTTCTTGATGTCTGAATGGCTGAGAGGTAGGAAAGGAGTTAAAGGTAGAGTGGAGTCTTCAGAGGTGAAAAAAGAGGAAGAGGTAAGGGTCATAAGAAGGGGGGTTTAACACAGAGGATTAATTAAAGTTCTTTGGTTAGTTGGGATACAGCTGGATTTACTCAATAGTAAGTGGAGTGATCACTTGTCTGTGATGTTGAAGAGGACCATACATTAGATGAAGCTTGTTTTATTATTTATTTATTTAGACAGGATCTCGCTATATGGTAACCCAGGCTGGCTTTGAACTCCTGATCCTCGTACCTCAGCTTCTCAGATGACAGGCATGTGTACACCAACAGATCTGGCTAGATAAAGTTTAGACAGATGTATGGCGTCCTTTCTAACTCTCATTATAATAGTAGATACCATCATTAGATGCTCACTAAACTGTTAATAGTTTTTATCTTATTCAAGTTTCATAACAACATAGGTTATGTATGACTGTATCTATTTTATAAATGGAGTATAAAATCTAGTAGAGATTGAATTTGAGTCTAAGTCAGAGTGACTCAGAGCCCAGCTACAAACCATTATATTATTAATGTGATTTGGGAAATCAAAGTTTTTGTTTTATATTGGTCAGAAAGTTTCTTTGCCCAGTCAGCAAAACTGAATCCACATTGTCTTCTTGAAAAGAAAATTATCATAAACTATAATTATGTGAAAGGAAATTGAAAACCCATTATCTCAGCTGGCTTCCTTCAAATTTCTGAGAAAACTGAAACATTTCCCAAGGAAAACTTATGCTTTTAACTGTGAGCTCTTTATATTTTGAAAGTGGAGAAAAGAATAGAAAAAAAAAACATTTGCTAAAGGAAACTTATGTTTTTAATTTTGCTCTCTTTATGTTCTTAAGAATGAAGAACAGAATAGAAGAATCCAGAAGTCATGCTGTTTATTTCTACAAATGCTGTTACAAATTCAGCAAAAGCTTTGGTTTCTTTTTGTTTGCCTAAATCCTTTTAAAAATTTTATAAAAGTGTTTATTCAAGGAAAGTAGAGGGTGATTTTATTTTTTAGTACCTCAGGGTGTCTCAAATATTCACAAGGGGTGTCAGGATGTTTTCCAAACACAAATAATTCAAAATAACTTAAAACAGTTATAGGCCTTAATCAGGTTTTAAGTAGAGAGGAACTTAGGAAATCAAACAGCATAAAAGGTGGTCAAAAACTCCAAAAAGTTTTAGGAGAAAGTGGCTTAGCAAAGTAGAAAACAAAACAAAACAAAAAAAGAGGGCAGTATAGACAGAAAGGGGAAAGAAAGAAAGAAAGAGAAAGAGAAGCATGGAGAGAGGAGAGAAGGGAGGAAGAAAGGAAGGAAGGAAGGGATGGAAGGACAAGGACAGAAGAAACTAGAGTATTCATTCATATTCATGGTGCTATTTATCAACGAGTTTTGCATTTATTTCCTTGGGGAAAGTATACAAAGGAAAATGTTATGTCTACTGCATTCACTTATAGCTTCACACAACTCTCTTAAGTGCTATATTACAAAACTCATATTCAAATTTAAAAACAATCATTTTACTCTTTTGAATCTTAATACTAAGTTTTCACATTTTACTTTTTCTCCTTATCTTAATTTCTCCTTACTGATTTTTGAGGAATCTTTTCTTTTATTTTTCATTCATGAAGCATTTGAACTTCACTAATATCATCAATGTAGGAACCAAATTGAGCATTCCTCCATCCCCACTTAAACTTTGAGTTATTAAAAGACCATCTTCAATAAATTCATACTGTCTTGTAAAACCTGCTCTATACTAATACCAGTTCTACAGAGAAGAAATTATCTTTTCTTTATTTTATAACTCCTAGTAGAGTATCTTTCTGGGAATAAGCTCACAAAAATAGTTTTTGAATTAGTGAGCAAGGAAATGGATAAATTAATGGATTTTCTTATTTTATGATATAGAAGAGTTATAAAACACTAATGATTTATTAAAATACAATAGGAAATAGATGACCTAAATTTCAAATAATAGCCCAGGAAGGGGGCAGAAGAGATTTGGCATATTTTATTACAGATTTAGCATTTTTCTTTTTTAATAAGTAGATGAAATATTGGGAAATATATGTCACACACACACAAAGAGAATTCTATCGTTCTTTAAGTAACCATTAATGTGTTGCTGGAGGGGAAAAACATTTAACATCAGATGTGGTAGTGCTTTGAATCAAGAAATCTGACATTTCTTCATCTTAAAATAAATTCTATTCTGCTCTATATACAGAAACATGATAAATGTAGATCTTAACTTAAAAGTTTTACTAGACATTACTCTTTAAATTAACCTCCCACACTCATGTCTAAGTGTATTTAATATTTAGTTTTTACTCTTAAAGTGATGCTATTTACAGTTGAGTTAAGAATGCAAACCATCTCAGTAGAATATGAAGAACTAAGCTCTGGCAGTATTAAAGTTAGAACAGTGATATGTTTGCAAATTTCTATATAGTTGAAAAGAAAACTCACTGTAAAATAAATACTTATTTTTAAAGTATAAGTGACATGGAACAATTTGTACTTAGTTCTAAAGTTCAGTCTAGGAGGGCTTCCAAGAGGTGCATTAGTACTGTGAGGTGGACTGTAGAGATGGAGATGCTCTGGAAGCCAAGCAGTAGAGTTCCATGGGATGATCAGGAAAGATAATGTTCAGTCATTCTCAAGAACGCTTGCTGCAGATCGGCAATTAATGGTCCCACTGCTCCTCTCTTCCATTTACGCCTTCTTCTTCTTCGGGGAATGCTGATTCATTCTGGCCTTTTAGATGTTTAACTCCTGAAATTATAAAAATTATGCAAAATTCAAGGGAAGTTTATTTCTGGCAGATTCAATGTTTTGCTGCAAAAGATAAAGGAAATGAGTAGTGGAAAGTTTCCATTGGTGTATATGTGTTTTTCTCTAAGAATGTCAACCATGTAATTAATCCTATGCAAACCTTTTAATTCACTGAACAGTAAAAACACACCAGCCAAATTTCCATTAGAGTCAGGGTATCTTTTATAATTAAATCTTCTCTATTAAGGATTGCATCATAGCCTAATAAAACCCTGTTAACTAAAATTCTGCTCAGAGGCTCTTATTATTATACTGATGTAGCATTTCATTCAAATATTGCTTTTGGCAACTCTGAACTCAACTACAAGGAGAACCATTGAAATTCCAAAGAACAAAAGGGTATGTAAGCGCCATTTCTGTAATATGTAAACAACAAAACAATCACAATATTGTTAAGTCTTATTTTGGAATCTGAATATCCCCCACGATTATAGAACTCTAATCAAAATTCAATAACTGGACCTACGGAGTGGGAAAAAAATTGGCATACCTTTGCTTGCTGTACAAGGCTCAGATGATCTAGCCCCTTCTTGCCTATCGGGCCTCATTTTTCCTCACTCCTTTTGTAGACTTAGGTAACTCCTCATATTTTCCCAGTGCACTTGTATCATCCCTTGTTCTATCAGTTACCTTATAGGACTGTTTGTTTATATTGTTCTCCTTAGAGCAAACTACTTGATGCCAAGGACTATATTTAGCTTCACTTTGGGTCCCAGGAACAAAGTCTACCAAACAGTAGGTACTTATTAATATTTATTGTCTCAATGAGTAACTGAATTAATGAAGGATCAGTTTGGTGTATGCCTTTGTCAATTTCTATCTTCAGATTTGTTTTTCAAAGTTAATTAAAATTTGGAGTCTAAATCAGAAGGCCACTACTATAACCTCAAACCCAACAAAATTACTTTTCCCTCAGATATATCCTCTTAAGACACAACACTAAATGACACTCTACAGATATGATGATGTTTAATGTGGAAACTTTTATATTTTTTTATGTTTTGGAAAATTGGTTTATGAGATTTTTCTAAATACTAAGGAAAACCACTCCAGTTAGCATTGATAAATGAAAGGAATTTATTGGTCATATTTGCTGTGAAAGACTTAAGTAATATGTGAATTTGCATACATTATAGTCAGCAAGTCTCAGAGTACTATTTAGCAAAGAATGACATCCTTGGACTTGGTGGATTATCATACAAAAATATTTGATCAGTTGTAATAATATTTAAATACTTTAGTTTCATCTGCAAATACAGATCACTTGTGATTCCTGTTGACCCAAGACTTTAAAGAGTAATTTGTATTAAGAAATGAAAGTTACTTTATATTATTATAAACTACATGGAAAAGAGGTCAGAAAGCTAAGGAAAAGGGAAGGGAGTTCATTGAGCATCCAACCAGTCACACTGCTGGTGTTTTATGTACATGAGTCACTAAACCTTACAAATCCATGAGGTAGATACCCGGGTGGTGAATTGAGACCCAGAGAAGACAAGTCATTTGTTTAAGGTTATACGAATAATATGATGCTGAAAGTTCTGACACACCATACTTTCCAATATATACTGCAAGAATGAATGAGTAAATGAGACATGAAGTTCCATTAATAGGATACACTAATTTTTACCTTTAGCTTTTTGGATGCTGACCCAGATTTTCTTACCTTTTATTAAGATTTATCATAAGCTTAGAATACCAATACTAACCCTGGTTCAGAGGATCTTGGTGTTTCTTCTGAAATATTCATCATTCAACCACCTGCCAGTCTTTCCTGAGTTGCGGTTGATTGTACCTCTCCAAATTTGCAAAGGTTCTATTGATGCCAGAAATTCTCTCTTTCATCACAAAGTAATTACAGAGTAATAAAATTGTGTTTGAGACAATTTTGTTTAAGTAAGGGTTAATGACCTAAAGCTAACATTGGTGTACCTAAATGAGGAGATCAAGAACAAAAAAATCACTAATTAAAATGTCCAAATTATTTATCAGCTCACCAACCCCTTCCTACACTTGGATGTAGGTCGACTTACTTAGCCTAATCCACGTTTCCATTATTTTATACTAAGAATAGTCACAAAATTCTGTGAGAAAGCAACACCTTTTCGGAGTAAAATAACTCACTAAGACAAACTTTCTTAACCTAATTCAATTGTGAAATAAAATAGTACCAGGTGAAAAGTTTTTATGTGGCAGAAGTTGGTGACATGTCACAGAGATGTTCTCCAGAACATTTGTTGCAAATTCTTTGGTTTCCAGAAAGTTTACTCTAATATCTTCTTTCAAATGGACAGTAGATAATTGATGAATTTGTGTTTTGAAACAGCCTTTATACTAGCATTTCCCTTTTCTTTTAAGCTATACTCATTTGGGTATGGATGCAATGATGCTGAAACTGAATTCTGCTGAGGACTATTTAATACTTTCTTTTTCCATACTCCTTCTTCCAATCCCAAACACACAGATACTTTTGTTTAAATTTTCTTTAAACATTTATTTGATGTTTGGATAATTCAGAGGTAGAAGAAAATAAATTGGTCTGGAGATGATGAAAATCCTAGAGACTCCACATCTGCCAAAAGTTAATGAGCATGAGGAAAGTCTCTCACCTGAATGTGGGCATTGGCAGAGAACCTCCAGGGAGCAAGCACAGACTCAGCCAAAGCTGCCTGCTGGCAGGAGGCAAAGGCATCCCAGTAATACAATGAAGGCACTTTCTCCATCACCAAATGAACACACAGGAAAAGGGACCATACACAAGACCAGGGATGCAGTATGCAGATGTAAAGAAATTAAGAAAATGGAGTTGGAGGGAAAGAAAGTATAAGAGAAGGAAAAAAATAAATGTTGCCCCCAGAAAACCATAACGCTATACTCTTCTCTGTTCTGTAGATCAGGAAGTTAAATGTGGATTGGTGTGAAACAACCAAGTGCAGAATTATGAACTGTGAATCCACTAACAGAAGTTTGTATTTGCCAAATCAAGCATAAATATTTTTTAACCAATTTACTTGCAGCCCAAGGTGGCAGATTATTATATTTATAGATGGCACAAAATTTGAGGTGAAAAAGATGACACAATGAAAAACTAGTATTCCAAAATGTCTCCAAGAGCTAGAACTATGCATAAACAATCAAGGAGTGGGCAACCAGAGTTCTTGTTTTAAGAAAAGTAAATTTGGCTCTAAAAAGCAGAGTGTGAAGGCAATGTTGATTGATCATGATTAGGCACTTAGCTGACCACATTTTCAGCATGACCTTTTAGTACTTATCTGTTTCTAGGAGCAGAGCTCTTGACTTTGCTCTGCTTGACAAATGCCATTGGGTAGTTCCAATAGCAGAGTCAACAGTTTCAGAAAGAGATTTTCTCTCTAATGATGTGGTAAAACCTTTTCCATAATATGCTGACCAGTTCTGAACTCTGTGTTTCAAGAGGACCATGGAAAAGGGTTATAAGGATTTTAAAAATTTTTTGAAATTACTCTTCTAGAGTAATTGTAGCATGAAATGGGAATGTTAGTAAGACGACAACAGAGGTTGCCTTTGAATTCCTAAACAACTGAGAAAGAATACAATTCATCTATGAAGTTACTGAAAGCAGACATAGTGTTAACAGCTGACATTTATAAGGTGGGAGGCAGATTATAGCTCAGTATATAGATGATAGGTCCTAAATTCCCTGTGTTTGACTGGAAATAAACACAAGTAAGCTCTGCATCACTGTACATGTCCAAGTCTAAGCTGGGCTTCCATCTCTGAAGCACTGAGATGGGTTATAGATGAACTAGTAACCTCATTCACCCTGAGATGCTATTAATCTACAAAGGAAATATTTTGTACTACTTAAAACTCTATTCCTCTATGGGTATGATAAGTTGCAAAAAACAAGTAATTATAACTTCAAATGGCATAATAGCTCACATTCATATTTTAAAACTAATTCACACATACTGGGAGTAGCAAATGTAAATGGATTCTTATTTGTTGTTTTGTGCAACCACATACTTTAGACCTTAGAAATCATTCTAAAGTCCTCCAGGGAATTCGTGGGTGGGTTTGAAGAGCCTTTGACCCTCTTGGAATTCTATTTATAGTTGTATTTATGTATTTTTCGAGGAAGAAGGTCCATAGTTTTCAACAGAATCTCAGAAAGGTCTCTGATCTCCAAATAATCAAGAATGTGAATATTAGCCCAATCTCTTCTGTTTAAAGATGAAGAAAAAAACTGAGGTGGTGAAGTGACTTGTTTAAATTCACACAAGAATCATTGGCAAGAATGGGGCATAAACTTTGGCCCTTAACCCTGTCGGGGCTCTTTAACTAGATTTAATCTTCCACTTTCATTGATCTTTTGCTAAGTTAGAACTTGAAGGATCTCTCTCTCTCTCTCTCTCTCTCTCTCTCTCTCTCTCTCTCTCTCTCTCTTTCTCTATCTCCGGGGGATTGGGATTTTTGAACTGAGGACTTTGTGCTTGCAAAGCGGAACTCTACTGCTTGAACCACATCTCCAGTCCATTTTTGCTCTGGATATCTTGAAGATAGGGTCTTGGAAAATATTTTCCTGGGCTAGCCTCCAACTGTGATTCTCTGGATCTCAGCCTCCCAAGTAGCTAGGATTACAGGCATGAGCCACCAGTGCCAGGCTAATGGTGCTCTTTTTATTATCAAAGGACTTTACGTAGTAAATTTAGATGGAAATTTCTGTCTCATTGTTGTTATTTTTAATAGAATTTGGAGTCAGGAAGATATAGAACTTAACCTTCCCAAGGAAATTTTTCACAGTAGAACCAAGTTACAAATAATGTTTAGGCCATTTGAAGAAAGGCAACTTTCTCCCAACTATGCCCAAATCTAGGACTAGACTCTGGGAGACACAGAAAAAAATATATAGTGGTCTAGTCTCTGGAGATAAGATACGTATCAACAATTAATATGCATTTAGAACAATAAAGTCCCTTTGGTATACTAATCATGAGTGACAGAACTACAAATCAGCTAAGGAAGTAGGTCAAGGGGTGACAGTGTATGCATATATTGAGATGAATTCAATGAAGAAGGGCTAATGTACCAATAGAACAAATAATTCATTAGGAGAGTTCTAATAAGGAAAAAAGCTCCAATTTGAGAAATAGTAATTTGGACATCATTTATTGAGCAATATGCTTGTTAGAGTAAGGGAAACAGTAAGACTGATGTCTATGCAAATATTATTTATAGTATTTATGCAAGTACTATTTATAAAATATATGAACACAAGTATTAATTTTCTGAAAGCCTGCTTAGTACGGAGGAATGATTTTGGTAGCTTTAGAAAGACCACTTGCTAATGGTTCCCTGAGTGCTGACCCCATTTTATTTAAAATATGCTAGATATACTCAACTTAATATATAGTATGGTATAGAAAGACTGATGACTAAAGACCATTCATCTCTTAGATCTCTTAGAGATTGGGTGCATTCAGAATGGTGTGGTGTAGAGCCCATAGTCTCTTAGATTGAAAATGTATTTTGCATTTCCAAAATCCTTGCATATATATTGTATTTCATTTAATCTTCTTGCCATTTGCTTATAATGAACAATTTATACATTAACACACTGTTTAGGTCACAGAGATTAGGTGACATATTGATTTCATTCCAAAGTAAAGAACATATCATGTCTTTGACTCAATGTATAACTACACATTCTAATTTATTTGAAGTAAATTTTATGTAGACAGCACCATTAATCTCTGCTATTCTATGGTGATCACTTAACTAACATAAACTACAAATTAATGATCATATCACTTAACTCCTTATTACTTAAGGAAACATTTCTCTATAGAAGAATAAGTGTGTATTATGCTTTTCTCTTCATTATGCGTACGAACAAGACCAACATGTTTAAGCAATATTCATAGGTATTCATGCATTTTATGTATATTTTCATTTGTCATATATTTTACCAAAACCATTGCCCAAGATAAGGCCAAAATAAAAGACTGAATTGTAAATACTGAGAAGGTAGAAGAGAAGATACTAACACATACTTTAGTTAGAAGTGTAAATTTAAATAATACCTGTTATTACTTAGCAGAATGTAGAGAGCACATATCTTTTTTTTCCCCCCTCTGGCAGTACTGGAGCTTAAACTCAGGGCTTCACACTTCCTCTACCACTTGATCCATACCTTTTTGCTCTAGTTATCTTGGAGATAGGGTCTCACTTTTTTCTCTGGACCACAATCTTATTTTAAGCCTCCCACCATTGCTGGCATGACAGGTACTATATCCAGTTTTATTTTTTCTATTGAGATGAGGCTCTCCTACACGTTTTTGCCCAAAGAGAACCTGTATTTTATCAGTAAGTTTGAGGTTGGGGCCAGGCAAGAATGTATGTGTGTGAATAGTAATATATAATACTCATAGTAATGTAACAATATTTATAATATATTTATATATAAACAAATAAATTATATATATGTAAATTTTATGAGGATTGTGCTCCTTTGCCTAGGATAAAAAGCACTTCAATAGACTGAGTGCCTTTTTAGCCCCTACAGCAAGTGCCCTTCTAATATCTCCTTCTCTTCTGGAGCTAATGCATTCTCCCATAAGTTTAGAAGTAGAGTTAAAATTTTAAGTCTACACATAATGGAGCTAAACTGAGTTAGACAATTTCACTTTAGAAAGAGACAGAATGGCTCCCTAGCTTACAAGACTTGACTATAATTGATTAAACACAATAGCATACCTAAAATTAAAAAAAATTGATCAGCAAGAGTCAGTGGTTAGCCTTGAAAGCACTATAAATAAAATAGCAAAAGGAGAGTTGCATTTACAGACACAGAAGCAAATGTTTGTGTTTTTTAAGGGTGCCCAGAAACGGGTAGCCAGTGCTGGCATTATAGAAAATTCTGTCCTCCAGGCATTGTTCTTCTCTATTGAAGCAATGGTCACCACAGGCCCATAGAGAAGGCCACTGGGCAGGACACTTCCCTATTGAAGAATTGGGTCACTACAGGTCCATAAGGAAAGGTACTAGGCAGAGTACTCCTATACTGAAGAAGTGGTCACCATAGCCTGATGCAAGTGTGTGCCTAATCATGTAACCAAATCTCCCAGATCTGATATTAAGTGTGCTGAGAAAACCTTCTGATAACAGAGCGTCCTCCCAAGGAAAAAAAGGCAGTCAGTAGGCTTCAACTGTCTTCACCTGACAGTACCATTTCTTGTTTTGAATTAATAATTTTGCTTATAGCTTTATATATCAGATTGGGTACACTTCTTATGGAGCATGAGTATCCCAGATTCAACTGATTCAGGGTCACCATCAACAAGAGGAAGTTGGGGAACCTGTCAAGATGAGGAGCTGATTCTGGCCAGGAATTTGCCGAAGTAAGTGGTAACTTGCAGGGATCTCTGGGATCGCAACCTTGAGCTGACTTCAAATCTTCCCATAAATCTACAATAATTGAGACAGTGTGGTATTGTGAAAGAAAAGACAAATAGAACCTTGGGACAGAATAGGAAGTTCAAAAATTTACCCATTTGAATGTAGTCAACTAACCTTTGGCAAAGGAGAAAAAGCCAACAAAATAGAGCAAAGATAATCTTTCTAACAAATAATGCTGGAACAACTGCATTCAAATGCACAAATGGAAGAGATATATATAAGTGTATATATATATATATCTTCTACCCTTTGCCAAAAAATAACTCAAAATGGATTCAGACATGAATGTAAAATGCAAAATTTTAGAACTCCTAGAAAATAACAGGAGAATACCTAGAATACCTTGGGTATGGCAGTCACTTTTAAGATACAACACTGAAGATATGATCCATGAGAGAAAAATACCAATAAGCTAGTCTTTATTCAATCTAAGAATAGCTCCTTCTTTGTAAAAGACAATGTCAAGAGTGAGAAGTCAAGTCACAGATGGAGCAAAGAAATATGTGCAAAAGTCACATCTGATGAAGAACTACTATCTGAATAAACAAAGTACTTTAAATCTCAATGATAAGAAATAGAACAACCCAATTAAAAATGGGGAAAATATCTGAACAGAAATCTCTTCAGAGAAGATATATACATAGCAAATAAGCATGTGAAAATATATTCAACATCATACATTTATTAGAAAACTTAAAATTAAAACAGTAAGACAAAAAAAATGGCTGAAGTCCAAAACACCAACAACTCCAAATGCTGGTGAAGGCATGGAGCGACAAGAATTCTCGCTCATTGCTGGTGGAAATAAGAAAGAGTACAGCCACTTTGGAAGACAATTTGGCCACTAAAAAAAGAAAAAAAAAACTAAACAGACTCTAAAAAAAACCTAAACAGCTTCTTACCATGTTATGCAGAAATCTCTACTTGGAATTCACCTAAATGAATTAGTAGCTTTCATCTACATCAAAAATTGCCAAAATCCTAAAGCAATGAAGAGATTCTTCAATAGGTTAATAGATAAATAAACTGTGGTATATTCAGACAACACACTACTATTCAGTGCTAAAAAGAAACTATCAAGGCCCGAAAAGTCATGGAGGAAACTTAAAATGCATATTCTTAAGTAAAAGAAGCCAACATGAAAAAACAATACTATATGACATTTCTGAAAAGGCAAAACAATGAAGACAGATCAGTGGTTTCCAAGGGTTAGGAGTGGGAAGGATGAACAGGCAGATCACAGAGGATACTGAGGGCAGTAAATTATTCCGTATCATATTACAAATGGTGGACAGATATCACATATGTTTGTCTAAACTCATAGCATGTATAATATTGAGTGGCCCCTACTTGAATCTATGGATTTTGGGTGATAATGGTATGTCATTAAAGGTTCCCCAATTGTAACAAGTGTACCATTGGGGTTCAGGACATGGAGGTGGGGATGGTAGGGGATGTGTAGGGACAAAGGGCATATAGGAATGTTTATACTGTTTGCCTGGTTTTTTTGTGAGTCTAAAACTGTGCTAAAAATTGTTTATTAATTAAAAATTCATTCTAACTTCAATATTAAGAATAGCTTGTCAAAGCCTACTGAGACATCAAGCCATAACTAAGTCAACCTGGACAAGAGCAATGTTGGTGGAATGACTGGGTGAAGCCTTCCAACTAGGGAGGTTAAGAAGCAAAGAGAAGGGACAAAATAGAGACAGTTAATGTAGTTAACTGTTTTGAGGAGTTTTGTTGCAAGAGAAAGCAAATTGGCAAATGAAAATCATGTATGTTCAAGATGTACAATGTGATGATTTGATATAATGTGATGACTGATATCATGTATGCATGATATGTATACATACATAATGACTACCACCATCAAATTAATCAACATATCAATAACAACATGTAGTTGTATGTGTGTGTGCATGTGTATGAAGTAAGGACACCTAAGATTTGTTTTCATATCAAATTTCTAGTAACCAGTACAATATTCCTAACTATACTTTCCATACTGTACATTATATCCTCAGAACATACTTCTTTCATAACTGAAATTTGGTAGCTTTTGACAAATATATAACCATTTCTCCTATGCACTAATCCCTGCCAACCACCATTCTACTCTCAGTTTGACCCTTTTCTTAGATTCCATGTAGAAGGAGATTATCTAGTATTTGTCTTTCCATCACTGGCTTATTTGACTTAGAGCAATGTCCTCCAGTTTTATCCATATTGTTGCATGTAGCTGATTTCCTTCTTTTTGAGGCTGAATAATATTCCATTACATACATGTGTGAGTACATACATTACTATATTATATATTAAATCTATTTTCTCACATATTCTTTATCTACTCAGCCATCAATGGACACTTGGTTATTTTGAGCAATACTGCAATGAGCATAGGGGTGTTGGTAACTCTTAGGGATATTGATTTCACTCCATTTGGACATTGTCCTAGTTAGTTTGTGTTGTTGTAACAAAATATCTAAAACTGACTAATTTTTTATTTATGTCTCATAGTTCTGGAGTCTAGAAGTTTAAAGATTAGGCATCATTGTCTCTGCATGCCTTCTTGCAATATCCTCACACGGTAGAAGAATAGAAGAGTGAAAAGGTACCTAGACTAATTCCCTCTAGCCCTGTGATAAGAGTCTAATACATCAATGGAGACTCTGCCCCAAAGGCCCTACTTAAAGACTGTACTTCTTTCTTTAATTTTCATTTATACTATGGTTGTACTGGGGATTCATTGTGACATTTACAAAAGTTCTTACAATATATCATACTTGAATTTATGCCTTCCGTCATTCTCCTTTATCCCTCCTCCCTCCATTCTTGGAATAGTTTTTCCATTTACACGCATGTGTACATAATATTTCCACCACAGTCACCCACCTACACCCTTCCTTATTCTCTCCCCTCCCACTGGTACCAACCCCCCAGACTGGATCCGTTTTACTTAACCACTTCCCACAAGTCCCTACTTAGTTTTTTATTGCCACAATGGGGATTGAGTTTCAACACATAAATTTTGGATAACATTGAGACTATAGTAGATATTCCTAGAGGTGGGATTGCTGGATCATATGGCAGTTCTATTTCTGTTTTTGAGGAAACTTCATACTATTTTCTGTAATGGTTACATTCTCACCAACAGTGTACAAGGGTTGCTTTTTCTCTACTTCCTTGCCAATGCTTGTCATCTTATTTACAAGAGCCGTCATACTGGATGTGAAATAATTTCTTAGAATTTTTATTAGAATTTCCTTGATGACTGATTATGTTGAGCACCTTTATGAAATGTTCTGGTTGTATGTCATATTTGGAAATTTTTCTATTAAAATACTTTGTTCATTTTTAAATCAGTTTATTTATTTTTTTTGCTTTTGATTTTTATGAGTTCCTTATATACTTTTGGGTGTTTGCCATTTATCAGATATATGACTTGTAAATATTTACTCCTATTTCATAGTTGCCATTGCATTTTATTGATTGTTTGCTTCTCTATACAGCAGCTTTTAAGTTTGATCTAGTTCCACTTATTCATGGGTGCTTTTGTTACCTGTGCTTTTTGGTGCCATAACCAAAAAAAAATCATCACCAAGGTTAATGTGAAGGAGTTTTTTTCCTTGTTTTCTTATGCATGTTTTATGGTTTCTGCTCTTCAATTTAAATTCCTAATCCATTTTGAGAATATTTTTCACATGATATTGAAATAAAAGCCCAATTTCGTTGTTTTGCATGTGGATTCCCAGTTTTTCCTATTCCAATTTATGACCAACTTTTGAAGATTCTGTTCAAAATTGCATCCAAAATCTAAATTTTTTTTGCCAACCCAAACACTATCTCCTTAGTCTAATCTACACTAGTTTCCACCTAAAATATCTCAATAGCTTTATAACTAATCTCTTCTTTCTCTCCTTCCACACATGCTCACTTCCCCAAACTATGGACAGAATAATCTTTCTTAAAAAACAAATCAAATTATATCATTTCCTTAATGAAAACCATTGATGCATTCTCATTGCCCTGAGAGTGAGATTCAAACTCATCTTAGATTTTAAGATTCTTTGTGATTAGGCTCTTTCTTCTGATCTTATCTTCTCCCCCCAATCTCCTACATGTGACCCTTCACATGTAGACCTTGTTCAGCTTCAGGTCCTCAACCTCCTGGGCCTTTTCCACTGGATTCCACTTCCTCTGAGGCACCCATGTGGCTGGTTCCTTCACCTCATCCAGGCGGTCACACCTTAACTCAAGTTGTCAGCATTTCAGTGGCATCTGAAAAACATACCATGCTTCTTCCCTAACCATAATTTCTGATATTTTATTTAGTTATTTAAAGACATGGTGCCCGTCTTCTTCCACTCCTATAATGTTAGCATCATGAAATCAAAGCCAGCATATTGCTTTATTCACTGACTGATCAGCAGAGTAATGCCTCAATAGAATAGATGTTCAATGTGTTTTAATCTCATTAAAACCCTTTCCTCTTCTAGAAATGAAGAGTTTTCAACCCAGTGAATGTTTTTTCCAGGTGATGGAACTTTTGTCTAATCAGTTTAAGGCTGCTTAAGTAATTAATATATCTGTGGGAAATAGAAAAGGGTGGAGTGTTTTGATCTGGAGTTAGTTTGCTCATTTCTATCTCCTGTATCATCTTAGTTTATCAATCTAGACCTTATAATTATAATTCTGAAATTCAACTTAGTGGCAGGAAAGTTTGCAATAAATCTTAGAACTGTAAAGAAGAAATGACACTTTTCCTGGTAAATAATGTCTCCCTAATCACCAAACACAGTTAATTAATCCCATCATACATATAGCTTTCACCATGTAATTGATATAAATGAATTTCATTAAGTGTTTTGATCACCTCAGTAATTATTTTGTTACTTAAACATGAAGCCTGATAAGTTATCTCCATCTGCTTGGTTCTCTCTGTATCCTGAGGTTATTGTCCTTTACTCTCTCCATGGAGGGCCTCATCTCAGTACATTCCTCATTTCCCAGTTTGCTGACTACCAGGAAACTTCTGAATGAGGAAATTGTTCTACTTTTCATCCTCTGTTTGACCTACAGACATGCAGTTCACATTCTGCATCCTACAGCTGTTTTTCTGAACCAGCTTTCCTGCCAGATTCACCACTGCTCACTTCAACATGCTTGTTCACAGGCTCTGTGACTATCCCTTTAAGTAATAGCAATCCATTGTATTGCCATAGGGCTGAGTGATCTACTTTCTTCTTTGATTTGCTGCCCTACAGGTGGTCTACTTTACTTGTCTTCCACACATAAAATCACAGTCTCTCTCATTTTTACATAGATATTTAACAAGCTCTCTATGGATGAACTAGAACCATTTCTTATTTTTTCTTCTTTCTTTCCAATTTAAGGATATCTGATTCAAAGGAGTAATTTATTACTCAAAATTTTCAAGAAATAGCAATTTTATATAGATTATATGAAGAAGAAAACTAAAATTATCATTTTCTGTTATTTCTACTGATTGTATTCAATTGTAATAACTGGGGGAAATGTGTTTAGTTACCTAGTTTACTTGGTTTCTCAACACAAGTATCACTTACTTGGTAATTTCTTTAAATAACAAAATCAGAACCATTGTGCTTCCTCTCAGACATTGTAAATGAATTGCTTTAAAAGCATAGCTTTTGAATTTCCAAATACTTCTAAATAGGAAAATTTTTCTTTAAAAATATGTACATTACATTAAATTTATAAAAATTTACAAAACCTTTTAGAATATATTGATAGCATTAATGCATTTTTGAAGGAGATCCAAGATGGTGACTAGGGTGTGGAAGCAGAAATCCTAAGCTTTGTGACTCCAAAACCTCCCTGAGATGTTGGAGCCACACATGGGAAATTCTGACTGCTTCTAGCCAAAATAATAACTACTATCAAACTAGGTACAGGAAAAGATTGAAAGACTGACCCTCAAATCAGCCTTTAATTGCACCTGACAGCTGTGACCTGCTGCACAGCCAGCAAAGTGGGTCCAGCCCTGGGGAAATCCTCCTTCCCCAGGTGATTTTTTTTCCTTTTCTTCTTTTCTTTTTTTCTTTCCTTCTCTTTCCTCCATCAAGTGGAAATAAAGCACTAACCAGAATCAAACTTTCAACATTCTGAACCCCTAGCCTAGAAAGCTTTCCCATGCCACCTTGCACTGAGAAAATTTGGGCTATTTCTCACCACTGCTGTGGCTACTGCTGCTGCAGTGTCCATGCTGTAGCATGGACAGCAGAGGTGGAACACTGGAAGTGCACTAGAGAAAGGGGGAGGAGGAAGGAGCTGGTCTCAGTATCCAACTGTCAGTAAACAAACACAGGAAAGGCAGTGAAGACTGAAAGCAGGCTGGCGATAAGCGACTCCCTGAAGCAGGGAAAGTAGAGAATCACAGAGCTCATCTCCTGAGCCAGAGAGCAGCACCCAAAACAGAACTGCCCAGCAAAACTGAATAACAAACAGCAAACTGCTATAAAACATAGTCAGCAGAGGGGGCAGGTGGGACACAACCTACCCCAGAGAAAGGGAACAGGGCAAAGAAATAAACCCCCAGTGTGGAAATCCCAGGAAACAAACACAGAGACAAGCCACTTCCAAAGGAGAGCAGGTAGTGGGTTGCAAAGCTGATCTCCCGAACCAGAAAGCAGCATTCAAAACTGAACTGCCCTACCTCACTGGGAGAAGAGCTGACCAAACAGATGCAGCTATCAGCTAGGGAAATCAGTAGCTCTGATCACCCTGTATGATCTGGCGAACCTACCTCACCTCACAATTTCAATTAAACTGGTAGTCAGAAGAACAAAATATTACTCACAAGCCAATCACCTGGTGAGATCACATCAGAGCTTCTGCTTAAACCAGGACTGGATGCTGGAAAAGTAACTCCAGAACTTAAACTAAGACTGAAATTCTCTTGTTCCTGAACCTAGTGGGTTGTTTTGTTTTTTCTTTCCTGTTGTTTTTTGTTGTTTTTATTGTTTATTTGTTTTATTATTGTGGGTATTTTCTTTCTATATTTATTTCTATTTTCTTTTTTTCTCTCTATACTATCAACTTTACCATCATCATCCTCTCATCATTACTCTCACCCCCTTCACTCTCCCTCCTTCTGTGCCAAAATCCATTGCTCTCCTTCCCAACTACTCTTTCTGCCCCTTCTCATCCACTCTCCCTCTGCACACACCTTCCCCTCCCATTCTTTCCCAACCTGTCACCAGGCTACTCCTCCCTCCTACACACTCACCACCTGCTGACCAACCTACTGTACAAACTTTACACAACCCAAACCCCTTGCAATCCCTGACACAAACACCCTACACTAGAAAAACAGAAATATACCCAGACACACACAAGGACCACAAAACCCAGCATCCCCCGGCCTACTTCCCCCATTCACCCATCCCACCTCCCACCTCCCCTTTTAGAACCAACCTATCCAACTCTCCAACAAACATTAACCTCCCAACTCCCACTGGTTATAGATATTACAACCAAGGGGTCTATATAATATATAAACTATTGGTTGGGTATTGAACTTGTGAATTCGTTATTGCTAGATTACACCTCCAGACCAGGAATAGAAATAGCACACCAACCTAGCTAATAACCAAGATAGCCATAACACAAAAATTAAACCAAGGGAAAGAAAACAGGTGTCTAAAACCACCAACTAACCTATCAAGAACATAGTTACACTGTACCAAATGGAATGAAGGGAAGAAGAAGGGATGGAAACTGCTGTCCTCAAAAAAAATTTTTTAATATAGGATTCAGCAGGAAATGAAGAAAATGGATAACCAGTTCCTGACCCCAACAAAACAAAAATAAATGACACAAAGGAACCCAGTGATGCCCATGAAAACATCCTCAAAGAAGAAATCTTGCAAATAATCACTGAGAATTTCATGGAGAAGATGCTAGATGTGGTTAACCAAAATGTACAAGGCACTCAAGAAATTTCAAGACACCAAACATAAAGAATATGAAAAGACACACACACAAAAAAAATGAGACAAAGAACACTATAGAGAGATAAATTAATTAAAGATGAAAATAAAAAATGTTAAAGAGGAAGTGACCCATGATATGCAAAACCTCAGAAAAAAGAATCAAACAGGAACACAAAATATAATGGAAGGCTACTCCAGCAGACTAGAACAATTAGGAGACAGAATCTCAGAACTTGAAGATAAAATACAAATTAAAGAAAAAACTGAAGAACTGTTAAACAACTCAAGACCTATGAAAAGAATATGCAAAAGCTCACAAATTCCATCAAAAGATCAAACCTGAGAATCATGGGCATTGAAGAAGTAGAAGAGGTCCAAGTAAAAGGGATTTGTAATATATTCAATAAAATAATAACAGAAAATTTCCCAAATCTCATGAAAGTTTTGTCCATTCAGGTACAGGAAACCTCTAGGACACCAAACAGACTTGACCAAAATAGAACTTCCCCACGGCATATTATCATTAAAACAACAAGCACAAAGAATAGAGAAAGAATACTGAAGGCTGTAAGAGAGAAAAAACAAATAACATACAAAGATAAACCCATCAAAATCACAGCAGATTTCTCAACAGAAACCTTAAAAGCAAGAAAAGCATGGGAGGCGGTATTCTGGCTTCAATGAAAATAACTTCAAACCTAGGATACACTATCCAGCAAAACTATCATTCAAAATAGATAGAGCAATAAAAATCTTCCACAATAAGCAGAAACTAAAACAATATATAACCACCAAGCCACCACTACAAAAGATTCTCTAAAGAATTCTGCACACAGAAGATGAAAGCAAACAAAATCATGAGAAGATGGGCAGTATCAAAAGCACAGGAGAAGAAAGGCAAGGAATCAGAGAATTGCATTGATTCAGCTGCACACAACCAAATCCTGAAACAACAAAAACAACTAAATGGCAGGAATCACCACATACCTGTCAATATTAACACTGAATATCAAAGGACTCAACTCCCCCATCAAAAGACACAGTTTGGCAAGCTGGGTTAAAAAGGAGGATCCAACAATCTGTTTTTTACAAAAGACCCATCTCATTGACAGAAACAAACACTAGCTTAGGGTGAAAGACTGGAAGAAGATTTACCAAGCCAATACCCCCCCAAAACAGGCAGGAGTAGCACTACTTATATCTGACAAAGTAGACTTCAAACTCACATTGATCAAATGAAATAAATAAGAATTCTTCATATTAATAAAAGGGGGAATACACCAAAAGGAAATAACAATTATCAACCTATATGTACCCAATGTCAATGCACCCAATTTCATCAAACATACTCTGAAGGACTTAAAAGCACATATAAACTAAACACAGTGATAGTGGGAGACTTTAATACCCCCCCATCACCAATAGATAGGTCATCCAAACAAAAAAATCAATAAAGAAATTCTAGAACTAAATCACACTGTAGATCAAATGGACCTAGCTGATGTCTACAGAATATTTCATCCAACATCCACACAATATACATTCTTCTCAGCAGCCCATAAAAAACTTTCTCAAAGATTGATCATATCTTAGGGCACAAAGCAAGCCTCAGAAATATAAGAAAATAGAAATAATCATTCTAACTGATCACAATGCATTAAAACTAGAACTCAACAACAAAAACAACAGCAGAAAATATGAAAAGAACCAGAAGCTGAACAACACATTGCTCAATGAACAGTGGGTCATTGATGAAATAAAAGAGGAAATTAAAAGATTCCTGGAAGTTAGTGAAAATGAAAACATGACCTATCAGAACCTATGGGACACAGCAAAAGCATTCCTAAGAGGAAAGTTTATAGCCATGAGTGCATATATTAAAAGGACAAAAAGATCTCAAATCAATGACCCAATGCTATATCTCAAACTCCTAGAAAAACAAGAACAAACAAAATGTAAATCAAGCAGAAGGAGAGAAATACTAAAAAATAAGGATGGAAATTAATGAAATAGAGACCAAAAAAACCATAAAAAGAATCAACAAAACAAAAAGCTGGTTCTTTGAAAAAAACAAACAAGACTTACAGACCCCTGGAAAATCTCACGAAAATAAGGAGGGAAAAGACCCCAATCAATAAAACCAGAAATGCAAAAGGGGAGATAGCAGCAATCACCAAGGAAATCCAGGGAATCGTCAGAGACTACTTTGAGAACCTATATTCCAATAAATTTGAAAATCTTGAAGAAATGGACAAATTTCTAGATACTATGACCATCCAAAACTGAACCAAGAGGATATTAACCACCTAAACAGATCTATAACATGAAATGAAATTGAAGCAGCCATAAAGAGTTTCCCAAAAAAGAAAAATCTGGGACCTGATAGATTCACTGCTGAATTCTATCAAACCTTTGAAGAGGCTAATACCAACTCTCCTTAAGCTTTTCCATGAAATAGAAAGGGAAGGAACACTGAGCAACTCATTCTATGAAGCCAGTATTACACTCATCCCAAAACCAGACAAAGACACATCCATAAAGGAGAACTATAGACCAATCTCCTTAATGAACAACAATGCAAAATTCCTCAATAAAATAATGGCAAACTGAATCCAACAACTTACCAGAAAGATTATTCACCATGACCATGTGGGCATCATCCTAGGGTGCATGTGTGGTTCAACATACATAAATCAATAAATGTAATAAAGCACATTAATAGAAGCAAAGACAAAAACCACTTGATCATCTTAATAGATAAGATTCAACACCACTTCATGATAAAAGCTCTAAAAAAAGCTAGGAATAGAAGGAATGTACCCCAACATTATAAAGGCTGTATATGACGAATCTATAGCCAATATCATAATTAATGGAGAAAAACTGAAACCATTTCCCCTAAAACCAGGAATGAGGCAAAGGTGCCCACTCTTCCCATTCCTACTCAAGATAGTGTTAGAATTTCTACCAAAGAAATAAGGCAAGAAGAAGAAATAAAAGGAATACAAATAAGTAAAGAAATTGTCAAATAACCCTATTTGCAGACTACATGATCCTATACCTCAAAGATCCAAAAAATTCTACCCAAAACTCCTAGACAACATAAACAGCTTCAGCAATGTGGCAGGATACAAAATCAACTTAAAAAAATCAGTAGCTTTTTTATACACTGACAATGAACAAATTGAGAAAGAATATATGAAAACAATTTCATTTATAATAGCCTCAAAAAAATCAAATATCTAGGAGTAAACTTAAAAAAGGAGGGGAATGACCTCTACAAGGAGAATTACAAATCCCTGAAGAAAGAGATCAAGGAATACTACAGAAAGTGGAAAGATCTCCCGTGCTCATGGATTGGCAGAATCAACATAATAAAAATGGCTGTACTACCAAAAGCAATCTACATGTGCAATGCAATTCCCATCAAAATCCCAATGACATTCATCACAGAGATTGAAAAATCTACCCTAAAATTCATTTGGAAACACAACAGATCATGAATAGCCAAGGCAATACTGAGCACAAAGAGCAATGCTGGAGGTATCACAATACCCAACTTTAAACTATACTACACAGCCATAGGAATAAAAACAGCATGGTACTGGCACAAAAACAGATATGAAGACTGGTGGAACAGACTAGAGGACCTGGATATGAATCCACACATCTATGCCCACCTTATTTTTGATAAAGTTGCCAAAAACACACTATCGAGAATAGACAGCCTCTTCAACAAATGTTGCTGGGAAAAGTGGTTATCTGTTGCGGAAAACTGAAACTAGATCCATGCCTGTCACCCTGTACAACTATCAACTCAAAGTGGATTAAGGACCTTAACATCAGACTCGAAACTCTGAAGTTAGTATAGGAAAGAGCAGGGACCACTCTGGAAGCTTTAAGTATAGGCAGGGACTTCCTCAATAGAACTCCAGCAGCCCAGCAACTAAGAGAAAGGATGGACAAATGGGACTACATGAAATTAAAAAGCTCCTGCACAAAAAAAGAAAAGGTCTGTAAACTGAAGAGACCACCCACAGAGTGGGAGAAAATGTTCGCTGGCTATACATCAGACTGATAACCAGAGTATACTGGGAACAACAAAAAAAAAAAAAAACTCCCCTAAAATCAATGAACCAATAAAGAAGTGGACAACTGAACTAAACAGAACTCTTTCAAAGGAAGAAATCCAAATGGTCAAAAAACACATTAAAAAAACGTTCACCATCCCTGCCCATAAAGGAAATGCAAATCAAAACCACACTAAGATTCTACCTCACTTCTGTTAGAATAGCTATCATTAAAAACACCACCAACAACAAATGTTGGTGAGGATGTGGAGGAAAAGGAACCCTCATACACTGCTGGTGGGAATGTAAGCTAGTACAACCACTTTGGAAAACAATATGGAGGCTTCTTAAAGAACTAAACATAGATCTGCCATATGATCCAGCAATTCCACTCCAAGGGATATACCCAAAGGAATGCAACTCAGGTTACTCCAGAGGCACCTGCACACCCATGTTTATTGCAGCGCTATTCACAATAGCCAAGTTATGGAAACAACCAAGATGCCCCACTACTGATGAATGGATCAAGAAAATGTGGTATTTCTACACAATGGAATTTTACTCAGCCATGAAGAAGAATGAAATCTTGTCATTCTCAAGTAAATGAATGGACCTGGAGAACATCATCTTAAGCAAAGTTAGCCAGGTTCAGAACGCCAAAAATCGTTCTCCCTCATATGCAGATTTTAGACCTAAAACAAGTGCAGTAATATTATTGGACATGGGTCACATGCTAAGGGGAGAACACATACAGGAAGAATAGGGAAAGGTGGGAAACCCAAAACTTGAAAGCTTTTAATGTGCTCCCTGTAGAGGAGCTAATAAAGTAATCTTAAACTGACAGAGGCCACTACGTGAAGGTGACTGGGAAGTATTGAAGAGGTCTTGTAGAGATGAACCAGTTCAGGTTGTAATACACATGTGCTAGGAATCTCTCTGTATAGCTATCTTTATCTCAGGCTAGCAAAAATGCTATGTCTTTCTTATTATCTCTTATGTTTTCTCTTCAACAAAATTGGAGAAGAAGGCAGAACAGGTTCTGCCTGGAAGCAAGGGGGTTGGGGGAGATCGGGAAGGGATGGGGGCAGACGGGAGATGGCGCAAACAATGTATGCACATATGAATAAATGAATAAACAATTAAATAAATAAACAAATAAAAATAATACATTTTCAAAAGTCTGTGTTGAGTCTCATTGAAATTCATCATTTGAGTGGAAGAATTCTCCTGAAGTATGCTTATGACTTATCACACACAAATGATTTATAGTCACTTCAATTTATTCCCAAACTTACTGTGCAACTAATTTGCCTTCATTTGGATATTTATTCTTTTATTTCTTTCTTAAATAATAGAAACTACTTTGGGAAAAATAGAACCAATAATATAATCAATCACATGCTTTGGGACAAAATAAGACTGTTGAGAATGAACAGTACTGCTATTTCTAGTTTGATACACTAAATACAAGGGCTCCAGTTTACTAACACAGAACAGGGTCTCTCTCAGAAGATGCCAGAAAGGTTTCTTATGCAAATTGTCCACAAATTGAACTACCTCAAAATTAGTTCATATACACAATAACAGACATGTTTATTAGCACTATATTAAGTATCTCTCATAAAATTTCACTTACATATCCAATTGGTAGACCATATTACCTAGATTGTACCACAAATTATTTTTTACAAATGTCACAATTATGAAAACTTCAATTACATCATACTATAAATTTCATTGTGTTAATTTTGCTAATGAAATACTCACAATTCCATAATTTTTGCATTTCTATTTTGGCATTCTTTACTTAATGTAGGTAACCTCAAATTAGGAGAGTGGGCAGAACTCCCTCCCATGCACACACATACCTTGACCTTCAGAGAGCTTGAGGGAAAAAGGAACACCATATATACATATATACAGAGATAGTTAAGGAGCACAGCCTGAGGTGTTGCTGTACCCTCTAGTGTCCTCTCTACCTGATTATTGGACAGAGAGTTGCTTTCCTTTAAGTGCTTTGGGGACTATTTCTAAAGTGGTTTTCCTCAATAATAAGATACTTTCAAGGTTGAAAGAACTTAAAAAGCTAGTCTTGAATTTAAAAGACATTCCCACTGCCTCTCAACACATACATTCACAGAGACACATAGTAACATCATGTTATAGATGTGAAAATCAGGCCTGTTTTCTAAAGAGGCAGCGTTCAGTCTAGAACCAGGATGACTGGAGGTAAGATGGGGATATGAAGCATCCACTGTTAAACTCTGTGAATGAGAAGAGTCAGATAACTAAAGAGAGAGTATATGCAGAAAAGAGAAAGGGAGAAATAGCTTTGAGACCTTGAAAGAGGTCACAGGATGCCAGAAAACAGGGAGAATCATATGTGTCAGAAAAAGGTATAAATTTCCAAGAACAAGCCAACTCTCCCTAGGTAGAAAGGAGAATTAAAAATGACCACAAGGTAAGGCAAAAGGAGCTGGGGGCAAGCCTGCATCACCAGCTATTGGAAAGGTATATACTTCCCACAAGCACATATAGAAATGTCAGAATGAAACCTCCTGTACAACTAATAAATGCTAATAAAAATGTAAAGAAAAGTCTAGGACCAGACTGTCAGACTTGCATTGCATAGTTTGTGCATTGTACCACACTGACACAAAAAGCAAATAAACTGCTGGTGTTTGAGATTCTCAACAGAGTTGCCTCTCCTGCTTTGCCTCATCTAGCTGCAAGCTGACTCCCTGAAGCCAGTGTAAAAGGAATCAGCACTGAGAGATTAGATGTGTCCCATGAGACATGGAAGCGAGACTCTTTAGCTAGATTCTTCTATGGAAGTTTGGTGACACTGCAGTGGACTGTTGGTGTGTTAACTTAGGACAACTATGAATTCTGCTTCAAGAACTGGCCTGAAAAAAATACTCTTGACAACATTGCTTCTCTTTTTCTCAGATCCAAACTCCTTACAGGTCAATTTTTGGAATATAGTCCTTTTCTATAATCAAAGGGTTCCTGCTCTGGAAATTTACCAATGGTACTACCAGAATATAAATTGAAGTAGACAGAAATAAGGGGTATAAATTTCTAGATTTCTAGGGAAGCATTGTTTATTTCTCAATGAGTCACATTTTCCTCCAGATATTACTAGGAATCTATCATAGGAATCTATTGTTTAGTCTTTTCAGTAGTAATCTCTACCCTCCCCTTCTTACAAGGCATGACTATTGTCCCCACTTCAGAAATCAGAATGTTCTCACTCCAAACATGGAAAATAATCCTCACTGCCTGGTTCTTATATCACTTTGCCCTCTGACCATTGGGTTGATCATAAACTTTCCCCAGGATCTTGCTGAACCAATGGCAAGCAGAGTTTTTAAATTGTAGGTGGTATACAAAGTTAAACACGTTTGTGCTCCTGGTCATGCTTCCTACTTCAGAAGACATATGGGCCATGGTGGAGAGGGCGAGACTGACAGGCAAACAAAGGACATGGGAAAGAGTCAAGGGTTGGTCATTTCTCTTTGCTGAAGCTCAGTAACTTCCTTCCTTTCCTTGATAATATGAAATAACCAAATCTTTCAAGTTTCCCTTTGCCTAAGCTAATTGGATTTGTTTTTTAACATATGAAATCCAAAACCTTCTGACTAATTCATTTTCCTTGTCTTCCCTGGAATCTCCTTTTGAGATGGAAAATAGGAAGGGAAAATGAAAGGCAATTGGAATATTTTTTTTCCTTCTATACTTTCAGCTTTGAACAAAATGCTGATGAGCTAAGAACCAGAAAAAATACTTCCCTGTGTCTCAGGAGTGTTCCTCAAGTGTCATCTAAGTCTTAGGCCGGTTACCAGTACTAAAGTACAGTAGTTCCCCTTATCCACAGAAGATCTGTTCTAAGATCCCCACTGAATGGTGAAACCACCAATAGCACTGAATCCTATATACACTGTTTTCCCCACAGTATATACTGATGATAAAGTTTAATTTATAAATTTGGAACAGTAACAGATTAACAACATCAACTAATAATAAAATACATCAGTATTATCTCCCTATGAATAAGGCACCTTTTGAAGAATGAATATCATAAGCTTGCAGGTCAGAAGTCAAAATCATCACATTGATACTATGCTTTCCTTGATTCCTGAGGCAATAATTTTATCATTAGAAAGCCTTCCTCATTCATTGCCATCTCTCATTGTGTCACTGTAATTACCTCAGTAAAATGTGGAGAAGGCTGCATCAGATACTGAAACACATGATATCATAAGGCACGACAGTGATCTCGGAAAACATAGCAAAGAAAGCTTTTTTAAATCTCCAGGTGAATTAATTCCTGAGCTTCCTCCAAAACAAACTTATTCTGTTGATTTGAAAATATTCTATAATTCTTAATGCCATGTACTTCTGTGATTGTTGTTCATCTATATTTTCCTGGTCATTTAAGTTATTCTTTCATTACAACCATAGCCAATTCTAGATAAAAGTGAGGTTTGGTTCATTCATGGCTTACCCCAACCTCCTCATGGAGCAGCCAACTTATCTGTCAGGACAGGAGGTTAGTTTGGAAATTTCATCGTTTTTTCTTTTGTACCTTGATTTTATGTTATTAATATGTAGGGTTAACATTAGCCAACCCAAAGAGGGGTCCCCTTCTAATACCCCCATTAATTTCCTAAGCCCAATGCTATTCTGTTTTTTAATAGCCACACCTTATTACAGAACTTTTCGAATTTTCAAGGTGAAAATATACTATCATTCCATACACTGTAGACTGGAAGGACTATAGCTGTTAACTCCACTTTATAACTGGAGACAAAGTGATTGCCAATTTGAAGGAGTTGTCTAAGATCCTTGGCAAGTCAATGTCAGAACTAGCACTAAACGCCAAAATTTCTGAATTCTAATATGGTTCTTTCCCCACGACAGCATCCAGTTACTCATTGCTTGCACCAGGATCCCATTTTTCTTGTCACAAGCTATTTCTAATTGGTAATCTTCTCCATCCCCTCACAATACGTTTTGATGAACCTTCTGAAATTCTTTGTTTTCCTGAAGAATATGTGTGTATTTCTCAAACTTCAAGAAGAAAGATTCTAATAGCAATGTTAGCCCAGGTGTCTAGAAAAACCATAATAAATAACAGATAATTCAGAATATTAGCACTTTATGCTGCCCCTTACATCATAATATTTAGATGGCTTCATTCTTTATTAATGGGACTATTTTTACTTAGGAATAAGGCTGACAATTTTTCTAGGACAGTACTCATTTCAAATATTCAGATTTTTTCCCATAAATTATAGAAATGTCCTAGGAATTCCAACATCTTTTGAACTGCTCCTGCCTCAATATTGTTACAAAATTGCAAATGTTCTTAGTCCTGTTTTTTTCTAGAAAATATAATCGCCAAAAGAATGTAGGAAAACAGATTACATCTGTTTAAGAAGTTGATTAGTAGAATCTAACTTTCTTCACCCAACAAAGTTATTTTAAGGAGCTTGCTGTCATTTTTCAGTTATTTTTAGATATTTGTTTTTAAGTTTGTACTCTTGGTGCAAATAACTGTAGACTAGTGTGTGTTGAGACAAAACAGCTTGTACCTTTTTATATAACAAATATCATCATAAGAATTCATATCCCATCATATTTAAAGAAAATCCAAAGTTAATGAGCTCTTTTTTCCTGATCCTACTATTTAAGAAATATCCAAATTAAGAAGAGGTTGTCCCAAAGATATGTATAGTGTTTGGAACTCAATCTACATATATATCAGTATTGAGGCAACAATGTGAGGAATTTTATTTTTTCAGGCTACTAGAATACAAATCCTCCAAGAGGAAAGACCTACATATGCTATTATCTCTTTCTCACAATTGGAGATAACAAAGGAACCAGTATTATTAATCATGTGGATGGTGAAGCTGTGGGATCTCTGTTACCAATAGGCAGCTAAAATTAAAAGAAAATGGTAGGATTGTTTTGTATGAAAAAGAAAAGACATACTTTTCCTTTAAGCAGAGAAGAAGGGAAGGAGACAGAAGGAGCTGAGCAGTATCTGAGACAGTGAAAGAGGAAGAGAAAATGCCATTTGATCATGTGGAAGGTATAAGACACCCTGAAATGAGAGCTGTCTCATGAGAATTTGAAGAGTTTGCCCTGGCTGGGTGCAAGTAGCAGACGCCTGTAATCCTAGCTACCTGAGAGACTGACATTGGAAGGATCACAGTTCAAGGTCAACCTTAGCAAAGAGTTTTCAAGACCCTATCTTCAAATTAACCAGAGCAAAATGGACTAGAGGCATGGCTCAAGCAGTAGAAGGCCTGCTTTGAAAGTGTGAAGCCCTGAGTTCAAACCCCAGTCCCACCCAAAAAAAGTTTGCCCTGATAGTAAAGCCTCTCCTTAGTTTATACTTCAAAATTGTCAGTGAATTCTACATTGCTCACTTATTGTACAAAAATTCATTCAGAAAACATGAAGAGAAAAATGGGAGGAGCATAATCTGTCTTGTGATAGTTATTCACTGAAAGTTCCAAGGCCTATTTAACACACTAAGACCCAGAAATGCAGACCCAACAAATCCATTTCAAGTTGAACGGAGACTGGTCCTATTTCTTTGACCAAATACATTTCAAGTTACAATGAGGCAGGGTGTCAGAAGGAACTTCTTCAAATCTTACCAGTTCCATGGAAAGAGTAAAGGCTTAGTCCCTCTAAGACCTACTAGTAAAGTAACATTCAATTCACATGAACTGATTTGTGTGGCAGGGAGGATTCTCAAGTCATTTGTCCACATATGAGGGATTCCTAATCATTATGCTTCCTTTGATTTACTTTAAAGCACAGTGGATGGATAGTGTGATATATACGTTCAGAAGTGAGTGACCCCCTTAGGGGAGGTTGGTTAATATTTCAAGTATGCTAACAGGACTAATACTCTAAAACTAGTATTTGAAGTATTGTAATGGAAAACTCTCTTAAGAAAAGTACTACTTGTTATTCTAATCAATACTAGAAAGTTTATTTATTAGAATATAGTGTTCTAGAAATAATTTTTGTGAGAAATGATTGCTGTTTAAGATGTGTCTACTTGTCAGGGTCATTCTGGCCATTGTTTAAATATGGATTAAGAAATCTTTTAATAGCATTTTCTGCCTTCCTCAGGGTGGAAGCTAGTACTAGGACTCCAGTCTGTTCTGATGCAGTCCTTGTCACCTGATTCTGATTAGAAATTGAAATTAGTCCTACCACTTCTTAGATAAAACTGATACCTCCTTATGTAAGCTTTTCATGGAAGTTGCTTGCTGGAGAATTTGAAAGGACAGAGGACTGAGACAAATTGAAACTCAGTTAGAATAGTCTGTGTGATTTTGAAGAAATGAGCTATTTGTTAACAAATATTTGCATGTGGAAAATTTGGACAAGAACTGGGGTTTTGAAGGAAGAGATCTATGACCTTTGATCTCTCTAGTTGGAGACAACAAAGGAGGCAGTCAGGTTAACCATCTAGAGAGGAAGGGGAGCCCAGTAAAGAGATCTGAAACTCTAAAGGCAAGATGAGGCTTGCCCTACTAAGATAAGGAAGGGGGCCACAGTAGACATAACATAGAAAAACATTTGAAGCCAAGTGTCCAATTGTGAAGGGGAATCACCCTGCATTCCAGAGACTTCTTGCCCCATGCTAAAGCTGCCAGAAAGAATTTAAACCAACACGCTGTGCTAAGTTCTCCTCATGGTATTAGGTAAAACCCACAACTATTCACTGCTTTCCCCAGACTTAGTGCAAAAATACACTGTTTTCCCTGGGTCTTTGGGTGTTTATTTCTGAAGACTTACGGATCACATAAAGATGTGGTTAAATAAGTTTATTATGCTTTTCTCTTGTTAATCTGTCTTTTGCTATAGGAGTGTCAGCCACGATGATTGTAATGGTTAAGAAAAGGATATTAGTTTTTCTCTACTTTAGCCCCATGGGAACACAAGCTATTTGTAAATTTAGTACCCCTATATCATGGATTGCAGACACTATCAGCTAAAGCAGCCAGACAAGTAACATAAAAGGAAGGAGCAAAAAGCAATAGCTGAAGCTCAGTCAAAAATGGCAATTGACATTGGCACTTCAGGGTTAAGAACCCAACAGGGAATGGGGGGAACTTTGCAATCACGTGCTTCATCTTATGTGTATGTATGTTAGGATGGGGGACTCGACTCAAATCCAGGAGAGTGTTGTCATACAGAGATGTGAGTCAAGTATGGCCACAGTACACCTACATCTTACTTTCCAAGTCAAATCTGAAATTTTGTGTGAAACCTATTGTTTAATGATAGCAGCTGATTAATAGAAAATATTATGCAGGATAAATAAATTATGTCACTTTTAAAGTAAGTTCAGGGCTTCCATGTATAACTTCTGATCTTTATATAGAATATTTGGCTTCAGTATATTTGAAATTTCTCTTCCCTCTCTTCCTTGTAGCATAATTATTTCTACTTTGGGTTAAAAAGTAAAGATTCCTAGTGGAATGAGGATGTAGCTCAGTGGTAGAGTGCTTGCCTGGTATGAATGAGGCCCTGGGTTTGGTCCCCAGCACTGCAAAAAGATTTGCAGACTAATCTGGAATAACAACCTTTTTTCATTTAACAAATATTTACTGAGAGCCACTATGTTCTAAATACTTGAAATTTATGAATGAATAAAAGACTATGATCTCTTCCCTTCTGCAATCCTGAAGCCCTATGAGGGCAATTACTTTTAAGTAGAAATCCTGGAAAAGGAGAAGATCCTGAAGGAGAATGACAGTGGAATGGTGAGGGGAAAGAATAAATATATAAATATGTGAATTATATGAAGTTATAGTAATTAGTGCTACAGAGAAAGAAAAGGTAGAAAAGAGCAAGGAGGAATTGAAAGTGGGATGGGTATAAGGAGGATTTTCACACAATCCCTACTCTGATTTCTTGGTGAATCTGCCTCTGTCTTCTATTCAGAACATTTCTCTATTCTAGCAGCTGTATTTCTATCTTCCTTCAGTTTAGACACATGTAACACCTTCTAGCTTAGAGACAAGCAAGCAAAACCTTCCTGTAGCCCTGCATATTCCTCTTGCTCCTATGCTTGTTCTTTCAGAAAAGAGCTCTTTGCTGGTGACTCCATCTCTTACTTCTTTCCTCTTATCCACCTTCTCCAATGTGACTCCCTGCCTCCCACCAAAACTGTTTATGGGTGGTCATTGATTTTCATCATCCAACTGGTGTTTCTTAAGTTTTATTGACCTCATCATACCTCTGTCTTTGCCTTTGTTAAACATTCACTATACATACATATATGTAGTACAGGGGCTGAACTCAGGACCTCACACTTTGTTAGTTGCTCTGTTAGGTGCTCTACCACTTGAGCCACTCCCCAGCCCTTTTTGCTTTAATTATTTTTCAGATAAGGACTCACTTTTGCCCAGCACTGGCCTCAGACCATAATCCTTCTACCTTCACCTCCCTCATAGCTAGGATTATAGACACGTACCACCACACCCAGTTGTTTTTTGCAATACAGTCTCACTAACTTTTTGTCCAGGCCAGCCTTGAACTGTGATTCTCCTATCTCTTCCTCCTAAGTATCTGGGATTACAGATGTGAGCCACTTTACCCAGCTCATTCTTTCTCAACTATTCAATTTCCCCTGACTTCTGAGACATAATTCTTCTGGTGGGTCCCCTACTGTATTTAATAGATTACCACCTCAGTCACCCTTGTGCTGTTTTTCTGTTTTAACTTCTTAGCCCTTAACTTCCCAAGGATAATTTATTACTTCTTTAAGGCTGGAAAAAGCCCTGCACCAACCATATACTCAACATGCCTAAAACTATGTACCCATTTACGCTCTTTTAATCCTGATCTTGGCTAACTGCTTTGAGTGTTTTTGGGAACTTTGTAACAACTTCTGCTGTCCTGGGAAACAGAATGTCTACTTTTATTTTCAAATGTGAAAGTCATTATTATTAAAATAATGGTTTCTATTCCCATTCAACTTTGACCACTGAATGTATGAATGGAGAATGCAGTTTTTAAGATTTTAGTTTGAAACTTTAGATGTTTCAGGAAATGTATTAGTTATTATATGAAAACATTTGACTTTTAAAACCTGGCATAGTGGCTAATTTTATTCTTAAGGAAATTAAGATTATATTGTCACTGCTAGAAGACAGCATCTGGGATGTTTTATTTATTCACTCTAGATTATCTTTTCAAATAAGATTTCATCTTGAATTTTAAGTGCAATATTTAAGGAAACAGAGCTTATCTGATCATCAGAAGCTTCAAATGCTCTGCTCAGAGAGATAGAGTAGAGAGAAATTCTCATCTGGTTTTCATCTGCTATAAATAGAAAATGTCACTGAATTTACTACTTGTTTAAGGTTGGGAAAACATTCTTTGCCAATTTGCTCTTCACAGCCTTATTTTAAGAAAGAATATTGAACTATATAGATCTGTTTCCCCCTTCTCATGTGTCAACACACAAAATTTATAGTTCAAGAGAATTATTTAGCACAGTATTAGGTGGTGAACTGAATTTTGGCTTTAGTTCCAAACTTGTACCCAAACAGAACTAGCATCAGTTTTATACAAAGTATTTTTATAGAACAGGTGTGTTAAGTCTACATAGATAAGAATGTACAAATTCAATGTATAGCACTAAGTTAAATGAATCCATTTATACTTAAGAAACTATTTATTTTTTTAAATGATTTCCCTTTGGCTAGGCTTTCAGATGAAAACCAGATTCAAATATATAATTTATGAGTATGTGAATATAAAGAGAGAATAAGCATGTAAAAATGGAAAATATTTAAATGAATATAAATTGCTTAAAATTTGTGCTTTTGAAAGATATTATACAGGGTAGGATTTAGAAGGCATATTTACCTAAAAAATATAATCATTAAATCTAATTTTCAGAGATTGATATATACTATTACTCATTTTATTAATAATAAAGCAGATGACTAAGACAAACTACAACTAGGTTAATTAGCAATATAGTGATGATTGTTGTGAATAAAAGAAATTGTCCCATAGTTATCTTCCATGTTCTTTGAGTATTTTTATAAGCTTAAATAATACTTGCTTTGTGCAGTGCAAAGAAAATAAGACTTTAGCTAGTGAATACCTATATCGCTTGCATTTATAAACAGCTAAGTATGAGACAAAATATAATCCCATAAACAATTATGAATACTGAATAAATACATGAGGCAGCATTAGAAAAATTTGAAGATTTCCTGGAAAGGATTAGCTTTTCCTTCTTGGAAACATGCTCATCAAAGCAAAGCATGCTTATTCTTGGAGCAATTTGAAATATCAAAGGAACTGTGGTAGTTGGGACAGTTAAGTAAGAATTAATCTCTATTCCTCCTCCCACCCCTTCCAAGTTCCTGATGTGTGGGGTGGTCCATAAGGATTTTGCTTTCTAGCTACCTACAACTTCAATAGAGAATTTACTACTGATGGTGCTTTTAGTGGCAATATTTAGTTGTTCTTGGGTTGAGATAATCCAAACAGCTGGAATCTATTTCAGAAGTGTCTGGCTCCAGCTGGATATGCCTTAGAAAAAAATTCTTTTTCAGAGCTGGATTTTCAGTGTAATCACAGAATATAGTTTACAAAACCAAGACATAAATGGTGAGCTTCTTTCACAGGGCCAGTTTTACTTGGTTGTCTAGATAAGAGAAAACCCATCTGCTTGCTCATTCTTCTCCAGTATCAAATTGTTTCACCCTACTAAAGAGGTTTAGAGGTCAGTGCCTATTGGGATCTTGTAGTTGAATTTGACTAAGAAATGTGTGTGTACCAAGGAAAAAAATTGTGATTCATTCAGGCCAGGGATGTTTATAGCATGCTTTCTACTCAGAATCCTATTAGCAAACTTGTTTATCTTTGTCTTGATTACATTAAACCAAACACACAGACTTAAAGAAAGAATGCATTACTAAGAAGTAGTGAAAAAGAGATAAGTGGCTGAGCATGGTGGCTCAAGTCTTTAATCACACCTACTCAGGAGGCAGAGATCAATCAGGAGGATCATGGTTCAAGGCTATCCTGGCAAAAAGTTCTCAAGACCCCATCTCAATCAATAACTGGATGTGGTGGTGCATGCCTCTCATCCTAGCTACCTGGGGAAGCACAAATAGGAGGATTGTGGTCCAGGCTAGACCAGGCATAAAGTAAGACCTCATCTCCAAAAAACCAGTACAAAAAAGGCTTGATGGAATGGGTTAAGTGTTAGACTGCCTGTCTAGTTAAGCATGAGGCCCTGAGTTCAATCCTCCAGTACCATCAAAAACTAAAGGTAAAAAAAGAGAAATAATCAATATGGAATATATACACCTTTCCAGAGCAAAGGGAATCAAGTGATAGGAAAACAGCATCCCTCCATCAGCCTTGCCTAATTGAAAATCTTTATCTAGTCATGGAAATTATGGACACATACTGTTTGGTTAGAGTCTTACTCTGTCCCTAACACCATGACTGCTTCCAATAACTCTGATTGCCAAGCAGACAAAATCCACATATATGGGTATCAACAACTTTCCTCCAAAATTAATCAAAGAGTGGTTCCCTGTTTAGTGTGTTTAATCTTTTGAAACTTACCTGTGGACTAGATTTCCACAGTAATGATCCCAAGAACATGCTCTGAAGTATCATTTTTAACAGCTGACGGCATGAGGGTCAAAATCTATTGAAAGTAAAATCCTTAAGTAGGAAATGGGAAGTGGTTGTGAAACTTGCTTCTATGCTAACTGTCTTAATCACAAAGGAAAAAGAGTCAGGGCAGTTGCCTAAGAGAGCTCTCTGCAGCTTTAAAGCTGCCACACAGTATCTGTCTGCAATTAAAGAAAGCATAGGTAGGTTTTAAATTTTTAAAAAAGGTTGGAAAAAATCCCACAACTGAAATCTAGAAAAAAAGAGACTTATTATTAAAAGGAACGCTAACAAGGGTTTGCTCTGCTCCCTGAGGATGGCGATACATTTGGATGAGGTCATTTAAGTAGCATCATTTTTGGCCCTGGATGATGACCAATTGCTCTAATTCCTGGGCTGTGGTTACACCTTGTAGAAGCTAATTAAAATATTATTACTTTTGTGCAGTTTATAAAACTTCATAAGGGTTTATAATTTTGAGCAACAAAAAAAAAGATATGGTATTGCACAAACTCTGTACTTGTGATCAAAGGTTATATCACAATTGATAAACCCCACTTTTAACTCTTACTCATTCATTCAGTATCCACTAAGGACTACACCATGTACTAGGCTCTGACCAGTAATGACCAAAATAGACATGTTCACTGCTTCATGGAGTTTATAGTCACTCGGGGTTCATTCATTCACTCAACAGACTCTCTGAAGACATACGATGTGCCGAGCATTCTACTGTGTACTAGAACATACAAATAAATAAAAATGATAAAAGTCTCTGACCTTATAAAATTTTTTAAGTGGGAAATTCCAGATAACAAAACCCTCAACATAATCAATAAATAAATGATAAAATGTGCTAGACAAGAGGATCACGGGGAAACATGAAGCAGGTAAAGGAGACTCAGGAATTTAGTCTGAATAGAGTGACCATCTAAAGGATGATGGCCATCAAACAGGTGATACATTTGAGAAAAAGCTTGAAGGAGCCTGGGGGATAAACAAGCAGTTATTAGGGGAGGAAAATGCTAGACAGAAGGAACCATCAACACAAAGACCCTAAAGCAATGCATACGTATGTAGCATTATGAGCTTTGAACTCAGGGCTGATTGCTAAAAGTGGCTCTCTACCACTTGACCCTTGCCAAGATGGGGGTAAGTAGCAGGCTAGAGATTTAACAGGGATCCAATCCTGAGCTTTGCAGACCTTACAAAGATGCACAGTACAAACCCATGAAGAGGTGATTGCAATAATCCAAGTGACAAATATTGAAGACTCAAATATGAGCAATAAAAATAGGCTAATGTTTACTCAGTACAAATATAGAAATACCACAAAGCACTGCTGTGTAAATCAACCTGCTGGACAGTGCCAAAAACATACTTTTTTTTTTTTAACAGTATTGGGGTTTGAATTCAGGGCCTTGAGCTTGCTAAGAAATAAGCAAGCACTCTACCATTTGAGACACACACCTGCTATTATTTCTTATTTTTGTTAGTTTTTCAAATAAGGTCTCATGTGTCTTTGTTTGGAGCCTGCCTTGGATAGTCATCTTCTTACCTCCATCTTCCTGCATAGCTGGGATTTGCAGATGTGTGCCATCACATCTGGCCAAGGAAGGCATTTGTACAAATTCTTATTTACCACCACCTTCCAATTTACTTGAAAAGACTATTATTCATTACATTACACATTACACGAAAAATACAAGAAAATATTACTTCATCCATCAAAACATAGATCTCAGTAGGTCTTACAGAGGTGGTTATTGTATTAATTAATGAGTTTATTAATTAATAAAGGCAGAAGGGAAGAGTGGGGGAGAGGAATGGCCCAAACAACGTATGCACATGTGAATAAATGAATAAAAAGTCTTTAAAAATTAATGAATTTATATGAATGTTATACATGTACATATATTCATTGATATAGTTTACATATACAAAGATATATTGTTTTAATCCTTTAGTATCTATTTTGAATTAAAGCAGTCTCTCATGCAGATAACTACTGCTAATATTTACTGCATTTTCTTTGCAAAATTAATATCATATGGCAGAAAAGGTAAGAATAAATATGAATCCAGTGTTTTCCACTTAATGTTTTATAGTGTATTTCTTCCTCATCTCAAGTTTAAAACAGATTCATAAATGCAGAATCTGGTACCAGGAGGTTGAGTATCTTTCTACGTGGTACCAGTTTACACTCCAGTCTCAACCAACCAGTGTCTCCCATCCCACGCTCTCATAAAGTGTGACCATAATCCTTTTAAAGAGAAATGCTAGATTCCATAGGTTGTTTTATTTTATAATTTTCAATTATGAATGGGATTTAGCTTTTATTCTGTTGTTTGGGGCCACTAATATTTTTACTTAAAGTGTCAGTTCATACCTTTTATTTATCTATCTTTAAAGTATTGGCATTTTTCCTTGACTTATGAGAACTCAATATAGTGATGAAAACATTTTGTCTGCTTGTTTTTCAGTCTGCAATGTATCTTGCAACAATGTTTTGACTTTCAGAATTTGTTTCTACTGGTTTCTTTAGTGCTTTCTCATGTATTTTTCTTCTTTGTAAGTTCTCACCTAACTTTACATTTATATTATATTTTAAATGTATTTTATAAATACATTTATATTGCAAACCCAATATCTTACATGTATACACATTGTCTTCTAGGTTATTGTATGTTATCATTTAAAACTTTAATCTATGAGCTATCTAGAGGTTATTTCTTTGCATGTTCATCAATACACTTTCATTTGACCAAAAACCTAAAATACACTGGAGGGCAAAGGAGATCAAACACGTGTGTTATGTGATTATCTTTCCTCTCTGCCCCTTTTTTGCTTAAGAGTTTCCCTCACGGCATGTTGTAGGGCAGTGTATTCATTGGAAATAAACTACAAATATCTGAACTTCCACAAATACAATGGGCGTTGATTCTGTCATACAGTCAGGGCAGACAGTTACCTTAGGCAGTAAAAATATTACACCCAGAAAATTCTGTAGGAATTGTTTTAGTCTGAGAAGTTAGAGGGAAAAAAAGAGAAGGCATTTCCTGTTTTATCTAAGGTGAGTTAAACCAGAATATATTATCTTGTGGAAGTACCATCTTTGGCACCTGCATAAATTTTGTAGTTCAATGAGGCTTGAGTGGTAGAGTTACATAAAGTACTGATAAACATTTTAGAAGAAAAATTTTTAGAATTACCCATGTGAGAATCAGCTTAGGTTGGATCTTTTCTGTCAACCACTGCTGTTACAAATGTTAGTCTCACTAACTCACTTCCCATATGCTTGCTTCATGGACTCTGCTTAATCTGGTAAGTTTCTAGTAAGAACAAAGGCATTGGTTATCCTTAGCCAGACAAAATTCTGATAGGTGCCTTGGTTCCAGAGCTGATAACTAAAACAGTTATTGCTTCCCTGAGCTTTTAAACTTCTTTGTCTTTGAAGTCCCCTCCAGATGTTGTCTTTCAATTAGCCAACGGTGTAGACAGTGAACCCAAAACCTTCCCAATTCAGGAAAGGGGCAGCACTGAGTTAGAGATAAAATCCCAGCTGACTTCGACTTAGTGTGCTTGTTTTTTGTCAGTGGCACACTCTTCTGCAGAAGTAAATTTTGCCTTGCCTGTTGACTTCTGAATCGTGTCATCTCCCTCTCATGACACCCCAGTATCTTAAGGATATTCCTAACACCCATGTGTCCTACTATTAAAGGATGAATATTCAGACTTTTATTTCTCATACAGCAGTGTGTTTAGGTGTATATAAATGGATGTATGTGCATAACAGAAAACTTATAAAATAAAAATTAATTTGTCCCTTTAATCTAATTACTCAACTCTGTTATTTGGAAGACACACACCAAAATCCTATAAACAAATGAAAACATGAAAATCTAATAATTCATTTTCTCTTAGAAATGAAGAATTAATGAAATCTTAATGTCCCAAATACCTATCACCTCTTTTATAAGTATTGGACCCACCTAAGGCCCCTTCCAAAATCTGCTCTGCCTGGATCTTGTGCCAAAGCTTGCAGGACTTCTCAGGGTGTCAGTATGTGACCATGTTACAGGTACACATAGACAGGCCATATTGATATGATCCCACCAGGCACTGGTGGCCTCCCACTGGATGTCACCAAATTCTAACAAGTGCTGCTTTTCCCTTCAGCTACAGCTTTGCTTCATAAGGCACTGCCAACTGCAGTCCTCCTCTGAAGGTAGGGGGTAGACTGGGACAACACAGGAATGAATGCCCATTCTCCTTTTATGTTACAGTTGATTAGAGGGGTGCCTTAGTAAAACTGCTGAAACCTTCAAGGCCTGACAGTGCTTTTATTGAAATAACACTTTCAATCTTGAAATTCTTACATCTGTATTGCTAGACTGAGTAGCTATATTCAGCCCCTGTTGAGTTCATGTTCTGCTGAGCCAATAAAGAGAGGGAAATAAATAAGCCTATGTGCAGAATGGACCTTGTGGCCAGGTATGGTGCCATAATCTTGTAACCCCAGCTACTGGGAGGCACAGATCAGGAGGATCAAGGTTTGAGGCCAGTCAGGGTAAATTTAAAGAAACTTTATCTCAACCAATAAGCTGGGTATGATGTTACACTCTATAATCCTAACTACTTGGAGGCATTAGTAGGGGGATCGTGGTCAAGGCCCACCTTGGGTAAAAATGCAAGACCCTATCTGAAAAATAACTAAAGCAAAAAAAGGGCTCAAGTGCTGTGGCTCAAGTTGCATGACTCAAGTGGTAGAGCATCTGCCTAGCAAGTGTGAGGCCCTGAGTTCAAATCTCAGTACTTTCAAAATAAAAGAGTAGATCTTGTGCTCAGAACCAGGCTTTCCTGATAAGTAAAGACTTTCTGACTAGGTCAAGCTGAAACTCAATAAGCCTTCATTCTGTAGGATAACTTTCCAACTGTGATTTTATGCAAATATAACTTAGAGATGCTGCTCATAATTTTGTCAGACATAACCTGAAACCTATTTGAAAGTACGTGAGACCTTTACTGCCTCCTGCATGCCCTCTGGTCACCTCTCTAAGTGCTGTCACTTTAATGGTAAATGACTTCCCTTTCATCTGTGTACATTTGCCTTTTGCTTTCTGAGTGTGTTTCTATTCTCTGCATGGGTCAAGTGAGAATTACTAACTGAATCATAAGCTTCCTGAGAGCAAAAAGCATCTTTGTATCTCCTTATGGGAAAAAGTGGTAAGTGAAAGAGAACACATAACTGCTCAACATGTTGGCATCTGCTTTGTCCAAGCAATCACTTTGTGCTTATTTATTTAAAATATTAAGGAAAAAAAAACATCATTTCAAAAGGGTGTATGTGGTTTGTGTGGAGCCAGGACTTGCTGCATGTGAGCCTCTTCCCCTGACATTTCCGACTTAATATTGGGTATAGAGAATCGCTAACTTTGTATCTGTAGTGAATGGGTGTGGCTTCACACAGGATAAGAGGTGTACCTGAAGAGTGATATGAGGATTTTTTTAACCACACAAGACACATAATTCCTGCTAAGTGTAAGTGTTTTCATTGATGACACAGTATTTTAAATACATATTAATGTAAATACATATAAGCATATAAATATAAGCTGGCCTGGGGGTACACACCTGTAACCTCAGCTACTTGAGAGGTAGAAATAGGAGGATGGCAGTCCAAGGCAGCCTGGGCAAAAAGTTAGTGAGATCCTATCTCAAAAACAACCCAGGTGTGTGGCATACATCTGTAATCCCAGATACTCTGGAAGCAGAGATCTAAGGATTGTGGTCTGAGAGCAGCTTGGGAGAAAGCACATGACTCTATCTGGGGAAAAAAAGAAAACTAAAACAAAATGGGCTGGAGGAGTGACTCAAGTGGTAGAGTACTTGTCTAGCAAGCATGAGGCCCTGAGTTCAAACCCCACTACTGCACATGTATGTATGTATGTATGCATGTTTTGCTTCAGAAACTATTAAAGCTCACCTCTGTCTTAACCCTGCTAAGTGTATCTCAGGGAATTGATAATCTCTCATTCATTTTACTGAGTGACTACTTTCGACTGATCCAGTGATCTTCAGACCCAACACTCAACAGATGCGGACTATGTGTTGATTATTCTAGCAGTAGAAATATATAGACTTCAAGAATTTCTGTCACAATGATCTGATGCTTTTTGTCCAGTTACTTCATGTAATCTGTGTATCAAGAAGGATTGCATTCATGTTTTGAAAGAGGAATGAAAGAGGTTAATGCCACTTATTCTTATTCACCTAGAAACGAAGAGAAAAAACCCTTATACAATACTGACAGCCACTATTGATTGAGTGTTTATTATGTGCTATTTAATTCTCACATTTCATTTGCCCCATTTTAATAAATATGGACACTAGAGGGCACTATCCTCAGCAAGAACACACTAGCCACTCCATTTGCTCAACTGCAACAAATGGCAAAATCAAATTCTATCCCCAAACATTTTTTAAAATACATGTTTTAAGTTAATGATTTGTTAAAAAAAAAAAAAAAGCAGAACCCAGATAGGTATGAGAATTTATGCCAAGATGATCCTGAAATTATATGTAATAACTTAATGCATCCACCACAGTATTAAGAGCATAGTACTATACTGAAACATTTTACAAATAGGCTTCTCATTTAGTTTTTATGAAAACATTATGGCTAGGTATAACTTCATGTTACAGCTGATAAAATATCAGATTTTTCCCCTCAAAGCTTCTCTTTGTCTATAATAGAGGAAGTTTACATGCAAAGCCAATAAATAAGGTTATTGTACATTATATTCCATTTTTTCAGGAATAATAAAATAGACCTATTATATGAATTATGTAAACATATTTACTTATTTTTCTGTGTGCATGTTTATTGTCTTACTGTGTGTTGTTGTAGTTCTCATTTGGATGAATGCTAAAGAGAGCCTGACCTGGAAAAGAAGGGAGAATGCAACAGGTGAACTATAGCCATGGCACACTCTAAAGGACCCAGTGAGTATAGTAAGTGAACTGCTCTCAAGTATAACAATAGTATCAATCAAGTGGTTGATTAGATATGAAAACAAAGAAGGAGGAGTTCTAAGTGATGCTGAGGATTTCAATCTGGGTAAATAGGGAACGGTGACATCATTAATGAGAATTGGAGGATCCAGTGGTTCTTGCTTGGGAATGAAAACGAAGGCAGTTGTAGATGGCTTGGTGATGCTCCTTGAATTATATAGATAGAATTTTAGAAGTCACATTAGCTAAAACATAAGTGACCGACATTATTCCAGCAGCAGCTCATTTAATCCTCAAAACAATCCTTTGAGGTTGTAGTGGATTAAACAGCATCCTCCAAAAGTTCATGTCTACACAGAATATCAGAATGTGATTTTATTAGGAAAGGGGCCCTTGTAAATGCAGTTAACTATTTAATTTTTTTTGAGGTGGAGTCTTGCTATATTCCCCGGCTGGTATTGAACTCCTGAACTTAAGTGACTTTCCTGCCTCAGCTTCCCCATTAGCTGGCACTACAGGCATACCTGATGTAGATGCAGTTAGGATAAAATCATACCAAATTAGATGTCAAATAGCCTAAATCCTTATAAGAGGGGAGGACTCACAGGCACTCAGATGGATGGGTCATGTGAAGAGACTTTTGTGGTGTGCTTTAAAGAACAGCTGAGATCTTACCAAAGAACATCTGGCTCCACTAGAAGAGGGAAAAGGCAAAGAAGGAATCTTCCCAGAGTCTTTGGAGAGAAAATGGAGCACTGACACCTTGATTTCAGACCTGAAAATTTTCTTCAATTGAGAGAATAAATTTCTTTTAAGCCACCACGTTTGTGGTAATTTGTTAAGGCAGCCTTAGGAAGCAAAGCATATATTTTGCACAATGCATTTTATAAGTGATGAAAAGCACCTATAAGACATTCCAAGGACCCTCTCAATGTCAGAGTACTATGTAGAGCTGGAATTCAAATTCAGATTTTTTTGGCTTCAGACTCTTATATTTTGCCATACGGTGCCTCTATTTTTTTTTATTACCTAATAATAAAGAGTGACCTAACCTGTATATAGGAAACTAGAGGCAGCACAGCATAACCTGGAGGCAAACTGTCATCAAATACAATGTTAGGTTCAAACCACTTGTCCCTAGGTAGCTATTTGATTATAAAATCACTGTTTGCTATCTTGTCAAAGCCTAATATAATAAAATAAACACATTGGTTATATAAGTAGCAATAGAAGGCTAACAAAGACATGAATTTATTTGTAATAACTTATGACAACATGCATACTCACCATCTAAACCCTTTTCATCAGAATATATTGTTGACCCAGCTTCTTTTATAGCCTGATTTAATGGTTTCTGAGAACCATAATTCTGAAGAGCAAACTGTGTTTCTGATATCGTCTTCATATCAAAAAATAAACAGGATTTGACTTTTGGTTGTATATCTACCACACAGCCACGTCATAATAACTTTTTACAAGAAAAACTATGCAGTCTATGACCAGTCTATGCAGCCTATGGCCAGGTGTTGTGCAGCCAAGCTTTCAGAATGTTTGAGGGGAAATTATTTCTCTGACACTCTTTGTCATTTGGTTAGCTGTGGTAAGAAACCGGATTTCTCAGGAATGGTCTTAGCTGTAGTTAATAGGCATGGATGGCTTTCTGGGCATGAAGTATTTTATAAAATACATGAAGTATTTTATATAACTATCATAGTGACCCTTGGACATTATTGTCTCCTATTTACAGAATAGAGAGAGTAAATGAATTGAAGAAGATAGATTACACAGTTTAGAATTGTGACTCTACTACTCTCTTCTTGCTACCTTTTGCTGGTACCAAATGAAGACAGATGTCAAAGCACTTGGGTGAGTTGTACAGGATTTTATTTATCAGTTTGAAAAAAACTTCATTTGTTTACATCTTTTATCATCACTCCTTTTTACGAACTAAAGATAGCTTAAGTCCCCTTTTGGGTAACCTCTGCCATATGAACCCTTCATAACTATTAAAGTAGGGCTGAAGAACTCATGAGTCTTACTTTGGTTAGGGTTTTCCAGAAAAAGAGCCTCCCACTATCTCTAGAGCCTGTGCTACTGCACAAAGCATGATCCAAAAGGCATATGTAATGGTTGAATGGCTAAAGACAGTGAGGGTGACTCACAATTTAAAAACAATAAAAATGAAAAGACTTTCTATTGCTGATTTATTTAGTTTAATGCCATTTTGTACCAAAAGTGACACATTTTTTTTCCTAAGAGGTTCTGGTTCATAAACTATTTTCTCCCTGTGCTTTTGAAACTTTGTGAACCGGCAGAGGGAGCTATATGGTCACAAAGCTGTTCTTTTTAAAGTGATGCAATGACTGAGTGTGAAGCCCCTCTGGTTTCATTGACAATGAAGAAAATAGCAGCTAAGCCCCCTTGCCTATATAGTGTTTATGTAAGGGATCAAAACACTGCTAGGGAGATCTATTGGCCAATCACCAGGAGTAGAACAGAGTATTATTTATCCAGCACACATGGAATGACTCTGTGGGATCTATTCTAGTCTATTGAGTAATCATACAATTATGTGAAAAAATATATTTATCTCAAAGATCAAAAGGGATTAAAATGCCTGCCTGGAAGACTAGGGATGCTGAAATAAGTGCAAAGAATTCTTTGGTTTGGCCTTACAAGTAAAACAAGGGACATGTGTTGATTCAACAATTAATTAATCTTAATATCATGCTCTGTGAAACTTACTTTTGGAATATTTTTCATAGCTAATTTCAACATATTGTTATGTCAATTAAGACTGGTTCACATTAAGATTAAGATTATCAGGTGTTTCTCCTTTTATCATGATTGAGCTCTCAGATATATCTCAATTTAAAAAAAACCACATTAATTCATGATTTTGTGTTACTTAAAAACAAGTAGTTTAATGTAGCAATGTTTAAATTATCTAAAACCTCAAACATTTTTGCTCTGATTTAGAGTTCTATGGAGTCATAGAAGAGAATTTTAGTTCCTTACAAGTGAGTATTCGTGTTCTACATTTTTTTTAATTTGAAGGTAGTTTAGAATTTCTTCTTAATTTGCATTATGTCTAGGACATATCTATTTGCCCAAGTAACTACAGAAGACCAATTAAATAATAACCAAATTACACTTTGACTACGATTTCCTAAGAAAGTTCAAAGAAAAATTAATTTTATTATTATTTTAACAATGTTTAGAATGAGTAAGCTTAGAACAAAGGAGTGTATAGAGACCAGCATTATCAAATAGGCTAAGAATCTTTGCCAAATGAACCTCTTTCCTTTATTTCTTCATTCTAGGACTTACAGGGATGTTATTTACAATCCAATCAAGTTACTAAATAGTAGAAAACATTGGAACATTGAGGAAAATAGCATAAGCAATGTACTATAGGCATATATAATTGCGAAAGATCAATAGAAATTATTTTTGAAAGAAATGACTGTACAAGTGCTCATTAATGCATTGTGTAGAGAGGAATAATGGGTTGGAAGATTTGGGACAGTCCTGGTCGACCTCATTAACCATCAGGGTTTGAAGCCTGAAAGGGGAGAAGTATGGGAAATTACAGATCCAAAACTCTTCCCTTGCATTCCCCAGGCCTGACTTTTACATATATTATACTTTTGCTAACATCAAAGGCATTGACACAAATTTTTTTAAGAAAGATGAACAGAGCCAGTTGTGGTGGATCATGTTTGTAATCCCAGAACTCAGTAGGCTGAGGAAGGAGGACTGTGAGTTTGAGCCAGCCTGGCTACATTGTGAGATGGAAGGAAAGGAAGAAAGGAAGGGAGAGAGGGAAGGAGGGAGGGAGGAGATATAGGAGACATATGTCTTGTTGTCCCATTCTTCTAGAAGTTCAAAATCTTTGATTTATAGAAAACTTTAAGGGCACTAAAAACTCCCCCAAAAAATCCTGACTAATTATCACAATAATAGAATAACAATTTTCACATAAAACATCAACACAATAAATAGTAGAGCCAAATTAAAAACCTAAAATCACTCATATGCATACGTACTAAAAATAAAATACATATTAAACTACTTTACAAAAATGTGGATTTTTTTCCATCCAAAAACCTATTTTAGTACTATGTAAACATTATCATTCAGTGGTAATTTTCGATATAAGAATATATTTTTCACAGAATTACTGTAAATTAAAGCAAAATTTATCACCTATTTGTCACCAAATGAACCTCAATAAGACTCTATTCAAAATTTGGAGCATGATGCTCACAGTTCTGTCTTGTATGGGTTAATAGACAAAAAAATTAGGCAAAATGTTTCTCCAAGTGTCCTAATATAAAAGAGTAATTATTTTCCCTCAAATTAGTGATTATTTTCTAAATGCCTGTAAGAAGAGCTTTCAATATGGTCTCTGTGGCAATGAATAGCTATGGCAATTTGGTAATTTGGTTTAAGAGCTCGCCACTCTAAAAGGAAAACATCTTTTACTATTTCAAGGTTCTTTTCAACATTTTAACCCAGAAGAACTACTTCATAGGACTGGAAGAAATCTTGAAAGTTGTTCTCTTCTATTTTTTTAGTGGCAGTATTAGAGGTTTGAACTCAGGGCTTCAAGAAGTTTGAACTCAGGCACTCTACCTCTTCAGAAATATCTCTAGGCCTTTTCTTTTAAATTTCTGAGAAAGAATTAAGGGAAATATCTGTTGTGTGTAGGAGGCAAAGTGCTGACGTGTGTGAAATTGCTAAATAGGTCCAGTGTGCTTTCACCCTGTCCCTAATGTTCCCACATGCCCAGAACACTAGTTCATGAACCTCTCAACTCTAGACTGCTTCCCATTTCCCATCATCTCACACCCTGACTGACCCAGTGGCCACTCTAGAAGATCAAGAGAAGGCATCAAAACTTAGAAAAAAGGGCATCAAGACTTAGACAAAGAAGGAATGAGATGGCATGAGCAATTGTATTTTCATGTAATGTGGACAACACATTGAGTAAAATCTCCACAAAAAGGTGGAATTTTAATTTTTCAGTGTGCAATTTCTTGCCTTTTAAAACAAATTTTATAATGAGCATAGTGCAAATTTTTCTCTTAGTAACTATAAGTCACAGTTCTATTGCCTTTTGTCCTATTCAGTGATATAACTCTGGCTGTCTGTGACATTTTGTAGTGTTTCTGGTTCTTTCTTATCAGACGCCAGCCCTCGCAGCTGCACTGTTTCCTTGTTCCTTTGCCTCTAAACAGCCAGGGTCTAGGAGAACCAATCAGCTTGTAAGAATTAAATAGCTAGAATTAGACTGAGCAGCAGCCTTGGGTTCAGAAGGACCATGATTATAGCCATTTCAAACTTTCAAAGACCTCTGTAAATTCCAGCTGAATTTAAAGCTAAATTGTCTTTGGGTGTTATATTGATGGAAGAATGTGAGAACCTTGTCCTAAGATAGCTTGTTGAAAGTCAATAAAATCATCTAAGTTTGGTTTTGTAATAAAATGTGACAAATTCACTTAACAGTGCCATGCACAAAATTCCTGTTAAAAGAATAAAAGGATAGCTTTGGCATTCCCAAACAAAGAAAGCCCAGCGTGGTTCCCATTAGTAATTACACCAGAAACGATGCAATGTAAGATACATATCAGAAGCTCAATGCTTATCAAGTAATTTTTATGCTATGTGCCTAGTAATTTTCTGAAACTAACCTTCCATATCTCCTTGGTATTTTTCCTCTTAATGGAAGAATCAAAATTGTAAACCTTCCCCAAAATTTGACCTAAGTTGTTTAGAACTTAGTAGTTCATTTGTTTAAAATGACACACAGCCCAGAACTTTGCACACGGTTCGAGTTCAATAAATATTTGTGTCTTGATTGACATCGAGGCCGACATCCTTTGCTGTCCTTAACTGTCCCTTTTGTCACTAAGAGCCCAGCCAGTTCTGACACAACTGGAATGTAGGGTATGTTGTCATGAGAACCTGAGAAAGGAAATAACGAAACTGTTCTTAAAATTATCTTTCAGATCAGATTGTTTTTTAAAGTTTGGACAAAAATATAAGATTTTAAGAGGGAACATGTTTAGACAAGTTTTATAGACTGGAGCAAGTTTGTGAAGAATGTAATCCTATCCTAAATTTGCCCCACTAAGAACCAATTTCTCAATTTATCTTGACGTTTTTATAACGTAACACATTTTTACTTAGATTTCCATTAATTTATTTGGAAGATAACATGACGAGTACTCCAATTATCACAACTCATAGATACTGTTTAGGAAAAGAAAGCCAGGTTGGCGCTAACAGTCAGCCGGCCTTATATAAATAACAGCCTTGGAAATAGGCATATGAACAGAGGCACATACATCCTAAGGTAGTCTAATAACAAAAAGTTAGGTCAGTGAACCAATTTCTGTCCCCTCTCACCACTCCTATATCTTCAAAACTCAGGAGGATATGTAACACATTATACAACCTTAAAATTACCCCGAAGTGCTCTGTTGCCTCAGAGTGAACTCCTAGCTCCTGAGCACAGGACCCAGAAGACCTCTGAGAATCCCCTAGCACCTGTCCAGTGTTATGCCTCCCAGAGTCTTCTCTCAGCCCCATGGTCAGAGTTCCTATGCCCATTTACATTGTGTCTCTTTAATTCTGCCAAAACCTTGGCCTGAAATTTATCCCCAAAGCCTTTCTTTCAAAATCTTTCTCATCCCTCAACTGACAGATGAAGTTCACTTCTCCTGGGAAACCTTCCCTCACTGTGACCTTGAGAGCTAGATATTTCCTCCGTTGCAGTCAAATATCCTTGTCTGAATCAATCTTAGGGAACCGATCATTTATTTTTATACATTCTTCCTATAAACACAGATGGTATTTAGCTCATCCTCAGATACAAGAACCTTATACATGATCTGGAAAATAGTAGGAATTTATAAGTATTTATAGAATGATTTAAGCAAATGAATCAAACATATACCAGAAATCTCTAGTTTTTTCAATATGGTAAAAATTTAGATCAGGAAGATTACTCACCTACTAATTCAGCATATATTAAGAGCCTTTTGTAATACAGATAGAGGACAAATAGAAATACTCTTAACATTGGCCTTGCCCTAAATGAACTCATAGTTTAGCTAGAAGAAATTACAGATATCACACATATGCTTAAATAATGCATTCCGAATCTTAAAAGATTTAGAGTGTGTGGAGTTGTGGGGAAGGCAGAGAGGCTGCAGATAAAAACATGAAGTTGAGAAATCATGTATTATTTTCAAGGAGCTAAATGCAGCTCAGCATTGCTGTAACATGGAAGAGAAAGGAGGCAGTGATAGAAGGTGAGGCTAGACAGGGATGAGGAAGCCAAAATCATAAATAGCCTTCCTTGCACATTACTTTCAGGGCCTTACTCTAAGGAAATATTTGAAGGGATGAAAAACCAGACTGAGATTTGTGTGGTCAGCTCTCTGGGGAAGGGAAGGCACATTGTAGAAAGATAAGAATAAAGGCAAGTTTGGTGTGAGTATAGCATTGCTACTACATATGGATTTATAACATGAGTTTAAAATACAAAATTATTTAAAAACAAAGGACAAAGCATATGGAAGAAACTGGTATAAAAAGATATTGTAAAAGTTTCCCATTAAGTTATAAGATTTCAGAATCTCTGGATTTTAATTGGGCAAGCAGGACAGAAAGGCAAATGGGAAAAATGAAGCCCTAACAAATATTGAGTCCGGTGATGAATCATGTTGATATTATGTGATGAAATGTCCCTTTATCTCTGTGCTTTTTCTTCTGAAAACCCATTATCCCAGAGTAATAATGGAAAAAAAAATCAGAGAAATCCCAATACAGGGACATTCTAGAAAATGCCTAACAAAATACCTATGCAAAATTTTCAAGATCATCAAAAGCAAGGAAAATCTGAGAAATGGTCAGTGATAGCCAAAAGAAGGCCAAGGAAACATGATGGTTACATGTAACGTGGTATACCCCTAGCCCCTGAATGGGGTCCTAAAACATAAGGACATTACGTAAACCCAAATAAAATGTGGACTTTAGTTAATAATTTACCAGTATTGTTTATTAATTATAAGAAATGTACCATGCTAATATAAAATATAGATAATAGGAATAACTGAATGTAAAGGATATGGAAACTCTCTGTTGATCCTCCCAATTTTTTTGTGAACCTAAAACTGTTCTGAAATGTAAAATATATCTTTTAATGTGTGACTTGAACTTGGAACTTACTCTGACTTAAAAGTAATATTACTAAGAGGAAAGACAGATGTGAACCAGAACTTTTCAAGTGGAATCAAATCCACAGGGATTTCCAAATGTGTTGGGAAGAGCTGTCTTTGTTATCCCATTAGTGGAACATATTCAGAAGGCCTGGGAGCAAAGGTCTTTGTGATGGTCATGAAAGAGAGCTCCTTCAGTCATTTGCCCAACCAACTCCATTTCATCCCTCTCTGTCTCTATTTTTGCGTCTTTAACTGTTTTGTTTTTGTTTTTTTATTCCTCCTGAGTCACTGTTCTGAAGTTACCTTGGTTTCCATGAACAACAGGACAGATAGATAAATATCTCTATGACAAGGGAACAAAACTACCCACAAGCAACAGTGAGTCTCACTGGACAAATCACCTCATGATGATGAGGCTGTACCCTGGAGCGGGAGTGATCATCTCATGAAAACCAGATTGCTCTCCTCAAGTGATGACAGTGATAATAACTTCTCCAGAACCTCTTGCAGAACCCCTTGTAGAATGATCACTCAGAACACTGGCCTGGCCAAGATGACCTGCTGTCAACTATGCCTACTCCAACCATCTCCTTTGTTTCCCTTTCCAATAAAATCTCAGTTTCTGCCAGCCCCTTGAGGACAGACTTGAGGTCAACAAACCTCTTAATCTCTTCTTCCCAATGTAGCTATATTGATTAAATCTCCTTTTTCTGCATTTCACTACTGATTGTCTCTTTGATTGGTATAGTAGAATGGGTGACACAGCCTAGTTTGATGAGGCAAACCCTAGTAACCTACACTCCAGTAACATTCATGCAGAATTTAACTGTCTACTTTACAGTGTCATCTTAAATGCTTTATAATATGTATGAACAGGAGGAATAAAAATAGTTTGAGCTATGTATTCTGTTTTCTATGACCTATTCCATTTTACTCTCCAGACACTAGCAGAAATCTGACTGTCCCTCCACGATCCATCAGTGACCTTACCTTCCTGCCCACTAGGCTCAGTATGAATGCCTTCATATCCCCTGATAACTTTGTGTAAATCCCTATTAAAGGAATCAGCATGGACTCTATCCACTTGGGTATTGCTTCCTCCCATACTCTTCTGTAGAGCTGGGAGTTTGCTTTTTCACCTCTGCATCCATCTGTATCCACACCATTTGCAACATTTGCAGCAGAGCCTCATTTGTAATTTGGGGTAGTGCATTACTAGTACTTACATGAATGTTGCCATTTGTGTAGTAGGGACAGATCTAAAGGCAATGAGTCTTGATTCAGCTGTGCAAACTAAATATAAAAGTCTATCTTTTCCCAGGTTTCTAAGATATTATACAGTGATGTAAATGTAAGAAGATTAATTTAAAAATAAGCTAGTGTACATAGACAGATGAGTAGAACCATATTGAAAAATGACGCTCTCCTTTTCAAATGTTTAAGTGACACCACATGAGATTAATTAAATTACTGGTCTCTAATTTCAGTTCTGCAACTTCATTCACTTCAAGATCCTTTAGTTCTTTTAAGCTGATAATCCACAATCACACCGTAAAACATGAAGTTCACTGTTTGCTGTCATGTTTCTTTTGCTTCATTCTCTCTCAATGATAATCTTAGGGGAAAAAAAGGTATATCAGTGGCTTCCAGGAACAAAGCATTTTTAGATACTTCTTCAACTTGACCTACCTTACACATTCAAGGATATAAGTAAAAATTAATTTAAGAAATTAAAGAGGACCAAAGGAAGTAGATCTAGAAATAGGAACATAGTTGGTTTTTTGTTAAAGAAAGAAGCAAGATTTGTATATATTTAAAATGTTCCTTGCTATCTAGAAATCTGTTGAATGTTTCTTGAGTTGAATAAATAAGCCCCATCCTTTCACAGTAAATAAACTGAGCCAGCACAAAAAAAGAAAGAAATAAAGAAACCCCCAAGATTTCGAAAGGCAAATGTGATGAATACTTGCAGAACACATACAGAGGGAGGACAGAAAAGTTTTTTAAAGGACTGCAGTGTGGTGGAGATAGTCTCGCCCTTCTCCCCCAGCCTCCAGTTTCCACTGTGAGAGCAGGACCGCATGGTGGCTGATTCTTTTCAAGAACTTTCTGAGTCACAATTATAAGAGGATTGAAATACAGAAGAGTGAAATGGTCACAACTCAACATAATACTTGCTAAATTGCCTAGGTTGCCTAATTATAACTGAATTTACAAAGTGTGGTTTCCTGCTCATCTCTCTGACAAATATTTATTGTATAATCTGTACTAGCATCACCAAATTCACCATTAACCATCACTTTGCTGTTAAGTTCCTTTGAAATACAAGTCTTACTAGCTTAAATATCAACACCTCTGAGAGGAGCATTAGTTGACTAGGAAATAAGGGACATAGTGTCTGAGGGGTAGAGGTAGGTGAAAGGAAGGAAAGCTGGATTTATTTAACAAAGGAAGCAAAATGTCAAAGATAAACTTGACAAATCTGTCTGAAACTGAGCTAAATAAAAGTGGAATGAATGTTCAATGGCTAGTGATCTACATGCTTCTTAGAATCAGACCCTTGTAAACCTGACCTTTTGATTTCCATGGGGATGAGACCAAAGCTAAAGCCAAGTCCACCAAGTCCTTCCATCCCTGCCCCAGCTCTCCCCAAATCCTCATTCTTCCACTTCACAGACCTGGGTTGAAATAACTGTTGAAAATATTTTCACATATGACATGTCTGTTCCAAGCATTTTCTTTACATGTTTTGTTTCAGTTTGTCCTTTCAGCAAGCCTGTGAGATATCATCTCCATTTTACCAATACAAGTGAGACAATTTAACCCATTTATTTTCTCAAGGTTTCACAACTAGTAAGTGGTGATGCTAAAGTTTGAATCCTAATCACTTGTCCCTCAAAGTCTTTGTATTTCCCTATTGGTCTCATGAAATGACCATGATCTGCTGCTCTACCTAACTGGAAGATTATCCTCTTGTAAGATTATGCACCCCATCATTGGTATTGTCATTCTTCACCCCTAAAAACCACCCTACACTTCTTATTAGGTTGGCCCGATTTTCTCTCTGAGTTACTCCCCATTTACACTTATTGCTTTATTATAAGAAGAGTTTGAATTAACATACAATTTTCTGATCCCAGCCATCCTGGGAAGAAATGAAAAAAATGTAGGGGCTAAAATTCCTTAGGCATTCAAAGATTCATCTGATCAGAAGTACAATCTCTGGACCCTGAAGAAGGTAAAATTTTCTTTTGTAAGAAATTACAATCAATGAAAGGAAAGAGATATTTTGCAGAAGTAAATAAAAAATCTGACTTGCTATGCATTAAGAATAGTAATATAATACTAATAGGCCCTGCTATGCAAAGCTAGTTTGCAGTCAGCTGCTTTGTTTAATGCTCACATTTCCATTTAAATCGATAGCACTTACTTTGCTTTCTTCGGTAGAAGGCATTTGAATTCCAGTAAAACACACATACACACACACAATGAGGGTGGAAATGAGTCAGTCATTTCCTGTCCCAAGATTCAAATTCACTTTGCTTTTCTGAAAACATGATTCAAGCGATCCAACAATAATTTAATTGGCTGTTCTATAAATTACAGGCTGACCACCGCATATACAAACACTAGAGAAGTGTACATTGGCCTTCAGTCATCAGCTATCATTTTGCTGATAATCTTCAGAACTTTCTACTTATGTAATCACAACACACTATATTGCACAGGGTAATGGAAAAGTAAGTCTGTTTTTTATGCAATCTTCTACTTCTGCCATTTTTATGCATAACATGTATCTTAAGTTTATGACTCATCTGCACAGTTGAAAAAAATGCAGTCAGCACAAAGTATCTGAAATACAACAACCTATCTAACATGAGTGCTGATGAGAACCTCTGACTTGAAGGAATGCAATCCTGATGCAGTAAGTCTATTTGACAACTGTGAAGTCGTCAAGGGGATCATTGTCTACTAGAGGGAGAAATGTGTGCTGCAGGGTTCTCTCTTAGTCCTGCTCTGTTTGATACATTATAAAGGACTTGAATAAAAATACCGAAGATAAGCTTATCTTATCTGTGGATGGCACACTATTCAGATAATTGAAACTAGAACTGATGATAGAATCGGTATACAAAATATGACCTGTTGATGTGACAGCCAGACTGTAATGATAGAAAATCCTATTGAGATGACAGCACTGTCTTCCTTTTTGCCCAGAAAAAAATAGCTTCCAATTTTAAAGTGAGGAATGAGTGGCAAATATAGAAAGCAGTACATGAACAAGGATTAGAAATTTTGGATTTAAAGTCAGCTCACTATTTACCAACAATCTGCATGGCTGCCAGAAAAAGCTAACACAATTCTGTATTGCATTAATAGAATTAAGTTTTCCGGGAAGAATGAAGTTTCAGACATAATTGAAGTTTCTGTTCTCTTCTGGTCAGGTCACACTTTAAATATTAGGTTGATTTTAACAGATGCTCTTCTAGAATGACAAAGGCAAATGGAGTTTTTTAGGTGATCAAGAATGAATGAGAAAAGACTCATTCATTAAGCAGGCCTAATTGACATCAGGATGAGACAAGGACCTGATAGCTACCTTAAAATATTTAGATATCTGTCATTTTAAACTTTGTCACAAATAGCAACAAGATGTACTTATGGATAGTATATATGTTATAGGACCTCACTAGAGAAAGATCTTTCTAATAAATTGCCCAAAAAGAAAGGATTCGCCTAAGGAAATTATTCTTCTGCCAACAATAGAGTGTTGAATGTATGTTTTATTTTTCACTATTTAAAATATATTTGTAAGTGCTGTTTATGTCCCAAGCATTATGTTATGCCCTGCAGATGTTGTAGTAAATAAACACTGTCATTGCCACCATATAGCCCACTTCTGGGTTACTTGGAGAGATAAACACTAAATAATTAGACATTGTGATTATTTGCAATGAAAGAATTGTGGAGAATTTATGACTCTAGAAGGGGTTGATAGACAGGGTATTGGGTATAGAGAGCTTAGTATGGAGGGTTAGGAAAAGCTCCTTTAAGGAACTCATTTTTTTTTAATTTTTATTTTATTCATATGTGTATACAATGTTTGGATCATTTCTGCCCCCTTCCCCCACCCCCTCTCTTACTCCCCCACCCCCTCTCTAACCCCACCCTCACTCCCCTGCCCCCTCTCTCTCCCCCCCCACCCCCTCGCTACCTGGCAGAAACTATTCTGCCCTTATCTCTAATTTTGTTGAAGACAGAGTATAAGCAATAATAGGAAGGACCAAGGGTTTTTGCTAGTTGAAATAAGGATAGCTATATAGGGAGTTGACTCACATTGATTTCCTGTGCGTGGGTGTTACCTTCTAAGTTAATTCTTCTTGAACTAACCTTTTCTCTAGTTCCTGGTCCCCTTCTCCTATTGGCCTCAGTTGCTTTAAAGTATCTGCTTTAGTTTCTCTGCGTTGAGGGCAACAAATGCCGTCTAGTTTCTTAGGTGTCTTACCTATCCTCACCCCTCCCTTGTGTGCTCTTCGCTCTTCATGTGATCAAAGTCCAATCCCCTTGTTGTGTTTGCCCTTGATCTTTAAAGTCAGGGCATGAATGTGGGAGTGATGAGGTGAGGAATGAGCAAACAGACAGAAAGATTGTTCCAGGTCAGAGAAAGAATATTTTCTAGCTCGTTCCTGATTCAGGAAATACCAGTGTGAATAGAATCTAATGAGTTAGGCCGGTAGAGGAAAACTGGAGCCAGAAGGCTTCGGAAATCATTCTCTGGAACAGTGATTTTATCTAAGGGCCATGGGGAGCCTATTTGAGGATTATAGTCAAAGAAGTAGCATAATCACTTTTGTGTTTTCAGAAGTTCACTTTGGCTACAATGTAGAAACAGATGGGTGGTAAGAGGGGAAAGACTACATGATAGGTAAACAATTATATCCTGGAAAAGATAAAAGTGTGACTTAAGACGCAATGGTGGTAGAGATGATAGAAGGTAGATGGGAGAAATTCTAAGGGATTCCCATCCAGAAGACTTGGTGCTGAACTGTGATGAAGAAGAAGAGAGGGAGGGGTCATTGGAGACCCCCAGAACTCAGTTAGATGAAAATTCCACATCATGTGAAAAGGAATGGTAGAGGAGAAATTGATTTGATGAGAAAAACATCAAAAGGTCAGTTCTGAACGTGGTAATTTTGATCTCATGATCTCCATAAGGTATCTATGATATTAGTAAGGTTAAGTAAGTGATTGGATATCAGAATCTGATCAATCTTTAGACTTGTGAAAACAGAAACACCTGGAAGTTTTGATTACCTGGCCCAACTCCAAGCTTAGTATATTAGAATCTTCAACAGAATATGTTCAGTTCAGCACCCTGAGGTCAGAAGCAGTGGAGAAAATTTGGTCATCATTGGATAATTATACTAATTCTTGTTAAGCTCCTTTCCTACTTGGAGTACCTATAATGTTATAAATAGAAGGTGGGAAGCCCAAATGTTAAAACTATTATTACTTTCTAAGGGTAAATGTGCTGGGTATTCCATGAGATCCCTCTGCAGAAAGAAACCCATAACCAGATCTTTCTACTTACGTTGGCATATTTGTAGCACATAATTGACCCAAGAACCAGACACTAGCCCAAAACAACAATCCACTGATTCTAGTGGTCCACAAGGTAAACTTTCTTAAGAAAATTCTGACACACAATTCTGGATTGTAACTATGTTAGTCAGCTTTCCATCACTACAATAAAATCCTTGAGATAATTTATAAAGAGAAAAGATTTATTTGGCTTACAGTTTTGGAAGTTCTGACCCATGATTAGTTGACTTGTTTGCTTTGGGTCCAGAATGGGGTGAGACAAAACTGCTGTCTTCGTGGTGAGGAGCAAAGGAGAGAGAGAAGAAGGGACCAAAGCACAATCCCCTTCAAGGGTATGCCCCCCATAACCTAAACTCTTTCCATTAGGCCTCAACTCTCAGAGGTTCCACCACTTCCCAGTATGGAGGCCTTTAACACATAGTCATTGGTGGGACACATCCAAATCACAGCAGCAACAAATTCACTTTATTGGATTTTCTCACTTTGTCTTTGAGCTGAAGAAAGAAGAATGGGGGAGGAACTAAAAACAGAAAAAAGAAGCATATAAATATATAAGAATACAAGAGTAGGGAAAGAACTGGCAAGAGAGAGAATCGAAGAAATCTAGCAGAGCCACAAGTATGAACGTCAGTAGAACAAGGCTCAATTGATACCTATTTTCAAATGGATGACTGTGTGACTAGATTGTCCAGCTCATTACAGTTTAGTTTTTCAACAAATAATGTTGAAATTGTTACAGTTGGTGACAATAGTGAAAAGAAAAAAGCTGTTATAAAGACATCTCATGAGGAGTGCTATGGAACAAAATAAGGATGCAGTGATGATAGAAGAGGAAATTTCTGTGTTGGACAGGCTAGTCAGGAAAGGAAGACCTCTTTGAAAAGATGGATGACATTAGCCAAGAATCCTGTGAAACAACTGAGGAAAGAATATTTAAGGCACAGAAAATAGAAAATACAAATGCTTTGAAAGAGAAGTACATTTGGCCTGAGGATGAACCTCCATGAACAAAGGCGGCATAAAGGGAGTTGAGGTTGAATTACTGTACACTGAATTGTGTGGAGACAGGATAGTAGAGGGACAACAGCAGAAGCAGAAAAACCAGTCAAAAGGCTGTTTGAGTAGACCTAGGAAAACAGAATTGTGGTTGGAACAAGGTAACAGTGGAAGAGGAGGAAAGTGGTCTGCAGAGGAATGCATTTTGAAAATAGAACTGCCAAGAGCAATGTAAGTAGTAAGAGCAAGAAAGTGGTAAGGATTATGCAAGGATTTCTGGGGTGTGTGTGTGTGTGTGTGTGTGTGTGTGTGTGTGTGTGTTTGTGTGTGTTTAATCTCAACAGGTATAAACAATTTACTGAGATGTGGAAAACCAAGAGGAAAAAGTCAATGAGCTTGGTTAGGGACATATTAAATTTGAGAAGAAATTCAGTAGATAGTTGCAAATGGGAGACCAAAGTTCAGGAGCTTTATTAAGACTAAAGATAAGAATTTGGTTCCTGACCTGGAGCCTGTTAAAATAGCACACAGGAAGCTCTGCTTTATTTCTTCCTTTTTGTAACTTCATATAAAAACCCTCCCCTCATCACAAGATATGCCCCATGTAACCTAGACATGTCCTTGTTTTCTAAAACCTGGTAGCTATAAGTACCACAGTAACTAAAAATGCAGAAAATAAATGAGCTTAAGAGACAGGATAGTTGTCTGTTTACAGAATAATGTGAAATGCATAGGTAGGATGCAGCATCTCTCCTGAACTTGACCTCTATATCCAGTAACACCTTTCAACTGGGTATGAGAGAAGGAGTATGTCTAGTTTGTCTTGTTTTACTAGCTGGTTACTCACCAGATCCCTCATGAAGCCCTCGTTGACTTTTTGTTAGAGTGAATTTTTTCAGAACTTTTAATCACATATGTTGCTGTTCTCCCAGCAATTTTTTTTTTGCTCTCAATAATTGCATGTTTCACCAAAATTTGAAGAATGCATTTCAGAATGATTGTATTACTGTGTTTAGCATTTCTTTGTTCAGTCATCTTTCTTATGATTGAATCTTCTTAGTGTACTCACAATGTACCATATGTTACTATTGCTTAAGTTTGTCTTGAAATACTGATTTCTAGCTCTTAGGGACAGATAGACTAAGTAAAACGTGGATTTGGCTTTCTTTTTATTTTCATCAAAAGCTGAAGATTCATGAAAACATTTACTGATTATAAATGAGGACCTAAATGACTTGTACCAACACCCTGATAGCTTCTTGAGAACTGCTGTGCTTTCTTAAGCCTTTAACTCATGACCACAAATGATTGACATTGAAGGACAGTCATGGGGTTAGGGCTTGATAGTATAAGGTTATATGAAAAACGTGTGATCCTAAATGCTAGGATTCCATGTTCTTAGCATACTTGAGAGTGAAATATAGGGAATAACAGGGACCCTTAGGGCTTTGAATTTAATATTTTCCTTTTAAAATAATGCTGTTATTCTCAAAGGACATTAGGACAGTGTTACTTTTTTTAGCTTAACCTACTCCCAAATAGAACAGAGGAAATAAATGAGTGAACATATATCTTTCATTGTTGCCCATTCATGACAAAACCAATGTGCCTTGAAAACATAAAATTACTTTTAATGGGGAAATACATTTAGAATAATTACATTTATCTTCAGACAGGAATGCTCAGTAGTCTCAATCCTTGGAATGAACTATAACGTTGATGATTGCATTATTTACTACAGTCTTACACATAAGCAAACATGACATTTTATAACTGCACAGGAAGGAAGTTTGCTGTAAGTAGCTATTTAATGAGTCCGTTTATATCCCACCTCCCTAAAAAGTCCTCAAATCTAGAGAGAATACAGAGTGGAAAATTTCACTCCTAATTTAGAAATTCTTCCAGACTCCAGAGAAAGCTGCTCAGCTGGCTTCTCATGCAGTTGAGAGCTGGAAGATGGCACAAGGAACCACTGAACCAACAGCCCTAGCACCAGACTGGAACAAGAGCTACTAGATTAAATAGACTCTGCCTCATGTCAGAAACATTTTTGGGTGAGAAATAAAAGAAGCCTTCCCTGGAACTGGTGCTGGTCAAAATGAGGATACTCTTAGATGATATTTTAGCAGTTCCAATTTGAGGCAGAATTCTGGGAAGTGCCAGAATCAGAATTAACATTCTTGGTGTATTTCAACAGCTGCTACAAATATAACAAATAGCTGTCTGATTGGGCTTCATAGAGTTCTTCCTAACACAAGGCAATGAGACAACATTTTGCATGAAATTTGCCTTCCCCCACTGAAAGTCAAGTTATTGTACCTTGTTTAAGCCAAGAAAAGATTGACAACCATCTGCCAACATTGATAAGAGTAATTATAACTTATGGAAAAATCACCTCTGAGAAAATATGTGAGGAAATAAAAGAAAAATCTTTGTCATTATTTCAGAAACTGAATTTTCAGACAAAGTTTTTGAGAACCCTAGTTATTGCTTCTTCAACCACCTATTTTACTCTTGTTGAAACCAAGCTTTAAACATACTACTGGGTCATGGAACTGAAATGAACTCTTCCTTATGATCAAATGGATGGTCCTTGAGAGCAGACAGCCTACCAGTTGTGACTCATTACTCATGACACCCTGTAATAGTACCTGAACAGTACCTTTCATGGTGGGTGGTGTATACACACTCTGCTTCCTTTGCTTAGGGGATGCATTCTGTGACTGTGGACAAAAGGAAAGAGTAAAGGTGTTAGATGTGGATAAGAAGGATAGACCCTCAGAACTGCAAGGGAAATAAACACTCTACCATGTTCCAAAGAACTTTCTGATGTCCCTCATTGAAAACTATAACTCTTAATTAATGAGAGATTATATACAGTGACATCACAGGCTTATAAGACATATATTTTATAAAAGTATTTTTTTATCAATTGTGGACTTGAATTACTCTTCTTATTTTCTCATGAGAAAAAAAAGACAATAATCATTTTCTTTTAATTTTAAAATGATAAAATAGGAACAAATGATAAAATAGGGTCAAAACCACAATTCCATAATAATATAGAAATACATAAACATATATTATGCATATATATACATTACGTATACCTATTAGATATGAATGTTATTTATTCTAACAAATGATGTATATAGTCAATCAGATTATGACACAAAGGTTCCTTTCTAATAGCACATTGATTTATATTTTAGTGTGCCAAGGTTGGGGGTTTTAATCAATGAGTTCGTCTGTGGAACAATTAATTTTACTTAGACAAGCTCAAGTATAAGTAGTTAGAAGACACATTGGAAGGACTGCTTGATGCTTTCTTTGCATATTGTCTAGAACATAATGTTCAAAGTTTGAGAGAATTAGGAACTGCTTCATAAAGTTACAAATTGAACTCAGACATGATTCTTTTTACAAAGTAAAGCTCCATTGCCCTCAAAGTCACCATCACAGTGTTGATATTTACCTATAATGCTTTGACTATGAAATGTCTCCTAGTGGCTCATATGCTGGGGACTTGGTCTTCAGCTGCTAGCATTATTTTAGAAGGTGATGGAACCTTTAGGAGAAAGTAGGTCACTGGGGGCAGGTCCTTGGGAGTATATGATCCCTGCCCATCCCCCTCTCTCCTTCTCTGCCAGGAAAAGAAGAACCTTTTCTGTCACACCCTCCTGCCACCATGATGCTCTACTCAAGTGCATGGGTCCAAGCAACAATGCATGAAGCCCTCTGAAACTGAAAGTTAATCTTTCATTCTTTAAATTGTTTACGTCAGGCATTTTGTTACAGTGATGAGAAAGCTAACTAGCAAATTACCTAATGCAAAAGAAACCTATTAAAAAGCAAAAATTCAAGCAGGCACTCTGCCATGGAGCTACACCCCAGCCCATTACAAACAAATTTCTTCAGCATAGAAGGCTTTGATACCCGTCTATTATGCACAGGTGCAGGCAGAGTGACTCTACATTAGTGTCAAATGTGTGGATGATTGACATTTCTGGGGCACTTCTATTGTTTTACATGTCGGATTGATTTTGAGATGCAATCACCTGTGGGATTTCTTATAAATCTTTTTCCATACACATATTCAAAGATAAAGTAGGAAATTAATTCTACAGAAGCACCTTTTTGTGGCTTAGTAACACAATGGTAAAACTTAAGTAATAAAAACTATATTTATATAAGAGCTTAATTTTCAAAGCAATTGTGCATTTACTGTCTCACTAAATTTTTTAAAAATCTTATAAGATATTATTTGGTATTTGTTTCTGCATTTTCCTCTTTAGGTATTGCATGCTTTCTTACAAGATGTGGGAATTGATCATTAAGACCACCAGCATCCTATTCTGATAGTCCTGCTATTTCTGGGTACAAAGTTACTCCCTTTGTATCTTACATATTCTATATTAACTCCTCATGTGTACACAGGGGTTAAAAGATGACACTGTTTCAACTAACTGCAGAATTTGCATCTGAATATGTTACTTGGTGAATTTTTAGTTCTGGTGACCCATGCTTTTGAGGATTTCATTCTCCCCAAACTCTGGCTTTGGCTCCACAGACCCCCTATCTTTGCTCAAGGATTCCAACATTGCCTGTCCTAAGTCTGTGGTGCTCACATATAACCACTCATTAAATTAAAATCATTAATACTATATCTTACTATTAAAACCAATGCTTTATTTTAGAAGTTTTGTATGGCTTAGCATTTCATAAGTAATCAAACTAACTGCAAGGTAGAGATTTCAATAACCATTTTACTACTCAATTAGTAAAAGCAGACTAATTTTTATACCACAGTTATATTTATATATTTTATATCATATCAAATCAAGCTAATTATGTTTTTGATTTGAACTCATTTATTCAAAATGATGGGGAACTTACTTCTCCTTGTGTGTTGGTCATCCTTTTGTCATCTATTTCTGAAAAAGAAGTAGATATAACTTATTAGAAATGTAATATTTTTCCTTTATAATTACATATTGACATTTTCAATAACACATACTAGAATAATTTGATAATCCCTTTGTGCTTCCATAACAACTGTGTCTTACAGTGAGAAGAAGTGGTGGTGGGTGATAAAGGTGGGTAGTTAATTACCTTCTGAGAGAACATTCTCCTAAAGGAGAAAGGCAGTGTAAAGGCATTCCTCCTGACCTCCCAGATTGCCACCTTTCACTAGAAAGGGAACCAGGGAAAAGACTGTTGGAGCACCCATTGGTGTCACCAACCTCACAGTGTCAAGGCATAAGCAACCTCTTCTTTCCCTTGGTTTTGCTGTGACTGCCACTGTCTATTATCTGCAATTTCTGTCAAATTTCTTCTGACACTAAACACAACCTCTTTTTATTTTCAGCACTATCATTATGACTTCAAGGAATGCAGCACCTTCCTTTCTATATAGCCCCCTCTAAAAAACCAACTATTCTGTCAAACCTTTCTTATGGCAGTGGCCAGACAACTTCTACACAGTCTGTATAAAGGGTTTTGAGGAATCTCCATGGATTCTGCCTCTTAGCTTCTTGACCTGGTTACCCTTTCTTGACCATTATGTTATTCCCAAAACTGAAATACTGATCTGATGGTCCAAACTAAATGAAGAGTTCATCAATGAGTATCTTCTTTAAGATAATTATTAACATATGTATTAGTTGACATGAAAATATATACTATTTAGATAAAAAATATTCAATTTAATTCATTTTATAGCATACATAGAAAGATACCTATATGCTACTTGTAATTATCTCTGGGTGATTGCTTTATCTTTATCTGCAGTATTTTGTTTTTCTTTTTCAAATGAACATGCACTAATCATGATAAAAAGCAGTGTATATGTCTGTATGAAAACATACATATATAACTATATGTAGTAAAAAGTCTATATAAATCTAATCACACATAAAGTTTACATTTCCTATAGCAAGAGACAGAAATTGTAGATCAGATAGCACAAATAGTATATGGAACTATTAGTTCATTCTAATCTGACTTTTTGGTTACTAAATCTTTTAGTTATATAAATTTTTAATGTATTTTCCTATCTCTATATAGGGAGTGGCAACAGGGAGCTATGGGTCTATGATAGCAATCACAAGTGTTTTTGGAACCACTGCAAGCATCTGGCTGATTACTGCGCAGCTATGAAAATACTAAATAGAGCAGTTCTGTCTGTCAGTGTGAGTCCTCCTTTGACATTGTAATTAAATAGCAAATGTGATCCACTGCAACAGTGCATGCATTATTGGAATGTTAAATGACAATGCAGCTTCTTTTTAATGATTTTATTAGCACATAATTATAATATAGGGGAATACACTGTGATATTTATATATATGTTTAAAATATATCTTAGTTGGATTTACCCCCTCCGTTGTTCTCCCTCTTTCCCTCTCCCCACTTCTTACAACAATTCCAACAGGTTTCATTCTTCTATTTTTTCATATGTGGATATAAAATACATCCACCACATGTACCCACATTCCCCCTTTCCTTGTGCCCACCCCTCTCCCAAGAAGAGATTTGTTTTCCCTCTTGCCCTTCATTTCTTTTTTGGTTAAGTATATATTGATAGTCCAAGGGGGTTTTGCCTCGGTATTTCAGGTTGTGTATATCATGCATTCATCTAATTAACACCCTCCCTCCCATTACTTGCTCATTCTCTATCACCATACTTCTTTAATATCTGATAGCTTACTGTATCATACATTATATTATACTCATATATAAATGGGTTTTTTCAACATTTTTCATTCTCTAACATTTTCTTTATCTCTCTCACCTCCCATAGCCCTCTCAGATGGACTCAATAATATAATTTTGTATACGATTATATATATATCTAGACATGCATTTAACTTATAGGTCTAGCTTCCACACATGAGGGAAAGCATGTGACCTTTCACTTTTTGCACCTGGCTTACTTCATTTAACATAAAGTTTTCTGGTTCCATCCATTAACCTGAAAACAACATTATTTCATTCTTCTTTATGGCTGAATAAAATTCCATTGTGTATACATACCACATTTTCTTTACTTTTTTCTTCTTTCTTTTATTTTATCATTTTTACATTTACCTACATGTATATACATCATTTGGGTCACCTCCCCCACCCTCACTCCTATCCTCACTCCTGCTTCCTGACAGAAGCTGTTCCCCCTCTTCTTCTCCGATTTTGTTCAACAGAAAACATAAGACATAATAAGAAAAACATAGCATTTTTGCTAGTTTGAGATAAAGATAGCTACACAGAGAGATTCCTAACATTGCTTCCATGCACTTGTGTATTGCAACCCAGATTGGTTTATCTCTGCCAGACCTCTTCACTACTTCCCAGTCACCTAACCATAGTGGCCTCTGCCAGTTTAAGGTTACTTTATTCGCACCTCTACAGTAAGCACATCAACCACATTCAAGTTTCCTTTTTCTATTCCTTCCATGCACATTCTCCCCTTAGTGTGTGACCCTTGTTCAATAATATTACTGCACTTGTTTTAATAAGTGCATAATCTGCATATGAGGGAGAACATGCAATTTTTGGCCCTCTGAGCCTAGCTAACTTCACTTAAGATGATGTTCTCCAGGTCCATCCATTACTTGCAAATGACAAAATTTCATTCCTCTTTGTGGCTGAGTAAAATTCCATTGTTTATAAATACCACATTTTCTTAATCCATTTGTCGGTAGTGGGGCATCTTGGCTATTTCCATAACTTGGCCATCATGAATAGTGTTGCAACAAAAATGGGTGTGCAGGTGCCTTTGGAATAACCTGAGTTACATTCCTTTGGGTATATCCCTAGGAATGGGATTGCTGGATCATCTGACAGATTTATGTTTAGTTCTTAAGAAGCCTCCATATTGTTTTCCGAAGTGGTTGTACTAGTTTACATTCCCACCAGCAGTGTATGAAGGTTTCTTTCTCCCCCACATCCTTGCTGACATTTGTTGGTAGTGTTTTTGATGATGGCTATTCTAACATGAGAAAGGTGGAATCTTAGTGTGGTTTTGATTTGCATTTCCTTTATGGCCAGGGATGGTGAGCATTTTTTCATGTGTTTTTTGACCATTTGGATTTCTTCCTTTGTAAGAGTTCTATTTAGTTCAGTTGCCCATTTCTTTATTGCTTCATTGATTTGGGGGGAGTTTAGTTTTCTTTGCTCCCTGTATACTCTGGTTATCAGTCTGATGTATAGTCAGCAGACATATTCTCCCACTCTGAGGGTGGTCTCTTCAGTTTAGAGACTGTTTCTTTTGTTGTGCAGAAGCTTTTTAATTTTATGTAGTCCCATTTGTCCATCCTTTCTCTTAGTTGCTGGGTTGCTGGAGTTCTACTGAGGAATTCTCTGTCTATACTTATTGCTTCCAGAGTATTCCCTGCTCTTTCCTGTACTAACTACAGAGTTTTGGGTCTGATATCAAGGTCCTTAATACACTTTGAGTTGATAGTAGTACAGGGTGATAGGCATGGATCTAGTTTCAGTTTTCTGCAGGCAGATAACCACTTTTCCCAGCAACATTTGTTGAAGAAGCTGTCAATTCTCCATTGTATGTGTTTGCACCTTTGTCAAAAATAAAGTGGGCATAGCTGTGTGGATTCATATCCAGGTCCTCTATGCTGTTCCACTGGTCTTCATAGCTGTTTTTGTGCCAGTACCATGCCGTTTTTATTGGTATGGCTGTGCAGTATAGTTTGAGTTTGGGAATTGTGGTACCTCCAGTCTTGCTCTTTTTGCTGAGTATTGCCTTGGCTGTTCATGGTCTCATGTGTTTCCAAATGAACTCTAAGGTAGATTTTTCAATCTCTGTGATGAATGTCATTGGGATTTTGATGGGAATTGCATTGAACACATAGATTACTTTTGGTAGTATAGCCATTTTTTACTATGTTGATTCTACCAATCCATGAGCATGGGAGATCTTTCCACCTTCTGTAGTCTTAGATCTCTTTCTTCAAAGGTTTATAGTTCTCCTTGTAGAGGTCATTTACGTCCTTTGCTAAGTTTACTCTTAGGTTTTTTTTTTTTTTGAAGCTACTGTAAATGGAATTGTTTTCATATATTCTTTCTCAATTTGTTCATTGTTGGCGTATAGAAAGGCCACTGATTTTTGTAAGTTATTTTGTATCCTGCTACATTGCTGAAGCTGTTTATGGTGTCTAGCAGTTTTTGGGTAGAGTTTTTTGGGTCTTTGAGGTATAGGATCATGTCGTCTGCAAATATGGATACTTTCACAGTTTATTTCCTATTTGTATTCCTTTATTACTTCTTCATGCCTTATTACTCTAGCTAAGATTTCCAGGATTGTGTTGAGTAGGAATGGGAGAGTGGGCACCCTTGTCTTGTTCCTGATTTAAGAGGAAATGTTTTCAGTTTTTCTCCATTAAGTATGATGTTGGCTATACGTTTGTCATATATAGTCTTTATAATGTTGAGGTACATTACTTCTATTCCTAATTTTCTTAGAGCTTTTATCATGAAGTGGTGTCAAATTTTATCAAAGGCTTTTTCTGCATCTATTTAGATGATCAAGTGGTTTTTTTCTTTGTTTCTATTAATGTACCATATTACATTTATTGATTTGCATGTGTTGAACCACCTCTGCATCCCTGGGAAGAAGCTGACTTGGTCGTGGTAATGATCTTTCTGATAAGTTGTTGTATCAGTTTGCCATTATTTTATTGAGGATTTTTGCATCAATGTTCATTATGAAGATCGGCCTATACGTTCTCCTTTTTGGATCTGTCCTTGTCCAGTTTTGGGATGAGTGTAATGCTGGCTTCATAGAATGAGTTAGGCAGTGTTCCTTCCCTTTCTATTTTGTGGAAAAGTTTAAGGAATGTTGGAATTATTTCTTCTTTAAAGGCCTGATAGAATTCAGCTGAGAATCTGTCAGATCCCAGAAATTTCTGGGGGTTTTTGTGAGACTCTTTTTCAATTTTATTATGTGTTATTGATCTGTTTAGGTAGTTAATATCTTCTTGGTTAAGGTTTGGATGGTCATAAGTATCTAGAAATTTGTCCATTTCTTCAAGATTTTCCAATTTATTGGAATATAGGTTCTCAAAGTTGTCTCTGATGATTCCCTGGATTTCCTTAGTGTTTGTTGTTGTCTCTCTTTTTTTGTTTCTGATTTTACAAATTTGGGTCTTTTAGTCGGATTTACCAGGGGCTTGTCAATCTTGTTTATTTTTTCAGAGTCAGCTGTTTGTTTTGTTGATTCTTTGTATGGCTTTTTAGTGTCTATTTCACTAATTTCAGCCCTTATTTTTATTATTTCTCTCCTTTGCTTGTTTTGGGTTTTGCTTGTTCTTGTTTTGCTAGGAGTTTGAGGTGTAGCATTTGGTCATTGATTTGAGATCTTTCTGTCCTTATAACATATGCACTGATGGCTATAAACTTTCCTCTCAGGACTGCCTTTGCTGTGTCTCATAGGTTCTGGTAGGTGGTGTTTTCATTGTCATTAACTTTCAGAAACCTTTCGATTTCCTCTTATTTCATCTATGACCCACTGATCATTGAACAATATATTATTCAACCTCCAATTATTTGCATATTTCCTACTGTTGCTTTAGTTGTTCAGTTCTAGTTTTATTGCACTGGGATCAGACAGAATGCAGAAGGTTATTTCTATTTTCTTATATTTGCTGAGGCTTGCTTTGTGCCCTAAGATCTGACCTATTTTGGAGAAAGTTCTGTATGCTGCTGAGAAGAATGTATATTGTGCCATTGTTGGATGAAATATTCTGTAGACATCAGTTAGGTCCATTTGGTTTATGATGTCATTTAGTTCTAAGATTTCTTTGTTGATTTTTTGTTTGGATGACCTACCTATTGGTGACAGAGGGGTATTAAAGTCTCCCACTACTACTGTGTTGGAGTCAATATGTGATATTAAGTCCTTTAGAGTATGTTTGATGAAACTGGGTGCACTGACTTTGGATAAATATAGGTTGATAATTGTTATTTCCTTTTGATTTATTGCCTTTTTTATTAGTATAGAGTGTCCTCCTTTATCTTGTTTAACCAATGTTTAACCAATTTGAAGTCTACTTTGTCTGATATAAATATTGCTACTACTGCCTGTTTTGGGGGGCCATTGGCTTGGTAAATCTACTTCTAGCCCTTCACCCTAAGTAAGTGTTTATTTCTGTCAATAAAAGATGGGTCTCTTGTAAACAACAGATTGTTGGATCTTCCTTTTTAATCCAATTTGCCCACTGATGTCTTTTGATGGGGGAGTTGAGTCCATTGACATTTAGTGTTAATATTGATAGTATACCACATTTTCTTAATCCATTAATCCATTGTAGAACATCTGGGCTACTTCCATAGCTTGGTTATTGTAAATAGTGCTGCAATAAACATGGGTGTGCGAGTGGCTCTACCATATCCTGGAGTACATTCTTTTGGATATATGCATGATGTTGATGAATAGTATAGTAGTTCTATTTTTAATGTTTTGAAGGACCTCTCCATATTGGTTTCCATCACAGTTGCACTAATTTACATTCCCACAACAGTGTAGAAGTATTCCTTTTTTTCCCCACATCCTTGTTTGCCAGTGTTTGTTGTTTTTTTTTTGAGTTATTGATGATAGCTATTTCAACTGGGATGAGGTAGAATCTTAATGTATTTTGAATTGCATTTCCTTTATGGCCAAGGACATCGAGCATTTCTTCATACACTTCTTTTGAGAAGACAATGGGGTCTCTTAACATTTGGTTAATGCTTAAGGGGTTTTCAATTTTGAAACCTCTAACTTAGATTTAGGAACAAAATGAGGATTAATCATTCAACTTTGCACTTTTTCTTAAGCTATGACTATAGCATACACTAAAATAGTGTCTTTCCAAGGCAACTATGAGAACTACACTCATTGAGTAATTCAATGAAAAATGTTATTATTTTTGTTGAGTTGTGATGACAAAAAGCCACTGTGTCATGAAAACAAGAAAATTCAGTCCTGCTTTCCTGTATTAAAATTGAAGAATGAAAATTGAATGAATTTCAAGTCAAAGTGACTCAGAAAAAGGTATAAGACAAGAAGAAATTATAATTTACTTGGCATCCACTGATATTTCTTTCTTCTTTAATAGATCATTATTAAATTGAGGGAAATTAATCATTTTTGCCTCTCACATAAACACACACACACACACACACACACACACACACACACACACACTACATGTGCACCTACTGAGACAAAAGATAGAACACAAACACACTGTTCTTTGTAATTTGTACTGTGGAAGTTGTAACCAAAAAAGGAGACCTCTAAAAGCACAAGCAAGTCTCTCCAGTTCTCTGCACAAAAACATCAAAATGGTGTTATACAATGATTCCATGTTTTCAAGGCCTCAAATTGTGACCTATGGCTAACTTCAGAAGTATTCAAAAATTCTGAATTGACCACAAAACATTTGAATAAATCCCTATATTCAAATACTGTTTAGCTTTCTCATTAAACCAGAAAAATATAATACTATCTCAGAGTAGAATTGAACAAAATTGGTTTGTTAACTGATGAGAGTTTGGTTAGCTGATGACCAGCCCATAATTAAAGATTACAAATTGGGCTGGGTATGGTGGTCCACACCTATAATCCTACTTACTTAGGAAGAGGAGATAGAAGGGTCCTAGTCTGAGACTGGCCCTGGGTGAAAGCAAAAGGCCCTCTACAGAAATAACTAAAAGCAAAAAGGAGAGGGTAGGGGTGTCTCAAGTAACAAAGCCCTGAGTTTAAACCAGTACTGCCCAAAAAATTTACAAAATTTTCTGAAAGAAGCTGCTGCCTATATTGCAGTTTATCTGATTTATATTTGTCCCTCTTTCAAAAGCCATTTGGTCTGAGAAAAGAAATTTCTGGTTTTAGAAAAAAAATGTAAAAAGTCATCTTATAATTATCAAAAGTATGAAATTTGAATGAATATTGTCATTGAAGATGGAGATGGGGATATATATGTTCTAGAACATTTTGAATATTGATTAGTTAGAAAGCTCTTGATATATTTAAGTTTAAGAAAGAAACAGGATGAACAAGGATCTGTGTAGAGACAGATGGACTTCAAACACCAATCATCTAATGTTCTTAGAAATAGCAAAGAGAACTCATCAGACTTTAGGAAACTAGTTGCAATTTTAAAAAATAGTATTATCTGGGCACCATGGCTAATGCCTATAATCCTTGATTCAGGAGGCGGAAATAAGGAAGATCTTGATCTGAGGCTAGCCCAAGCAGGTCCACGAGACCCCTTTTCAGGCTGGGCATGGAGTGGCACACACTGTCATCCCATCTGTATGGGAAATATAAGCAGGAGAATCATGGTCCAGGCTTCCAGGCATAAAGTGGGTCTCCATCTCAAAAATAATCAAAGAAAAGTGGGCTAAGGGTGTGGATCAAACGGTAGAGCACCCACCCAGCAAGTGCAAGGCCTTGCATCCAACACCCAGTAGTTTAAATAAATATACAAATGAAGTCTAAGAGAGGAGGACAGAACCAGGCCTTGTATGCACATATGAATAATAAAGAAAAATGAAAAAAAGAAAAGGACAAAGAAAAATTTCTAGACTACACCAGAATGATAATTGCAAAAATGAGGAAATAGGCAGGGTGTAAAAGGATCTAAAAATAAGGAAAGCCTAAGACAGCAATGGCTGGGGTTGGCAGAAACAATTATATCTTGTGAAAAGGCACTTGAAAGCACCTGTAATTTTTAATATGGTTCTTCCACTTAATGTTTAATGACCACACACAGCCATTTAATCTTCCTGAACTTCAAGGTATACCTGTGTGTGAAATAGGGGATGGGGAGGAGGAATAATAATTCTCACTCTGCCTTCCTCATTTTCTCATAAGCTTGTTTTGAGGAACAAAAAATGAAAAAAAAAATGGTAACATAGCTCCTCACTAAATATAGGGAGTTCCTTCAAAAATTACGTATAAAAAGGGGATCTAGTATATAGGTAGAGATACTTGACAAGCATTAGCTCAGCCAGGTGACCAATGTCCACATCTTCAGACATAAATCATGTTCAGAGTATGAACCCTTGCAGACAAATTATAAAAGAAGAACATTGCACTGTCAAGGTCATAAAGAACAAGGAAAATCTGAGAAACTGTAGAAGAGACTCAGGAGACTCGATCACTAAATGCAAAGGGATTTCCTTGAGGGAGGGGATGATAGATAAGAACTAAGGACATCTGAATAAACTATGGACTTCAGTTAATAGAAATAATAAGCTTTAAGTCACTAATTGTTACTATGTATCACTTTAATGAGTAAGATAATAGGGACACTATGTATGAGGAAGAGGCAATATGGGACTCACTCACTGTTCCCTCTGTTTAATTCTTCTGTAAAGCTAAAAATTCAGTTTATTAATAAAAACTGAAGCAAAAAGACTAAATGCAAAAAGACTAAATGCAAATAAAAATTACTCAAAGAATAGGTTTCTGGTATTACTACCTGAATTCTGTGTATCATTTGTAAATACCACAGAGTCATTATTAGAAAGTAATATAATTGAAAACAAGTTCAAAATAGCACTTAAAATGTTATATAGAAGAAACGTCATATAGAAGCAACAAAAAAGAGAAAGGAAGACAGAAATAAGTTGAAATAGAAGATTTTAAAGTTCAGTTGAACTTGTTGAAAGTTTTAAGCAAAGGCATGTTAGTAGAAAAAAAGTGAATTAAATGATTTCCAAACAAGTCCAATGATAACAAGAATACTTTATTTTGTTTTATTTAATGACTAAATGTGGAGAGAAGGGACAAAATATAAAATGATATTAATATCTATTTGATTGTACATGCTTCCAGCTTGCTACATCTGTGCATTTTTTTCCTTGTTCCCAGAATGATTCTTTCCTCCCACAAAATACTACCATCCCTCAGGATTCTGTTCAGATAGATGGCTTCTCTTCTGGGAAATCTTTCCCAATTTATTCCTCCCCCATTTCCAACTGGGAATCATCCTTCTTCCTCAGTACTCATTACACTTTCTGTATGCCAGATTCACCGTACTCATCACCTCATACCATGTACTATGACCATTAGTATTTTATCTTCCCAGATAACCTGTGCAGTAATGGGGATAGCCTCCACATTTGATTCTTCCACACCTCTCAGCACAGTAGTACAGTTGACACACAATAACAGCTTGTCAAATACACAGCACTTAATGTCTATACTTCATGATCAAGACCATCTGTTTGTTACTTCTCTGTATTCCAAAATTCAGTAGTAGGGCAACCATTTGTTCATAACAGGTGGCAGATAAATTTCTGTTAACAAATAAGTATTTGATTTGCAAACTCATTAAAGTAGAAGCTGTAACTTCTATTTTTAGAAATTGTTTTATTAGGACTAAAACAATGCCACAGACACTCAAATTCACATAAATATTGCCTAAGTGGCTGAAAAGAGAATTGGGATAAACAAGGATGTATGACTTCTCCCTAGAGGGTGGGAAGATATCTAAGTCAAGGAGATTTTATATATATATATATATATATATATATACATATCTATCTATCTATCTATCTATCTATCTATCTATCTATATGATTTAGATATCTATGATTATTAATTTTGGCTATATATACAGTCAAATTTAATAAATAGAAATTAACCTTAGATAATAACTAAAACCACAGAAATGAATTATTTATTTGGGGTATCGACTGCAAAGAGCACTGATACATAAATAGAATGCTTTGGTAGAGAGACATTCAATTTCTTAGAATAAAAACTCAAAAGATGCAGACTTCTGATGAATCTAGATACCACAGGGTCACTTGAGGCTTTATTTTAAGCAGTTATTTTAGAAATGTGAGGGGAAAGTCAGTTCAGAGGAAATTGGAGAACTTTCAATAAAAATAGAATTGCAAATTGATACTTGAAAATTGTTTTGTTCAAAGGCAAGAGCAATGACAGGTTAAAAATAAAAAGAAACAAATAAAAGATAAAGCCACAGTCAAAAAGGAGTAGGACATCTCTATGGACCATAAAAATTAAAAAAACAAAATGCAATAAGCAGGTAAGAAACCATGGACCTGTGAGACTTTAGATCCAGAAACAGATCAAAAAACTGGAAGTTCTAATTCCCCATTTGGAAAGAAACAGACTTCATGTTAAGAAAGCAACAAAAGGCACTGAAGGTTGGAGGTAGGATTCAAGTAGCAGAGTACTTGTCTAGCAAGCTCAAAACCCTGAGTTCAAACTCTATCTAGAATTTCCAAAAAAGAAAATAAATGAATAAAGGGCACTGATCTGTATACCAGGGAGAGAGGAGGAAGGAAATGGAATGTGAGAAGTTACCACAGGCTCAGTGACTGGGAATCTTTGAAGTCCCAATTAAGCCCTAATTGTAAATTAAAAGACTGTATTGAATGACGAAAGACTCAAGAACATTAATGAGAAAGGGTTAGCTGAAAGGGAAGTTCCTACTCTTGACAAATTAAATATTAAAATTTCAAAACACAAAAAGAAAAGAAAAATTTAGGAATTATGCCTGAAAACAATTGAAAGATTAATTTCCTCCAGATGAAATGAAAACTTCAGAGCAGTTTGAAAATTTCTTTAAAATAAATGTATTTGGAACCCATGAAAAGCCAACAAAAGAAAGTTTATCTATTTTTTAAAAACAAGGAAATAGTGAACAGCAAGAACAGGTAGATTTAAGAAATAATTAGAAATTTTTTTAAAAAGTTAGAAATTAGAGCTATAGATTGAGAAATATATAAAATTTATTCATGAAAATGAAAAATAGAGGTGAAAAAGTATTTCTTCCCTCTTCTGAATTTCTGTAGAGTATCTAAAATAGGATACATATTACCATATATATATTATCACATACAGCTTTTTCCCAGTTTGCTCACTTGAGAGCTGTTTTAATAAGCTTAAAGCAATACAGTCTATTTTAGTCAGTATCAATAATCACTACTATTATATCTTACTGGATATATTAGAGCATATTAATAAAAACTATATATTTTATTATTTCAGTTAATTTTGCACCAAGAGACCAAAACAGAAATACCAGTCCTATGATGGGGGGATGTGAATATTATAGAAGTACATTGTGTATATGTATGAAGATAGCATATTGAAACTCACCAAAACTGTTAAAAAGGAGCAGGGAGGAAGGAAAGAGGTTATATAAATGAGATGAATCTGATCAAAGTACATTGTATGTGTGTTGTAAATATCACAATTTTGTATCATTAGTTTATGCTAATAAAATTAAATAAAAAAGAAATACCAATGCTAAACTGCAGTGGATAATTTTTTTCTTCAACTTACAAAATGGCAGGTTGAATCAGTGAAGTGACATTCTGCTGATTGGTGTAAAGACCTCATATTTGACATATTGATGTGAAATATACAAGCAGGTAAGTGTCAGAGAAAACAATAGTATGGCCAGTCATAACCCAGATAGGTAGAATTCATTAGGGCTGAATTTCACCAAACCTCTGTCAGTGAATTATGTCATCACACACAAGAAATCAAAATGATTAGTTCACTCATCAAGGCATTCTTTTGGCAGTGTCTAAATGGAACCCTTAGCTGAGCCATCCATGCATGCCTGCTAACAGGAAGAAGGAAATTGAGATTTCCCAGTATTCTTTTCATGACAGGGATTATATATTTGTTTTCATTGATACTTCATTTATCTGACCATTTGTCTTTATTCCTTCCTTAAAAATTAACTCTGAAAAAGGGATCAGATAAATAGAAAGAAACCATAAGTACAAAAAGAAAAACTAAAATTTTTATTTGTGCTGTGAACATTTTTGTCAAATGCAGTGTCATTTAGTACTTTTCATTTCTGCAAAGCTTATCACTTAAAATCATCAGTCTACAACTTATGTTTCACAATTTTCTCAAAAAGTATAAGAAAAACACTTAGTATGCATTGTTATATTATTCACAATTTAAAAAATACTTTATGAAATATTAAACACAACACCCCCTAAATCTAGAACATCTCATTATACTTTTATAACCAAAAACAATTCACATGGTTTAAATGTACTCACACAGTGGCAATACATTTCTGGAGGTTATTAGTTAGCCATCACTATTCACTCCTATGTGCTAGTAAAACTTATGCTCAAGAATTTTGTCTAAGTGTTTTCTAAGGTCATGAGATTCATTTAGTACAGCTGTAAGAATTTTATGTGTTATTACACCAAAGTTTGAAATGGATGATAGCAGCTAGGAAAGTTTACAAAGCATGGGGAAAAACTAATTTCTTAACTGTTTTTAAAATATTTCTTAATAGAAATACTGCAACTGATTTGATAATATTTAGTTACTGATAAAAACCATGGATAAGCCATGTGAATTTTACCACTTTCCCCTGTATAGCTCTGTACTGAGAAAACCCCTAATTAAAGTACAATATTGCAGCTGCACAGTAAGTATTATTAAAGGTTGAGTAAATACCTCTTCACTTTTTAAAATTTGCTTCTAACATGTAATTAAACACTATAATTTCAGATGTTAATACTAGTCACCATTTAAATTTTCTTCCTTTAGAAGGCACTAATAACACATTTGACTTAGAAAATGCTAATGAAATTGTGGAATAAAAGCCTCTGGCATGCATATATTCTTTTCCCATTATTTTCCTATCAGTTTTTAAAACACATTCTACATTTTCCCCATCAATTTCCTCAATGAAATTCAAAGTGTTTAGGTGAGCCTACATTATTTTCACAGATAACTGTGTGTTTTCTGAACTATGAAAAGCTTAGGTGTTGTGATTTTGTTTTTGTTTGAAAGCATAATGAAGTCCCTTCTCTATACATTTGGTGAGAGTGCTTTTAGTTCCTTTCTTCTTAATGTTGGTTAAGAAAAAATGCAGCATCCATGGCAGCATTTTTGAATTGTATGCAAAATACACCAAGACTGATAAACCAAGTGGAAAAATTATCTATAAATATGAATATGGAACACTGAAACCTGCTAAGTCATTTTAAGAATGGGGAAACAATAGAGGGGATGAACAAAACCAGGGTACATTATAAGCATATATGGAAATATCACAATGAATCCCCCTATACAACTATTAAAACTAATAAAAACTTTAGAAAATCAAAAAATGTTTTCTTGAAGGAGATCCGAGATGGCAACTAGAGGGAAGAAGCAGACAGCATGAGCTCTGCAAATCAAAAATTTTGCTGAGATGCTGAAGCCACACTTGGCAGAAAAGAAACACCAAGAACACCGACTCCCTGAACCCCCAGCCTGTACAAAACTTCTCCATACCACGTTACAATGAGAAAACAGGAGGGCTCCCATGCAACCAGATGCCAGCTCCAAACCTGCTTGGGAGATGCAGACAACAGACCAGGGACAGAAACAACATCAAGTGGAATGATGGGAAGATGAAAAAGGGATGGAAATCATTCTCCCCCCAAAAATAAATTCATACAGGATTCAGAGGTAAAAGAAGAAAACTGATACCCATTTCTAGACTCCAACAAAACAAAGATAAACTATCCCAAAGAACCAACGAAGCCCACAAGAACATTCTGAAAGAAGAAATCCTGCAAAAAATCACTGAGAATTTCATGAAGATGTTACTAGACAAGGTCAACCAAAAATGCAGGAGGCACTCAAGAAATTCCAAGACAACAAAAATAAAGAATGTGAGAAGACACAAAATCAAATAAAAGAACTCATAGGAGCCCTAAATAAATACCAAACTGAAACAGAGAACACCATAAATAGAGAGATAAATGAATTAAGGATGAAAATTAACAGTATTAAAGAGGAAGTGACCCATTATGTGGAAAACCTCAGAAAAAAGAATGAAACAGAAATACAAAACACAATGGAAGACCACTCCAGCAAACTAGAACAAGCAGAAGACAGAATCTCAGAACTTGATGATGAAATGGAAATTAAAGGAAAAACTGAAGAGCTATTACTCAAACAACTCAAGACCTGTGAAAGGAATATGTAAGAACTCACTGACTCCATCAAAGGACTAAACCTGAGAATCATGGGCATTGAAGAAGGAGAAGAGGTGCAAGCAAAAGAAATGCATAATACATTCAACAAAATGACAGAGAATTTCCCAAATCTATAGAAAACTATGCTCATTCAGGTACAGGGAGCCTCTAAGACATGAAACAGACTTGACCAAAATAGAACTACCCCACAACATACTATCATTAAAATAACAGGCACAGAGAATAGAGAAAGAATATTGAAGCCTGTAAGAGAGAAAAAACAAATAACATACAAAGGTAAACCCATCAAAATCACAGCAGATTTCTCAATGGAAACCTTAAAAGCAAGAAGATCATGGAGTGAGGTATTCCGGACACTGAATGAAAATAACTTCAACCCTAGGATACTCTACTTAGCAAAAATATCATTTAAAACAGATGGAGCAATAAAAGTCTTCCATGATAAGCAGAAACTAAAACAATATATGACCACCAAGCCACCACTACAAAATATTCTTCAAGGAATTCTGCACACAGAAAATGAAAGCAAGCAAAACCATGAAAGGACAGGCAGTACCAAACCACAGGAGAAGAAAAGGTAAGAAAATAGAGAGTAACATTGATTCAGCTGCACACTATCAAACCCTTAACAAAAACAACTAAATGACAGGAATCACCACATACCTATCAATACTAACACTGAATGTTAACAGACAATTCTCCCATCAAAAAACACCATTTGGCAAACTGGATTAAAAAAGAAGATCCAATAATCTGTTGCTTACAGGAGACCCATCTCATCAACAGAAACAAGCACTGGCTTAGGTTGAAAGGTTAAAAGAAGATTTACCAAGTGAATGGCCCCTGAAAACAGGCAGAAGTAGCAACACTTACCTTGGACAAAGTAGACTTCAAACCTACATTGATCAAATGAGATAAAGAAGGACATTCCATACTAATAAAAGGGGAAATACACCAAAAGAAAATAACAATTATCAATCTATATGCACCCAACGTCAGTGCACCCAATTTCATCAAACACACTCTGAAGGATGTAAAAACATATATAAACTCCAACACAGTGGTTGTGGGAAACTTTAATACCCACCATCACCAATAGATAGGTCATCCAAACAAAAAATCAATAAGGAAATCCTAGATCTAAATCACACCATAGATCAAATGGACCTAGCTGATGTCTACAGAATATTTCATCCAACATCTGCACAATATACATTCTTCTCAGCAGCCCATGGAAACTTTACCAAAATTGATCACATCTTAGGGCACAAAGCAAGCCTCAGCAAATATAAGAAAATAGAAATAATCCCATGCATTCTATCTGATTGCAATGCATTAAAACTAGAACTCAACAACAAAACAACAGTAAAAATCAAGCAAACAGTTGGAGGCTGAACAAAACATTGCTCAATGATCAATGGGTCATTGATGAAAAAAAAGAGAAAATTAAAAGGTCCTGGAAGTTAATGAAAATGAAAACATGACCTGCTGGAACCTATGGGACACAGCAAAGGCAGTCCTAAGAAGGAAGTTTATAGCCATGAGTGCATAAATTAAAAGAACAGAAAGATCTCAAATAAATGACCTAATGCTACACCTCAAACTCTTAGAAAAACAAGAACAAGCAAATCCCAAAACAAGCAGAGGAGGGAAATAATAAAAATAAGGGCAGAAATCAATGAAATAGAAATAAACAAACAAACAAAAAATACAAAGAATCAATGAAACAAAAAGTTGGTTGTTTGAGAAACTAAATAAGATTGTCAGGCCCTTGGCAAACCTTACTAAAATGAGGAGAGAAAAAACCCAAATCAGAAATCAGAAATGCAAAAGGGGAGATAACAACAAACACCATAGAAATCCAGGGAATCATCAGAGACTATTTTGAGATCCTATATCCTAATAAATTTGAAAATCTTGAAGAAATGGACAGATTTCTAGATACTTATGACCTTCCAAAATTGAACCAAGAGAACATTAATCACCTGAATAGATTTATAACACAGAATGAAATTGAAACAGCAATAAAGAGTCTCCCAAAAAAGAAAAGTCCAGGACCTGATGGATTCTCCACTGAATTCTATCAGACCTTTGAGGAAGAACTAATACCAACCCTCCTTAAACTGTTCCAGGAAATAGAAAGGGAAGGAATACTGCCCAACTCATTTTATGAAGCCAGTATTACACTCATCCCAAAACCAGACAAAGACACCTCCAAAAAGGAGAACTATAGGCCAATCTCTTTAATGAACATCGATGCAAAATTCCTCAATAAAATAATGGCAAACTGAATCCAACAACACATCAGAAAGATCATACACCATGACCAAGTCAGCTTCATTTTAGGGATGCAGGGGTGGTTCAACATATGCAAATCAATAAATGTAATACAGCACATCAATAGAAGAAAAGACAAAAACCACTTGATCATCTCAATAGATGCAGAAAAAGCCTTTGACAAGATCCAACACCACTTTATGATAAAAGCTCTAAGAAAACTAGGACTAGAAGGAATGTACCTCAACATTATAAAGGCTATATATGACAAACCTACAGCCAACATCATACTTAATGGTGAAAAACTGAAACCATTCCCCCTAAAATCAGGAACGAGACAAGGGTGCCCATTAACCCCACTCTTATTCAACATACTGGAATTTCTAGCCAGAGCAATTAGAAACGAAGAAGAAATAAAAAGAATACAAATAGGTAAAGAAACTGTCAAAATATCCTTATTTGCAGATGATATGATCCTATACCTTAAAGACCCAAAAAACTCTACCCAAAAACTCCTAGACACCATAAACAGCTTCAGCAAGGTGGCAGGATACAAAATCAGCTTACAAAAATCATTAGTTTTTCTATACACCAATAACCACCAAGCTGAGAAAGAATATATGGAAACAATTCCATTTATAATAGCCTTGAAAAAAAATCAAATACCTAGGGGTAAACTTAACAAAAATGTGAATGACCTCTACAAGAAGAACTACAAACCCCTGAAGAAAGAGACTGAGGACGACTACAGAAGGTGGAGAGATCTCCCTTGCTCATAGATTGGTAAAATCAACATAGTAAAAATGGCTATACCACCAAAAGCAATCTACATGTTTAATGCCATTCCCATCAAAATCCCAATGACATTCATCACAGAGATTGAAAAATCTACCCTTAAAATTCATTTGGAAACACAAGCGATCGCAAATAGCCAAGGCAATACTCAGCAAAAAAAGCAACACTGGAGGAATCACAATACCTGACTTCAAACTATATTACAAAGTAATAGCAAGAAAAACAGCATAGTACTGGCACAAAAACAGACTTGAAGACCAGTGGAACAGAATAGAGGACCCAGATATGAATCAACACAACTATACCCACCTTATTTTTGACAAAGGCAACAAGAATATATGATGGAGAAAAGACAGCCTCTTCAACAAATGTGTTGGGAAAAGTAGTTATCCTTCTGCAAAAAACTAAAACTAGATCCATGTTTACTAACCTGTGTAGTATCATTTCAAAATGGATCAAGGACCTTAATATCAGACCCAAAACTCTGAAGTTAGTAAAGAGCAGGAAACACTCTGGATGTAATAGGTATAGGCACGGACCTCCTCAATAGAACCCCAGCAGCTCAGCAATTAAGAGAAAGGATGGCCAAATGGGACTTCACAAAACTAAAAAGCTTCTGCACAAAAAAAGAAATGGTCTCTAAACTGAAGAGATCACCCACAATGTGGGAGAAAATATTTGCCAACTATACATGAGACAAGGGACTGATAACCAAAATACACAGGGAACTTAATAAACTAAACTCTCCCAAAATCAATGAACCAATAAAGAAATGGGCAGCTGAACTAAACAGAACTTTCTCAAAAGAAGAAATTCAAATGGCCAAAAAACACATGAAAAAATGCTCACCATCTCTAACCATAAAGGAAATGCAAATCAAAACCACGCTAAGATTCCACCTCACCCCTGTTAGAATAGCCATCATCAAAAACACCACTAATATCAGGTGTTGGTGAGGATGTGGGGAAAAGGAACCCTCGTATACTGCTGGTTGGAATGCAAGCTAGTGAAACCACTCTGGAAAAAAATTAGGAGGCTACTTAAAAATCTAAACATAGATCTGCCATATTATCCAGCAATCCCACTCCTGGGGATATATCCAAAGGAATGTGACACAGGTTACACCAGAGGCACCTGCACACCCATGTTTATTGCAGCACTATTCACAATAGTCAAGTCATGGAAACAGCCAAGATACCCCACTACTGATGAATGGATTAAGAAAATGTGGTATTTATACACAATGGAGTTTTATTCAGCCATGAAGAAGAATGAAATCTTACATTCGCAAGTAAATGGATGGAACTGGAGAACATCATTCTGAGTGAGGTTAGCCAGCCTCAGAAGACCAAAAATCAGTCGTATGTGCTCCCTCATATGTGGACTTTAGATCTAGGGCAAATACACAATGTGGTTGGACTTGGGTCACATGATAAGAGGAGAGCACATATGGGAGGTATGGGGATAGGTTAGAAACCCAAAACATGATTGTGTTTGATGTCCCCACTGCAGAGGAACTAATACAGAAACCTTAAAGCGACAGAGGTCAACATGAGAAGGGAATCAGGAACTAGTGAAAAGATCAGGTAGAGATGAATCAACTTGAGTTGTAACACATTTGTACATGGAAGCAATGCTTGGAATCTCTCTGTATAGCTGTCCTTATCTCAACTAGCAAAAACACTTTGTCTTTCTCATTATGTTTTCTCTTCAACAAAATTAGAGACAAAGGCAGAACAGGTTCTGCCTGGAAGCAAGGGGGAGAGGGAAAGAGCCGGGTACGGAGGCGAGAAATGGCCCAAACAATGTATGTACATGTGAATAAGTAAATAAAAAAAGTTTTCTTTTAAAATTTCTTCTCAGTTATATAAGTGTTTTGTATGCCTTTTTATTGGTAAACTAAGTGCTGGTTTATGGATCACAATTGAGCAGGTATGACTGAAACAAGGGTATAATTCAGCAAGGGTCTGGAAGAACCAAAAAATTAAACAAGACTAGAATCGAAGGACCACTTATTGCCAGAAGGTGATCAGAGAAGCAGATGAGGGTAGCCCCTGAACAAGCAGTCCTGAGATGCTGCTCAGAGCTTACATGACAACTCTGGATACAGAGTTTGCTGTAGAGACACCAATTTTGTTTCCAAAAATCCAAACTGAAACTAAGTCAGTAGGTAGAGTGGGCTTCTGAGAGGAAATTCTGTTCTAAGGACCACAGTTAGCATTTGAAAGTACAGCACAAGTTAGCAGCCTGTGCTAGATGCACGGTACAGATGAATTTTCATGAAACCAAGTGTGAAGATCATGGACACAGCCACCGAGAGCCTGGGATGTGAGGAGGCAACAGCTAATGAAAGCCTGAGTAGGAACTATAGAAGAGAGTCACAGAACTAGGAAAGTAAGCAGGAAAAAGAAACAACCTGCCTTTGTCACTTTTCCATATGCTGATAACAGACTGAGAAAGAAATCAGGAAAACAACCCCATTCACAATAACCCCTTCTTCCCAAAATCAAATACCTAGGAATTAACCTAACTAAGGAGATGAAAGATCTCTACAATGAAAACTATAAAACAGTGAAGAAAGAAATTAAAGAAAGCACTAGAAGATGGAAAGACCTGCCATGTCCATGGACTAGCAGAATTCATACTATGAAAATGGCTATACTACTGAAAGCAATCTACAGACTTAACATGATTCCCTCAAAATTCCAATATCATTCTTCACAGAAATAGAAAAATCAATCTTAAAATTCACACAGAAACATAAAAGACCCCAAATAGCCAATATAATGCTGAACAAAAAGAGCAATGCTGGAGCTATCACAATATCTGACTTCAAATTTTACTACAGAGCCATAATAACAAAAACAGCATGGTACTGGCACAAAAACAGACACATAGACCGATGGAATAGATAGAAGACTCAGACACAAACCCACACAATTAGAAGTACCTGATTTTTGATAAAGGAGTCAAAACCATATACTTGAGAGCAACCTCTTCAACAAATGGTGCTGGGAAAACTGAATATCTATATGTAAAAGACAGAAACTGCATCCCTATCTCCCACTCTGTACACAAATTAATTCAAAATGAATCAAAGATGTTAAACTGAAACTTTGAAACTACTGCAGGAAACATAGAAGAAACACTAAAAGTTAATGTATATATACTTCTTTGGATCAAACCTGAATTGTAAAACTCCTTGTCTAGTTTCTAACTTAAATAAAAAAGAAATAAATCAAATAAACTGTAAGCTTTTCTATCCATCAACACAAACCTTCACAAAGATTGTGTCTAGTGACTAGCCACGTAGTTTTTCTTCTCTCTCAAGAACTGGAAGAAAGCTTATTTCTGAGGCATGGAATAGAGTAGAAACACAAGTGGAGGACACTTTACATGGTATCTGAACCATAAGGCATTTCATAATGACCCTATACCTCTAATTTCCCCTTGAGTGTGCTTATGGTGATAAAGTTCCTGAAACGTTTCTGATAAAAAGGTTTGCTATAACTTCAGCTGCATGGCACTATAAAGAATGCTCAGGATATCTTTCGTTGTATGTTCCATCCCTCTGTCTAATAAGTGAGGTTATCTAACTTGGCAGTAAACTGGGATACTACCCTAAATCCTTAATATATTTTCACTAGCTTTTCTTTTTAATGTTTTTCTAGCATGACATTGTGGGGAAAAATAATTCTGATCTATAGAGGAGTAGCCACAGAGAAATAATTTATAGCTATCTTTGAGGTGCCCTAGAGGTTTAATTAGAAGGACATTGGTGCTATCTTTGACAGTCTCAAAAGGAATTTACCATTGCATCTCTGAAAACACCAGTGAAATCTAAATTATCACATTTCAGCAAATTCTCTGTTTTTGTATTTAACATAGTTGAAGTTAGAATGTCTTTCTGGAGACCTTAGAATTGCATCTATTGTCTGAGTTAACAGCTGTTAATTTGTACAACAAATGATAGGAGAAGGAGACAAAGACAAAAATTCCACATAGGGCTTTAGGTCAGTCACTGACCTTGAACCTTTAGTACTGAATAGGGATAAATCAAGTGCAAATGAAAGAAATCACTGTGTACAACTGTACTTCAGTCTGTATTTGCATTTGTCAATTCCTTGTGGTTTTAGCATTCTAGCACAGAATAAGTCTGCTTAATATGCCAGAGAAATCTATCACGTATTTCTTCTAGGCAGTAGAGACTGGAACACAGTATTTCTTTGCAGTAGGGGCAGATGTAATAAGGCTGAACAAAATGTCTTAAGATAGCTGTGGTGAAGCCTTCCTTGCTGCCTCACTGAACTCACCCACTTTCCAGCCTGAGCCTTAGACACTAGTCCTGCTGCTGAAAGCCTGCTGGGCTCCACTGGAGCCTGTCATTTGGGGCTTCAAGTTAAGCCACCAAGCAGTGGTTTCGGCTGTTTTCCTCTGAGCTCTTAGATTTTGTCAAAATTAGGGCCTAAATTGAAACCACCAGAGTGATGAATTTTATGCCTTGGGAAGGGAGAGGTGGGGAAAAAGAAGAAACAGAAATAGTTTCTCCCTGTTGTGCCAAGATTCACACAGCTGTATTTTTCTGTCAATATTATTTATAGCTTTCCATTTTTAGTTGATGAAATAGGAACAAAATCTCATTACCTAATAAATTTTTGTCTCCCAGAGCCACCTACAAAGTGGCTCATTTTAGGGTGACCCCCAGAAAGAAGGTTCAAGATAGTTTCTGTGGAACCAATGGAGGAAATGACAAAGGGAACATGAGATGGGTGTGTTAGTGCACTAAGGAAGAACTCTCAACCAGTAATTGTCTTAGGATTCCAAATTACCTTCCTGCTTACGTTTCATAATTTCTGCTGCCACTTCCAAACACAGCAAAAGCACAGAAAAAGCAGATCCTTTGAAACCTCAAGCGTCTGCTTTTCATTAGTACTCTCAATTTTTATGAACTCAGTTTCTCTTATACAACATATTTCATCCTACTACACAGGCACTTTACATGAGGGCCAAAGAGCTGTTGCATCATCTTATTGGTTTTGATTTTCAATCATTAGTAATTTTTTTCTGCCTACTTAGAGTTTTGATTTGCCACTTTCCTCCAGGAAAATAAGTTGATTCATTTAAAAGGTGAGTTTTCTTTTGAATTCACATCAGTTTAAACACCCACACGTATTCCAGTAATTCTAGTTTTTTATTTTTAATCCATCTCCTTTTGAGAGGAGTACCTGGAGAACTGACTATAAAACAAATGTTTTTACATCAATTTTAAAATAATTATCAGGTTAGAAAATCAGTGCAGTAATCATTTAGTGAACACTCAACACCTTTCCAATCAATAATGTATTTTGTGTCATTTTGACCTATAGATTCCTTTAAATGGTCAGGATTTGAATAACTTATCTGTTAGCCATTTTAATCCATGAAAATTTTGTTTTTCTACTAACTAAGATATCACAAAGTCATTCTTAGTAGAGCCTCCAAATGAAGTCCTAGGATTAGCTTCCTTACAAATCAAAGGAAGAGAAATGATTGAGGTGAGAATGTGTGATTTGAATGGTGGTGATGAACTCTGAGAACACTCCCTTTACAGACAGCACTGAGAGGCAAGGGATCTGGGAGGGAACTCGCTGCTTGCTAAGATTTGAAATATTTAGTTTCCCATTTCACAAAAGTGTGTCCTCTTTTTTCACACTGGTTGCTAATACCGCCTTTGACTTACTAAATGCTTTGTGACATGCGTTAGTCAGCCAGAGCAAGGGTAAAGCTTTCCATTTCTAAAGAAGATAACAAATGGTATGTAGAAGAAAATTACTAAAATATTTCTTTATATATCATGAATGTCTAACCTAAAATCATGATCAAAGTATTTTTAGTTTGACTTGCTAGTTCATAGCTTTTGATGATCAATTTGGGAGTCATCAGCATCTGCTTAGTCAATGAAGCCATGGTAGAAAAGGAGAATGACAAGGAGCCCATGGAGAGATAGGGAATGGGAGAGCCAAGGTGGCAATGGTTATGAGACAGACTGCATAAGACAGGCTTCCTCCCCTTATAAGGGAGGATGCAGCAGCCAAGAGGAAGGTGGGGGAGCTTCATTGAAAATACAGGAGCTAAGTCATTCTTCAGAGCAGGAAAAATTTGTCCTTTATAAGTCTCTCCATGTTTAAACAAGTGACACATATGCAAACTGCTTATACATAGTTTGCTTGTTAGGTAAACTACTTACATCATACTATATCTTGGCACATATATGATTTTTAAAAGATGCTATGTATAGCTTTGTTCTTAGTTTTTTGTTTTCCATGCTTAGTTTCCACATGGATGGCATTGTAGCCTATTAGCCAGATATTCTTTTTTCTTATTTTTTTTGATCATTTTAATTTTAAAAGACAGTATATTTGAGGACATTCAGTACATAATAGTCGTATTTCAGATGTTTGGAGTAGGTTTAGCAGAGGTCAGGGGTATCCTAAGACTCCTTGGAAATCAGTTCTTATAAAATAGTTAGTGGTTTAAGAAAATAATTCAGAAACAGATGGACCAAATTTTCTTCCACACACATGAATCTGAATATGAAGTGCTTGACCAAAAGCATTTTGCATTCATCTAAATATAATTATGAATACTGAATTGAAAAAGTGCTGACTTGTGTGTTCTTTTGTTTCCTAATATTTGGCTGTTTTCCTTTAATAGTCATTTTTAAAATTTTTTTCTCTGGTAGACCATTGTTTGGGATTGCACAGATACTTTTAAGGTTAAGAAGAAAGTTTTAAACTATATTCTTTATTAAATTTCCTTGAAAATCGCTTATTGTAGCAGGTGCTTCAGACACTGCATCATACTTTCATCATCCCACCCATTTCAGTCATACTGTAGCAAACAATTCCAGAAAAGCTGAGTGAACCTGTCTATTCTCCTGCCTTCTCTTAAGTTAATACCTTCAGCTTCCTCAGTACTGTTTCAGGTGACTTGATTTCTATACTATGTCATCCTGTTCATCTCATCATGTCATGCTCTCCCTTAAAAGCTGCTGAGAACTGGGCACAAAATTCCAGATTAAAGCACAAGATCTTGCAAGTCTATTATTGTAACAGAAGACTGTATGCACTTCTTCACTGCATCCAACATCACCCTCATGCCACATGCCTCTTTCTTCTTCTTCCTAGCATTCTCTGGCTCTAAGAGAACTAAATGCAAGTGGAATTCCTGTTCCTAGGAACAACTTGCCACCAGTAGAGGACTGAAGCCAGTAGATGAGAACTTCCGCCTCCTGTCTTCAGGTGGGTGGGTCTAGCAAGGTGTTAGATGCTCCTGACTATGTCTCAACACAATTTAGCATTCGTTCCTCAGCAATGATCTGAATTACAGTGCTTTCCCCTTCTTCCCCATCTTACTCCTTCTCAGATAAACTGCTTCCATCCAAATCCTTTCCTCAAGCTCAGCATTCCAGAGAATCCAAACTGTGTCACTTATACTTTACATTTGCTCTATGACCTAGATGTGCTTGAATTTAATTGCACAAATGTCAAGAAGTACTGATTTCTGTTTTCCTTTGATATTTCACAAAATTTATAGAAAAATGGGTAGTACTTTTTATTCCAGATAAATAAATCTTTTTCAGTAAATAGGGTTGCATAATCTAAATATCACAATTGAACATGTATAAAATGTTGTGCTAAATACAGTGCATGCTGACAAGTAAGTGAGAGTTTTTTATAGATAAGAAAGGAAAAAGTGTTTGACTCAGACTACCAGGAGCCCACAAAGAAATTGGAAAAATGGGATACAAAGACACAGAATAACCACACATCATGTCAAAAGAATGTAGATAAATACATTGAAAATTAAACTCTAAGCACTAGAAGCTGGTAAAGATAGAATAAATCTAATCAAATGTTATCAACTTGAAGGAGAGAATGAATATCAAGACAATTTGGTGCCTGGAAGGATGAATTGTAACACATGATAGAACATATGTTACATGACCAATTTGGTCTACTTATGAAAATTTTTTCCTTCTCTTTTTTGCACTGTCTTTTTATTACATCTACTTGATTAAAAATTATATTAGAAAATGGCAGCACCAGAGACAATTTTTAATGAAGAGAGTTTCATATAAAGTTCTTATTTAACATTTACAATTGACATTCTATTTTTAGAGGTTTTGAGGAACATTAGACTAAAAAGTAGCTTTTTTCTTTTTTAAAAATCTGTATTGTATCATTGTACCACTATTTAAATACTTCACATGTGCTCTAAGAACTTTAAAATATGACAAAGATGCCAGATTTGGTGAAAGATTGAAAAAATTAGTCCAGACAAAGTGAGAAGTCCCTAATAAAGAGCTAATAACATCTGCACAATTTGCAGATTACTTCAGGATGTGTTTAACCAATATTAAGATGAAATAATCAAAGATGTCAGTGTAAGAAAAGAATTTAAAGTAGACTAGTATCTAGTTTATATTTCTAGTCCTAGTAGAAGAATTTATTCTTTTCAATAGAAATAATAGAAAAGGAGATCAATATTTACATAGGAAGTACATTTTCAATATTATGAACAAATAAAGAAAATACAAATTTAGGTTGTGTAGAAGAAGTTTAAAATACCTACTCCAGTGACTTATGTGCATAATCCTAGATACTTGATTGTGGTTGGAAGTCAACCTGGGCAAAAGACCCCATCTCAATCAATAAAAAGCTGGGCATGGTTGTATGCCCCTGTCATTCCAGCTACATAAGAAGAAGAAATAGGAGAATCATGATTCAGATTGGCCTGGGCATAAAAACAAGATCCTATGTGAAAAATTACTGAAACAAAGGGCTGGGAGCATGGCTCAAGTGGTAGAGTGCCTGCTTACCAAGAACAGGGTCCTAAGTTCAAACCTCAGAAATGCAAAAAAATATATACTCTTAACCAAAGGAAAAATCCTTTCTGAGTGTATTGGCAAACTTCTACAATACCAGCTTAAAGAGCTGTAATAAAACAGAGTGAATTAAAAACTTTGAAGACAACTAACCATTAGATTATTTTTTGTTGTATGCTAAACTCTACCTACCTGGATCTTCTGCCCACATTCTTGCTACTTTTGTCCACAGATGGCCTTTAAAATCTGACTCTCTGAACAGCAAGCACTACATCCCAAATGATACAGCATAGTTCTATTAATATCACAAAAGTCTATATCAGATGTCATCCATATTAGGCTCACACAGCCTATTGTCTGTTTAAATCCATAGGTTTGATTCACCCAAACTCTATTTCTTCTTTGTGCATTCAATCTTAAATAGTTAAATATAGGATCATAGAGCCTTCCCTGATATATTCAATTTTGAAAGGTTTCAGCCTATCTCAATAGCTTGTCAAGATAACTTTGGCTTTGATTCTGCCTACCTATATATTTCCAACATTAGAGCATTAGCAATATTTTACTTGTAGTCATTAATAAAAAATGTCCAACAAATGTGGAGGAGGGACCAAATATTGAGAGAGAAGAGCAAATCACTAAGATAGTTCACTACTACAGACCTATACTTGTCCACTGATCTCTAGGCACAGTTAGTTACAAGTTTGTGAATTGCATGAATGTATTATAATCCAAGAATATTTTCCATCTTAAATATGTAGGTTTCAGGAAATATTTCTAAATATTTTAGTGATATACATGTGAATTGAGTATTCCCTTGATGATTAAATATAATAATCTTATAAAGATTAGAAATTAAGCAGTGAGACACGATTGACATTTAAAGAGCCTATTCTTACATCTAGAAATCAACATTTTAGAGCACTCAGAAGTCTGTAATAGATTTTGCTTCAAGTTAAAGTTCAACAATTTATAGTCTCTAAACTACACTATATACTTGGCCATAAATACCGGTATTACCAACTGCCTTCTGGCAGCTCAGTTATTTTAGTTGTATCTTTAAATGTTGACATCAATAGCTCTTTGATCACAGCTACTATTCTTTCATTTGTTTGTGATATACTTTTCTTGAGGCTGGCAACCTGAACTGAAAGTAACAAAATCTCCTTCTATTTTATTATTGAATTTAGATTCAATTCTCTTTTAATAATGTTTATAGTATATCCTCACTTGGAAAAGAATTTTCCTTCCTAGGAAAATAAGAACTAAATATATATGTTGAAGACCTCTGCCTTTTCGGAGTATTTTTTGTTCGCTTTTTTAAAGCTGTGGGTATAGCATCTTAAAGCAATTGGGCATGTCCTTCTTTTTGCTCCTAATGGTTCTAAAAGCTGTGTATGTCTTATGGTACTTTATTTAACTCCTCTCAAATATAATTCTTATATAGCCAAAGCATTTTGAAATTCACATATGGTTAAATGTTACCTCTTTCTTTTTTGTGTTGTTTCTCAAGACTGAATATACAAAACTTTATTTTTATTTTAAAATGCTGAGTAGCAAAAGACAAGGATAAAAACACAGGCCTCTAGAGAATTTACCTTGAAAATTCAACTTGCAAATGTAAGTACTTAAAAAAATGGATCACTTCATAATATACATACTTAGAAGAGACAAAAAGAGTGTGTTTTTAAAACAATGCATTATGACTCCATGCCAAGTACTTCACCTGGCAGTGTAAGCTATAATTATTACATCAACTTTGTCCCCAGTAAATTCAGGATTATGAAATATTGAGAGCAGAATGCATATAGGTAGCTTGGAGATCATCTTGTAGATAAATGTTTTAGCTAATTATTTACATTACCTAAATACTAAAAATTGTGTTTACACAGAGAAGCAGAATAAGTACTAGTATGCCTGTGTTGCAATTTCTTATTTAAAACTTTTGTTAATATTAAATGTGCTTATGAAGATGAGAACTAAATAGTGAGTGATGATCCAGTAAATGCCATTTTGTATCAGGACTTTGCGAGGCATTTTTATATATGCTATCCTACTTAACCTTTTTAACAACATTATTGTGTAGCTATCATTATCCTCAATTTACATGCAATGAAAAAAGCAAATAAAATAGTGAATGGTGAAATCATGAATTGAAACCACTCTGAGATCAACTCCTCAGGAGGAGAAACTGTTTAGATAAAACAGTGATTTTCAGAGAGAAGAGAGGCTCTTGTGCTACCAAATGAATTCAAACCCAATTTAGAGGGAATTGATAGCTCCATCTTTCTAATTCTATTTCTTGAAAGGACTTGTTTTAGAAAGTGTTTTCCCATCCACCTTTTATACATGATGCTTATGTGTGAATAAGAGGAAAAGAAGTATGTTTAAAAACATAAGGAAATTAGTGAATATAGCTTGGGCCTCTATACTAAAACCATTCTGGGTTTAGTAAGAAACAAAGTAAGCACCAACTTCCCTCAGATATTTAGCCTATCAGCAAGACTGTAAAGTAAAGTCCATGTACACTTCATGACAATTCTTATTTTCAATTTATCAGAAATTAATAATACAAGGGGATTTCATTACGATAATTCCAGACATGCATACAGTGTACCCTAAACAGGTTCACTCCATTATATTCCCATCCCCCTTCTCCCTCTTTCTCTCTCTTTCAAGCAGTGTTTGGTGGGTTTCATATGCTGTCTTCATACGTATGCATGTAGTGTACATCCATTTTCTTCACCTCTCGGTATCCTTTCCTTTCACCCCCCCCCCCCCCGCTTATCCTCCTAAGACATTCCCCCATATATATCTGTCCTATTATTATTATTATTATTATTATTAGGCTCATTATCATCATTTTGGGTCTAGGTTCCACAAACGAGTGAGAACGTGTAATATTTGACCTTTTTAGCTTCACTTATCTCCTGCAGCATGATGATCTCTAATTCCATCAATTTTCCTGCAAATAACACAATTTCTATTTTTCTTTGTGGCTGAGTAATATTCCTGTATATGTATATACATACAAACACACACACACACACACACAGTTTTGTAGGTATCTCTCTTCTATATTGATTTAGGCTCCTTTGGATATATGACCAAGAGTGGTATGGTGGGGTCATAAGGTAGGTGTATTTTTAGTTTTTGAGGAACCTGCATACTGGTTTCCATAGTGGTTGCACTAGTTTACACTCCCACCAACAGTGTATGAGGGTTCCTTTTGCTCACATCCTCGCCAGCGTGTGTTTTTGTTTGTTTTCTTCACGATGACCAGTTTGACTGGGGTGAGATGGAATGTCTGTATACTTTGATTTGCATTTCCTTTATGGCTAAGGTTATTGAATGTTGTTTCATGTATTTATTAGCCATTTGTATTTCTTCATCTGAGAGCTGTCTATTCAATTCATTTGCCCATTTACTAATTGAATTGTTTGTCTTTCTGCTGTTTAGCTCTTTGAGCTCTTTGCGTATTCTAGATATTAATCCCTTACCTGTTAAATATCTGGTGAAGATTTTCTTCCATCCTGTCAGTTATCTCTTGATTCTGGCAACTATTTCTTTTGATTTACAAAAACTGCAATTTCATGTGGCTCTATTTGTCAGTTCTTGCTATTATTTCCTGGGCAAATGGAGCCCTATTCAAAAAATAATTACTTACATCTTCCAGAGTTTTCTTTATTTTTTTCCTGTGGTAGTTTCAATGTTTGAGGTCTTACATTCAGATCTATGATCCATTAGATTGATATTTTTACAGGGTAAGAGATATAGAGGTCTAGTTTCAGTCTTTTGCATGTTAGATAGTTTTCCCAGTATCATTTGTTGAAGTGGCTATCTTTTCTCGAGGGATATGTCTTTGATTTCTTTGTCATAAATCAGATGGCTCTAGTTGTATGGTTTCTGTTCTGTTCCATTGGTCTTCATGTCTGTTTTTATGCCAGTACCATGCTGGTTTTGTTACTGTGGCTCTGTAGTATAATTTAATGACAGTATTGTGATACCTCCAGTGTCGGTCTTTTTGCTCAAGATTGCTTTTGGTATTTGGAGTGTTTTAATCTTCCATATAAATTTAGGATCGATTTTCCTGTTTCTGCAAAGAATGACATTGGAATTTTGAATGAGCATTGCATTGAATCTGTAGATTGCTTTTGGTAGTATAGCCATTTCACATAATTTTATGACATTTTTATTACTAAGTCACTATCATGACTGTTTTTGTTCTTCAAAAATAATAAGTTGTTGAAATATTATGAATGAGTTGATGAAATATTATGAAAATATTTCAACTGGGCATTTGAATTTAATACCTAGTTTTGTATAATAATAACCATTTCACCATGCTTTCATTCCTTCAGTCGTGCAATAAACTTTGTAAATTGGGCATTCTGCTCAATGCTGGGGATGGCAGAAAGCACCATGATGTAGTGATGAAAAGCCCAGACTCAAGGTCAGACAACTATGCACATGGGCATATAATTACTTTTCATTCCCTCATGAGGTATTTGTTGAGCAACAAGCAGATATCAGGCACTGGACTAGGTACTGAGAATACAAAGCAAAATCAAATATAGTTTTTTCTCTGAAGAGCTAAAACCTCTCTCTGTGCCTCCCGAAAGCTTCAATTCCAATGTAGTACAATAATTACTATGTTAACACTATGTAAGCAGTACAGTTCAACCCAACAAACCTTTCCTGAATTCCTAATGTGTGTCAACAATCACAGTAAGTGTATGAATGTTTCTTGATTTTGGTGACCTACTGACTTTCTTTCCCAACAGAAACTGATAATTTTTGCAAAATTATACTTTTCGTTTTGGGGGAAGTATGGCAAGATGGCAATTTGTTTTTAGGTGCCTGGATCTACTTGAATTCTGCCTTCTCGTGGCCATTCTCACATCTGTGAGTTTCTTATACCTTTCTAATTTTAACTTCTTATTTAAACTGACCAGAATTGGTTTATGTCGCTAGTATTAAAGAATTGTAATACCTCTAAGAAATCAAAAAGGACAATTCTGCTCTCAAAAGTTCAGTCTATCTATACGGAAACAATTTCAACACAGTATGCTAAATGCTTCATCTCATGACACTTTTTCTGCTCCATCTCTTCTCTCCATCTTCAATGACCTTCTTTCAGTTCCTAAAAAGCATCATTCTCTTTTCCACCTTAAAGCATTTGCATGTTCTCAGTTCTGCTTTAAAAAATTTTACACTGTCCCTCACTTTGCACTTCAAATAGTAATTTCTTGAAGAAGGCCCCCTTTGACCTTATAGACTAAGTTGCATCTATCTTGTTATATACTCTGATGGCAACTTTTAATCCTTCTTTATAAAATTTATCATGATTGTCATAAACTAATGATTTTGGTTTTTTTACTTACCCCTTAACAGCATACTCTTAACAGGAAGGGATTTTGACCCTTTTCCAAGTAGGACAGTTTCCTAGACATAAAAAGCACTCAAAAGTATTTTATTAAGACCTGGCATGGCATGACACACCTGTAATCCCAGCTACTCAGGTAGCAGAGACAAAAGGCCAGTCAAGGAAAAGTTAGCTCAAGACCCTATCTGAAAAGCAAAAGTAATAACAAAATGACTGAGGCAATACACAACACCACAAAATTCATTCAATGAATTTTATTCATTCAAGAATAAATTAATGAACAAGTGTGTTGTGTATTCACAGGGTCAAAAACTACTGAGGAAGACACGTTTTATTTACAAAAGCCTTTGTGATTCAAAGTTTGAATCTCGACAAAATGAGGAATTAACCTCTGGAAGATCAGAAGAAACTTCCAGGAAAAGAGAATAACATAAGTAACAGGACAATCTATAAAATATATTGCCATATCTGTGTGCATGGAAGCAGTCCAGAATGATTTAGAGTGGGTATGAGATTGATTGTGACACAGGAAGCCTTTAATGTCATATGAACGAGCATAGACCTTTTTCTGCATATCTAAGTGGACTTTTGAAGGGTCTGAAGTGGGAGATTGATTGGGTCTTATCGATCTGTGAGAAAAGGAAGGATAAAATTAGTTGGCACAATGAGTCCGATACGTAAAGGAATGGAGATTATAAGGTTAAGAAACAGTGTAGATGCGTATTACATTTGAGAAATATTTAGAAGACCAAATTGGCAGTATTGAGGATTGGTTAGGTGTTAAAGAATATACAGCAAAGAACAGATTTGGGGAAGTGAAAGGAGACAATGAATTCACTAATAGTCATATTAAGTTTGATGTACCTCTGGGACATGCAAAAAAAATGTCTAGATGATTTTAAACACATGCATCTGAAGATTAGGCGGTATTTTCAGCTCAAGACACTGATTTTGAAGTCATCAGTATATAATCAACAGTTCTAGACTACAAGAATAGAAAAAAAAATCAAGAAAATAAGAATAGATGTCTAAGGCATGAGTCCTGGAAAGATCAGAGTTTACATGGTAGGAAAATCAGAAGCAAAACAGGAAGATTTGGTAAGGGAAGAAAGGTATGACAAAAATTTTAAAAGGTAAGAAATGCAAGAAGGTTGACAAAGCTAACAGTGTTAAGCATTGCATTACAAAGGGACCAAGGACTACTGGACTTGGAGATTCTTGGGTAAATTGAAAACTTTTAAAAAACCAGTTGGAGAGGAGTGATTGGAGGCAAAAGCAGACTGCAGCTGACCAAGAAGAAATGAGAGATGAATGTGCAACAACTGTCTCAAGAAGTTTGTTTCTGAAGAGCAAAAGATGAGGCAATGCCTAGAGAACTGAAGGGGAGTTTTGCTTTTAAAATAAGAGGCTTGAATAATACATTGACAACTTAAGGACAGAGCATTAGTATTTACTGATACCTAATATGTTCATTATTATGCATCCCAGAATTGCTACTCTAATCCTTGTAACAGGTAACACTGTTTCCAACACTTTATACATGATAAAATCAAAACACAGATTTCACATCTGGCTCAAGTAAAGCAGTGGTAAATACCATAGCCAAACTGCAGACCACCAACTTTCTGAGCCCACACTGTTAATTCAACTGCTTCACAGTGAGTAGAGACAAAAAACCATAATGGCAATGAAATCATTAAACAATATGCATTTTGGTGGGCCTGCTGTGTGCCAGAAACTATTCTAGTTTGTAATATATCAGTAAACAAAACTGACAAAGATCTTTGCCTACTCATGTTTTTATTTTTCCTGTAGCAATAAAGACATAAAATAACAATGAACACAGTAATAAGTTAATTAAATGGTATGTTTGATGCTAATAATTGTTATGGAAAAAAGAACCAGTAGAGCAGGGTAATAGGCTTGCAAATTTAAATACAGTTAATCAGGGTCGGTGTCTTTGAGAGATTGACATTTGAATTTGAAAGAGGTGAAGAAGTTGATCCTGAGACTATCTGGAAACAAATGTAATAGTTGATGTACAGCTCTGATTAAATGGTGGTATCATCTCCTCATTAGAGTGGGTTAGCTCAACTGAAAGAGATGGCCCCTTTGAGTTTTGGCTGAATTATGAACAGTTCAGGAGCCAAAGGGGCTCCTCAAGTAAGGGCACCCAAATTTCTAGTACCTTCCAGCAAACACCCAAGTTTAAGATTGGGGTGTGATATGGGACATAGACAAAATAAGATATGGCTCTATTTTTTTTTAATCACACAAGCCTCCTTTAAATAAATCTACTAGGTGTGTTTAGTTGAATAATAGAATTACTCAGTAACTTATAAAATGAGAAGTTTCTGGGAGAACAATTCACCAGATCTTAGTCATAGGAGGGCAACGTGGGTGGTCAAAGGACTTTATCAGTGTTTACATTGCAGTTAGACTAAAATATGATTATTTCACAAGAAAGTAAAGAATGAGTCAATTGTAATACAAATCATACCTGAAAAAGTGCAGGAAGCCTTTTGATTTTTTTCACGAATGTATTGCTGTATTCTTAAAAGTATTTGAAGAAATTGTCATATCCTAAGTCATAAGTATACACCCCTCAAGCTGCAACTAAATGAGTTAAATATTTTCTAGTTTTATAGTTTATTTTTGCCCTTAAATATTTTTAACTGAATATTTTTAACAAACTTAATGACCTTACTCTTCACATAAAAGTGATACTTGTTAAAATTCAAGCAAAAAGACAACTGTTATGAAGATAACCAAGAAATGTTATTACTATAGAGAAGTGAACCTTATTCCAGATCTTTTAAAATAAATACACATAGAATAACACGCTGTTGTTATTACTATTCCTGAGGTTTTTTTCACGGTGCTGGGGATCAAACCCGGGGCCTCCTGCAAGCTAGGCCAGTATTCTACCACTGAGTCAAATCCACAGTTCATGTTATTTTTAGCTTAATGGATGCTTTATCACACTTAAAATATTTCTAGTTTTAAAAAAGTACTCTAATATTTCTTCAACTTAATGGGAGAAAAGGATACTAATGGAAAATTTTAGAAGTTTGCAAAGTTCAAACAAATATTTTTTAACCAAGGAGATAATAGTTTTTTTAAAAACACCCTAAAATTCTGATAAAATTAAGACTACATCAAATGTGATTATCACTAATTACATTGTTATGTGCTATGAAACTTCTTCTTCCCTAACTTTTGATAGTTTGGTTTTAATTCTTATATTTCAGGCATTTACATTCTTTTGCAAAGCTTATTTGTTTGGTTTTAACTCTAAGAATGGAAAGATGCACATCAACAATATGCATCAATTTCTTTATCCTGCCTTTTTTGTTTGTTTGTTTTAAACTAAGCTAGATTTCATAACCATTTCTTAAAATGTCTCACATAAATCCTTTGCTGAATTACTGCATGTTTAAGACTATCTATAATTTATAATTAGTATAAATATGTTGAGTTACACTTTCCTTTGGAACCATGTAAATATGGCCTCTGCTATCTGCTGTAATTTTTTTTGTGAGAAAAATGCTTTTTATGCTTGTGCATCTGAAATTATTACTGAATTTTCATAATTTAAGACTAATATTTTATCTTAGTCACTCTATTCGATCAGCAAGTGTCCTTCTAATCTCTAGTTCCTTTTTCCATCATTATAATTTAAAATGTGATGCTATAAACTTGAGTTTCACGGAAAGTGAGATCAATAATTTTTGTGTTGGCTTGTCTTTGCCCTTCTTATCTTTCTTTTGTTTCAATCTGTCTTATCCATTCACATTAACCATAATTATTTCAAGCTTTTCCTCCATGGTAGTAATTTCACTTTTAGCATGCCTATTCTGTCTTATTTCTGTTTGTAATTTATTCATCAGTTCTTCAGTGGTGTCATTTTGGTGTGTGGTCTCCTCTTTATTTCATTCTTTATTTTATCATCTTAAGTTTTATGTGTTAAATTGTAGTATTTATGTATCATGAAGAACTGATGAGTGAAATATCTTCTGTTTCTTGCATGGTATGTTTTCCATACTGGCATCTTCATCTGTATTTACCAAGCTGCATTGTATTCTTTCTCTGTGACATGTTGACAAATTTGGCATGCTATTTCTTTTTATTTTGATATGATATGAATCACTTTATATAATTCCAATTTTACATTTCACTTATTTACCTTCTTACCCTGTTACAACTGAGAACTGGGTATTTTTGTAGTCACTTTTGTGTAATCCAAAGAAATACAGTAGGGAGACATGAGAAAGGAGAACACCACTGGTCTTGGCATTTCTTCAATACATTATTAAATTCTCTTCATTAGGCTCACTTCACCTTTTAGCAATACATTTTATTCATAAAGAAGATGCATTTATTCCCCCCATTAAGTATGGAAGCCTGGATGGGATAATCTCTAATGGTTTCCCAAGCTTCTCCTGCAATTTTGAGATTCAATGGTAGTGCATAACTGCTCCTTCTTTTCAGGGTTTTATTTTCTCCCCGAGATTGGTATTGGTTTGGCATGATTAGAAGTCTTTCTACACTGGATGTTTTAAATAGAAATTCGCAGGATTGTTTTGTACTAACGAGGATAGTGATGGAATAGGAATAAGTTGTCATTCTAATGTGGGACAAAATCACCTATTTCTTTGCTGCCAGTTTTCAGTTTATGGAATGGAATTTTAGTTTTTTATCCTTTTTGGTGTTGCTGGGGTTTAATCCTATTAATTTTTTTTCTGGTTTTACTATTTTAAAAAATTCTCAAGAACTGAGGAGAACTTATAATGCAACTCTACTAAATTGTCTTTACCTGACATATGAATTTTACTTGCTTTATCATTGATTCCCCCTCTCCCCCAGAGCCTAGCACATCTGTTAGCCTAGGCTGTAAAAATACCAATTTAATTTAATTGAAAACATAAATTGACTTGAATGGCAAGACAGCCTTAATAAAAAATTTTTCATCAATTTGTTTCCTATAACATGTAGAGGAGACTTCTTTAATTCAATTATTTGTGCAATTTAAATAATAGCATCAATTAGCTACACTGGATACTAATTTTGTTCAAAACTTCTTAAGAAAGCATACAATTTTAATAAAAGGAACATCAACTCTAAGTTATTCATGACAACCTTTTTTAGAGTCTGTCTTGCCTTCTAACTCTGTGACCCATATTAATTTAAGGCTTTTCAACTATGGTCTCCACTACTCCTGCTATTTCTGAATGCCTCACTTAGAGGTAATTATTGAGCACTTACAATGTACAGATGAAAGCTATGAATCTAATGTGAGCATGCATTCGTTTACAAAGGCCATTTTCTGTATTGAGTGGGAAGGGGTAATTATCTCCTGGATAACTTCCAGAACTTACTAACTTTTACCACTTTAGCTCCCTTTTGTCTACTGTTTCTTATTTTCTACGTTACAGATTCTAAAATTTTAAGCAAATAACTAACATTCATTCAGTAGACCAGGTTTAGTGACAGGCCATTTAAATACATTCTTACTTAGAGGAACCCTCACAAAGGTTAGTTCCTTCACTTTCCTATACAATGGAGGACTATTTTCTACCACATGTATGAGAGACAGTCATCTGGATTCTGCTTGAGTTATAGAAGATGCATTTACTTTCTGACTTGTCCTTTCCCATAGCACAGACTTTATAGTGTAATACCTCTAAAAATATGGGTCCTTAAAACCTCAACTCATATGTGTCTGCGTGAAAAGTATATATACTTTGCTTATTCTAATTTATGCATTTTTGACTTATTACAAAAGCTCTTGTTAGCATTTGAAAGTATACTTGTTCTCTCTTTCTAGATCTACTGCTGGTTCCTGCTGTGCCTGTTCCTCCAGACACCTGACTTTTACCAATTAGAAAATTATGAGATTGTGCTGATTTAATTAGAATGAAATATGTACTGACACCTCTAGAAAATTGCCAAAATAAATCTGTAATTCTATTATTCTTTAGATACAAATGTACTCAAGAGGTTGACTTTTTAAAATTCATTTCAAAACCATTTTGTTAATAACTATGAGTTTTGAAGTACTATTCAAGTTCAAGTGCAAGAAATATTCCAGAAAAAATTTTTAAAGTTATAAAAGCAAGTGAAATCATAAATTTTCACTTATAAAGCTCTAAATTCAAAATATATTTTGGAAAGTTCAGATTTGTCAATAGCAAAAGGTGTTTTAAACTGGAAATTTAGACAAGCATTAATTGACTATCATATGTAGAATAAGCACACCCTATAAATCTATTTATTGCACTACACAAAGCATATCTTTAGGAAATAACTCATGGATAAGTTTAAAGCAACAAATTCATGTCCCAGAATTATGAATAAAAAAAATGAACTTGGTATCAAAATACTTGAGTTTAGAAGCAATTCTGACATGTACCAATAAGGAAATTCATTTAGGTTGCTAAAAACAGGATTCCTCATCTTTAAAACAAAAATTATAAGAGCTTACATTCTACCTATCTCCCATGATCATTGGGAGAAATAAATGTAATAATGAATATCGACATTCTATATACACAATGCTATAGAAATGTAAATTAAGGTATAATGGTAAAGTAAAAAGTATAAGATTGCAAACTTCAATTTGATTCACAGACTTGCAATGATTATATGATCTTGGACTATTCTCTCAAGTTTCAGTAGTTGCATTTGCAAAACAATTATAAAATTATTTTGAGTAATTACTGAGTTTAGTAAATGTGAAAAGATGTAGTTTTTTGTATCATAATAGTAGGTAATTGTTTAAATTGTAAAGACTGAAGGGATGCAGAGTAGAGATTAAACTATTGACACATGCAGTTTGTGACACCAATTCTGAAGGATCCTGGGGAATGCCGGGTATAGAGGTGGAGAAGGGGAACATAAGTCAACAATTCTGAAGAAGAGAAGTCACACAGGCTGTGAGCAAAAAGAAGGGTGCGGAATCACAAATGGCAAGGGTGAGGAGAATTTCAGGACAGAATTGTCAGCATTTTCAGAAGTAGCAGAGAGATCAAGATGCAGAAGCACAGAAAATGGAGATTAGTGAAAGCCAAATTGAAGTAGGTTAAGTGACTAATGAGAATCTAAAAACAAGGTCAAACCAACCTTTGAAAACTCAAGAAATAAACAGTCAGGGAGAAATCAAGTAGCATAAAGAAGGGGTGCCAAGCTAGGTGCTTGTGGCTCACGCTTGCAGTCTTAGCTACTCAGGAGGCAGCAATCAGGAGGATCCTAGTTCAGAGCCAGCCTCTGGTAAGTAGTTTGAGAGACCCAGTCTCAAAAATACTGAATACAAAAAAGAGCTGGCAGACTGGCTCAAGTATTAGAGCACCTGCCTAGCCCCGAGTTCAAGCCCAAGTACCACAAAAAAAATGGGGTCCCACAGGTCAGAACAGGAGGCCTCTTCTTCCTCACACAATGTGGGCCCCAATTCCTGTAAAAAGTAGAAGAAAGGCAGAGGGCAGGGAGAGGTTGTCCTCTCTAGAAGATACCAGTGAGGACAGGGACTAAAACTCTTTGGGAAGACAGAGGAGAAACTGCCTGTTGAGAAGAGTTGTAATTTCTTGTGAGGCTGTCAGGAAAACAGATACAAAATAGTGTTCAGAGGGCAGTCTCAAGGGACCACTTTGAGACTCTAGGTTTTTCTAAACTTTCCCTTTTACCTTTTAGGTCTGACACTGGCAAGACCAACCCTCTCATGTTTACCAGAGAGAAAAAGGTGGTATAATCTTTCTCATTCTTCCCCCACACCACCTCCCAAATCAGAATTAATGAACATAACTTTATGCCTTCCTCATACTTCAGATATTACTCTTCTATCCTCTAATTCTAGGCAATGGTAATATCATAAAATATTTACCTCATGTCTTTCCTGTCAGGAATCATGCTACAAATACTTATAGTTTTAAATAATTTGCCAAATCAAAAATCAAAACAATGCTACTTTAATTTAAACATGTGCAAGGCATTATAGTCCTTTAAACCTTTCCTTACAATGTAATCTCAAGCTGTAATCTAATAGCTAATTATGTTTCTAATGAGGCTTCAATATTAAATATCAAACAGCTGACTTGTTTAAACCTGTCTCAAATGTTCATATTTTCAAGGAAATGAGTCCTAAGCATCTCATCTCTTTAATATAGCTGGTGATTTCCAGTTGTTGTTAAAGAGACATACCTATAGGCCACTGCTTATTTTGAAGAGAACTTTATCAAATTAGTTACTAAGCTTGGCTTCAGTCTAGGAATTTCTATTTAGTTTGTCTTGTTGATTTGATAAACCTCTGGATCTAATCCCTGGAGCTTCCTTTCAATACAGTCTTATGAAACTGGGTATCGTTTATAAAAAATTTTGTTTAAAAAGCACAGGGTTGGTGGTCACATTGATCTGAGTTCAAATCCTAGTTCTGCCATTGGTTTGCTATATTGCCATAATTACCACAATCAATGAAGCTCACTATTTAACTTCTCTGAACTCATTTTCTAATCAAAAAATGGAGGAAAGAGCTATATTTAAGCACTGAAAGGGACAATTTATCATACTTTTTAATAAACTTGCTAGTAAGTATTTTGGGGGACCACCAATGGATTAAAACAAAGATCGTCAATTTTCATCAAACAGCATGGTACCATTAACCACCTGGAGGCTCAGGGCTGAGGGTGGCCACAAACTAAGAATAGATATGTCTGTTGGCTGGAATGGCTTAAAGTAGTAGTAGCTTTCCCAATGGAGCAGGGAAAGCAACAGGAAGTGGTAGGCAGGTGATACTCCCCCACGGAATCCCAGGAATGTTTGATGAGAGACATCACTTTACATGGGGCTGGAAGTCCCACATTAACCAATAACGGCTACCACACAAGGGACCTTTATAATTACTGTAAATGAGATCACATCTATATCCATAGTTTGGCAAGACTAAAGAAATTTCAGGTTGCATCTATGATGATGTAAAATTTACTTTAAAAAATCTTTTATTTTTATTTATTCATTTATTTTTGATTTTGGTTGTTGTTTGGTTTGCAATACTGAGGTTTGAACTCAAGACCTCACATTTGCTAGACAGGTGCTCTACTGCTTGAGTGACACCCCCAGCCCTGATGTTTATTTTTGAAGTTAAGTTCTTGTGTATAAGCATTTTTTCACAGCATACAGCTATAATCATAGTATCTCAGCAATACATAAATTGCATACACTTTATGTGATTGTTTAATGTGTTATAATGTGGGCCTATAGCTATTATACTTACATATAAATATAATTAGCTTCATTCTCACCACAAAATTACTTCCCTCCACGTTTCTCAATTCCCTATTATCCACACATGGATTCCTGTTTTCCTCTCCCCCTTTCTTCAGTTCACACCCTTTCAGGCAATCAATGATTCAGGCAGTAAAAATTGATTTTGCTCAATGTCTCACAAGTTAAACTTCCACAGTTCATTGCTGCATTGCCCCATTGTCCCCCAGATCAGACTCTTCTTGTTCATTCCCGAACTATTTCATTGGTCTCCTAACTGTCTGACATTCATGCCATTCCCCATTCCAAATTTCATGCTGCAAGACTGAGCCTCATTTGGTCACATCATACTTAAGTTCACACAGTGCCAATAATTCCTACTTTGCAAGTCAAGTTCAGAATTATTCTTCCTGGTTCCTTCTCACAACCTAAATTCTCACTGACTTGCATTAACCATATACGCTAGCCTGACTGGACTAAATCTAAACTTCACTGTTGTACCACCATCATTTTCTACAAGCTATGACTGGAGTGAAACTTCAACTCCTCTATAAAGCCAATTCTAAAAAACAATAATCTTCATAACTCCTTTATATTATTTCTTTGGCTTATTAAGTGTTTGAATTCCCTTGTCTTATTTCCTTAAATTAGATTACTAGCTAACTAATCAGCTCCTCGAGAACTGCTTTATCTAACAGACCTTACATAGAAACTGGACTCAGTAATTGCACCCTAAACCATCAATATTTTTGTTTTGACTTAATGTAGATGGACCATTATAGCCAAGAGCTGTGTAGTATAAAGTTTTTCTTCCATATTTCTATCCACAATCTTTTCTTTAAATCTTTAAGAAGATAAGATCACAAATATAAAATGTGAGGGAAATCAATATAAATGGCTAGTATTGATTAGTCTGAATAGACATAAAGTATCAAAAGCCTTGAACTATAACTTGAACTATAACCATGTCCTTTTAACAGGAATTAAGTTAAAATAATGATCATTCATCAATATAAACTGCACATTGTTTTTGCAGTTACAAAACAAAAAGTGATTTTTCCTCCCTTTTTTGACTTACTTCATAAATCTAGAGTTTTAAAGTCATATGTCCCTTATATTTGCAGTATAATAGTTTCTACAAAGATGACATATTCTGTAGTAAGGGATGATTAAATACATGGAAATGAATGTATTTTTCCAAAGACCACACAATTTACACCTTCCAACTTATTTCTCCCATTGTTGACAGAACACAAACTCACAGAAACTTTCTTATCAGAGATGAGAAGATATTGGTAATGACTCCTCGTACAGGTCTCACTACAGTGTGTGTCCTTAAGAGTGGGGACTTTGTTTTCTTTACCACTACATTTCTATGGCACAGAACACATAGTCAACCCTCAGAGCCTATTACATGAATGAATGAACGAACAAATGAATGAAAAACAATTTCATTGAATCCTATATGCTTCAGATGCCAGCATTCTAAAGTGTAAGTTCAGTGCTCTGCTCTGTGAAGAAGAGATGTGAAGAGGAACAAGACTCAAAACCACTACTTACAAGTTTACAATCAACTTAATCTGGTAAAACCTGTTTTAGAGCCATGGAATTACATGGCTGGAAAGAACTTTACTTTACCTCCTTCTAAAAGCACCCATTTTTTATTTATATGCAAACCAAAAGCCATATGAGCAAAAACAGTGATTAAGGAGAAACTGGTATAAATTTTTAGTAAGCTATGAAAACTGAGTGAATTGAGAAAAGATGCTTATGATAATGACTTCAACAATATGGAAAGATAACTGCATAATAGCTAAAAGGCTAAAATATAGATTTAGGGTAATCCACAGAACATAGTCCAAAATATCCTGATAGGTCTTGATTATAAATCTCTATGCATACATACATGTATATGTCCCCCAAAATGTAGTTCATTAATCAGTTCTTTAATTTACTGATAAAATTAATACTAAATAAATGCATGGATAAGTGCCCTAAAGCCTCTGCTGATCCACTTAGAATGTATGCCTTTGGTGGAAACTTACAAAACCTGTTGGCCTCCCAAGAATTTGGCAATGACTTCAAAAATGGCTCTTCAAAGGTGGGTAAACTATACACTGTCATGTATTTGTGATGACAAGGAAAGATTCCTTTTGGATCATGGATGAAAGTCAGATTAGAACTTTAGTTCTGTAATTGGAAATTTGGCTATGAATCATACAACCTTAATATTTTAGAGCCTAGCCTATAAAAATGACACAGAACTTAAACAGCTGTTTAACCACACTTAAGTAGCTTAAATAGAGGGAAAAGTACAACTGACCATGTAATCAAGAACCCAGACTTACACAGTATCAGAATCAAAGACAAAATTAGATGCATAGTCTGACTAAATGATGCCTGGGGTTTATAGAAGCTGTTAATATCATGTTTCAGCTACAAAAAGCCAGTAACCAGTTTCTCTTTTAAATTTACACACAATTATTTGTATAAAATGCCAGTTTAATCCACTTTTATGTTTAAAATAAGAGGAAAAAAGCAAACTATTTCACTACATAATTAGTGCCATGTGCCACTGACTATAGTATTTCTCATTTAATCTTCATTTAATATCCACATAAGGCACCACTGTACTATTTTGTATATGAAGAAACTGTGTTTCAAGTTATGCCACTTTTTAGGATCCTTTATGGTGAGAAGTAAAACTGAGATTAAAAAAAAAATCCATCTATCTTATATCAAAACTCCCACACTTTACCTGCTGTCTGCAAAGTAAAGTCATCACAAAAGGGCATTTTCTGTCTTGTTTGATTGTCAACCATCAAGAATGGTAATGCAATTATGATTTTACAAACAGTGACTGAGTTCAAGCCCCAATACCACCAAAAAAACTATAAAAACAGTGAGTATACCAAAAAGTGTTTGAGATGGGAGTATGCTTTACTCTCCTCACTAACAGGCGTTTACCAAGGGCAGTGACTTTGAGGGGTGGTTCCATATTAAATCAGAAATAGCCACTTGTATCTCACGCTAACTACAATTTATTTATAGCTACATTATTTGAATTGCAAATAATTAGTTGACCTTATATTTTATAGATTTATGCTAAGACATTTTGTTTTCTATTTTGAAATACTGAATCTACTTTACATTTTTAGGCCCTACATGTTTTAATAGATCCCGAAACAACTAAGAGTGCCTAAGTTTGTTGCCTGCATTGTCTGATGTGGAGAAATGGCACTGGGAAAGGAAAGGTAAATTTCTTTACCAAGGTTACTTGGTCAATGGAAGTCAGGACAATACCTCTCATTGCATCATTCTCTTTTACTTCACCACCATGTTCTGCAATATGCCGTTATTCTCAAAAACATAGCACTACAGATAGGACATATGTACAATGCACATATGGGAATGAATATTGAAATGGTCTCTGTTAATGAAGCATCAGACTTACAGTGGAATTTTAATCAGACATTAAATGGCATTTAAATGTGGAAGGAAATGTAACCATAGAATTCATAGTATTCATTAGTATAGTTATTGGTATTTTCTAAAATAAATAAGCCATAATATGCAATCAAAGAAGGAGGGAGCACTATGAGCAGTCAGTTAATGAGGTTTGCTAGAAGATCTACGTAGATAGAAGTGTGTGCTTAACAATAAATGTAAAATCATTAAATTTTAACATGGGGAAAGTATCAAGATGTCATATCATCAACCTCTTTATTTCATAGATTTGGGGAATGAAATTCAAAGACTTGAGGTGATTAGAGCCTTTATAGAGCTAGATGTGGCAGACTTGAAATTAAAATCCAGTTTTCCTGACTTCCAATAAGCAATTTATTGTTTTTGTTGTTTTAAATTGTCTCCTCACTGTCTTTGCAAAATAAGTAACAAAAAGCAAACCATTTTTGTAGCTAAAACATGAGAATATAAGCAATAATCTAACCAGCAAGTACCTCTTGTACATCTTTCTTTTGCAAATCAACACAGCGCATACTCTGAAAGCTGTCAACAAGCACAGAGAAGGCAGGTACAGCAGTTCAGATCCTGACAGTACAACGTCCAAGGATTCTACTTTGATCCTGCTCAAGATGGTAAGCTTCTTGTTTCTTTGTAGTACCTGAAATATTTCCACAATGCTTTATGTGTTGGGTGAGATGTTGATTTCATTGCATTTTACTCACAATGGCATATGGCTTACACATTTGCCTAACAAGAGAAAACTGCTTAAAACTCAAAGCCATTGTTAACAAAAGAACAGATCAGTCAGAAAAGATGTCTAGAAGTTTTAGAGAAATTTTTTCAGTTGGTGCATAGTATTTTGTTCCTAATAGTAATCATATTCAACAGTAATACATCCTTCAGTCCTGAGAACCAGTGTGTCACAAGTTAATGCAGAGAAATTAGCTAAAGTATCACTGGATTTCTGTTGGATTTTATTTATTTTTTGCCTTTTGTTTTTAGCTTTTGTTTTCTTTTTTTTTTAATTCATTTATTCACATGTGAATACATTGTTTGGGCCATTTCTCCCCCCTGTACCCTACCCCCTTCCTCTTCCCCCCCCCACCTCCCGCCACCTCCTCCTCGCTTCCAGGAAGAACCTGTTCTGCCCTTATCTCTAATTTTGTTGAAAAGAAAACACAAGCAATAATAAGAAAGACAAAGCATTTTTGCTGTTTGAGATAAGGATAGCTATAGAGAGAGATTCCTAGCATTGCTTCCATGTAATAATGTATTACATCCCAAGTTGATTCATCTCTAACTGACCTTTTCTCTAGTTCCTGATCCCCTTCTCATATTGACCTCTGTCACTTTAAGGTTTCTGTATTAGTTCCTCTGAAGTGGGGACATCAAATATTTTCATGTTTTGGGTTTCTTACCTATCCAGATACATCCTGTATGTGCTCTCCTCTTATCAAGTGACCCAAGTCCAACCACATTGCCGTATTTGCCCTAGATCTAAAGTCCACATATGAGGGAGAACATATGATTTTTGGTCTTCTGAGCCTGACAAACCTTGCTCAGAATGATGTTCTCCACTTCCATCCATTTACTTGTGAATGATAAGATTTTATTCTTCTTCATGGCTGAGTAAAATTCCATTGTGTATAAATACCATATTTTCTTAATCCATTCATCAGTAGTGGGGCATCTTGGCTGTTTCCATAACTTTAGCTTTTGTTTTCTGAGACAGCAGTTTACTCTGAAGTCCAGGCTGGCCTCCAACTTGCCATCTTTCTGCATCCTGAGTGCCAAGATTACAGGCAGTTACCACCACACCAGCTTCTTCTCCTTCTCCTTCTTCCTCTTCCTTCTCTCCTTCTCCTCTTCTCCTCCTCCTCTTCCTGTTTCACTGAAACTGTGCACTATTTGTGCAGATATGATTAACTTTAGATTCACTTTTAATCTCTCTCATTTAATCCTTATTTTCTAAGAAATTAAAAAGCAACATTTTTCGGAGTCTTTAGATATTCTAGTGAAGATCAAAGTACATAACTTTGATCTCTTATAACCAGAGTCTCACTTTGGTCATCGAGTTTTAACATAGTAAGATCATAGGCAATAAATAACCCAAGCTAATCCAAATTTCCTTTTAGTGATTTTTAACATGCTAGTTTTTAAATTTCAATCAGTGGTCAAGCCCCAAATCATAAATCCATCATCAAACATAACTAACACATATAATGACTGGATTGGCAGGATTTCTAGCTGACAAAAGGAAAGAACATTCTCTTTGCTTCAACCATTTCCAAATACTGATCTTTTATTTACCATTACTTCTATTGACTCTAATACTGTGATGCCATAATGCACCATTTTCTTCATTTTCAAATCATCCTACAGGATCGATATTATCAATTACATTTTATATGCCAGCAGAGTAAAGCTTATGGAGGATAGATGACTCAACTGAAGTGACAGAGCTAGTAAATGACATTCAAATCTAGGCCATTTTGATTCCAAAGGTTACATCTTCTGATTATACCATACTATGTTGCTAGAAATATAATTTTTCTAAGATTAGCATTGAAGAGACTAAGAAAAAAGAAGGACAAAATGGATAGTGTGGTCAATCTGTCATATATTTGAGACCTGAAAATAATGGTCTAAGTAACAAATGATAAAAAATATGTACATTTGTAGGGATATAACAAATGCCTTTCTTACTGGTTGTAATGATTTGCTACTTCTGACTTACAAATATTTAGAACTTCCAACACTCATACTTACATATTTGTTCAGCCATACATGCTTACTTTGCTAAAAAATGAAAATGAAAGGTTATAAAGAATTGAAAAAGAATAAAAATAGTTATTCCCATTTAGCGTTGAATATGAATGTATATATTGAACCGAGGTCATATAATTTAGGTATAGCTATTCTTTAGTGTCAGAGGTAGGATAACAATCCCTGCCCTAAATCATCTGGCAGCCCAATTAATGATACAACACCTGAGTGTATATGAGTAGCTAATCTTAGTCACTCAGATAATGATATGTACGTCTAATTGTATGTATTTTAATGATTAAGAGAAACAATTGTTTTTTAAGTAGTTATTCTGAGCCTATTGTAGACATATTGCCAACATTATCAATGTAATAATTACTAGGTAAACACATTTTTTTTAATAAGTACGTTGAGCTTACTCTAAAAAAGTTTCTAGCAAATTGGGTTTTAATACTAGTGGTTCCATTATTGAGGCATTACTTCCAAGAATGTTATGAATATTTCATGTGAAATTAGAATGAGAGCGATCTTATCCACCATATATAGAGTAATGGGTTCCATTCTGATGTTATCACCGTGCCCCACCCCTTCTAAGTGTGCTCTGCCTTGTTAGGAAAAGCCTAGGCAATCTACAGCCTTAACTCGATTGTCTTTCTCATTATCACCTCCTAATTTTATATCCAACAAATCGTCAAACCCACTATGGGTTTGTCTCCATGGACACAGACTTTTCTATTTCTATGCATTCTTTATCTGCCATGACAGGGAGCTTTTTAGAATAAAATCTGAGCATGTAGTCATTTTGTGATTCCTAATCCTAACTGCTTAAAAATGCCTTCAATGAGCCAAGTGTGGTGAAACAGGCCTGTAATCCCATCACTCCAGAAGCTAAGTAGGAGGATGGTGAGTTTGAGGGCAGCCTGAGCTGAAAACAAAAATGTTACAATTCCCTCCAACATGACACCTGCCTATTCTCCATTCCACCCCAGGCTACATCATACTGGACTCCTTTTAGCTCCTGTGATGCTTTCTCATGCTTCTGGGCCATTGCCCCTGCTTTGCCCTTCATCTGAAAGAGTCTTCTCTCCTTCTCCTTCAGGCTTCAGAGTAAACTAACTTCCCCCATTCAGTTTTCACTGACTATGTCATATGAACTACTGTGTGCTTAAAGGATCTTATATTTCTGCCACCACAAACCCCATCACATTTCATTGTGAGTCCTTGCACGGGGACCAGAGTAGCTGTTTAATAATTATGTGGTAATGAATAAAATTTGAATGCTATGCTGAAAATCTGAGTGTTCCTAGGGAGTAGAATGATGAGACATCCCAAAAACACATAAGTTAAAAAAACTAAAAGTTACTGAAAATTTTGGATAATCAAGACTTGAGAGCAAATGAGTTCCCTGTCCCTGAAGGCTGGAAGAGTTATCAACTGGAAGAAGTATGAAGTATTATGCTTTTTCTGAGGTCCTTCAAGACAGACCAAGACCAGCAGTTGAGTGATTCAGAAAGAATACTTTAACAAGATATAAGGCATAACTTTCCAACAACTACAGCTCTCTAATCATAACCAGAATGCTTTAAAACAAGCTAGATCCTCATCACTGGAATTGGTTTTGTGGAATCTGACAACCATTAGTTGAAATTTCTAGAAAAAGTAATCCTGCATGTAGTTATGCTCATAATAGAATGCTCAAAATACTATAGTTTTATCAATTGTACTGTGTGCTTTCTTTGCTTGTAGTCCTTTTCAAACAAAGTTAATGAAAACATTATGGGTTAGTGCATATTGGGATGGCTATGGAGCATTCATTTTTCCAATGGTTAATTAAACTCATACAAAGTCCAAAGTCCAAATAGTAAAGCTCTCTCTTTCTCTCTCTCTCTCTCTCTCCACACACACACACACACACACACACACACACACACAAACACACAATCACAACTAAACTAAAATCATAGAAGTTGATTACTGAGATTTTTAGGTTGGAGATGTCACAAACTGATTTTTGTTTACCTCTTGTATAATGTAGAAAACTTGAGAATTTAAGCCACTGCCTAACTGTCTTCTACTGGGGTATTTTTTTAAAACTCCAAACTGATTAAAAAACTTATTTCTGGGTATGTGCAAGTCCAAATATGAATGAAATAAAATGTATCTGGCTATGTAAAAAAAGCAAGTATTTAGTAAAACAGGATAGTCGTGAGGGCATTCTAAGCAGAAAAAATTTTGTTCAAGGTTTAACGTGGAAATAGCTAAAGGACAAGTAGCTAGTCTGGCCAGAGATGTGGTCTAGAACTGAGGAAAGTGAAGCAGAGTTGGAGAACTTGGTTTCACACAATATTTCTTCAGATTAAGAAGTCTAAGCATTATAGGAGCAAAATGTGAGCAATTGCAATGAAATACAGGAGTACTACTTGGAAAAGATGAGGAAAGAATATGGAGAGCAGATCTCAAACAGATGCCCTCGCCACATTGTTTAAAATATTGACAACTTACTGGCTGCTTTATAACTTAGTGAGCCCATTTCATCAATATGCAGACAGGTTTTCAGGATGTCAGTAAACTTCCCTGCCAAATGGCCAAAGGAATCTTCCTACTAATTGCTTAACAATGGGAGAGAACACATGTCAACCTGTCCCAATATCATGCCTGTTGGCAATTTGCTTTTTTAGCTAAAATACTCATTTTTGCCATTACTCTGGGTGGTACTATTCTACAAGTTACTGAAGAGAAAGGTCAGACTTGTACAGATACCTGGAGTGACATATAAACTTTTTTTTGATATGTAATTCCCCTACCAAATGTTTGATGGCATTTGATAAGGATATTACAATACTTATCATTCAGATTTGGAGTTTCTAAAGCATACAAATTACTGTAGACTGCAGTACACATTAATAAAAATGTCTTTAAAAGCCAACCATATTTTGTTTTTGCAGTTGTTTAAAGTATCATTTGGATGCATTTGTTTCAGTCATTTTCATTTTCTTTCAACAAACATTCAACCAAGGTTATTATTAGTATTATTAAAAAACAAAATCTAATATGCTACCTAAAACACAGGAAATATTCATTATTACATAGTATTTACTATTAACAAAACATAAATCTAGTAATGTATATGGAAATAATGTTTATAAAGTTTTTATTTTTGTTGTCATATTTTATTTTAGTTTAAGTTTTCATAAATTCCTCAGAGAATAAGACTTAGAGTAGGAGAGAAATATTCTATTTCTTCTCAATTTATTTTATGTCACTGTCAAATTTACTTCATGTCTGAGAAAGCTATTTTCTGATAAGGAGTAAGATGCCAAAACCTTTCAGATTTTTTTTTACTGGTGTGAAATGTATAGCTTTATCTTAAAAACAACAAAAACAATGAAAGAATTCCAAACTTTTACTGCTACACAAGAAAAAAATTAACATTAAAAGTAAAAGACAAACATGTCAATAGAAAGTGGGTTACACTATGTCTGGAAAAATAGCATGAGGAATATCATACTAAGTTAAAAACAAGGAAATGAAGCTGGTGCCTGCAATGAGATCATTGTGCAATAGGGCAGCAGTATGCCCACAATGATAGGCATGTTAATAATTATCTAGGTATCATGAATACTGGGACACAATCTTATCTGATGGACTCAGAAAATAACACAGCAGCTAGAAAGTTGTTAAGTGAAGCTCTGTTTGTGTGCTTAGAAATAATTCACAGGGCCAGAGTAAGTTGTTTCCATGGTTTTATGTTAAAAAGTGAGCAAAAGGAGAAAGATAGTACAATATCTACTCTAAAATGATTTATTTGATCATCATTAAGTTCTGCTTGCATAAAAATCTTACCCACAAGCCAATCAAATGGGTTATTGAGTGAAGTTGCATAATAGTAAATGCTGTTGATATGTAGTGGACTGTTTGATTTTCAGAATTAACTACAAGGTTGCTAACTATTCTCTGACAACTTACTGCAAAAAAGAAAAAAAAAGAGTTAATTACTGGATAAAATATTTATTTTATAATTCAAAGGAAATGAAAAGAAAATGTAGCCCTTATTTATCTGGGCACAAACACAGTTAAAATAGTCAGTGGAATGATGACTATTATTATTTGACAGCATTGAACTCTTGAACACCTATATTCTTATAAGAAAAGAGCCAAATGTTTTCCAGCATTTCTGCTTTATTAATACTTTAAAATCTGATGTGAATAATTTAAAGAAAGCAAAGGAACAAAATTGATGATTAAACAAATATATTCAGGCTTCACTTTGTTCTCTAAAACTTAAAAAGTCCCCAAATCACCACAGTACAAACTTGTCTATAATATCCTGTGATGCTTACCTCAAATCATGTCTGTACTAAGGCAATAAGACAACCATTCAGGTCCTCTATAATTAAGATTCACTTTTGCTGAGATGATTGTAGAACTTTGTTCAGTGTGTTTGTAATTCAAAAGCCACTTTAAATTGTGCCCATAAATATTTAATGTAGGAGCTCCTGATGACCATGGTTATGGCTCAGCATTTGTAAGGACTTTGCAATGTGAAGACAGGAATAACATTGTGGAATAATTAGGTTAGTTTTAATGACCACTATTTTCCTTCCATCATGAGGGTCCTTTCTAGTCATTTGGCATTCCAGGTCCCTCAAAGCCTTATTCTGTAGCTCTGGGATAAAAGAAGACAAAACCAAAGCTTGAAGTTGATGGAAAAGCTTCATGATTAAATTTTCCTTCATCCTACTCATTAATTAAAATTCATTAATTCTATGATCCATTCCCTTCAGAGTGGTACAAGGCAACAAAAAGGAATTGGACAATCAGCTGCAGCAAATATGCTAATGAATCCAGTGATTCATTACTCCTATTGGTGTAAAACCTTCCAGCTGGAGTGGTTCATATGAGTTTCAGGGGGAAAGGGGATTTGATCTGTGTCTTGTAGGATAAGAAGAAGGGAAGGGAAGGGAAGATGACATTTCATTATGTGCACAAATGAGTTCTGCTGTGCGTCAACCAGAATCCATACGTAAACTCCTGGCCTTCCAATTCATGATGTTTTAAGTCAAGAAATGATTTTTAAAAATTAGTGTAGATATTTAGGTAGTCAAAACAGAGAAAGAAACAAGACCCAACTCTAATAATGGAATAGTGGGTGAGATTTATTTTTTGTTTGGTTATCTGATTTTTTGAGGAGTTTGCTTATATAATAAAATATCCAGTATTAACAATTCTAAAAAAATCCTCTTCACTAATAATTATCAAAGGAAAGAAAAGCAAAAAAAAAAAAAAATTACCTCTTCAAAATAAACTCACATTGGAATAATGAAAGCAACACATCCATACCAAACAGAATCATACCAAACAGAATCTCACATGGCGCAGCTACAATGAGGAACTTGCTTATATTTACTTCCAAGAAGATAACAGAAATAAAATAGCAAGGGTATCATGGCATTGCATATTTATAGAAAGAAGAATGCTATTGATATAGAAGGGAGTGCATTGCCTTGGGTAGACAGCCTATGTTTATATTTCAGATGCACTAATTTTCTAGCTTTTTTGACCTTGAGCAGCTCACCTATCATTCTCTATAAAATGGAAACTAAACTATCTCACAGAGGTGTTGAGGAGATAAATTATAAGAAAATAAGTTTACAAATACAAAACTACCAAAAATAAGATGCATTACTATGGGACACTTTAAACTTGCCTTTGAGCTTACATATTTTTCTTTTTATATTATATATTACTTGTAGCTTAGAGACATTTTTTGTCTTTCATGTCCTAAATGGACTTCAAAATATATTTGGAATATGTTCCTTAGTCTATAACTGTCTATATGAATAATATAGCCAGTGTTTGCCTTGATTCCAAAGTAGGCTATGACTATAAACCTGAACTGAAAATATTTACAGTCATCTCTAAGCACTTAAGTAAAAAAGTGTCCTTTATTTAGTTAGTGAAGCAGGAACTCTGGGCCTTTCACCAAGTAAAATTATCTGTAGTAGAATTTGAGCTGAGCCATTTTAGCTCAAACATTCATGCAGCTTTACTTTACTGAAATGTGATGGTAAGTGTGTCTCTGGAATTGTTTCTTGAAAAATTTTTAATTACTGATGGTAAATGAGCAGTGCTTAGAATCCATGAGGACGAAAGATGCATCATCCTTACAGTGCCCTGTGAAATACCCAAGCCTGTCCCTAGTGGACCTGAAATCCTTGTACATCCTAAGATACTATTTTCAATGGCAAAGTCCATATGGCAAATAAACACAGTTCATATATTCTGCTTTGTGAGTCCACAGTCAAAAAAACAAAAAAGGAAATAAAGTGACAATGTTAACCATAATCTATTCCCATCCTCTGTTCATTTATTTCATTTTAATTAATTCTCAAGTTTGGTGTAATTGTGAACATTTTTTGTAATAAAGATTCCAAATATTGTGGAGGAAATGACTGTATTACTTAAAAGAAGAAATGAGAATGACATGTAGATGATGGTGGTGAAATACACAAGCTCTTCATTAGAAGATCCCATGAGCCTTCTCATAGCTAATTCAAAGCTAGGACATGTATACTATAGGACGTAAATTTAAGTTCATGACAAATCAATTATGAAAAGTAAAGCTAACAAAGTCAATCACCTATTATATAATTATGTCTAGCACAAACTGCTCACATGAACCAGAGTGGGGAAAAGAAGAACAGCCTAGCATTAGCAGTGTTGCCATGAGACACCTTCTCACTGATTCCAACAACACAGTAATGCTGGAGTTGCCATGGTCTGCACTTCATGGAAGAGAAAGCTAAGACTCAGAGATTCACGCTAAATGCATGTTCACTGACTATAGGCTTAAGGCCTATACATAAAAAACACCTCTAATATTAAAATCATGGAAAACTAGTTTGGAAGTTAAACAGTTAAAGCAATAAATGTAGACTGAACAGAAGCAATAAAAATGTAGAGAGGTGGGTTCGACCTGTAAAATAGAGAAAAATCACTGACAGATTTAGGAAAAAGGAAAGATTGAGTAGTCAATGATGGTTCCAAAGTTGTGTGGTTTTGCAATTAGAAGAATGGGAATGCCATTTACAGAAATGCTGAGATAATAGTTAAGAATTTGTTTTCAAAGATTAATGATATAGAGAAGCATGGTGGTATAGTCTGTAGTTTTAGCAGTTGAAAGGCTGAAGCAGGAGGATTGCAGGTTTAAGACCAGCTTGGGCTACATAGCAAGACCCTGTCTTGCTATTTTTTTTTAAATGATACATGTTAGTTAGACATTGACTAATTGCAATACTTCTTATGTCTAAGAATTATGAAAATGGGCATATAAAACCAACCTAAACGAGATGTATTATGTTAAAGCAGTATTACTATGCAATAAGTGTAACTTATCTTTAAAAAAATACCCTTCTGACTTTTTAAAGAATAATTACTAAATGTCACCATTTAATCTATACTAGTAATATCAATGTTTCTTATTCAAGGTATTCCAAGTAATTTGACCAGTTTTTAATCTATTGGTTTTGAAATTTTAGATACTAAAAATTCTTATAGCTTGTTCTACTTAAAACCTGATTTTACAAAGCTTTCTTAGATACTTTTGTCAGGTCCTGGACTCTAAGTCAGGTCATTTAATGGTTGTGTATTTTATTATATGAATAAAGAGTATATGTGCGTATTTACATGTGGCTTTTGAATGCATGTGTATATGTAGATATCTGTGCATATATTTGTAAATAATATACTTATCAGACAGAGAAAAAACCAGAAAGATGTTGTATCATTGAAGCAAATTTATCTAAAAACTGGATTCCAAAAATACCTGTTATCATTGTTCCATTTTGCGCATTCAGTTCTATCTTTACAAGCAAGTCAATATGTATTTATATCTAAAGAGTGTGATTCTGAAGATCATTTCCCATAATGATGAGAAATTGCTCCCAGATAATGAAAAAAGAAAAAAACCCCAAAGTTTAAAGGTCCTCTATCTGTTTTAATTCACACAGTAATTTTTTCTCAGTATTGTTGCCAATGTCAAATTGTAATTATATTCTAACCAGACTGTCAATATATATTTCCCTTTGATATACAGATTTTGGCAACTGATTTCACAAATAGCTTTGTTAAGTAGACTAATTGTCACTACATCAAATTATTCTGAATGACATAAAGCCATTGAGCTAAATTAATGGCACAGAAAAGATTCACAGAAAAAGGTGTAACAGTTCTCAGTGCTTGGTAAACCCCCAACCTCATGCCTGGAAATATTAGGAAAGTTCTGAAGGGCAGAGTATGGAAAGGCAGAGGCAGTGCAAAGACCAGGAGGAATTCTGAGGTCCCTAATCTTCACAGTGTCCACACTTGCTTTAGGACATGCTTTCTCTCATCCTTGTGCTTTCACTGGTATTCTCCTGGGCCCAGGTAGATTACCTTTCCAAGGTGTTGATGACAATGTGTTTCATATTTATAATATTTGTTTTAGAAGTAATGGCAACAACCTCAAAAGGTGAGGTTTGGATAGTATGGAAACTGATTTAGGGAGATATTTTCTAGCATCTCTAAAATCTTACCACTTAACATTTGTGATTTTTTTTTAATTTCCTTTGTGGATATGCCTATTTAATTTGAAAGGCTTAAATGGTGCTCATATTCTTTAAGTAGACTGTAGCCCCAACCACAATCCCCTGTCCTACTCAAAGCTAGGCAGTCAGCTAGGCACTCAGTTCTAGCCATTTGCAGGTATAGTGAGTCTCAAGCCTCTACTCCTACATACTACTCATCTGCCCCCCACAAATAAAAATTACTGTTTATAAAGCATCTAGTCTGTATATTGCACTTTATTTATTATGACATAATCTAGTCCTAAGAAAGTCCTATGGTAGACATTTATATACTAAAGTAAAACATATTTTGTTTTTTTGCCAAATTGTATATGTATTTTTTCATGTATCATTGCTTTTACTATCAAAATATATGGTATAAGTCAAAAATATGTCTCATGTAAGTTTCTCCATGAAGACAGAAATGAGAACTTACTCTTCTAAACCCTACAACGAGTACCACTGTGCCTTAATCAGAAGAGGCTACAAAAGAGTTTGACAGGTTGATTTTGAATTTGAAGATTTAAAAAACAAATCTACTTAGATTCAACAGCTCATCAACATTTAACATCTACTCATTAGTAGTTTGGAATGAATAGCAAAAAATTAGCTTTGACTCAATTCTTAAGCTTAAAATCAAACAATCAAAAGAAGTTAACAAATGCTTTATAGAATATTGAGCATAAAAAATAAGTGCCCCCATTCCTTGTCCATTAATGGAATTCATTTTATAATAGTTTTAGTAACTTGTATTTGTATTATTACAATTGTTTCCTGGTTCATCCAAGACACACTATTCTCTTGCTTTGTAGACTAAATGTTCCTGGAGAATTTAAGAATAAGGACTCAATAAATATTTGCTGAATTGAACTGAGTGTACAATATAAATCAATAAATAGCTTTAAGAGTAGAAAGTGGAGGAAGATATTGAAATAACCTAGCCAGACAATAGGTGAGATTAGTCAGGGAAAGCCTTTGAGATTTTTGTAAATCTTGTGCTGTAATTTAAATAAGTTGGTGGGAAAGGTGGAGACTGATTTATGCAAATGAGTCAGTCTAAACCAAGTCTTAAAAGTTGGCATAGGAGAACCACTTCAAGGAATCAAAGGAAGCTCAGCCAGAACATAACACAGGGATGATGTAGGAAAGGAAGTGAGAGCTAATGGAGTGGAATCAAAAGTGAGCTCTCAGAATGTTTGATAGATGTCTCTAAAGGATTTCTATGTTCAACACTCAGTTTTCTTTCTTTTGACATACTATTAAAATATAAGTTTCATTTTTGGTCAAACACAAGTCTGCCACAAACATGTCTATTGCTTGCAATCATTTTTATGACTTTTTAGACATCACTAGCATGCTTATTTTAAATACAATGCTGAAGAACTTGTATTCCATGAAAATTATATTTTTGAACATGATATTAATTGAACCAATACCACAGTATAGGATATGTAACAATTCCACAACTGTACATACTTCCTCTAATAAATTAGGGGGTATTGTACATCATTTGTCTTACCAAGTGTTCCTGCCTCTTGGGAACTCTGTTTACTACTGCCTAACACAGTCAGGATTAGAAAGAGCAAGCTTAGGCTTTCTCAGCAGGGGTATAATGGTGCAAGGGGATTGCAGGTCTTCAGTGTGCATTTGGTAGTGGGCACTGTGTGAGGTACTTTCTCATACGTACTCTATTTAAGAAAGAAGGAAACTGAGCCCAGAGAGGTTAAGTACCCAAAGCCTCACCACCAATAACTGGCAAAGCTGGGATTCAAGCCAAAGTAGCTCCAAAGACAGAACTTCGCTACACCATGCCAAAAAAACTTACAGATCTTTTCATTGGCTGTATTCCCCACAGGTGGAGAAACAGAGACCCCCCCAGAATGAAGCAAACTGATCCTAGTGTCAGTCTGTCATAATTCACCAAACTATTTCTAATTTTTAATAAATATAAGAGGTGAGTAATATGTGCTATGATTCAAGATGAATAAAAATCATCCTGCCAAGATAAAGAAGAAATATTTCATTTTTCTTTTGCTTAATGTGAAGATTACCCTAGGTCCTTTAAAACCTTATACTATAGTATACCTTGGCATTACTAAGAATTTGAAGTTCATCTTTGACTCAATTATCCTAATTGATTAGGCGGTTTAGCTGCACAGTTTGAATAATTATGACAAAGTAAGTCAATCAAGTTGCATGAATCACTGAAAACCAGATGCATCACTTCTCTTTAAATCATTCGATATGGTTTGACACTGCTCATAAAAATATATGCTGAAGAGGAAAAATAAGAGGCTTTTCTGACAATTCCTTAGCAATCAATACCAGATAACTCTTGAATGGTATTCAAACACTAGACCTTTGTTTTGCTGTGATTAATAATGGTAAGGAAAAACAATGAGTAATCACATTCCCAAAGAAGATGAGAACACTGAAAACAAAACATAACTGTATGGATTATGGGCCAGTATAACTTTTATTTGATTGGAAGTCCTTGCAGATAATAGGCACTACCAAATTTGTGTCTGACCATCTCTCATCTGTCCTTTAGAATCCTGGAAAAATCCTCATGTGATCCTGTAGCTTGCATTCTTGTGTCCAGTTGTCTTTTGACCATATGATCATTCATTTTGTAAAAATGAAAAAGATTTCCTTTGTGTGAATGCCCTAACTGTAAATAAACCTCCACTTTCATTTCGTGGACTCCACAAAGGCTCTCATTATTTTTGAATGAGGATATTCATGAGAAATCACCTGCAGGTCCTTTGTGTTGTGAATAGCAGTGTGAGTCCAACATTATTTTCTAGCTATCATCTAAGGTCTCAGGATTCTAAACACAGAGCCTTCAAAATCCCATCAGTTAACTTAGTTTTTCAGTCCTAAAATGCATACCTCATTCAGACAGGCATATGCTGCATACAGAATGGGCTGTGGCTTCTCTTTCAGTTTTTGTGGGACTGTTAGAAATCCCAGTTCTCTCTTATGCATACACTTATGATCAAGTCTGAAAGGAGATGGCACAATGCTTAATTCATATCTCATATGTCTCACATTAACTAATTCTAAGATCCTGAGGCATGTGAGAATACACTTTTGTTTTTCTTCCTAATTTCTAAGACTATTTGGACTAACAGAGTAAAAAAATAATCTCCCCCAACTTTGGCTGTTATAGTTGAGTTCAATAAATATCCTCCCCAAATTCTTTTACATTATGCTTCTGGCCCCAATTTTAGATGCACAATAAGCTTTTAGATGATGACAAAACTCCCGGGTACTTACACAAATCTTCACTTAGTTCCAGGCCTCTTCCAGTTCACTAATGTTTAATAGGCATCTGGTCCATTAAATATAATTGTAACCATACTGCCTCTGCTTAACAGTAAGTGGAAAGAATGGATGCCACAAACTTCAATATTCACAAACTCTGGCCTATGCTAGCTTTTAACTGGAAGACTGTATCCAGCCCTGGTCTCCAAAAGCAGAGAGATAGGGAAGAATTTGGACAGAGTTCACTAAAGCCCTTAAGGGGCCTTGGGATATTCAATACAAAAAAGAAAGTCCTAGCTATTTAGGAGACAGAGATAGGGAGGATCAAGGTGCAAGATCAGCCTGAGCAAAAAATTAGCATGGCCCCATTTCAACCAATAAAAAGCTGGGTGTGGTGGTGTGTGCCTGTTATTTCAGTTACATGGCTTGCATAAATAGGAGGATCACAGTCAGGGCCAGTCTTTATAAATCAAGACCCTACCTCAAAAATAACCAAAGCAAAAAGGGCTGTGGGTATGGCTCAAGTGGTAGGGTGTCTGCCGAGCAAGTATAAGGTCCTGAGTTCAAACCCCCAGTACCACCAAAAAATATTTTTAAAAGAAAATAATAAAGAATTCTTTCATGTATTTTAAATAGACAAGAAACAGAACTTTTACTAAAAAGAATAAATGAAGAATTATTGTAAAGTGGAGAATTTATACTTAAGTTTGGCATAAGAAATTGTATTTTCAAACACCTAAAATTATAAGACCTGACATTGAAAACCAGACATAATTATGGATTCTTCTCTGAAATGCATGCTCCATTTAGAAAGTCATATGCTACATATAAAATGAACTGTGGCTTCTCTTTCAGTTTGTGGAGCCGAATTAGTCTAAGCTGTTGGAAATTCCAGTTCTCTCTAGTAAGTAGATTTACTAAGTGGAGTACATCTCAGGGACTTGGATTAGTTTATGCTTCCATGAAGATTCATGGTTATACTAAGCATTTTCTAGTGTTTAGAGTCCTAATACTGTGTGCTAATTAGCTTTCTGTTAGGGAGACAAAATACCTAAAATAATCAATATTTTAGAAGGTAAGATTTATTTTGGGTCATGGCTTTAGTGGTTTCAGTCCACAGTTGCTTGGCTCCATTGTTTGGGGTCTGTATGTAGCAAGGCAGAACATCAAGAGAGGGAATGCATGGTGAAGCAAAGATTCTTACTTCATGATGTACAAGAAGCAAAGAGAGGGACATCCCAATATCCACTCTGAGGGCTTGCTTTCAACAACCTAACTTCCTTCCACCAGGTTCTAACTTCTATCAGGAGGTTTCACTACCTCCCAATAGTGCCTCAAACTGATGACCAAGCCTTTAGCATATGGTCCTCTGGGGGTCATTTAAAATCTCAGCCATAACATACTGGTAGTGAAATAATGGTACTTGAAGACAAGAGATGTTCAAGTAAGTCTGTAAATGCTATGGAAAGCAATTTTGCCATTTATTACTGCCTAGAGAAGATATTATATGTAGGTTTACTTCTAGCCAAAAATATAAGGACCACACCAGTTAACTACATATTCTAGAAGAGTGAAACTAACAGTGTGCAGTATGCTCTACGATAGAACTTCAGAAAGATTTTCCTAAACAGATAAGCTCAATCAGAAGGGAAAGTGAAATTACAATAGGAAAAGCAGTTTGCCACAAGGTTGCTCCTGTTGGGAGCTCCAGGAAACACTTGAAGAAGATGACATTTCTCATTGTTGACTCCCTAAAAGCAGATCTCAAACTTCTAGTACCTTGTTGCTCCCATCTGACTACTCAGAGTTACTCCTAGAAGCAAACACTTTGTGTCCTTTCTACCATAAGGCTGTTAGCCTTTCCCATTTCCCACCATTTTGAGTTAAACTAACATGCAAATCCACAGAGTGGTATGTATCCTTAATAAGTTTATGTACCTATTTTTCTGGTGCTTCTCTTGCTGAGAATTCTGTCATTCTTTAGAAAGGAACTAAGGAGACATTTTGTTGCCCTTGGAATCCAACCAATAAGGTATCTACCTCACTCTGTGTTTAGATCACCATGGATGAACTAGCAAACAAATAAAAAATCTGCATTTACATATTAATCTAACTTTCTATTTTATTGCCCTTTCTAATACGCATGATTTTACAGAAAGTATACATATATACTCTTTCATAATTGGCTATTTCTGTAAACTCCTAAAATTATAAAAAACAAAAAGTAAGCTATGACTGTAATACATAGATATCCTCATGTAAATTGAAAGGGTTTGTTAATTATATATTTATAATGAAGAATTTAATTTTCTTTGCTTTATTAATTGACCATAAAGAAAGATTTACAGAGATTAGAGATTAGAATTAATTATGGGTAATTCAAAGAATCCTTTCATTTCCTGGGCTCTTTTCAGTTTTACCAGGACTTAAAACTATACCCATTTTCTTGAAGGACACTGCTTTGAAGGGCCATAGAAGCTGTTGCATTAAAAAGGTCATTTAATACTTATGAAGTATTTGTTATTCAGATAATGTTAGGAACATAAAGAGTCGTTAAGTAAGGCAGAAGTCCTCAGTACAGATATAGTTACAAAGATTTTGTTTTTCTTGTTATAATATGTCTTAAATCTTAAATACCACATTGCAAAGCTATATTCTAGAACACATCAGTTAATTATCCCTAAAGGTTGTTGCACTTTGTAGTTAACTCTTTCTATCATCACAACCATTCAGTGAGTAAAAAGAATGGACATTAGAGTCCTTGTTTTATACATAATGAAATAAGGACTAGATGATTAATAAAGTCCAGTATCTACATTTAATTTTGTTGGGTTTTTGTTGTTGTTGTTTGAGGGATCTTTGGAGTTGTTTCCCTAGTAACCATGGTGCTAGCTCATTTTTGCTAGGAAATATCTTAGTTTTAGGGGTTTTGCTGAAGGAATCATCACTATTGCTAAATGTCTGGTTCTCATGTACACTGATGACAGCGCCAAACACAGGCAAAGTCTGATCAATTCCCTCGTAAACTGTTCTGGTTAACATAAAGACTGATGAGGAGGGAAGAGGTGGGGAAAAGGTATGGGAGGGTGAATATAGTGAGTTACTGCATACACATGTATGTAAATGGAAAAATGATATCTGTTGAAACGGTTCCAGGAATGGGATGGGGGGGGGGATAAGGAGAATGATGGAGAGGGTAAATTCAAATATGAAATATTTGATATATTGTAAGAACTTTTGTAAATGCCACAATCTACCCCCACCCAGCACAATAATTTTAAAAAAGGGGGTCTCATTCTTAAAATTTGAATAAGAGATTTACAATGTTAAAAAAAACAAAGAAAACAATGATAAGGAAAGCTATATGTGACAGTAAATAAAGTACTTTTTTAATCTCTAAAAATGAAGGATGAAGATGCAGAAAGATATTACTAAAATAACATCTGTGAGATGCTACTTGCTTCTAATTTCTATCTTATGGCACTTATAAACAGAGAGAGAGAGAGAGAGAGAGAGAGAGAGAGAGAGAGAGAAAAGGTCAATTAGGGAAATGTCATCTAGTGATGAAGCAGCCTGGTAAGAAAAAGGCTTCTAAAGAAACACTAAATCTGTTTCCCAGAAGCATTTAAATATAATTCCTAGTCCACTAACCTAAGCATTCCTAACAAAGGATTTATTTAAAGTTTGTTTGCTTATTTGTAGGAACTGTCACCCTGTAATGGAAACAAAAATGTAGAGGGACTGTATACTATAGAAAAATCATAGATTTTAGGATCAGAATTATCTTTAGTTTCTCTTTGGAATCAAAAAAATCAGGCTGGTGGAGTGGCTCAAGTAGTACAGCACCTGCCTAGCAAGCATAAAGTCCTGGGTTCAAACCCCAGTACCACAAAGGAATAAAAAATACACTTTTCCTCTCTGTATACACCCTCCTCATTTGTGAAATGATGCATATTTGCACTCAAGAAAATAGTCACTACTATTTTGGGAATTCAAATGAGAGCTACAAAGGCCACTTAAATTACTTCAGTCATTGAACAGTAATGATGACTGCAGGACTCAAAAAACTGCTCCTAGCAGTTTGGAGAACACCTAGAAATCAAACTGGACAATCCTCTTCTAACAGGAAACAAATTTCAGGACCTGGTGGAAATGTTTGTACTGTAAGCAATGCAATGATGGAAAACTGCTATTAAATTATCTCCAACCTGTAAAGATGTAGCCATTGTATTTACTTACTTGTATTTATTTGTAAACTCTAAAGTATATATCATTTGTACTTGGTATTGAACCATATATAGGTTAACATTTACTAAGTGAGATGATATACTTGAAGATGATTTTAAAATATTGCACCATTTTAAAGACAAAGGATCATATTATTATGCTTTGTTTTTACCAGGAATGAATAGTTTACTTGTTTCTCATTGGCTACAACTTCTCTTGTATTTTGGCTCAGTGATGCATACACTGTGAGATATTTCTTTTCTTTTCATGTATTTCTCTACTTAGAAAGATTTCAAAAAAGTAAAAGAATATTTTACCTTGGTAGTCTCAAAACAGACCATTTCCAACAATCTATAACTAGATTATTATGTTCCCAGTATTCAAAATCTTCTTGTCCTCTCTTATTTTGTATTACTCATCCCCCGAAAAATCCAACACCAAATTCTGCCTGATTAGAAAGTAACATCATGATCTTTCCTGTCCTATGTATATTTCTAGAAGGAGCATTTAAATGTGAGACAAAAATCTCCCCAGTCAACCAGCACATATTGTTTGTATATTGCAGATGATGGTTCTTATCAGGAGTAATAATGCGGTTTTACTTTTTACAGGAAATGGGAAATAAAACCTCAACAAATGGATGCAACTCTTCAGAATGGCTCTCAAATAGGCAGCCCTGAAAATTGATCTGGTTACTTGTCAATTGCATTATTCAGCAATGACATCAGCAGTAAAGCTGTAGTCAATTCTGGCTCATTGCCCACCTGATGACATAAATAAAAACGTGCTCTATAAAAATATAAGCATCTCTAGGGCTGAAATTTGAACCTTGAAACCTAATTAAACAACTTTCACCAGACTCATTAATAACACTATACCAGATTCCATACAAACACCTGGACACCCCACAACCAATGCTAACAAAACTTTTCACGGCACATTATTTTCAAATTGTTATCCTAGAAGAAAAGCAGGCTGACTGAATTATTCCCTGTGATATTTACTTCTGTTTTTATAAGCCATTTCATAAATTAACTTGTTAGAATATTGCTAACTGAAATCCTGAATTGAAACTTTATGGCAAGGACACGCTCTTTGATGCACTTCTAACAATCCTATTCTGTCCCATCAATAAGAAAGACATCATGCCTCTTTACCTGGGGGGTTATGTTCATTGAGAATCACAAGTGAGGCTGGGGTAGGTCTTCTTTTTCTGATCTGTGAACAAAGACCCAGCTAATTAATGTCAGTGAGAATCAAACGCTGGTCCCAGTCACTCTATAGCTTGCAAAGCTGCCCATCCTCATCTTTTCCCAATATCCAAAAACAATATATCTGTAAGCACACAATAAGTACTAGTTTTTAAATAATAGAAACCAGATAGTACAACTGCCAAATATCCCTAACATCTTTTTTTAACACATCGCTGCATTTGCAGAGAAAATAAAGTTATATATAATCAAGTGATACAACTGAAAGTTAATATATACTAAAGGTGTAGGACAGCTTGCTAATTTTAATGACTGTCTTAGAGCCTCATAATATTGGTGAGGATTTCAAGATCCATTACCCTTATCTCCAACTAGGATAAAAGGAACTTGAAAATTTCAAATTTCTAGCATGCGTCATAGTTAAATTAATAACATGAGTTTTGAATTTCAATTAATATTATTAGTTTTTTTATTTTCTAGTATAACATTTAGAACAAATCAGCAAATTTGGATATGGGTCTTATAAGAATGTGTTATTTATTTAAACAAAGAAATTTGGTGGGTCCTTTTTCATACTTTAGAAGTTACAGGGACACTGTCATTAGAATCTCTTGTTACAGATAGCCTTTATTTCTCTAATATATTCATTCATAGTTAAATTTCCAAAGTATATGTCAGTAGAATAGAGGATAAAATGTACCAATGATATCTTGTCCAAGATGGAAGCAATGTTCCATTCAGCAGACAAACGTAGCCACGATTGTGTTTATCTGGCCCGAGTCTTGTTGGATTTACTCAGTTCCAAAACATCTTGGAAAGATGTCTCAGATTCAATAATTATTTTCCAAGACTTTGCATAAAATATTTGGAAAAGAATTCAGATGTAATTTAGGTTTTAAGTAATTGATGAATTAGATGGATGTTCCCAGAACTTTTTTTTGCTTTTGCTCCTAGTACACTGCCTTTGTAGTTGTACCACAGATGATCCTTCAAATGGTGCCATTGCATCAAGAGTATACATAAATCTGAATATGAAAGGTGATACAGCCGTAAACCTTTCATATTCACAGAAAAAGAATTTAGGAATTGCTAACATATTATTAGTAATATCTAAATAAAATGTTGTAAAGATTATGCATATACTTACATATGCTATTGCATATAACATACAATTACTGTTTGGGGTACACACTGAAAAGCAATTTAAAAATATTTAGACTATATCTGAAATTACTCTGGGATTTAAAGCTTCCATCGTTATATCAATATTTTTATTTTACAAAAAGAAATATTTATTTTGAAAATGCTTTCAAAGTTGCTCTAAATGTTGAAGCTATTATTTCAATAAGCAAAAGCAAACATTTTTTATTTTAAATTGGAATTTCTAATATAGCCAGTTTCCCCAATGGTGTTAATTTTGGATGAGATGAAGTGCTGCTCAAATTTTATCCAATAGTTCTCCACTGCAACCCAAATACAAGTGCATACATAAACCAACTTAGTCCTCCACATATCTTAAAAGTCACAAAGTTAGTCAAATTGAAGAGGTAGAGAACGTTTTGATTACTTAGAATGCACATTTGTATCACTTTACATACAGGAATTGCTCCCCGCCCAATTCTACTTACCTGCTCTGCTGCCTCCGGTGCAATCTGACTCTGGAATAAAGGCACGGCAAACTGGATCTTTTTGGGGCTATTGGGCTCCATGTTAATGATGATAATTAATCAGAGATGTGAAGAGCTAAGAAGGACTAACCCCAAGTGAATCTGGAGTGTGTTTCCTCAGGCTCACTCCACAAGCCACACACAGTGCTTAGAAATAAATAGCTGTAATTCCAGGCTGAGCAAATGAAGATGCCGCGGTTAGTAACTCCCTTCTTCAACATCCACAATGATGCTTGGCTTGCCTGGTCTCCCCACCAATCCCTTGGATCTCTCAGCACAATATGGAAAGGAACAATAAGCTAATTGTGTGCCTGTTCACTCATACACATGCCAGGCATTCACTCAGCAGCTAATTGAAAATGCAATGCTAGCCTTGAAGGACCTGCTGCCCTGGGATTTGAAAGAAAGGCTCTATCCACTGTACATTACTAACCGGCTGCTTGAAAGTGCAATGTAAGCTCCCTCCGAGTATTGAGTACTGCAGGATGGGCCATTCATTATTGATGAACAGAAAGCAGAAAGTTTTTAGAGTTGGGGGCAGGGTTTGGGTATAAAATCATTTCATTTCTTTGTAGCAACTTATAAGTCAGACATTTTTGCTATTTCACACTTAGCCACCAAATAGATGAATAGCCCTGGAGAGTAAGCCACAACCAATAATATCAGCTTATATTTATGCTTCAAGATCTGGTTAGGTTCGAGTGACCACAGGAAGCAGAGTATCTGTGGTATCGTGAGGTCAGCCTCAAACCAGGGTTAAACAGATCTTAGTTGGAGTTCCATCTCCACCATTAACAAGTTCTCTGGCTTCAAGCAAATCTCGGATTATGTCTAGGCCCCCCACACCCTCAACAGGAAAATGAGGCAGTTAAATTCGATGACCTTTAAACTCTCATTCTGTTCTAACATTCTGTAATTGTAGTTCACAGTTTTTGTTAGAGTGGAAAATATTGAACAGCTAAATTTAGCAAACAGCAGGGGAAGTCATTGCTACTGCTATGACCTCTATTTTAGTTTCTGGTGGAGCCAGTTATAGCTTCTTGACTGGAGGAATACAGAAATGACTGGAAAACCTTAGTGGAAACCTAATGGTATCTATCCAACACTGTGGCTTGTTGTCAGTTGGGATGAACGTAAAGAGAAAGATATTAGAAAAAGCATAGAAAGGAGAGTCTTCAGAAGGACAGAGGGTGAGGTCATACAGCTTGTGGTTAAGGAAGAGAGGGACACTGACTTGATCACCACATTCAATTAATATCTAGATGTCCTTCATGTACTTGACCACTTTGGTGAAGGAAGCCTGAAAATGAAGCCGTCTTAACAAAAAACAAGAACTGCAGTTCTTTGGAAGGTATTGTTTGATGATTACTAAAATTTTAAATATAGTTTTGAATACACTAAATACAGTTAGACATTGGCTACTATTGTAGGTTTTACAAAAAGTTTCCTTTCTTCTTAAAGTTCTGATTCTATACCAGGAATCCATCTTAACGATTTAAGTATGCAATGTTCTATTGAAAGAATATGGAAAGTAATATGCATTATTCAAATAGTTTTCTATACCCACTGGAGGAAAAAGCAAGGGAAGACTGGATGTGAAAGCACTTCTACGTGGGGAATAGTGCTGACCAGCAGGAAATCTTGTGATAGGTTCATCCCTGAAGACTTGAAAATAAGCTTATAAATTATAAAGTTTTGTGTAACTGTTTATAAAACCCCTCAGAAAGCAAATCTGAATTAATACCATTAATGAAGTTATTTCACTGAATATTTCTTCAGATTATATAAAATAAAAATAAGGCAATAGTTTTAGTGAGGAGTTATTCCAAAACTTTACTAAGTGTAGTAATTAAGAGCATGTACTTGACACCCTTTCTTTCAACTTCTGGCTCTGCTACTTACTAAGTTTATCAGGTTGGGAAATAAGAGAACTTTCTTCCTGTTAGATTAAGATAAGTGAATTCCTAAAAAGAGCTCATTACAAGGTTGGTACAGAACTTCTTAATAAAGGAGAGCTCTCATTTCTTCTAACCAAAATTTTCACAAAGCTTAATCATGTATATTTTAGCCTGAAATATTAAGAATCTCTACCTATTTGTAATAATTTGATATCAGTTAGAACAATACAAGATAAAATGAAATTCTAAATATGTGTTATAAACACCAATAATGTGATTCTCATTAGCTAATTGCTTTCATTTGAATAATTTGGCTTGAGATAATATCACACAGAGACATTCTAGAAACATTAAGCTTCTTGCTTTTCATGAGGCCAACTCCTGTTCAGCCTTCAGAATTTAACTGAATACCATTGCTTGTAGGAAACTTTTACAAATTTGCTTCTACCCACACTGTGTTTAAGCCAGCATATCTCTACTTAGCACAATAGTTAGCTGTCTTTAATTGTTTAATATTTTGAAACCCTACTTATTCACCTAGCAAATTAAATATTACAACCTACTCTTTGCCAGGCCTTTGCTGTGGCACTAGAAGAAAGATTGTGTTAAAAGATTTTTGTGTTTAAAGTCCTTTCTTTACTTTTTCAATACTAAGTCTCACTTTGTAGCCCAGGCTGATTTTGAACTCTCAATGTTCCTGCCTCAGCCTCCTGAGTGCTGGGACTACAGGCATATACTACTACGTTCAATTTAAAGTCCCTTTAAAGTTAAATTGTTAACCTAAGAATAACTTAAAATGCAATTTAAATTAAAAATACTCTAAAAAAATTTTAGTATAGAGTTTACCTGGCAGTGAAATACATAGTTTAACACTTATCCACACACACACACACATACACACAAAAACCACAGTATATAGTTATATTAAATATTAAGTATACATTTTTCTCCCTACTAGAGATAACAACAATATAACTTTATATGGTTCTTATTATGTGCCAGGCACTATTATAAGTTCTTTGGCCTTATTAATTTAATAATCATAACTGCCCTTTGATGTAGATACTTTTGCCACCTCTGCCCATAATTTAAAATGAGGAAATTGTGAATCAGAGAGTCTACGTAATTTGCCCAAGGTCATGCAACTAAAACGTGGCAGTTCCCAGGGAGTTTCAAATTCAGCCACTTTTGCCATAGTCTAGGTTTTTAATCACAAGGCCACCATGATAGCTATTGTAATATAAAGGCTATGGAGAGTCAGCAGAAGCCAACAGAATCTCTATAGCTATTAGATATTCTGGCACATGTGCTCATGGTAAAAGATAATAAGATGACATGGAATGTGAATAAAAGAAAAGAAAGTAAAATGATTATAAGATCTTGCTAATCATAAAGATCTTATGTGTCCAATAAGATATAAATATACAATGAGAGTCTAGAGTTGGATATCATGCCCCCAAGCTGACTTAGTGGCAGTTTTTCTTCTCTCTCTCTCTCTCTCTCTATATATATATATACATATATATATATATAAACAAGGATTAAAAATATCTCTAGAATAAACAATACAGTCTCTCTTCTGTCTTTAAGGTAAGTAATACTGTGAGTAAAGGAGGTAAATGTTAGGAATATAAGACATGAGGCCTTATCAATTTTACTCTATCTTATTTATCCTATCAGTTGTTCCTTAAGACTCTCCATACTTCATTCACCACCTGCCCTTTTGTAGCCTCCCTTACCTTCCCACGAAATGTTCCTTCCTTTCATCCACATTAAATTCATCTTCTAATTCTATCTACTAAGGAAGGTACTTTCATATTCTCCAGATAAGAAGAATTTGTTTTATGTTATTCTATAATAATTTTGTGTGTGTTTCTTTTGCCTTTCTGCTATACCACAAATCCTACTTTTAAACATAAACAGAAGAGGAAGGGTGGTGTGGCAGAAGGACAGAAGTCTTCTCTATCAGATTCCATGAATAAGTCTGGATAACAAAGAATAGACTACATACAGAAGAGCAAAGAAAGGAAGAGCACTGAGAACAACAATAGGGAAAGAACAGCTGTAAAATGTGGTGAAACAGAAAGGTGACAGAGTAAATTAAAAAAAAAAAAGTTTTCAGTTCTAGTCCTAGTTTCCCCATGGGGAGGGGAAACCAAAGCCTCCACCTCAAAGTAAACCAGGCAGCCTCTGCAACCGACCAGCAGATCTACCTGTGGTACAAAAACCATACCTCCCACAAACCTTAATCCTAGAATAGGGATTTGACAGGTTGACAAGGCACCATCTAGTGAGAGGGCCTCCTGATCCATACTGAGGTACTCAGTGGGTCTTGAAAACAAGGAGCAGTCACAGCTCAGAGCTTCTTCAAACATCTGGCTGCAGCGTATGAGAGGGAATGGCAATGAGAGGTTTGTGAAGGAGGAGAGGCTTTGACTTGGGGACAGCTAAGAAGTTAAAGGGAGCTCAGGAAGGAAGAGACACAGTATTTGGTGGCCATGCCTTAGCTGATGAGAGCAGCTCCACTGCCTGTGGAAAATTTCAAAAACAACACTTAGCCTTCACTAGTAGAGAGTTCAGGTTACACAAGATGAGTCAGACAGGCAAACTTTGAGACTGAGCAACTCTGGAGACTGAAAAGGGTCACAGTTCCAGGAATTCCAGGACTTGGAGCCACAGTGTCCATGTAGGAGACTGCCAACAGAGACAGATATAAAGAGGGAGAGGTTTTGACTGGGGTAAACTAAGGGTTCTGACAGGAACCAGGAAGCAGCAAATAGCCCAGAGGTCAGCCACTCAGCAACAGCAGCTCCATTGATACAAGAGATGCATCTCAATGACAAAAAATAAATATTGGCTTAGGGAGAAAGGGTGGAAAGCAATCTTTCAGACAAATGGATGCCAAAAGTAGACAGAAATAACTATGCTCATTTGATAAAGTAGATATCAAGCCAAAATTAATCAGAAGAGACAATGAAGATCACTTCATGTTAATAAAGGGAACAATTAATCTAGAGTAAATAACAATTGTTAACATACATGTACCAAATGTTAGTGGGCCCAACTTCATTAAACAAACACTACTGGACTTAAAAACACAGGCTCCAAGACAATAAGAGTAGGAGACTTCAATACCCCACTCTAATAAATAGACACATCATCAGGACCAAAAATTCATCAAAGAAACCTCATAATTAAATGACACTATAGACTAAATTGACTTAATAGACATCTGCAGAATATTTTATCCAGCACCTGCACAATGAACATTCTTCTCTAAAATAGATCATAACTTAGGACATGACACAAGTAAAAGCAAATATTAAAAAAAAAACTGAAATAACTCCCTATGTCCTATCAGACTATAATGGAGTAAAACTAGAACTTAACAGCCAGAGAAACTATGGAAGATATTCAAACACACAGAGACTGAACAACACATTGTTGAACACCAGTGGATCATTGAAGAAATAAGGAAGGAACTCTAAAAGTTCCTAGAATCTAACAAAAATGAAAACTCAACCTACCAGAATCTTTGGGATGGAGCAAAGGTAGTGCTGGGAGTAAAGTTTATAGCTATGAGTACCTACATCAACAGAAAAATCTCAAATAAACAGCCTAATGATCAACATAGAAATCTCAAATAATTAGCCAAATGATGTAACTCAGGGTCCTAGAAATACAAAAATAAGACAAACCAAAATTAACAGAAAGAAATAATAAAGATTAGGGAAGAATAAAATAGAGACCAGAAAAACTACTCAAAGAATCAATGAAACAAAGAAGTTGGTTCTACGCAATGCTAAATAAGATTGATTAAGCCCTTTGCCAATCTGACTAAAAGGAGGAGGAAAAAGACCCAAATTAATAAAATTAAAGACAAAGTAGGGGATATTATAACAAATATTGAATGAAATCTAGAGGATCATGAAGGAATACTTTGAAAACCTATATTAAAGTGAAAAAAAATAGAAGAAATAGATAAGTTTCCAGATGCATTGACTTACCAAAATTTAATTAAGAGAATATAAACCACTTACATAGAACTGTAACAGGTCAATGAGTTTGAAGCAGTAATAAAGACTTTCCCAACAAAGAAAAGCCCAGGACCTAATGAGTTCACAACCAAATTTTACCAGACCCTTAAAGAGGAAGCAATACCAATACTCCTCAAACTTTTCCAGAAAATAGAAATGAAAGGAACAGTACCAAACTCATTTCATGAAGCAAGTATCACACTAATCCCCAAATTGGACAGGGACATACATACAAAAAAAGAAAATTATAAACCAATGTCTTTAATGAACATAGATGTGAACATTCTCAATCAAATACTTGCAAAATGAATTTTACAACACATTAAAAAGTTCATACACCATAATCAAGTTGATTTCATTCCAGGGATGCAAGGATGGTTCAACACATGTAAATTGAAAAATGTAATACAGCACATAAACAAAATCAAGGACAAAAACCACATCATCATCTCAATTGATGCAGAAAAGCTTTTGATGAAATTCAACATCCTTTCATTATAAAAAGCTCTGAAGAAACTAGGAATAGAAGGAATGTACTTCAACATATCAAAGACTATTTAGGGCAAACCTTTAGCCAACATCATACTAAATGGTGAAAAATTGAAACTATTTCCTTTAAAGTCAGGAATGAGACAAGGGTATTCACTTTCCCATTCTCATTTAATATAATTCGAGCATTCTTAGCCAAAGCAATAAGACAATAAAAAGAAGTAAAGGGGGTTTGAACAGGGAAGGAAGAAGTCAAATTATCCTATATGATTCTATACTTAAAAATACCAAAGAATCCACCCAAAACTCCTAATATTAAAAATAATAAACATAAACAGAAGCAAGATTTTAGTTATCTAATAGTCACTATAAAATTCCTAGTAGGCTTCATTTTTCTTATATTGTTAGGAAACAAAGTATTTCAATAACCTGAATTTTCCCATAGATTATAGCTCATCCTTTTAATCACCATAAATTTTTACTTTTAAATTTTAATGGACACTTAAAGTATACTCAATATTTTTATGCCTTTTAATAGGGAAAGTATCAAATACAATTTGTCTTTTTACTACTTTCTAGCTTATATGTAAACACCAGTTTATGGTACTGTCATGTACAAAGATGCTCTCTGAAGATATTATTATTTCTTCCTGCAATGATAGCATACTTATTATGACTAAGTCTTCTTTTTCTTTATCTGATGATGGTCAATAGTTACCTTTTAATTGTTACTTGATATAATAAGTGCTTTATTTGGGAAAAGAAGGAAATAGAGAAAAGAAGGGAAGGGGAAAAGCTTTTCTTTGAAAACCATGGAGGTTTTTTTTTCATGCATTTCCTATTCAAAGATTTATTCCAAACATCTTGAATTCATAAATCTTGAAGAAATTCAGATACACGAGATATACTTTGTTCCATGATTGGTTAGTGTTATGGATTAAGTATGAAATGTCCCCCAAAGACATATGTTGAAGGCCTGGTCCCCAATAGGTGCAAGGCCTAGCTGGAGGAAGTAGGTCACTGTGGGGTTGTGTCCTTGGGAGCTCTACCTTCTCCCAGCCCCTTCTTGTCTCTCTGCTCCCTTGCATCCATGACATCCATGAGGTGAGCAAGTTTGCTCTACCACATACTCCTGCTGCCATGATGCTCTGTCTTACCGCAGGCCCACAGCAATGGAGGAAGGCAACCATGAACTGAAACCTCTGAAACCATGATCCAAAATGAATCCTTCCTCCCTTAAGCAGCTTACTCTCAGGTATTTATCACAGTGATGCAAAAGTCTGATTAATACAATTGGCTGACTGAATACCACAAAAATAAAAGCAAATACTTACTAAACATGCTTATGTTAAATGCTATATGAACAAAATGCTATAATGAACAAAAGAGGGGCTAGGTATGTTAGCTCACACCTGTAAGTCCAGCTACTGGTGAGGTGGAGATCAGAGGGATTAGAGTTTAAGACCAGCATAGGCAAAAAATCAGTGAGACCCCACCCCCAGTCTTAACAAACAAACACAATATGGTGGTAGATGCCTGTAATCCCACCTACACAGAAGGTATAGGGAGAAGGATTGTGCTCTGAGACTAGCCCCAGGAAAAAATGTGACACACTACTTGAAAAATAACTACAGGTAAAAGGGCTGAGGTGTGGCTCAAGTGAAAGAGGGCTTGTCTAGAAAGTTTATTATACTACAGTCTTACATGGAATATGAAATTCTGCAGCATTTAAGTATAAAAATGCTTGCCAACTCTTTCATGCATAAAGACTGACATGGCTGATTCACTCATTCAACATTTACTTAGTGCCTGCTCTAGTTTTTAAAATTGTTCCTTATTTATGGTTGTATATTCTTATCCTCATTGACTCTAGTAAACAGCACCAGTTAAGCCCAGACGTTGAGTCATCACAGTCATCCCATGAGACACGTGCGTGGAGGAGCCTTCAGCAGTTCCCACCCCAGCAGCTGAACCACCTCCAGCTGCCTGAGTATTCCCTCTGACTCTACATGGTGGAGCAGAGACAAGTCACCGGCACTTTACCTTGAGTTCTTGACCCACAGAAACTGTGAGCGTGAAAAGTGTCTGCTGCTATATCACCAAGATTGGAACGTTAATTTATAGTCAACAGTAATTACTGAATACTTTAAAAATCATTAGCCTTATTTTACAGTTGGCTATTTTATATATAGGTTTATAACTCAAAGTGAGCTCTGCTCCAAGATGTGAGCATAAATCTGTGAGTTACTGTCAAATAAGCAGATGGAGACATCGGAATAAGTAAATTCATCCAATAGCATATAGAGAACAAAGAGAAGGCAACATGGAATTCTGAGGAAGCCAAATGTCAGGGGGAAAAGAGAGGGCAAAATGGAAAGCAAACAAACTAAAACAGATTAATCAAAGCAGCAGGAAGACCAGGAAGACCAAGGAAGAACAGTGAAATGGAAATCAAAGTCAAGGAGTAACCTTCTTTAGGTAGGTTGCAACTAGCCCTACTAAAACTGCACAGATTTTAATTAACAAAACTCAAAAGGTATCTGTGAATGAATTTTAGGAATTAGGTCCAGCAAGAGAGCAAAAAATGGGTAAGAGAAGGAAAACTCAGAGCAGTTCTTAAAAAAAAAAAAAGTGACCTAAAACATAAGATCTCAGAGAGGAGAGCAAGGGCAAAGAGTGGAGAGGAGACTTCTATATATCCTGGGCTATAACCAAGGAGCCAGTGGAGGGAAAGGTTAAAAATACACAGAGAACAAAGGAGGGAATTGTAAAAATTTTATAAAAATATGTAAATATAAACATACAATGCAAATACTTTTTTAAGTTAAGGAAAATAAAATATAGGCAACTTATTTCAAATTATACTTCAATTTTCTGTGCTCAAATTACTATTCAGGATTCCTGACTAATAGGCCAGTATTCTTCCTAGGAGACCATAGGTATGCTTTGTTTATTCTTAACATTATAAACAAGCAAACAAATATAACATCCATATGTAAGATTCTTCAAATTTTAATATCTTTGGATATTATGTAATAAAATGATGCTATAATGGAATTTTCCTTAGTTTGGATTCAGAAAAGCTTCTAAAAATCTCACTCCTGGTTATTGGTGTGGTTTTCAAATAAGTTCCAAAATATTTACACAGTTTATTATTAAGTACAGTTAAGTGAAAAAAAGCATGTTATTAAATAGCATGACTAGTATGATCCCATTATATATTTATATGGCTATAGTACACATGTTGATGCATGTTTAATGCTCACAAATTAAGCACATACTGACATCCATAGCTGTAATTACATTTTTTGTGTACAATGTGAAAATGTGTTAAAAACATATTCTGAGAAATTATTAGAGGTCATCTGGATGGTTGTATTATAGGTTTATGCTTTCTACTTTATACACTCAAGATATATGAATTTTCAAATAAAAATTAGCTTCCAGAATTACAAAGATAATTTTTAAATAGTATTTCCTATAAAAGGTCTTAATTTTCATGCCAAAAAGCTTTTTCATACACTTCCTTAAGCCAGAGAAATTAAAATAGAGCAATTTTTCAGAGAACATACTTTGTCTTCTAATTAACAACTTGCTTTGATGAGATCATTATCTCCAAAAACACATTCAGTTCATCTCAGTACAAAAGAACAGAACGATGTTCCTAACATTATACAATTGTCCATAAAAACAAAGTTATAGGTACACAGAGGGCTTCTCAATTATGCTCACGAGTGGAGAATCTCATTGTTCTTAGCTTCCTTTTTGATTGTTTTAGTCATTTAACTTTGTTGACTCTTTTTCTAAGTTGTGTATGGCAAATGAAACATATTCTTACTTTTATTACTTATGCCAATAAAACAGAAGAATGAACAAAAGAGAGAAAAAAAGAGAGAGAGACAGAGGAAATGAATGGGGTAGAAGATGGAGTTCTTTCAACTTTAAGGAACTTCAAGTCTTTTACTCAAAAGAGATGCTTAGAAGAGATCACATACCATTAGTGATTTAGGCAAATTGTGAGATATGTTCTAGTAATACTTATCAATCAGGAAAAAGACCTGAAAGAATAAGTCTTTCAAAGTCCTTTCAATCTTACCATTTTTTAGATATTTTTCCATGGAGACTTGAATAGATAAAACATTCTATATTAATAATTTTTTTCAAAGCAGAGTTTTGTGAGTCACTCAGAGTCAGTGTCTTATTACTTTGTATGAAGGATGTCTAACAAAATCTTGACAGTCATCAAAATTTGGGGAAACTCTTAAACAGTTTCATTTACTTTGCAGATCTCAGGAAAAGCATTTCCTATACAATACCTTTACAGGGAGATTGTTTGAAATGATTGAAGAAGACAGGAAAAGACTGCACTGCTAATATGGTGAGGCACTTTAAAACATATGCAAAATTTTTGAAATGTAGCTGGCTATAGCTGGTCGAAGATCAGGTAGATCCAAGGCAGCTCCTGCTGTTGGCCTCCCCTGACCTTCTCTGGAGGCCAGTTAGATTTCTGATTTGTAGTATTCAGCTGAAGGACTTCTTCCAATCCCAAAGTGACCTTCTGCTGGTGTTTTGGTTCATCTCCCAGTTCACCTCTTCAATCTTTGATGTTTTCAAATAGTTTTTAAAACCCAAGGGCACAACTAGAAAATCTGAAATCCCAAGAGGAATACCAAGAGAGTCCCACTGTGTATGTACAGTTGATATTTTATAAGGTTTGGATTTACTTTAATTCTAGAAGGATCCAATCTTAAACAAATATTAAATCTTTACACAAATGGTACAGCCACAGTGTTTTACAATTAAAATTTTTGCCAATAATAAAATTGGGCTCCATAATAATGTAAAAAAAAAACCAGATAGGGCTTTTTAATTGAATTTTTGGTGTTCTGTAAGTTGTTTTAGTAGAATCTTCTGCTGAACTTGTACTTATACTCTATGGAATCCAATTTGAAATTTACATAACAGAAAATATTAAGTAAGAAATATTCTAAGAGCATGATTTTATGTTATTTTAATTACTATTCATGATTGTCTCTTAGATTTCTGCAGGAGTGACAAGGAGCACATAGGTGATTTAAATCAACTCCAGGTTGATTTCAATTTTCTTTCCTTAATGATTTTTTTAACCTAAAACTACACATAAATATAGAAGCCTTGTAATAGAAACTCTCCAATGTGGCATAATTGATTGATTGAGTTTTCATCTCTTATCCTTAAATCTTGCTTTCGATAACATGCTAACTTTAATGCTTAGGAGAATGTTTAAGAAGCACCATACAAGGGCTGGAGATGTGGCTTAAGTGGTAGGCAAGCTCAAGGTGCTGAGGTGCTGAGTTCAAACTCCAGCACTGAAAAATAAAACAAAAACAAGGAGTCACATGACTGTATATCCTACAAATTAATCAATCCCCAGGAACAGAAAGTTCGTGCCAACAAAAATTAAGTAAACAACCTTTCCAAACTCATTTTTGAGAAAACAGGATATAAAGTTAAATATGTGTATGATTTGAAAGTTTCATATAACATAGATGTCAGCAACATATGCATTATAGAAATGCTATATCCATACTGAGTATGTGTTTCTTTTTACAAGAAATACATTTGATTAGAACATCTCTGCTGAAGGCAACCAATTGCTGTCTGTACCTTCACAGTCAGAGAAAGACCCATTTTGTTCCCAAATCCTCTGTCTCTGACTTTATACCTTAACAAATGATTAACTTTCAGTTGACACTTGAACATACATTATTTTGCCTGTCTTATTATCATTATAGAGCTCTCTTCTGTCTTACTCAGTTTGCTCATCTCTATATCTGCTATGTAAATGGTATATACACATTTAATATCTATACAGTGTATGTTCTCTCAGTTCTCCCTTTTAAACAATAATGAGCTTTAAAAAAATGATTGCAGCTTTTGGCTTTATGTTGTTGCAACTTAGCAGTCTCTTGGCTAAGTCGACTGAAAAAGAACTATTCTTGAATGTTTGCCTATGTTTCCATGCACAAGGTAGGCTTATACATATCCACAAATAATCTTAAGTAATGGAACATTAAAAAGTAGAGTACTTTACTGATTAGGATGAGTCACTTCCAGCAAAAGCAAATGCCTTAATAAGAACATGAAACCTGTATTGAATGTCCGAAGGCGTTTGCACTATCTCTTGGTCATATTGGTCTGGAGTGACTCCAGACTGGTCAAAGTTGCTTATTGATACTTACTTCACAGAAACCTATTATGAGGATCAGCACTGTCATCCCATAGCCTTTGCTTCATAGGATTTTGAAATATCATAACCTTTTTATGATTTTTTTAACCACCTAGTTTTTAAAAGTGTAATTAACATATGACTCATTATACTACTTGTGTAATGTATGCATAATGATTTTGGAAGCAAAGACAGCATTCTTAATTTGACAAGAACATGAAACTCGTAACAGGCTATAATGTGATGAGCCTGATTTTCCAGTACAAATAATGAGTCATGGAGCAAAATCAATGATAAGAATAGGCAATGAAAAAAGTATGACAAGGAAATCACCTTAGATCATCACCTTGCACTTCACAGAAAATGTGAATTAAAAGCTTTATTTTCGAGGCACATATCAGCCCATGTACTCCTCAGCCCCCACTGAACTTCCTCTACCTTGAATAACTCAAGCTCTTTACAATACTGTACCTTTTGTACACATGGTTATTTACTTGGAGCATCCTTACAAGAATACACACGCGCACACACACACACACACACACACACACACACACACACGCGCACACACACACACACGCGCACACACACACACACACACACTTGCAACTCAACAAATACCTCTTCTTTAGGGTCCAAGTTCAAGTGCCCCTCCTCTGACTGTCTTCCCAGAATTCTCAGGGTGGTTTGTTGCACTATCCTTTAACCTTCCACAGGACTTTGTTTATATATTGGTTTTGCCACATTAAAATTAATTATCCTAATAATTAATGTTACAGATGAACATACATTGATGTCTGTATCCACCTACCTCCAAACATACAAGATGCACAGTATATCCCTGTCCTGGGTCTTCAGTCACCTGCCATAGTGAAATTACCTTTTATGTGTCCACTATTGTTTCTATGTTACACTTCTTTGTCTTTGGACTCATTCTCTCTCTACTGAAATGTATCTTTCAGTCAGCTTTTTAGAAGTCATTTATAGGTATTAAACTTTCTAAGTGTTTGCATGTTTAAAAATGTTTTTTCTCCCTCTCATATGAATGGGTAAAGAACTACAATTTAATTTTTTTCTTCCAGAACTTTACTGTTTCTTCACTATCAAATTATATTCAAATTAAAAAAAAACATTGTATCCAGTGATGCCTGGCACTCAGGCCTCACACCTGGAATCCTAGCTGCTTGGGAGATTGGGAGAATCACAGTGTGAAGCCAGCCTGGGCAGATAGTTTGTAAGATATCATCTCCAAAATAACCAGAGCAAAATGGACTGGGGGCATGGCTCAAGTAGTAGAGTCCTTGCTTTGCAAGTGTGAAGACCTAATTTCAAACCTCAGCCCCACCCAAAAACCAAAGAATGTATCCAGCGTTACTGACTTTAATTCGAGAGAATTCTATCATCAGCAGTCTAACATTTTCTCTTGAGAAACTTTCAGGATTTTTTCTTTATCCTTAGCATTCTGTAATTGCATTTGTATATGTCTAAATGTGGGTAGTAGTTTTCTATTCATATTACTCAAAAACTTCTGATTTTTTCCAATAATTTGAATGACTCACTTTGGCCTTAAATTGTTTAGCAAGTTTGTGGTTCAAGGTTACTATTTATATTTACAATTGAGAATCTTTGTCAAACAGGATTATTAGGATATATGTCATTAGAATATATGAACCTCTTTTACTGTCAGTGGATATAAATTCTGTATTTAGAAGCTGGGAAAACTTGCAGAGTACATAATAACTTTTATTTAGGGCTTGGGGCTCCCCAGCTTTGCTTGTTTTTGTATGTCACTTGATATGCTGCCTACTCTGGGACTATCCTATGTCTGAACCTACACTTCCAAGTGCTCCCTCCCAAACTTGTCCTGCAGCAAAAGGGAAGCAATGGTTCTCCCTCCCCTCCTCTCCTTGCTTTGGATGAGAAGGGTCTAAAAGAGCTCAGGCTCTGCTTCCTTTATTTCCCATCCACGTCTTCATGCAAGGGACTCTCCAAGAGAGAGGTAATTTAATGTTGTACATTCAACAGTTCTTCAGGCTTCATCCTGAAGCAAACCTTACTGCTGCCAACTGCTGCTGCATACTAGAGAAAGGGATGGGGTCTAGATTACTCAAATAAGGTCTATAATTAACTGCCCAGTTAGCTACCCAGGGACCCCTCCCACTCTGCCTCATTCAATCTTGATATTTCTTGATAGCTTCTTTAGGAAATGCTGGTATGACGCTATAACACCATCTGTAGCAGCTTTTACATTGCAATTCTCTGTCATCTAATTTCTTCAGAAAGATGATTCGATCTGCTCTTTGCCTTCCAAGAATCCCTCAAAATTTCTGACCTGATAAGCTCCTTTATTTTTAACTTAGGAGATACTATAGATATATTATCTACTAAAATATTTTCTATTATTTCAATAGGATTTATATAATTCTAACAGGCACAAAGGGGGAGCCAAGCAATACTTCCCTTCATAACTTCATAATTTTCATGAATTTATGACATTGTACAGTGGAGTAATTATTCTGATTACATAGATCCCCACTGCCTGGCACTCTCCATCCAGTGCATCTGTAAATGGAGAGACTGTAAAGGAGCACAAAAATCATAGAGCCTCATGGAAGAGAGAAATCTGATTTTTCTGCTAGTGGAAAACACTTGAGAAAACTATGAAGGAGAAGGGTGAGAGAAAGAGAGAGAAACGGACTGAGACAGAGAGACATCGGTTTGGAGCAAATGATGGAAACGGATGATGGGAGACTTTTTGTGTGGCATTAAGGTTGTTCTTAACCCCATGTTGAGCTCCAGTTTTTCTACTTGAATAAGAGAGTGTGGCCTACAAGATTCTTTTCCTTTTGATCATTGTATGACTCTAAGAATTAAATACTGAGAATTAATAGACCTTACCGGATCATTGATCTCACAGTGTCCCCAACAGAGCCATATATAGTTTGTGCTCCTCCTAAAAGGAGCAAGACAATGCTCTGGTAAAATTAATCAGAATTTATTCTTTATCCTTTTCTGAGATTTATGAGCAACTTTCTGTTTCTTTTAGCTAAGTTTCCACTATAACCCTTAGTTCTCTTTCAACTACTATTCCCCAGTGATTTAACTTGTTGCTATTTCTACAAATCTCTGGTTTGACATTGACTGATAAGAAAGGTGTTAGCAGATAAGATCTGAGGGGCAAATGCTTTAAATAGGTATGTACATCAATTTTGGGGGGTAATATTCATCTTTTATATTTAAGACTTTTTTCCTTTATAAAGAGAAAAAAAACATAAAAAATCATTTAGTCAAACAAATCTGCCAGCAAAAAACTAAATTTTTAGCTTATTAGATCCTCCAACAATAGTCTCTGCTGATTCTGCAGCATGACTATGTAAGTTAAAAACTACTAATTGACTACTATAGAGTCTTAAAACACTCAAAAAAAGATAAAGTTATACTAGTAAAATCCTATACTGTAGAATGACATCAATACAAAAGGACAGGCATACTGCTCAAAACATTTTTAAATTATAGTCCATGATCAGATGGCCACCACTCTCCTGCTCACTAACAGGTCTATAGAAAATTACAACTATTTTTAAAGTCTTATATTTCTTCATAAAATGTGGTCTTTTTTCTCAGTTAACACTAATATGATTAGTTTCTTATTCTTTACATTCACACAGATGTCAAAATATGGCTACATACTTTTGTCAGGTTGCCTCAATCTTAAATTGGAGCTAGAAAATTCTAGGCTACAGACTAGCCAACCTAAAATATTTTTAATAAAAGTCAGTGAGTTTTGATAGATTATCTAGCATTAAGCTTTGCTCCGTGTAGAGAATATTCAGATACAACTCTTTGTTACACAACACAAGAAAGATCTTGCTGATTCAGATCCAAATGACTTAAAAAATAAAAAGCAAGTTTACCAGTTGAATAAATAATAATACTAAGCACTCTTTTTATGTGTGGAGAAAGTAGTTAGTCACCAATATTAGCATTTCTCAAAATGAGGTTGCTAGATCAGAGGGAAGTTTCTACAAAATTTCTGATTGTGAGTTTTCAGTTCACTGATAATTAAAAAGAAAAACCCCAAATGGCTAAAAGTTATGTTACCAAGTACTGTTAGGATATAGAGCAAAGGAAATTCTCCTACACTGCTAGTGGAAGTTAGAATGCTGTAGTCACTTTGAGAAACAATATGGCAATTTTTTTTTGAGATGGGGTCTCAGACTGGCCTTGAATTCACAATCTTCCTGTCTCAGCCTCCTGAATGCTGGAATTACAGGTGTGAACCACCATGCCTGGATTCATGACAATATCTATCACATTCTATGCAACCATCTCTACTCTGAGGTATTTAGTCAACATATCCAAGACACTTAAAAGAAATTTATAACAACATTATTCATAACTGTCCCAAACTGGAAACAGTGCAAATGTTTATCAGTAATGAGTTTGATTGTAAAATAGTTATAATGGAATACTTCAGAGCAGTGAAAAAGAATGAATTACTGCCAGATGCTACAATATTCCCAGTGTGTTGAATGAAAAAGCCAGAAATAGAAGAATACATACTATATGAATCATTCAAATAAGACCAAAAAGCAAGCAACTAATAATAATAATATTGGTTACCCTAACAAAGAGTCTATTAGTTGGAAGAAGGCTCAAAAAAGACTTCTGGAGGGCTCATATTATTCTACATCTTGATGTGGTTCTGCACTTAAATCTAGGAAGAAGCACCTGCTGACAACATGCTGGCCACACAGACATCATTCATTTACTGTGCTCCCTCCCAAATTCTCACACTGCAGTGTATACAGGTGGTGCTTCCTGCATATGCCTTTGGGTTCTCCATATAATTCCTAAGCCTGTCCTCCAACTTCTGCATGTGGTGCTTCTAACACCTCTCAGCTATAATATTCAAAGGACTGTCCTTGGCTTACTGCAGCCCTTTTGGCCATACTTCTCAGAGTTGGAAATGCCAGAGCTATGTCTTGTATAGGACTACATGTGACCAAGGACTGACAGGATGAAAGAATGAAGCCTAGTTCCTTTTCTTCAGGACAGGAAAACTGTCGAACGTGATGTCCTCTGTGCTGCTCACTGTAGGACCCAGCTGAGGCTATGACGTGACCTGAAGTGGCTCCTTTGCTTAGCTTCTGTTTCTCTTCCCTGTCCTGCTTCCTCTCAGCCCCACTAGCTTTTCCTGAGATCACTTCCTTAGCAAATCTCTGGCTCACAGTTTCTCAAAGCAAGTCTCTGAGAATCAGATCTAAAACAACCATATTAAAAATCCTATCATCACATGAATGAAGCTTTTTTTCCCCTGCTTGCCTTCTAAATACTTAACCTTATCACCTGATCTCTCTTAAGGGTTAGTCCTTCAAATTCTTCCATTAATAAAATGGGTGCACAATCTGTGAGGCATGACTCATGACACATTTATCAATTATTTGCAATTAGCAAAATGCAATGGTAAATGAATGAGTCATTTCACAAGACCCGCAGTCACCAGAAAACCCAGTGCAGGCTGGTGAGTGTGGCAGCAAGGGATAGTGTTCAGAAAAGATCCAAAGTACAGGTTTTGCCTGGAACGGGGAGATGAGTGAGGCATGAGACAGATTCCTCTGGTATAATTATCAGGTTTTAATCACCTGGCACAGGAAGAACCAAAACAATCAAAATTGAACAGTTCAGAGCAGAAGACAATCTAACATCATGAATTTTATTTAGTAATAACCCTGTAGTGATCAGTATTTATTAATCTGATTATGTCAAATAAAAAACTTTGCTTTCACTCAAAAATATTAATTCTGTGGATAAACAATGAAATGGATGTGCTATGATTCAGTAAGTCGAAGGGACTGCCACTAATTTTAAGTGGTTCAGGACAGGGAAATTTCTTCTATCCAGATGAAACCCAGATGGCTTCATGAATTGAGAGCTTGCTTGATAAGTGTTAACATAGTCATCCAGTGGAAAAGCCTGTTAATGCGACTTGTTTTAATTCAAACAGCTGATGATTATTTTTGCCTCCAATCTATTTTAAGGTTTAGCAATATGAACATCTGGTAGTGTGAGCTTTAGAAATAATTACAGAGTGAGTCAATAAACATAGAATTGTGTAACATTTCACATGGAAGTTTCAAAAACAATATATTTTAAACAATTTCAAATTTACTTGTAGAATCTAAGATGTTCTTAAATTAGCTTTTTTTAATACATGCTAAATGATGTTAAATATCACATGATTGACTTAATTGGAGTGAATGGTAGTCAAAACTTGCAAAAGAAACTGTAACACAAAGTAAGATGACTGAAACAAAAAAATACGTAAGTGTAAAAATATTTATAGAGAAGCCTAGACTGAAACTCATCACATATCAGTGGTGCTAATCTATATGTGCTAGAATTGAAGATTTTATTTTCTACTTCATAATCAGGAAACTTGTCTATGAAAAGTTTCATGAATAAGATTTTCCTTCTAACTCAAATTTCCCTCAAATAAGAGTTTGGTGGGTAAATGTCACTTGAGCAATGAGCGTGTGTTGAAAATTCATTATCATAAAGGTGTGTGTGGATTTAGATGGGCTTTGATCTTTCTGAATTACCACATATTGCCTACAAAACATTCTAAAACAGGAATCTCAAAGATAAAAATAGAACTGTTTTTGTTGGTAGTGGTGGGGTTAAACAATCAGACATTTTCCTAACATCAACTTACTTGATTGGCAAATAATGAGAAGGAAAGGATAAGCACATTTCAACACACACATTCATAACCTTTACGTGGTGTGCAGGTCTCTTTTAATTTCTTAATGACCCCTTTCCTGGTTATAAAATGTCAAACAATCAGTAGCTATAGAAAGGGAAAAATATGGAATATGGAGCAAATTTCAGAGAAAAGGCACAGCCAATAAAAGCAAGCTTTAATCAAGGAAGTTTTCAAATACCAAGTTTCCATCACAATGAAAGGTATCAGCTGTGACTCTGTGGGATGGTGTATCTCATATTTGATATTTCCTGTGAGTCACACTTTTCATCTAAGAATCATACTGTATTTTATAAACATAAAACTTCAATAACATCTGCATTATTTTCTCTGTTGTATAAATGGACTACTAAATCATCATACAGCTTGTAAAGTTGACAGAGGTCACCTAGGCTGAGATTATTTTCATATCAGCACCTCTTCCCAGGATGGTATCAAGTAACTTGGATTAGGATTTGAGAACTCCACAGCTTCCACCTACCACATTGAAATCCATGTGTTTAAGTCTTTTAAAATAATTTACTATAGAGATAGTTCTAGGGGAAAAATTTTCTACATATACATATATACAGACAAATATTATTTATCTATAGATACAGATTTAAAGACACCATAGAAAAACTTCTTAACTAGCAAAGTGGCCATAAACTGATAAATGGCAGAGACATTTGGAGCCTAGATCCTGACATGAATGTCCGTTTACAGTGACAGAGAACATAATGGGCGAGTCTGTAAGCAAAAATTAGAAACGTAGTGTTTGGATTTTTAACAATTATTTTGTCGATTGTGATGTTTGTGATGCATCTTAACTTTTGATCAGAGGTCAGAGGCTTCTAACTTTCTTGGTTTGTGAGTCCCTAATTTCTCAGTAAAATTTTTCTTGGAGTCCCTAGACCAAATGAGGTGCCTAACAGTTCCATGTATTAAGTAGTTATGTCCCAACTTAGTAATGGTGGTTGATGTGGTGTGATGTCCAACAGGTGGCGCTTTGCTTTTCCTTGAAATTTATTCCTCTGTGCTGCTGGCTGTACTGCCCAGGGTTTGGGGGAATGTGCAACTGGTACCTGGGCCCTGTTAGGGGATTTCAGCTCTAGATTACACTTGAACCAGATGGAGCAAGGCACAGAATTGGCCATGGAAGATGAAATTTGAAACCAAGAGAAAAAAGGTTTCCATGAAAGTGTCTTTTCCTCTCTACAGACACTCAGCAACCTGGTTCTACTAAAAATGCCTATTGCAGTCCTTTTTTTTTTTAATTTTCCCACTTTGCAGTCCAGGCTGGCCTTGAACTCCTCCTACCTTAGTCTTTCAAATGCTGAGACTGCAGGTGTATAACACCATGACCAGCTCTACTGCTGTCCTTTTAAGTTCCATTACTATTATACTCACCCCAGCAAAGAGGGTGAACAGCTGGTCTCTCCCTTGTATACAGGAAGCCTTTATCAAGGGTTAGCATCTCCTTTTCTGACAGAAAGCTCCAAAATTTAGAAAACCTCTAAGTTGGTTTGTTCTATTTTTTTCCTTTTTTGTTGCCTATGAATCATTCTCCAAACCACATTGCCTTAAAAATAACAATATAAATAAAGTAAATTTGTGTTTATATGTGAATCACACCAAAGGAAATAGATTTTGGTAAATACTGTAACTGTATGGGACCATCAGATACATATAAGAATTTCATAAATGAAATTCTTCTGGAACCCTGAAAGGGATACCTAGAAGAAATAGCTATCCTATAACCAATTGACACTGAACTTCAATAACAAGTCTGTGTGCCTGCCAATTTATTAAGTTACCCTGGATAGAGGACATAGTGGTTTTTAAATTAATCTGCAGAGAAGTTACAAGTATAGAATGCTTTAAATGTAGGCATCAATTCACTGTGGAGCTGTTTCTCACATAGGCAACTAGCATGTATTTCCAAGTAGCATGTATTCAGGAGAACAGTAAGGATTTATCTATTCCTTCATTCATTTATTATCAGTAATCAATCAATAATCAGTGACTCTTCTGAGACAGACCAAGAATTCCAGAGTTTCTAATTAGGCTTTGGTAACAGTACCACACACAGATTGGACATCCTTGCTTGACTTTGGAGGCCAATTAATGCAGAGGCAAGGCCCAGGTAGAAAAAGAACTTCATTACAATGAGCCGGCGGATTGGAAGCCAGCAGGGCTGTCATCTGAAAGGTCACTGGCCTGGGAGGCTGACTCACAGGTGATTTATACAAAGTGGGTGGTCACAGACAGGTGGGCTCCTTCTCACAGGTGGATGTTTATGGCCAAATGACGCACGTCTGATTCTAATCAATCTTCATAGCCTAGTCAGGAGGTGATTTTCTGTTCTGCAAATATCAAGAACAAGGATTATTATTCCCTCTGGCTATTCTCTCACTGATGAGTTTACTGACATGTAGTTCCTGATGTATTATACAATGGACAAGCTAGAGGGGGGTAGCTGCCCCAAAGATTTCTGCCAACAAGCTCAGGCTAATGAATAAAAACATATTTCTCCTGATCATTATGGACCACAGGGGTCAGATGAGCATAAATAGGGAGTCAGCATGAGATCTGGGCTTAATGTTTGGCTTCAGTGAGAGTGAAATACTCAGCACAAACACAATTTCTTTTTCCAAAATCTATAGATGGATGGAGTGCCTGCTAAGTACCAGTCATGGTCTGAGTTTAGCGGAAGGTCAAGAGCCACGGTAGGAGATGAAAAAGGAGCAGATGACTTGCCCTTGTGGAGCTGGGCCTGGAGGTTTAGAACAGCAGGAGACTTTTACAACTCAGGAAGCAGAGGAGATGTGGAGGTAATTCACTTTCCTTTCTGACCTCAATTTACTCTTTTTAAATAGGGATTAGACTACAGCTCTCCAAACCCTAATGTTCTGATTTCAGTATCATCCAACCCAACATTTACTTCAAAGTCAGAGAAAGAGTTGTAGCAACATAAATAGACTTCTGAGTACAAAACGCTATGTTATCCAGAAGGTAAGTAGAGATGATAGACTATGTTTTAAAATAAACTCACTGCGGTTTTTAATTCTCAATTCCAACCTTGAATTTTATGAGTATTGATTTCCTAAAAAAAAGAAAGCCTACAACTTTTACTTCCCTTAAGTACCTGTTATTCATTTTACATAAAGCCATTAAAAATTTTAAAGCCATTAAAAATATATGTATCTATTTCAGTATATATAATATGTATATTAATATGTATATATTCATGTGTGTATATGTTATATATGTATATCTATTACATAAAATTTTCAGTTTAAATGTCCTCTTATCCTCCAAAATGATCTTTCTTACATAATTAAAATGAAAGGTCTAATTTTGGACACATAAAAAGTTAAGCTTGACATTTACTGAGCATTTATAAAAAAAACTATACCTTGCTTTGCCTAAAAACAATTCATTGTGAAGCACTTCAAACATTAAAGCAAAATGTCATTGACAAAACAATGCGGTGGGACAGAAATTGAGGATAGATTTGTAACATTTTTGATTTGCTAAGGTCACAATACAACCAGAGACCTGCTTGGTGGGTAGGTGGTGGAGGTGGTCCTCAATAAATTAGGTCCAGTCTGGTCAACTTGCTTCATAACTCAAATCAATTGGAAGAATAATGATGGAAAGGCAGGACAGGAATTTAATCTATATGGCCATATTGGGAAGATGGAGGAGATCAAACATTTCTGCCCATCTTCTGGGCACTGGTATGAGCTTTACATTTAAATACAGGAAGAACTGAGGTAAGGTGAGAGAAAAATGGATAGTTAAACAGTTATTAGTCCTGTTTGATCTGGTTGATCATTGTCCCAGCCCTGGTTCTGCAAGGTGACTCTGGAGAAGTCTGTCACTTGAGGGAACAATCCAGTTTCCATGGGATGATTGCTCCTGCTGAGGGGACAGGCTCAGCTTCCTGTGGGATTATTGCTCCCATTGAGAGGGTGATTTCATCATGAGATGATCTGTAAGTTTTTACTGTTCCTGGAGTCCAAGTTGACTGTAGGTTTAGAACAATGACTGGAGATGTTCAGGAAGCTTTTAGACATTGTGAAAGCTGACAGTAAAAGTACTGTCAGTTACTCTTATCTTTGTCCTTTCAGCCTTGAAGGGGTATAAGAGGTAGGTTAGGTGCCACCAGTTTTTGGCAGACATACCTGGAATGATCAACATGCCTACATGAAGAGTTGTGTAGGACTCTGACTCAAAGTTTTAGAGGAAAGAATCACAGATGCAAGATGAAGGCAGAGATACTAGTCTTTATCCTGCTTTTAGTTACTGATTGGACATCTGCAGATCTATGTGAAGAGTCAGTGCTTTTTAGCAAACCAAGTTTCTAAGCAACTGTTATAATAATTTTATATTTCTTATATATAAATGTATTTATGTCACATATTCCTCTTATTTTACTTACCCTTCACTGTCGTACTGTGGAGTAATATTTATACTGTGTAGACAAGGAAATTGAGACAAGGACATTGTTCTTACAACAGCAATAGATTTGAAACTATATCTACCTAGCTTCTCAAAAGCTCTTGAAAATTTCTCCTTATACCATGTGAGATTCTAGCACATAATCCCTTCTTTCCAAATTTATGGAAATGAAACCTTGATTTTCCCTCAGAGAATATAAAGGAATTAGTCATAGAAGAGGGATGAAGATGAAATTGACTTCAGAATTACCTTTCCCAGACCCTATTTTGTACCAAATTAGAGTATTATAGGAGGAGGGAAGTCTACTGTAGTCCTGGACTACACTCTCTGAGTCACAGCTTCTTAGGCACTTCTCTGCTAGAATTCCCTTTCTCTCTTCACTGCTTTCTGAAAACTTACTCATCTTAAAACTCCATTTCAGGAGTCACTCCCTTTGCATGAAAATTCATTATTTCCTCCATATTATATAAAATCATGACCACTTTAAATTCTTCGGTTCTTTTTTGGTCCCTGAAGTAGAAGGCAGCGTGTAGGACGGGTATGCTAGGAAGACAGATATACAAGTTTCACAGTCTTGCTCAGACTATTAATATACGACCTTGGAAAATTTAACTTCTGTGAGCCTCAGTTTCCTCAATTACACACTGGGAAAAGAATTCCTGCTGCAATAATATGTACCTTACAAAGTTATTAAAGTGATTATATGATACCTCCATGATAAAAAAAAACCAAAGAGAAAATGATGTATTATTTATCACTATTTAAAAAAAAATTTTAGAAGGTCCCTAACTTTAGTATTTACTCTTTAACAACAAGCACTCCAATCTGGTCTAATAATTGCAAAACTGGAGGACAGTCTCATAGAGAAACAAAATGTTTAATCACGTACTTAGTGTTGAGTGTTCCCCACTCCTAGCACTGAGGCCCAGGGCAGGGTGAGGAGTCATGGCTGGTTTCCTAAGCAGTTCCTAACCCTGCCTCCTCCTGTACTGTGTACGCACATAGCTGTAGCTTCCCCAGCCTCCCTAGTGTCTTATGTAGCTGGCATAATGTAGCACTGATGCAGTTGGAACTGCAGAAGCACATCTGACTCTTCCTCAGTTGGACACTTTAGTTGGTTCTTTGTCGCATCTCTCTAAAGATCTGCAAGACAGTTCACCTGCCTTTAGCAATGTCCTTGTCTGGTTAGCTGCATTCTGAGCATCCAGAGATCCACTATTTCTTCATATATCATAGCCTGCAATTTTTTTTATCCCCTTTCATCATTCTCTTTTATCCTCCCAGAACCTGCATTTGGAAGAAATTCCCTTTAAAATGATTCAATATCAACTCACTTTTACAGGAGTCAGGATGAAGAGGGTCACATTGTGCCATGAGGAGCCAATTTTAGTGAAAGTGAAGCTCACCCAAGAAAACGGATTTTCTTTATACCCCTTGACTTCATACTTCTCATACTTAAACATACTATTTATGTCCCTCAACCTCCAGGACATAGACATCAAAATCTCTTCATAAGCCTCACGTATTGGCTTGAGCTGAGGTTAAAGAAAGGTAAGAAAGCAGAGAAGACAATTCAAAACTCACTCAAAGAAGTCTCTCTGTTCTCCAACTTACCCTCTTACCTGAGCTGAGGCAGGCACATAACTGTATTGGTAGAATTATCTTCTTATTCCTTAGCAAATCATGCACAAATGGTCTAGCACTTCACGTAGGTTCTGAGGCATTGGGTACAGGGAGGCAATTTTTCCTTGCTATCTATTAAATTGTTCTTTGTCTTTGGGTTTCATTTTTAAAACCACTAAACAGATAATGGGCCCAAGAAAAAGCAAAACCATGAATATGAAAGATAGTAGGTACCAAGTAAGCTTTTCTCTGTTTTTTCCTCTCTGAGGCCAACCACTACCTTAACTCTTCTTCTCTATGCTTTCAACCTATTTTATTATCTTTTGTCTCTCCAAACTGGATTTGGTTTTCTACGTGCACACACAAAAAATTGCCACCCCACAGGTTCTAATGTTATGTTTCCCACAAAAAAGTAGAAACTGACTAGGTCAAATCTTAATTGAAAATGCCTACAGAAGGAAGAAAATCAGCCTAATGTGGACCAGATAATCATCCCTGAACCAATCAACTTCATCCAACAAAGACACTATAAAGGTATTCTTCTGGGCAGGCTGATCTTAATGAAAGGAGGTTGTATGCTAGACAGACACCCCAAGAGTGTGCGAAACACACATACAGAACCATAGGAATGCTAGTGCTTGTCATAAAGGCTAGCATAAGTACGTACCCTAAAACGTTTATTCTTTTCTAAATAGTTAGATATACTATACTAGACTTTGTGGTTAATCATCCAATATTTCCCAACATAGCCACTACCTTAATTTTTACTCAGATGTCTTTACTCCCACGGGCGTTTATTTCATACTTATAGTGGGGCAAATGGCTGAAGTTCCAACTAATGAGCATAATGCTTCCATCTGGCCACAGTTATTTATACCAGTCCAATGAGATCAAAGCAGAGGTTTTCTGAGAGAAAAAAATTCCTGCTTTTGAGAATACTGTTAGGAATGATCTCCTTTCTCGTATAGATGTGCATGGAGAAGCACTTCTCTACAGGAGCTTATATAACTGTACGTGACACAAAATAGAACCCAGCCTAAAAAGAATCCAACCTCACAAGAGGCAGGGGAAAGATGAAAGACAACTGTTGACCAGCTGACTCTACTCCTGAAGCTAACTAACATGTCATCTTCCAGTTATATGAGTCCATAAACCCCCTCTATCATTTTAACCAACTTGGGTTGGATTCTAAAATACCACATGTGGAATATTCAAACAAGTTCTGACATGTCAAACAAAACGTCAGTGAGTATATTTGCAAAAGACTCTGATTATTCTTGAGGGGAGTTTATAAATGGGCTCTAAAAAAGAAAACAAGAGAAAAAAATCAAGAATTAGAACTCCAAAAAAAATAAATATTAAGACACTTATCAAAACCTCCTAGGGAATATACCATATACATAGAAAACTCAAGAAAATGAATTAAGAAATTTTAATTGAATCATAGGAAACTGGCTGATTTTGTAGCAAGAGGAGATATTTTGAGAAGACCCAATCAAATGCCATATATGTTGTCTTCTGTCTGCCCATCAGGAATATTGTTTTAATCTCTCAAGAGATTAAAGACAACAGGGAAGGCTTATAACTATTGAGGGTACTAATAGGAACTAGGAAAATAGAGTGCATAGAAACCACATAAGACAATAATACTTCTCAGGAGTAAGCTTTCTTCCCCCTGTGTTAGAGACACTGCCCACGAGGACTGAGAAGAGATGGAGACCTCAGAAAACCCAGCACTTCAAGGTGAGACATAGAAGATGGCCACAGGCAGTGAACCTGAGACCAGAGTGTGGGGGTGGGAGACAAATACACTATCCATGAGGAATCTATGCCAGGAAACATGCCAAGGAAATAAAGGACATTCGTATCCAGTTCTGGTAGTATTGTGAGATCGGGAAGAGGGAGGTAGCTTAGAAGGGAATACTACTTTTTGAAACCATTGTCTGTTAGCTAGTTCTTATTGATTATTTTTCTATGTATGGTGAAAAATCTATTTGTGTTGTGAAATAGTATTTTAAAATACATTACTGTGTTTTTATCTTGGCAACTTCTTGTATTTTAAAATAAACCTTTCCCCTTATTCAACTAGATATTCATTACCTTATTTATTACCTCTGAGAAAGTTAAGATTTATAATAGTTTGACTAGAAAAAGAAAGATTTTTAGGAGTTTGGTTTTGGCTTCCAAAAATAGACTGTTGAAATCAGTTTCAAAGTTAGGCCAGTGTTGAATTCAGTTTCAAAGTTAGGCCAGTGTTGAATTCAGTTTCAAAGTTAGGCCAGTGTTGAATTCAGTTTTCAATTTCAAGAGTGAAGCAAAGGATAAAGATAGAAAAGATGTTTTTGTCTTGTTCTCTTGGTTTTAAATTCCATAATTTTTCCTTTAAAAATTAAGAAACAAAGCCTGGAAGACTGGGAAGACGGTTTTAATAAAACTCTTAATATAAAGGATACAAGGGAGGACATTAGAACAGTCCTCCAGCCCAAAGGAAGGAAACAAAAACAAAACAAAACAAAAAACCACAAACAACCCTGAACGTGAGTAGAGAAGTAAGTGGGTGGTACCATGAGTTCTGGAGAGGCCCCTGCCCTACCTTCATAATTGGGGAGAAGAAGGTAGGTTGGTCACTAAGTTGGATGTCAAAAAATTCCCAGGGGTCTCTGATACATTGGCAAAAGAAACTTTCCCTTACTTTGGGAGTTCTAACTAGAACAAGCCTCAAAGAGTACCATGCAAATGAAATCCAAAAAAAACAGAGGTAGCCCTGCTTATATCAGATAAAAAACAAGATTTAAAACAGAAATCAGTTAAAAAAAGTAAAAGACAAGGATAGTCATTATATAATGATAAAGGGGCTAATTCAGCAAGAGAAAATAACAAATCCAAATGTACATATACCCCATATCAGAGCACCCAGATACATAAAGCAGACATTAGTAGACCCAAAGGGAGAAACTCCAATACAATAACAGGGTGCTTTAACACCCCACTTTTAGCAATGATCATCTAGACAGAAAGTCAATAAGGAAACAGAAGAGTTACATTTCATCTTAGACCAAGTGGACCTAATAGATATTTATAGAACATTTCACCCAACAACTACAGAAGACACATTCTTCTCAATAGCACCTGGATTATTCTCCAGGGTAGAACATATGTTAGGTCACAAAATAAGTCAACAAATTTCCAAAAATTGAAACCATATTGAATATTTTTTTCCAACCGCAATGCAATAAAAATCAGTAATCAATAACAAGGAAAATTTAGAAAACTATAGAAATACAGAGGGATAAGCATACTATTGAACAACCAATGGATCAAGAAAGAAATTAAGAAAGAATGTTTTAGAATTCTTGAAACAAACAAAAATGGAAGCACAAGATACAAAAACCTGTGGGATATAGCAAATGCAATACTAAGAGGAAAGTTTATAGCAATCAACACCTACATCTAAAAATCAAAGAGCTCAAACAAGCAACCTATGGCTGTATCTCAAGGAACTAGAAAAGCAAGAACAAGCTGGAGCTGTGCAGAGAACAAGTCTAGAAGTCTATGTGGAGATAGCATTGAGACTGTGGCAGACTATCAATCTGCTGTGGGCAATGTGAAAATCAAGGTCAGACCAAGAACAATGATCACAGGAAGTATAGTTTCTAGGAAGTTGTAAACCCAACATTCCCAGAACTCATGCATATGGAATCATTTAAATTCCCACTAATGGGAGTGGAGAAATGTTAAATATACAGGGCATTTCATAAAGAAAAAAGAAGGGCCAGGGGTTAGTAGTGAGGTAAAAGCATCTCTAGAATAAAAGTTACCATAAACATATGTTTAAAGAAACAAAAAGATCGAGTTTCTCTATGAGTAGCTTAATTCCCTGCCATAACAATGTCCAACACTCTTTAAAAGAATATCACAAAATCTACCATGTGACAAAATTTCATAATATCCAGCATCTAATAAAAAATTACTAGTCATATGAAGAAGCAGAAAAATGTACCGAACACCAGGAAATGAATCGGTTAATGGAAACGGGCCCCCAGATGACAGGCATGATGGAATTACTAGACAATTACCTTAAAATAGCCATTTTAAAGGTATTTGGTTTGAAAGAAAAACATGACCAAAATGGAGAGGGAAATGGAAAATATAAAAACAATAACAAGGAACTTAAAGAGGTGAAAAATACAATGCTGAAAATTTTACTGATTGGTATTAACATCAGGTTAGTTACTACAGAAGAAAAAAAAATCTATGAATTTGAAGACATATACAGAGTAATATCCAAAATGAAAGAGAGGAATGGAGAGAATCTTAGAAACCTTGGGAACAACATCCAAAAATTAACATACTGGGATGTAGCTCAGCAGCTATACAGCACTGAATTTGATCCCCAGCACCACAAAAACAAACAAATGAACAAATATACATGTAGTTGGAGTCCAGAAGGCAAGGGTGCAAAGACCGAAAAACTATCTGAAAAAAATGGCTGAAACATTTCCAAATTTGATGAAAGTATAGACCCAGAGATCAAAGAAATTCAAATCATACTGAGGAAAAGCATGATCAAATTGATGAAAACCAATGTTAAGAAGAAAATCTTAAACATCACCAGAACTGAGTAGTAGGGAATGGAATTGGTACCACTTACATCTTGTTACCATTACATTTTGAGAGACTCCCAGAGTCATTAGCCACTTAAAAAATTTGCTTTATACAATCACTTTGAAAGTCTATCTTTCATAGCTCCCCCACCCTCAATTGGTGTTACAGTCTACCCTGGCTAATTTAAAATCAAAAAAATCTTTTTAGGCTTCAAGAACAACTTACACAAAAGTAACTTTGCCATTAGGGCATGTAAGCATTCACATATTTTATTTTCTTTAACTATAAATTAAAATCAGGCATTTCTTATAATTAAACTTTCAATACTTTGTCTTTGAGTCAGTATTTTACATTTCTAATATTTTATTTGTTAGTATGCAATAGAATGATAAAGTTTTGACATTTATATTTTATATGTTGTTTTAGATATATGTTTTTCATAAATTTTATATTTAAAATCCATTAGGCATTAGTTTCATTAACTTTTAAGACTTATATAAGCACACTTTTAAAACAAAAAATAATCAATATTCATTCACAGTTTTATATGAAAAAAAATCCTAAATACTGCCATATATTTCACTGTCTTATTGGGATTATAATTCAGAAGGAATTTACCCTATATTTTCAATTTAGAGAGAAAATATAATTAATTACATTCAAAGGAAACATCCCCAATGTGAATATAGGCAAATAGGTGATTCTCTAAGGAAATAGAGCTTTGTTTCAACTTGCTATTTTCTGTTAGAGTATATTACAACTTTTAAAAAGAAAATGTTAATTTGTACAAAATTGATAACAACTCAAGTTATTTTTATCCAATGGCATTTCAAATGAATTTTGCCCTAGAGACATAACTAGTTCCTTTCTGACTGAAAAGATTAAAACCTAAGATTTTAAATTTTCATTACAATTTAATTTCATTCTTTTTTCAATTACTATAATATTTCTGCCTGTCCTGTACATTTTTCAATAAGCTTTCCTATCCCTCTACTTTCCTCAGTTAATTAATTCAATCTTTGACATTTGTTAATTTATATTTGTGAGGAGTCAGTCATTTTTTAAAAGTATACTTTGAAAACATCAAATGTAAATGGTGATGGTGATTAGTTTTTGTTTCTGCATATTTAATTCACAGCAAATGAATTAAAAACCAACCTCATTTGTGTCAAGAAACCTCATTCTTTAAGAAATTGATCTTTTTTCCACCATATTATCCCAGGGGCTTCTCACCCTTCTCACTCAAGAATGTCAAATCAGACCATTGTCTTATCACCCCACCTCAAGTCAAACACACAGATCTTTTTTCAATTTATACATGTTACTGATGTTCATTTTAGGAAAACAGATATGAAAAACAAATACAGGAAAACTACCAACTTGAGTAATCCCATAAATTCTTTATCAAGACTTTTAACTTCCTTATGACCCAATGACAGGAAGTTCTATCAAATCATTCAGTTTTTTATTAATTTATTTGTTTGGTTTTTTTCCTTGATGGTCTTGCTAAGTAACCCAGACTGGTCTGGAACTCACAAACCTCCTGCCTCAGCCTCTGGAGTGCTGGTTTTCAGGGCTGTGTCACCACTCCAGGCTTAAATCATCTACTTTTACCTGAACTTTGATGATTACATCCATTTCCCAGAGAATTATCTTAGATAAAGGGTATGGTCTTCTTTCTACTGGAAGTCCTTTTTAGCCCCATGTTCTGAAACAGTGGTTTAAGTTGAACAGTGAAAGTACCATCTGCTAGGAATCTCTCTGTATAGCTATTCTTATCTCAACCAGCAAAAACACTATGTCTTTCTTGTTATTGCTTATGTCTTCTCTTCAACAAAATTGGAGAAGAGGACAGAAGAGGTTCTGCCTGGAAGTGAGGAGGGTGAGGGAGAGAGGGAGGGGGCGGGGGGCAGGAGGGGAAAATGCCCCAAACAATGTATGCACATATGAATAAATGAATAAAGAAAAATAAAAAGAAAGTACCATCTGAGGACACCCAGCCTGAACCATATCAACCTCTCCAGGAAGCCTGCCATACAAGGATTGTTGTAGTTGTTTCATGTGGTGGTGATGATTTTCTTGCGTAACTCTCAAAAGTTGAGGGCCAGAAAGGAGTCCTGTGGAGCACAGAGTCCAGAGGACTCTCTGGTGGTGGAGAATCTGTTATATCACAACCCTAAGGTTACAGGTTACAAGGCTTGGCTCTTGTCTCCTGTTGGAGTGAGAAAAATATTACTGAAATAAACAAAATAACATAAAAAATTATCCTGCTATAGTAAACCAGGAATAAATGTCAGACTAACATTCTTTCAGTTAAACTGTACAAAAGTGGACTGGGCAAATGACAATAAAATAAAATAATAATGTTCCACTATCACTCAATCTCAGATCCTGACAGAATGATTGAGTTAGGTTGTTTTATGGCTGGTTGTTCAAACAGCAAAAAGCCACATGTACATAACTTGCATAGAGTTACTGAATCACAGTGACAAATTCTACATGTGTCCTTATGAGGCCTGGTGAACACAAGTAGGTAAGGCTCATTCACATTTTTAGGCTTTCATAAACAAGGATGACAGAGAAAAAGATGAGCTGCTGCTGTTTTTCCATTTCATCCTGTGAGCATTTCACTCTGGAAATTATCACCCAGGCTAAGGTCTTTGGGCTTGCCATAATAAGACTGTTTTTATTATAAGGACCGCAGCTCAGCTGGTACTCAGTGACTTACTTCTGACACTGCAAATGCCCCCTGCACAGGGGAAGACATACTTCACCCAGGGTTTGAGACAATCCCAAATATGTACCTGCTTCAGTATCAGCTTCTAGTTCCCAAATGCCAAATGCAAAGGAAAGTATTTTAGATATATTTAGACTCCAGTTCTCCTCCTCAAACTTGACACTATTTGAAGTGAATAGAAAATACAGAATAGTCATCCATCATTACGTTCAAACAGGGTTTTGCCAATATTTACTCTTTCTACTAACCACATTTGATAAGATGTTTGCTTTCTAGTTTATTTCCCATAATCCATGAACTGTTTTTTATATATGCAGTTAACACTGTCACTTCTTTTTTCTGAGACTTATGGCTGAAGTTCTTTAAGTACTATTTCAATCACACCATATTTAGTAAAACAATCTAATCCCCATGAGCATTAAGAAGAGTACTGTGATTAAATGGAAAAAAAAAAAAGCTACAACATTGTCCTGATCGTTGACAAATAATCTGACTCAGTGCAAAAATAGTGAGTTAAAAATGGTTGGCTTAACCCTAAAATATTTGGGGATCCAAAGACCTCTTCACTTTATGTTGTTTCTCTTGTCTTCATTTCAACTTAATTCTCTAAAAATCTTCATGGGTTTCTTATGTAACAGATAATCAAATCCATCCAACAGACGCCACATCCCAAACCTCTTCAAGACAAGCCCTTTTCTATTTGCTTCTCTTGAGTTTGCTATGGTAGAATTCTCTTACAAGTCTCATTCCTTAATAGGAATGATATGGCTGGGCAGGACTCAACAGTCCTCAAAGAAACTCTACTCTGTTTGAAATGTTTTATGAGCCACTCTCTTATATCCTTCTGAGGTATTAACAAAGGACTTTGAACACTCAATCTGGATTTTATCTTTTCCAGAGCCATTTTTAATTTAGTAATTTTTAAGAGAATCTGGATATAAGAAACAGTTTTATTTCAAACCTTGTGTCCTCTAGATCTTTTATATTTAAGGTTTATTTGGGGGCAGGGCATAGTGGAGCATACCTATAATTCCAGATACTTGGGAGGATCAGTTTGAAGCCAGAGCGGGCAAACAGTCAGTGAGACACTATCTCACCAAATAAGCCAGGCATGGTGGCACATGCCTGTGGTCCCAGCTATGTGGGAGGCCATAAGTAAGAGGATTTTGGTCTGAAGCAGGCAAAAACATGAGACCCTACTGGAAAAATAACTAAAGCAAAAAAAAAAAAGGGCTGGGAGCCTGTTTCAAGTGCTTGTATAGCAAACATGAGAGCCTGAATCCAAACCCCAGTGCCACCATAAAAAATAAAACTAAGGTTTATTTTTAGGTCCTCTCTTGCCTCACATTTAATCCTACACAATGAGAAAAAAAATGAGGTGCACTTGCAATATTCTGTCTGGGAATCTTAACTACACCACTGCATTAAACAGGTACACTTCCTCTTTGCTTCATTTCCACAGGTGTTTATGTTGGCAGACTCCATGCTATCACCCAACAAGGGATCCCTTTCTTCCAAGTTTCAAAACATCTTCACTTTCCTTTAAGCCTTCACTGTCAGCCTCCTCAAAGCTTTTCAAATTTCCACTAATGCTCTTTTGGCTTTTACTAAGTCTCTTCAGGGTCATTCCAGCTTCTTCTCCCCAGCCAGGCATTCCCACAGCCAATGCCACGTGTATGGTTTTGTTAGGGCAGCATCCCACTTCCAGGTACCAAAATTCCTAGTAGATGTCTGTGGACCCATAAACTATGCCTAAAACTTAGAAATCTGTTCATGAATCTGCAATTTGGGGTTTGTCTCAAATCTATGCAGTGTCACCAGGGTGGTTTGATTAGCCGCTGGAGAATCCACACTCAAGATAACCCCTGTAGTTCCCAATTTGGTGCTGTCTGCTGGATGGAGGTTGGCTAGGGCCAAAGACCAGAAGCTTTTGTTTTTTTCCTATTATCACCTGTAAGTGTTATCATGCAGTTATTTTCATTGACTAGCATAATCAATTAGAAACCCCTTAATTTTTAGAGAAATAACTATTAAGTTTCATATCAAGCAACCTCAAAAGAATATGGGCTGGTAAGAAGCACTTGTTGCATGTGGAAGTTTTTCTAGCATTGTACCAGAGTATTTTGGAGATGCCTAAACGTTCCTTGTTTGAATAAGAAACCAGGAAGTTGGGAGTGGCCACCACTTCTCAAAAGTGCCTCTTCTCTTACCTGCCTTTCACAAGACGTCAAGGTCATGAAATACGGAATGCCTACACTTCCTGCTTGGTCTGAATCATTTGTAATACCTAGCAGTTGAATATTTATTCAGCTGTAGGCTGTATATCTTTCAGAATTATATCAAGTCGAAAATCACTTGGGTATCAAGCATCAACTAGAGTTCTAACATGAATAGCAGGACCTCTCAAAAGAAAATAATTACAATGTATTCTTGATAGAATCAATTTTGTTTGTAATATTTTTTATAATAAATGAAACCATTTAATTTGGAATTTACAGTAAAAAGTATAAATTGGTATTTTGAGCAGTTTTTCTCAACTTGTTTTTATTTTTATTTATTTGTTTTGGTGGTACTGGGGTTTGAACGCAGGGCCTCATGCTAGCTAGGCAGGTACTCTGCCACTTGAGACATTCTGCATCCCTCTCAACTTGACTTTAAAATACGTATCTTAACAGCTCAGAAGATTGTGAAAGGCTATGTCTTCTATGGGTTGTACTTCAAAGACTATTTTTCCAAAACATAAAATTATGAAACTGAATAATGGCATACCCATGCAAGTGAGTGTAAATCCACAAATCCACACACACAGCCCTGGCCTCTCCTTTGCTCCCTTTACTCATGCTATCAACTGAAAGTGTAAGTAATTTAAAGAAACATGTTTTGAGCCAGCTTTACTTTAATGCAGCTAATCTATCAGTTAACTGAGAAATAATGAAAATGAGCTGTTAGACTTAAATCCATGTGAGAGGTTAAGCGTTGTTGGAAAAAATGTCCCCCAAATCATGAGTAATAGTCACAATGATATAATATTAACCACATAAATTAAGCTTCCTTCAATGCTGTTATGCCCCTCTCCACATAATTCCTTTCAAAATCCAAAACCTAGGGAATTATAGCTGTTTCACTCATTTCTTTTTTTTAGCTATGGGCAAATCATGTAAGCAGAATGTACCAAAGACTCTTCTAGGGAATTAATACCTACTCTAAAAATGATTTATTAGAGTTATGTCTGATAAAATTGTAATATTGTGTTCTGCTTTCAGTTGTTTACATAATGGAAAAATAACAAATTATACCTAAAGAATTTTGAAAGACTTGACTCAAATGCTAACAAAATTAGTAATTTGTCAAGTGGTAAACTAAAAATCTTAAAATTGACTTTGCTATTTGTTCCTTTTACTCAAGTTTCTCATGGAATGTTGGTTTAATCTCATAATGAGATCTCAGAATAGAAAATGATAAAAGTATGAATGCTTAATATTTGTCACTAAAATGCTGTCTGTTCCTAAACATGAGAGGGAGGATTAATTTGTACGGATACTGCAAAGTATCCATACTAAGATTCAGCCAAGGTGGATTTGAATTAGTTGATCTGAACAAGAACAAGAGAGCTGTCCACAATTGAAGGGAAGAAAAGTCTAATGTGTGCTCTCCATCCATGGCCAATCCCTGAGATGGGACTAAAAGCAGAAATGATCAACATTTCACAAGGGGCTCATGAGATAAAGCTAAGCTATGAAAAATGCTGTTTTGTTGCTGAGGTTTTAAGTGGTGATACAGCAAAAAGGACTCTCCTTTTCCATAGACTATGTTGTATAACTTCAGCCAATTGAGAACCCTAGAAGAAGAGCAGGGGAACAAGAGAAGAAATCACTTAGAATCATCTGTAAGGATTGTTGTGAGAAGAAATGAGTAACTCTTTGGAGACCCTCAATATTAGTGGATGTGATTTAGGACAGGGGGATGTGCCAGCCCCTGACAATAGGTCTCTTATCATCATGCAATGAGGACTGAGTAAACATATTACATTTATTTGAATACCTATAATTTGTATATTTTGATGGTTTCTAACAATTTAGTTTCTGATCAAATATAAATCACAAAAATCATGACATTTACAACTGAGATTTTAACTGCTGTCCCTAGTTATTCTATCAAGAGCAGTTTCTGCACAGGCACAGGGTTGCGAGAGATGTTTGTGAATCAACTCCTCAGACAGTATCTGATATACAATACTTAAAGGTTTTTTTTTTCTTTATATTAAGACTGTAGAAATAAAGGAATTATTTAACATGTGCCAAAATATAACCATGAGTCATCTGTACGTGGTTTACTAAACAATTAACTCAAGAACAGGAATAATAAATTACTGTTTGACACAGGTGTACTTGTTTTTAATCACTAATCCCTTCCCAGAAGGAATGGTACCACATGTCCTTCAAGTCTGAGAAACTGCCCATTGTCAATGGTTTATCATTCATAGTGACTAACTTTCAAAATCACCATTTTGAGATTTTCTTCTATGCCCTTAGCACAGTATGTTCAAGCTATAGTCAACTTGCATCTTTAAAAATACGCTGTCATCATTTACGTAGTAATTCAAACTCAACTTACACATTCTGGATAACTTTTGCTAGTGCTCTTGACTATTTGAACCTCACACTTTCCAGTCTTCAGAAAACGTTACTCAAGCCAAAGTTTCTTGGTAAGGTGTTCTCTGACTACACCAGGCTACACTATCTCAAATCCATTTATAAACTTGACACTTCTAAACTTACTTATACTTAAGACACCTTGATTTTACATCTCATTTTTAAGACCCTTTTCATTCTTCATTCTACAAAACATGGTTGCTTAACTGTAATGGCTTTCAAGTACTTTTAAATATACAAAAGTTTAAAATGAAGAGAGGGAAAATGCAACTGTAGCAGTGCTGAGGCTCATTTTACTTACATACTATGTAAGATATAGGCCTGTTAGTTCAGTCGATTATTTCAACTGTTATATATCAAATTTTGATTACTAAATTCTAGGACTATTTAACTGTTAGAAAAGTAGTTAAAAACCTGAATAGTTAAAATCATTTATGCCTGTATTACTATTGATACAGAGTGTTGGGTTTACATATTTATTACTGTTAAATTCAATTGGTTAACTTGCTGCATTAAACAAAGATTAAAATAACATTTCAATATTTGTCTTTACAGTTTAACAGAACATTTTAAGGAGTTTTATTTGGTCTCAGATAGGAATATTCATAACCACAGAACTACAGCAGCCCAAGAAGCATCACTCTGTGCCTCGTAAGGTGGTTTAGACTTAACTTGCACTTTTTGAAAGTATCATATGAGGCATTACAGGGAAAGAGTATCAAACTCATCAGGTTTTATGTTGCAATTCTTTCAGACTTTATTTGTTATGCATCAAATTTAATCTAGACTGTTCATGTTGCAGTTAAAGAAAAAAAACTGACAACATTTTAGGCAAAATAAATATTTTATTGTTTTAATGGTTTTTTTTTAGAAATTAGCCTTTGCGTGATATTTCAACCATTTATAAACATTTTATTCTTTCGAAGAACATTGTCAACGTCTCAACCACTTTTGATTAAAATTTCACACACAGACAGTAAGAGTTGAAAATTATAAATGCTAGAAGAATAATAATATTTGGTTGCTACTTTATACATTTATTTGACACATATAAAACCAAATAGGAAACCATTTTCCTTTTTCTTTCATAAAACAGTTTTCACTGGTTAAAACTGAATTAAAATCACTTATGTATGAGGAAAACAAATCTAAATTACTTCCATTTTGGAAATACAAAACCCAGCTTATTCATTTCTATCCATTCAAGTCACAGACCCCATTACTTTGACAATAGTCTACTATTTAGTCTAAAAGACAGAAGAAGAAACATCTTCTTGTAGTAAGAAGTCTGGACAATGAAAAAAATACATAGTGTTTAACATAAGGCACATTTCCCAAAGAAAAATACTAGGTAAGCTATAATAAAATTGCATTTGTTTGGGGTAAAGCAGCAAGGCTTACAGTGTAAGAACAGTAAGTAGTTCTAGGTAACCTCATATAATTCTATACTACTGCCGTTAATAGCCTTCTCAAGAATTAAAAGCAATTTTTACACCACAACAGTTTGTCTTCTTGGAAGTGACACTAAGTAACAGCAGTGGAGGGAAAATCATTGGTTGCTTCAAGCTCTCAAAAATGAATCAGTTATTGCACAGTAAATACCTCATAGAGGTCAGTGATGTAAGAATCTAGTCTGAAGAAAAATGTTATTTAAATTGGTTATGCCTGGAAGTCTTCAAGTTTTATAATTAAGTCTACATAAGAAATCAACTGGAAAGTATTGACAGACAAATAAATATTAGGCTTTTCAAACTGCTACAGTTTTGATAGTTAGAAAAGACTTAGCAAAGTGCCTAAGTTTTATGTATTTTTTAAAGATATGCATTGAAGAAATGAACACTGTACACTGTATACAGTAGCCCAGCTCAGCAGAAGTGTCTTCCAAAGTATAGATAACACCTCCACCAGTGTCTATCATCCATAACTCCCAACATTACACAGCTAAAAGGATCCACGCCAATCTTGAAAAGGAAAGAGAAAGCAGTATTAAACTCCTTTCAAATATTATTCCTGAAAGTCTTTAAAAGCAGAATGAGAATTTTATTCATATATATATATGTATGTATATGTGTGGTATATATGTGTGTACACATGATCCTGCTATGGTATCTATGTATCTTTTTGAAAGTTAATTCTTTTATCCCTGACTTTTAAAAAGAAATCCTATTAGTTCATTAAAATATTTTCCCATTTTTCACGGCTGAAAACTTTAAATTTTTGTTTTTCATATTATATCAAATGGGTTATTTTTAGCTCTACTAAAAGTTCATTCTGTTGAAGAGTATTATTTCTTTTGTATTCACTAAGTATTGTTATTAATATATAATTTAAGAACTATAATTAGAACTAAGAGATAAAGTAAAATTCATTTTAATAAATAAATTACATAAAACAGTTTTTTATTAAGTTAGGACTAGAAGGACCTATAGAATATATTTCTTTAAAACACAAAAGTAATTAAGAAAGATAATAAGTGTTTATGATTCTCAAAACTTTGTTCCACAAATTTTTCATATGGAACTGTTATAGCCAAGTGTTACCAAAAAAAGATGAAGGCCTTAAGGCCCAATTCCAGAATTTACTTACTACGTCAAGATTTCAATGAGAAAACAATATAGATAATTCTATGGAAGTTAATATTTAACTTGTTTTCACTTTAAATGGAGTTGTATGAGTGTTTCGCACTCTAGGATAACATTACATACATTATAAAAATAAAAATTTAGCTAGAGTAACAGAATTATGTACTAAGAAAACAAAGAATTAAAAATCAAGAGCTGCTGGGTACCAGGCTCCATGTCTGTAATTCTTGCTTCTTGGGAAGCTGAGATATTGAGAATCGAGGTTTGAGGCCAGCCTGGGCAAATAGTTCACAAGATTCCATCTCCAAAATAACCAGAGTGAAATGGACTGGAGATGTGGCTCAAGTGGTGGAGTGCATGCTTTGCAAGTGTGAAGCCCTGAGTTAAAACCCCAGTCCCAACAACAACAAAAAAAGTGCTTTTTAATTTACATTTAGCTAAACAAAGAAATTCAGAAAAATTTACCTACAAATTCCATTTAATGACTGTCTTGCTTAGGATTTGATACTTTACTTGAGGACACTGCTGCCAAAAGTCCACTTACAATTTCCCGTCTAATTTCCCCAACAATAGACTCTTTAATCTGTAATACAGGAAAAGAAAAATAACATTTAACAATGACAGTAATTCATTTTTTTGTTGTTTTCAGAAAACCATACATTGCATTTAGCTCCTGCAATCAGCTAAGCCAGAGAAAACTACAACCTTCATGTGACCCTCCATATGACACAAAATGGTAGTGGAAAATCAAATCCACCCATCTATCCTCAAACCAAGAACAGACTGTGAGGTCTGGTCTAACATAACTCAGCTAACTGCATCATAAAACGTCACAATTTCTGCTAGGTGCTGGTGACCATGCCTGTAATTCTAGCTACTCAGAAGGCAGAGATCAGAAGAATCACAGTTCAAAGCTAGCCTGGTCAAATAGTTTGTGAGATCCTATCTTGGAAAAAACCTATCATGGAAAAGAGCTGGTGGAGTGGCTCAAGGTGTAGGCTGAGTTCAAGCACCAGTACCTCAATAAAAAAAAAAAATAGTAATTCCTAGGTTGAGAATTTCATAAAGTGTTATTTCATAGATTGCAAAACTATTAGTAAGTAACTTAATTCATGACAAAAAGTTTCCTGGAAGGACTAGTTATATATGAGATTTGCGTTCATGTTTTTTATTGACGTCTGCCTCTGTAAGGTAGTCAACAGAGTAAGTGCTCTCACTGCTAAATAAAATCAGTTAGTGGCAAATGACTTACAGATATTAACTATTATCAACAGAAGGGGCAAAATACCTAGAGAAGTTTACATTAGTCTAACCTAAAATGCAAATTTTAAATGGAAAAGGAAAATTATTATTTAATAAAATGTATGTTAAAACACACACACACACACAAAAATCATCAGAACAACCTTAAACTCTAAAGGAATGAATTTTTCTTTAGTGTTATAGTATAAACCTCTCCTGTCCTGCTTCAGATAGGGAAATACATCTAACTTTATTGTTGAAAAGGGCAAACGGACCTGGGGCAATGACAATTTCAATTAGGATTTTCTTCTCCAGATGTCTCAATACTACATAAGCCTAGCCTCTCCTTTTCTTTCTAATGATACAGCACTGCCTCCAAATAACCCTTTCTGAAGACTTTAAATGTGCATTTCCTGAAGTAAACTGATAATGCCTTCCAAAATTAGCACTTGAGACACTCTCAAACTAGCTATTAAAAATTCTCCATTTCCACAGTTTCCTGTCAGCCTAATCTATTTCCTACAATGTTCCTAAGTACATCCTGAACACATCTCAATTGAAGTCTTTCCAAAAATGATTCTGTATTAATCTGTCATGTAAAACTGGTACATAATACATAGACTCATAGTTATTCATAAAAAGAACGTTCCTTTGCTATCAACCAACCATCTGTACTGGCATATATTTAAACAAGTATAAGCTTTTCAGTTTAACTTCTACTGATATTCCTAATCTTTAAACAACATCAAAAGTTTCTGAAGATCATACTACTTCAGATTCATTTTTAAAATGAATTTATGTATTAGACATAAATATGAAAATCAAAATATCTTAGCCACAGTATATAAGCACAAATACAATGTGTGGAACCAGAACCACTGCAAATTTATGTTTATCAGAAAATGAATAGTATAGTCTTTCCAGTTTGGTTGTCAATACAATATGCAATTTCATTATATCTCTTTATCATCATCATCTAAAAAACAAACTAGCCAAAAATCTATGCCTTTTTGTTTAACAAAACATAATAGAGTCTCTAAGAGCCAGGCATGGTGGTACACACCTACAGTCCCAGCTACTCAGGAGGCTGAGACAAGAGGATCACTTGAGTCCAGGATTTCAGGTCATCCTGGGCAACACGGCAAGACCCTGTCTCAAAAACAAAGCAAGACATACAAAAAAAGAATCTCTGTTGTCAAATATGAAAATATTCACAGAAAAATAATTTTATTACTTTAATAATGACCTAACAGAATAAATTTTTAATTTTGAAAACAAGAAACTAGCATGGGTTAGAACAGGAAAAATTAAAATTCTCAGAAAACGGCAGACCTTCAAATAACAGGACATGCAATCTAAGAACAATGTTACATGATAGTGAATATAAAAAACTGCAACAAGACCATCTTGGATGAGAAAAGTATAGAATGCAGACTGACTGACAAGGAAATAAGTAGAGAGAAGGAGGCCAAGTGGAAAGTGTGCTGTGAACACTTATCAATGTATGTGAGCACAAAGTAAGCACTCAATAAATGTCTGAATGAGCAAAAGAACCTAAGAGTGAAAAAGACAAAATCAGAAACAAAGAGAAAGCAGAAAGATAAATAACCTAGCACTAAAGACAATGTCTTTAATAATTTATCTTACAAAAAAACGTATGGATAAATAAGCTAAAGACTGCATGTAATTATCCCCTCTTTTCTAAAGTCTCCCATGCTACAGAGAGATTGGAAGGAACAGAGTGAGAAACTAATAGGATGAAAGGCAAGATTACCTTTCTGAGCATAACTTCCAAAACACAGTATAGGCTAAAGACAGACTTCTTGAGATGATCTTAATCTCATTCTCAGGAATGTTTCCTGGCAATCCTGACTACAAGTTTGAAGAATGGGGCAACACATCCATTTAATATGTATCTACTGTCTACTGCACAGCAATCATTATTTCAAGTGATCTCTAAAAGAAGTTTCAATAGGAATACATGGCAAGTTCTGTTTTTACCAAAATACATGACGGCAGATGTAAATCAAGCCTAGGAACTTCAATAAACATGGAACTTTCTAAACATATGGCAATTCATGTTTGTTCTCTGACATTTAATTCTATTGAATTTGTTTCTCTGAACATATGTTCCTTCATCCTATTATGTCATCTTTTTATTTATAAACATATATACTTTTTAAAAATAACTATAAAGTTTCAAGGCCACTGATCATATATATCACAGATGACTCAGGCAAATTATAACACAGGACTTATTTCCGACTACACACGTGTACACAATTTGGGCAGAAAAGGGGTATTTTTAATCTGTTTAGTTTATTCACTGAAAACATGTGTTAAATATTTGCCAGAAAGGACTTTGTTTCTATGCTCCCCTTCCAAAGAGTAATTCTACTGTATTAACACATTATAAACAAAAACATTCTTTTAAAAAAACTTCACATATGGTGCAATGATGTAAACAAAGGCCTGACAGGCATCATTGTTTTCATGCACCCAGGAGTGCAGTAAGAAAACTTCCCTGAAATTGCCTGCCAAACATGCTTAAGCCTCACCTACAAAACTGTTCAACCCAAGAGTAAATCTTGCTTTCTGAATGGTGGCTTTGTCAATGGGACTAAAGAACTCAGAATTTGGACAAATTTAATTTGCTTCATAGCTGATACAATAAGCTTATAATTTGGAATTTAGTAATAAGTACATTTATGTAAAGAGATTACCAATTAGAAGTAAGTAGAATTATGAGTAATCTGAATTTTAAACATTTTATCAACAAACTTTGTAAAAGACCATTGTAACAGCTAAAATGATAGTAACGCAATTATTTTTCATTATAACCATTATTAGACTAATTTATCTATTAGTATATGCTTTTAAAGCACTTCAAAGGAGTGTGTTTTCTTAAGTACATCAGTATTTCTCTTCTGCCTTGCTTGATCTGCAGATTTTGCTTGGCAAGCCCTTCTCTGTAGATAAGAGTAAATGTTAAGCCTAACTTCCTCCAAACTATGCCAAATCAGAACTAAGGAGTTTCTATAGTTAATGGGTTTAGTAGCAAATTTTGAAAAATACTTAAAATATTTGCCTTGCATGCCATTTTAAATATCTGCAAGGTATAAAATATTTCATATTTAATGGGAGGTTCTTATAAATGATTATCTCTCTAGGACCAAAGCAGCATAACTGGAACAAATGACTTTCTATGATATGTGCTGTGGGCCAAAGAATCAATGTTCTGGCCTAAAGGGAATGCTTTATTCTTAGGAAATTACTGTCAACACATATCTGATCATTGTGATCATAAAAATGAGGACCTGAGTGTGCAGTAAGGGAGTACTTGTGCCAAATGATCAACATAAACTTTTCAAAAAAGCTTTCAAACCAAAGCAAGTTAAAGGGAACGAGAATATCATATTTCTCTTTTAAAAAAAAAAGTTAACTTAAAACCTACTATAACCAAATGCAGTGCGAAGGAGAAAAATGACTTAATTTCACTCAAAAACTGATCTCAGATGTAAAATGTAATAGGAATCACAGGTACAACTAATTTAGTAAGTTGGGTGTACAGTTGCTAAACCTTAGCCAGCTGCAATTAACTTATTTATAAAAATAATTACATTTGTAGAACAAACAAGTTTATAGAATTAAGACCTTTCATATTTTTAGTTGGAAGAGTCAGGTCATGGAAATAAATGAAAAAACACTTGTCTTTAAAATGTGAATTTGTTTCAACAAGGCTGAAATACTAGGAAACAACTAGGTGAACACAGATAATTGCACTCAGCTGAACCTAGAAACCCAGTACCTCAAATGCACACAACTTAAACGTCTATCAGCAAACTGTGTATGAGCCACACCTACCCACATCTGGCATTAAAACTTTCTGCAGATTTCCGATCATCATACCTCTAGTCCTTCACACAGAAACTCATCAACTATGATCCTTCCAAAGCCCAATTCCACATGCAAACTTCAAGTTTTTTTTAAAGTAAAATAGTATCTTATTGTAGTACTTATGTACATTTCTTAAGTATTTAAAATAAAAGTTTGCTAAAGGTTTGGCTAGGTTTCCATCTTTTGTCTTTTCTAAATGTCATGGATGGAGTCTTGAGTGTTATGCCTCTAACTTTACTTTCCCTACAAGCCTCTGGTGCACAAGTTTGTATAGCACAGAAGCACACATACCATCTGCAAGTGTACAGCAGAACTGACCACTTACTTTTAAAGTACTTCCAAGCTACTGTCATGCAGTTGTAAATGATGGCATCTTGAATGTAGATGAACATACTTCTGGACCCAGAGGATCAACTACCCACTTAAGGGAAATTCTGGTCTGCTGTCACCATTTCTGACCTCTAACCACTAGAAATCTATGTTACAAATTAATTCTCAAAACACATTAAGTTCATATTACTAACTATATTGGAAACACACAGTTTAAAAACAGCAGCCACTGACTCTGATTTCTCTGGTTAATTTTGACCTTTCCTATTTTTAAACTCTTAGTTCCTGAATACAGACTGGGAATCTGAATGCTTGAGATGAGAAATAATTCAAATTTCAAGATTTCTGGATTTTGAAACAATTGTATATACTTAAAAGGCTGAGCATCCCTAATCCAAAATTTGAAATGGTCTGAAACCTGATTTTTTTTTTAAGACAGGGTCTCATTCTGTATTGCAGGTTAACCTTGAACTTGGATCTGACTATCTCAGTCTCGTGAGTTCTGAGATTATAAGCATGTCTCAGGATTATAGGTGCAAGCTGTGACACTCAGCCAAAATTTGTTTTTAACCTCTGTGGTGCTGGGGTTCAAATAAGAGCCTGTACATGCTAGCTAGACAAGTGCTCTACCACCCAGTGACCCTAGCCCCTGATACCAGAAACTTTTTGAGAGATCTGCTAAATACTTTTCTGTGCTAATTTTCAATGCCTCTTGAGTTAGTCTTGTTTTCCTTCCTATCAAACTTTAAACATAAGGATTTTGTGTCTTTTACCCTTCATATGGAAGATTCTTAAACACGTACAAAGTTTTTCTTTTGTTCTTGCTTTTAGCACTGCTGGGGTTCAAACCCCGGGCCTCACACATGATAAGTGTGACCCTTTGTTGCTGAGCTATAGCCCAAGCCCCTATAATGATTTTATTTTAGTGTACAGATACTCTTTTTAACTAATGGAAAGAAGGAGAGATCTTTCTTATCTGGGGTTTTAGGATCTTGGCTAGAAAAACTATGGATAGTATAGTTCTTCCTTATTGTTATTCTTAAGAATTCTTTTTTCCTTTTTTCTTTAAAAAAAATGGAGCCTCATCATAACATTAGATAAGAAAACAGATGGGAAAAATATTCAACAAGTATTTTTAATCTGTGCACTCTATTACGTTTTGCAAGCAAACGAACAGTGTGACTTGAGGAGAAAAAAGCTATCACAAAAGTAGATCTATGGAGCTCTACCCTTTAAAATGATAAATACTATTTCTTCTTACTAACTTAATTCAAATGCTAAAAACAGTGTTGTGGTTTAGATCTGAAATGGTCCCCAAAGTCTTGTGTGTTCAAGGCTTATGTATTCTGAACATTGAATACAGCAATGTTCAGAGGTGGGCCTTTTGGAAAGTGACTGAATCATGAGGGCTCTGATCTCAGCAACTGATTAACCCAATGATGGGTTCAAGATTTCATTGGCTATTGGGAGGTGACAGAAACTTAGGAGGTAAGACCTAGTTGAAAGGGGTGGATCCTTGAAGGGATGTCCTTAGGGGCTGTATTTTGTTCTGCACCTTCCTTCAGCTTCCCTGAGACAGCAGCTCTGTTCTACCATGTCCTCTCTGTCACTGGCATGATGCTCTGCCTCACCATAGGCCCAGAAACAATGGAGCCAAGTGATGAGGACTGAAACCTATGAAACCATGAACCAACATAAATCTTTCTTCAAGTTGTTTTTCTCAAATATTTTGTTAGTGATGTAAAACTAACACAAACACTTATTATACAAATTTTCTCAATTACCCTTTGACTACTAGCCTTTGTAGTAACATTTTTGTAGTCCTTTTGGTAACCTAACTGTAGTAATGCTTCAGGTCCTCATGCTGTTACCATCCAGATCTTTTCATACTGCATTTCAATCTATTCATAGAATTTCCACATTCCACCTACCAAAGCAAATAGATCAAGCTCTCTATATTTATTAATAACACAACACCATTTTCTCTTGTCAACTGAAATTACAAAATGGTAGCTTTTAATCTTGGAAGAGATTTAAATTGTAATTCCTTCTTTTACACATGTGGAAATGAGACCAAAAAGTCTGTTACATGTTTACCTACTTCAAACTCTACAATACTTTTTTCTCCAGAGCAAATGTAAAAAGTTGCAATTATTTTACATTGAAGTATGAAATCTGCAGAAATGTCATTATAAAAATATTTTAATAGATAGGAAGTAGACCAATGGGAAAGTTCACTTAAAAGCTCTTTGAAAATTAATACAGTGACTCAAAAAGATTATCTTATAAATAACTGATGTTCAAATAAAATCTCCTGTAACACACATCTGCAAATAAACAAAGTTAGCAGGTTTTACTCACCTCCCGTATGACTTGCTGCAATTCATCCTGCTCCACATTTCTATGTATTTCTTCAGCAGCAGGCATCAGTGAGAGATTTCCTCGCCCCTCTTCTACTTCCGATTTAGGGACCATAACCTGTGAGGTTTCTTCAGCTGCTCCAACTTCCTCAGAGCTTTCCACATCTGGAGGTGTCTGCACAGATCCTATTCTAGAAGGAGCAGTTGGCGTCAGGGCCACAGATGCTCGGAATACTTTCTTTCTTGCCACTAATGGGACTCTGGGTTTGCCCCCTGAGTCACCAGAAGGCACTCCAGTTCTTCTGTGGGCATGAGAGGGACCAGAACATACAGAAGATGACTCTGAGGTTGCATGGGAGAAAACAGATTCTGAGCTCTCTCCAGGAGGAATTCCAAATCCCATTTCTCCAAGTCCCAGGCCCAATTCAGATTTCAGGTATGACTGTTCTCGCATCAGTTCAGTGACCTGGAGGTCGGAAATACTGTTATTCTTTTCTTTCGAAATTAAGGTTGGTTAAGAAAGAAGATTAAGTTCCTAGCTGTGATTATTGCCAAAAATCATAAAACTTGCAAAGACATAATTCATTAATTCATAATTTATAAAGTATAAATTCATACTTCATTAATTTAGTAACTACTTTGTATCAGTCACAAAAGCAGCCAACTTAAATTCAGAGTAAGCTGAAGCAAAAAAATAGGTAACTAGAGCACATAATGGGATGAAATTTTACTTGTTACCACACAGGTGTTCAAATTATCTTCAAGGAAGAATAACTAATGAAAAACAAAATAGTTATTCATAATGTTTTGCCCTCAAATTAACCAATTTGTCTAAAATATAATAAAATCAGGCTTTTGTTCAAAATGTAGTCATTTTCCAGATCTAAAGGATCTGGGATAGGGTAATGAAAGGACACTCTCCCTGGAGTATAATTTATTTTTTAGTGGATTATCTCCTTTAGGTCATAAAGATAAACTACTCTGCAATTAAGCTGGCTTTCTAGTGGTCTAAGATGGCAATGGACTTCAGAAGTGGCAATCTCACCTCTAATGAAATTAATTACCCTACCAAATTCTACATTTAAAACAAACATACACTTCATCCAAAGTAGGAAAATTGCATATTTATGAGATGTTACATCATTTCTTTCCCCAGTGACTTAAAAAAAGAGAGGCTTACTGGTTCCATTACATTCAGTGGAGAAGGGCATGACAAGTTATCAGCGCTTCTGCTACCACACATTCCCTGAAAAGGTAAGGACAAAGTAGTTATATATATGTAGTATACATTTTCTCATATTGAAGTGTTTTATAATAAAATGAATTGGCTATGTACTGCCCTGAAACACTGCTGAATGTCATAAAGCTCATGTTCAATTGTCAGGGAATTCTAGAAAAATGGGTCATTGTGACTGAAATCTGAGACCACAGAATGCGCACAGGAGATATAATGATTCTCTGCTCACAACACCACACATTCCTAAGAATGACTGATCAAAATATAGAAGAACATATTCATTAATGACATAGAATACTCTTATTCTGTTATACGTATGTGTGTTCACACAAACCTTTTTCTACTCCATGTATGTTCACATGTATGTGCTGTATACACCTATCCATTTTTAATAATATCAAACACAATGTGAAAATACACAAAAATTCAAAAGCTCAATACAATATATTCTACAACCTGAAAAATACTGACAAAAATAAGAATATGATGTTGAAGTTCAAATTTCATAGAAAGGAACATTAGAAATAATGAAACATACAAAATAAAGACAAGAAGTGTTTCTTTTCTAAGTTTTCTGAGCTAGGATCTCACTATGTAGCCCAGGGTGGCCGTAACAAACTTTCAATCCTCCTGCCTGTCTCTTTAAGAGCTGGGATTGCAGGTATGCACCACCATGCTAACAGTATATCATTTTATTTTCTTGGTTATACACATGTTTTCTATTAAGACATCTCCAATCCTTTAAAAAAAAAAAAAGCCAAAGAATAAGGGATTTGGAGTGTAGTACAGTGGTGGGATCTACACTTAGCATGTGTGAGGCCCTGGGTTCAAGTTCTGGCATTAAAAAAAAAAAGAAAAGAAAAAAGGCATAAAGAATGGAAAAAGAACTGCGTGCTGACACCACCAACAACAGGTGTTGGCAAGGATGCCGGGAAAAAGGAACCCTCTTACACTGTTGGTGGGAATGTAGACTAGTACAACCACTCTGGAAAAAAATTTGGAGGCTCCTTAAAAAGCTGGACATCGATCTACCATTTGATCCAGCAATATCACTCTTGGGGATATACCCAAAAGACTGTGACACAGGTTACTCCAGAGGCACCTGCACACCCATGTTTATTGCGGCACTATTCACAATAGCCAAGTTATGGAAACAGCCAAGATGCCCCACCACTGATGAATGGATTAAGAAAATGTGGTATCTATACACAATGGAATTCTATGCAGCCATGAAGAAGAACGAAATGTTATCATTTGCTGGTAAATGGATGGAATTGGAGAACATCATTCTGAGTGAGGTTAGCCTGGCTCAAAAAACCAAAAATCGTATGTTCTCCCTCATATGTGGACATTAGATCAAGGGCAAACACAACAAGGGGATTGGACTATGAGCACATGATAAAAGCGAGAGCACACAAGGGAGGGGTGAGGATAGGTAAGACACCTAAAAAACTAGCTAGCATTTGTTGCCCTTAACGCAGAGAAACTAAAGCAGATACTTTAAAGCAACTGAGGCCAATAGGAAAAGGGGAACAGGTACTAGAGAAAAGGTTAGATCAAAAAGAATTAACCTAGAAGGTAACGCCCACGCACAGGAAATCAATGTGAGTCAATGCCCTGTATAGCTATCCTTATCTCAACCAGCAAAAACCCTTGTTCCTTCCTATTATTGCTTATACTCTCTCTACAACAAAATTAGAAATAAGGGCAAAATAGTTTCTGCTGGGTATTGGGGGGGGAAGGGAGGGGGCGGAGTGGGTGGTAAGGGAGGGGGTGGGGGCAGGGAGGAGAAATGAACCAAGCCTTGTATGCACATATGAATAATAAAAGAAAAATGAAAAAAAAAAAAAGAACTGCGTGCTGGAGGCCTATGATCCTAGCTATTCAGGAGGCAGAGATCAGGAGGACAGCAGTTTGAAGACAGTCCAGGCAAATAGTTCGAGACCCAATCCTGAAAAAAAAAAATCACAAAAAAGGGTTGATGGAGTGGCTCAAGGTATAGGCCCTGAGATCAAATCCCAGCACTGCAGAAAAAAAAGAATGGAAAAGAATTAAAAATAAAGGAAAAGTTTAAAGGGAACAGTATTTAAATATACAAAAATGGGGAGAAGGAGTAGTATGATCTCCGTTCTTTGGAGCTATATTCAGTGATTCAAATTTTAATTAGTCATACTTTAATTCTCTATAATTTTCTTTTAAAAATCTAACTTTTGTATTGACCTTTATTTCTTCTTATTATCAAAAATTATCAATAGGGCTGGAGGTGTGGCTCAAGCAGTAAAGCATCTGCCTAGCAAGCTCAAAGCCCTGAGTTCAAACCCCAGTGACAGCAAAATCATTAAAATTTTTCAACATATTTCTAAATATATTAAATACTTAAATATTATCACTGTACATAAAACTAATATCTGGAAAAGCTCCTTAAACATTATTCATGTTTCTAATGTCATTAAAACAAATGGTTTAAAATGAAGGTACCTGTCTTAAATTACATGGAACATTACAAATAAACCTAGTAAAAATGCCCAATGTCCCAAGCTTGTGTACCACAAGTGCTGCAGAATGGAAGGGTGAAGGAGCCCGCACAGCCCGAAGCTGCTCGTCCAGGCCCAGGAGACGCTCCTCCAGCTGTATCTCCAAATCCTGCAGCTCCATTCGGACAGAATTTCTCAGACTCTGTAGCTGATCAGCTTCATACCTATCAGTATGATGACAGGCACAAAGTTTGAAAAAAGTAATTTGAGAGTTACCATCTCAACAATTCTGACAACTATTCTAAGCTAACACAAAGTACTGAATTGCAAATTTCCTAAATTCTCACAGTAGGAATTACAAGAGGTGTAACCACTAGGACAATGGTCTCTGATCCTCTATCTTCTCTATACCATCCAGTGAAAAGCAAACCACAACCACCATCTTCTTCAATACACTGAAGCAGAGAAGGTAACTTCATAAAACACTCTGTATGCCTACTTCTTATCTAACTGGTTCACAAAACACACACAAGGTACATAGTAGAAGAAATAAAACCTAGTTTTTAAAAATATAAGTTGAAAAATGCTTCTTTGTGGAGTTGATGTAACTCCAAGTTATATCAATACAAAAAGTGCTTTTACCTTTCCTCCTCAGTCATATGATGATAAACCATGGTTTGTTGACGCAGCATTGCCAGCTCTAAATCCATCATTTGTGTTCTAAACAAATTTAGGCTCCTCCTCATTACTTGAAGCTCCTGAAAAGTATTCTAAAATGCAGTATCACAAAATTATATTTCTAAAACATACAAATTATTTTGTAGCACAAAGATTTAAGAGGGAACTTACTTCATAAAGAGGTAGAACAGATGATTTTGGAGTACTATATGCAGCAGCAGCAAGATCAGGTCCTCTCATCATAGGGTACTTCAAATGAATGAAAGCAGCATTAAAAAACAACGTCAAGGTGACTACCTCCATGTTCTCTGAGATGTAAAGGCAGAATTTCAGGTAAAACCAAGCCAAACTCTGTACTGTATGCATAAACAAAGGAAATCAGTCCCAATGCTACCTATTATCTTAGCTATTCCAGGTACAAGTCAATCTGTTTGGGAAGAGGAAAAGGTGAAGGAGTATACAGAGTTCATATCTATGTTTGACAGGATCTTCTTCTTGCCTTGAGAAAGTAAAAAGCAAAAATGAATCTCAGAAATGTAGAAGCAATTGCAAATATCATCATGAGATTACAGTAACTACTGATGTGGCTACAAAGAGTAGCAAGTAACAGCCTTTAACATTTGAGCATCTGCTATATGCCACAACTTTAGGCAGTGAAAAGGCATCATCACCTTCAAATGTATAAGGAAGAAAACAGGAAATGCTAAACAAATACAATAGAGGGAGTGCTATGATGGAAATAAACAAAAACATTCAGATTAGATAAGTGTGCCCAAAAGTGTTGACACCTGAGCTGAACCTCAACAGTAACCAAAGTAGAACTTAGTCATGCAAAGAAAGGTCAGGGCTACAAAGTGGTATGTACAGATTACCAGGAACACACAACTATTTACTTAAAGACTTGCAAAAAACAAATGAAACAAAACAACACCACCTCAACCCACACAACTGACATGCGCATATCTCCCAAAAAGCACAACTTTTGAGAACCATGCATGCAGTCCTGCAATCCAATTTTACTGGATCACACACTAAGCATGGAGACTGGGAAGAGCATCTGTCTAATGAGGTACAATGGGGTCGGAAGATTTACCAACAGTTACTAGAGGGACACAGAAGATGAAGACACCAAGCTCAAGCAGTACAAGTCAGTATAGAAAGGTGCACCACAATAGGTGCAGGTAGACAAGGCTCTGGAAATCCCCAGCTTCACATAATTATAGCGAAAAGTTAACTATCACAGTCATAGCTAGAATTCTGTTTCATGAGAAGGAGGAAGAAGCATGCACATTCTGGTTAGACTGTAAACCATTAGGAGACAACTGTCAGAAGATAAAACCAATGTTTAAAAGAATGTATACCTTAGTATGACTTGAAGTCACAACTTTGATTTTTACTTTCAAAATGGCTCACTGCCTACTATTTCATGATGATAAGAGATCACAAACATTCTAAATTCACACTTTACCTGATTCTTTCTCTCTTTTGGAGTAGTTCCAGTCTTTGAACCCATGGAAGTAGACTAATTCTGTACCAGGAAGCCAGCATCAGAGGTCAGTGGGTGAAGAGGAAAGCTTAGTCACAGAGCTACAAGCAAAACCAGGAAAATATGGTGCCACTGAAGACAATGGGAAGAAAACTTAGGAAAGGAAGAGGTGGTCAGCATGTCCAAATGGTAGAGAAAAGAAAGGACTTTGAGAGGGAAGATGTTTTTAATAATAGGGACAAATTAAAGTTTATAGACTAAGACAAAGAAAATGAGGACAGGTTAAAAAAGGGAGAATACCTATTGATCAAAATCCCTGATCTAGGAAGGGAATTCTGAGCACAGAAGTTAATTCTGTTCAGTATTAGTTATAGCTTTTCCCCATAAAAGAGGGAAAAATATAAGAGAAGGGCATGAAGAAAATAAAGTTGAGGTAACTCATGCCTGATGGATTTTAGTTAATTAAAAAATGCTCAAAGCAATACAATAAAAGTTTTAAAAAGTCACCTTTTTCTCATACCTGTGAAAGGTTCTGCAGTGAGTTTCTAATATCATGCAAGACTCTTCGCAACTGCATTTCTATGGCAGAAGGAGGATTCACAGAGCATGCTCGGTAAGGGGAGGCAGCATGTCTATGTGAGTAAGGACATCCAAATGGGGTAGTGAAGGCACTACAGGTAGCACCTGACATATTGGGAACGCTGTGAGTGCTCAGAGTTCTCGTGTGCTCACACAAGGGCCTTTCCTGCCACTCAGAGTGGACAGAGTGCAGGGAGCAGGTGGACTGAGACATTGGTGCCGGAGCACACTGTGGACAGGCAGCAGTCCTTCCATGATGGCATTCTTCCAAATGTGTCACTTCAGTCTGGGGGGCTTCTTCTTTCTTCAAAGACAATGGAGAGATGAAAATGGTGGATTTAACTAAAGACTGACCATCATGCTCAGTCACCCCCTTTTCCAATTCCTGTTCTTCAGGTGTGTACTTATAGGTGAAGGAAGGTGGGCTGCATCTGGTCTCTTTTCCTGGAGATAACCGGACATTGACCGAGGATACTACCCTTACTGGGCTCAATAAGGTGGTTGGCAAAGACTGAGATCTTCTTAGAGGATAGCCAGCTTTTGCAAGTAAGTACCTTGGTTTTAAGAGATCTTTTGATTTTATCAAGCTACGCCCTACTCTTTGATTAGACAGACTGCAGACTTTCATTTGAGCTCTTTGCAAAGCTATATTAACTCTGTCCACAGAAGAGGGAGACCCGGGTGTATTTTCAGAGCTCATGACATTACATTTGGCTTCAATAGAAGCCAATGATTTCAGAATATGGTGTGTGGTATACTGGGCAAACTCACATTCGCTGCTTTTATCCATATCACTTTCCCCACTTGCTTCCTTTGGAAGCTCTACTGTCTGTGCCAGGGACAAATCCTCATCCACTTCAGTAATTTTAGTAATGTGATCCACTGAACTATGGGTGGGACGTTGGTTTTCTGTATTTTCCACAGTCTCGCATTCAGGGAAATCCTGGCTATCTGACTTTCTTTTGTCAGCATTTGTTGCTGCCTTTGTTCTTCCTTTCTGAGGAGGGGTGAGAGACTCCTCTTCTGACTCATTAAAATAAGGCTGGTCTTGAGCAGTTGGTGTAACAAGGTCTTCACCAAATGATGTGACTGTTGTTTCACTATCACAACTATCAGCACTACTCCCCATGGCTTGCAGGGACTCATGAACCTGCAAAAAAAGGAAACAGAACAAGTGGGAAGACAAAGAATAAAAGAGTTATTATTAAGAAATACCAAATAAGTATGATGCTTTTACGGTCTCTGACCCTGGGTGTGACCTTGGTGTCACTCAAAATGGTTAACTGCCCTTTACTAGCAACCATGACCTCCTTCTTCCCACTTTCTCACAAAGATTATCACAAATCTTTTATTTTCCTCAAATTCCCTTTCCAACACCTTTTTCCTCTGACACATGACATATATCACTGACTTGAAGAGAAAATGGACCAAAAGTTCATCATATTCTTCTCCAGCACCTACAAACTTCTCTGTCATTACCCATCACTACCTCCTCTTCATTTGGAAAGAAAATCATATCCTATTTTCAAAGTTAATTCCACCAACCTGTGCTCCTGACCATACCTTCCCCAGGACCAGGATGTTTCTCTAGTTTCATCCCATTTTTTTCTGCATCAAACTCTCTTCCCTTAGCTGTACAACTTCCCTAAGTCATTCCCATGCTAAAACCTCTTGCTGGTATGCTGCCATTTTCATTTGAGAACACAGTCACCACGTCTACCTCTCTTCCTCAATCAATTTACTCTCCAGTTGTGCTTTGCTTCATTTATTCCATCACCAATGCTCTCTCCTGAGTCAGTCTCCTAAAAGCCTCAATCTCAGCTGCTTACTCGATGGCTGTAAATATTTTTCTTGAGGTCTCTCCATCTCCAAATTTATCTGTCTACTTGATTATTACTACTGCATCTCCTTACACCTATCTCTTTGGCTGTTCTTCCTTTAGGTGCTATGTTACTAGTAAGTGCTTTTGGGGTTCTCTGCTTCTCATTCCAATTTTGAAACTTGCGTAAAGACAGTTTAAGTGCTTTTCTTGTTCATTCTGTGACTCCACATATAGACTATAAGCTCCTCAAGAATAAAGATATACCTGTTTTCTAGGTTATCTAGCATAAATGTCAATATAACATTCAGCAAGCTATGGATGCACACTTAATGTCAGTTATTAAATAAGCAATGTAATCCTAGCTAATTAGGAGGCACAGATAAGGATTAGTTTGAAGCCAGCCCCAGCAAAAAGTTAGTGAGACCCCCATTTAGATCAATAAGCCAGGTGTGGTAGTTCACACCTATAATCCCAGCTACATGGGAGGCATAGGAAAAAAGATTTTGGTCCAAGGTGAGCCCCAGGGCAAAAACTTGAGATCCTATTGAGAAAAAAAAAAAACTATAGTAAAAAGGGCTGGGAGCATGGCTCAAGTGGTAGAGTGCCTTCCTGGCAAGCACAAGGCCCTGTGTTGCTCAGTACTAAAAAAAAAAAAGCAAAATAATTATTGTAAAATACTGAAAAATAATGATGGCAGAAAAATAACAGATCAAGAAGGTTATCAAAATAATCTTTACTGATGGTTCAAAATTAAGGAGAAGCTTATTTAATAATTAAGAGAGATGAAGAATTAGAGAAACCTAAAAGAATTATTCTTGTTATTTGAAAAATAAAGCATAGACAAATTCAGCCTTGAAATACATAATATTAAAAATTACTTTAAGATGAAGAAGTTAAGGACAGTGCCCATGAGAGTAGAAAATTTACCTGCAGATGATTCAGGGAGAGGCAGTCTGCAGAATCTTCACCAAACCCACTGCTATCTGAATGCTGACTCGCAGTACGTAACAGATGATCTATCAGTAAAAACGTGTAGTTATGTAAAACCACTACAGAAGGCTTCAATGAGAACAATGTTATTACAGCTATGATGTCCAACAGACAGAAGATACAGCACTGATTCCTTCTCACAAAAGTATGCATTACTTAGGCAAAACTGGGGCTTCAAAGCATAGGAGGTAACTGAAGTTCAAACAAAAACTGAATGAATTATAGTTTTCTATCAGAAATTTTTGAGTACTCAGTTGCTAATTAAGTTCTATAATTAGAAATTTGGTAAAAAATGTCTTATTCTTAAAGGACAAGTGTCTGAAATAAAAGATGGCTCTAATAAACATAGAGGTACCAAAGTAAACCATTTACAATAGGTAAATAAGATATTCAGGAAGTGAAACTAGAAGTTTAAGTGCAGAATATATAAAAATTTCTATACCTTCCTATTAAGAAAAAAATTAAGGCCAATAAATTAATTGAAATGCAAGACTACTTAAACATCTGTATGCTCAAAACTTGTAAATATCTTGTTATAAAACAATTATTTAATAATTCCATGAAAGTCAATTAGACTCAATTAATACATAACATTGTTAATCTTATAAAAATCCTTCTGTTAATTTTTCTGCCATAGTACTCCAATTTTTGGTTAACCAAAAAAATGCTTTAAATAAGTAAAAAGGCAAACTAAGTACACCAAGAATGATCACATTCCATCCACACTACTAGTACCACATGGGACACTTTACAGTTATTTAATAAGGGAATGAGTTATAAGACAGCAGGATTCTGCAGAACTTCCAAAGCAACAGGCTAAATAAAGTGTGTTTACCAATTCCACATTTCACTTAAGATCTGAAACATACAGAGAAAGAACTAGATGATATGACTGAATAAAATCCCCAAAGTTTGCTTGATTTGGAAAAAGAGCTCATGGTAGCCTCAGGTCTGACTTTTTTTCCATTAAAATTTTAGAATAATTCTGTAATATTATTGTGATAATAAAACTACATGATTAAATGTAAGGTATTATTCCATGTCTGTGACAAACCTAGATGAACTGGAATAATTATGAAACTAAGTAGTAATAAGTTGTTACTATCAGCACTGATTAGGAACTATTATTAACTAGAAGATGATTGACACCTTATGTCATACCAGTTGTCCCTGTAATTATGTTTCCCATGTTTTTTGTTTTTTTTTAAAGAACTAGATTATGAGCTTTTTAAGGCAGGAATTTTATTCTTCATATTCCAGTACCAAGAGCAAGCTGATAATGAATAATGTTTACTGAGTGAAATCAATAACTATTTCCTTAAAGCAACAACAGAATACAACAGTCATATAAATGATTTAGAAGTGAAAGTGCCTATCTGCTCGGGCAAAGCACACTTGCCAGACAGTCCACGGAAGCTGGGCTGACCAGGCTGGACTCAGATTCCCTCTAAAATCTACTGAATCTGTAGCAAGATGAAGTTTGTGCCAGTTACCCTTGCAGATGAGCCCCCATCTAACTTCACATAGGTTGGGTGGTATTGCAGACTAAGATTTTAGAGCAGATATAGAATTCTTTCCACAGGGACGTGGGTGTGAGTTTCTGCTTTGTTTCACTGTTGCAAGTGGTAACACCTCTGCAAAATGAGATTATAATTCTTCCATCTCACAGGGTTACTTCAAAAGCTAAGCAGAATATAGATGAAACTGTTTTTGTAAACTATAAATCACACCAGGAGTGATGGTACACACTGTAACTCCAGAACTTGGGAGGCACAAGGATCTCAAGTTCACGAATAGCCTGAGCTACATAGTGCACTCCTGCCTCTAAAGTAATTAAAAAGCCCATAAACTACCATCTAGATTCTTTAGTCAGAAATTTCTGTTTCACGGAAAAAAAAAAAAACCAAAAAAATAGTTCTTTCTAGAAAAAGATGTAATTAAATTACAGGTTTAGACCTGTATCCTAAAGATACAAAATATTATTTCTAATTTAAAAGTAGGATGTTAGAGGAAGCATAAAAGAAAAAACCTAAATCTGGCAACTATCTATTCAGTACCATAAAGAAACAACATTCCCTTCTATACTAAAGAAAATATTTTATGTCTTCTGTAATAAGAAAAATATTGAACTTCTCTTGACTTATCTACCAAATGTATAATTTGGACATTAGTTGCATCACTAAATCTCTCTAGGTGTCATTAAATAAATCCCAGACTGCAACTGAGATTAAGAGAACTTTAAAAGTCCTACTACTAAAGCATTATATACATTTTATTAAACTTATGAAATGAATACATTACCAGTAACTCTAATTTTGAAATTCTGACTACTTAAGATATTACATATCGTATCAAAATTTGATACATTACCTTCCAAAATGACTGAAATATTATTATTATTCTCTGTCCCCCGCTCTCATGGAGACACACACAAACCCATTTTACTGTTAATTTACAAAAGTCAAATTCACAAAAATGTTAGCACTTTTGTTATACCACCAGAAATGAGACTCAGAATAGGTATAAAGGTATCTAATCATACCCCATCATCTTTCCCAGTACGCAGAGCTTGCTTGCTCATGAAACAACTTAAAGCAATTTTACTGGTTTTTTCAAAGTTCCTTTTGACATAAGGCAAGCTGTTTTCCCAACGTGTCCCTTTGTCTAGCCATCTAAAGCAAAGATCCCCTCGATTACCATTAACTCTTCCTTACACTCAGAAGCACATACATACATACATTTATGGACTCATAAAGGGATGGAACTTAAATATGAAACTTCATTTTGTATTGGGCTAGAACTGTAGTAACCAGTAAGAGTGGAGCTTTTATTCCTTAGTGCCACACTGCAACGAAAGAAAAATCACATGCAAACTGTCTCTTGGGAAGCAATTTTCAGAGATCAAGAGGTGACAAGCATGTAATTTCCTGTTTTAGGAACACATATATAAATCTTTGCTTGAGTTTTTTTTTAAAGGGTAATTCATCATGTGCAAGGTTTTAAAAATAAACCGTCCTACCTTCAGTGGTCATTTAACTTCTTTCTGTTTCTCTCCCTCTAAAGCTCAAAAGCTTGGTAAATTTAAAACCAGACATCTTTTCCTGGTTTCAAGTTAAAAGTGAAAGGAATGGACTCAAAGGTCCTTAGTCAATAATTAATAATTCAAGAGGAATGGTATCTACAGCCACTCACCTTTGATCCATAGCTTGAATTTATTTAACTAGGTTTAACTATTGCTGTGAGATTGGTGTTTTTTGCTAGAGGTATATCCCATGCAATATATGTATGTGTGTATATCCATATGTATTCTTTTACATATATATATATACATATATACACACATATATATGCATGTATATATTTATGAGTGTGTGTGTATACACATAAATGTGTGTGTGTGTATATATATATGTGTGTGAGTATATATATATATATATATATATATATACTCACACACATATATATGTTGTGTTTGAATAATGAAAATCCCAAGATGGATAACACTGCATTTTTCAGTAAAAACAATGTAAAAAGTAGCCTTAATCTACTGCTCTTGTCATCACTTCCTATCCAGCTCTTATACAGAACTAGTTAGAGCACACAAAACTGTGTGACGAGGTCATTACAGGATAAGTAAACTAGTATTAGTTGATTAGCACAAGTCTTCAAAAAATACAAAAACAATATATATAACCAAACAATGATAAGCAAGATAGTGATAAACCCCTTTTCCAAATCAACTGATACCACTTGGGAAACATGCTCAGGAACTAGTGGGTATCAGTCTACTTACCTCTTTTGGACTTGGTGAGTCCTAGCTGGTAAGTGGCAGGAACATGAGGAACTTCTCCCTCTGTGCTCTGAACCTAGAGAAGAATTTTAAGTAGTTAAAACTAAAAGAAACTATGGCAAAAAAGACTGTATCTTCCTAACTAATTAAACAAAGAAAGCTAACTAAACTACACCAAAGTATAAAGACATTTTATCTTAAAATTGTTAGAATGCTCCACAACTTATATGATCCAATTTCCAATAAGCAATAACATTCAATTTAGTAGCTAGAAAAGAAGAATAACTTTGTGTATAAACTGCTTCACTTCTAAAAAGTTGCTACAGATGAAAAACAGGCCCATATGCAGTATGTTTCTAAACCAGAACTTCAAAGTAGGCTCGACCTGAAGAAAAATGTCAATACAAGCACCAAAGCAGACTAGGGAGGATACATAGAATTGAGGCAAATTAATTATGAGTCTCATAACCATGAAAATGGAACAGCATGCTCCTTTGCAAAATTTTCCAAAATTCCACAAATTTCCAAATATCAAATGTCACTCATGTGCAAGACTGCTTTGTCCTGATATAAATGTTCTTTTAAGATATATCTTATTCTTTTTAAGAGGTTGTTAAGTGAAAAGGCAAGTTTTATCACAGTATTATAAGGCTGAAAGGTCTTAACAGGTCTTATTCTCCCTAAAAATTCTATTCAATGTAGGTATTAAGTCCATAAAAGTTATTTTTCTCTGCCTTTTTCCACCTGCATTACTACATCATCTAGGAATTTTCAGATTTCTAATCACCACCTCCACTCTGCAAATACTCTAACAAACTACCTCTATATCAAGATTAAACATCTGGAGGAGGGCTATACTAATTCCCATCACTTTACCACAAGGACCAGTACAAATAGTAAATAACATCCTAGAAAAGTAAGTAAACTGGCTGTCACACATGGCTTTTCAACCTAGAAAAATCAGAAAGCAAATAGGTTTCAAGTGGAACTTTGGTATGTTTGAGCTATAAATCCATGTAAGAATAAGGAATATTCCACACGAATAAGAGTAGAAAAGCCAACATGAAAAAAGCCTCCAAGTTAATATTATTACCCAATTTAAAAAATATCTGATATCTTTATTCCATATAGTTCCATGAACCCAAGTTTATGAACTTTTTACAAATCAAAAGCACAGTGATCATTTAAAGCCATCACCTATAAATCAGATATATAAATAAGTTACATCATGAAATTATATTATTCCAAGCAGCAAACACAAGTTCAACAGGAAAACCATTGTTTTGTGTGCAAAGGAACAAACTGAATTTTCTTTTTATATTTAACAAAAGGCCTATTATTAGCTGCTATTGAGGTCCAGCCTACTTCAAAGAGTTTTCTATAAAATAAAGATCAACTAGATCAAGAAAATATGATAAATCAGATCAAGAAAATATGAAAATATGATATGACTCTATTTATAGGAATCTCAGGTTAGACAGATTATGGCATACCAAATCACAACCTCTTACTTTTAAATGTAGAATTATATTTTCCATTTCCTTAGACTTATAATGAGTGTATTTAATGAACTTGTTTCCCCAGTGTATTGTCCTTCAATATGTTACTCCCTTCAGTACAAAGTCCTGCATCACTATCAAGTAAAATAAGGTCATATTTTACTAATAAAACTACTAATGTCAGGATTATTCTTCTCTCAGCAAAATCATAATAAATAATTATTGAAGACAGAATGACATGCTAGTGATAGTGAGTATATTTCTTAGCTTGTATTATTAACTGCAAAACAAAGTCAAATTCAAGATAGGTACATACACCACAGTGAATTATGAATCAAATATAGAACTCAGATTTATGTAACAGGATTTTTCTCTACTTAATGATTTCAAATGCTCAGTAGAACTCTGGTCATTTTGCTACAGCTGGTCTTTCATTAAATTTGTTAAGAATAATCAAATATAACTGAATTGAGTGATGAGAAATGGCTGTTCATTACACTTTTATCTCTAGTCTCTGGATAAGTTTGAAAGTTTTCATACTAAAAATGCAAAATAACAAAATTAATTCATTCACTATTTTGGTATTTAAAGGAGCAGAATAACTCACAGAGACAACAGCCTCTTAATCGATGTCCTGTTAACATGACATCGACTTTGGTTTCTTAAAATCTGTTATATTTATCTTGACTCTAATGCATCTTCAAGGTACAATACTATGGTACTGTGTTTTCTACAACAACACATGGATGTTCTAACTCAACCCTTTCTCTAAGGTTTGTCTGACTTGGTGTTACTGGTGGATTAAACTTAGGGCCTCATCCTTGCTAGATTTGAGCCATGCCCCCAGCCCTTTTTGCTTTAGTTATTTTTCAGGTAAGGACTTGCATTTTTGCCCAAGCCTGGTTTTAGACCACAATCCTCCTATCTACAGCCTTCTGTGTAGCTGGGATCACAGGCATGTACCACCATGTCTAGCTTATTGGTTGAACTGGGGTCTCAGTAACATTTGTCCAGGCTAATCTTAAGCCTCCCAATTTCTGCCTCTGAGAAGATGGGGGTACAGGCATGAGCCACCATGCTGCCCAACCTCCTCTAAGCTTTAAAAAGACATTTATAGCTCTTGACACTGTGTGGAAAGTGTATAAAATAATTAGTTTTAGAAATTATAATTGTTTTATAAAAGAAAGCAGAAAAGATTCAAAGGAAAGCATGTTTTTGCACACCGACATACTCTGCTGATACCCCTTGCCATCCCCCTTTCTTTGAGGCACTGATGAAGTATGACATCCCTCAGAAAGATGGTAGAGAACCACTTCTGCAAAGTAACATCAAATGCTTGGGAGGAGGGAGATGCCGCTCATCTGGAAAAACACTGGAAAATTAATTCAGAGATCCCTCTCTGTACTGGTCTCTGTAATAACTTATAAATTATCTTAAAGAAAACTTCCAAGTTTTACACACACACAGAGTTTGTTTTTACTGTCATGTAAATACTTTAGAAAGAATTAACAAACTGGGCACTGGTGGCTCACGCCTGTAATCCTAGCTACTCATGATGCAGAGATTAGGAGGATCGTGGTTTGAAGCCAGCCCTGGCAAATAGTTCATGAGACACTATCTCTAAAACACCCAACACAAAAAAGGGCTGGTGAAGTAGCTCAAGGTGTAGGCCCTGAGTTCAAGCCCCAGTACCACAAATAAAAAGGAAAAAAAGAATTAACAAGGTACTTTAGATAAACAAGTATCAAAACTCAGTGGCTCTTTGGGCTGAGGTAACATATATCAGTACAGGTGTTACATGTTAAATTCATACTCTTATCCTCAAGAAACAAGGTTAAACTTGGAAGGCCAAGAGAACAGCTTAACTGTTGGTCAAACATTAGATTGATTTGTGATTGTTTTAACTCAGATCGATAAATATAAAAGAATCCTGAAACTCAGCAACTAAAAGTAATGAGGTGTATTAGCTAAATCAGCAATTAGCATGGAGACAGGATTAGACAGTTAATAAATTTTTAGTAGCTTTAGTATCTAGTAATTGTTATATTTTAATAAAAATTCATTTGCAGAGTAAGAAGACCACGCAATACCCTATTTACAAAAATACACAAAGTTCTCCTTCCATTAATATATGTAAGTTTTCGTTTCACATCTAAAGGGTGAACAATTACTAATTAGGCAGAATGGCTTTGGTTTAACCAAATCATTCACAAGAGTAATCTACGGCTCTGGAGTTATTACGATATATTCAAAATAAGCCAATGCCAGAAACAAAATTACCAGCAAGTCATTAAGAATTAAAAAACCTGTCCCTAGCACCACACATATACACACAATCAGAAATCTCAAGAGTAGGGTTTTGAATTTTTCAAACATTCTGAAACAGTTTTTATATGGCAAGTTAACATTTAATTGAAAATAGTCTCTGGACATTTTTTTTCTTTCTTTTTTAAATGTAAGAAAGAGCTACTTTCACTCTCCTAGGCCTGGATCAGTCTTGCCATCTATTTCTCTTTCTTCACATTTAAATATTTCCTCTCTCGTCCTGGTTGGCGACTGTCAGGTCTTACCTCCTATCTCCATGGATTAGGCAGCTTCATCCACAAAGCCACATCTGCAATACTTTCTCCCATCTAATGTCCCAAAGCAGCTCGTGTTCAGACAATCTCTTTGAGAAATAGCTTGCTAAGAGAAAGAGAGCTCTAACTTATTTTTACTCACTGTTTATACAGGAAGAAAGTTCACAACAGAATCAAACCTCAACCAAAGAGTCCAAAAGAAAAATAGTAACAAGCTACTCTGGGATCTAAAAATCTGCTTCAATAAGATTGTTCTTTTCATCTGTCAATATGATTCAAATCATGCTTTAAAGGAAATTAAAATAACATATTATTTCCCTTCTTTATCCATTGTTCTATGAACTTTTTTTAAAGCTCCCAAAGGGATAAAAACACAAGTCTAGGAGATTTTTATACAGATTTTAAAAATAAAATAAAAATACACTGAAGAACAAGGATTCATTATCCTTAAAAATTCCCCTTTACAATGTAGCTATGGTTGACAAATTTTTGTTGTATTTTGGAGACAGGGTCTCCCTGTGTAGTCCAGCTCTCTATGTAGCCCAGGCTGGTCTCAAACTTGTGATCCTCCTGCCTCAGCCTCCCAAGTGCTGGGATTACAGGCAAGTACTACCATGCCTGGTGATAAAATATTTTTCTAAAAAACAATCTTTGATTAATCTTCAACCACCAATGAATGTAACTGTGTACTTCAACAAAAGCCCATATTATTTTTCATTAACTGTTTTTGCCAGCAGAGGGAGCAAAAAAAAAAAAGATTCTATAATTAAAAGTTAACTTGCCCCAAGTTGTATCCACTACTTTATAAATATTTTGTGTATGTTATCTTAAAAATTTTAGAGAAATCACACACACACACACACACACACACACACACACACACACACACACTATAGTTTAGGATTCAGGAATTCTAGAAATTAAAATAGAACGTCTTTGACTTATTTGAGAACACACATGTAGGAGGTGTTGTTCAGTCTGAGTCACCAATATCAAATATCCAACTCCCTAACATAATCTGTATAATTTTAATATTCTGCTAGTGTCCTAAAGTGAGTAAGCTAATAGACATAGCTAGTCATCATAGAAGAGAAGACCTAAGGGAAGGGGAGGCAAGAACTTATACTTCTAAGTTCTAAACCAAGTTTAAGCCAAAACAATGTCCATCATCAATTAGTGAAATGGACCAAGAAGAGGTTTTAAAGCAGTATCATAGTCTTCTATGACTGTGATTGTAATGAGAAATAAATTACTTGAGGAATGAAAGAAATGTCCATATAAAATACTGGAAGAAAGAAATAAAGGGAAAAGAAGCTTATAAAAAAATATAAAATATTCCAAAGGTATGCTTTTCATTTTTAATTCACTTTTTAACTATAATTAAAGTATCAAAAAACATATTCAAAGATCACAAGAGAAGTAAATAGCTACAATAGCAACTTAAATTTTGCAATAAACAAAAAGTCTCCATTAATGCAAAAGGCACACTCAACTAAGAAGACCTTTATGGGCAGAATTATCCTTTTGTCCAACTCCAAAATAATGGCATGTGTTTCTAAAACTACTTTTAACAATTACTACAGCAAATTTTTATGTCATGTGTTTCAAAAAGAAAAACTGCACATTATATAATTTATAATCACATTTCACCAGCACATAAACTGTGACAACACTGTGTTTGTCTGTTTCCCAGCCTGAGAGATACAGTACTCCAAGAGCAATGCACAGTACCTCCCACAGGTAGGTGGTTGACCAACTTTAGCTTCTTGTCCTAAGCTATACAACTCTTAAGTATCAGTTCCTATTATCCAAAAGGAGTTTCAAACATCATCCAAGTGAGTATCTTTATCTTGTCCAATTCTAATTTTGTGTGAAATATCACTGGGTGAAAGTAAGAAGTCACCAAGTGTCAGACTTCTGCACTTACAAATACTCTATTCAGTGGTCTTCAAAGCCCCTTCCTGGAGGTGCCCTATCCTCCCCTTCAGGTACGTAACATCTTCACCAACATCTGTCTGCCCTCAAGCCTTCTCCATCCTTTCCCTTACCAGTAAGATACCTTAAGACAAGCTCCACCAAAATCAATTCAGGCAAATCAGTGAAGACAGAACTGCAAACCCCTGCTTGATTTCCAAACCTGTACTATGCAATACAGGTCTGAATTTGAGCACACTCTCTCAGGCATCATTATCTTATATGTGAGAGAAAAAAGGCACTACAGGTCAGGTATTAGCCAGCGGATGACAGAAGACCTACAGAGGGTTTGACATCACAGAGTTCTGTGACCAACTCTTGGTTTGTAAAGCAAACCAGGAAAGACAACATGAAGATACATTCTAGTATGAATCTGTTAGCTATCTCTCATTTTATAAACATTTTTGGCACTTTTACCTCTAACTCACTATGTAAAAACTGGTCTCAGTAAATATTTTTGCCTACCTCTTCCATTTCAAAGGAGTCTTTCTGCTGTGCCATTATATTTCTTATGCATGGGATTGTCAGTGGTGCATAAGGCTCTTTTTCAGATGCGGACATATGGATGTTTTTCAGCTCACTGCTGTCTTCTAGCTCAGTGTGGCTGGACATGTTGAAATCACTCCCTAAGTCAGATTCTATAATACCAGATTTCTGATGTGGCATACTTTCATGCCTTTGAGTTTCTTTACTGTGTTCACTTTCCATTTCCTTGTTCAAATTAGTATTTGCTTCATCAGAAAGTTGGTCAGTATTAGCGTTCTCCATGACTGTTGCTGAGCTACCTGAGACTTCTTCTTTAACTGTAGCCAACACAGAAGATGAGTCTTTCTTCTTTACAATTTTTTGAGACTTTGTATCATTTTTACTGCCACCTTCTTCAGTCACTGAAACATTCAGAATTTTTCCTTTTTCAGCTGCAAGGGAAGGACTACTACCTTCTTTCTCCGTTTTATCAACACATAAATTTAGTTTTGATAGTGTTTTAATTAAACGATTTGCAGTGTTACTTCGAGTTAAAGGTGGAGGCGACTCTGTCTCCTTGTTAGAGGTCACTGAGGACATACTTCCAATTCTCTGCAGAGGAGTACCAGAGACTTGGGAATATAAAGAAGAAAATGCATTGGCCACAGTAGTAAGCACTTCAATTTGACGGAAACGGCCTACAAAAAGACCAACAAAACAAATCAATTATATATGTTTATGTTTAGATACGCACATATATTAAAACTATAGTATTATTTATGTTTAGATATACACATATATTGAAACTATACTATTGTTTAGAATTCTATTAACCGAACTGAGATCACAAATACTATGAAATAATATTTTTCCTCATTTAACATTTAAACCTTCTCTACATTTACTAGGTAGGGATGAGGAGAAAGATTTTTACCTTAAACACTAGAATTTACATTTTTAAAAGAGACAGAAATAAGCACAAAACATGTTGATAATACTGAATAAAATAGTACTACTTTATCTATAGCTGTCATTTACTTTTAGGTCTTGGACTCCATTAAGACTCTTCCATATGTTTTCCTAAGAAAACACATATAAGTATATATTTGACACCTATGGGGGAGGTAGGGAATTACTGAGCACTTAAAACTGATTCATGAACTGTAAAGGAATCCTGTTTTGAACTAGTCAAGAGAAAAAGCAAGCAAAGATATGAGTAAAAATGATCAAATTCAAGCACCTGAAATCAACTGACTTCATTTAATTTTAATAGGCCCCATCCCCTATTTGTTTCCTTCTTCAACAAATATAATGTGGAGGTAAGTTCAAGGTCATAAAAGTAAGTTATGGTAATATTTAAATGAGTGAAGGATGGGAGAGGAGGGGAAGAGTAGGTATGTTAACCTATGTGAGTAGTATAATAAAAATTCAGAATAAGTAAAATAGCTATTGTGTTAATTATAATTAGCCTCATTAATTAACTTTTCAGTGCTATTCTTAGAAATCAGTAAGGCTTTAAATATAAGACCATCTCACTACAGATATTACAATTTTAAAAATAATGTGTTAACATTTAAAAACCTTACTTGTTAATGCGTAATTTGGGTTCTCTAATTCCATCCGTTGCATCTGAGCACTCAGAAATACTTTAATATCTATCCCTCTGGCAAATGATGATGAATTAAAAAATCTTGAAGGAATTTTAGAAGCAATATCTGGTTCATCTCTTCCAAATCCTAGATTATAAAGAATTTCTTCAGGATCTTCCTCATAAAGTTCCAATAATTCTGAAACACTGCAAGAAAAAGGTAAGAAAAGAAAAGAAACATTAAGATATAAAGTAAATTTATAGTTCATATTACACTATGAATCTATAGTCCTGTGATAAGATCTTTTTCTAAGCTTTTGTTCTTTAGCCATTATTTATTTCAGTGTCTTCATACATTGTGTAGTAACAGCATCTATACCCTTACATGGGATGCATTCTATCAGGCTGCTAGTGCTGGAGAAAAGCTAATGCTTAAGAACTCAATCAGACACTCCACGAGAATCTTCACCTTATTTTTTTGGTCATTTTGAGGGATTCTCAGCAAAGCAATTAAAATCATCAAAGGACACATAAAGTAGAATAAGGACCAAATGGATTAAACAAGATATGAAAGGGGAAATATACTAGGAAGTTGGTACAACTTTGGTACTGAAAGAACATGCTGCAAAACTTGAAACTTGGGCTTTCTTACTGTCTGTCTTAGGAGAGGCAACTGTCCTAGGGGAGGTAATAAAGGTAACAAGCCCATGTCAGATAGAGAGGAGGAGCTTACTTTCAGCTATTCTCTCAGTACTTCCACTCAGGAAAGAGAAGGAGTAAGGTAAGGTAGGGTATAGGTTACACAAAGGTAAAGTCTGCCTGATTCTCTTGGGAATTAAATATTTATTGTCCTTCTCTTTCACATCAGTGATAATCCAAACTTTCTAAGGCTCACTGAAAAAAATAGGAAAGTTAGAAATGGAACTTGAACAGGGCACTTCAATCTGTTTCAGAAAAAAATGCTCAGATTGTGATATAATAATTTGGGTAATAGTTTAAACTGGTTCCACACATTGGCTAATTTATACATATTTTTTAAATCTTTGGTTTAGGATATTGAAAAGAAATTATCCTTTAATATTAAGCTTTAAATGAGAAAGGTTTACTCTAATTTTTTATGCCAAATCCCTAAGAGAATAGGAAATTTTGGTTCTCTACAAGAAGTTATTCCACTATGGAATTTCTCTTTCAGAATGTTCATAGGACTTAAAATACTCACTAAAGAACTCCAACAGCATTATAAACATATCTGATGATTTTTATTTAGTTTCTTTTATTTAATTTTAAAGCAGCTTCCTGTCAAGTTTTGATGGTCTAGGAAACACTTTGGGTTCCTTTTCATACTACCTAGGTATACTACCTACGTATCACATCACAGAGTGAAAAAGTCATGTAATAGGCATGTCACCAAAATGCAATGTAATAACACGTAATTTCAGAACAAGTTACCTTGAGACAGTGCCACTGCTTTTTCCAGATCCAGTGGAATTCATACTTCTCCCTTTCTGATGAAACTGGAGTCTTCTCTCTTTGGCCAAGATATTGCTAAAATACAGTAAGGTCATATAAAGCTTCATTTTTCTACTAATGTTCATTAGTTAAAAAGGAACAGAACAAAACTGCTACATACCAATTTTCAATTTGAGCATCACTTTCATGGAGATGATTGGCTACAAGTAAAAAGAACAAGTAACAGAACACAGTTGTTAGGACTGTAACTACAATGGCACCATTATCAAGAAAGTAAGTTACCTACAATAATATAGCTTTGATCTAATGTGTCAAAGTCTTGTCTTGGCTCATTAAATCTGCATCATTAACAGTAACATGCAGAGTGGTAAGAATGGGATCAACAGCTTTTAGAAATTGTTTTTGCTTTCCGGCAACATAAAACTACTATTACATGAATGCTTAAAATAAAAAGACCTATCGATAACCATTTAAATTTCTTTAACAGGTTAAAAAAAAGTAATGAAAAAGATATACAGGATATATGTGGCATATATAGTACTAGTTATTAAATTTAAAAGCTGTTCATGATGAAGCATTATTTGGTTTGGCTGTAGTGTCCATCTATTTCTAATAGGTTTTTAAGCTTACAGCCAATTTTTTATGTAACTTGAAAATTTCTATTCATTTCAACATAATTTTTCTTTTAAAAACTACCTCTCAAGTTTATCCTATATTAACAAGGTATAAGCAAATAAATGTCAATGTTTAGACTTAAATTTACTGCAGTGAACTTTCATGGGCAAATAGAAAGAATGAGACTAATTACAAACATATCTATTTCAGCACACTTGTTTTTTTTTTTCATTTCTTATCTGCAAGATTGTGGTAATTTTTTTGTTTCTTTGTACATTCAGCAGAACAGTACCTAATACATAGTACAGAGTAAATATTTATTCAAGGAATGAAAACAGCCTTGAAATAATTTTCAGTAAAACAACATAATAGCTTCACTCTTTAAGGGATTCCTTATTAGGTTCTGGTTCTCAATAAAATCATTCAACATTATGAAACGGCCAAGGCAGATATCAAAAGTGCTATTTACAGCAATGTTAAAATGCATTCTAAGACACTGACAACATGTTAAGTGTACTGATTTGGAAGCAGGAAGTTGAAGCTCTTAGCAGAGTTTGTTATTTGAAAATATACTTAAGAGATAATAAAATGTCTTCCAGACTTTATGATATGAGAAGGTTCTAAATAAGTACTCTATTTTACAGATGGATTTAAAACAATAAAAGATCATGATAGCAAGTTCGGTGAATAAATTCATTCTTTATCAACTTACAATTTAAGTATTCGACAAAATCCTTATTTTTAAAAAAACACACTAATAACCATGCTATACAGCTATTTAACCCAATGAAATAAAACACAATTAATGAGCTATAAAATATCTCAAATATCAGCAAAATTTTAAAAATACTTAATATTAAATTGTGGGAAGCTTTACTGTGAAACCACAGAAAATCATCATAGAAATTGGAAATTTAGAAAGAGTATAACACATTTTAAAAATGTTAATGTAGTAGGGAATAGACACCAGCACAATGATTTCTAATTAAGTTTTACTAACTGCTATTTTGTTAGAAAAAGAGGAAGGGGGAAAAAGACAGGAGGTATTTAAATGCAAAGAGAAAGACACGCTGCAGCTGTAAGTATGACATGAGTTCATTTCACACCAAAAATAAGCTTCAATTTAGTTTTCTCATGTATAAATATTTAAGCTTCTTTCCTTTTTCAAGACTATTCTGTTATATCACCACAGTTTGTCACAAAGTTTCTTTAAGCATTTAAGTCCCAGGCAGATAAAGATATAAACATTTCACAGTGGTATTTCAGAGCCATCTCTACAGTTACCCTATAGCCTATGACTAGACTACTAACATACAGAAGGAAGGTACTGTGGAATGTGTGTGAAACATTTTCAAGCTCCAAGGATCATAAATATAAAAATACTCGATTTTTTTCATTTTTTTAAATTTAAAACTATGTGAAAGTACAGTTTTTCTAAACATACCTTCAGCTCCCAATGACAAATCATCTTCAAAACTTCCTCCATTTCTCACAAGCACACCTGAAATAAACATGTGAAATTCATCCTGGTATTCTATTCTACCCCACTCCCATAAAATTCATTGTTTTAGTTATAACAAATTGATCAAACAAAATATTTTAAAAGACACAGGAAAATGTTTCAAACCTGAATTTCCTCAGAAATTACTAAGATTATCTAACTTCAAGAAGCAAGTATAAACTGATACTTTATTACAAAGGAACCATGTTTGTAGTCTGGGAAGGTCTCAGAAGCCAGTCTACAGGCTTTACACTTACTAACATCGAAGATACTCGATGACATAACATATATTACCCAAGAGTTTCATGGAAAACCAGATCCTGGAGGAATCATTCCTCTCTTCCTTCATATTAAGCCTAGAGCTCAAGTTAGATTTTCTCAACACTATAAATGCATTTTCTAAGCCTTGCCACTACCTGCACATTCTTGTTGTACTTTGAACTTGAGAATTCGTTCTTGCACAGGTGGTAAGATTTCAGGTGTGGCAATTTCAGTTAATGTAAGCAAAGAAATGCAGTACTAAAGTTGACCCAGTTCACCCAATACATATTTCCCTTATATTTACATATCATAGCCTATATTTAATTAGTCTTTATAATAGCTAACTAGGCAATAAGAATATAAGTTCTACACTGTGGAAAGGTTTGGTAATCTGCTTATATTCATTACTGTTTTATGGTTTATGACAATGTTTTTTTCTTTCAGCTTCTAGTTCAGAAGGGCTTATTTTATAAACAAGAACCTCACTTTTTAAATTCATATATACAATAGAGGACAAATGAAGGAAGACCCTCCCCCACTAAAAAAAAAAAAAAAAAAAAACAGATGTAGAAGGCAACTTTCTCTTACCCTTCAGTGCACTACTGCTTTGCTCATCCAGTGAGGCTCCCAAAGGTGTACTGAAACCACAGAAACAGAAGACTCAGTGTGAGGAAAAATCCATCTGGAGAATTGTCACCACCATAATCTTACTTCAGAGTTACAGCTTAAACAAGCCTCTCAATCAATTTAACTCTCCTCCCCAAACACACAGGAATGTGAGTGGGTTACATAAGTAATATCCTACTAACTAAGCAAATACCTATTGTCAAGTCAGTTCACCAGGAATGACTTAATCACATGCCTGATCTGCCAGCAATTAAGAGCAAGGATGACAATTACAAGTGATATGAACTGGCATTTTCTTTGCAAAAACATAAAAACAGGATGAAAAAAAGTCATTTAAAAACTATTCTTCTCAATCTCTTCCACAGAAACAGAAAACAGGATTAGAGGAAAACAAATCTCAGTTTTCAGTAGCAGGTAACTTATCTTCAGTAAAACCACAAAGTTAGCAGAGGCTCATCAGTCTTCTTAAGCCTTATCTGTCAATCACTAGAGTGTAAGAGCACAACCCTAGTATATCTACTCCCCCTACAACTACTTATTCCCATATAAATAGAGGCCTGAAATTCACTTCCTGCTTTTAAACTTAAAAATACGTATTTTCTTCACTTAACTCTGAAAATTACTAGAAGTTGGCTTTGGAATCAACATTAAGAATCAGCTAGTGCTAAAATTTCTTCACATTTTTGTAAGAAATGACAGGATTTTTTTTTCAAATACAAGAATACCTTTATTTTTCTTAAAACTAAGTCATAGTAAGAAACACTGTTTTATTCTGAAGGTTCTATTTTTTGACACAAGATGTTTGTCAGTAACAATTTATACCTGCTACAAATTCACATCAGACATGGGATCAATTATGAAAATATCAGTTGGAGAGAAGTGTTATTGAAATGCTAATTAAGTTAAAACCTGCTGCAAGCAAAAAAAATAAGCAATGACAGTTCTTTGAAAATTAGTGGTTTTGAAATGTAAGAGAACCATAAGCCATTACCCAATTACCATAAAGTTAATAAAACCTTTAAGCTAAAGTTTTTGCACTTAATATAATAAAGCTCCAACTGATGCCTTTAAGGAGACTTTTTCCTAATGGCTCCTTTCTTAGGCCAAAACACTGCATTACTCTGTCCACAGAAATCTCTACTGTTCAGAGCACTAAGAGAAAATGGCAAATAAGCAGAATATAACTGGCATTCTCCATCAAAAATAAGTCTCCACTTTAGTTGCTCCCCAACAAATTCTAACAAAATCTCTTTCTCTTCTTAGATACTAACTCAAACAATCTGTTTAGTTACAAAAGAAATGGTTAGCAAAATAAAGACTTCCTTTAAATAAAGAAAATGTGGTATCTTTATTCGAGATATGGACAGCAATGAGAAAAAGAATATTTGAGAACTTCATCAAGGGGGTGGGAAATGCTGTCTTTCAAGTCATTTGTACATAATGTACAAAATACATGAATGCCCAACTCTGGGAAGGACCCTAAATTTCTATTTTCAAAAATACATTTGCACATACCCTATAAGTCAAATCTATGATAATAGAGGCAACATTAAGAGAGTACTTGTTCTAGCTTCCTGTGTACAAATGAATGCTGCTTTTGTATTGAATACATGCAATTGTAGGAACATGAAAGAAACTTATGAGAAAAGGAGCAGAGGGCTACAGAATCTGCATACGTAAATCAAGCTTAGCAATAAAACTTCTGGAATTTTCAATGATAATTGTGTCCTGGTAAATGTCAGCATTTTCCTATTACATTTTTCTGAAAAGATGTACTTGTTTACTACCAACTTGAAAGGATCTCTTCCACAATCTTAATTCCTAAACAGCATAAAATAATGTGATTTGTCTTATTCTCAATTAAAAAAAAATGCCTTTGAATGTATACTTTAATTTGAAAGGTAAAACACTACAAATTTATTTTGAATGCTAAATCTATTTCAAACATACTAAAAGCAAGCCAATACTGTATTTAGGACTGCATTTAAATCAAGACTGAGATTGAAGGTTTTAAAGTAAAAGCTTTTGTTGCTGAGTAAAAGCAACAAAACATTCTCTTCAGATACTTCTTTTAAGAGGAAACCTGAAAGATGCTGGTTTTGCAAGTTTTCTCCTAAAAAAACTCCTGAAGATGCTTACCTAAAATATCAAGTTTTACACTTTACACCATCCTGGTATTTAACAGCTAAATGAACCAGTGGCACACTATTATGATTTCTTGACCCCTGCTGAATGGAGCCAGCTAATATCTAAGGCCATAGTCTCCTAATTTGAAAATCAGCGGGTTAAATTACAGCTAGATTGTTGTTTGGGGATGAATTAAAGCAGTTTATTTTCCTCTGTGCATCTTTAAAGAAGTCCATATATTTTACCATTTCAGAAGGATCTATGATACCCCCAGTAAAAGTTAAGAATTTTCTGTAGTAGAGGTTCATAAGGTACCAACTAATCAAAACAAAGCACTAATACAAATGGTGACCATGTTTTATCTGTCTTTAGGGGAGAAAAATAAACTGGCCTATATACGAATCATTTTCCAAAAACAAAAACTTCCCTAATTCTAGTACTTGACCAAAGCACTAAAATAAGCCTAAATTGAGAAAAAGTAAAAATATGCTCAAAAACAAACACCAATTAAAAAAAAAAGTTTAACGCTATATTCTGCACGCAGGATTTTACAACTTGCAAACAAATAGGAAAAATAAACTGAAACAAGTCCATTTGACTCTAGTCAGATACACTTGCTGTATGATTCATCTCGTCTGTATTTTATCAAACATTTTTGTACCATTTGCCAAAGCATGTAACTGAACGGATATATACAGCCCGAATGCCTTCAAAGGTCTATTCCCTGTGAATACCAGCGCCATCTGACAAATCTGTGCCCAAGAAGTAAAGCACAAGTAAAAAGTTAGCTACTTTTAATAGCTCCTCAAACAGAATTAAGGCCCAGAATAAAATTAAAGCCCAGTTAGGGTAGTTAAGTAAGTTAAACTCGTTTTAAAACACACTTGAAAGGAAAATGATTCCATCCCAGCTGTACAGGTGCCAAAACAAAACACCCCGTGAACCGTGAGCATTCTTTCAAACACTATAGGGCAAACAAGCATCAGGATAATGAGCTCAGGCTGCTCATCGCCGATGCTAAACGGACACCGCAGTCCGGGTGCTCGCGGCACAGCCCAGCGGCCCGGGGCTCGCGTTCGGATCCTCGAGGAGGAAGCTGTCGGGCGGCTGGCTTTCCGGTTCCCAGCTCACGCCGCCCGCCCGCCCGCCCGGGGACCCGCGGGGACGGCGAGTCACCCAGGCTGCCCCTCGGCGGGGGACTGCCGCCAGCGAGCGAGGACTCACCGGCAGTCCTTGAGCCATATCGCGATCTTCTCGTTCGGCACGTTTCCTGCAGAGCAGAGCAAGGGGACAGCTGTTACCGACACCAGGCGGATCGTGGCGGCCGAGTCACCCTGGACACTCCCCTCCCTGCGGGAAAGTCCACTAGGGGCGACGCGCGGGCTGAGCCGCACGTCCGAGAGCCCAGCGAGGGGAAGTCGGACGGCCCGGGTGAGCAGGTGGACGCGGACACGCCGGTCACGCGCGCGCGTTCGAAGGTCGGAAGCGCCCCCGGCTTCTGCAAGGCTCCCGGGGCGCGGGGACGCCTCCCCGACTCCCGCCCGGCCCCGCACACTGACCTCGGCCCGCGGCCGCCGGGAGCTTCGCGTCGGGGAGGTCCTCTTCGTCGTCCTCGTCCTCGTCCTGCGTCGTCGCTTCAGTGGACAGATCCTCAGTCTCCGACGCCTGCCAGGAGCTACGGCACTTGGCCCAGGCCTTCCTTCTGCGACTCGCCACTTGCCACTCCAGTTCCTCCTCCGCCTCCGCCGACGCCGCCAGGGGCCGGTTCATGGCCGCACCGGGGGCTCCGCTGCCCCAGCCGGAGCCTGCGCGAGACACTGCAGCGGCGGCGGGGACCCCCCGCCCCTGCTGTCAGCGCCCGGCCGGGCTGGGGGCCCCAGGGAGCGGGAGCGGGCGCCGGAGGAGGAGGGGACAGGGAGGGAGGGAGGGAAGGAAGGGGAGGGAGGGGGCGGAGGGCCGGCGCTTCACATGAAGCCGGCCGGGCGCGGCGCGGGAGCGCGAGTGGCCCGAGCCAGCGCGAGTGGCTCCAGCGAGCGCTGCAGCAGCCGAGCGCCGGCCCGAACCCGCCCCCCGCCCCCGCTTGGCGCGCCGGGCCGCCCTCCGCGTCTGCGCGCCCCGCCCTCCCCGGCGTCCACGCCCCCTTCCGGCCCGGGACGCGCGGGGCGCGGCGCGGAGGGCGGGCCCGGCCGGCGCGCAGGGGACGGGCCCAGTAGCTTCCCGCAAAGTGGGCGAGATGTTTGTGTGTTTGCTAATACTCTTTTGTTCTCGCTAGTCCTGCCTCGTCCGCGGATAGTGATGGAGTGGGAAGGCCAAGTCTCACAAAACGCCCACGCGTGAAAACAAGTGTCTAACTCGGCTCCTAAGACTCAGTCTTTCAAGAGTTGCCAGAGTGTGGGATATTTAATGTCCTGCGGATTGGGGTTGAGGATGAAAGAGGCACAGGATTGCTAGTGTCAAAATGTCAAAACTAGAAAAGAGCAAGCTTCCTGCTCCTGCTCCTTTCACACTTAATGAAGTTACCTCATTGTAGTATGTGAGGTGTGAAAATAAAATAAGAATAATCTGGAAATGTTACATTGAAGTTACAAGTAGAGAGGTGAAGGGAAAAGGAGCAAGAAACGACGGGGAAAGTAGAGATAATTTCTTGGATTTTGGTGGTAGGAGATGCTACAAGAAACAAATGATGTTAAGGTTCTGGACGATTTTTAAAATGTCTCTGCATTGCCCTTATTTTTTTTTTAATCTCACTCACAAAGACTCAAATTGTATCCAAAATCAGAGACAGTGTGACATATTAAACAGTGTTTCCCTTAATATTACATCTAAACTACCTACACAGACTGTATAAATAAGGCTTCCGATGTTTTATTGTGTTTGGCTTTATTCTGAAAAACAAATTAGAACATTTTTTGATCTGAACTTGATTGAAAGGAGTATTTTTATAAATGTAATATTTTAAGGAAGAGTTTTTCATTTGAAATTAATGTCAAGAGTATAGTAACATTTCTAATGAAAACATTTATATTACAGGTTAATTAAATGTGTTGTCCTCAATGGTAAAGGAAACAATTTTCGGAAAATTGATAGAGTGTGGACTGCTATTGAAGTAAACTAGTGCCTAGTTTTTGTTCAGGCACTTATACATAAGACATAGACTACCAAAGTAGCATGCTGATTTCTCTGCCTCCATTCTTATGTATCTTCTTTTTAGCACATTCCTCCCAATTTATAATTCCCAATATATCCTTTAAAAAAATACAATCAGTAATTCCTAATGGTTTATCAATATCCCCACGATCCAATCCAAAACCCAGGCTAGCTTTCCAGAGCCATCATGATAAACTCTGGGCCTCATACATTTATTGCAAAATATAGGGACAGTCAGAATAGTGATACCAGCATCTCAATGGCTTGAAATTTCACTAATTTTCTCTTCGAATACTTAAGATTTAGCCTTCAGGGGTCCTATAGGAAACTGCAGGTACTATTTAATGGCCCTCCCAAAGATAGGGTAAAGTTTAGCTACCTGTGGAAAGTGAGAAAGACAGGGAGTAAGGTAGATGCCTATAGAGGAGGCATTGAAAGGGGTTGGTTAAATGCCACAAATTATGCTGCTTTCTGTTTTTATCCAGGGCCTTTATGGACTCCATCCTGTCTGTCTTATGCTCCCAGGTTTAATTCTGTCATACCCATGTGTTGTTACTGGCTCTTTGTCCTTGCCTCTTACTTCATTCCTATTCTTTCTGTCCAATACCTTCATAACTTTCAAAACACCGCAGATACAGAATTTCATTGTTCCACCACTCCTGATCACATCCCTCCCACAGTTCCTTGATGTACAGCAGAAAATGTCCATATCATTTATTTGAGGACTGAATTATGCAGTAAATAATGATTGGCCCTAGACCGTATGTTTGGCTTACCAGCCAGATTGTAAACTTGAGAGGTTACAGAACATTTCTCAATATTCTTCTTACACTCTTTATACAGTGGAAGTACTGAGTCCTCTTTGGGGGAAGTTTTCTGTTTTTTCTGTTCTTTGGAATAGACAATTAGACTGATAAACTATTTGCTTCATTTTATTTTTCCAAAGCCTATTAGGTCTTAATTAGTTTTGCTATTATTGAAATACATTTTTAGACAACAACAAAGAATTTTTAAGAAAGGTAATAATGAATCATACTTTATATTTAAAAATCATTCCACCAGAATCAAAGATAAAAAGAAAAAATCTGGCAGGTGCCATTAGAACAGAGTAATTATTAAATCTTCAAAAGCACAAATGTATGTTTTCCTCTACATTACAATTTTTAATGCAAAAAGTTAAGGGTACATAACTGTGTAACTTTGTTTACTTAACATAGCTCTACTTTTGTTCCCTACCTGTGAAATGAGTGTAATAATACCTATCACATAGACCCTTGGGGGGATTGAGTGAGATAGTGTATATAAAGTGCTTCAAACAGCATTTGGCCTGTAGTAAGATTTCAGTGTTTGCTGCTCACATAATAGGAGTAATAATACTTACTATTTTATGGTAATATCAAATGTCACAGAAAAGATAATGCCACAAATCTTTAAACCCTTTGAGTCTGTAATCCCACTTTTGCATATTTAATTGCAAAAAATACTGAAGGTACAGATTGAGAAGGAAATACATCAAACAGCATGCTACTGCCTTGATAACTAAGGGATTTGAATTTTATTGTCAACGTTGAGGGTTTTTTTATTCTCAAGGTATTTCACTTATTCAATAATGAATGCTAAACATGAGGAGAGTCTAGATGTTTGCTTATTTAATAATTATTTTCCAAATAAGTACCATATTGTAGAACAACTGCAGCCCCACATTGCAAGTGCTGTACGTAAAGAATGTTGTCTAAGTCATTGATGCTTACAAAGTGGAGAGAGAAACAAATTTATATTAGATGTGGACAACTCCATGGATATTGTAGGGTCTTTGGTGTCAGACCGAAGTTTGAAAGCTTTCCCTCTTTTTCTAGCTGTAGGGCCTATGGCAAGACAGCTAATTTCTCTGGCAATCACTTTCCTCATCTGTGAAATAACAAACATCACTATCTTTCCAAGTTAATGTGAGTATTATATGAAATAAAATACATTCTCAGTGTGGCTGTTAGAATTATTATATTGCAAAAGGCAAAAATAAATCAATTTCATATGAGGGAATTATTCTTATGCCAACATAATGGCATCTATCTTCATGCTTATGCAGCTGTATTTTAAAATTAAATTTAGGCTAGGACAGAAAATGTCTTAAATGACACAATTTTAAATGGAAAACATTATATCATAATGGAAACATTATGCTTGGTTTGATTACTTTAGTTACATTTTACATTCTCAAACCTTAACATATGCCTCAAAATTACAAAACAAAATTTACTAAAGACTAGACTAAGGTATTTGGTTCTGATTAAGTTAAGGCCTTTGGGTTCTAGTTCTTTCATTCATATCTATGCAATTGAATTGATATTTTATTATATGTCTCAAAAACTTAATAATCCAGAATCTGATCAGAGAGTGGTATAGTTGAGGTTGTATCAGATTTTCACCCCTTATTTGGAAAACACTGCATATTATATCTTCCTCCTCTTCTTCCAGCTGAATCCCAATGTAAATGACTTCAGAAGCCCTCAAAATTTATTTTTCTAAAACATGACTCATGTCTGTAGTCCTATCTACTCAGGAGGCAGAGATCAGAAGGATCACAGTTCCAAGCCAACCTGGGCAAATAGTTTTCAAGACCCTATCTGGAAAAACCCATCACAAAAAAGGGCTGAAGGAGTGGCTCAAGGTGTAGGCCTGAATTCAAACTGCAGTATCAGGGGGGGAAAAAAAAAACAAGGTGATTTAAGATTTAACTTGTTTAGATCAGTAATTCTAAATTTCATTTCAAAACAATTCTTTTGAGTTCTCCAATTCCTACTAACATTTATAGGGATACAGTGGAATAATTTGTGGTAGAATAAAAGAGAGTGAAAGAAACATGTTCATCAATGAGAACAGACTCCAAAAATTTTCAAAGATTTGTTTATAAGTCAAGTAATTGAACTATGATGAAGGTTATTAATCTGATTTTAATTGGTTCTTTAATACATTCCTATAAGCTATCATTAATCTTTAAAGTAGTTCTGGTTTTAATATTTTCATATACTATTGTATATATTTTAAGGAACTACAATTGTATAGTTAAGGTCTATAACTCAAACCTGTGACTCAAGATTTCTCCATATTAACAAAAATTTAAGGATTATTTGATTAGTTGCTTTTTCTCATAGGAAGTACAGTAATCTATTCTGATTGTCCTTATTTTCTTAAGTGTAGAGGGAGAAGATGCTAATAGTACTGGAACTTTGCTTTGCAAATTATTTACAAAATCTGAGTAAGCTACTAGTTTATATAATTTCTGATCTTGTGCCATGTTAGAGGCTTGTCAGATTCATCACTTATTCTCAGATCACAACTTCTTATTTACCAAATAATGCTAAATTTACTCTCCCAACAGTGAAACTTTGTAGCCAGCTTGTCTTCTTTCCAGTGGCTCAGTTCTCTTCTGTTTCTGAGCAACAGGTAAGAATGGCTCATCTATTCTTCTTCCGCAGTGTAGTGAAACAAGATTATGTAACAGAATAAGCTTTTTTTGTTTTGTTTAATGAACTCGTAAAACATCTCAGAGGAGGTTTTGGAATCATTTTTTGTAAGCTTTTTTTTGTTTCTTTTATTCATATGTGCATACAATGTTTGGGTCATTTCTCCCCCCTTCTTGGAATCATTTTTAGTAGACCTAGTTAAATGGGCCAAAATATTTGTAATTTGTCTGTGAAACATACATGCACAAGTTTGGATCAATCCCTTTTCTTTTTCTTCTCAATTCTGCCCTAAAATGTTACTTTTGAAGATCACTGACATTTTGAATAACAAAAACTTTTATAGAGGTATATCTACCCATATCAAATGCTCAGTCTATACCAAGGCCAGTTAATATTAGGATTTCTCTGCAATATACAACAAAACAGGATGATGACATCATTGAGTTTCCCAGTGATAATGTGATCACTTTCTTGATATACTTTTTTCCCCCTAATTTAGAAATGCATTTTAACTCTTGTATTATGTAAATGATTACTTTTTTCTTTGGTGCCATTTAGAACTTTTCACAAATTTTGTTTATTCACTGTACATATATTTGGAATAATGTATTTGTATATAACTCTCCCCTTCTGCATTTTATGAAGACCAGATAAAGAAAGATTGGTGACTTGATGCTCATGTATCTACCTAATACTGATGGATCTTGAAAAGCTGAAAATAGTGCAGACCTCATAATGGTTGTGTCACACACATGCACGTACACCTACATTTTTAAAAACAAAATTAATTCTTCTTGTGTGTACCTGAACCTGAATAAATATAAGCTGCAAAGGCCTCTCCCACCAATTTCCCTTCTCTAATCTCCCTTCTGCAGCTCCTTCATGCCCATTTCAGAACAAACACAATCTGCATTCAGAACAGGACCCTTAACAAGTTGAATGGAGTTATTTTGGGTGAGTCATTGAAAACACAGTACAAAACCTTTTCTCACTCACCAGAAATGCATTTTTTAAATAAAGCCAAAGTGAACAAGGCTTGGCAAGTTTGAGGGTGGACAAAATGGGGAGAGAGTAGGACTTTTGCCAGCCTCAGACAAGATTCTGGTAAAATATTTTTTGCTATTTCTTAACCTTCAACTCCAATTCCCTTTACCATCACCAACTAAAAAGTATGAGGTTAAGCAGGTAAAACATCAAAATAATGACACTCCTTTTCACCTGGCACTGTGGCAAGAGTACAGCTACTAGATCCACAATAGCTTAGCAAAAGTTTCAAATGCCCATTTTTGGGAGAAGGGAATTTTCTTCAGAAGCTGTAAGGTATATACATTTAATAATCCCTTTCTTCTGATTAACTTTTTACCAATAATAATTACGGTAATTATAAAGTTGTATACAAATTCAATATGCAGTCCTTTAAAATTGCTTTTAAAATAAGTGAGGTCACATGAGAGTTAACTCAACAATAAAATATTAAAGGAACTAGGCCTATGGAGACAGAAAATAATAAGCTAGTTCCTAAGAAACTTTAGTGGAATTATTATATTAGATAAGTCTATAAACTTGATGAGCTTTAGATATTCAATATACAAGTATTCAAGATTAATAAATCAGTGTGGATTCTTATTTTTCTATTTATAGAATATGTTACTCACCCTGTATTGTGCAGAAAACTTTCTAGCAGAAACACAAGTGATTACTTTCCCACAATCTGCTACAGAGCTGTTGAAGTTCACATCTCATGAATGAGAAGAAACCTAGAGTCAACAAGGAGACATTCTTAAACACATAATGCTAACTCAAAGTTCTTGTTATAAAATTGTTATAAATTCTTTTTATAAAATATGTTGGCTTGACCCAGCATATTAATGTGAGCCAATTAATACATGCTATATTAGGGATTGTGGTTCAAAGTGTTCCTGTTCTCAAAAGGTCCATCTTCAAGTTGTGGGAATAAGCCAAGGAATACTGAATTTATTATATAAGTATTCTCCTTGACCTCCCTGCAAATTGTCAGTTTCCACAAAACAGGGTGACAATTGTTGATAAAAGAAATAAAAACTCTGAAATTTAATATGGATATGGAAGTACTAGGGTCAAAATAAACAAACAGCTATTTCCTGCTGTAGTTAAAAGCAAAGCAAAGCACTGTTTCCCACATTTGGAGAAATTTATTTTCCCTTCACTTTACTTTTGGAGTTAAGTAATTGCTTTTAAATTATAAAATAGGAACTTATACAGCCTTTAAAATGTTATCTCTTCCATCTTGGAATGATTTTTATATCATTTATTTGTATTTAAATGTCATCTACATATGATAAAAGTTAAGGGGACTTAAAAATCTCTTGATCCACGAACAAAAGTAAGACCCTCTCCAAAGTCTTGTGTCAAGATAAATTGAAATGTTAAGCAAATTTGCATTAACATTTCATTGGGACAGGAAAGTTTATTACAGGTATTAGGTAGCCTATTTTGTATGGATTACATTAGTTCTGATCAAACAGCTTAAAGTTGTGTTTATTAATAGTTATTAAATGAAAAGATCACAGGATAAAGATTGTTTTTGCTTAATTTTTAAAGATCCCCTGAGCCCATGTCTTTCCCTTTTTTTTTTTCAAACAAATCAGCCTATGTTGGTACCTTTAAATCCTTTAACTACTTTAATTACAACAACGCTGATCATTAGTTTAGAGAAGTGCTACTAGAAGCAGTTGTTTCTATGGAGCCAAGGTAGTAACAATGTTAAATGATGCCTGTAAATCCTAGCTACTCAGGAGGCAGAGATCAGGAGGAATGCGGTTCAAAGCTAGCCTGGGCAAATAGTTCGAAAGACCCTATCTGGAAAAAAAACCCTTCACAAAAATAGGACTGGTGAAGTAGCTCAAGCCGTAGTCACTGAATTCAAAACCCAATAAGAACAGCAACAACAAAAAATGTTAAAATTAATGCTTTTAATTGAGTATTTGCTTGTACCAGATATTACTATATTTAGAAGTGGACATAAACTGTCTCATTTAATAAAAAAGTTCTATAAATGCTTATATTATTCTCACTTTATAGGTAGGAAAACTGAGTTTCTGAGAGTTTAACATTTGCCATAGGCCACATCCTAGTAAGTAATATAGCAGAACCAAAACTTTTCCCTGCAAAGCCTGTACCCTACGATCTCAGAACTGCAGGGCCACTGATAGAGAGACCTCAGCTGTCAATCAGTCTCAGCATGCAGAGGGGATTCTTCACTTATGGATGGTGGCCAGAGGACCAGTAGCATCCATACAGTTGATGGACTCCTGGGGAGGGGTTTATCTACTCCAACTCCCTCATTCTACAAGGGAGGAGAATGAGCTCAGAAACTTTGAGTAGCCTGCCTAATGTCAGTAACTCCTTAGTGACAGAATTAGGGACAAGAGTCCATATCAACAGTTCAGTGTTTTTCCCCTACCTACCACACAGTATTTTAATCAGGAAGCTTTAGGCAGTAGTTGTAAATATTTTAACAATTGAATATATTTGGAAATCATATGCATTTCTGTATCTTTTTTTAGAGAAACCTGATATGAGTGAAGACATTTGCAGACAAAGTAAATACATTTCAAAGCATTACCCAAATGGTGTTATGGACCAAAATACGTATGCCAAGCATATACTCTCAAAGTATTTCCAACTCTCACTCAAAAGTGTTTTTCAGGATCCTCCAGAATATTTGTTGGCCTGTGATCAGGAGAGATCTGATTAAATGCAGGACACGTCTCCATTTTCTCCAGAAAAAAAATCATTCTTTTGTTTTCCTTCTTCTAACATAATACTAGTTTTTTGTTGTTGTTGTTTGTTTGGTTTTTTTTTTTTTTTTTTGTGAGACGTGGTCTCATTATGTAGCCCAGGCTGGCTCACCTTGAACTCATGATTCATGATCTTCCTGCCTCTGTCTCCTGAGTACTGGGATTATTTCTTTTTGTATTACCATAAATTATGTTACAACCTTTACTGTGTGCCTCATATAGTAAAACAAAACAAATAAAACTTTTGGGTAAAAATGTTCATCCTAGTCTCATTTGTACAGAAAAACCAAAACCATAAATAAAAAGAGAAGCTTCCCATATACATGTGGCACAGGGGCTTGAAGTCAAGGCCTTGAGCTTGCAAGGCAGGCTCTCTACCACTTGACTCATGTACCTATACCAATCCCTTTTGCTCTGGTTATTTTTGAGGTAGGGTCTAGTTTTATGACCATGCCAGTCTGAACTATAATTCCCCTATTTGTGCTTCTCCACATAGGTGGGGTGACAAGCACATGCTATCATGCCCAGCCATTGGTTTATATGGGGGCCTCAAGATCTTTTCGCCTCAAACTGCAATCCTCCTGATCTCTACCTGCAGAATAGCTAGGATTATAGAGCTGAGCTATTGCACCTGGCTCTCCATAAAACATCATAGCCTTTAGAAAAAAATAAACGTTGAAGACAATCTAGCAATATGACGTGAAATGTTAAGGTTTTAATATTGTTTGAAAACTTCAGTTCTATTGTATGGGCTCTTTACTACACAAATTTAATCACTTAAAGCTGATGGACTTTGAAGCTACGCACAGAGTTAGAACCAGAGGGGAAACACCTTGGATAGCCATCTCAAGACTTATAAAGGTGAGGAGTGGCATGACGTGGTGACAGTTGAGAAAGGAGTGTGGTAATTCTGATGTAGTCTTTTGTGCTGGTGCCCATAGTAGAAAAGGGGGAAAAGTTTACCTCCGCGTTTCCACACATTGCTATGCAATACCACAAGCCTCTACTCATAAGTGGGGTTTTTGAGAAATCTTCTACTTCCTATTGACGTGGAAATATATCCATTGAACAGCCAACCAATCATCCTATTCCTCTCCATCTCTGGAAGAATTTTATTAGACCTACTGTTCCTGTCAAATGATAAGTTCTGCCTTAAGATGTGCACAATGTTGTTTATAATGTCTTTAAAATGTAACCATGTATCTAAACAAGTTATGTGCATTTTAGCCAAAGAAATGCATATATAAGATGAATCATATCTCTAAGTTGTAGTTGGAAGAATGTTCCTTTCCAGGTATCTCACTAGCCTTACATACACTGATAAAGGCAAATATGGAAAAACTGCTTTTATCTTATCAAATCTTTTCAAACACTCAGAAAATGGAAAAAAGATCTTAGTAACTGAGTCTCTTAACTAGCATAGAATATTAAAATTCCTCAGTAAATGTGATACTTTAGGCTCCAAATTTGTAGCTCCATCCAGCTATATTTCTCAAGAACACTCAAGATTGGGGACAGAATCTCTGCAAACCTGAACATGTTACTCAACTTGTGTTTGATTCCTTCCTGGATAGCATAACTCCAGTAGAGACAATGGCTAAAGACTGTAACATCGCTGGTCCAGCCACATTCTTTTACTCAGAGGACTTGCCCAAGGGAAATAAGGTTCACAATAACAAAGTGAGGAGTTAGCCTTCTCAAACTGGCTTTGGAAGCAAACCTCAACTGCCAGACTGAACATGAAGTTTTAAATACCTAAGAAGTATTTAAAACTCTAACCTAAAGTTTGAAGAAGATGGAAATGTTAGCTACCTGATTTGATCATTACACATTATTGATATATATACATATATATCAGATTCTCACACTGTACCCCATAAATTTGTACAATTAAAATAATAAATAAAAGGAAAAAAAACCCTTAACATGAGGAGACACAATATTCAGGAAGTTTTTCTAAAGGTTAAAAGTCCAGCTACTATTGTGACTGTTTAATAGTTATCATTTTATGAAACTATTTCAATATAGTAATTTTTACCCAAGATTTACAGCAGAGAAGGAAAGAGCTTAGTGTCTTGATAATATCCAATGATTTCCAGAAAGATAATTTTTTTCTGTGATTTGTGCAGTGGCACTTGCCTATATCAATTTTCATCATGAGTAATGATATGGATGAGAATGCACTATCTCTAATAAGGAATTGTCCCAAGCAATGTCAGGAATGTCATCCTGTATTTTCTTTAAAACAACTTTAGGAGAAATATCTTCTTACAATATTTGTTCTAAGAATAGTTGAAATTATCAGGATATTTTAAAATAATCTCTTGGGCATTGGGTACTGGGTAACTGACAAAGTTTCTGTTTTCACTCTGGCTTCTAGAAAAGTGAGAGCCAAATGTGTGGCTCATCCATGGCAAATGAGTAGGTCATCATGGTATGCATCTTAAAACTTTTTCACAGATCTATTTTGTGTCCACCCTGTTTTTTTCTTTCTTCTTCCATTTTTCTTTGTGTCAAAATAATATTTTTTATTTTTGATGATTCTTTTCTGCACCATGAAAGGAATAACTACATAAATATGAAGGGAAATTATGCAAAATTATATTTATTATGAAAATATGTACATTTGTAGAAGAATATTAGGAGGAAAATGAACAAGGATATTCTTTTAAGGCGGCAATATTATGGCTACTTCTTTTCCAAACTTTTTGAGATTGTATTTACAATTTTTTGGTAGGGCGAGTTAACTTGAATTTTGAAATCTCTAGCTAGTTAGTCCAGAAGTAGGAGTGTGAGAAAGTATGTGCGTCACCCCACATGATATGTTTTAGTTTGGTTTTATTAAGACAAGTAGAGAACTGACATAATTGAGGTTGGAATGGTAGGTGAGAGCCAATTTTAAAGTTTTGGTGCACTATTCTGAGGGATCGTGTTATTGCTGGTAGGAAGTTAGAAGTAGTTTTAAGTGTTTAACTAGAATGTTCTATTAAAAGTTAACTCGTAGCTGTATAGTTGAAAAGAGTTGGGAAGACCTCAGGCAAAGAAACCAGTTAGGGAAGTGATGATTATTGAGGAAAGGGGCAGTTGATAAAGAACTGAGTTGGAGTAGTAGAGAGAGGGGTTACATTCAGATTTGACAGACTAGAAATGCACAGAGTGAAAGAAACATAATAAGCTCCCAAGGTTTGTTTTCTACTTTAGATGAATGGATATTGGAGTCATTTGACATGATAGAGAACTTATAAGGATTGGATAATTGAGGCTAATTTATTTGGGAGGAAGGAGAACAAGACAAAAGAAAAGAAATGCATACATGACTGGGTTTATTAAATGTGAAGTGCTTATAAGTCATACTGATAAGGATGTATCCCCATTCTACATGCTTAGAAATTTAGTTCAGAGGCTGGTCAGTCCTATAATAATTCCTATAATACCAGCTACTCCAGAGGCAGAGGTAGAAGGATCAGATTTCAAGTCCATTCTTGGCAAAAGTGGGAGACCCTATCTGAGAAGCTAAAAGTAAAAGGACTGGCAGTATGATTCAAGTGGTAGAATGCTTGTCCTGAGTTCAATCCTCAATACTGGAGGGAAAAAGAAAAGAAAGAATAAAAGTTTGGCTTAAAAACCATGTGTGCACAGGAAATCAATGTGAGTCAATGCCCTGTATAGCTATCCTTATCTCAACCAGCAAAACCCCTTGTTCCTTCCTATTATTGCTTATACTCTCTCTACAACAAAATTAGAGATAAGGGCAAAATAGTTTCTGCTGGGTATTGAGGGGGTGGGGGGAGCGGGAGGGGGCGGAGTGGGTGGTAAGGGAGGAGGTGGGGGCAGGGGGGAGAAATGACCCAAGCCTTGTATGCACATATGAATAATAAAAGAAAAAGGAAAAAATAAAATGAAAAAATAAAAACCGTGTGTGTGTGGGGGGGGGGGTGTTAAGTCATTAATATTAGATAGTCATCTTTGGTTGTCATCCTGGTTAGTGCTCTTCCTCTTTCCCAAGTAAGCTGTTGAAAACCTACTGAAGCAATAATCTAAAATGCTAAATTCAGTAGATATTTTCTAACCCTTGCTTTATAGCTATCCTTAGAGTGTCTGGCAGGATTTACTTCTCCTGTCATTTTTTTCATTCTACATTTTTGGATTCTCCTATGTCTCAGTCTCCTTCCTTTCTTACTCTGTATCCTTGAGAGTTCCTCTCAAGTTCACATACTCTTCCTGGGTGAGGAGAGGAGAGAACCGTATCACATTGGATCTAGGTCACTGGAGTAATGTAGGTTTTATTCTGTGGGAGCAGAATAACAGGGATGCCATGATCTGACTCATGTTTTAAAAAGCAACTCTGGCTGCTGTCTGTAAATTGACGAGTGGGTTAGAGAAAGACTTAGGGGGAAAAACCATGGTACTTATTAAATAGCATAGCCTTATTACTTGTATGGGAGCTTTGGAAATGGTTAGAAATTAGGGGATTATGGATATATTTTGAAGATATAGTCACTAGTATTTGCTTATAGATTGGAAGTAGCACATAACAATGATTCCATTTTTTGACTTGAGAAACTACAAGATTAGAGTAAGAAGGCTGAGATGGAGAAGACTTCTAGTGGAACAGTTTTGGGAAAAATAAAAGTTGGTGGAATGTGTTAAGTTTAAAGAAACTATTGACATTCAATTGGAGAGGTTGAATAGGCACTTGAATATGGCTATTGAGCTCAACAGAAAACTTGGATTGGAATATAATATAAGGATACATAAACAAATACATAGTATCTAAAGCTTAAAAATTAGTTGGGGCCACTAGGAGGGAATTGTGAAGAACAATAAGAAATATCAAAGGACAGTGTCTTGTGGTACTCCACATTTTAACAGCAAATGAAAAGAATTCAGCAAAACAGGCTAAGAAAAATAAACTGGTGAGATAGGAAGAGAACCAAGGGAAAGTGGTGTCCAGGAGGCAAATGAAAAAAAGGTTTTAAGGAGGAAGAAATAATCAACTTTACCAACTTCCTGAGAAATTGACTAAGATGAAGACTGAGAACTGGCCTCTATATTTGGCAGTATAGATATCATTTCTGACCTTGACAATAATTGTGGTGGAATGGTGAAGAATGGGGACTTGATTAGAATGGGAATCTGTGGGCTGGTTCCTTTTAGAAGAGGGAAACAGGAAACAGCAGCGGTATTCAAACTAAAAGAATTAATTTGCTAACACAGAACAAAAGAACAGGAAAACCCATTCTACAAATATAAGGCCATAAAAATCACAAAAGTCTATGCCTGGCTAAAGCTGAAGAAAATTCCAAGTTTTAAGGTTTTGACCCTTCTGAATTTATTCTCAATTAGTTGTAGTACTATGCCTTTTTATAATTACTATAATTTCTCAATAATTGAGTAGCGATAGAGGTGAGGTAGAAACAGTAAACGTAGACAACATACAAATGATGAAGATGATGAAGATAAAAAATAACTAAAAAAGAAATAAAAGGTTGAACGATTTTTAAATTTAGAGTGATGATGCATAAATAAAACATTCTTATTGGTTATCCTCAGGAACTAGTATGAGAGGCAGAGGTAGCAGGATATTGGTCTGAGGCCTGCCCTGGGCAAAAACATCAGACCCTATCTGAAAAACAGCTAAAACAAAAAGGGCTGGTGGTATGGCTCAAGTGTAGAGTGCATGCCTAGCAAAGGCAAGGCTCTGAGTTCAAACTCTAGTACTTCCAAAGACAGGAGAAAGAGAAAGGTAAAATATACACAGAAAGGGTTAGTTGTTTAAAGGGACTTTGAAAAGAGGAGGAAAATTAATTTTAAAAGGTCATTTCATTCTTACAGATGAGAAGGAGATACACATGTCCCAATGTTGCTAATTTTTTAGGGTAGATCTTTTCTTTTTTAAAAGCAGGGGTTTTTCATCACTTTTAATTGTTTTTAAATTAACATAAAAATTGTATTTACTGTGTACAACATGTTTTCTTAAAGTATAGAAATTTTTGTGGAATGATTAAATCTGAGACAGACTAGGAATAGGGAAAGTTTGGAGCTCCCCATGGGTTAGTGTAGGTTTTAAAAGCAACTAAAAAAGAAAAGCATGCTCTCTCTGCCAGCAGATTCCAATTGCACCCCAGCATGCTCCCCTTTGTATTTCCCTGTTCCTAACATTTAATAAACCCCATTTACTCCCATGCATTTTGCTTGGATTCTTCCAAGGCAGAATGCAAGAACCAAGGTCTTCTGGAAACACCATCCCATAAACAAATCTAGCCAATTAACATATACATTACCTCACATGGTTATCATGTTTTTGGTGAGACACCTTACATCCACTCTTCCAGCATTTTTCAGAAACATATAAGCTAATGTCACCATATTCTACCATATATCTTTTAAGTTTTTCCTCCTATCTCACTGAAGTTTCCTATTCTTTAATTATCATCTCTTTCAACCCTCTAGCTTCCAATCACTCCAACTTCTGGTAACCATCATTCTACTTTCTACTTCTTAAAATTTGTTTAGATTCCATATATGGTGAGATCATGTGGTATTTGTCTTTCTATGCCTTGCTTATTTCACTCAACATAATGTCCTCCATGTTCATCCGAGTTGTTACAAATGATAGGATTTCTTTCTTATAATGGAGTAGTATTCTACTCTGTGTTGTATGTATATGTGTATATCACATTTTGTTTATCCGTTCATCCACTGATGGACACTTAAGTTGACTGTATATCTTGTGTACTGTGACTAATGCTTCAATGAGCATGGGAGTACAGGTATGTCTTCAGCATGCTGATTTTATTTCATTTGGATATATACCCAGGATTGAGTTTGCTGGGTCATTTAATAGTTCTATTTTCAATTTTTGAAAAACCTCTATCCCATTTTCCGTAATGACTTAGTAATTTATATTCCCACCAACAATGCACAAGTGTTCCCTATTCTCCACATCCTTCCCAACTCTTCTTGACTTTTATCTTTTTAATAAAAGCAATTCTGACAGGTGTGAATTGCTATTTCATTGTGGTTTTAATTTTCATTTCCCTGATGATTACTGATACTGAACAGTTTTCATATACCTGATAGCCATTTGTATATTTTCTTTTGAGAAAAGTTTGTTCAGGTCCTTTTCCCATTTTAAAAATCAGTTTGTTTTCTTGCTGTTGAGTTGTTTGGGCTCCTTATGTATTTTGGATATTAACTTCTTATCAGCCAGACACATAGTTTGCAAATATATTCTCCCATTCTAGAGGTCTTTTTACTGTGTTGATATTTTCTTTTGCTGCAAAGAACCTTTTATAGTTTGATGTAATCTCATTTGTTTATTTTTGCTTTTGTTGCCTGTGCTTTTTTATCTAAAAATTTATTGGCCAGACCAATGTCCTGGAGCTTTTCAGGGTGACGTAATTTAAAGAAGTTCACACTTAATATCCTATATACTCTAAGAATTAAACTAGACATTCTGCTGAAATGATGGATCCTAAGCTGCTTGAAGAATAAAAAAGAATGAAGATTTGGGATTGCTGTTAACAGATATGAACAGAAAGCTAAAAGAAGTAAAACAATTATTTATTCAAGTTATATTCCTCCCTAAGCACCTTACAAATATTACCTCGCTTATTCCTGATACCATATCTAAGAGGTACATTCAATTATTATCCCCTTTTGCAGATAAAGAAAATTAGGTAAAAAGTAGGCATGGTGTTTTCTCAAGGGTACTCAGCTAGTAGATGGAGGACCCAGCAACTGAGTTCTACACTCCATACTCCTGACCACATCACAATGATGCCTCCTTATTGTTAAGTACACAAAGGACCCACTTGGATATTACATGACTTTATTTAGCAGGTCTAGGTATACAGGTGTTGAATTTCAAGACTAATTTTTAGGTTCATAGAGTACGAGTTCAGAGAATGAGTGTAATGAAAATTGGAGAAGTGAAGGAAGTTGAGGGCTTGGTTGTTGAGATAGAGTGCAAACTAGATGGAAGTGGCAGGGAAGGGGGGAAGTAGGCTTATGAAGGGGCTCATAGACGTGATCCTTTGCTGTTTTCCTAAGATTTTAGATTCCTTGTGAAGTCAGTGAGCTAGTCTGATGGACACAAGGAAGAGCTTTGGTTAAAAGAAGCAGGAACACAGACTATATGATTTTGAAGTATAATAATGTGAGGTAAGGAGTTTCTGTAGTTGACTAGGTGATACTGGGGTGTGGCACTGGTAGTTAACACTGAAGTCCAAAGGAAAAGCCCTATGCAGCAGAGAAAGTCAAGAAATTATGAGTCTAGGGTGCTGGGTGGGGCATCTTCATAAAGATTGAGGTCATGTATGAATCACTCAAGATGAGACAGGAAATGGGGTGGAGAAAATGGCTGCAAAGACCAGTAGATTGCAATATGAGGTCACCAAGAAGTGAAAGATGGAAGAAGTTATGAGACCAAACTGACATTGTAAACAGCCTCGAGACAGTATCATAATAGGCCAGCCTTTCTTGTAGCCACACCACATGGTGTGATGGGGAAATCAAAGCTCCTTGTCAATAAGGTACCTACACTGGCAGTGTTCCTGAGGAGCTTTTTAAAGATTGAACTTTTGAAATGATTAATCCTTAAATTACCTCAGAGGGCCAGCACATTAGCAAAGTAAATATTAACAGAGATTAGCCTATCTAGCCTGTTTAAAACCATTATCACTAATGCACAAATACGGCCCTTAAGATGTGGATACGTTTTGAAAGTGGGGCAAGTGCATGGAGGAAGGGAACACAGGAAATTAAACTATGACTAACTTCTGTGAACTAACTTAGGGGAGGAGGGAAGAACCACTTACCATAAACATGGAGAACTACCTGATATGTACCTGGGATTCACGTGGAAAAAGAAGAAATTGCAAATGAGTTATTGTCTCTCTGGGTTCAGAATATTCAATAAAAATATTTTAGCCTAGGGGTATGACTTAAATAGAGCACCTGCCTAGCAAGTGGATGACTTTGAGATCAAACCCCAGTACTGCCCCCCCAAAAAATAATTTTTTAAATTCTAAATTATTTCAGAAGCAGTCATATAGGGAAGGTTTTCCCAGCGCTAACAGAGTTAAGGGTCTTAAAAGCAAAATATGAATTTTTAAAGATAAAAAAGAGGCTTCTGAATAAATACGGGCGACCAACTTTCTGTTCCTGAGTCAGAAGGCAAGGTAAATGACATTATTATATATCTAAGTACTTACTATTAGAGGAAACTGTTTTTCAACAAAGTCAGATTTTCCTTCGTGACCTATGTTGTAGGTTACCTACCAAACCACTAATGTTCCACCTTATTAACAGAAACATTTTTATTCCATTGGGTACTGGTATCTACCATGACACTAAGAGCCAAGGCAGCCACATGTAATCACAAGAGAAGCTAGCCTAAGAAGAGTTTCAGATAAAGTTCTCAGATTTAGGAAACAAGCGCAAGGAACCCAGTTACACTACAGTTTCAGATAAAAAAAAGACAACATGGCATGTTCTTTAAAAATTTTGCATTGTTTATCTACAACTCATTTTAGTGGGTCTTCTGTGTTTAATATTGCAACCCTAGATGCTGAGAATGCTCAAGTTGAAATTTGCAAAGATCTTACATCAATGAAGTGATTATGCTGCTGAATTAGTCAACTCAGGGACCACCTTATCTCAAAACACTTTAATGTTGGGTAAATTTTCCTTACTTGAGAAAGGAGAATGATGGCACATGCACGCAAACTCATTCCTCCCACACACATACATACAAGTAAGAACAATAAACAGAAGTAAAAGGAAGAAGAAGAAGAAGAAGTTGTTAACATTATAACTAGGTGGCCTAAGTCATTGAACCCTGAAGAAATAAATTTAGAATTTTATAGATTTTTATTTGAGATCCATTTTAGACTTTATATCAGCATCTGTTACTTTTAAAAACTGCTGGTTTATTTGTTTCACCTTAAACATTAATAGTCATAGAATAAGTTCTCCCTAAGAACCATTCATTGAATTAATCTTAAATTAATTAAGAAACTTGAATTAATCTTGAATAAATTAGTCCACTGATACTTACTTATATTCCTTAGTTATTCATACCTGGTAGAATTTTGTCTGCATGTCTTACACAATAAACAGAAATAAAAGTCATAAATGGAGAAGAATGCTTCCCTGGATTTATTTAACTCAAATTTTCTTAAGGAAAATTCTTTTCTCAATTCTAATTCTTTAGTAATACATTTTTCTAATATATGCAAATAATATTTCTATGCTACCCTAAAGCTATTTTATTTCAAATACCATTTCTCAATTAAATTTACCATATGCAAAATTTCTTAGTATATTTCCAAAATTCTGCCATAAAAAGGGTGATAAACAGCAAACATTTATTCAGCCATAAAGAAGAATGAAATTCTGTCATTTGCAGGAAAATGGATGGAACTGGAGATCGTCATGTTAAACAAAATAAGCCAGACTCCAAAAGACAAATATGCATGGTTTCACTTACATGCAGAATCTAGAGTTTGAAACAAAAAAGCACATGAAAGTAGAAAGGGTCTATTTGGAAAGAGTAAGGGAACCAGTGTGAGTATGTGGGAGACATGAGGGTGATGGGGGTGAATATGATTGAGATAAATTATATATAATTAACATATATAATATAAATTATATAATTAAATATGTATTATATAAATCTGTCATAAGAGATGGATTCAGTTATTGGTGTTCTTCCTAAGCTTTTTTTCCCAGCACAATTATGAAAACAATATCAAATGTCTATGTATCTGCTATTGCATTTGTAATTTTAAATCTATAAAAGCAATATACCATCTTTTCGTGTACTATTAATTTTCTGTCCACTGCTAGAAATTTAATACAATAATAAAAGAAATTTCCCTTGAGTATTCAGAGCATGCTGCCAGCCTGCTGGTCCAAAAGCACTTTGAGTACCAACAGGGGTGCCCTATGACGCTTTTGCATGCTTTCATTCAGTGTCTTCTATTTGTCTCCCAAATCTTTCTTCAATACAAATCCACTTTAGCAATTCAAGCCTATATCCCACTGACACAAAGCCTTTTCTGCAGTAAATAGGTTCTTCCTACCCCAACATCCCTGTTAATTCTCTCCACTAATAATGCCATCTCCTTTCTTATCTGCTCTTACTTGAGTACCTCAAGATTTACTCTTTGAGAATGTTCTGAGTTGTTTGTCCACATGATGTTCTTACTGTCTATATTGTCAGTGGAATAGTCTAGCATTCCATTGTTCTGACTTTGTTAACTGATTTATTCTTAGGCTTTTCTATAGCTTCCATCTGTCCTTGCATTCTGAAATGCATTAGAAGTTTCTCTACTGCACTTTGTTTATTTATTGTTCATCCTGAACAATTCAAATTTCAAGACACTAAAGTTGACAAAGTACAAGAAAAAAAGAGAGACAGAGAGAAAGATAAAAGAAGGTAATAAAAAAACAAACATGCCATTACTTTGGAATGCAATTTCTAGGATTTTCTCATTTTAGCTACTAATAGTAACATCATTTCAGATTTCATTAGGACTATGACACAATGGTGCATAGTCCCATGATTATTCCCTATCTTAATACTGTGATTTTTGGGGGCACTGGGGTCTAGGATGGTGCCCTACCCCTTGAGCCATCTCTCCAGCCCAATGCTATGGTTTTTAAATTTTGCTACTTAGAAAGTGAATTTTTTTTTTTTATAACAAATTCATTCTTGACCAGATTTCAACAACAGATGCAAGTGGAGAAACTCTTGTTAAACAGAATAAAGTGAGTAAGGTGAGGGAGGGGTGAAGAATGCCCCACACAACTCCTCTGGAGAATTCTCCACAACTCCTCTGGAGAATTCTAAGGCCTCTGTAGCAACAGCAGAAACCCTGGCCTTGCTTGACACCCTCTCTCTCTACAAGCTTGACCGACTCTTTCCTCGGTCTTCACAATAATGAACTTGCTCATTAGAGGCCGTATGCATAAACTTCAGAGCCTCATAATGCAAGGAGCACTCAAAATTCATGATGAAAATTCATGCCTAGACTATTCTGATAGTCTGTTGTTATATTGGGTCAATATTTTTGGACACTTTCTTAGAAAAATTGTATTTATAAGTAAGTCTAGGATTAACAATTTGAACAATGATTGTGGTTTATTTAGATTGTGAGTTCTGGATTATATTTTACAGTAAATTTCAGTTTTGAGAATTCTATTTTGAGGTAGCATTTTAAAAAAAGAAGCAAAGTTTGTATTCAACATTCACATCTTCTAATCTGTATTACTTCAAGGAAGTAAGCAGTGTAACATGGTGTTCCTACTAGAAACAATCTGTTATAAATATCATTCAGATATTTGTTTTGGCGAGTTTTTACTTTCAAGAATGTGTGAAGAGATACACAAGCCCAGTTTCAGGCAAGTATCACTAAAAAGTACTACCATTCCTGTTAATAAAATACATTGGTGAAATTAGGGCATCTGAATTTGGCTATATTTAAAAACTATTTATACAGGGCACTGGTTCATTTGTAAATGGAAAAAAAAAGTCAGGCACGATATCAAAACAGTAAGTTCCTCTTGACTCAGGCAACCTGTTAAATAAACTGTTTCTGCTCTTAACCTTAGAGTACTTTAATGTAGCTGCCAACCTCTATATTTTTTTTAGAATTCCTGGTTTTCCCATCAGATCAGTTTGACTCAGCTGTCAATAAAAAAGTTCCTTAGCTGTTAATTCAGCTTCATCAAAACACTGTTGATAATGCTAATCTTTTTACCAAAATTTCTGATTTTACAAAATAGGTTTATAATATCAAAATTCCAATAGAAGAGTCAATTGACCTATTTGTATGTAGGTTTATGTATTATATGTGTATACACATATATAATTTTAGAAATACTTGTTATTAAAGTTATTTCTAGTGCAATAGCTTTTCAAATAAAAGTTATACATGCAATTTATTTTACTAAATGAAAATTTATTTTTACCACAGTTCATTTATTACTAAAATGTTACATAAAAAATTTGAGAACACTTAAGAATATTTAGCCAATGTAAATTTTTATTCATTCTGTAAATAGTTGCGTTGTACTTTTTGTACAAGATTTTTTTTTTTTTTTTTGCTTGTTTTGCAGTCCTGGTGATTGAACTCAGGGCCTCAAACTTCCTAGGCAAGTGCTCTATCACTTTAGCTACACCTCTAGTCCTTTGGCTTTTAGTTTGTTCATGTAGGGTCTTGTACTTTTGCCTAGACTGGACTTAGATCACTATCTCTACCTCCCAAGTAGCCAGAATTACAGACATACAGCACCATGCCTGCCCCCTGTACAAGATGATTTACTAAATTTACATAGTATTTGAATTCTCAGATTTTGGTTTTTGTTTTTTTATTTTGTTTTTTGGCAGCAATGGAGTTTGAACTCAGGGCCTCACATTTGCTAGACACGTGTTCTACCTCTTGAGCCACTCCACCAGCCCTCAGCTTTTGTTCTGATACCCATAAACTAGCAGACTCATGAGGATCATACTGACGAACTGCTTAAGTAAATAATCATCTTATTGACAGGAGCGAGTGCTTTCATACCAACTTTAAAATCATCAAAAACAAATGAGATCTGACACAAATCCAAGGGGAACCTTTTTGTCTGGAGAGTGATGACAGACTCCTGGTCACATTTTTGTTTTGACCTTTTTTTCCATAGAAAAACCAACACCAACCAGATTTGAAAGTAACATTTAAAAAAAAAAGTCTGGTATCAGTGAGAAGATGATTTTGCTAGGAAACATCTGAAGGTGAGAGTGAAGAAGCAAGCAAGGAAGGGAGCTAACATTGATGGATTTGGAACATTTTCACATTGTATACTGAAATGTGGAGACAGCACCAGTCTTTCACCTTCTACAAAAGAACAGGGAGGTATTAGCTTCTAAAATGAAATATAAATTTTCATGTCCTGTCTTCCTACTGACTTATGAAAAAAACTCATGTCACTTCACATGCTTATTGGGATTGAGGAAGTTGGGGGAAAAGAAATAAATTAAAGGATGCACTCTGTTTGGAAGAGCTGAGAGAAACTGATAGCTTTGTGAGCAGCTGAAGCTAAAGTTACATTATACAGAAAAGTATAAGAAATTCTCCATGTAAAGTGGGAAATGTGACCTCTGACCTTGACTAGGCAAAAGACATTCTTTTAAAATACTTTAGTGTGCAGATTGCTCAGATTAAACATTGTGATTTATCAATAATAAATAGGAGAATTCAGATCACAGTGACAAATAGCTCACAAATTCACTATCAAACCTTTCTTCTTTAAATCAACATACTTCACATTTTTAGAGAAATATGTTTTGTAGCTTTCAGAGTTTTGAAAGAATCTTAATTTATATAAATTGTGATAAACATATAAAGTGTTTTTAGGAACACTATCATGCTTTTGCTAGTGACTTCACTTTTAAAATATTTTATGATATATTACACAATCTAAAGAAATATTGCTAAACAAGTGCATGTTGCATAATTTGCTTTTTAAAATACTTATAAAAGTGACAAGATTGTTTTAAAAGTTAAGGGAATTAACTGTTCCAATAATGTTATCACTTGTTTGAATTAGGATCAAATACTGGACAAATTACAGCTAATCAGATGCTGTTCTGACCTATGTAAAATGATTCAACTCTCCCCCTGCTAGTTACTATAGAAAATAAATCAGCCCAAATCACTTAATAACCATTTTTCTTTTCTAGCTGGAAAAGATTCATTCTTCTCATGAATCTCAAGCCTGATATGATCAGATGCATATTTCTGTTTTAGTACTTACCATATTTCATCATGGATGTTTAATGTTTATATCTGTATAAAATTGAGGGGTGTTTTGCACAGCTATATCATATAGTATGAGAGATTAACACATTTCCTGGCACTTCGTACACATTTCATTGGCTAAACTGCGTTAAAGCCTATATCACAAGGACTGACTCTGATATTAATATTAATATTAGTATGTGGTTACTCAACATGCTGCATCACACAAATAACTTTTCCAAACACTGTATAGGGAGTTATCATATGGAGTATCATTTCTAATTTCGAAATTGTCTTTTAAGTTACTTTCCTAAAGTTTGCTGAGATGCCTATGCTTGTATTTTATATAAATTGCTTTCTAATAAATGTTTTTAATAGGAAATTCACACTGTCTATTGAAACCTATTGGTAATCTCTGTTGAGACAATCTATTCTTGAGGAATAAAGTAACCCTGAAGACATACTTCCCTGCAGCCCTACTATGGGGCACTAAGAAACTTGGTTTATAGATGACCCACTGCAATGAGAACAGTTGTAATAAAACATATGAGAAGGTAGAATGGTCCTTTCCCATTAGAAACAAAGGCATTTGAACATATAATTCTAATGTCAATTAGTTTCCTTAGAAAAGAATACCTGGAAGTGGAAAGTAGAGGATATTTCTTTCAATTGTTAATGAGGTTGTTTTCCTTGCAAAGAACACACTGCCTATAGACACATCTAACTTCCTCAGGACTGAGGCATACATTATATTTAAAAGGTTTCTAACCTGTGCCTCAATATCAATGAACACCACCCTGCACACCTAATAGCACTATTTGGCACCAGTATATACATCATTGTGTACATGCATTTGTACTGCTTCTGCTCCTTGGTTTGTATTTCCATGGCTACAAAGAGAACTTCTACTTTATTCTTTTAAAATCAAGCCTCATCCCCATCTCAAATTCCATATTCGAGCCATGCTGACTATTGCAATGCCAATGCCCCACATCCACTCACAGCCTTTGCACCCGTGTGTGCACAGCATCCCCTTCAGTCCTTTGCCTTCTGTTTCCTCTGTGTAGAACACTTTCTACCCTACCAAAGCCCACGTAAATGTCCATGGAAGCCAGGCCTTCACAGCTGGGCTAAAAGCCTTACTAGTAGTGCACCTGGAGCACCTGTGTAGAATTCTTCATTCCCTCCCTCTACCCCTTGTAAAGTGTTATCCTTGAATGCGGGGCCTGCATTTTGTTCACTAGCATATTGCAGCAATATAAAAGCAATGAGGCGGTGTAGAGAAAGAGCAAAGATCTGAGAGTTGCAAAGGCTATGGCTTAGTAGCTTTGTTACTTTGGATGAGTCTCAAGCTTTCTTGGCTTGGTTTCACCATCTGTAAAACAGGTGTAACACTGTTTACCTTGTAGGGTTGTTAAAAATATGTACTTGGTGTCTCTCCTAAGCCCCTTTCACACATGATCTCAGAAAATCTTATGAGGTACATAGTGTTATCATCCATTTTATTATTAAGGAAGCTGAAACAGAAAGATGAAATAACTTGTGCAAAGATATACAACTCATGAGGGCATAGCCAGAATTTGAACAGTAGGCAGTGTAACTCCAGATGCCTCATAAAGTCCACACCGCATTTCACTTTATCTCATTATCTCTACTGTATAGTTCGAGTGCAGTACAGTACGGTTCAAGCCAGTTCTCTACATAAAGATTTTATATTGGAGAATCTTCGTTTTCATGTCTTAGCTTTCAGAAAGTCTCACAGGGCAGTACTCTGCTTTCTGTTCAGAAAATGTAGAGTACAATTGTATGGATTCAAAAACAATTTTAATGTCTCTAATCCATTAGCCTTTCTCATGGGTCATAGGTTCTTTCTTCAAATCTAATCTGACCTTGATTTTAAATGCTGTCATTCAAGATGTTAGCTCCATAGACTTCTACAGCATCTTAATGTCATTTAAGAGTCCCCACACTCACTTAGGCAGAAGCCTGAGGTCCCTTGCTTCTGCCATTCTTTTTTCCAGATGCAGATTGTTGTGTGTGATGCTTTACAGATTCAGCCAGTAAGTTTCAGTCAGAATTTGGAGAGTTCTGGAATTGATGCTGCAGTTAACACTGCAGATGCCGCGTGAAAACACTTGCTCTGCTGAGGGCAGAAAGAAGACAGAGGCATGCTTTTGAAAGATAATGTGAATCCATAGGATTCACTGTCTGACTCGATATGAAAGTACAGGGGAAGAGAAAAAGGGAAGAATCATGGGTTTCTGCTGAGTTTTTAAGACTAGCTGACCTTAGAGAAAGGTGGCATGGGTGGCAGTGTGGAAAGCAGATTAGGCTGGTAGAGGTGAGGAGAATAATTCAATTACAGACATATTTTGTTAAAGACAGTCATTGGCATCTTAGACTTTATATAAAAGAGCAAGATTTCTTTGAATTGAAAATATAATCTAAGGCCAGGTAGAGTGGTTCACACCTGTAATCCTAATTACTCAGGAGACAGAAATTAGAGGAAAATGGTTTGAGGTCAGCCCAGACAAAGAGTTATTTTGACCCCATTTCAACAAACAAGCCAGCCAGCTAAGAGAGAGGTACTAAGTAGGAAGATTCTAGTCTAAATCCAGCCCAGGGAAAAGCATGACCCTATCTGAAAAATAACTAAAGCATAAAAGGGAAGGGAGTGTGGCTCAGGTGGTAGAGCACCTGCCTAGCAAGCACAAGACCCTGAGTTTAAACCCCAGTATTGCCCCAAAAAAAGAAATTCTTTTAAAAACCCAAATCTTACTATTAAATTCTATTTTCCCTAAATAACTTCTAAACTATAAAAAAAAGTCTTCAACTTTTTAAAAATAGAACCCCCAGTTTAATCCCACACAAAACTGAGACTGCTTTCCAATTATCCAGCAAGTATTGAGATATGTCACATCCCACTTCTCTCTAATATCACCCTCAGGGGGATGAGGATATAGTTCAATGGTAGAGTAACTTTTTTAGCATGTGCTCTATCCCTGGTTAGATCCCCAGCACTGCAAAAATTAAAATAAAATAAAGTTTCATACAATGATAAGGTGGCTTGTGAGACCTAACTAGCCTAACCCTAAGTTCATTAAAAATTAAACTTAAAAAACCATCTCTGAAAATTGTGCCTAAAGCAGCTCTTTCATAGTATGTACTCTGTCTAGCAAGTTGAATGAATAAGAATTTAGTCAATGGACAGTTTTAAAGTACACAAAAATGATCAAAGATAAAGATACTAAGTTTTGGAACTGTCCACATACTTATTATAATTAAGAAAACTCTAAGGAAGTGACATCCAATACAGAAGAGCAAAAGATCTAGGCATATGTCTTCAACTGTAACTAAATTTAAGGTATGGAGAAGAGAGCCAAGAGCTAAGATCAAAACCTGGGTCATGTCACAGACGCAAGGGAGCACAAAGACTGAGGTAGGAAAAGTAACAGACCTAAGAGAAAGACAGAGACAGGCAGTGCCTAGCAAGTTGTGCATTCCCTGGGAAAGCTGAATGAGTAGGAAAGGACTGAAATGATTGAGTTTGGGGCATTTGTCCCCTAACCACAATATATAACATTGGTTTGCCTCACAAACACAGTAAATGTAGATCAGCCTTCACCATTTTTTTGCACCTTGAAATGAATATAGTTAACTTAAATTCTCAATGCAGAATCATTGTGCCAATCACAATCCAGAAACTTTTCTTTATTTGCCAGGTATTGTTGAGTGTGAAAAAATAAAATCAAATGACGCAAGTGGCCTTTCTGTGGCTGCATTGTTTGCTGAAGCTATGATTGGATCTGGTCCAGTAATGCCTTTAAGATAGGTCCAGACATAAATAAATATGAAATGTGTATTTTGTAAGAAACTCCTAGAAAAGTCACATGGTTTCATAGTTTTAATTGACCTTAGAAATAAAAGCCCAATCCATTATTTACAAAAGAAAAAAATGTAAGACCAAAGGAGGCCAAATGACCTGCCCAAGCTTACCAAACTAGTTATTGGTAAAGGTAAAACCAGAGATAGTAGAGTACTTAACTCCCACTCACTCTGCGCCATACTGCCTCCAAGTGAGTTCAGAAAACTCCCAGATGCCAAAAGTTTTAGCACTGGCATATTCACAAAATATATACCTTTTTCTATATCAACCAATCTAGTGACAGCATGAATTTACCTTTATTATCTGAAACATTCTCAAATTAACATTTTTCCTATTCCAAACTGAGTTTGGTAAGCAAATTTTAATCAAATGCTTAATATCAGTTGTTAAGCAAATTGGTTCAGTTGACCAACTTCCCAGATTTTATCTGCCTGTTGTTCAGTTTCTCAGGTTAGAGAGTAGAAAATACCTCAATTACATTTCCCACAGGAATTTTGAAATGGTGTTTATGATTAATAAAATTCACATTTAAGAACATCATTTTACCACACAACTATATAGGTAATATTAGCTCAATATCTGGTTAGATAGGCCCTGTCTCTCCCTCCTTCTCTGTCTCTGTCCTTGACAAGTAAAATAATTCCCTAGTTTTTAAAGATGGGTGACAATTTCTTAAAGTGTACTCTCTAAACCACCATAGTCACTACATCATTCTATGAAATGATGCTTTCTGCTAATGGTAGAAATGGTATCTAATGTGGGTTTGTTTGGTTTGATCAGTATTTATAGTTAAAATATCATTTTTATAAGACCATTTCAGAAATTGCAGCACAGACTAACATTTATCAGCACCTTAGCAAAACACCCCAGTGATCCAATACACGTACACACACACACACACACACACACACACACACACACATACACACCAGTCCTTTTCTAACAGTGGATATCTGCAGATAAAAAGAAACAATGCCTAGGTAATCATTATGTTTTTGAAATTTCGTCTATCAGGTCAATGGGAACACAGGGCAGACCCACATAAATACTACAGTATAGCAACAGAGAATATAATTGAGAATAAGAGGTAACTTATTTTCTACATTTTTCAAGGGATCTCTAAGTTATTTTGCAATATTTAAATGGCTATGAGTTTACCTAGGCAAAGACCACTTGCATAGGAGTCTTAACTAGCCAGGTAGGTTCTGGCAGATACCAAGTTAGAGCTCCTCAGGAAGGCTATGGGAGGTAGAAACAGGCTGCGAGGGGCACAGACTTATTATTCTTCAGGCCAGAGTTCAAGGAAGTCAGGTAGGACCAAGTGCTAGCTGGCAAGGACCACTGTTCTGGGAAACCAAGGCCCAGAGTCCAGGAGGCAGTGAGTTGGAAAGAAAGATTCAGGAGAACAGGTGAAGCCATTTCATTTCTGCCCTACTGTGTTCCTCATGCTCTGTGTGGCTGTCACAGGCCCTTGATCACACACTTCTACCAGAAGGAGGTCAGAAGGCTGACAGGGAGTTCTGCCTGTTGTTGAAGCAGAGGAATCAGAACCACTGAAGGCACAGGGCACTGCCACTTTAGATTACAGATTACTGACTTTTCCATGTCGAGCTGTGCGGCTGGCTTTGAAAGGAAGTTACTGACTGCATATACCTGTTTTACTCTTAACTCTCCAACTAGAGCTAAGAAGATTTAAATGAGATATATAAATATTATGAGGGAATGGAAATAATAACATGATAGCTGTGAATAGGTATGTCCATCACTTCATAAATTATGTTATTGTACGCTAATGATATAACCTCGCAGAACCTCTATTTCTTCATCTAAATCAGAAGATTTAATGCCATACAATGTGTAAAACACCAATCAAACTGAACACTAATCAAACTAAAACACCATTATTTCCATTAATTCACGGTGTTCTTTTGTTAACTAGGAAATAGTTACTAAAACCCTACTATAGCCTTTCTGTGATCTAGGTTCTGAAAAATGGATGGTAAGCAAGCAAGATATCCTTGTCCCCTGTGATCTTGCATTCTTGCTCACTCCCTCCATTTGTCTAATTGCATAGGATGCATCCTGATTACCCACTTTCTTCTTCACAGAGTAGCAAAATATCTGAAAAGATGCTTAGATAATAAAGAAAGCCACAAACAACATAAGGAACATAATCAATGACTAGAAAACTTAAAATGTAAATTATTTTGTCTCATTACAAATTCTGGCCAATCAGATCACAATAGAACAAGTTCACTACTTAAGCTTATCCAAAACTATTAAATACAGTATTAAACCTAAGTAGTTGACATATTTGTCTGCTGAAACACTTGATGATTCATTTTACTAAGAATTACTTTGCTGAATCATATTTATGTTAATGGTTTTACCTATTACCTGTACTTCAGTCTTTGGCTTTTTTACTTCCAAAGTACAGACTCTAGCTAAAACATAACAATTAATTATTTCTTCTTTATATGCTCCATTTTTCTGATTACCTTCTCTCAATGTCCCTATCACAAAAGTAAATATATTAGAGTTTCAGTGGCTCTTGTTCAAGAATAAAGATTAGGTTTCAACTCTTTCCATTGCCTAAGATATCTGGAGCTTTACAGGGTTAAGGTGTTAACAAGCACTAAGAAAACCCCTCCCAAAGTGCACACAGGAAGAGTAAGAACATTCAGAAGCAGAGGCTGTGTGAAGCAGCTGGAATTGGGCAACCCCAAGTCAGCCCTTTGCTGGGCTATCCTGAGCAAACATAGTGCTCCTCACCCCCATAGTACAGTAAGTAGTGAAGTGAAATTGATCTTTCAGCATGTTGATTAGGAAAGCTTAACTTTCTAGGCCTTTCAGAGAAAGCATCAGTCTCTTTATTTTAGAGTGCAACATTATTTTTTGTGAAGCATTTAGGTGTCACAATAAACTATTAATTGTAAGTCACACAAGCACAAATGTGTTGTAGTATGTATTTGGGGATCATTCATAACATTAGATAAGATAATCAATACATGATTATAAATTAAACTTTTTATATCTTTAAATGATATATAGGCAGTTGACTTAGCATAGTTGACATATAAGCTTGTGTATACACTCAGAGTACAACTCTCAACTCAGGACAAAGGGCATATATTCTGGGCCTCATGCTTGAGGAAATCTTTTTGCCCTTTTTCTGGCTTCAACCGTTTGAACAGGACAAAGAATTCTGTAACTAAAGGGCTATGCCCACCCAGAGCCTGTACCACGCCCTCTTTTTTGCCTTATGTGGTTTCCTGGAGCTCCAAAATCCCCTGCTCAAATACCATGAGTCTGATTCAGCTTCTCCCACGGATCTGCCCCAGGCATGGGTTGTTCCATCTGGGGCTGAGTGATGCCCATGTTTGCAGGAGGTCTTGACAGAACTTGGATATGTGGGCAGGAGTGGCCACATGCATACGCGTGAGACCTTTCCCTTTGCAGGAAGGAGCTAGAGGCAGGAAGATGCCTGGGCTGTGGCTTTTGGAACAGGCTCTCCCAGCATCTCTACTTTTAAATGGGCTCCAAGCAATCAAAGGATTCTAAATTTGAAACTTTCCTGAGGTATATATTTTAAGGTAGGTGAATACAGAATAGAACACATTTCATTTAAGGATATTTACTGTGATTTATAACTACATGTACTGTATGTAGACCTCTATTTGTAATTTTTCTCTAATCCTGTGTTATGGAAAGGCCTGTATGTACAACTTATGTAGACAGCTGGTTTTCCCTGGCATTGTTGCTATATAAATTTCCAAGAGGGAAAAAAATTTCTAAATATTAAAGAGGATGCTTCACCCTGTGATTTCATATGGAGTCCACTTTACTTTGGATTGCTTTTCCCAACATGTCTCAGCAAAATACTTTACAACCTGATTAAACAAAACCTCGTTCCCGTACAACTCCACCTTCCTTACTTGGCATGGCTTTAAGCTGGTAACACTCTTTAAAGACCAGCATTTCAGCCGCATTTAAAGGAAATAGCCACTAGGACTTAATACAATGATTGTTTTAAAAGATGAATTCTGTTTCTGACCATAGGTCAGGTAAAACTGGAGGAAAAAATAGCTCACTTTAAATTATTCTTCCACTCATGCTCTATCTTTTTTCAATTAAAGCCTTATTAATTTAATGACAAAAGTGTCATTAAACAGAAACTAAGTTGAACCCCTCATGGGATCACAGTGATATTTTTCTCCCAAATGCTTCTAAGCCATAGGGAGTGTTTATAGAGAATCATCTACAGGCAATCAAGGGACAAATGCATAATTCAATGTGGAAAATAGATATGAGAAATGCTAAACAAGACATAATAATTTGTTTGTTTTGTTTTGTGCAGTACTGGAGATTAAACCCAGGGTCTCACACATACTAGATGATCACTCTATCACTGAGGTGTCACATCGGCACTTTTTTAAAAAAATGTTTTTATTAGTATATATTCATCAGAACTTTTTAATTTTATTTTGAGACAAGGTCTTGCTAAATTGCCCAGGCTGACCTCAAACTTTCAATCCTTTTGCCCCAGACTCCAAGTAGCTGAGATTATAGGTGTGTAACACCACACCCAGTTGAGAAAACAGTTTTAATGTGAGTTCAGGGGCAGGAAAGATTATCTTACATTTATCAGTGCATAGGAATTGAATGTATTTGGTGAAAAGGCAAGAGAGAATTTCATAATTGCAACTCAATTTTTTTGGAGACAAGGTTTCACTGTGTAGCCCAGGGTGGCCTGGAATTCATGATCCTTCTGCCTTAGCTTCCTAGCACTTTATTTTATTTTACTTTACTTTTTGTTTTATTTTAGATACAGGGTCTTGCTGTGTAGCCCAGGCCAGCCACAAAATCAGAATCTTCTTGCCTCATCCTCCTAAATGCTAGTATTGTAGGTGTGATTATTAATTTTTCATTTATTTCATTTACTGTGTACATGCCTCAGTCACAGACTAACTTGCCATGAGTCCTATTTGGAATGATTAAATTAAGGGATGCTTGCTTTATTTGCCAAAGTACAGAGCTCAAGTATCTGCACACCTGGTAAATGTGATGGTTTGGGGCATTCTGAAAAATACCATGTCTAAATATGAATGATATTGTATCACCTTGTCTTCACATATCCACGCTACTAAATATTTGCCAGCTACCTAAGTTAATCTGAATTAGAGATTGTAAACATGGGCAAGGATGAACAGAGAAAGGTTTGGCAATGGTTTCCAGGTATTCCTCCTGTAGAATCATGACAGTTTAAGGAATAATGGCTATCAAATGCACTGAAACTTCATAGCAAATAGGAAAGCAGTACATGGCAATAACATCTGATTTTCTTACATTAACTCTACTGAGTCATTAAACTACCAGAGCCATATGTGGCATAAGTGACAAACTGACCACAGGGCACACACCCAGTGTGTCATAACTGATGATGCTGAGCCATTCAGATTCCTCAGTAGACACTCTTTGGAATTAAATCATCCTAGTGACGATGTTCACTACTCTCTCTACTGTCAGACTATAAACCTAGGTATCATAAACCATGGAGGCCTGACTAACTATTCTTAATTACTTAACCACTGTTGAATCCTTAGTAAAAGGTCTGAACCACAAATGTGGTCTGCAGATGAGAAATATCATCATAGACATTCAGTCGCTTTTGTTGAATTGGATTGACGTTGCAGTAGCAGAAACATTGCTTCTGCAAGGATGCAAAATATAATATAGAAAAATGTTCATCTTCCTGTTTTTGTTTATAAATTTATTGAGTTTTGAAATGTTACCTAAACTGTATTTTTTTAGGTGTGATACAATGTAAAATCCATTATGGAAAAAATCATTTTTGAAAAGAAACTGTGAAAAAATTGAGATGAGAACATAAATTATGAAAAGGAGCTGAACCAACCACACTCCATCTTAGGTCTCTTCACTTGCTCTTCCTACTCCACAGAGAGATACGCTTTACTATAGCTACATAAATAGTTCCCCACAGCCTTTACATTTCTGCCTAAGTGTTACCTTCATCAAAGAGCCCTTGTAATAGTCTATATAGTGACCCCTTTCTGCATCACACTGGACCATCTTACTCTTCTTTTATTTTTTTTTCATAACACATATAAATACTTGACCTATTATATATTTGCTTGTATATCTTCTTTGTCTTTTCTCTGCAGAACATGTGCCTCGGGGACAGGAACTATATTTTGGTCATTACTGTGTGCTTAGCAGTAATCCCTGGAGCACAGGAGATTTGCAATAAGTATTTGTGGAGGCACAATTGGATGAATTGCTAAGCTCTTTGTAGATCAAGATTCATTCCTCTTGGAAGTTCTCACCACTTTTACATTAAATATGGTAAAGGACTCTCCTTGGAAATAAAAAATGCGCCCAATATTGAGAATAATACTTATAAAATATTCAGCAAAACAGAAGTTCACTGTATACAAATTTGTACAACCAAATATTAGCAACTGAAGCCCCTCGGAATTAAATTTGCTAACTTGGATACTGAGTGACAGCTAAAATAAGCACTAACTTAGTAGCCTCCCTGTGTGTGGTTTAAAACCACATGCAATTTTAATAAATGCACTGGAACAAACTGGATATCTATATGTAAAAGAATTAAATTAACCCCTGATCTCATAACGTATGCAAAAACTGATTTAAAATGGACCACAAACCTAAAGCTAAAAGCTAATAAAAGACTTATAGAAGAAAACACGAACAAATCTTCATGATCATGAGTAAGGCAATCGTTTCTTGGATATGACTCCAAAGAATGAGCAACAACAACAAAAACAGATAAATTAGACTTTAAAATAAAAAAAAAATTTTTTAAATGACACCAACCAAAAAGTGAAGCTGGCTTATAGACTGGGAGAAATATTTGCATGTCATGTATCTAGAATACCAGGTACTTGTATCCAAAATACATAAAGAGCTCTTACAGACATTTTTTTTTCTTTTATTATTCATATGTGCATACAAGGCTTGGTTCATTTCTCCCCCCTGCCCCCACCCCCTCCCTTACCACCCACTCAACCCCCTCCCTTTCCCCCCCACCCCCTCAATACCCAGCAGAAACTATTTTGCCCTTATTTCTAATTTTGTTGTAGAGAGAGTATAAGCAATAATAGGAAGGAACAAGGGTTTTTGCTGGTTGAGATAAGGATAGCTATACAGGGCATTGACTCACATTGATTTCCTGTGCATGTGTGTTACCTTCTAGGTTAATTCTTTTTGATCTAACCTTTTCTCTAGTTCCTGGTCCCCTTTTCCTATTGGCCTCAGTTGCTTTTAAGGTATCTGCTTTAGTTTCTCTGCGTTAAGGGCAACAAATGCTAGCTAATTTTTTAGGTGTCTTACCTATCCTCACCCCTCCCTTGTGTGCTCTCGCTTTATCATGTGCTCAAAGTCCAATCCCATTGTTGTGTTTGCCCTTGATCTAATGTCCACATATGAGGGAGAACATACGATTTTTGGTCTTTTGGGCCAGGCTAACCTCAATCAGAATGATGTTCTCCAATTCCATCCATTTACCAGCAAATGATAACATTTCGTTCTTCTTCATGGCTGCATAAAATTCCATTGTGTATAGATACCACATTTTCTTAATCCATTCGTCAGTGGTGGGGCATCTTGGCTGTTTCCATAACTTGACATTTTTAAAAACCCAACCCAGTAAAAATGGGCAAAGGGATTTAAATAGCTATTTCTCCAAAGAAGATATAAAAACCGCCAATAATCTCATTAACACGATTAACACCGTTGTTTGTTATGAAAGTGCAAATAGAAACTGTATCGAAATATTACTTCACGCCCACCAGCCAGGCAAACACAGGTTTGTGAGGATGTAGAGAACTAGAACCATCCAGTGTTGCCTTAGGAATGTAAACTGGAACACAACTTGAAGCAGTTTGTCAGTTCCTCAAAATATTAAACAGAATTACCATGCAACCTTAAAACTGGGTATTTGCTGAAAGGAATTGAAAACATATATCCACACAAAAAACTTACACACAGACATCCACAGAAGAATTATTCATTTTAGCCAAAAGGTAAAAATGATTCAAATGTCCATCACTTAATGAATGGGTAAGCACCTGTAGAATGTAAGTATGTGGAATATTATTTGGCAATAAAAAATGAGTGGAGTCTTGATACATACCACAATATGAACAAACCTTGAAAGCATTATGTGAGGTGGAAAAGTTCACATATTACATGAAAAACACAGAATAAGAAAATCTGTGTATCCAGAAAATAAGCTATGTCATCTAACGTGGTGTTGGGGTAGTGGAAGCAGAAATAGGGAATGACATCTGATAGAGATAAGGATTTGGGGAGTAATGAAAATTAGATGTTGGTAATAGTTTGCACAACTCTGTGAATGTATGAAAAACTACTGAAATGAATGCTTTACATGCATAGATTTTATAGCATGTGAATTACATTTAAACAACATCATGCTTTTAAAAACTTATGGGCAATTCAAGTGTGAATTGCAACCGGATACGGAAATCTCACTGTTGAGCTACACTCTAGGGTTACACAGGGGAACATGATGTCTTCTGAGGGTCAGATTACACAAAGGCCAGTTCTGCTCACAAGCAGTAGAAAAGCCCATTGCTCAAATTTTCTTCTCAGCTTGTTGCTTTAGAGTCTGAAAATCCTTTTTATAGTCATCCTGTGGACTAAGTCAGGAAGGACCTCAGTCAAATTGAACACTGTATGTGCAAATGCATAGTATATTAACTTATTAACATGCATAAGAATAAACTAATGAACTTAGCCAGGCATTTCATTAGGACTTAAAGGAATGAAATATTAATTAAAATTTAAGGGAAGAGAAAAAGATTTGCTACTTGGCACACTACCCAAAGCACTGATTTTTTTTTTAGAAATAAAACCTAATGAACAGGCTCAAATATGATAGATTAACAATTCTGTGTATTATAATTTACCCACTTTGCTTTACTTCTCCTGCCATGTAAATCGACTCTAGCCATCCAGGCTACATATATACAATTTCACTCTTTTGTTCTTTAAGCTTTAGTAGGCAAATGCTAAATCTAGGATTATAAATCTTAATCCTTAGCAGCGAAAAGCTACTGAAGTGTTTTCAGGAAGGGGGGCTCCATGATCATGTGTTTCTGACTACACTGTGATTTAAAGCTTGTGAGAAAAGGACTCCATGTAGTAAGATGATCTAGGGATCACCAGCCCACCAAAATAGTGTACAGATTTCTTCAGAGTGAAAACATATGAGCTCCAACAGGCACAAAGGCATATCTAAACTTCCCTTCTGACTAAGATAAAGCTTTATGAGCATCAGCTGCCACAAATTGCTAGAAAGTCTCCAATCAGGGAAGCAGCTGGTCTTGGGCACTGGGACATCCCAAAAAATTGTGTAACCAAGCCTCATTAGAACCTTCTACCATCTGAACCTTCAAATTCCCTCCTTATTAAGCTAATAAACTTACCTCTAGTTGTTCAGGAGGTCACTTTTTATGGGCGGCTCCCCCATGCATATGGGAGTAAATTCTTATTAGTCTATTGTCAGTTAATTTGCAGCCTCCTTTCACTTCCCAGCCATTGGAAATGAAGCTGGTAAAGGTTTTTAATCTCCCAACAATGGAGTAGGAGGTGTTTGCAATACTTCTATTAGAAAGACAATGGTAGTTGGATACCTGTAGTGCAGAGGAAAGAGAGAGGTTTCAAGCAGAATCAGCTGGGCTTGGAGTTTTGACATAAAATACAATAGAGAGAAATGGGCATAAACCCCAAGTTTCTTTCAAGAGCCCTTTAAAAGTCAATGCTCTACTGGCTAAATGGCTTTCCAAATATAGACTGTGCTACAGAACCTTGTGTGGGGATGTGAGTGGAACACATGACTTAAAAGCAAGTTACAGAATCCCTCATAGAAAAACTGCCTTTTGCAGTAAAAACGTTGTGGTGGGCCATTGTTGGTTCTGGTTTTTTGGAGGTGAGTTTAAATGTACTGAAAAACAGCCAAAGCATTTTGCTTTAACAAGAGATGGATGAGACAAATGTTCCAAGGCCAAAGAAAGCAGTGGGTGATAGCAGAAGGTAAGGAAGATGGCCCAGCGAGTCATCAGAAGCTAGATCCTGAACAAAAGTGATGGCTAGTGGCCAGGACAGCTGCTGTTCTGTTTGATGCTGTGTCCTGCTGTGCTTTGATATAATGCCCACACATCTAAGGATACACACCAAATCTTCAACCCAACTGCCTGTGTTTTAGGGAAATAAATGAAAACACACGTGCGTCTTATTTGGTCCATGCAGAATGAATGGGAGATAGCTTCAAGAAGAAGGGATGTGAGAGAATTCAATAGCAGTTGGGACTGAGAACAAAGAGAGAAGTGGGGAGAACAACCCTATGAGATTCAAGTCTCTGGAGAGTGGAATGGGACAATATGGAAGGTCTCGGGTAGGGACAAAAACAGAACCATTTTTATTCAGGGAAATTGAGTAAGCTAAATAATTAAGACCACTCAGACAGCTAATGCATGGCTACATGAGAGACTTTTTAATGTTCTTTTTAGAAACCTAACTTCTGAGTTTCCTCACTCCTTATTTCTGTGCAAAAGTGAAAGTACTCTTCTACTTGTGGTTGTAGTTCATCTTGGACAAACATCTAATGATTCAAACTATTAAGAGAGCTATTATCATATCATGTGTGAAATGTACCAGCGAGGTGGAAGAACTAAGTGTTAGAACACAAGAAGTTGTTTGGAGTAGAAAATAATATTGGGCAATTCTTTCATTTGTGAATTTCTTAGTGCTTCAGCAAGCTATGGGTTTTTTCATTAAGAATTTGGAATTAATGAAAATGTCTACGTTCCAATATAAAACTAGTACTTTTCTATTTGAGATAAGTACAAGGTCTGGGAAATACATTTTTAAAGAAAAAATATACTAGAATGCCTTATCTAATTTTTTTTAGTTTGTTTCCTTATTGTTTGAAGTATTAGACACTAAATAATGTACTTGGAAGTTAGCCTCATGGGTTAATCGTTCATACAGTTACATGCTTCATTCTCATTTTCACAGGCTCATGGAGACATTACTGCATTTACCAAATGACTATCTCTCTCTGTGGTTACCAAAGGAATGCAAAGGAAAACCTGGATTGCTTTCTTCCTCTGTTGAGACCAATTAAATTTGCAGTAAACTCTTAATTTTCAAATAATATTTAATAGAATATATCTTGAAAACAAACTGGAAAGTGAAGGGTTTTTAAAAGTCGAAAGCCATAGGTATCTGGTTTGGAGTCTCCTCTAGTTGTACTTTCTACCAGCAAAAGTTATTTTAAAAACTATTTACATGATTTTGGTTCTATAATACATATACATTTTTAACATTACATAAATCGAGTCTTATAGATTCTGTGGAAACTTTTTAATTTAATTCTTTTCTGTAGTGACAGAAAAGTCTGAATATAAGCATTATAACTGGTCACTGGCTCTTACTGTGTTTTTTTATCCGCTAGGCACAGTTATTTGTAATGGATAACAATGCTCAATGGTGTCGTTGAGCCAAACTGATCATCATCTGCCTCTTGTTCTAAACAGATGACAGTTAAAAATGAAGAGCTTTTTCATCTTTGAAATATTATTTAAATGATCAAAAAGGATGGTTCCTAAAATCATCTAATAGAAAAGGGGTGATGTAGATCTTTTACATTAAATCAAATATACAGTGGCACTTTGCATACATGTAAAGGCTTTTCACACACTGGTAAGATTCCTGCCTCAGTCTCCCAAGTTGTATGGGTCACATACACTTTTAAGTAAAACTCATTATCTCTAACTTTGTGATGGAAAGAAAATTTTATAATAGCTCCACAAAATGGGAAGTAGACAAAGTATTTGTGCCTTTAGACATAAAAATTCAGGAAATGAAACATACCAGCTCCTTTTTATATTCTCAGTCTGCTAACACATCTGACCAGCATTGGATATTTTGCAATAATAAGAACTCTTCAATGATTTTCTTATAGCTATAGTCTTTGCATATGTGTGCCATTTGAGAAAAATCTCAAGAATAGCCATGGTAGCTTATAAATAAAATTCTCTTCCCTTCACTGACAAAAACAATCAATACAAAGTCACATTCATCTGTGTGCATGGAAGGGCTCACTAAAAGGAAATCTTTATCAATATTTTATCACTGGAATGTGAGTACTTTGAACTTTTTTGGAGGGTTTCCACAAAGGAGTGCTAGAAACAAAAACAACAAAAAACTCCAAGGCATTTACAGTAGTAAGCATATTTATCACCAAAAATTGGAGAGAAAAAGATAAAAATTTACATTGTATTAATTAGAAGGGAGAGGTCAATAGTAATGTTAACTAATAATGTCAGTTAACTTATTTTTTCAGAAACTAACACGTTATTCAGTTTTCTAAAACACAAATTTCAAGCCTGAAACTGATCAAAAGTAAGTAAAATAAAGGATTATAAGTCAGAATATTTCTCTCTTTCACCTTCAAATACAAAAGTTTTGCATGAAATTTTAACCAGATAATTAACATAATTAATAAAAGTTGGGATCATGGACTTTATCCATTTGCTGCAGTTGTAGGAGTGGGAGAAATGAGAAAAAAATTCCTGACATGTCTTCCTCCTACTGCCCTTTGTTCATGATAAAGGTCACAGAATTGTTTCAGTTTTGCTTTGTGATAGATTGTGTTATGGACTCTCAGGGTCAAAGGGGCTCTGGTAATCATTTAGAATCATTCTCTTATTTTATACAGAATAGAAAACTGAGATCCAGAGTTTGCCCAAGGTCACAAATCTAAAAGTAATAGGACAAGAACTAGAAAATATACAGCAGGGAGAATTTTTCCTGTTAAACATTTGTTATTAGTTCAAATATGTTAGCCTGGGAAGAGATTAATTCAGGCAAGTCAGCTAAAAATACTCATACCTGTTGTTTCTCAATATAACAAGGATAGAAAAAAAGTAGGAATGAAAAGAAAAATGGCCCACAGAACAAGTGAAACATAGCATATGTGCTTTAGTTTTTAAGCCTTTGGCCAAAATCACACTTATGATCTTGGTAACCAAAAAGAATCTTGTTCCTGGAATGTTTGTAGAGACCTGAATTAGTCATAAGCTTCTTAGGAAAGAATTCATCCATTGTTTGATACTGCAATGATTCTTGATCAGAAAGGCAAGCAAATCTCTCTTATTGTTATGGACCTAACCATACTACAATTTCAGTTATAATAAATCCCTTGGGAACCTTAAACTAAGGAGCCATCCACTTTAAGTGATTTTAGTATGGATTAGATGATCTCATGATGTCTATCCTTGTTCTTGTTTCCCCTATGTCAGTTGATGCTAGCACAACAAACTTCACATGCCTGTTTAGGGGAATGAGAGTAGCTAGTCAAGATACAACTTTAAATAATAGATTTATTCAACTTGGGAAATAACCAGAGAAAGATTACTTCAAAGTATTACCAAAGTCATTACTCTAAAATGTTTAAATGAAGGGGACTCAGATGCCAGTATCCAGACAAAACAACTTTATTGACCTTGGGCCATTTGATAATTTAAGAGGTAAGTCTAGTTTCTGATTTCCCTTCTACTCAATTTCTCCCCTGTATACATAAATCTGTTACTCCCTGTAGCCAGAGGATAAAAATTCCTCTCTGATCTACTTTCACAGGTAAGAGACAGACCAAAAGATCCATTTAGTACTTAATTAAAATTTTGCATTTTGCTAAACTATAAGGAAAAAGGCCTCTACCTTCCCTTACCCCCACCCCCTGAATTCACTAGAAACAAATTTAGCTTGATATTATATTAAAATATACTATTCAAAATAACACCTGGCATCTTCCTGACATTCCAAAGGCATACTTGAAATAAGTGATGCCAAAAGAAGCTAAAAGTGGTGAAGGGATTTACAGTGTTTGACTGTCATCCAGAAGATTTTAACAGTTAACAGAGGGAATTTCCCTCCATCTCACAAGTCTTGAGACTGTACCAAAGAATGCTTAGGATTTTTAACTGAGTGGCAAAATACATAGCAAATAGCAAAATATTTTTTTACTTTGGTAACTAGGCTTTATTTATTTATTTATTTATTTATTTTACATATTCAGCCACTTTACACACAAAAGTAAGTAGAAAAGAATCAGGGACAAATTAAACATGGTAGAATCCATTCCGTTTAAAAACAATAAAGTTCTTCAGTCTTTTATGGCAAATAGAAACTCTTCAATGCTTAAATATTTGATTCTCAGCTCTCCTCTTTTCCCCTCTTGTCCCCATTGAAATATCATGAACTCTTCATGCTTATGAATCAACATGAAATTTGACAACACTTTCCCTTCCCCTTTGCAGATATGACTCATTGCTCTTGAAATCCCCAAGGACCAGAAGCTCTAGTTTAAAGCAAGGAAACAAAAGAAGCATCTTTAATTCAAACTAGTTTACCCAGAGAACTCTAGTAGTTATTATTCACTGCCTTCTTAAGTATGCATTATAAAGTTGAATGCTTTTAAGTGTCTCTTCACTTTCCCTGGGGAAACCAGTACTGAAAAGTACCCTAACTGATAGGTCTGAGACATGAAGTTTATCAGTAGTTCTACTTAACCACTCATTATCTCTAGGATGCTATTGAATTTTAGCTTTGGAAGGATTTTATTTTATTTTCAAGATTTTGGATCCTCTCCCCTCCAGACCTGTCTGACTTTGCATACAACGAGTAATTCATCTGAGCTTCTTCTCAAAAGCTTTTCTGATTTAAAACCTGACTGCTGCTGTGTGGTAACTACCAACTGCCCTCAGTCTCTCTCAGATTTACAAAGTACTACAGAGCACAAGTCAAAAAAAAGAATCTTGAAATTCTGGGGAAAAGCCTGTAGTCTTTCAAACAATATTCAAATAAGAAAAAAAAAATGGCACTGTAAGTAAAATCCCACTTACCCTTACTCAAAAATAGGAAAGAATAAATAGAAGCTGAGGCCTTTACTGTTCCAAATCCTAGAAACATCTTGTCCCAAGAGAAACTGTTTCTTGGTTTAGAAGATGAGAAGAGTTGAAGTTAAACAATGATCCTTTTTCCATTTCTTTAAAAGAAAAAAAAATTCAGCAGAGGCAAATGCTCTGTTGGACAAATTGTTTCAGCAGATGTTCATTGTCCCAGGGAGAAAACAGCCCCTGCTTGCAGCTTAGCATTTGTAAATTTAGAAGCTTAAATATTTTTAACTTGAAATGAACCATGTGGTATGAGTGAGATGTAAATATCAAAATCATTTATAGGAGCAAGTGGTTACATTTTACTATTAAGTACAAAGAAAGAATGCTAATGACTGCTGTTTGAATTTGTATCCTGAGATGGTGATGCAACAGTTGCAGCCAATTTGAGCTTTGAGGGGCTCATAGTCTTTTTTAAATATTATTTGCAATGGCACCTCAGAAGAATATAATAGTTTTTAATAGTTACAGTGACATTTATAGAAAACTTGTGATTTTCTACGAGGGTTTAGTTATCTTTGAGATAGATGCCATTATTATGCCCATTTCATAATGTGGAAACTAAGGCTCAGAATAAATAAGCTACTTGCCCAAACCACACAGCCAAGAAATAGTGGCATTGACATTTGAATGGAAGAAGTCTGACCCTAGGACAAGGGGCAGTGAACCTTTTCCACAGAGGACCAGATAATATTTAGGCCTTATGAGACATAAAGTCACTGCCTGAGCTACCCAATGTTTCTCTGCTGCATAAAAACAGACTTAATCAATATAATGCAAGAGTCTGGTTATGCTCCAATAAATCTTTATTTATGGGCACTGAAATTTAAATTTCATGTAACTTCCATGTGCCATAAAGTATTTTGACTTTTTCCAGCTATATAAAAAATACAAATATAATTGTTACCCTATGGGCTATACAGGTAGTGGGCTGTATTTGACTCATAGACTATAGTTGGCTGACCCCTGCTCTAGGTTCTTAATGGCTATACCATCTCTCTAGAAGTATCTTTTTTTTTATTTCCAACATGGGATGGAACTTAGGTCCTCCCACATGCTGGGCAAGTGCTGTGCCACTGAGCTACATCCCCAGTCCCTTTTTTAAAATGTTTACTAGCTAGTCTAAGTACCTCTCTACTTTAGCATTATCAAATCATGTCAGTCTCATATGTAATTGTCTTGGGAATAGGATTTACTTTTTATATTATATATATTAGGAATACTTAAGAAATTTGCCAATATTGGGCAGTTTTAACCTACTCCAATTTCATGTGCTTTAACATAATTTTTACAAATAGCCGTTGCCCCTAGGAGATAACATTTTTTATTTTATTAGAGCTAGTGATTAGATAACATTATATAAACCATTCAAGTATCAAATGTGTGGAACATTAAGTGATCTTTAAGTTTCTTTTTGAATTTTTTTCTATTAAATGAATTATGGCAGATTAGGCCTGAAGTTATGAAAAAAGAAGAAGCCTGATATAGTGGGAAATGCCTATAATTCCAGCTACTTAGGAGGCAAAGATTGGGAGGGTCATAGTTCAAGGCTGGACTGAACAAAAAGTTAGCCAGGCCCCATCCCAACAAATAAGCCAGGCTGGTACAACACACCTATCATCCCAGCTACATGGAGGGGGGCAGATAGGTAGGAGGATCAGGTATAAGGCTAGCCCCAGGCAAAACCATGAGACCCTATCCGAAAAATAACTGAAGCAAAAAAAGCTTGGGACATAGTTCAAGTGGTAGAGCTGCTTGGCTAGCAAGCAGAAGGCCCTGAGTTCAAACCCCAGTAGCACCATCACCCCCAAACAAAACAAAACTATCATTTTATTAAATAATTTCTGTGACAAGCAGTAAACTTTATTATGATATTTGGTTTTCCATGATGTCATTATGAGATAACCACTTTTACTGAGTTCACAGTGGAGAAAGTCTAAGTTCTAAGAGACTAAATATCTGCCCACATTCAGAGCACTAATAGGTGGCAAAGCCTGGACTTGGAACTTGGAGAAATGATTGTTCCATGTTTGGCCTGGATAACAAAGGCAGTTTCAGTGCACTCTGTCAGTACCATTAAGACTTTTAAGATAAAACTGTTTTATTTTTCAACATCATCACCAGAAAACTAGTTGTAAGTTCTTGTAAATTAGGAATTTATTTCATTTTCAATAAATTGTAGGAAACACATAGTATCTTAATTTCATATAGCCATATTTACATTGTTTACTTGGAATTTTTCATACAAATAAACTAGTTGGGCAAGGTCAGTGTTTCTAAATAGAAGAGATGGTAAGAGATAGCTTCTTTTTATTATTATTATTGTACTGGGGGTACATTGTGACATTTATCAAACTTCTTACAATATATCAGAGGTGAATTCACCTACTCCATCATTCTCCTTTAGCCTCCCCTATGAGAATCAGTTTCTAATAAATGAATCTGAATGAGCTAAATGAGTAAAATGAGAGCTTGTTTTAGAACATCAAAAAATGTTTGCACATTGTAACCCATTAGTAGAACATTTAAGAGGAGAATGCATATATTCCTGCATATACTAAGAAAACAAGTATCAGGGAAGAGAAGAAAGTACAAAACAAAATCGAAAGAAAAACTGAGATTAAAATATTAAAATTTTAATATTTTGCTTCACTTATGCTTCTCAGTCTCCAAGGAAGAACTCAAAACCTCATCCATTCTTACTTCTATAAAAGAAGTAAGGAATTCTAGAGAGTTCACCAGAAACACAGATATCCACCAGAGGGAAGAATGAACTCTTCAGTTATGCTTGCGCTTAGAAAGACAAGTTACTGCTGTTATCTTTTGTTTTTCTTGCCATTTTGTTTTGTGTCATTTCTTTTATTACCACCCCCCTGAGGCATAACAAATTGAATAAATTTCAAGCATCATTGACCTCTGTTCCCTCACAATTTTCCATCTTTACTTTTATGATTATTTTTCTCTATATGAGTCAAATTGACTATTCTTACTAACACTATTACAACTCATGAAATATTTGGTTCCCCTTAATTCAAAATTTACTTGAAAGTCAGTCTTCTCTAAAGTGAAACCTGGTAAATTGTAACTGAAAATGGAGTAGCATCTGAAAAAAGTGAAGTTCAGAAATTAAGGCAAGGGTTTTGATAGTTCCCAAGGAACAAAGGGTTCATATGAATATTCACAGAAAGTCTGAACAAGCTACTGCTATCAAGTACAATGCACTGGTTTTTGTTGTTGATGTTTAGTTTTCAACACATAATAGAACAGGACCAAAAATGGTCATAGGAAACATGCCCTATTTGTACATGATAGATTCTCAATAAATATCTGTAGAATGAATGAATGATTTTTGAAGAGTGACTTGGGACACGGAAATCCGGGAGCACAGTTATTAAGCAGATGATTATTGTTTTGCCTTAATGATTCCTTCTTTATTCACAAGTAGAAGCAGAGAGGGAAATGATCTACAAGTCATCCAGACAAAGCACTATTTAGTATTATGGACAGGACCTGAGCTTCAAGATAATGTGATCATTGTCATTTGGCACTGGTAATAAACAAGTGAAGGGAACTGGACAATCCAGTCAGACCATGATTCTCTATATAGGCAGGTTCCAGAAAGTCCAGTTAGAAAATAGGTGTGATTCCATGGCCCAATGTTATAAATAAAAGGATGAAGTCACATTAAATTTCAAGATGTTCTCAAAACAAAGTCCTGACCTGTGGTCACCCATTTAGCCTTGATATGTGAGATCTACACTGTAGGATTTCGTATTATTGACATTTGAAGTTAGGTACTTCTTCATCGTGAGGGAGTGGTCTGTGCAACATACAGCTTCTCTAGCTTCTGCTCACTAAATGCCAGGATTACCCCTGCCCCCTTTGTTGTGACAATTTAAAAATACGCCCAGACTCAAAAGAAAAGAAGATAGGTGAGAAGAGTACATACTCTTGGGTTTTAGAAATACTTATACTGAAACACTGAAAAGCAACATATAAGAGTAGTTCAAAATCATATCATTGCAGTTAAGAAGAGTTTAAAATCTAAGTTTAACAAGAAAATTAAGGGGCAAAGAAGGGAATGCCCCCTCATGGCTTATCAGAGATAGACAAAGATAGGCACTGATTGGGTATAAATAATAAAACAATTAAAATTACTGAAAAAAGTTGCATATATCTTCTCTATTTAGGCAATAACCTATGTGCTTTATTCTGGATTTCTAAGGTTAGATAAATTTCATGTCAAATGCTATGGGAAAATTACCAATAAAAGTCATAAGAATATTTTCATAAAATTTTGAAATCATTTAAAAGATATATCATAAAGCAAATATCCCCATTTTCAAAAAACTAGAAAAATCAGTTGGTGTTAGAAAGAATGATATGCTAGTTAGTAAGGACCTGAAATAATTCTAGAACAATGAAAGAAAAGCTGAGTGCCTACAATAAAAGAATTGACTATCAAAAATCATCTTGGGTTCACTATAGATGCGATATGTCAAATTAACTTCATACTTGACTGAGTTTGAATGGTAAATTAGAGTAATGCTATAAATGTATGTATCTTGATTTCCAGGAAGGGTTTGTCAGTCTCCTAGGCTACCTTTGTTCTTGGTGACAGACTCAAAAAAGCAAGGACTACTTGACAATATGATTTATTTTCCTCAAACCACAACTTAACCTTTCCCCCCACTTTCACACACCTACCCTTTCATAACATTTTTGAGAATCCTTAGTGTTCCTCATAATAAGATTTCACAGTCATTAGATTCAAAGATCAATAAGTACCCTTTATTATTTTACAGTATTTCAATCACTGATTTACAAACTATAAATGCTATTCAATCTGTTCTTAATTAAAGTTATACCAAATTTTTATAGACTGGTTTCCATCCTAACCTGAATGGACTTCACTTTTTTGGCAAAATTCTTAATCCATGGAGAAGCAAATCAGTATCAATTAATATTTGTTTAACAAGAAAAACACCACTCAAATGAAATGAAGATTTTTTTTGTTGTGTTATTAATCTTTCCTGTGTAGTTTTTTTTTTTTTTAATATCACAGTTAGCTAGATATGAGAACTCTGCCTCTAAGGTATTGCATTACTCTAACTTTTGCTCCACTCCACCCGTCCCACATATTCACATGTCACCTTGCTCTAACAATTGCAAAAAAAAAAAAAAAAAAAAAAAAAGATTAAGCAAGAATTTACCAGCAGATATTTTAAGTGCCATGGTAGTAGTAATAAAACCAAAAGTATATTTTCAGGGCAAAGAGCACTTTTTAACGAGGTAAAGAAAGAAATGTAAAGTAGAATGGAACCTGGAGACAAATTCACAGCTCCAACAAAACTAAAAGTGGGAACAGTCCACAGCAAACATTCAAAACCACAAATTATGCATTTAGTTAAATGGGCTGTTTTGATTTTACTACTACCTAAATAAAAAATACAGTATGATAAATTTGTGATAGCTGCTGATACTGTTATTACTTTAGCTAATCAAAAATGTATAGGAATTCAAGAAAGGAGGCTCTAGTTTCATGACTTTAAAACTGAATGAATTGATTGCATGTTCATATTTGACTATCAGTTCATCTACATTATCCCATGTAATAGTTTTCTTATCAAAGTCTTGGTTCATCTGTGGAAACCCCAAATCATATTGTCAGGTAAAGGCATGCTACAATAATTTCTTGCCAACATCAATGAGGATTCACATGCAAGTCGCATTTATACTCAGGTGGCTTCAAACCCTGAACAAATGGAAACTTACCTAATGAGACAACAAATATTTGACCTGACTTGCATCCATTTTGATGATCTTCTTTTAAAGGAAATATGTTCCAAAGGAAACCCAGAAGCACTCAAGACAGACAGTAAAATATGATTTAGAAAGAAAAGATCGATAACAGCATTCAACTAGGTTCACCTGCAAAGTTGGCAACACTTGTTTTAAACATACAATCTACATAAACTCTGTGATGTTAAGTTTAAATTCACAAAAATTACAGAGTTCAGCATAAGCTGAACTCCTTAACAGGAGTGATTTGACCTGACAATTCAGTCCTTAATAAGCCTTGTTCCCTACCCCACCCCAACACACATACATTATCATCTACAATGAGCACAGTTTTTGTGAGCCTGGGAGCCAGCCTGGGATGCATAGCAAAACCTTGTCTCAAAAAGACACACACAAAAAATAAGGGATATAGCTCAGTGGTAAAATGCCTGCCTAGCATGCACCAGACCCTGGAATCAATCCCCTGTGTCACAAAAAGATAGAAAGGAAAAAATAACTAGTAGAGAGAGGAAAAGATAAGGAAAAAAAAATTTGGGGGGAGAGACAAGTATAAAATTATACTTGTATGTAACATCAAGACATCTTTTAAAGTTTATAAAATATGAACCCCATTTCACAGGTGGAAACCATCAAACAAGATTTGAAATCTTTCTTCCAAATAAAAATAATGACATTTGCTTCCATTGGAATAATTTCACCTCTAAAACACACTCACAGCCTCTTGGTTTACTTGTGTCTACTACTCTGAAAACCAAGAAGAAACAAACTCTAGTAACCGTGTCAAATGGTATTATCTCTACCTTTTACCTTCCATTTTTCTCAGAATATTCAACTGGAAGAAAATAAGTTCAACCTGATTTCACATGAAACTCTCTCAAGTAAAATTGTTATTTTGGGTCTACTCATGCACTCAACATAAAAGAATTTGAGTGCTTTAGGAAAAGCTAAGTACAAGGAAGAAAATAGCACTTTCAAATCCAAATCCTACCTGGAAAATCAAAGTGGAACAGCCTCCTTATGAGCCTTCTTGATTTGCGCTCCTTTCCTCAAGGGACAGATAAATCCTAGCAGCCTATAATCTTAAACCCTAAAAGAAAATTCAGGAAGCTTGATCCGTGCACATAATGGCCCACATAATGTAAGAAAGCTCCGTTTCTTGGCAACTAGAAAACAATCCTTTTCAATTAACTCACGCAATTGGCCCACATTTCTTGTTCAACACAGAGTAAAAGAAAATGTTTTAAGAACTGAAAAGAGCCTACTAATAGCTCAACAAGAGAGTCAGATGGCTTATTCATTTTTGGAAAGCATTTTTAATTAATAGTCTTCCCATTCCAGTTGCCTCTTTCCAAAGAGCATATATTGACATACTATCTCACATTCTTGTTGCTTATTTTTCAGTAAAAAGTTCTAATCCTTAATCACTGGTTGCATATCATGTTACCCAAATAGTGAAAAGGCAAACCCAGGATTTGTAGTGTTATCCTGGTCTTGATCATTTTCAGTGCCATATTTTGCTTTCTAAAATATTGGCTTGAAAGTAGCCCTAAATTCTCATTAAGATACACAGTTCAAACAGTTCTATATTATATTCTCTTAGCAGTTGAAGACCACCTACAACCAGCAGGCACCAGTTTAGATGAGAGGTAAGAAGTGCAGCTATGCTAGGTTGATTTTATGCTACATTAAAGTTTGGGGAAATTTATAATACTTGTGAAAATCTGATGAATGTGGACAATCTTCTTAGGGTACCATGTAGTCTCACATACATATTCGAAATTTCATATATCAATAGGGGTCCATATATGGGATCTGTATTTAACAATCTGTTCAAAAAGGTAAGTGTAAGGAAAATATAAACTATATATAGTTTTGCTATTATAAAATCTTTCCACTTGCAATGGTAAATTATTAACTATCTAGTATGGTTTATATATCTCAAATGAAAAGACAATTTAAGATGGATAATTTCCTCATCCAAACAAAACCAAATTGGATGAATTTTGTCTTCATTACCCTTCACTCTGCCAGGATTGAATAAGTGCATATGCTGATGTTGGCTCTTTTATCTTCTTTTTCTCCTTTTATCATCTGAATTTCCTAAAAATGTATCTACATTGCCTTGCTGTCATTAGTGGGCAATTCTTCTTAGGTAATATTTTTTAAATATTGCCATTGAAGGCAATTTCAAAGCACTAAGCACTTTCTTTGTTGGTGGGAACTTAAGGCAGTATTGTCAACTGTGGAAGGTGATGTATTTGGGTAGACCTTCTGGCACCTTCAACTCAGACTCTCGACAGCTGTGTACACTTTCCAAGGGTAGAAATGGCTGGGATAATTTTACAAGTGTTTCTTTAGTCTCAGTACTGACTCTTCACTGGCTCTATGACCTCAGGCAGATTTGTTAAACATTTTGTGTCTCAGTTCCCTTATCTGTCAAATGAAGGTAATAATATTTACATCAGAGGGGTGTTGTGCGGATTGACTAAGACTCCGTATGGAAAGCTTCTTAAAACATTGCCAGCAGATGGTGAGTGCTCAGAGTTTAGTTACATTGTGATTATCATGTTGTTATTAGTATTCCTGAATTTGGTAAATTTCAAGTTGTTCTTTTTCAAATTTAGGATTTCCAAAAACCTGTGTAATTCTTGTGTAAAAATCTAAAGCCATGTAACTGAAGCCCTTTGAGGTACATAATATAAAATTATTTTTTCTCCCTTTTTAATAGATTAATCCTCATTTTCACCTAATAACTTCTACTCTCTAGAACCTTTGTAAGTCTTTTCATGAATAAAAGAAAAAGCATCTATTTTTAAAATGACAAATTTGTCTTTCTGAAAAAAAATGCATCCATGTTAAACACACTGACAAGCAATTTAAGTAAAGGAATAGAAAGGCAGAAATACTGCAAATATCTTTGCTTGTAAATCATTTTATCATATGCAATACAACATAACACAAGAGTCACATGTTCTTAAAATGTGTGGACCATTTACTTCAGCTTTTGGCACCCTTTTGGGTATATTTTTAAATAGCAGCTGCAAATCCTAACATTTGAGAGGAAATGCATGCTTTTGTGTATTCACTATAAACCCAGTCCTTCCACAATGGGAAATCAAACTCCATCACCTCATCATCTGCAGTTTAGAGGCAGGGTTAGCCTTAGGTTTTAATCTAATCTGTGATGCAGTTAATTCTCTTCATAAAAATATCATGTCCTCTCTCTGCTAGGAATTAATTCAAAATTATTAGTAACAAACCAAATGAACCAATCTTTTTAGTTGGCACTAGATTCAGCTACTCAACTAGATATTTATTAGCTTGGCACTGTATAGTGCCTCTTTATTCTGATAGTCTTAATTTGCCCTATTATCTTGAAATAACACATTATGGCACAGGAGAAATTAACCAGTAAAATCTCCAAAATCCAAGAGGATAATATTTGTGTACAAGTGTGAACTCTGGAAATTGTAACAAATACTTTGGAAAACATCAACCTAGTGTCTTCCAGAAAGTTGGATGTAATATGAAAGCAGTGCTGTGTAAACCATTGGGAAACATGAATTCCTCATCACAAGTTCTGTAACAACCTAAGCCACAGTCTGTTACTGCTCTGAGAAAGACCTCACAGCTCAACTTAAACAACATGAAAACACAGCATGATAAACTGTATTTACTTGTAACTCTTGGCTACCTTTATTTGTAATTCAAGTAAAACATTACAAAATAATTTTTCATGGAGATATTAGCAAACAGATAATAAACAAAAGCAGTAGTTATACAAAAATATATAAATACCATAGATAATTCTACATAATACATAAATTTGCAAATAAGACATTCAGATTCATATTATACAAATTGATGAGGATTATTCAAGATGATGCTAATGGATAGTATTTAATGATGAAATACTTCACAAAATAAAATGTTTTATAAGCATTGACTAAAATAGAAATAAAAATTTAGCAGATTATAGGCAGTCAAAATATACCAAAGATAAACCAAATATTTCTGAGTATTTTGTAGAGCAAAGAAAAAACTAGATTTTAGGAACTGTTTGAATGCTCCTCAGAAGGGTGCTACTTCTATAATTTTGGATTCTGATTTTCAACCTTTAGATATAAAAGTGCCCTGGGAAACTTTTAAATGTACAGCTTCTCAAAGCCCAATCCCAAAAATACTGACTGAATATGTCCCAGGTGAGGCCAAGGATCTGCCTGGCCATAGAATCCTAGCACTGACACAGGTGGTTTAGGGCCCCTCTTGAGAACTACTGATCCAAGAAAATGCGGGTAGAGCTAGGTGACTCAGTTTCTCTAACAAAGGGAACACTTAAGTGATTGAAAGAGGAAAATGGCCAAAAGGAAAATACAATAAAATACAGTTTAGCTTTCTCTGGCCAGAGAACCAAAGAGAGAAGGGTGGAGAATGCTCTTGAGAAGCAAACAGATGTAGCTATACCTGCAATGGCTTCCTATTTTGCACCTGTAGTATCATTTTAACATATGGCATAAAAGCCCAAGTCCTTATAGTAGACTACCATGCTGGCCTTTCTTAGTGTTGCCCATTTCTTCCTGTGCTCCCCTAGCTGACATCACTTGGCCTGCTGACTATCCTTCCTCTATTTCCCCCTTCTTTCCTTAGCTGTCATCTCCACAAACCCTTTCTAGACAACTCTGTAAAACCACAGCCCTTGCCCACCAGACACTCCCCATTCCCTTCCTCCCTTATTTTTCTCCATCATTTATTACCACATTTACCTTACTCCTTTTCTCTCTCCTTCATTAGACAGTAAGCTCTAGATAGCAAGGATTTTGATCTCTCTTGTTTACTAATATGTCCCACACATCTGGAATGGTGCTAGCATACTGTAACCAGTATTGCACAGGATTAAAGGTAAAAGGCTTTGCATGGTTAAAATTTAGGGATTGAAAGGACTTATTCACTACTAGAAGTAAATAAAAAAGTTAAAATGATTGTTTTTCCAATACTGGGGTTTGAACTCAGGTCCTCATGCTTGCTAGGCGGACACTCAACCACTTGAGTCATGTCCCCAGCCCAAAATGACTACTTTTAAATTCCTATATGCCCTTCTAGAGAAAAGTCAAAGTGTGGGAACTCTATCAACTGTTATAATGCTTCAAGGAGTATTTGTTTTCCACTCTCACAAAGGTAAGTCTGGATAGTTATTGTTTAACCCTAGCAAAAGCTAATAATTGTGTCACTTTAGCCTCAAGGGATAAAAAACAGGAAGCATTTTATCAAGGTGCATAAATTCATAAGTAATATTTTAAATGGTAGTGTGAAAGGTGTTAAAAGAATTGTTTTTGAATACAAACAGTATTAAGGGGAAATAAAAATTTACTTTTTGTGAAAATATTTTAAAAGAACATAGAAATTTGTCATTTATACTCTTTTTGTTTACATACATAGATAAACTTAAATGTTAGTTATTTTTTGAACAAAACTACCATAGAAATAAGCCATAAGCAGTAGAAATAATTATTCTTATAAATAGTAGCAAAATTATTTCATTATGTTGCAGAATGTCTTTCTTCCAAATGGCCAAACACATAAGAATTAAAAACAAAGATTACCTCACTAGTTCATTTGAAAGGGGAAGAAAGACCTGACCCTCCTCAAAACCTTTCCTCCACTACTCTTCCACCTCTTGTGTCTCAGTAAAGTCTCCTTTTATTTGTATATCATACTGAACTTTCCTCCATAATATAGTGAAAAGACTTCTCTAAGCTGGTTGCAGTGACAAGTGATGGCTCAGTGGCTTTCCAACTCTTTCACCTAGTAGATAGCTGAAAGTTGTTCAAATATCAGACCTCTCCATTAGGTGCCTAAAAGTTCCAGGGGTACAGGAGAACTATTGTTGAAGTGGGAATGGAAGAGGGACCAGGACATCAGAAATGTTTCTGACTCTCTGCCTTATTCTATATACAGGAGACAAGTGACTCTCAAAGTGACAAATATCTCCATATGCTTCTGTCATTCCATTCCTTTTCCATCCTGCTTTTGAATCTTTAAAATTCAAATTCCATCATCAGTAAGTTAAAAAGTAACCATCACATGCATCCTACACCTCCATCAATGTTTTCTGTGTGCTCTTGCCAAAATATTCCCATTCTCTCCCACTCTCTCACTCCCTCCCCAAAAGTTGAAAATGTGTGCTTACTCCTACCTGACTTAACTGTGTATCTACTCTATATCAAGCACTTACAAGTGCATTACATGTGTTATCTTATTTAACCCTTAAAACAACTCTAGAAGATAAATACTTTTATCACTTGTTACAAATGAGAACAATGAACCATGGAGAGGTCATAAAAATTTTCTAAAGTCATAGTTATTCACCAGAGAGGTTAAAACCAGATTTAACTAACTTTAAAATCCAAGCTTTCAACCCCTATGCTACATAGCCTCTCCTGGATCCCCTGCCATGTTCATAAACAATTCTACTTTGAAATCCCTGCTGTTTTTGTTTCTTAAATATATAATAACATAAATTAGAATGGCTGATAACGCTATTGCTTATAACTCTGAATGAATTCTTCTTGGTACAGTTAATTGGGGGAGGGGGTAAAAACACCTTCAATCCTTAAGGACAAAACCAAACATTTCCATCCACAGTCTTATGTAATGATGTGCAATTTAGACCTAAAGCATTCAGCCCAGAGATGGAAGACTGACATTCTAAGCAAATCTCATTGTGTTCTTTTGTGCAAGGTATTTAAAGGATGAAATTCTGGTTGGCAGATGGATTTCTTGGCATCATTATCCATACATCACAGAAATTGTTTTTATTTCAGAGCATTCAAACAAGATGCCTGACATTTCTCAGTAGATAGTTCTACTTATAAACATGGTAACTTGTTATGTGGAAGTGTTAAGGCACAATAACAAAAACTTTTAAAGGCTTTTGTCCTGATTATAACTCTGAATGATGTATTTTTTAAAAGTGCATTTGCTGAAATTCATCCTAGCTTAAAATCTAGGAATTTGGTCTTGGTATATTCCTATAGCTCCTCTCCTCCACATGAGGAATTTCTCTGTATCCAGCAGCACAAGAAAATTAAAACACATCTCTATATTCAACATGGAACAGAGACAGACATTTATTTGGATATCTCTGTGGCCAAAGTTGATGCCTACCAAAGTTGATGCCTAGAAAATATCCATACTTCTTCCAGACCACTTAGTTGTTATGTGTACTTGAGGCTTCTACCAGGTTATCATAACTCCATATATTTTTAGAGCCTGGAAAACTGACTGTTTTGCAAAATGCAAATTAAAGATCTGGCAATGTAGGAGTTTCCCTTGGACCTAGAATAATAAGAAAACAAAAAGTACTAACTGAAGAATACCAGGGTTGGCCCTTCGTTTTCAGGCAGGCAGAAAGGTGTTTTTGTCATCCAAGGTAGCCAATCATAAGCCAACAGTAGTATCTCGTCTCCTCCTGAGTATCCCAGGCATAGAAATCTCACAAGGTGCTTCATAGTTTTAGCATCACCCATATAATTCCTTTCTTTTCCTACAAAATCCATTATTTGAACAAATGCTTATGGAGTAACCCCTATGTTCCTGATACTGTCATAAGGGTTGGTGGTGCATGCACAAGAAAGCAAGACATCAAGACACCCTGCGTCTTTTAAAAATGACTGCAAAATTCTTAGCTATTTCTGCCAGTGAAGTAGGTATTTGTTCTTTTATTTGCACTCACTCTGGGTGGGTTCATAACTATGTGACTAATAGACCTACAGGACAGATAATGCTTTGTGACTAATAGACCTACAGGACAGATAATGCTTTGTGACTTCTAAGGCTTGGTCATTAAAGGTGATTGAGTTTCTCCCTTGTTAATGAGAACACACAAACATGGGGTCCTGGGTTGTCATTAAGTTCAACAACAGAAAGGTGCAATGATGTTCAGAAGTTAATCCATATGCAGAGATTGCCTGCAGCCACTCTGGTTCACAGCTGAACTGAGTTCCCAGTGGATATGGAGCCCAGTTGAGCCTTCAGATGATTGTAGCTATGACCAACACTTGACTGCAACTGCAAGAAAGGCCTTTCATAGGATCTACCCACTTGAGTACTTCCCAAAATTACTGTTAGACAAAATCATGAGCAAAACAAAATGTTTTTTTTTTAAATTATTATTCAAGCAGGTTTTGCTATGTATCAAGAGTAACAGAAATTTGTTACCTGGAATTATGGTGTTACCACGACCGATGAGTCTCAGAGAGGCTGTCACAGAAGCCTAAAGGAAAGGAAAATGTTACTGGAGGCTGGACAGATAGGAGACCAATGAGGCAGGCTAGAATTAGGGAAGGTTCGGTACTGCTGCCTCTACCTGACTCATCTCCTCTGAGCCCAGGGAGCCCCATTTCAATTGCAAATCCTTTGATAAACTAAAGTGGAAATGTCCTCTCTCATGGACTGTACCTGAGAATTAGCATAGGTGTGGGCATGAGTCCGTCCAGCTCCTGCCCCTGACCTGAAGGCCGTTGAACATGGGAATCACATGAATTTTTTCCCCACCTCCAAGTTAAGGATGGTTTAAAAGGACCTAAAATAAAATCTGTCCCTTTTTTAGCTTCTGCATGTGGCACCTCTGTTCTACCTGGCAGAGACCCCACCTGTAATCCCTTTCCCCCTTTCCTATAATAAAACTCTGTTTTATCCCTCATCACAGCCACATGTTCTGCTTGAATTTTTCCACACCAGAAGGCAAGGACCAAGATCTTCTGGATAGAGGAATTGTTAAGATGTTAAGACAACTGTCACCTGTAGTGACTAGAAATGTAACTGGCTAAGGAGACTTCTGGGCTATATTTTGGAAGCAATAGTTTCCTCTACACATCAGAAAATGAAGATAAAAGGATGTAAGCCACAGAACAAATTACTTGATTTTCAAGCAGAATGAAAATAAAAATGGGCCAAGATTTGCTGACTTTAGAAATTAACATTTTTCCCATCTCTAGTCCCTCTCCTTAGAGAAGAATCTCAAAAATAAGTCTTGGGGGCAAGATCAAATACAGAATGCAGTCAGAAAAATGTAGTCTCAGGATAAATATGAAGCCAAGCATATGACTGTAAAGCCTTTCTTAAGCTCTTTGGAAGATCTAAAGTGATTTCTTATAGGCTTTCAAAAACTTTCTATGAATTTTCAGGATGTGCCTCAAAGAGTGTCTATTTTAAATAATAGCCTATTAAGAATTAAAAAAAAATATTTCCATAGCAGCCTCTTAGGGAAGTTTGAGATAAACTTTGCAGTTTTTGCATAAGGACACACTGTTCAAGCAAAAACTATTTGGGATATTTTAAGCAGAAAGCAGGGGATCATACTATTTCATGATCCCAACCATCCCATGTAATAGTTGAAGGTTTTTTATTTTAAAAGTTTCCCACTACAAAGCCAAAATGCAGCCTTCCTTTTGGTAGAGGAAGTGTCTCTTTTGCTTGATCAAAGATCCCCAATAAGCTCCATTGGTTGAGACAGAGTCCCTCCAATGCTGGACACAGATTGAATCAGTTATCGGGCACATACTGGTGTCCCATTAGAAACTGTTAACCTATCACCCATAAGCGCAACACATTCTCAGAGAATCCAGCTTAAGGAACAAACTTTTAATTTTGAGTTAAAGAGAAGCATTCTATGGTGTGGTAGTGGTAGGCTTCAAAGGCAGGGATGTGAAGGAGATTAACAGAAAGTTTACAGGGCTTGGCATTAGGAGGTACACATGATTTCAGCCCTGCCAGGGCTTCACTTCTGTGACGAAACACTTGAGAGTGTTGAAAAGTATATTTGATACTGTGGAGAGTTGCTGGAACTCATATATCCACTTGCCCACCATGTATCAACAGGAAGGAGAAAAGTTCTATGGAATACTGTGGAACGAACTCATGTCAATACTCGAGTGTTTTGTAATGAGCCACATGACAAAGTGCTATTGAACAGTTTGGAAAATCAAGTTCAGTTAAAGCATGTTTTTACAAGAGCAATGTACAATAACACATTGTTAGGGAAGCTTTGGAACTCATGGAAGATCTATATTTCTCCTTGTTGGCAAAGCTTTGTTCAAGAAGAAAATAGAGAGGGGTGACAGATGTCTTTATAGAACCAAACCAAATGGCAGATTTGAACTGGAGGCATAGGGAGATGGGAGTTGGTGATACTGATTTTACAGCCTTCACAGTAAGTCATCTTCCCTGCAGTAGGATCCTAGGGAGGGGTCTCCCACCTCCAGCTCTGATCAGAAACCCAGAAAAAAGTGGGGAGCCCTAATGAGATACTGCATCTGCCAATCTACTTTTAGTGTATAAGATCTGATAGCAGAGAGAATAACTGTGACTAAGTACAAACCACTTTTAACTTAGGTACCCTCGTGCATGCAAGAAAATGCATAGGATTGCCAAGTGAAATCAAAGTATTCCTCCTCATAGCTTTTCAAATTTGCTTACAGAAAATATGAATATTTTCTAGGAAATGACACTTGCTATGGGATTCCTTCCTTAGTCAGACAGAAATTCAGGGTCAGAAAAATAAGGAAGATCCAAGAAGACAAGTTATCCCTATAAGCAAAATTGCCCCAGGGGTAACCTGTCTCTTCTTTTAGGAGGCAGAAACCATGCAGCAAGGGGCTAGCTCCTTCTCCTTATGTAGAAGCCATTAGCCCAGAAGCAAGCCCTTACTTAGAGAGCAGAACAGATGATAGAAGTACTGGACAGATTGCTGCTTTTTCAGGCCCCATATTCTTTGATGCTACGTTCTTTAAGCTAGAACATCTGTATAGTCTCTCACCCTCGCCCCCAGATATCACAGGTGATATATACTAATACAGAGAGATAGTATTGTTTGAATAAGGTTTGTTTTCTAGAGGTTTGTATACTTGGTCCCTGTCATGGTATTGAGAGGTGGTTGAACTTTTAAGAGGTGGGACCCAGGGAGAGTAATTAGGTCACAGAGCACCACCCTCAGAAGGGATCAACACCTATTTCCCAGAAGTTGATTTAGTCTCATGGGACTGAATTAGTTGAGAGTGGGTTGTTTCAAGGTGAGGCCATCTCACGTTATTGTCCTCTTCAGCTTTTGTACATGCTCTAGCCATGTGAAGCCATCCACCAAACTATGATATACAAGGCTGTCACTGGAGTGGCTGCCTGAGCTTGGACTTTATAGCCACCAAAACCATGAGCCAAAATAAACCTCTTTTCCTTAGAAGTCCCCAGTCTTGTGCATTTTGTTATAGCAACACAAAAGAGAATATGACAGAGGCCCTGCCTGAGTAGGCTGGGGCAGTGGCAATATTGACCTAGGCAGCTAGCACTGTGTAGGTGAGGGTGAGAAACTTTTTCATTATCCAAGTGGTAGGGCAGAGCCAGAAAAATGACCTCAGGTACCAATGCAGTCCTCAAGGAGAAAAAGGAGCTGTTTCAGTTCAGAAGATGAGGTTGAGGTTCGGTTCTACCAGTAAATTCCAGGTGGCCTTTGTACCCACACTTTAGGAAAAGGACCAAGGGACTGCAATTTCCCTCCCCCAAGAAGTGCTGTATTTGATACTGTGTGTGCCACTCAGGTCCCTTGGTGATCTCCCAAAGTAGTTACTCTCCTGCTTGACTAGAATTTTGGATGCTGAGGGCTCACAGCTGCATCCTTCTTCAAGACTTGCCCTTAGCTGAAGGAAGCTATCTCACCATGTCTATGTCCTCTTCCTGTAACTCAGAGCCATGATGCAAGAAACAAAGGTTTGTCCCCTTTGTCCCAATTCAGGACATTTCTAAATGGCCACTCTTCCTTCAGAGATCCCGCAGTATTGACTGAGGCTCTCATTATCTCTCAGGTCAGTTTCCCTCTTTATGCATCCTGGATTAGCAGTAATTCCCTTAGCACTAACTTGATGTTAAAATACTTTGCTAGATTCTATGAAAATCAAAATTGTTACCTAGTCTTTAAGGGTACTTTAACTTACAGAAAAGACAATGCCAAAGTGTAACACAAGAGTGTGTGTTCCAAGTACAAAGTGCTAAGGCCTTTCTTCACTCATCAAGCCTAAAGCACCTGTTCTGTGCAGCAACAGAAAGATGAGTAACATGTGGGCTCTGCCATCAAGGATTTCCGTGTGTTCAGGGAAGCAAAGATCTATTCTTGAGCAGAGTTACTTTTTGGAGTCTTAATTTATTTACTTAAGTCCACACTTCTTAAAGAAGTTGAATTGGAGTTCATGTAGGGGTGGAATGGGATAGGATGGGAGGAAACTTCCAGGTTGAAGTAATAACATAAAGGCAGTACATGGAAGACCATTTTCTTCTCACACTTTTTGATAGGATCTTTCAAAGTGTAGCAGAAGGAGGCTATTTAATAAGCAAAGGGAGTCCACGATAAGGGGAGAGAGGGATAGGAAGAAAAGGAATTCTGGTTTTGTTTAGCAGAAAGTATAAGATTTGTTCTAGTTTATCTCCTATATTGAAGACTTCGTTAGCTCATGGTCTCTCTTTTTCCCATGTCCTGACATTGTTAATGTGGTATCATGATCGCTGCTCTAGATATAATGATTTTGTGACTTTTACCTTCACACATTTTAGAAACATCCTTCTAAAAGGGATAAAGAAGACAGTGCATAATGATAAACAGGTCAATTCTTTAAGAAACATTGAAATCTTTCATGTGTTCGCATCTAACAACAGAATTTCAAACTAGATAAAGCAAAAATTGATAGAAATAAAAACAAATCCACAGTTACGGTTAGAGAGTTCAACACTTCTCCCACAGGAATTAGCAGGACAAATAGAAAATCAGAGAAAATATAGAAGACCCAAATAACATTAAAGACCAACTTGACTAATTAATATTTATAGAATACTATTCCAAACAACTATAGGATTTACATGAATTATCACTAGGAATGACTATCTTTGGATCATATGGCCAATCTTAATAAACTAATACATTTAAATTAATTGTAATAATATAAAGTAGGTTTCAGACCTTAATTAAACTAAAAATAAAGGAAAAAGTATAAAATATTAGAAACAGACTAATTATTTCTAAATAACCTATGAGTCAAGAGAGGAAATCATTAAAGAAATCATAAAATACATTGAATGAAAATAAAACATACATCAATTTGTGAATTTGTGGGATGCAGCTAAAGCAATGTTTAGCATTAAAATTTTATATGATGAAATAC